>NC_138789.1:12449019-13854381 GCF_965178545.1 Coloeus monedula
AGTGCCTCAGGACAGGTGGGAACATGACAGTGCACAAGTCTGTCTAAAAGCACACAGGGATGGTACAGGTAACAGCACTTCTCTGAATAAAAATTTTCACTGGCTTTGGCAACAATGACCCACTCAGGTTTTATTTTCTCCCCCTCAAATGAGAATTGTTCTCAAATCAGCAGTGTTCTAAAGAGTACAATTTGAAATTTAATTCAATCTTTATTTGACGTGTATTAACATGTATAAAGAATTGCCTTCACTACGGCAATTTTTGAAAGTTTTTTTCATGTTTTGTTTTCATTTTTTCTTTTTTTTTCAGCCAAACCTGTAACACAGTACTGGTATTTAATCATCTTCAGAGATTTTATCATCCTAATTCTTGAAAAATAAAAAAATTGTATTGATGTGTACTCTAGATACCTCATGATTTAAAGAAGAAATTTAGCATTCATGACTGATATTTTTCACTTTGCTGATGATACTACATTCTCATATAGCAGCTGAATACCCTGTAAGTATATAGGACATACCCAAGCACACAAAAAAGGAAATTAAGGTGGTCTATAAGGTGGCATTTCTATAAGTAGAAATAAAAAGTATGACAAACTAGTGAGAGAGTCACAGAAAGTCATTTGGCAGCACTGGTTATGTCTGAAAATAATCCAGCTGCCATCTCATTTTAGACAGTCACAGGAATCTGACTGACTTTGAGCTAAGAAGCTGTCATCAAAGAGGTCTGAAAGCTTGGTAAAGTACAGAGAAATCAATTTCTCAAACCCAGCCAAATTTCAACTTGGATACTTGGGGGATACAGCAGAATAACTGACTGGTGTAAAGAAACTAGAAAAGCTAAATTACTCAAGATATTACTGGATTTGTCTATTGGTTCTGTCACCCAGTTTGCACACATGAATATTTTGTTCACTGTACTGTTATTCATTTTTTTTCCAGTTAACAGATAAAATGGACTCAGCGCTTCCACTTTTGGATTATCTTTTTTCCTCACTTGCAGACATTGTACTTACAAAAATCACTTCCATTTTTTTCTGGTAAACATCTTCACCTCCCAGTACTGTTTCTATTTATGTATACTCAAGTGTCTAAGTTCTGCTGAAAGTCAATGGACTCTTCAAAGAAATTCCCACATTTATTTTATGGAAAATACCTCTGAATATACAGTCCAAAAGGCTTAAATCACTTCTGGCAGTGACAGACAACACTGCTGCTTCATGTTTTCTCTATGGCTGTTTCCTAATTGTGGAAGTTGTGGTGCCCGTGTCCACAAGCCATTTAGACAGCTTTGAAAATGTAACCTCAGATCTCCTATCCCTTGCTCAGCTCCAAAGAATTCTCCACCTTCTCATATAATTTCTTTTACATCTATGAATTCCAATTAAACTTATACTAAAGCTTAAAAAATATATTGCTGCTTTAAAATTATTTAATTCCTCTTTTTGTTTCATGCTCCCTCAAGGAATGTTTTAAAGAGTGTACTTACATATAATATTTTGCAATTTCTTGGGCATGTTGGGTTTTAAAAGTGATCAGGTTTCAATTACCAATAATGACCTTGCAGGACCTCAATAATTACCACAATTCTCAGCTGGTGCTTATTAAATTTTAGTGGGTTTTCCTCTTATTTAAGAAACTTTATTCCTTTTGCACCAAAAAAAAAAAAAAAAACCAACCTAGATGATTTCAAGAGGACTATTTATGCCTAAAGCTACTTACTGATGATAAAAGAGTAGTACTGTTTGCTCACATTTTATTTTTCCATATTTGCAGCTATCTAATATTCTGCCCTACCTTGCTATGTACTAAATACTTTGCAGCCTTTAGATGCTTGATGTTATAATTTTTAACAGTCCTTATATTCCTTTCTGGTGACATCAGCTGTAATTTTAATCCTTAATTTTATTGAAATAAGTGTTATTTCTTTTCCTTATATCATAATCACCTCTAACATCTCACAGTAAACAGCAGGTGGTTCTAATCAATCTCCTTCCATCCATTACTTATTCCCACAAATGTTGTCTTTTAAAAGTTCTGTGGGTTTGGAACTATACATTGTATAAAACTGTCACGTAATTTTCATTTCTGATGATCCATTATCACAAGATACCAGATGTTCACTACTTCTTCTTAATTACCATACTTAGGGCTTATGTTTTAGGACTAACTGAGATAATCTTTGAGATAATTTTTGATCTGGGTATTTTCTTCCAACACTGGGAGGACACAATGCTACACTACCTCAGGTTATGCTCACACAGTATTTAGTAATTGCTCATAAGAAAAGCAATTTGATTGTTTGAGCAGCAAAAAGAAGTCTGCAAAAGCTGCTTTTCCATACATTCCTCAACTTCCTGTAGTCCATAGGACTACTCAAGTGCTATGTGCGTTGAAGAACTACCTTCTTAAACCAGGGAAAACAAGTTTTTGTCAGGTAGGAAAAATATACATGCAAGAAAATATAATGCTTAGTCCTTAGGGATGTCTTATTTTAAATATTGATTTTTCTCCCCTAGATCCTCACAGCTCTTACCAGAAATTACAGCATTTTTGAACTGACACTCTGGGGATAGAATAACCTGTCTGCTGTCCAAAAAAATATTTCTTTAAAAAAATTAGAATTAAGAATTTTTTCAAAAATTTTAAATTTCATTTTTCTTCCAGTAAGTATTTCTCAAAATAGTGGATATTGTAGCCAGCATGTTGCTTACAGCCTGATTTGCTAAGCCCATCCTGCTGGTGTCACACCACAGAAAGCCTCTTTCCAGAAGGTACTGTCTGTCTTGACTGCTTGGGAAAGAGATGATTAACAAGACCCCACTGGATTATGCAGCCCACAGGTCATTAGAACCAAAGCCTCTCACAGTGATCACTTTCTCTACCATGAGTTGCAGATTTTTCAGACTGGCACTCCACAGCAGTGTTAATGTTAAGGATTAAAAAAAAAATTAGTTTGAAGCAGATTTAAGAGTTAAAATCTGATATTCAGCAGTGCTATTTTTAAATTGCCAAGTAAGCATAAAACTCTGCTTTAACTTCCGAGGTAAAGAAGTAGAGAGAAGAGCTTATCTTCAATGGGAGAGGGAATGTCTGTCTCTAGAGACTCTGCTCCACTGAGTGCTAAAATGATGAACAGGCAGGTTTATACTGCAAGCTGAGACTGAGCCCAGCAGTCCAGCAGTGGGGAAGCCTGGCTTCCTTTCCTTGCCAAGTTCTCTCTAACCTTAGTTAGCTGTGCATTGCTTCACGAGTCCTTAGTTTTTGTCTTGCTCTCAATTATCGTTATGAATGGCACTAATACAGGAGTGCACACAGTGGAACCTTCCAAGAAAACTTTTGAAATATTTAATTGGCAAAAATAATACATATTTCATTAACATTTGACCTACTGCAAATAAAACATACCTTTGTTTTCTGCAGAATTATTATGTCAACTATGAAGTCAGTTGTCTCTAATACAGGGCCATACCTTGGGGTTTGCTTTTGTCATTGTATTTTCAATGCAACTTTTCTAATGAGGTATATAAATTATAGTTCTGAAGTTCCCAATCAGAAGTCAGAAGTGTCTTTATTTGCAAGAATTTGGGTGAATAGTGAAAGATTATCCAGAAGTAAAATACTTAGAATAGTTAGCACAGAAAACAAATTTTAAATATTTTTTCTTAGCAAGAAAAAAATCACCTATTCAAATAGATTATGATTATCTTCCATTCAACACTCTCAAAGCAAATTTTTCAGGGGGTGTAAATTGACATGGCTTCACCAAAACCAGTATGCTTTTGGAGTTCTAATCCTTCATTATCCAAGTGACTTCTTAATACAATTTTACAGCCCTGGTATGGTTCTGAATCATTATTTTCCATATATTCAGAGACTCTCAGAATTCGACAGCTTCCAGCCATTCTAATAGCTCTAATTTCGTGACAGTTCTTCCAAATTGGACCCCAAATTACTCAAAACTGCAAAAAATATCATCTGCATTTTCGAATCTACCCACAAAGTTCCACCCTGATTTATGTATTTCTTAACTCTGCTGCAGATACCTGAGAGCTAAGTCTGCTCTTGTTCGCACGAATATGGATGATCTCACCAGATCATTCACGTACAGATTCTTCAACAGCTTAAACAAGCACTGTCATAGTTTCTAGTCTTGCAACAGGAACCATTCTGCTATCATCATCTTTACACTTCACAGTCTGAAGTATTTATATCTCATGGGAAGGATTATTCAGATTCAGTTCTTCTCTGCAGCAATTATAGATCGGTATCATTCAGTAACATGGACAGTTCTACTCTGTGTATCTGAAGCCATCAATACTGTTTTCCTGGGAGGAGGTTTTTTGCTCATCACTTCCAGCTAAGTGAAATAACTGGTTTGGCATAAAGTCTCTAAAGAGTGCCTCACACACCCTCCCAAAAGGGACACACCTTAACAAGCCTGAAAACGGGGCAGGTTTTCCAAAAGCAGGACTGTTGCAGTTAGAGCTGCAGAGAACTTGCAGTGCTGCTGCCCTGTAGGCAGAGACAGATTGCACTAATTTAGATGGCTCCTTGGGGCGTTCAAAATTATGCCATGGGCCATTCCATGGGTGTGAGTTATGAGCTGCAACTCTTTGAAGAACAGCATTGAATTTCACCTCAATGTATAGGCTCTGCAGCCTGATATATATCATGTTGACAGAGCCACTTCTTTCACATCAGAGCTCTGTTGTTCAAGTCAGTGAATTCAGAACTTATTCAGGTTAACATCTGGAGCTAGTCCCTAAATTTCTGAATTTGGTAGGCATATCTAATGTAATTCTGATCAAGCTTTTATTCATATTTCTATGCTTTTATTTCCTACACTATTTTCTTAAATTTTTGTGTTTCAACCACACAGTAAATAACCTACTGTAAAGAAAAATCCTACTGATGGATTCATTACTTAGTTTGCAAAGCTGATGCTCAATTCCAGCATATGAATATTCAGGACTAGATAGTGAAAAAACCTCAGCAGGGAGGAAGAAAGGTGATGAGGAAGAAGTCTTTACCTGACATATTATGCTAGCCTCGTTCTGCATGTTTTAGCTCTTCATTCTAGTGCCTTCCATTTTTTTAATTACCTTATATTTATTTTTCTCCTTTTTTGCACACTGATCAAACACTCACAGTTTGTCTTTCATACAGAATGATCCTGCAGTCACATTTTCCATCCAACCATTGCCATTGGAATAAGCGATTCTTATTTCTCTTACTAGAGCATGTTACAGTTGATATCAGACTCCAAATAATGAACCCAAGGAACAAAAAAAATAACATCAGATTAGATCTCTGACTTCTTCTGATCCAAAATGTTCCTTCAGGTAACACTGGAGGTGTGTAAAGATTTCTCCAGGTGACCTTCAAGTTATTAACAAAATGAACCAATTATTTCTTCTCCCAATAAGCTTTCATTAAGGATAAAATACATTCTAATTTGATACAAGTGTTCAGTCAAAGACAGATGCTGCAAGGCATTCTGGACAACAGTAGTCACAGTTCCATAGACCTTTGCTAATTATGGACTTGGCACCAAGATTTCCCCAAATGAAAAACAAAGGGGCTGCATCCTTGTCTAGTTCAGCCTGCAGAGTGAGAAGTCATAAGAGAATGATGAGAGGCTCAGAGGCACTTTGCAGCTTGGCTAATCCTTCAGGGAAATCAGTGAAAGGCTGCACAGACTACCATATTCCCAATCACCTCCCAAAAGGCCTTCCAGGAAAAGTGTGGAAGTGAATGATTTTGCACAGGTGCTACCAATGTTGTGCAGGAATTTTCACACTCTGTAACTTACTCCAATTCCCTAACAAATTTGCTCCTGCAACTGTCCAATCCTGGATCACTCCTGCAAAAAAGGCCCCATTGGCATTCTTGGTTTTAAACAGCCTTAGAACTTTGTGTATCCAGGAAGGCAATAAACAAGACCTGGACTGTGCAAGGGCAAGATCTTTCCCATCTTTCAAAATTGCCAATCAGTAATAACCAGCAAAAAGATCATGTCTCAGATCCATCATTTTGTTTCAAATTGGTTTGTTTCCCCTCCCCAATTTTTCAAGTTTCACAGGGCTTTGAAAATGCAAAGCCATACATTGAGTTCCCATGATTTCCACAGAAATTGAAAAGCCTGAAACACAACACCAGATGCCTAATATTGCAGGACATTTGGTTTGTGGGATGCAGTACAAGCCAGATGCACTATTTTTCAATATCTTGTCTCACGTTTTTGCTCCATTTCACATGATACTTCACTACTCATTCCATCAGCATTTTTCCTCCTTTTCTCCTTTTGCAGTTTGGGAAACTGAGATAAAGCTAATTCAGAACATGTTCAGCTACCAGGATTGATTTTATTAAGGTTTATGTAGACAACTTGCAACTACTGCTATTGTTATAAATTATTTCTTCTGCTTTACCTTTTACTGAAGTATTGTAATTACTTCAGTACACACAAGTACTAAAATCAGCTACTAGATTAATATACCAGAGTAAGACTACATCAGTTCTCACAAAATTAATAATTGTGGATTTGGTGTAATGGTATATATTATCTGGCTTCCCTGGAATTTTGTTAGGTGTTATATTTGTGCTATCAAGACCATAGTCTGATAAATGTTCCTTCCTCATCCCTCCCCAAAAAATAAGTTTATGTTCCAATTATTCTGACTGATTCTTACCAGCACAATAAGAAGTTCAACCCCCCCCCCCAATAATATTTCCTTGAAACTTAAAGTTAACTAATACCTGCAAAAGCCCACCATTTCTAAATTCAAAATACAGTTCAGCATGCAAAAATCTATTCAAGCACACATTTTCCTGGAAGACTTTTATTCCTCCCATTTCTCCAATTTCTGTATGTAACAACTAGAATCTGAAGCAGGACTAGAGCAAAACCACTTTGATTGTACTTTAATATTTCTCAAAGAAATTTTGTCAGACACAACTTGTTAGTCAGTGTCCTCTCCTTGCAAATCAATAATAGACGTTGCAGTATTCTAAGCACAAAAGGACTGGAAATTGGCTTTTTTGGCAAAAATATGCCTCTGAGTCAGCCCTCAGCATCTCTTTTCAAGACAATGCCCCTTTGCTTCAAGTACTGTACTCTGCCACTTCCAGAGCAGTGGCTCTCTTCTCAATCCATCTCCTGCCATAGCATGTATTCAACTCCCACAGCTTCATTAGAACAAGATTTCACTTTATTCATGTTCTAAAATGACTAATTTCTGTCTGGATTTGATCTACATTTTGTGACAAATACTCATTTGTAGACTAAATGCTAAGCCTAATGATTTTGATTTCATCATTTTCATGTTAGAGTCTGCTTCTCTGTTTCTAGAACAGGGTGGCTGTGTGAACCTTATTGACTTCAACTAAACTTTATTTGCCTCTGAAAAGCAGGCAAGCTGAGCTGGACCCTTCATCCATCACTAATTAACTATAGAAAGCTGTAAAATAGCTAGACTGTAATATTTAGTTTAGACATAAATTAATCTTTGCATTTCTCATTAGAAAGCATTCTCTATTCTTTTGTCCTTCAAAGGCATTTGTCACTGATTTTGAAGATCGTCACACTTTGCATATAATCACTTCCTTTGGTAACTACCCCTTTGTTATTTCATTGGTTTGAAGCTACTAGCCTGTTCTTCAGCCACTTTTTCTGACCAGGTTAAGCAGTCTAATTTTTTCTTGTATCTGTTGAGACTTAAGCAGGTAATTGAAGAAAGTCTATTTCCAATATAGTGGATTCCCCCTGTTTCTCCCCCTTGTCTTGAATTACATTCCTAGACAAGGTCTTCTATTTCTCATCCATTCTTCTCACCTCAAGGGAGGTTGTGGTTAAGCTGTAGAGAGAATTGGCAGAGAATTTCAGGAGGTGGCCTGGCACTGGTCAGGGACACCACAATGTACACAAGCTCTTTCCAGGAAAGTTCTGTGCACCTTTGCAAGACACAAGTCAGTTCTAACTTGCATTTCTACTGCTTGGATTAAAAACATTACCTTCCTTTCCCTTGCAAGGTCATAGTGTTTTAAGCAGCTGTGATTTAGATCTAGCAGCTGCAATAATTTCTTCTTGCTGAGAGTCCAAAGACACACAGGCAGTTAATTTGGGAGACAAACTCAGATGCTGCAGATTTCAGATTCTATGCATCTTGTCTGCAGTCTCCCTTGTTCTGGTTCAATAGTAGTTCACACAAGATTTCAGGCTTGCTACAATTTATGTTTCATTGCATTCCTCCGATGGACCCTGCAAGCTCTGCCAACCCCAAGAATTTCTGTTAATGACACAGACAATTCATCTGCCATCCCATCCTCCTCAGTCCTTTAGATTCTTAACTGCAAATATAAATGAAAATTATTCCTAAGCATTCTGCTTGACAGAGAGTGGGGGGTTTTGAGAGATACAAGAACTAACATACCAAGCCTTTTTTAAGAAACAGTAAGCCTTTCCATCTAACATTTTGCAGGATTTTCTCTTTCACCTCTCAAAAGGTCTAGATTTCCAAAGAACCTAATAAGCAGTATTTTTTTTTCACTGAATCTTTGTGTCCTCAAAGAAAAACATCTCTACAGTTATAGTTTTAATTGCTATTCTTCTTCACAACTTGTTATACAGAAGAAACCAAGGACTGTTTCTACATACTTGAAAGAAACCACTAAATTCCTATCAGTGTCAATGGAACTGATCAAGGTTTCAGGCCCAGCACTCAACAAGCATTATAAATACAGCTGTCTAGTGGGATCTGCACTGAGACACAAGATAGGTACTAAGCTTTCAGGGTTCTTTTCTGAGAAAGGAACAGCATTCCTAAACTAGAAACAGAGCTTATCTTGCAGTTACATGTCAAATATTGGGGAAAGGGCTTGCAGCTAGGTGCCTATACCTAGGTCTCAGCTGTTAAAAAAAAAAAAAAAAAAAAAAAAAAAAAAAAACAGAGAGAGAGAGTGTGCCACCAAAGGGTAATCAATAGATTAACAGCCTGACCATCACATGGCCATCGTGTTCAATTGTAAGAATACTTAATTCAAAACAGGGTCTTCAGCACAGCCAGCAGGAATTTCATTTCCTAGAAAGGAAATCAAGACATCCTGGGATTAAAAACAGGTTAAGTGGTAGGTTTTCCACCCAGCTGCACCAAAACACCATTTTTGCTGCATACAAAGCACTTGAACAAGCACTGTATGTTCCAGGCCTTGATGGTTCTGGGGCTAAAAGTTTTGGTACACTAAATTAGTTGCCTGTTGCCTACCTTGACTTCCAACCAGCCCAAAATTCCCACTTTTTGAGCTGCAAGTATCATCTTGAATGAGATGGAGGCATTTCTTTTCACCTTAGTCTCCCTAACCAGACACAGGTTATTCAGAAGTAAAGTATCTCTCATAACAAACCTACAAAATGACATACATAATTACTCATTCTGACATATCTTTAATCAGTGCATATCCATTCTTTCATTAACTAGTAGCATTGCTAAAAATGATGTACTGAATAAGCACCATCAGCAAGACGGAAAAAACTCCACATAATTTTTGAAGCACATCAGCTGCTTACAAAACACTGCTTTTTCCCATTCAACCCTGACCACGGTGAGAACTTGTTAGTTGTCATGGCAATAGAAGCATTCAGGTGGTAGGAAAGAGAAATTAGCAGATTCCAGTTGAAACTGCTCTGGTAGGGTGTGTGCTTGGGAACATTTATATACCAGGCAAAGATTGATAGTATTTACATTTTGATGTAGTTGAATGTTTTGAAAAGTCGGTCAGTGTGATAAATATGAGTTTTTTTATTATCTGCTATAACTTTATCCAGCTGTCTTTTGCCAGAATACACCAGTGGCTGACTAAATATCTTTTAAAAAGTTCTTCTGGTAAAATAAATAGGAAGGAAATTAAGTACGATTTTTTTTTTTCCCAAAGCCATTGCAAAAAAATATCAACAGCAAAATTGTAATAGAGCTGATTTTGCAGAAGGCTCTTTGACATTACTCTGTATGTATCAGAGAGTTAAACTTATTTTACAAGCAAAGCAGAGCAATACTGCTACTTCAGAAAGTCTTTGGAGCTTTTAATAAAGCCAGCTTGAAGCTATAACAGTTGGGATAACTTGCATCTGGCCTTTACTGTTAGAGCATTTCATTTAAAACAAATCCATGTGTGATCATATGCCAGTAGCCATTTTCTGACTTAGGACATACACATTATTTTTTATTGTGGAAATTTTACGGTTTAAGCTTTCACTTTCACTGATATGAAACAATTAGAAGTAAGCTGGTTTGGGGTTTTTTTGTTTTTTGGGGAGAAGGGTGTTCTTGTTATTGCTTTGGGTGGGTTTCATGTGTGTGAGAAAAGGCAAGCAAGAAAAATTCAGCTCTTTTCAGTGAAGACTTCAGAAAAAGTCCTAATGACTCAACTACACCTAAATAATTCTTGACAGATACTTGCCTAGTTTATTCTTCACCATCCCCACTGATGGGGACTACACAGCCTTCCTAGGAAATCCCCTGCAGTGTTAACAATCCTAATAGCTGGGAAATGAATCTTAAAATCTAACCTATGATTTTCATGCTGTAGTTCCATCCTTTTCTCTTACACACAATGAATACAGAGATTGATGCATTCTCTTCCTGTTTGCACTAATCTTTAACATTTGAAGACTGTTATTATGTCTGTTCTCAGTGAGGATCCATTAAAAAAAAAAAAAAAACAAACAAATCCCCCACCCAAAAGTAAATTTATTTCAGATCATGTGTTTATGCCACCCACCAACTCACCTTGGATAACTCCACTGCTCTTTCCTGGCTCAGCTGTGAAGGGAAGTACATAAATCCAGCTGAAATTAAAAGCAAGGGCTCTTACAAGTGGGGCAAGATTAGAGCAATCTCATGGCTTCCATCAGTCAACGGACAGGAAATAATTCTGATGGTTTCAGCAGAGCAGCTATACATTAATTTGTCTAAACAAAACAACTTGAGGCTTGTAACTGTTTCTCAACGATCTTGTCTTGTAACCTACTCCTTCCTATTTCCCTTCTACAAAGTAAACTTTTCCTCTTAAATTGCAGTCTGGTACATGCACCTGGAGATAATACTGAAACTTCTGTTAAGAGCATGATAAAAATAGTACCAACTATTCTGTACCCTTTATGCCTTGCATTTTCCTTCCTCCTCTTTAAGCAGAATGATAGATTCAATGGAAGTGCTGCTAAGCCAGGCATAACCCAGCTTCTACTCTGCAGTTGATTATCTGCAGTTGATTAGTATTGTAAAGAGCACAATACTTTGCACTTACCTTCACAGAACTGCCTTCCATTTTTTAGGTTTGGGGGTTTCTGGTTGTTTTTTTTAATTTCCTACTTGCCACACTATTTTCAATTCTACTCTTGTCTTCTAATATGCTTGCAGCCCTTCCCAGTTTGGAGTCAGTGATTGCAGTGAATGCTCTATAAAGTGCTCAGCAATTACAGTTCCCATGCAGAGCTCAATTCTGCATATCTGGCACAACAGGGTTTGCAGACTCATCTTGCTGCTATTAGATATGGCCCTAATTATATTATGGAGCAGGTAGAATGAAAAGCCAAATAATTTAATTATCATGAAAATAACACTGCCTTCTAAGTCCGAAGGGAGTAGCATGGTCACCCTTGAAAACAGGCTGCTCATATGGAAAATGCAGTGTGCATTTTTTGTTTTGAAAGAGGGCATTTAATTCTGACCTTCATGAGCAAGCCCAGCAACACCATTCTGTGGAGGTTTTTTTTCTCTTTGTTTTATAGTAGTTGCTCTTATTTCCAGTGTCATTGCAATACTTGGAAAACAAAATTATCTAAAGCAGTTGGAGTAGATGATCATTGCATGTCCCTTCCAACTGAAATAGTCTATTCTATTCTGTCTATTCTATTCTGCATCTGCACAATCAATCACTTGTTACTGCTCCTTCAAGCAATGTTACCTTGTACTTTTATCTTGACTGTATTTTTATGTCATTTTAATGGGTGGCCTGGTATTAGTTTAGAACTGGTTACTGTTGCATTTGCAATATTACAAAATTTGGATTTTTCATCTAAGAATTCTGGATCAGACTTTTGGAACAATATGCGGGGACAAAGGGTACCACACACAAAGTACACCACACACATTTTAAAAAATTGTTATGTCTCCTGGGACATGGAAAAAAGAGGAAAAGCCACGCAGAAGATTCCCAAAGCAAGTGTTGAAAGAGATAAAGATGTTCATTAATACTAAGTCATCCTTCTCATTCACATTTTAGAGGAAAAAATTTGATTATTGGTGAATATTTCTGTATATTTTGAACACTGCTTTTGAGGCACTGGAGAAAAATAATGAAAGTTGACTCCTCAATTCCCTGTCTGTGATAGCTTAAGGGCAAAACCAAGGTTCTGTGTAAAAGCTGAAATAAAGGCACTGAAACTGACATTAAAGCACAGATACAGGAATATCCTCATGGATATAAATACACTTCACTCAAATTGTCTCTGCCTTTCCCTCTGAGGGTAGAATTCAGACACTGTAAAATTCTACCACCATAGGAAACTCAGGAAAACTGCCCTGTTTCATTTGCTTGGTATCCTATTATTTCAGTTCAGAGAGTAAACAGGCTGAAACTATGGGAGCGTCTTCAAAGCTGAACCATTTTAAAGAAATGCATTGCTTTACAATAGGGGAAATCAAATTAAATTCTGTATTCCTTCCATTTCTATTGAGTCATAATTCTCACAGGTAATTAAAAAAAACCCAAACAAAACAACTAAGGCAGATATATTGATATGCTTCCAAAGGCAGTGATACGTGCTAAACATACAATCCCATGACTTGCATAGGTATCAGTTAACCACTGGCACTTAACACTGCTCCATCCATTAACAGGAACAACATAACCAACCCTCTATTCTTTGTTATATAGATTTTCACTTCCTTTCTCAGTCATCCTTCCTATGTCCCCTGCTTATCACTTCTCATTGGATATTTTTAGCTGCTTTGCTCAACTCTAAGCAGCATCAAACATAGCTGCTAGGTACACCTGCTGATAGTGTTATGGAGAACACTTACAACTCTATTTGTATTTAAATGTTTGCTTCCATTGTTCATGTGATTATGCTGAAAAGATTGCCTTTAACTACAACATTATGGGATTGGAGTGCAGAGGAATAGGAACCAGGGCTAAAAATTCCAGTTCCTCCCTACATTCATTTATATTTCCTTAATGTAAGTTCATTTTTTCATTTCCCTTTTTTTACAGTGTTCTCAGTACAGGCAAGCTCATTTCTCTCCTACTGCAGAAACATATTAAGGACTAGCTATATTTCCATTTGCTCAAAAGGTAATAATGAATACTCACTCTAAGCACTTTTAGTCAGCTTATAATGTTTTTTCCTGTGTCTTTTTCCTAAGGGCTCAGTAGATTTTGAAGAATAATGATTAATTGCTAAATATAACATATTTTTTCCAAATATGAAACTGAGAAACGTATGGGTTATTGTATTCATGTTAAGCAAGTAATTCATTAACACGTCACTTGAAGTATCCACCATCCTCATTTACTATTTCAGGGGTCTAATCTACATGCATTTCCATGCCAAGGGCTGACCTGTTAATAGCAACATCAGCAAGGCTACAAGATTTATTGTTGGCCTATTCTAGAACAGCCTCATTTAAGGATGAATCTGCAACAGTGACTGAAGAATTAATTCGAATGATTGTGCAACTTATCCAACATTCTTCAAGACAGTTAGGGCAAAATAATCAGAAACCACTTTTTTGTTTTTCAAAACTACTGCAGCTAGAACACGATCAATGACCACACATCCTCATGCCTAGATGCTGTAACACTCTCAGATGGCAGTCATACATTCAGCAAACACATTTCATGTGCAACATCAGCAAAGCCTGTCAAGTGTTTAAAGCCATGTTTATGGGTCAGAATGTGTATTTCATTGACTGGAATTACTTGCAGAACTGGCCAAGCAGCTATAGGCATAAAGTACACACACACATACCCACACCATTTCTTTCTGCAGTACTGTCACGATGCTGTCATACACCACTCTCTCTAGGATCACTTCTGTTCAAAGTCATAGGATATGAATTAATATATTTACCTGATTTCAGCCTCTAATCATCTGTTTGCAAACTTGTCTTTGAGGTCTTTTTCAGTTTTCCTTTTCTATCTGAACTTAATTCAAACAGGAAACTTGCAGTAATTTATCAAAATTATTTGCATTATTAATATTTTAAAGTTTTTTAAAAGTTGTCCTTCAGCATGGGGTTGATCAGATGGCTATATGGTAAGATAATATGCTTCTCCTGAAATTTTTATCATAGAGCTATTGCAGCCTTAGGTACCTTTTGCCTAAAGGTAAATAAGAGCCAAAGCCTACAGGGAGAGGTGAACATTTGTCTGTAGCAACTCACCTAGCAGGAAATGACACAGGAGTTTTCAGCCCTGCCACTGGAACACATGAAAGAACACTCATGTGCTGAAAGTTCATTATTCAAAATAAACGCTTCAGATGCTTCACCTGTGAAATGACATTGTGACTCCTTACAAACCTTGCCTAAAAATTATTTATCAGAGAAGAGAGAATTGCCTTTTTCATTTGCCTTACCAGCTGGAAGGTCTAAGTGGTGATGAGCCACATCAGAGAGCAGAGTTGTGGGCTTCTAAGGTGGAAGGTACAGCAAGGCTTGGATAACAACAGATAAATTGGAGAACTCTCCTCCCAGTTACCTTATCACAGATTGTCCACTAGTGTGTTTCCCCTTTTTTTCTTCCTGACATACCTACCAGTATAATACATATATTAGAGTAATTTAGCCTTACAAAGAGATGGTGGATGGTCACTAAAAGACCAGTAGCCTTGACCTTCCTTTGTTCTTACCTTATTAGCAAAGAAATTGAGCCTACATTTCTGCTGCCAACAGTGCCAGTATTTTAAACACATTTTGTCCTCCTCTCTGTCTCAACTAACACATCCATAAGGATCTACATTCTGCATGAAGTTATCTACACTGAATCCCCAGTAATGTAACTAATTTTCAAGAAAAGCCCTTCCATTATTTCCAGAAATGTAGAATGATTCTTTAAAATGTCAAGTAAATGTGGACAAAATACTCAATCCCGGGGCAAGACTTTGCTCTTTATTATAAGACCTTGCAATAAAGAGAGAAAGGTTTCCTGAGAAGGCAATAACCTAGGTGAGCTAACCCTTGTGAGAGTGAGGGGTGTCTTGAATCAAACTAAGATGATAAATTTTGCCACAAACTATTACTCATCAGAGTTCTGTCATTATAAGGAAAATGGTGATTTTCTCAGTTTCCATTCTCCTCCCGCTCCTCAAATTTCTTCATAACATCCAGTTATTTTGTACTTAGTTGCCTTGAGATCTAAAGCATTTCACCTCCAGCTTGTGAACCAAATATTGTTTTTACAGGCTTGCCCCACTTCATGTCATTTGTGGTAAGTAGCAGGAGAAAAATATACAATGACAGGCAATCACAAAAGGTTTTTCTTTTGTTTTGAGTGTTTGCTTGGGGTCCCCCCTCCCCCCAGAAAAATCCCTAACCTATTTTCTTGCCACTGCAGAAGTCACAACTCTTGTTAACATTCCAATATTCTCACAAAAGGAAGCCTCCTTGTTCTCCTTCACTCTCTGGTGACATCTGTCACGTCTCTGCAAAGTGCTGGTTTTGTCTTCTCAGTCCTGAAATTATTCCACTACTCTACAGCATTGCCCCACTTCTTGCAGACGTAGCTAGCTAGGGTTTTCATGCAATTATGGCAGCATAAGGAACAAAAATCTTAGGAGATTATTGTTCACATTAACCCTGTACATGCTGACATGAGACCTCTGTAAAATAGAAAGAGAAATATAATTTGGTTTTGCACTTTTGACATGGCACTTGCAATTTTTATGGACTTGTCTCAAACATTGATATTCATTTCAGTTCAATGTATCTTTCTCTTTAAAAACAAGTTCTGGAAAGTATTGTATTACTAATGTAATGAGTCATTTCACCTGATCTGACATAATCAAGTAAATATCAAAACAAAGGTATAGTGTTGCAGAAACCCTTATATTAAAACAAAATATCAGAAGTGGAAATGTAATATGGCAAAGAGAAATGCCCAGCAAATTATGGCTTTTATAAGCTTTGCTAGATCTCCAAGTCAAATTACTTATGGAGAGCAGAGAAATGTGCCTTGTGCAAATTCCTGATATCATTCAGGTCTCTCTTTTTCAGGAACAAAATTATAATTGTGTCATCATGATTCAGTGGAAATCCGTTTTCTCTAATAGTGCCTTCAGTCTCTTGAAATAAAACCTAGTGAAAACCTCTAAGGACAATGTTTCTGTAATGCAAAAGTTCATCGGTTCCTGAAAATGTTCTTTTTATAATCCTGTGGAGCTGGGGTCTAGAGATGCTGCTGGATCTGGAATACACAGCATTAATCTGTTAATCCATAAATAGATATGCAGCTCAAAACTTTAATTCAGAGTTCCCTAAGTAAGGAAATTATTAGATTTAATATGATTTATTTTAACTCTTCCAGATATTCATGTATGTTAAGACTGAAAGTTACTTTTGTGAGAGCCCACATACTTTATAATTACTATCTTAAATATGAAAATTATGAGAAAAGGTATCTCACAGTCATTACCTTAAAAGTCTTGGTCATTTACTGTAACTACTCAATAGTGCATTTTAATTTTGGCATTCTGGAATTGTGTTGAAAATGTTATGAAAAAAAAGACCAAAACAGAAACAAACAAAACAAAACAACAAAAACAAAGAAAAAAAAACCAAACCAACAACCCAAGGCACTTAGTTAATTCGCTATATGGCTTTTAGTACTGAGTAAAGCTTCTTTTCTAGGCCAAAACATTTTACTATTGTAATAAAATATTTAACACTTGATACCAACTTTCCTCTCCTCAGGGAAAGTTTTTTATATTTTCAAAATATCTTTACTTTCTTAGCCAAAAAATTAGTCAATAATATATATCTGACTAATAGTGTGACTCCAAAACTTTCAAACTTTCTTTTTCTTCACAAGCATGATATTCTCTCCCACAAAGAAAGGTTCAGAGAAAGGCATTGTGACTTTGTTATTATGATATCGTTGTTACTGGTAAACATGTAGGTTGATTTGCTAGAAAGAAAAATAAGGATAAACGATGCCAGAGATACCTGATAGGAATAGGGCTGAGTGTACAGACTTTTACCAGCAGCAAGGAGGCCCAGCCCCAGCCAAAGCTGTGCTATCCCAGAATCACACACACAATGGGGAGCGTTAGAAGGCACCACTGGAGCCGCCTGTCCCATCTCCCTGCTCAGGCAGGTCCCTCAGAGCACATTACTCTGGGTTGTGTCCAGATGGGTTTGAATTTCTCCAGAGGAGATTCAATTATGTAACAACCTCAATTACGTAACGTGCTGCAAGAAGAGAATCAGTGGCTTCTCCACTGTAAAGAGTTGGTAGAAACAGAATGGAAGAATCATATCTTTTTGCAAAATGCTTCTTAAGCTAAGGTTTTCAGGTTTAATCAGGTCAAAAAGGAAAGTCAAGCGCAGAAGAATCATCAAATGGAGATATTAAAGAAATCATGCAGCTAGAACCCACGACGAAACATGATCAGACTCTTCTATGTAATCATAGAATATAAACAAGGTTAAAGAGTAGATTCCACTCCTTAGAAAGAGGACAGTAAATTAAGTGCATCTACTCAACATGTGTGAAATGACAGCTTTCTGCTAATGACTACAAAATGAATAAAGGAACACTCATATTTTTGCTAAAGGATCTACTTTCAGAAAAGATACACAAAGACATGCATTCCCTCTCAAGTAAGCATCTAAAGGACAGGGATAATTTAGCCCTAACAGCTGTGTCACATTTTACTATTTCTTCACATTGTAAAGTTTATTAGCATTTCAGCAATAAGTATCTTTTCTTTTCTAATGGAACATAAAATTGTACTACTTGTGTATATCTTTCATGAAATATTTATAGTGTGCCAGTTGGTTTGTGATTCATTTTCAACAAAGTTCCTTTAAAATCAAGTTCTTATCTTTTTTTCTGGAGCTGGCTCCTCTAGTTCCCAGATCAGGTCTGCAGGTCAGCAGGGTCTGGTGCCAGCTGGCTCTGCACTGGGTCCATGCATAGCTTGGCACTTGCCTTTGTATGAGAAATGAAGGCTAATGCTCTAACCTTCTGATTCAGGCTCAGGAAAGGCACTGATCATGAGGCAATTTCAGGGCACACAGGTATTCTGAAAAAAAGGATAGGTTGGGTTTTTTTGGTATGGTGTCAGCATAAACTTCGCCTTATTGTGGTGTGACTGAGTTACATTCTTGGAGACAAGCAGTGTTACCCACTCAGTTCATTCAACATTTGGCAAAAGCCAAGATAACCACACACACAAGTTCCTTCAGCAAACAAAACTTCCCTAAGAAACCACTGCTTCTGCTCTCTAGGTTTAACACCCAGCATGGAAAGAATAGAAGTCAAAATCCCCAGAAACATCAACATTTTGATTACTTTTCCAGCAAGGTCCAAGGATATTCTTCTGCCGTAAGTTGCCACATGTTAGATTTTTCATCTGCAGGCTGAAGTTACTTGTTACCAGGTAGTGCCCATTTGTTTCTTTGCCAATATTATTCTCAAGCTCTTCTTTTTTAATGTTGAGCTTCTATAACAAAGCACCCCCATTTCTAGAAATGCCTCACTTCATCCATTCTTGCATCACATTTGCCTTTATCATAGCTATCTTTGTGGCTAATTATTCCCCTAAAATGTATCATTTTACACCTTCCTCCTCTTTTATTTCCCCTCATCTTTTTAAGCAGAGGTGTGTTTGCATCCCTGTTTCCTGACAGCTATGAGCATGTGTATGGAGAGCTGCCACAGCTGAGGTGTTGAGGTGGACTTGCATGACCATTTGTCTGTGACTTGTTACTTGTAGGTAGTAATTTGGACACATGGCTGCCAACCTAATTTTTCAGCTTTTTTTTAAAAGTTAATGGAATGTTATCTACCTCTTTTATTTATATCCTCTTCATTATAATCCTGCTCTTCCAAGTCAGGCATTTACATCAAATACATGACATTGTTATGGATTGAGCAGCTATTCCAGCTTCCCTTATGTCCCTGCTTTTTGCTGCCATTGACGTTTTTTATATAGGCCTTCCCAGCATATTCCCTTTTAACAGCAGCAGATCAATCATCCTTTCATGCACGATCAGGTATCAGAGACTACAGTCACTCCAAGATGGATTTGCTCTACCTTTATAGCCTGTTTTTTGCTACAATTGCACTTAAGGTCACATTCTGATTTAGCTCTTTCCCACATTGCTAGAAAATTTCTCCATAATAGATACCTTTAGTCATAATATTACTAAGTATCCTAACAGAAAAATCACAATGACATTAAGCTTTGTTTTTATTGTTCGACAAGGGCTGTTATAATCTCAGAAAAAAAGTGCACCCTAAAATGTTTTGAGCATATTAAACCTATGCAAAAGATTCAGCAGAAGTATGCAAGGACCAGGGCAAAAAGGGCATCAACTGTGAGTGTCTGGGTAGGGAACACAGGTCACAGAAACACCCCAAACTCCAGATTTTACAGATGGTTCCTGCTGCCACCCAGGAACAAAGGATTCAGGCTCATAGGGACTTAGGAGAAAGCAGTTAGCATGGGCATTAAGGACCCTTGTCAACTGAATGGAAACCGAAGGAATGAGACCTGCTCACAGGGAAGAAAGGATGACCTGCTATCAAATTACCACACAGTGGCTCTGGTTTTATAACACAGATTGCACAAATTGTTATCATCCAACAACTCTCATCTTCAAATTTTTTCTATAGAGTCATAAATCTAGTTTCACGGGATAATCTCTTTGCAGCATATAGTCTTTCAAATATATAGCATAACTAAGGTGTGAGATTGTTTGCACCTTGTGAAATGCAGCTGTGCTAAACCAGTAAGACAAAAATTCAGCTAAGGTAAAAGACAGCAAAATCAGTGGTTACCAAACAAAAGGGGAAAAAAAAACCAAAATGGAAGAATGCAAATGGCAGCTATTCCAGACAGTAACAGTGGGTGATATTCCATGCTGCAGCATCTTGCTGGCAGATTATTACTCTGACAATAGCGGTGCAGAATTTATCCTACAATCAGAACTTTAGCCATCTACTTTAGATCATAATACATGACAATTTACAAATACAAAACCACTAGAACAAATGATCTTGTTTAAATGTCACCTTCCAACTCAGCTGTTCCACTCTCTGCTTTATATTCCTAGTCTCATTCCTTTACTTGAATAGAAAACAATACATTTTTAAATTTCACTAGCCTTAAGAGCCCAGTAGAAAGCGAGCCAAGTTTTCCCCTCCCTCAACAAGTATTAGCAGGCTTATGAACTGTGTCAGGTACCAAGAATAAATAAGAACACCTCCACTGAAGTTGGTAATGTCTGGTAATTTATACCCACTGAGGACCTGAATTGGATTACAAACTGAAGTCATTTCTGTCCTTAATTATAGTTATGCCACCTCACTGCAAAAGCAATTTCTACAGGTGGAGTGTAGCAATGGGGAACAAAGACGACAGAGCCCCTTGTACGTCCCCAGAAGATGCTTTTATTTCCAAAATCACCCCCTTTATACCCCCAGTGCCAGCTGAACCCCAACCGAAGCGCCGCAACAGAACTTAACAGCACGCGGGCACCCATTGGCTGGCTCAGCTGCGGCGCTGCTGTCCACGCGCCCTGTCACCCAATCAGCTTCCCGCTCATGCGCTGTGCACGCGTTCCCACAGCCAATCACAGTCTCACTGCCAGCTGTCACTCACCCGACCCCCGCTCGCAGCCGCCTCTCGCCCCTCAGCCGCTCCAAGCGTGCGGCCGCAGCGGGGCCTTCCCCGCAGGGCCTTCCCCGCAGGGCCTTCCCCGCAGGGCCTTCCGGTGAGCATAAGCCTCAACCATTTTAACAAATAGAACCCCATACTCCACAGTGGAGCTTAGGGTCTGAGCTTACAGAATACTTATGAAAGGTCATGATGCATGAAAAGGAGAAGATTTCAGTTGGCTTTCACTTCCATCTGAGCATTCACTTAGAATATGGGGGCTTGTTTTCTAATTTGTACTCTGGTAGTAGAATTTTAGGAATCTTCTAGTGAAAAAATGAACTTCAATACTGGATACCAAACCCTGCATGTGTTTAAGATGCAACTGTGGCTCTCAGTTGTTTTCAAATATATCTGTTAGCAGGAATCTCAAAGCAGCCTTAAGAAACTCCAAATACTGTACACTTCTGTAGACAAAAATTCCCATACGAAGTTCCCTGACTAATACTAAAACTAGCAAAGTCTGAAACTATGTTTTCTCGCTGGAATTGTACAGAACCACTGGAATCTTCAGGGAAAGCAAACACAGCTGCAGCATCTTGCATAAGTGAAGTGATTAAGTGTACTACCACAATTACGGTAATCCATGTTCAATTTGAACTCAGACTGAAACAAGTGAATTGGAAGGCTGCTGGCACTATCAGAAATAAAGTGTGTATTACAGGTGGAGAGGACAGAGAGCTTGCCCAAAGGGAGCCTAGCAAAGGAAGATCAAAAGAGCTCTGGGTTTATGCTGGATGGTTCGACACGCAGAAAAGACAGCTATAGGAGCTAAAACAATGTGGCCGTAACTGAGGAGATTGACAGCTGGACTGACAATCCTAGAATCAGACCTGAAACCAGACAGAATTTACTCATTAAAATATTACAGTGAAATTCTGCAACTTTAGTAAAACCCACAGAGAAGGCTAAGAAGATATTAATGAGAGAAGATGTTCTGGATACGAGGGGAGGATGTTCTTGTTATGGGACACTGAGAGTGTACAAGGAAGAACTTGTGGATAATATGTAGCAACTATACTTTTGCTTGTATAGCTGATTCTTTACTGCCTGAATGGTCATTGTTTGCTAAGCAGTCAGTCTTAAATTAAGCCACAGACATCAGTATAAGAATAGCAGTAGAGAAAAGAAAAAATCTTTCTACTTTTCTCGACTGTGGATTACGACCAGTGTGGCTTTTATGTCTGCCTCGACAACAGCCACAAACAACTAACGTTTATCACCTAGGAGAAATTTAACCTGGAAAACTGAAATGTGTTTTAACTCCAGAAAATAATCTAATTTAAATGTATAATGACTTGACTTCTCCATGATATAGGACTAAAAAACCTAGGAGGAAAATACCTTCTTGCGGTAATTCCAGTACATCTTTTCACTCCAAATCATTCACGTATATCACTGAAACAGTAATCCTTCTAACAGGAGTGGTAAAGTTGTTCTTTTTCTTAGTACAGCCACATATGGGAAGGACAGATATAAGCAATGAAAACAGATGGGAAAAAAAAAAAAGGTATGAAAACATCACAATCTGCATCATATTTGGTATGAAATTTTTGCTTCCTATCTTACCAGCTGAACCCTTTATTCACCATTCATTCCTTTTATGAACCTAATTATGATCAGTTTAATCAGACAGAAAATAGCATACTTTAAGTCAGAAAATCAGGAGGTTTCTCTAGGTTGTGCTGTTTAATGCTGAGCAATTGCTTTGTCCTTTTACTCTCCAAAATACCCAACTGCAAGACAGAGGTGCAAACACTTAGATAGAAGCTCTGGGGCCAAGAGATAAAAAGCACTTCCTAAGAGCAAGTGTTCTCCCTTGCTTATGTTCGTGCAGCTTTTCTGTTATATTTGGATCTTCCATAGTACTTTGGAGCCAACCAGACTTAGCCTTTGCTGTTGGAATACACTGATAAGTAACATTATATATGGGAAGATGACGGCTTAATAACCCATTTTGAAATACTGAAAATGTGTTTTGACTGAGGAGAAATGTGTAGAAGCCCATTTACTATGGAGTGATGGACAATATAAAGACTATGAGCAGCAGGACACTTCCCCCAGCAGAAAACACTTTTAGCACAGAGACCTAGAGTTGCAATGCCTTTATTGGAGCAAAGTTCTGGGATATGTCCTCCGTATTATTAAAACTTTGAACTGCTTGTGCACATGGTTCCTACTGAAAGAAGCTAAACTTATCAGCAAATTCCAGAGGTTTGTGGGAGTTTTGACAAAAGGAAAACAGTTGATAGGATGCGTTAATTTCAGCAATGCTTCATTTCAAAAAAGGAATTGGGGAAGTAGCATGGAAAAATCCTTGTGCTAAAGCTCTCAGTCACAGAAGTTAACTTCTTCAACATGGAAAAAAGTTACTTTCAGTATAAATACACCAAATAGAAAAAATAATAATATACTGAAAATAAATACATTTTAAAATATGAATGACATATTGATTTTTTTTTTTTTAAGTAAAAAACAACACAGTTCTTTTAGCTGAAAGACTGAGCAATTGTGGAGTTTATTTCATTCTGTTTAATGAATTTTTTTTTCAGTTTTAGAAAGCTGCAGAAAATACAATTTTCTTCCCCAAAATAAAATTCCATTCCTGTTCAGGTCTAGTAATTAGCAATAATTATTTCCATAGTAATTGGTGTATACTGCCTTTAAAATGTGCTGTTCAAATGTTTATTTTTGATTTGTATCTGATCAGCTAAAACATCCATATGGTTTGCTTTGGAAAGGTTCACTAAACTTGTTTTCAAAAATAATATGGACCACAAGATATTCACCCAGTCAATTTTCAGAAGGCTCTATGAATCAGAAACAGGCATTTCTTAAATTACTGGGTGCCTGACTTAGCACAATCTGTCATTGATTAAAAAAACTAAAAAGTGGTGAAATCCCCTTGGTGTTCTTTGGAACAGGCGCAGATGGCTCCCATCTCCCTGTTTAAGTTTTATTTTGTTTTCCTCCTCTCAAAAGGGAAACTTGGTAACACTGTGACAAAAAACATACTACACAGAATAACAAGTTCAGGCAGTTTAGGAGAAACTGACATATTTTTTTTAAGGAGAATAGCACTTTCTTGGGAACTGAAGTGTTTATAGGATTATAAAATGCCTGGGATGACAGCACAATATATACCCAGACAATAAGTAGTGCTGAAATCTTTGAGTCGCTCATGGTTGTCTCCTTCAGTTTTTTACAGCTATGATATCTCATACTTTCACTAACATTGATGAAAACCACAGTTCCATAGGACAATCACTGGGCTTCCCAGCAATTTGCTAACACCAGCAGACATGGAAAAATCTGACAATCTTCAGTTCTCGTCTAGGTTCAGGAAAATAAACTATTATGGTAGGCACAGGTCCATTTCCATTTCATCATTAGAAATTGCTTTGTAGCATTGCTTTTCTGTTGCTGCTCTTGGTGTTTACACCCAGTTTCAATCTTCCTCACCCACTCAGTTAATCCCCTCCTTACCTATTAACCTCCTATTACCTCCTACCTCCTAACACCTGGGCTTTCGTCTCCAGTCTCTTTCCTCCAAATTTCCCTATCCAAATTCTCTGTGGCTCCAGCAGGTTCTGCTCATCCTCATTCTGTGTATCTTTGGCATGGCTCAAGGGAAGGCAGAGGAGAGAGACGACCTCGGTGTCATCGCAACTGCAGGCAGCTAACAAACAATAGTCCCACTTGGGGAAACTGCCCAGTAAGAGAAGGAAGAGAAGTCCTGATTGTCAAGTAGATTGTAAGGGAACTGGATTTCAAAGAGAAAAAAAATAAATCTTTCCTTTTCATGGAAGCTCTACATTTCTGAATCATTCTGGCATGAAAAGAGTAGGAATGCACAGAGTCGTATCTGGTTTTCAGATCACAACATGGATTTCCTACAGTAGAACCGACTGTAGGAAGGAGCAAGTATTAAACTGCATAATCTCAGATATGCAACTGTATTAGCAGCAGCTAAACTAAAATTACATTACGACCTAGATTTAAGGATTTTCTATTTAAATTGTGGTTAACTTCAACTGACATGATTCTTACCAACACTGAAGTTAGTAATCAAAACTCAGGGCTAGTCATGTATAAGGGTACTCTAGTACTTCAGTAACTTACAAGATAAAGCTCATTTGTTTAGCTAGCCATAACTTTTCTCATTTCTACTGTGATTGATAATCTGGGGCTATGGATAATCTGAGGTGTTACAGAGTAAAGCCTGTCAGAGAACATAAATTATCCATACCAGGACATTATTGTGTTATTCATTACCATATATTTTGATGAAATTGAGGTAATATAATAAAATTAGAATTTTAAATGGCTTTGACGGGATTATACAAAATGTAAAACTTAAAAAAAAAAAGCAAACAGAGAAAGTTAAATAGGCATTTTGAGCAGCCATTTCAAAAGAATGTCACATTTTCTATGAGATGACCAGCAAATTACCTTTTGTGCATGTAGAACTCCCACTTACCAACTCAGGCCCTGTCATTTGCCCATAGTGCTGACAACAGATATTTGCAGATATTTTTCCAAATCCCTTCACTTTTCTATTTTGTTATCTAAATTTCTCATGAGAAAAAATAGCTGAAGCTGTGCTCTTCATTCTGCTGTGACAGTACTATCCCTAAAGACACACACAATTAACAATGCACAAACCCACCTTACAGGATTTTTCACTGACCTGCAAGTAATTATTTCACTGTACAGCTAGAATTGGACTGTAATACTTCTTCTTTTGTCCTCTAGTCATCAGCTGCAGGGAGTTTCAGGGGGGTGGGGTGTTGTTTGGGTCTCCCACCACCTCTCCCTTCCCACAGAAGTTACCAGAATTGTTTGCCTTTCAAACTGCTCCAGCCTATCTTCAAGGAGAGCTTTAAAAAGCTGATCATAGTGGCAGCTGAAGCAATGCAGAAGTGCCCCTGAGCTGTCTGCAGGGCTCCTCTGTCAGCAACCTGAGTGCCCAGAGACTGGGAGCAAAGCTTGAGTCAACTCACGCGAGTTCAGCAGGAAAAGCTCTCTGCACACGATGATGTTCATTGAGGCAATAATCAGGCTAGAACTCAACATTTCAAAAGCAGATATATTCCATTAGGAGAGTTTTGTTCTGCTGTAATTTTTGAGTGTACCCAGTACAACTGCAATTCTTCATTTCCAGTTGGATGAAAACAAACCAAACTAACAAAAATGCAAGTATGTGGTGTTGAAATATTTTGCAGTTTAACCTGTGTATTTAACCCTGATTCCCTGGGATATTTAAGGAATAAGGTATTTGTGAACTATTAAGAAGAAGCCAAATATACTGCAGAACATTACCGGTCACAGTATCAATACCTAAATCAAAGCTACCTTAACAACAACTTACAGGGAATAAAGATTGCTCCATAAGATAATAAATATTAGAGAAGACTATATGGTTTCAGAATAAAAAAAAAGGAAGAAAAAAGATAAATCTTTATGAATAGACAGAGCAATACGAAAAAAGCAATGTAAGGTGGCAATAGGAAACATGGATTTCCTCTAGTCAGACATAGAAGATTGGTGTATATACAGAATTGGGGGAAAATAATCCTGAATATATGATATCAATTCAGTAAAAAGATATCTAGAAATAAATACCTCAATATAAAGTATAAATACCTAAAAATAGACAATAGAAATAAAAAATAGAAACCCCAAAATGCCTGTATTTCTAATTGAAACCTGTCTTGTGTTTAATACTGCACTATACACACTGCTTTTGAATTGCTATACTTATACATCTGAATATGTATATAATGAAAATGGGGCAATCAGAGGTAAGTACTCTTCCAAAATTTTATAAATAGCAAGTTTATAATATATCAACACATGTGCTGAGAGGTAGTTGAGGGTTTTTTGATGAAGTGATGCTGAAAATTAAAAAGAAGAATTAATGTATGATTTGCAGAGTCTTTTTACTTAATTACATTGGCATTGGTTGATTATAATGGCTGTTTTAAAAGATTTACCAGATTTCGAATTAATGTCCATAGTTTAACCCAAGCTCTCCAGAAATGCCCTTTTTTTCTAATGTAGAACAACCTACATGGAAGTGCTGTGGAATTTTTGTTTTAATTTTATGGCAGCGAAGTATCTAAACGCACTGGTTCTGCAGCTGCAATAGTCCTTACCCTGACAGAGCCTTGTGCTTTCTGAAACTCCCTGGCATGGTGCTATCCATGCAAGGTGCTGGAAGGAAAGTTTTTCTGCCTGTAGCATGCCAACACTTTGGGAACGTCGATGGAGTCCTGTAATACTAGTTGGAGTTCTGTGGCCAAGAGCTGACTTAAAGGAGCCCTTGAGTCCATCACATCAGATACGTGTTTATCTCACAATACTTGGTCTTCTACTAAAGTCACTGCTGTACTTGTTTGTATGGGAAACCAATTTTTCATTATTTCTTTACAGATATAACCTAGGGATTAGACCCAGAAAGAAGCAGCGTGAATTCTTTGGTGCTATATTCACGAGGACATAAACTGAAATGGAATGCATTTTTGGATTCACTGTATTTAAAAAAAAATTCAGTTTCCCTTTATATTTAGGATATTTTATTCTATTCACAAAATCACTTTATATTTTCCCAATTTATAATCTTATCTGTAGGTACAAATTTTTACATCAATAATTGACTTGTATGATAAAAATGTGTAATGCTGCTTTTATAGCAGCATTGTAATAGCTTTGGAATTAATGATTAACTCGAGGCTAGAGAACAGCAATTATTATTCAGCTGGATTTATTTGGAAGGAGCAAAATGTTCCTTACAATTGCTTTAGCAAAACAATCACTGGAAAAGAGAGAAGATTAGAAAGAAGAAGGTAGCCTCAACAAGAATATTGTTTTTAAAGTGCCTTACAAAGAAACTGGCATATTTATTTTACCAAAGGCTTGAGATGGAACTTCACTACTGTGTGTAATTATCACCATCAGAAGAAAATGCAGGATCTTTAATGAAGCAGAGCTCCATATGAGTAATTTCAAAAGATATTTGAAACCTTTCTAAATCTGAAGCATTAATTGACTAAATCTTCTAATGACTACAGGTCCCTTCTTCACCCAGCCTGTCCTAGAGGAAACCATCCATCTTCCCCCAAGAAAACCTCAAATTAAGGTCTTGTCCACCAACAAAAGTATTATTTTCTTCTTTCTATGAAAAGATCAGGTCACCAAATCTTACACCCAGTATTGTAAAGTTTTATAAATATGTATGATCTCAGGACTTTTTATAAGTTTAGCACTTTTTTTCCCTACGTGTCTGAAGTAGAATAAAAAACACAGTTATTGGCAACTTCAGTAAAAAAAAGTACCACTGTAGTAAATGTTAAGTTCATCTCAATAGAAATCAGCAGCAAGTGATCCACTGGACTATTTATGCATTAGTACACACATGAGTGTGTCTACATTAGTACAATGTAGTATTGCATCCTGGCCAAATTCTTTCCTTGGTGTAACTCAGTGAAGAGCAGAGATGCTTCTTCACTTCCTATCTGCACTGCCTTACTTGGTCTCCTCATGGAATAACAGCCCCTGGTGGAACTCCTAAACACAAGTGAATACCTAATGAATTCAACAGAAACAACTCCAAATTACATTAAACTGATTTTCCTCACGTAAACGTGATGCTTAAGCATTCCATAAAGGAAAAACTGTGAATCCAAAATAAGAGAATTAATTTTGATTTGGAAAGACACTGCATGTAAATGCTGATTACTCTTTGATTATGTTGATTTGGGAGGGGGCATTCATAATGAAGGCAGTACATTTTTTACGTAATGTGTCACACTTTTAAAGGACTGCAGGAAGACAAGTGCAATCAAAACAGCAGATTTAGTTTGCTCAGTCGGGAGCTATAAGCACAACTGTTTGTGATTTCCAAACTTGCCACTGTGAATCAGATTGAAGGCCCCCCGCTGTGAACAATAAGGCAAGGACTGTGCTAAAGCATCGAGGCCCCTCAGTCAAAAGGCTGACATTCACAGAGGTTACTGCAACACAACAGAGAATTTTAATTGCAACAGCATTTTAAAGCAAGCCAAGTCAAATAGCAGTTTGAGTTCAATGATACCAGTAAGTATGAAATTGTAGCACACTACAATTCATAGAACATCCAAGAGTCTTGTAGAAAAATGATGTGAAATTTTGAAAAATCCAGGGATTTCATCATGATATAGATTTCTGTAAGTACTTATATTCCTTAGAAGGATGAATTTCCTTGATTTCAAGTGGTGGATTTACTTCTAAATCACTTAGTTGCTTCTAAAAATCTCACTTTCTGGCATCAGCTTCTCAAAAATGTTTCTCATGTTTTGGATAATTATTTCACCTAAAGAGCTCCTGAGGATTTTTTTAATCCCCCTTTTAGAACAGCTGCAAGTGCAGTTGTTCCTGCTTGTATAAAATAATGATTTAGATCACATATTACTATTTTAACTGTAAACAGTGAAAAATCCCAGGCTGTCATCTCAAGGGTTTTGTTTACCCCAAAGACACCTGGAATAAAGGGTAACACACAACAAAACTAAAATATAGTATTTTGTATTTCACAAAACCATGATCATCAGTTAAATTTGTTATTTGGTTTCAGGTTTTGGGGGGCTTTTTTTAAAAAAAGCATGTTTGATTTGATATTCAATCATACAGAAATTAAGAATCTGGTTATTAAACTTCTGGCAGTTTTTTATAACAAACTCCCAAAATTGATTTCCACTGGCATGTTTAACATCCTGTTTAACCCAAACAGAAAGTTAATTAATTAATTTAACAGCTCATTTGTACAGCTCCAAGTAACTCATAAGCAGACACTAATGGAAATTTCTAAATGTTTCAATACAATCCCACTTTAATAAACTATTATGTTATTGAAAACTACATTTGTGCAAGAAGTGACTTGAATTCTGTTGATTTTGCATGAAAAAAATTTGAGAAGTAAATTCCACCTCTCTCCTCTCCAAAAATATACTTAGGCAGGGAATATACCAATGGATAAGATTACTTAAGTAGAAATCTCTCTTGATTTGGGTCTTCATTTTACCTAACGTGTAGCTTAACAGCTTTGTTATTAATCAGGTCTTAATGTAAACACTTCGAAGCTGTTGCTGCTCAGTAATGCTCATTACAAATAGTCCCTGTGGGAATCACCAGCTTATTTCATTAAAACTCCTACCTACTTTAATTGCTCTTAGGAAAACATGAACAAATTAACTGTGTTTTAAGAGCCAGTGGTGTAAATTTGTACGCTTGCGTGTTTGATTGCTGGGGCCTAATGATTTTCCTGATAATCCTCTGCTGTTGCACTCGCTGTATGATAGTTGGCAGCACCAGCATGTTTTAATCAATAGCAGTGGATGTTACAAAGGCTAAAAAAGAAAATATGGTTTGAAAACCATAGTGCTCATCATGCCAGCAGAGACACAATATCATTCTGGGTCACAGGCAATTAATTTTTACGTTTTAATGAATCGCTTGTGTGAAAGAAATGATGCTTGTTAGCTGGGGTGATTAATGTATATTAAATGAGCAAATTAAAAACCCCAGAATATTTTTACCATGACAGTGGCATAAATAGGATATGTGACACCTTGATGGTGAAATCAAGGGATTTCCACAATTCAAACAGACATGTGACTTTGTATAAATTTTAATAACATTCAGTTAAAATAGTGTAATAAAGAAAAGAGCATTTTATTTTAAATGTCCTCAATCAAAATGTTAGTGAATATGCTCTTAGTAGTAGAAACAGCCTCCAATACAATTTGGCCTAGAATGTATGAGCAAAAAGAAAATTACCTTCTTCAAGAAGATTAAGTAATGCTTGAAACAAACATCTGTTAAGAAATAAAGTTATTTATTATCTCCCTCATAAAAACCTATAGCATTATAAGATATTCCAGATAGTTATCTGGGCTTCATCACAGATGCCTAAATAAATCCCCCTGGAAAATCTGTGGCTGGAACCCAAAAATGAAAAGGAATTGAGTAAAGAGTAATATGGGAGATATATTTATATGCCATTAAAGAATTCATTATTCTCTCTACTAGGATAACTGAACTTGAATTTTCACTTTGCATATTCAGCATTGCCCTCTGATTTCAAGGGAACCAACACTTCAGATTCAGCTAGGCATCTAAAAATTGGCAGTGTGATTGTCATTAATCATCATTAGCCACTTGATCTCAAAAAAAAAAGAACTTAATGGGTAACAAAGGAATGGGATACTAAAAATGCTGATGGTAAGTAAACTCTATAGGGTTGATAATGATTAATTTAATTACACAGTAATGTGTATATTTCAGATAAGAAGGCAATATAGATGCTTTTTCCTGTTCCTTTGTCTGTGTTCATTTCAATACTCCCGAATGTATAGTAAATAATATCATGTAACTGAAAGCTGTTTTGGCCAAGAGTTGTATTTTAAATAATTATATAACTTCCAGGCCCTTGATTTTCAACACACATAATACTGCAATTAAATCTGACCACAATCAGAGGAATATTTTAATAATACATGCTAAAGTTTAAATGTTTTCTTTAGTCCTACTGAAATTTTCCAGTTATCCCATTTGTAATTTTCAGTCCTCGGTTCTATTATTTTTGCAGAGCAAACTGGAATTTCAGTCGCACTCTGAGCACTCCTGGTTATTCTTAGCACATGAATAAAATAACCAGTATGGTGGAGGCCCAGCAGTTGTAAACAATGGCTAATCAGAATTAGTCCCTCTAAAAGAGAATGTCATTGATGATTGTTTGCTGCGTGTATCAACAATCTTATGACATTTTTGTTAATCTGTTTAGTCATGAGAATCACTTTCTTCGCTGTTGAGTGAATGTTTTCCTAATTTGATATTTATCAGAACATCATGAAGTACCACAAAGAGCAAAGGACTTAGAAAGTTTAACAAATACTTAAATAATTCTCTGAATTTCCTTTTGTAATCTTGATTTAAATGACAGGATCATGTTAAATACAGCCCTGTATGCATAAGGATTTCTTGCAAAGATGCACCTGTTAATTTGCAAACCCTGGAGTTTTTGAGACACTCAGCCCTCTACTTCCTGAGTTAAGGAAAAAGAGCTTTTTGCACCAGAAGGTGAAAAAAACAAGCAAACAAACAAAAGCAAAACATGTAACTCTTGTTCACAGAACAAAAGCCTTTCTGACTTTTAACTTATAGAGAAAACAGAAGTAACTTGACTTGTGGCAGTCAGAAGAACCCTGTAGGGAGTAGGAAAATGCAATGAAAACAATTTGGGGTGATAATTTCTTTTTTAAAAAAAGGTATTTTGAGTATTTTGTTTACTTGCTTATTTACACTTTCCCTATTTCCCTTGAAACTGTAACTTTTCAGATGCTAGCAGTACAGATTAAATAATTCATCTGAGGCATAAATTTGACATTTCAGGTCTCCACCAGAGAGTGTAGCTTCTACACAAAATTAAAATATTTATCTCAAACCAGTGAAAATCTGCTTAATATGAACTCAGTTATTCAAGTGTGGTCTCCCACATTCACAGTGTGCATAAGCCAGATACTCTGAGCCATCTGTAAAGACCAAATCACAGTTCTGATGGAGAGATACTGCAAAAGTGTTGCAAAGTCTTGGTGGACTTGGTAGCATTAGGTTAATGGATGGAAACCATGATCTTAATCTTTTCCAATCTAAATGATTTCATGATTCTATGAAAGCCATAAAAAGTGATGCTACAACTCCAGCCCATCCATAAGTAGCTCTGATTGTAAAGTGCAAAAATCTCTAATCCTTCCTCTCTGAAAAACCTTTCCTCAAATACCGACGGGCTACCCAGTGCTACACCACCCTCATACTGTCTGTGAGGAAAATGATGGAGTTTTCTGTAATACAGTGGAAATTAGCAAAGGCATGGCAAATATAAACCTACTGTGCAATCTTACAGATCCTACAAAGACTGAAGAAAACACTTGCTGACACTGCAGAAATTCAACACCATCACCTGTCCACAGAGTCAGTGGTGCTTGTAAAAGTCTTCTCCCTTGCCAATGGAAAATGAAGTGAATTAATGCCTGAAGATGAGCAGCATCAAAAAAACCATTACGAACTTGACTTGGCAAGGGTTAAAAGAATGAAGGGAAATTGGTTTATATGTGCTGCACTGATTGAAGCAATGCAACCTGACAAGGAAATGCAATTCTCTGGCTTTTTCACTGAATGAGAAGGTCTAGTGTATGTTTCACAGCTGCAAGAAAATAAGATAATGTGCAGAAGAAACAAGCTTGGATCAGTCAGAAAGGACATCAAGGACAACATTTATGATGCATTTTCATGATAAACAGTCTGAAAATGTCAATGTTTTTTGTGTCAAAGAAAAACTACAAGAAATAGGAATATCCGCATACAATTTCCAGGTCAGTGGAAAACAAAAAACTGGAAAAACACCAGAGTACATTTTAAAAATTCATCAGCATGTTTGAGGTAATATGTAGTCCAAGGAGATATCTAGGATGATTCTGTAACTGTCTAATTTGGAAGGTAATTTTATTGTTTGGATTACCAGAAGGAGCAAAATGCAATAATAAGTCTCCCACAGAGCTCGTTATTTGGAAGCTGGGTTTTCAGAGAACAGCTCCAGAAAGTGAGACTGCAAGAGTAATTCAAGGTGTGTGAGTATGGTCAGAAAGTCTTGGGACAGGATTTGGTGGTGGAGGTGGTGCAGTATTGTAAATCCCTGCACTGGGAAGCAGTGACAGGTATTTGCAGAGAGGGGCTCAGCTGGACTGCAAAATCACTGTGTCTGGGGGCTTACCATGGCTGTTAACTTCTTTCCAACACAAAAAATGGCTGGCATTTTGGGAAAGGTCATACAAGGGCTGCTAGGATACGATTACAGTCTTAGGACATAAGAAACAGAAATTGTTTATGATTTTGCAATGCCCAGGTTTTGCACTGTCTTGCATTTTTTATGGTTACAGTCAAAAGTAGAGGCAAAACTTGCAAATTTTTAGTCCTTTGGGATTGCATTTCAAAATTCACTGCAATAAGTGCTGAACCTCTGAAGTGTGAATAATGAAAAAAATCAATAGATTCTCCAGATCTAGGGTAATTTAAAGATTAGATTGACCAGAATGGCAACCAAATCTCCTTTTTTTTTGAACCCAAAATAAACGCATAACCTGCCTTAATACCTGGTAGAAGTATTTCCTCCACATCAACCTTGCTGAAACCTATCTGGAAAGTAGAATATAATAAAAAGGGGCATATTTACTGAAACAGATACTACTTATCTTGAGCTTACAGGCTAAGGGAGAGAATACAACTTACACAGGATATTTAACAGTGACTTAAGGGAGGATATTTTTCTGACATCACTTGTTCACACCATCAATGTAACAGTTACATCACTTCTTATTGAAATGCATTTTTTTTCAAGCCTTTGAAAGATTCTTGAAAGTTGGAGGGGTTTTTTTAATGTAGCATTGTAGAGCATAAGGAAAAAAAAAAATCATTTTCCTAAGATTCCAAGCATATTGGAATAATACATCATTAGTCCTGCCATCATTAGATCTTCCACAAAACTTAAGGAAAAAATAAAACTGTGGTACTGTACATATGGGCACTTGCAGTAAGTTCCAATATCCTACAGTTAAAGAGTAATATATTTTCTGCTACTGTCATTATTCATTCTAATAACAGTAGTATTCCGTATGAGGTGAGCTAGACCAGAGCCATCAATTAGTGTTAAAACTCCTGTTAGAAGTTCCTGAACAGATTACAAGCTGTGATGAAACTCAAATTATATTTCAATTTTTAACTATTTGTTATAATAAATAACATTAAAAAATTTCACATCAGCTTCTAACCAGGTTCAAGAAGTAGACTAAAAGAAAGATTTGATCAGACACACAAACATAAATGATTGTATTATAATCCCATATACCCTGAGCCTAGAAAGCAAGGTTACCTTTTTACATTAATTATAGAACTACAACCCACACTATTGTAAATCAGAATGTTTGGTTTTCCTTCTTAGCGTATGAATGACCAAACAATTCCCTCAAAAAACAAGGACAAGGAGAACAGAATTAATCTGGCCTTGAGTTTTATAATTTAAAAAGAAAACATACTATAACTAATATGCTTGTAATTTCTGGCCTCCTGGTTTTGTCAAAAAACATCAGGCATGGAGAGACTAATTTTAACTCAAGTTTCCAAAGACAGGCTGTGCAAGGCACCTACAGATGCTGCCTCATTCTCCTGGCAGTCTTAGTTTGGTCAGGAGAGAAATCCAAATCCATGAATGGTTTTGGCAGTCACAGGCCTTCCAGAACAGAAACCAACATTCAGCTTCCACAGACAAGTGCTCTGAGGGGGAATATGGCTTTGTATTTCTAAAGTAATCCACCTGTATTGAAATTTATTGAATGAACAATACTCAAAGAGAAGATACCTGACTAGTAAATTACTGGGAAAAGACAAATATGCTCAGAGCCCTGCAATTAAAAAACAAATCAATCAATTTTTAATTGACATGCTAATTAGTTGAATGTGTAAAGCCAGACACAATGCTTTAACCATGTTTATTTAATGTATTCATTTAACTGTTACTTTAACAATCAATGACTGTAGCCCCAAACCCAGAATCATCTCTACTAAAAAGACTGCAAAATCTCTTTTTAAGCAGAACTTTTCCCTGATTTAAATATGTTCCAGAATGGATGGAACAAAATAAGCTCAGAATGTTTAAGAATGCTACATATAGCCTATGCCCTGCTTTTGCTAAAAAGTGAAACTGATTTTTTTTTTTTAAATCACATAAACCAGAAGTCGTTTACCCTGTGCTATTGCAGAATTTAGCTGAACTGCCCTAACAAGGAAGCACAGCCTTACTCAAGGACACCCTACACTGCGAGAAAAAGCCACAACACCCAGATCTCAGTAAAAGAGTAATTTTCTATAGTTCACATGGACACATCTGTGATTAGACTTAGGCAACCAAGATCCAACTCTGATGTACTGACATTCATGGCAACGTCTCACTGTCTGCTCCTTGTAACTCATTGGAGCATAGGACATGCTTAATGACTTCAGTTACAAAATCAATTGCTTTTCCTGATGCATGTCACACATTTGTTATCATAAAGCATTAGTAAGTGTCATAGGAAGAGAAATGCCTCCCAGAAATCTAGTGAAGCCTAAGAGAAGCTGAAAGCAGAAATTAATAAAACACTGAAGCACACTTTAGTGGGACAGGTTAAACTCTGGTGGGTTTGGACTCAAATTCAAGAAATTGCTGTATCCACTAGTTTTACCTTGAAGTTTGTGATTAAAAATGTTTTGGTGATATCATATAGTCTGAAATAAAAAGCAACCAGTCTTGCATAAACTACAGCAGGCTAGGAGCTTGTCAGAGTATCAGTTGAAACAGCAGGTTCCAAGTCATTAAATCTGAGTTTATATCATACTCCAGAGATTTCTTAAGTAGCAGAATGGTGTGCATTACTGTGTAGGCAAAATAGGAAAGCCAGATGCTGAATTGACTTCTTCTCACTGCAATCTAGTTCACTATACTAACAGTTGCACTAGAGATATCTCTCAAGGTGTACAGTGAACTCCACAAGAATAAAAATGAAAGGTGAATTCATTAAGATAATATCACCTTATTCACATTGCAAAAAGACTGTCAATTTTTTTTGTGGGAAAATGTTTTGGGGTCAATTAATAATGACCAAAATCACGCTCTAGCATAATCAAATTATTTGTGACCAATCCTAATGAAGAAAAAGGAAAACAGAAGAGACATTGATATTCTAATCCAACATCATTTAAATTATCTGGGAAAGCTTAAGTGAGGGAGCTTCGATATTGAGAGAACTCAAGCAACATCATAAAAATGTGCAACTCTGTTGCAATTAGCATAAGCATAATTAATGTAGTTTGAAACTTCTAGTGTCTGCAGGAATTAGAAAAGCCAAAACAGAAAAGCAGTTTAATTTTTAATGGTTAGCATTATGTTATGCTTTTAGGGTTGACTAGGCATGCATTTAGTGCTAGCATTATAAAATAATTAAATTGGAACTTAAGAACAAAAAGTCACTTCCAAAGGAAATGGCAGGAAGAAAATGATGGATAAACAGGTCACACTAACAAAGCCTGGAGGAATTCACACAGCTATGATCTTGTTCTATCAGGGCTCCATGCTGAGAATGTCAGATGTTGAAAGCTCAGCAACAGCTAAGCAAGTACCAGACTGCTCAGATGAAGAGTTCACCTCTGCAGCAAAGCTACTCAATGACATAAAATAAAAAGACATGGCATCAAATCCCCCAGAACACAGTGGTAAAGTTTCTTTGGATACAAACCACACCTCTTCAGCTCACTTTCCCCCTTCCCTTCAGAAAATTCATTAAGTATCTATCCACTCTGTCTATCATCTTTACTGGTACTTACCAATTTTTTAAAGCTTGTAAGAATTTGGTTGCAATGGGAATTAACTGTATTTTTTCCCTAAATGTAAGGAAAAAATTATTTTCAAGAATTCTCTATTTTTCCATCTTTCTCTTCTTTATGTGGAATAATATTTGTTTCAATTTTGCACTAACAACCTCAGCTGTGGCATTATGCTCAAGCTACTTGAAGAAACAGTTGGTTTTGGCAATATTGATCAGAACATCCAAGGACAATTAAGCTTTTGGGCTTACCACTTAAATCAATTATTGCTTTGTAAAGAGTCTAATGATCTATCAGTCCTTTTTGTGAATTGTACTGTCTTGCGTTTATCTGTGCTATCACTCCACACAGCCTAGCAAAGATACATAAGTATTGGAAATGTTTCCCTGGTGGTTAAACAATCAAAAGTCTTAAATCATTGAGGTAATTGAACCTGTGTGTAATTTTAATGTTCTGAAGGCAGTAAGGCTAGTTATATGCTTGAAGCTGTATGGCCTTTTTTATACCATACAGGAGATTTCACTTCTGTAAGAAATACAAAGAAAATGAATTGACTTTTACAAATTCTCTGATAAGATTCAAACCAAGACATACTTAAACAAAGAGTATTGGGAGTACTTGCTCAGGGGCACTGTATCATTCTAACACTGTCCCTGATGTTTCCCCCATCTTTCAGAGCTGGGTATTTGGAAGACTCCCCTCATCAGGGCAATGCCATCTGGCACATACCACCTGGCATACCTGGGCTGCAATGGTTGAGGATCACTACCTTAGTTAAACACATTTTATCTGCCTCACAGGGATGCCAACAGTAATGGACAGTAGTGGCAAGGTAGATACTTGCACACACAATGCACAAACACTCCCTCATGGGATCTGCAAGGCATTTGGAGAGCTTATAAATATAGGGGATATGGTAGAAAGTAGTATTAAGATTACACAGCACCCTTTTCTTCCAAATATCCTGATTTTAGCTTTTCTTTTTCCACCACTTTTCCTGCATCTCACAGTTGTTCTATGGCAATAATTTACAAATCCCACCAGGACTTTGTATATATTGCATATTCAAGCACATTGAAACATTTCTGTAACAACTCTGCACAGTATTCACTGCAAAAGATTGCAACCCTTTGGCAAAATTTCAGCCAAAGCTGAAAAAGAAATAATGTTAGAGCCCTCAAACACAGAGTAACTGGAAAGTATTAAAATGGGCTAGGTATTAAATGGAAAGGTAGATTACACATTTAAAAAAAAAAAACCCAACAATAGCCTCTGAATTGTTTATAGAGTCCTTGAAAGATTTCCTGCTAAGATTTAGTACGTGACATGAATAAATTATGTGTTACATATTTTATTATATTTAGGACAAAATAAATTTACAGGAGCTAAGAAAAAGATTCAAAGCCACTAGAAATTGACCATAGCATAAAACTGGGGGAGAAGTAAGAAAACCTGCCCGTCTCAGCTCTGTGTGATTAGTGATCAATGAGGCACAGCTGGGGATCCTTGCACAGTGATGAGTGGGGCAGAGCTGGGGATCCTTGCACAGTGATGAGTGAGGCAGAGCTGGGGATCCTTGCACAGTGATGAGTGAGGCACAGCTGGGGATCCTTGCACAGTGATCAGTGAGGCAGAGCTGGGGATCCTTGCACAGTGATCAGTGAGGCAGAGCTGGGGATCCTTGCACAGTGATGAGTGGGGCAGAGCTGGGGATCCTTGCACAGTGATGAGTGAGGCACAGCTGGGGATCCTTGCACAGTGATGAGTGAGGCAGAGCTGGGGATCCTTGCACAGTGATGAGTGAGGCAGAGCTGGGGATCCTTGCACAGTGATGAGTGAGGCAGAGCTGGGGATCCTTGCACAGTGATCAGTGAGGCACAGCTGGGGATCCTTGCACAGTGATGAGTGAGGCACAGCTGGGGATCCTTGCACAGGCCACTGCCAAGCAGGAGCTCTCTGGAGCAGCAGGAAGTGCATGTGCTGCACGCCTGCTGCTTGACAAGCAGAGGTGATGAAGGAGGGGCCTGCATATTGAAATGCTGTACACTACCAAGAAGGTAAGAATTAAGTGGTTCCAAGTAAGTTATTCCTGTTGGGAGGCCTGGGATAGTGGTATGAAAGAATGTTAAATAACCACGAAGGGCAACTGAGACCTTGTGTTGTGCCACCACATGAGGGGAAAACATGAAGGCTATGTCTCTACTAGCAAATAAAGTTGCTTATGGACTTTTCTTTGACCTGCTCTTAACATTAAATTATGTCATAATTCAAAGCAAAATATCCACATAAAACCAGCATAAAAATATCTACCCTAGTGAAAACTGAGAAAAGAAACTAATACAAGCCTTGGGATCTGCAATACTTTATGCTAAAGCCAGACAATTAAGAAGTCAGTCATCTTGTTGATCATTTCTGATCATCAAAAGTATGGTCCAAAATTAGTATTGATTATTATGGTCTTAAACACAAACATAAGCAGAACATTTCTTTCCAAGCTATTCTTGTTCCTTCTTATTGCAAAAGTGGAAACAATTATGATTAAAACAATTTGGTTTGGATTAAAACAATCCTTTGGGTGTGTTTTTTCAAATTATTTTTCTTTCTTCTTTAGCATGCCATTTTTCTTATTGAAACACAATATACAATGACTCACCAAACCATGTTCAGAGGAGGAATCCTAGGTGGGATGAAAGAAATAAAAGAGCTGCATTGAATAAAGGGAAAAAAGAATCCACAGCAATGATAATTATGTGAAAGTTCGTAAATCATTGTCAGGATCCCTCTGCTAGTACTCCACAAATATGACTGGCAGCTCACTTAATAATTCTTCAAGGTTAAGTATTTCTGCCTTTTGCATTTTTATTCTCTCTCAGAATTTTACTTCCAAGCCTGCAGTCTTCCATGTTTGCAGTGAGTGTATTTGTAGAATTGCAACATACCTGCTGAAAAAAAAAAAAATCTTAAAAGATGATCACTCAAACAAACCCAGAGGAAACACTTAACAACATCCAAAACTGATGAAAGCCATTCTTACTGGAACACAAAATGCAACCACACAAATAATCCTGGCCAAAATTAAAACTGTGTTTGTAAAGAACCAAAGCTTTGTGTTGAATTCTCCCAAAGCTGGCTGTGAAAGTTCTGCTGGCTAAATATTTGTAAATCTTGTATGCTTGGCTCTTTGCTACTGCCATTTCAATTTTAGAGCTGGAAATGGTCATGTGGTTTCCAATGGAATAACTGTCGAAAAACCCATACTAACTTGTGCAAAAAAAATACCCAACAAACAAACCAAACCAAACCAAATTAAAACAACAAAATCACAAAACCCCCAGCTTCAGTCTTGCCTATGTGTTCACAGTAAGGTTAATCTTTTAAACGGCAGGGACTGCTATGGCCAGCTGCCTAACACATGGACAATTCTTTATTAAACCAAAATTGACATTTGGGCATGCAAGCACAGATACATATTCTGATTTTTTTCATAGATTTCTTCTGTATATTCTTTTTCAGTTGGTCAAACTTCTTCAAACTAAAATTTGTGTTCACTTCATACTTTGACAGTTCAGAAACAGTAAATGATAACTCATAGTGTAGAACTCAGAAAGCCATCTGCATGTGGGAAAATTGTTGGTTGATGCACTAAATTGGTGAAAGTAAGAATACAACACTTAATATGCAATAACCACTAATTATAGTGAGAAAAATGCAACATGTTTTTATGGATACATTTTAACACATTATTAACATATTTGAAAGTGCTACCTGATATTTACATATTAAAGGTCTATACATTATATCATGCACTGTGTACACACACACAGCCACTGTCATGCATAAATATGCAGCTTTCCCCAATAATCCAAGAAAGCAAGGTACAGTTGGACTTCCAAAATACCAACACCTTGATATCATTCAAACACTGTTAATTTATTTTGTTGTATGTATCATACCACCAGTATGATACCACAAATAAATTAGAAAAAAAGATGAGTTCTAGTTAGTCCTGAGGCTGCTTTCTGTCCTTAAGTTTTTCTGTTGCCCCCTTCACCTAGTTCTCCTTTCCAGGGATCACTTCTTGGCAGAATATCAGTGTCTTACTTAGCTAATCCCCTCATCTTCACCTTCTCTGACTAGCACTGTCCCCTGGAAGTCCTGGAGCTCTTTCTGAAGCCCTGGAATTTTTTATAAACTGCCTCCTGCAGACAGCAGAAGGGCCAAACTGACCAAAATGCCATATTTTGCCTATTTGCCAACCTGTATCACAGAGACTTAAAGACTCCACACAGATTCAGTGATGAACATGAAGACACAAACTAAAGCTCTTTTTAAAATTACTATGATGAAAGTAATCTCAAGGAACATTGCATTATTAATGTATGGCTAACCTTTTAACTTCCCTTTTGAGTTTTTACTTTGATCTAAGCATACTTCTTTCATTAAAGAACAACCAACCCATTTTAATTTGTCATCTTAACTTTTCAATTTGTTCATTGCCATCTGAATAAACCTAAATCATCCCATCAGATGATGTGAGAGTTAGCACAATTTCCATAATATTCACTTGGTGTTTAAACTACTTGCAATATCCAGGCACCAACTCTTAAGTTTTTCTGTCTTTTCTTTCTGACCTCGTCCCTTTCTATTTCTCCAAAAAAGATATTTTTCTTGTTTTAGCTGGAGTTGAAACTGGTGTGATTTTTTCTGGCTCCTAAATCAAAAAGCCTCCACCTCACATAAAGCAATCTAACCCATCAACACCCTGCTGCACACAGCAACTTCATCAACCAATGGCAACAAAGTTCTCAGAAAAGTATTCTTTAGCTAGCTATTGATGCCAAGCCAACATAAACAGCATGAATGATTTTATTTATCTCAAGCTGTACCTTTAATATTTGAGGTACTGATTGAACAATGTAAGCAATAAAGCTTGGCGGGGGCAGGGGAAATACAGCAGATACAGAGAAAATTAAAAGATGGGCAGCCAAATGAGAAGGCTGTGATGAAGAGCACATACAGGGCTAGGCATAGTCCGAGGCCTTAGACCAGACTTATCTGGATTAAAGAAGCTTTTAGTCTCCAGTCAGCTGCAGCCTCAGCTGCCCCCACAGCATCTCCCGTGTTGGGCACTCCCCGTCAGACGGAGTGCGCGGGAGGTAGAGCTCCCTTAACTGCTCTGTCACAGTTATTGCCCTCAAAAACACCCACTATTTTCATGCCTTTACTCCAAACTTTTAAAACCAGATAAATTCTACTCCCAAAGAAAATTGCAGGATACTTCCCTAGTAACTTCACTATCACCAATATCCAGCAGCTTAGAAAGGCAGACCCTTCTATCTCAGTCCCCTGATGTTTCTACTTTTAGTTGCCATTCCTCAAGACAGGTAAATAACTATAAACACTTTAAACTGGTGGTGAGGAATAAACTCTTCCCTCCCCTTGGAATACTCTTTGCCAGTTAAGAGTGCTGGCTGATAAAACCCTTTACAAAGCTCGCCATATCCAAAACAATAGTCTGTACTCTTCCACAGCATTCACCAAAGTACATATATTTACACCATTTTTCATGGAAGACGTTTTGTAAAAAGCACACTATATAAGGAAAATTATTTCATAGTGAGAAGGGTTCGTGTATTTATTTCTATAATTGATAATAAAGGCATCCAGATAAATCTCAGACAAAACCCTTGTTACTATTTCTATGCATCTATGAAAAAAAAATTGTTGGTGGGATTCTCTTTAGCATCTGTACCAGCCACAGAGACAGTCAGTTTGCTAGACTTTGCATTAATTGTTTGGCTTTGTCATTTCAGAGGGAGGTGAAGCATCAATCCTAATGTGTTTTTTTAAACCTCTGTCGTGATAGAGAATAGAAATTCCCACACTATTGGGAACTGTGTAAGGAAATGTTTGTTACATATGACAAACTCATAGTGCTGTTTTAACAATGTTAGAGTGAGTTTCCCTACTAAATTAGAGTGCCTTTTAGTATTAAAATGACTACTAACCACTTATAAAAATAGATGTATACTTATTTCCATTTTAGAAGAATAGCAGTTCTATAGCAGTTTGTTCATTTGAGAGTTTAATAGAGATGAATATTAATTTTGCCTTTAACTCTATTTTAAAAAACCAAGCAACTTGTACCTAGTGACTGTTTCACAGGAATTAATTATCTGCAGAGAAGCACATTAGGATATTGATTTTTCTTAATTTCTATTTAAAAAAATAAATATTGTCAATTGTTCAGAATGACTTGCAAAACAAAGAACTTTATTAATAATGAGGAGGAAGCTAACAATGCACCACATGACTTAGCATGAATAATTACTATTAGCATGACGAAAACTGCATCAGGAATCATCACATAATTATAGTATCTCCCTCCATCTTTACTTCCATTTGTTTCATTTATTTTTTTAATTACACTTGAGAATGAACATTAGAAAAGACAAGCCAGGAAGAGAAGTAAATGAACCTAAGTTTCACAAGGGCAATTTATTTCAAAAATGGAATGGTGGTGATTGACACAAAGTAAGATATATTGCTTTACTTTATCTTGTTCCAGAAGATCAAGGAAGTCCAAGTGCAAAGGAAGGAGATTTCTGAAGAGGGAACAACCTACAGTGTCACAGCCTTCAGCTTAAACCATGGCAATGGCTTAGGTTTACGGATTGCAATTGCAAATCAATTACATTATGGCTCAGATTTTGAAAAGGAAGCAAGAAATACTTCTATGATGTCTTGCAAATATTCTGAACAAAAACAAAACCCCAGCAATGGGCAGAAGTGAATACATAGAAAAGTAAAAAAGATGGATTTTGCACTCAAGTCATTTAAAAGATTGTTCCTAAGCTCTTCTAAAACAAAGCAGTGGTGACATAGTAGCAAATTAAGAAAACCCTTTAAATACTGTAGTGTGCAGGAAAATTACCAAAGAAATGGAATCCCTTCCCCACTTGAAAGAGAAATTCCTGCAGTTCTGCAGCTCAGTCGGTGTTCTAATTACACTTTGGCACAGCATTCACAGTCAGTGCACAGTATATGCCCAGCTGCAGAGGGTAGCATGATTAGCTCTTCTGAGTGTGAAAATTCGTAATAATACCAGTATTTAAATGTGGTGATCAGAACCAAAATTTACGTTAACACCACTGCAAGATTTGCTGGATATATCAATTTTTCTTGCAATCATAGTCAGCCAGAAAAATACTATTAAACTAGTCTCTAGTGACAGCCTGTTTCTCTACTGAAGAAAAACAATAGTGTAGCATTCACTGGTTTAATTTTCACAAAAAATAAAAATAACATACTTATATTAAGAAACTCCACTTCTGTAAATGGACTGGAAAAATAACTTCTAAAATCAAACTTTCTATTTTAGAGGACAAAGTATTCCAGTTCCAGATATGCTTAACGACAACCATGAAGTAGGGATCAATAAAATCTAGTAACTGTCCATCAAAAATATGAAGATAAACCTAAGAGCTGTGCAGTGAAGCATGGAAAGACCTGTCTTCTGTTCTTGAATGTCACAGAGAAAAATAAGTACTTCAAAACAGTAGAATAAATGGTTGAGGTTAGGTAAGAGACCGACAAAACCAAAATTGAATTGTCTTGTTTATACTACCAGAAAAAGATAGGAAGATTCATTTAGAATGAGCTACATATTAGCGTATCACATATCACAAGGTGGTGAATGTACAAAGATTAATACAGATAAGAAAAAAGAAAGCTGGCTTCAAAACATGCCCTCACTGATTTTTTTAATAAAATACCACTACAGGAACACTTCAAACAGCTCAATTTCAAATGGATGATGGGAAGGATTAGCGAGAAAAAGCTTGTCTTTGATGCTGTTTCTTAAGAGTTGCTTAAAGGAAAAAAACAACAGACACCAAGACCCCACCCCCTCCCCCCCAAAACTTGACAAATAATCTGTTTATTATCAAGGAACCACTTACCCTTCTCTGCTGAGGTGTACTAGGGTAGAGATGAGCAGCATAAGCCATAGATTAACACCCTTTTTGTTCATAAAACAGAATAAAAGCATGGCTTATGCTCTCAAAGCTTACAAGTGGGAGGGAAGAAAGAGCTGGGTTTACACTAAACTGAGTTGTTACTGAAATGCCCCACTTCCCAAAACCTAAACAATTAATATGAAGTCCCATTCAACCAACTTCCAAGTCCTGAACAAATTGAACATGCAGCTAAGACTATAACCATAACTTCAATTCAGTGAATTTTCTCTTTTTAGCAGTAAGGGGAATTAAATGCTATAAAGCCCAGTCAGCCTCAATGCTACAGAACAGAGCTGATGGACCCTCTCAGCTTTTCTGGTGTCTGCTGGCCAGCTGTAATCAAAATGGGGTCAATGCCACAGGACAGCTGGGACCTCCTCCTCTGAAATATTGGAAGTTCTTTTTCCTACTAGCATTTTCCCCCCTGACTTTAATCTGTGATGATAAAAATACAACAGAGCTCTGCAGCATTAATTGCAGTTCAGCACAGTTTTTAAACCCTTCAGAGACTGGTATATTTTTAGCTGTTGAGGTAGCAGCCGCATTACCTGCTGAAATACTAACTGCTGTATTTTATCATGATTTCAGGTAGGCATAAAAGAACAGCAGGGGACTCAAGGATGAGAACAACAAAAAGTTCCAAAATACCACAAAATTGTTGCACCTTTTCATAAATAATGTTTACCTAATAAAGACCCTTGTTCTTCTACCGACTGTTTAAACAAGGGCATTTGAAGAGCCAGTTAACATGAGCCATGAATCATAAATCTGAAAACAAATATCTCTGACCCACACATCTCTAGTTTTGTGAGGGGTTAGAGAGCAAAAGAGAAATTCTACTGTTCCTTGGGGGAATCCAAAGCTAGAGATGTAACAAGTTTAGAAGGATACACCAGAAAAACAGCATATAATCTTTTTCTTTAAATACACAATACCTCTTCTTTTCTACTCTGTCCTTTCTGGAGATACACATGGTGGCATGCTTTTTTTTGACATTTTTGCTACTCTTTATATGAAATCAAACAGATCAGTTAAACATGACAGAACCACCAAGAGAATTTTTTTAAAAAGCAAATGAAAAACCCATACCCCATTTAAATGTCTTTACTTCACTGGGAATTGTTTCTAGTGGAAAAGTAGTCTAAAAGTTCACTATATATATCCTTCAGTTCTTCTCCCTCAGCCCCAGATGGTCTGCCAGCCAAGAGCTTTATATCTCCTAAAAATTGTGCCTTTAGAAAACAGAACTATTTTAACTGAAAAAGAAACAATGATGAATATTTTAAAAATACAGTAACACAGTTTCCATGGTAGTTGTGTTGATGATGGCATTGAAATTTCACCTGTGTGTTTTGATTTTTATATTAAGTTTATCTCTTTTCTATGTTTACTTTCCATAAATAATCTTGCTCTTTTAACAAATATTCATGAAGTGAGTGGGACTGCAGTTGTAAACTAGCCAAAAGTCATTTGCCATTTACTGTTAGAAGGCAGTATGAGGGAAAGCAGAGTTCCATTCAGCCTGGCACTTTGTTTTTAACAATGGGCAAATGAGGAAGGAATGTATCCTTAGGTAAGAGCATAAGACAGAGATACACTGGTGATTGAATTCTGCTTGCATGACCTTTATACACTTTGGTAGTCATTCAGACTGTGGACAGGAACCGCAGTCCAATAAAGTTTAAATTAACATTAGAAATTATTTGCAAGAGATTTTTAGAATTACTTCACCTCAGGATTCCACTTCTTCCCCCTAAGTGGTGGGTAAATGCAGTGGAAAATGTGTGTTTACAATATTTTTGTGAGCATTCATATTATAAATCCAGTGCTAGCAGTTTTGCATCCCCACAGAGAGACAACGCACTTGAACAAACGAGACAATCAACTACGTGCAACTTCAACAAATTACCCACAGGCAAGTAGGGAGAGCTAGAGTAATATTTGCACATGTTGCAAACTTCCAAATAGCTGAGATGTCCCAATTTTCACAGGTTTATGTTTTTAACAGGATACTGGATGACTTCTTACACCATAAATAGCATTTTCAACTCTTAGGTTGCAGTGCTGTGGTGAAATATGAAGTATTCAGGGGAATGCAGTAATAGAAACTACCCAGGTATACTTTATTTCTTCTAATGTATATTTTAATGTAAAAGGGGGAGAAAGAGAGTAAGACCTAATTTAAGATCTTGTTTGGGTCTTACTTGATCCCATGCTTTTGAACTTCACCAAATTCTGTCCTCTCCCCACCTTTTTAAAGGAAAAAAAAATTTTTTTAAATCTTCTTTAAGTTTGCTCTACTGTACATGCAGCAACAAAAATCATGGACCTAAGCAATATGTGAACAAGAACTACCAGTACCTAGATATAAATCAAATGTATATTCTAAATTGGTCATTTTATTCTGTCCTAAATAAATATAAAAGTTGATTTCTTTTCTTCTCAGTCGTGTACAGACTTGGGCTGTCTGATCACCATAATTTAGGAGAGACTGAAAGAGACATCCTAATGAGGAGTTCTGTAATGGCTGCTTGCCAAGAAATCAATCAAGTGATCTCTTTCAAAGTCTATCACTAACCTCATTAAAGTAGTGAGAAATGAAGCTGTGACTTTCTCAATTCATTCCCTCCAGGTCTCTGCCACACTGAAGGCTCTCAGTGAGGAGCACTGAGTGCATCCCCAGGTGTGGGGACTGGTCACTGCCCCAGGGCACAGACACTGTGGATCTCATGGTCACAGAGATGAAAACGGCTGTAGGGGTGCTTTAAAGACTTCCTTTATTTGCTGTATTTTGCTATGTAAAAATCGAGGGAACTTAAGCCAATGTCAGCTTCACCTTTCAGGCTCCCAGTCTTTATCTGGCTCCCAGTTACTATCATGGTGATTCATCCCAATGAGCAGCAAACAACTGCTGCGAGGTGCCCTGAATCAGTATAGCAAGAGGCAAACAGACTGGCAGGAGACTGTGTTTAAAACACAGGTGCTCTAGAAGATAAGAAAGCCCAAAGGAACTGATAAGAAGGAAGGTGATGTATTTGCAGCTGTGTTCTGTTCACCTGGCTGCTACAAGCAGGCTCATATAAAGCTTCCCACTGCCTTTCCCTCTCTCAGATCTGGTGCCGTTCTCTGGTCACCTCCTGTTCTGTCCTACTCGACTGCATGCTATGAATTCACTTTGAAGTGTCACACATGGCACCACCCTTCCAACAGGAATAACAGGATTTATTTTCTAATAACAGCATTAAATTACAAACTACAGATGGAATATTCAAACAATTGGTATATACCAATACAATTCCAAAACCCAACTTTCCTGAACTCTATAGAGCCAAATGCCTGCTATAATTATTGCAGCTCTCCAGACTAAGAGAGTTTTTCAATCCATATGTTATAAAATATTTGTCCGCTCACCAGCTCTTAATCTACTGGAAAAGTTCCCTAACCTCCAGAGTCTTAATAAATTCCAAGTTAATGAGGTTTGATTAAAGACTTTCTAGCATGAAAAAGGTTTCTTTTTTTGTAATTATTACATTCATTCAACATGACATCCACACACATGCTGCAGTCCAGCATAAGACTTAAGCTCTGCTTAAAACATACTTAATCCCACAGGCCTTTCCTTTGCATAAATCAGCTTGTTCTCTACATCTCACAGCACTAAATAATGACTGAACAATGTTATCAAGAGTTAGAATTAGACATCAATTTACATCACTCAATGGAAGCATCTAAACAGCAGTCTGAGAAATACTACAGTATTACCAACGTATGACATATACAATATATCATGAATCCCACTGAAAATTCAAAAATTTCAAGTATATACTCCCTGAGCAACAAATTTTTGACATGCTTCTGAACATTTTGAATATACATAGTCAAGACAATAAGAATCTCCAACTTAACTGTGCAGTTATCCTAAGAATATGCTGAACTCAATGTTTCAGACAAGCACTTTTAAAAATAGTAAAATATGGGTCTTTCAATAGGAATATTTCCTACTTAGGAGAACTGTTGTTTTTAATTAGACTGGAATGTACAGGCATTTCTTTAAGATGTGCTTAGAAAGATCACATTTTACCATAAAGAAACACTATATGAGATTCATCAGTGTTAATCCCACACAATGAAATGACAAAAATTAAAGTATAATCTGACAGATTGATGTTTTGCTGTTTAATTGGTCTAACTTAACCTGGCCATCAGTTCTGACCAGTCCAGTTGTGATATCATATTTCACAAGTGAAGGATATAGGCATAAATTAGTCCCCAAACTCTTCCCCATACTGATAAAAGAGAGATGCCCTTAGGAGAAGGTGAGAATTTAATTTCCTCAGCAAACATTCTCCAGGAAACCTCCAAGAGAAAAACTACAATTTAAGGCTTAGTCTTAAGCATTAAAAATGTGTGGGGATGTGTGTTATTGACTCTTTCTTATCAGTTATTCAGTACTAATCAGCATACTTTGTTTTCTTGTTCAAAATCAATGTGGTGGGACAACTCTTTGCATTATTTTTAATTAGCTTAACAGTATGATTTTAAAAGTCTCAAATAAAGATGCCATAACCCAGAAGTAACAGAACAAAAATGATCAATACATAACTGCAGCTTCAGGAATTATATGGGTTCTTTACCATAGCTGAGGTAGAGGGTCATAGGCTGGGGTTTACCACCCAATGAAGCTAAAAACAGAACTCTCATAGATTTCACAGTATTATGAATAAAACTATAAATAGTTTTACTATTTATAGGATATTTTATAGTTTAACTATAAAGAGTTTTCACTAAAAAATAGTGAAAATTATTCCACAATACTATCCAGAATAGTGTGGATCCCACTGCCCTTACTGGCATTGATACTGCTATAATATTTTTTTTAATTATTTTATTTGGAGTAGTCTTCCAAATTTGAGTCACAGGAAGTTAATGCACACTGCATTAGAAGAGAATACGTGAAAAAACTGGGGCAAGGTTCAAGAAAAGCAATCACAGAAATTTATTTACATGAAAACTCAGAGCCCAGTTCCCAAATCATCCTAAAATCTCCCCTGGAGTTTCGTTTAACACTGAAGTTACTCATACCAGAAAGAAACATCAGTTTCTCACTGTACAGGTCTCCAAAGACCTGAATACCAGAATGTAACTCAGTTTCAGTAGCATTGCTCAGCAGCTTTTCACATATATGCCTAGCTTGAATTTTCATAAGCTGTTCCTGGTTTGAATTCATTTTCATAATGCTGTTCCAAGGGATATGAAAGGATTAGACATGCTTAGAAACATTTCCAAAATGTTAATTTCCTGGGTTTGGCCTCTAATTTTTTATTGTACCACTATAAGGTACATACCACTATTTGGGGAAAAATTTCAGCAGCATGAAGATTCCTCCTCACCTTCTCCCTTGCTCCTTTTTCTCTATCCCATCATCATGGTTAAGGCATCCTCAAGAACCACATGCCAGGAATATTAACATTTTTGGTCAAAACTGAAAAATTAACCTGGACCTCTCATATCGCAGTTAGTTACTTCAGTATCATAGTTACCACATCAAGACAGGAAGACTTGGTTTCCTTCAGACAAAGTTCAGGTTTTCTGTCAATCCCAAGAGGATGAAAAGTGAGATTTAACCCTTACCAACAAAGACAGGAACATTTAGAAAGTGACCTGCAGATGCACACTGGGGGCTGCTCCCAGTGTGAGGGCAGCATGACTTCAGTCTGGCCTTGATGTACAGACTTTATTTTCTCTGGAAGCCAGAATGTAGGTTTGAGAGGAGGAGATGGAGACCATGAACAGGTGGGGATCGAGTGTTATGGATTGCATTAGCACTTGGAGTGCCAGAGTTCAGGGCCTCAGAAGCCATGAAGCACCATGAAACTTCCCAGTCTGAGCAGCATCTCCCAATGGCTCTCAGAGAGAAGGCTGCTGGTGATCTGGTACCCCCCTGCAAGGCAGGAGCTCACCTGTGGTCTGCTCAAGGAGCTCATGGGCCTCTCACTGTACCTAAAAGTGAATTTTTACAACACCCCACATCCCAGTGACTGTCTTTTTTAGGAATACGCCTCAACAGAAATGAGAAAGCCTGAGAGAAAGGGATCAAAGAAAACCACAAAATTATACTAGTGGGATTATACTGGAGAGCCAGGCAGTGATCTCTCCCTGCTGAACCACCACCACTGCCAAGATTTTGGCAAATGCTAAAGCAGAATAGATCTGAAGCACAGGGCAGAGCTTCCACTGATGGAAGCTGGAAGTGCAGCAATGGCCAGAAGGGAAGATACAGCCTTTGCTGAAAACAAGCATGTAGTAATCATTGAAATAGGGGTGTATAAAAGTAGTTAGTAAGTTACAGGAAAATTCATCTAAATATGTGATAGATTTTCCAAAGAAAAAGCCCTGTCCAATGTATACATGACATTTCTACTCCTGCTGTACTTGTGTTTTTTCAAAACAGTTAATTTGTCTTTGTCCTGAATGCTTACAGATACAGAGAATATTTTGTAAGATTTCAGATCACTTCCCATCCAACATAAGCTTTATTTCCTAAAATAAGCACAACCAGAGAAACAGGTGGTTTAGGAAACAAACCTGAGCCAGTGCAATTACAGCAAGACTTGACTTGCCTTCAGAATGTAGCCTTGATGTCTGCAACAGATTCTAATTTAAATCCCAGTGGGAAACTTAATAATTAGAATGCTTATCACTACCATGGTGTTCCTGTGTGTTATTTCATTTGGATTTAGACATGCAGCAGTAGGTATAACTGGGTGAAAGAATGTACTTATATTACCACCATGCCTACCTTTATTTTACTTTTGCAGATTCTTGCACATCTCTACTCATGTAAATACACTGAAAGCAAAGGGATTATTACTGTGGTTAGGGTTAAGCAGATGCTAATGTGATTTACAAAACTGGAGCCCTAAAAAGCAAATGGTTTCAGATAGGAAGGAGTAAATCCAATCATCTCTGATTTCCATCTCCTCCCTGGTTTCTTTAAATTTTCTTTACTTTCACAGTCTCCTTTTGTATCAGCACCAAGTGCTACAGCCTTTTGCCTTATTTTTATTTTTGATTAAAAGAAGGATTAACTTAATAGTTCATGTAGGCAATCACAGCTGAATGTGTTTCATTTCTGTAACTGCCAAAACAGCTGCTGTGCATGGATAGCAGTGTGTATGTCTGAGCAGTCATGTCTTCATTTAACAAAGAATACACAGCCCTGTACAAGACAGCTATTCACCACCTTGATGAATGACTGCCAAAAGAAGTGAAATACCTTGTGGCCTCTCAGTGTCCAGCACCCATAACATGCCACCTCAGAATTCTGTAGTCAGCAATCATGCTGGGCAAGCTGGACATGCCATCCTTCGCCCCGTACAAGCCCTCAGTCCCACCAGCAGCCAGTGACCCCTCATCATCAATACCATGACATCTCTAGGTGACCCTGCTACCTGAACCTTCACAAAAACCCAGCTCTAATCATTTTTCCATAGTTTAGTGATACTTTCGCACCTCAGCCTAAAAGGTTGTTTTCAAGTGGCACATGCCAGCTTCAGATCTTGGATTGGTGTTAATAGCCTCTTTCTGAATTCACACCTAATTCTAGCTCATTTGTATTTGCAGTTCATATGTTATGATTTATATATTATATATAATGTTCATACATTAGATCTACTCCAGACACTCTTTCTAGTGATAAAAATTAGTCTTTACCAGCCACTGAAGTCACTGAACTAAGTGCTGAGGCTACCTGTCAGCATCTGTCCTTCGCTCAGTCCGGCAGCACCTTTGGAATCTGTGGCTCACTGAATTAGATCCATATCCCATGCACTGCCCTGCACTGCTTTACACCAGCACTTCTGTACTTCACTTCATCTGTCAGTACCATGAATTAAAAGATGCATCTCAGCATTTTAATCTCTGCTGATACAGCCTCAACCTTTCAGTTAAAATTAGCAAATTTTCACCCACCCCCTAAAAGCAGTATAGAAAATTTATAAACTAATATAAATTATTTTCTAACTTAAGAAAACTGTGTTTTATTATGGGAGATGGGAAAAAAGCCTCTCCTTTACTTTCATTAGAGAGACAGCATCCTACAGAACACTGACATACTGCTCTGCCACTTCCAAACAGGAACACCATTTCAACCTGCTCTGTTCTGCTGCTTTTCTTGAAATCAAATAAAAGTATTTCAGTAAGAGAGGGAGCATATGCTGTCACAGTACATCTGAAAATAGCATGTACATTGGCCAGCACTGAAAAGAGCAAGAGCTGAAATGCAGTAGAGGTGTTTCACTGCAAAACCTGATTTGAAGGTATTTTCCAAGGAGCGAGTCTGAAAGCTTTTCCTTGACTTCCTGGAAGGTTCTTACAATTGTATCAGCAGGATGCTGATGCAAGTGCCTATGTTTATTAATGGCAGTCAGCCCCAGAAAAGCACAGGATGAACTTTCTTCCTAACAATGCCCCTCCCCAGTATCCTTAGGGTTTGGATGTGTACACTGATATGTATTGTCACTACTTTCTCAGTTTGAGGGTGACCTCTCTTGTTCCCACACCAAACTCCAACTCTCTATATATTTAAAGAAGAGGGATAGGCTGAGCCTCTAGTAACAAACACATGACTAAAAATTATTTGGAGGTTTTATGGTTCAAGTGTAATATAAAAACATCCTAGATTTGGACTTACTTTACAGAATAGGCAAGAATCTTACAAATATACAGGACCACATGGACATTGGTGAAGTTCTTCTACTATGTCATCTTAGAATCTGCCACTTTGAATGGGTATAAAATTCATTATTTTTTAAAATGCTGAGTATACACTTTCATCCAGTATATAATTTAATTATCATATCTGGTATGAAAGTATCTAGGTAGTTGCAGAATAAGCAAAGCGTAATATGAAACCTGAATTAAAGTAAAACTCTCTTGTAGAGTAATACATATCTTTTCTTTTTAATATGATGGGGGGGAAAAAAAGGGGTTGACATGATGTTGTTTTAAAATCAGAAACATCAACACTGCATTATAAATGATTTTATCTCTCTTTGTACTTTGTATTCAAGTAGTCTTGTGATTTCTCATCTCCAGGCATCCTAAGTATGCTTGAGAACCAGAATAAATGCAAACTCAGAAGCCTTCTTGAACCTTAAGATGAAGGAAATTCCATTAAATTCCTCATGACATTCTCTATTGTCATTTTGGCACATTTATGATAAGAATATGGAACTGCCTGCTTTCAATGACTCTTCAACCTGCTATCTACTGACTTGCCTATCTCTTTAATAGTTCTTTGGATTTCAGAGGATAATACTGACAGTTTCTGAAATGAAACTATCTCAGATTTTAAAAAATATCCTCAGACATTAATTTTAAATATGAAGTAGAACTATCTGTGTTTAGCTTAAAATTGATTAATGGGACTGGATTTAATGTGCTAATTTATCACATTACAGTGATTTTATAAGCTGTGAATCTTCTTTTCAGAACACCTTGCTTCTATTTCTTCATAAAAACATTCCCTCTTTCATTTATCTGGATGTGAACACCATGTGATGATAAATTACACACCACAAGTTCCCACATACCATCACACTCCTCACCTTCTGATACAGAAAGCTCTCTTAGAATTAAACTATCAGAAAGACATGTTAATGTGTTAACATAAAAGGCAGGAACTTAGTTTTATGGGATTATACTGAGCAGTATAATGAACCAGAGAATCCCAGGTATTTTGAGCATGCATTTCATACTCAGCAAGATAATCAAATAATTTTCAAAAAAAGGAAGTCTACTGTTTATTATTTAGGGTAAATGTTTTAAAGCACTTACTTGATTTTGGGTCACAAACCCCTAATAAAAACCAGTATGGTTTAACATTATTTCAAAGGTAATTATGAACTAAGGGATACAGACAAGCATCCCATGGGACCTCATAAATACCTAACTGTCCCTGTTTTCTACCTGTAAATATTTTCTCTCCAAGTGGAACAGAAGAGGGAAAAAGAGTAGTATGTCAGTTATATCTCAAAAATGTCACCCTACCTCGACATAACTAAATTAGCTAAAATAAAAGAATATAACTTGAAAACTCAGAAATATATGATATTAAAAGAGAAAAGTAAATTAATGCCTGCAGTGAATTCCACATGATCTAGATGTGTGCAAAGGATCAGGATATATGACATGATACTGATACCATATCATATCACACACACTGTGGTCTAAGAAGCCAGCACAGGTATTAGTCCTTTGAACTTATTCCTAACACAGTTTTGTTTAGACCAAAGTACAAATAACTCTTGAAGTCACAGAAATATCACAGCTAAAGGTTATGCAAGTAACACGGAAGAATTATAGTTTAAAATTTAAAATAACTCAGTCAACCTGATTAGACTATGCTCTACCATGTCATCAAACCCAGAGCATCTAACATATATTTTTGATTTAAAAATGCTGTCTCTAACCATTTGACACTGATATTTCATAAGGCTTCTTGGCTGCCAACAATCACATGCATCTGTTATGCTGGCAGTGTGCTCAATCACAAGGTGTGTTGGATCTCTTCATTTTAGGCACCATTGCCAGAGAAATACAAAACCCTTTGAACTGAGTGCAAATGCATTCAGAAAGTACCAGCTAAAGGCTTTTTGGATGGGGCAACAAACTTTGGGCAGAAAATAAAGCACAGAGGAAAGAAAGGAACATATCTAAAGAATGTAATAGCTCTAACACCAGTCCTACCTTTGCTTGAAGAAGTGAACAAACATTGAAAAGAGTCATTACTAACCAACAATCATGCTAAATGATACTTCCCATGAGACACATATTGGAAAGAGCACTCTCTCCTATTTCTTCCACAGAGCTTAAAGACCACTTTCTGATTTCTCTTTCATACATGTGCATATAAAGCTATACATACATATAAATACACATGCATTTCCTAAACATATGTATAGCAAATATAAATATTATATACACACAGTAACAAAGACATGCATGTTATATATACACATATATATATGTATATGTATATACACATACATAATTTTTACTGACAAGCTCTCTGTGGTTCATTACAGCTACTAAGGAGCAAAATATACTGTGCTGTAAAGTCTTTTTGTTTTTCCCTGGGGGAGGAGGTAGTCACTCAATGCTTCTGCATAGCAAATACATTTTCCTGCACAGTTACAAGGGAGAAAAGCCACAAGAGAGTGTGGCTAATTCATTAAGAAAAGTTCTGTATGTTCTAGAAAACCACTGCAGCTCCAAACTTGCTTCCCTTTAGAAGGAGAACTAGGAAAATGTCTTCACTTGGGCAACAGTTTTTCCAGCCATCATTTTCCTGCTACCAACCAGTATATTGGTTCAGAAATATTTCAGCATGGAAATCTCACTGGAATTTGTGGGGGTTTTTTCTCTGCAACTATCAAAAGAGATTTAAAATAATTTATCAGCTATAAAATGTGGTATCAACATGCCAAATAATTTTCAGATTACTTCCATCTATTCCACTAAACAAACTCAGCTTTGTTACTCCTCAAGGCCTCAGTAAAACAGTCTAAGAGAATTTTGAAAAAAACCTCCTAAATTTTAATTTCCTTGTAATTTATTCCTCCACATAGTCAGCACCGCCCCCCCCCCCCCCCAAAAAAAAAAAAGACTAAATTCATAGGAAAAATGCTCCATATTTTCCCAATCACTTATAGATAGTCGGGTTTTGCTTCTCTAGAGAAGTGGTGTCTGTGCCCATCAGGAGAGCAAAGGAGCAGTGTTGGAACCCCTGCACTCAGCTCAGGAAGCACTTTGCATTACCAGCTGTCGCCAAGGGCTGAGCCCTGTGGGAAGAATCCTGTCCTGCCTGCAGCAACTCTCTCTCAGCTGTTTGGCCAGGGGCTGCATCAAGAAGCATCCTCATGCCAGCAACATTACAGTCTCCAGCGAGAACTGAACCAATTTGGCAAAAATGGGCTTTATCTCTTTGCTGACTGTGACCAGAAGAGATGAGGTCCCTACACAGTCAATGCCTAAAGTGGCACACCACAGTTCATAACTGCAAATACAGCACCAGTGGGATGTTCAGGTACAAGCTTGTCAAGGATTAGGAGCTTTCTTAGCAATCAAAAGTGCTTCATGATACCAGCTACAGAAATTGTTGGAGGAATCTACAATATATAGCATTAGATGTCAAAAAATGACAGTAAAGTGTGAGAATATTGATCAAACCAGAAGAAAAATAAAAGTCTGCAGTAGAATGGAATACTTTAGCTAAAGTAGTGAAACAGTAATACATATTTCATTTTTAGTACTATTTTTGTAACAGCAATTCTCTGAGGTTTCAATCAATTACTGATATTTTGTAATTTCTACTTGTTTGGGGAATGTGCCACAGAATCTTCACTCAAGAAGCCCAGTGTATGAAAGCCTCAGTTTACTCACCACAGAGCAGTTCTTCATCTCTAATTCTGCTGGCTTGTAGATCTCTGCCTTTGTGAACTTCAAATTATATGGTTCTCTTCTTGGTCTGGAGGGAGACAAAACAATTCACTTCTTGTAAATACAGTCATGAATTTTGAACACAAAAATACATATACAGCCTGCAATTATTTTAAGAAACAATACAGCATATCAAAATTAAGTTCAGAACATGACTCCATCACTTTGATGACTGAAGCAATGTTTTCCAGCAATAAGACTGTTTTACAAATATTGTACAGTAATGCCAGTATCAGTGATGTCAGTGTCTGGCTGTTCAGTAGGACTCTGCAAGTCAGAAAAAATTAACTATGTTTTTCCGCAGTGTGACAGTGAGCAATGAGGACTGACAGTAACTGAGTGACATCCAGTTTCCTCAGACTTTAGACCTTTCACCTGTCATATGCAGGGACACTGAGTTCTTTTTTCTTTTTGTATTTTATCCTCTTAAAAATTGCTTTTCTTCCCTAAATATAAAAGGCTAGTCTTCCACAAAGATTTATTTAAATTTCATTTTCAAGTTCAATTCACTTATCAGATTCCTATAATACTGGAAAATGCTAATTATTAGACAAATCCATAAAATAATGTAATTTCTAAACTGAGATTTTTATTTTTTTATTTTAAGCTGCTTTCACTTGTGGGAGATGAGACTATATCTGAATCACAGATGGGCAGTTATATACATAGAATTGGATGTGGAAAAACTGATAGAGTTGTACAAGTCCCAGTTTCAGTTTTAAGAAGGATGATGCCTTTAGCTTGAAATCTTAAAACAGTCAACATTACAGTACAGGTTAAAAGTATCATAACCTGCACTAGTATATTTTCAAGGCTTACATCACAGAAATAGAAAAGAAAGTAGCCTTTTAAGTCAGTCAGGGCATTACATCCCACAATTAATTACTTTTCTTCTTTGTTATTACATGAACAGATCATTGAGAAGTAAAAATCTCTCTTCTTCCCAATTTCCATTTTTTCCTTCCAGTAGATCTTTCCAAAGTTTCCTGTAGTTTTATCAAACACATGGAGTCACACCCATCCCTAGTGATACTTGTGGAACTGATATAGTTCTGGTTCTGAGAGAACACCATCATTTCATATTGAAAAAAATCAATCAGGGAACTATTTCTCCCAGAGCTTTTCATATTATTCCTGCTATACCTCAGGCAAATTACATTCTTTGCTAAAGTAACTCATAGAATAATTTTCCCAGAAAGCAATCAATAAAAGCACCCCTCATGCCCTTCCATCTCTCTCTGCTTTCCTGAGAAATAAAGCCACCAGCTGCGCTGGCACATTTGATAGATGATTTAAGTGAATTTTTCTGGACATATTCCCTCTCTCTTAAGCATATAAGTTGCAAAACTGTTATTCTGTAGATCCTATATATCATTGAAATAGGTTCAACCTTTCAGTAATCCTGGAAACACAGCAACTGACTTCAATCCTGAATGAAAGCAAACCAGCCCAGCTGGAAACCTGAAAATGTATGACAAAATCACACAGAATGCTCAAAATGAGAAAAGAATTTTCACCAAATTTTCAGCAGTATTTTCTCTAAATGAATAATAAGAATTGCATTATTGCTACACAACAAATACAGAAGCAACAAATCCTCTTCAAGATTTAGGAGATTACAAACATTTCTCTTACTTAGTTTACTAATGGTAGTATGTATTTTTAAAATATTCTACATTCACATTAAATTATAAACCTAGCAATTATTTAAAATTAAGGCATAGATACATTTCCTTAGCAGTATGTGAAATTATATAACTGATCTATTTCTAATCCTAAGTAGTGATAAAGGTTTGTAATGACAAGTAGTATTTTATCACTGGTTATGATTAATGTACATTTTTGTTCTAAAGCAAGGATATCTTTAAACTTTTCCTACTCCTTAGCGCAAAATTGCAACGATCTTAATTTAACTTAGAAGTAAAACAAGAGCTAATTCAACTACAGGAAAAGCTAGTTTAGTTATGTAAGCCTTGGGATGAAACTTCACCTCAAATGAAACACTTGAAATGAAAATCAGCCCCTAATACTTGCCTTTTTACTGGGCCTAGAAGCAATACAGTTGCAGCTCATCCACTCAATCACTTCTGATTTCCAGAGCTTTTTTTCCAGAGGGATGTTTAAATGAGATACCTAAATGTATTTTATGCCAAACAGTCCAACAGAACTGACTTTGGGTCTTATACCTAAGAATAATCTCAAAAATCATTTCATCTGTCATGTGAAGAACCCAGAACAAAATGAGCTGTCACAAAGCATTGTGTCACATCACCATACACATGCACACACACATTTTCACAAGATATATTGCAGCTGTTCACTTTCCCTCCTACAGGGACACAGTCTAAGGTGGCAGCTTTCCCTGGGGAATATGCTATCATTAGATTTCCCATGTGGGCCTTTTCCATGAGAGAGATTTTTCCTGTATCACAGATTAAATCATGCTAATTTCAAACTGGAGGCAGTCACATCAAACTGATTTTTAGAAGCTGAAGAGAGGAAAGAGATGTTTGGTGCATGGTGTGAGAGGAGGCAGCAATGTAATACACATTCTCAAAATCGTCCTTGCTGTATTCTGTATTTCAGAAGCCCTTGAGATTTGCATTGCTCTATTTACCTCATTGAACATTTCAGCTTTAGTAATTCCCACTCTCATATGCACTGTCACATCACTGGTAGCACTGGATTTCTGTGTTGTAAGCAGGATTATGGCTCCTTTTTGAAGTTACCCAGTAATTTCTTCAAACAGAACTGAGATCTGTTCCAGAAAAAAAGCATAAATATTACAAATAATAATAAAATACCTCTGACAATAGGAAGAATCATCTTAAGAGTCCCACTTCACTTATGGAAAAATGAAAAGGTCATCAGATGTCAGAAGACTGTGTCTGAACAAACTATCCTTCTGTCCAAGGAGCTGAGTTCCCAGATGTAACAGCACTTATTGCTCAAATGCTGAAGACATGAGTTCTCTAATGAATAAGTCACCACATTATAATAGAAGTTACACCAGAAGAAGCTTTGCTTTTTCAAGAAGTCTCCTCAGTTTAGTCCAGCTGGCAGAGATGCTGCCATTTATTTTAAACTCAACCAAAACAGCAATTTTACATTTCCAATACATTTTAATTTTCCAATATGTTTCAAAATTCTGAATACAAACCTCATTATTGCCTGATAGAATCAATTAAAATACAGCACAGGTTTGTAACAGCTGATTACTAGACATTAGGATTCCTGGCACCTTGGAAAAAAACACTAATTCTTACTATGCAATAGCAACTCAAAGTGACACACCATTGATCACTAGCCTGTAGAATTGAACTAACAAGACACCAAAAAGCTTAAAAATTGATTTTTGTAAAAATTGGAGGCAACTGTGTTTTAGTTTAGTTACAGTTTACTCCATATGGTCCAAATTGTTACAGTTGACAAAACACATCTGTTCCTCAGAATTCCTCAACAAGAATTCTTCCTCTTCCATATTCTTTTGAATATTTTTTATTATTCCTCAGAAAATTCAATTTTAATTAAGGCAGAAGCATTTAGAGTTTCTAGTTCAGGTATTATGCACTGCTTTCAAAAAACCTTACTTGCATATGCTAAGTGGAGTGCTAATAATAGACCAGTACAATGCAAAGTTTGTTTCAAACTCCAAACTTTCTGAGAAATTACCTTCTGGCAGTCTTGAGGAGAGCGATTAATGTCAATTCAGTATCGCTTTTGATTTCCTTAGAACAGATTTAGCAGTAGAACTCAATGAAGCAAGGTGCAAGGGAAGATATCCTCAACATAAGCCTTCCAGACTTTTATGTTTAGATCAAAGGGTATTGATTTACAGTTCTGAGGATGAAAACAGTGGTGAAAAAACCCGAGCAGCTTTAAGTAAAGTGCTGAGATCAGTGACAGATCTGATTTTAGCTGTAAGTTCCATCAAATAAAAACCAGGCCAATGGCTTGTCAGAAACATGCTTTCCTTTCCCCACCCTACTTGTAACACTTGTTAACTATGCAAATGCAAAAAAAGTAAAAGAAAGCTATGAAGAGAAAAAAACAAAAACAAAAACAAAAACCAAACCGCTTATATGTCCCAGCTCAATCACAGAATGAATCCAAGTGAGAAGCTGGAGGACCACATGAAAAACAGCAGTAAAAATGAGTGCAGGAGAAGAAAGATGTCCATTGTACAATATAGTGGGCTCTTACTCAAATCTAAACCCAAACCCTTTGCTGCCTCAGCAAGGAGAGGAACAGACACCCTTCCTTTTAAAGATGCAGTCCACAGCCAGGGGTCATCCAATACTAAAAGTTCTGCAGATCACATCTATGCTTGCTTTTGTTTCAGGATGAGTAGTTATTTTTAAATCTTTTAGCCATTTTTAATGTTAGCATTCATAAGGGCCATTTTAATGTAAGAGAGAGGAAAAGCTTTTTAAAGTGGATCTTTTTGAATGGTAACTATCACTTTTAATATTTGCATGGGTACAAAGTCCTCCTTTTTGTTAGTCAGCTGATTTTCCAATTTTCCTTTTAAAACTTCATTAAGGCAGCAACAAAATTCATAATCCTAAATAAGCTAATACTAAACAAGAAGAAAACATAGGATACCACAAGTTTTACAAAGAGCTTCCATATGCTCAACCAGAATTCCAAAAGGAATGAAATAAGCTTGAACTCTAAGATTCCTGATGGAAAATACCAGGAGGAAATTAAGCACATCTTTCATGAGGTTAGTTCACTTTTCTCTCTGAGAAAAAGCAGAGGAAAGAGCTCAGAAGCTACCAGTTCCTCGTAGTAACACGATTCATGACATACCAGTTCCCTTGCTGTGTCTCAGTGTTTTCAGCAGCATCAGTCCTAGTATTCCTCCTAAAAAAAAGAAGCAACAAAAAGTGCAGCATCTGTAAACTTTGCCCTGGAAAGTGGCAGAAGAAGGTGGAAAGTGTAATGCAGAACAGCACAGGGGAGAAGGTGACTGTTGAACAGCCCTGCAATACAGCTTTGTTTTCAGAAATGGCACTACGACAATAAATACAAATTCATTTAATTCACTGCACTCAGTGCAATCCCTAAACCCAGGTGTCAAATTCTGCTCCACAGAAGAAAGAAGAACTTCAGCAGAACAGTGTATTTCTTCACAAAGCTAATACCAAATGGATGTGGGGAGTACATATGACTTAACTCTGGAGTTCTTGGATGACAGTATTTCAGCTGGATGATCATACAGTAGAATAGTTTTTCCTATTCCTCCTAAAGACAACAAGAAAAGCATTTCTTTCTTGTCATCACTGTGTCTGAAAAACAACAGGTCTTTAATCAGGAAGTGGGTATGCTGATGTTTTATGAACAGCAAGGCAATAAAAAAAGATTAGTTTTCATTCACAGGAATGTTGTTTTTAGAAGGCATTGAAAGATAGTAAGAGTAATGACTAAGAGTAACAAATGGATTAATGTCTTTGTTCCTAATCAATTCATACAAACACACTTTCATTCCTTGAACTCTGTTTGCCAGTCAGCCTTTATGGAGAACCAGTTCATTGATAATTATAAATTTAACCTGACCAAGCACAGCTGGTAACACGGACATCACCAGTTTTTGTATCTTTTTACAAAAGGTTCTTTTTTTCTCAGTGGCATGGCTTCTTCAGCTTAAAAGAAAGAAGCAGCAGCCACGGAGATACTCTCTTGAGCAAACCTCTTATCAAGTACTTTATTGAACCTAATAGAAATAATAATGCATAATTTCTCAGACTACAATGGCCCACACAGTTTAAACCTCAGAGTACATGAAGGCATCTCGATAGCTATCTAAGGGTGAGATGCACTATTGTCACAGAGAGATCAAAAAACTGCTCTACAGAGATAACATGGGCAGAGGCAGGATATCTGAATTCCTCCTTAAAACCCAAAGCAACAGAGCTGCTTTAGTCTCTTAAATCAATGCCAGAGTTGCTGCATCACATCGCAGGGCCCCTATGGTGTCCCCAGACAGCTCTGCTGGCACTACGTTATTTTCCTTCATATAAAAGCAGTCTTCATCATCAAGCCATAGTGTCTCTTGGCCCCCATACATCCAGGGAGGATAAAGACTTGTGACCAACCTTCCATCTCAAGGCAAAATCACTCTGTGCACCTATCCTGGTGTTGTGGTGAGCCGTGACCAGCCAAATCAAGAGGACCAAAAGGTCCATTGGTTTGATGCTTCCACAGCCCAAAAGCCTTGAGCATTCAAAAGGCAGTGAAAAATCTATTTTTCCCTGCCTTACCATTAGCCACAGCCCTCCCCTCCCCTTATTCCTCACGTGAGATTGTCTTTCCAGAGAGTTCTATGTATTTCGATAGTTAATTGGCCTCCTCCACGCCTACCCCTTCTCCCATTTGCTGTAATTCCTTCTCCCCGCCTTGGTCCTGTTCCATTGGTTACTGTGTGTTTCCCACGCCCATATTGTGGGGGTGCAAGACCCCCTGCAAGCCAAGTTTCTTCAGCTTTCTCCGTGGATTTTTCCTCTCCAGTAAAGGTTCTCCACCCATAAAGTGCCTCCGCTTCTCTCCTGCCTCCTTCACACGCCCTCACCATCGGGGCAAGGCGCACCCGAGCGGGTGCTTCGCTCCGCCTGCGCTCCCGCGCCGCGCTCGGGGCCGGGAGGATTGCCCGGGACACCGTGCTGGCCGGACAGCACTGCGGCATCCTGGGGTAGGCGATAAAGAAATACGGAGAGCAGTCTAAAGGAAAAAAGCTATCATAGAAAATATGTTAAATGCACCGTAAGATCCAACCGTTTAAAGTTATGTGGTTCTCTATCCTATTTGAAACATTTTGGAAATGAAAAAGAAAACATGATAGGTCAGGGACAGGGCTCAAAAGCCTTCAATTCAATCCCTCTCCTGTCACTGAATTTTCCTCAGCTTCTTGTTTCATTCAGAATGAATGCATCAGCTTAAACTGGGACTGTTTACACATACACTAGCAAAGGAGGAAGGCATGTAAAGTAAGAGCAATGTACAGACAAAAGGGATATCAATGAACAAATCAATTTTCTCTCAAAATACTGCAGTGTCAGCAACTGTCCAACAATATTTAATGCTTTGCTTTGTAAAAATGAATTACTACACTCTGTATTGCTAATATATTTCACGTAATTACTTGAAGGTACTGAACATCACTCTGCACAATAGACTTCAGAGTAAAGTAGAGCCCAGTCTGATTCACGTGCAGACATGGGGAATAGAACTAATCCCTTTTGGCAGGCAATAGGGAGTGGACAGAAAAAGGAAAAAGTGGGATCAATAAAACCAGGACCTTTTCTGTTACAATCATAGTATCTTAGGTAAATTTTAAGCATTTTTTTTTCAGGTATATGTTATTTTTCCTTATGTAGTAGATAATGGCCCTGGGTTACGAAAAAAAAATTGTGTTAATCAAATAGGTTGTTTTTCTAAGCACTTGTGTATTGGAAGTGATATAAAAAAGAGCAAAAAATACATAGAAAAGGATCTTGTTTTGTCTTTATCCATCAATTCTAATAAATTTCACAGTAATTTTCGTAAATACAGTTATACTGACCAATTTTTTCATGGCACATTTTCCCTCTAGAAAAATCAGAAATAGAAATCTGAGGTGTTTCAGTAAATTCCCATGATTGTCCACAGCAGGAAGTGAGAAATGGGATTGATTAATGTTTTTAATCAGACCCTGTCATAGTGTATTGTTGCACTTGTTACAACAAATGTTAAGTAACTATGCTACTAAATGAGGCTTTGTCGCAATTTTATCATGTCAGCATTATAGATTAAAGATTATTCTTTTTGATAACATCACAGACACATAAAATGATACTTGTGATACCAAGCACAATCTATTTCACCTCAGAAAACAACCACTGTCCAAAAAGGGACAACTGAAGAGAAACTTGCTTTGACTACTGAGGGATGAGTGAAGCTCAGAGAGGTGTGCAGCTGCTGAAAGTTAATATACTTTATATGTTGCAGTTGTATTTCAAGAATAACCTAATTCTTAAATGCACTTATTTATTTCACGTACTTCGGTCAATAAGTAGGAAGTTTAAGCTCAGCATGATTAACAAGAAAAATGAACTGATAAAGTACAATCACAATCCACATTCTCTTACAAACAATAAATATAAAGCTGTTTTCTAGTTCATAATTTACACAAAGAAACACCAAAGATCAGAAGATTCTGCAGAAAATACTTTTTTGAAGACATACAGAATACTAATCATTCCATGGCAGGATGATAATAATAGCACCCATAAAATATTTAAATACACTAGTATCTATTGTAGAATTACACCCATTAATAGGATTGGCATTAAAGTGACGAAGGAAAAGGTAAAACAAAGTAATACACACCAAGAATTTGAAATACTGTATTTGCCTAAAACTGCCACACTACGGAGATCACAATAATTTGTTGTTTAAGCTACAAATCTAATGCCTAAATTACCTATAAACCATTAGCCTGAATAATCTCAGGGGAAGGTAATTACATATACAAAGTCTTTCATCTCAATTATACTGCATATAAAAACAGTAAGTAGTGAATAACTTTCCATAAACAAAAATCTGCTACCATTAAACAGATCAAGATTTTTTATCACTACACATTGGGGCAAAGAAATAATTACAAAATGAAGATTCTTCTCATCTGGATTCAGCAGCACTCAGACTTTGAATGTTTAACTCAATGGGTCTTCACGGGAGCCCCAGTGATGGAATCAGAAATGGATCTGAATGTCTCCATAAATCATAAACTGGTCTAGATGTCACTGAAGCAAACTGAAGTAGTTAAGAAACCAACATGTACTTGAGAAGAGGAACCAGCTGTCATCTGGCTTCAGGGCTACACAGGCACACAGCCACTTTCTCCTCACACAGCCCTTGTCCTTACTGCCAAACCCACTCCTGATGTTAACCACGTTACATCCCATGAGAGCTGTAAAGGAATATTGAGCCACCTTCCTTGCACAGATAATGAAAGTAACTTTTTTCCAGAAAAATCTCATACGTGCTGCAAAGTGAGAGTAAATAAAAATCAGAAGATCATTCCCTTATTAAGGGCAATTCAATCTAGTTTTCTAAATAAATATTTTAGTACAAGCAGTGCCTAACTCCCTTACAGATAGAAACACTGAGATCCTCTACATGAATGTGTGTTTTCTAGGAGGCTCAGTAAAACTTTGAAACAAGGAGTTAGCATTGCCTTTAAAAAAATACTTAACATGATATACTCTTCCTATTTTTACAGTAAAAAAGCCAAGAACCTTCACCTGCAGATGCTGTAATGCTTTTATTTGTATTAACATGCCCCTGGTGAAGCATAAAAATTTTTAGCCAATAATAAAGAAGGCTTATGTTAATGTATGAATGATGTTAATTAAACAGTACGAATGTGCTGCAAGACCTAGTTGCAAGAAAGGATAAGAGTAATCGACATAGTTTCTCTCCATTTCTACTTTTCCTTTGGAAAATAACCTCCCCATTTGCTAACCTGCTCTTCTATTTTATGGTTATGACACTTTCATCCAGCAGCTTTGTTGTGCCTGAAACAAAATTCAATAGAAGACAAAAGGCAGTTATGATATACAAGTCTGCAGTATGGATTTTCCTTAACTATAGCTACAGAAAGACAAGAGGTTGGCATACAAAGGAAAGATTATGAAATACATTAAAATTTTTTTTTCTCTCCTAATCCCAAAATTATTTTCAGCCTTTTTATTACCTAGCATGCAAGTCTGACTTGATGGAAACTAATGATTCGTGATAAAGCAATGAAGCCCATTTTCAGACTTTGGAAAACTTTAGTGCCAGGTTCTGTTCCCTGAACTCTTTTAAAATCTTCTCTAGTTATATTCTCCCAGTAAAGCTGCACAGTTCGGCCACAATTTCACAAGGTACTGAAGTATGTGTTAAATGCATTTTTCGATCACTGTTTATACCATACTCAATCACTCTGACTTCAGAGTGACTCACACTGGAATTTTACCACTTTTACTCACAATTAACTTTCTGAAAGCCTGACTGCATCTTAAGTTTTCCCTTATTCCTCCAGCATCATCTCAGGCTCTCCCTATTTGGTCTCCACACATCAAAGGGATTCTGAATGATAACTGAAGCTTTTGCTCACCAGATACCCAGTACTAAATTCTGCTTCAAAGACAGCCAAAAATACTGCATGCTCAGTAACAATAAAATAATAAAACATCTTTGTTTTCTCCTGTATCTGTTGTCTTATGTGAGCACATAAACTATGAATGCTTTTTAAATTTCCAGAAGCATTTGAATACACTTGATTGCTGTTTCCCCAAAGTGTTTTCCTATTTCAGGAAATGTGTCAGACCTTTGGAAGAAAATTCAGTGAAACCCTAGAACTGAACAAAAATAAATTCAATTCTATTCATACATACATTACCTTTTAGTAGTTCAACAGCATATTCTACATCTTATATTTAATTAAATTACCATCAATTACCTTACTTTCCTTTTTACCTGCATTTTAATGTAGGATTTTTTTTCTCCCCATAACTACAGTTCCAGGCTCCAGCCTGCATTTTTTCAGGTAATGTTTTCTCTTTCACACCCTTTGAAAAAAAAAAACAAAAACAAAAACAAAAACAAAAACAAAAAAAACAACCCTATTTCTAATGTCTGTGCATTACAACCTCTAGGCAAGAGTATTCTCAAGTTGACATATAAAATTTCCTTGAGTTTTTTTTCAAGAGCTTTGAATGGTTTTTCTGTTACTGTAGCATTAAATCAGCTTTGTGGGGGAAAAAAAAAAGTTATTAGCTCAAACAAATAATATCTCTGTATGATCATTTGCTTCTAGCAATCATTTGTATTCGATTCATTACATATAAGATTGAATTTTGGTACTATACAGAAAGATGTAATGATCAAGAAAAATTGGGTGGAAAAATCAATCTAAAAATTAAATAAAAGGTTTCAGTAGAGAAAAAAGTAACTGTGAAGAAAAGCAGTAAAAAAGGGGGATGCTTAGCACTTCACCTTTAAGAAAAAATGGCATCAGTGACAAAACCCCCACACTGTATTCTAGAAAAGTCATATTACCATTGCTGTGTAGAACAGACAGAAGCCCACAAAGAGCACTCAAACTGTAAGAGAACACTCTTTCTCTACAAGGTATCATTTACTTACCTGGCCCAAGAGAAGATGCAGGTCTGAATTCTGCACTTATTTCAGAAAGGCAGAATTCATATTTCATTATACTTTCCTATTAACTTGGTTTCTATACCTTATCACATATTAATCACTGCAAGATTAAAGTCAAGTTATCACTACAGTATCAGCTATAAGTAACTAAACAATGAGAAGCCCATCATATGTAATACAGGAGAAACCCTTTTTAATTTACTATTGTCTCCTTGTAGAATGCTTGTATTTTCAGAATTTATTTTAATGAGAAGTTCTTTGAAATAATAGTTTAAAAAGCAATTTTTATTAATTAATATTGTATATTAAAATGAAGTTCTAGGAAATTGAGGACAGAAGCTATAAAAGGTTCAGACTTCAATGAAAAACTCATCCTTACATAATTCTGATTTCCTAAATACAGCTCTATTTGAATTCATTCCATAACTAATTTGCAGGTCAGTCTACCTGTTTCCTGTCACTTTAAAGGCCCACAACTTCACAGCATACAGGAATGAGCCTTTGTTATCTGGTGAACTAATTAGCTATAATTATTACATTTCCACACTCTACACTCCCAGAATTTAAAAAACAATCCTTGTAGTCCCTTTTGTGTAACACAATATTTTCCAAAGAGCACAGAAGAGGCACAAGAAGACAATTTCAGTTTTGAAGATACTTCTGCAATTTTTGTGACATTTAGTTAAGAGCTGTTTATACATGTATACATATAAATGGAATATAATATAAATAACACTAAAGCAACATGTTTGGTGGGTTTTTTCCTCGAGGGCTCATTCTAGTCACTTGCATTTCTTAAGATGCTACTATTTTTCAGTATTTAGCAGAAGTGGTGACTATATATTCTGAAAGGTAGATAACTGCCCCAGGTACTGATGTTTCTGTCTCAGTTTTCCCTGAACTCTGCACCCACAACATTCCTGCTTGCCACTGTCCTGAGCCATTATAAAGAGGGTGTTCTATATTTGAGTATCAGCACCTGCATCCCCACATAAAGGAGAAACCTGGCTATCACTCTCATGAGCACATCAAAGCTGTCCTCTTGCTCCCCCGCTACATCAGCACAGAACAGTAGGAAAGCCCTGAGAGAAACTTGGCAGTGGATACTGTCCCACTTGTCTAAGGTTCAGCTGGCAGAAAGAGCCAGAGGCAGTGTAGGGAGCTCAGTGAATTTGTGATGACCATTTCACTTCGGTGCAGATATTTGAAAATTGCAGTAGCCGAAGATTTCTGATGTTTATTTCCATTAACTGTGTATGTGAAAAAACTCTCTGTGATGCTAAGCAAAGCCTCCCTCACTTTCTGAAGGCATCTGGAAGACAAAAGTTCCTACAACCTATTGGTTGTACCGTTGGTTGTAATTTTGTCCCCACCATGACACTGAATTTTAAGTTTCCTTGATCTATGTGTGTCTTTGGCCTACAAGCTTCAAGCACAAAAAAGTACAAGGGTTTTAACTGTCACACTGTTAAATGTATCCTATATATAAAAGCCATTTGCGTCCCATGCTTGGGAAAATAAGGAAGCCTAATAATTTTTCAGATCAGATGCCACTGATCAGGCAAATAGTAAAAGAAATTACACATAAAATCTTACATGCCTGGGAAAAAACCAAGAGGTGGACACTTAAAGGAACCTAGAAATACTAAAATGATATGTCTCTATCTAGACACTGTATTACAACTTGTATCTAGGGATCTACTTATCACTGAAATAAAGCAACAATACTTCCCAAAACACTGATATAAGAACAAAATCAGTAAAGAGAAATATCCAGTAATTACTACAGAATAATGCCATGGAAAAATCAACAAGGTAGTAATAGGTCCAGGAATATTTATGCATCTATGTGACCAGGTAAATGCCTACCAATACCTTTCAAAATATACATAACTAAAAGTTAGACTTCTGTGAGCAATTTCTTTCTCTGGGGAATGATGGCACTGATGAGGAAAAAAAAAGCACGCAAATTTTCTATCAAATTATGAAAGAAAAAGAAAATTTAGAAAATAAAATATTTCAGGCTAAAAAATATTTTATTCAAAGTAAGTGCCTTTGTTCAAAATGTGACTTTTATTAATATTTTCCATTGTCACTCAACCTTCATTTTAGCTAAAACTTTTCATACCATTTTAAAAAATCATACTAATGCATAAAAATGGTACAACTCAAAATTTTATCTGCTCCTACTGAAAATTCAGTAGATGTGAGTGAAAAAATGATTTTTTTCATTTTTCATTGTCATGTGGGATAACTCAAATACTCCCCCACCAAAACTGCATTCAGTTGACCGGCTTTGCTGACTTCAAGGACCTTTGGCAAGAGTCTGGGTTGCTCCTGTGCACTGTGTGTCTTGCAGAGTGATACATATGTCCATAAATTTTGAAGTATTGCATAAACATCTATAAATTAAACCTCAGCATGACACTGTATCAGAAATTCAGTGTTTCCTCATTTGTAAACTGAGGTATTGTGTAGGCCTATTCCCTTGATGTCATTGAGATTTCTGTTGCACAAAGAATCACAACTCTAGTTATGTCTCCTCAGCTATGAAAATGAATGGAATTGATCTTGCAATTAGTTCTAAAATGATAAAGGACGTGTAAGAAAACTTGGGTGTGGAAAATTGTGCTTAGGCTTCAGCAGTGCAAGTAAATTTAAATGCCTGATGTGCACAGAGACAGCAGCTGAGCTGCAGGGCAGACACTGGCATGGTAAGGTCGTGCTGGTTTAGGTACAATTCAGTGAATACACGTGAACTTTAGCGTTCCCCTGTCATCTCACTCCTTCTGCATCCCTGGAGTATTGCTTTGTCCCAGTATTTGGGGAAGCTGACCTTAAAAGAAAGTGTGAGTTGAGGCTGTCACGTGGATTAGCCATAGGGGCAGAAATCCTTTTCTGACACATCTGAAAAAAAGCTCTTGCTGCTCCTGCACAACATTTCATAATGAATGCAGAGCACAGCTCTCCTAGCAGATCACCAGTCTATCTTCACACTAACTTTGACCTCTTTATCAAATCCCCTCTTGTACTTCAGCATGCTCTGTCCCCCCCACACCCCCTCCCATTGCAACATCAAGTTCAATGACTGTCACGGTGTCTGCTTCTTCTTACCCCACCATCCCTGTGATCCTGAAGTCATGTTTAAAATCAAGTTGATAAGATTCTAATCACACTGATAACAAGAAAGGAGAAAGTTACAAAGTCATTCTTTTCATTAAAGGAGCAACAATTAACTACTTTTGCAAATACAAAGGTTTTTCTGTTTACAAAGGAAAAAGCAAAGTACAGTGGTACATTTTCATTTGTACACTTCTGTTCTACCAAGTCAGCCCATTTGAAGTCACCCAACTTGCCATCCCCTTTTCCAAACATAATCAAACAAATTCTTGCTATAATAGTAAATATTGCAAAATAATTTATTCTCAGTTGGTAAATTATGAATTAAGATTCAGCCTAAGGCACATTTCTCATAACAGAAATGCAGCCTCTGGAAAACAGGGCATTTATAATATCCAGATTCTCAGGTAGAACAACATAAATGATGATGCTATGGTAATTTCAAAAATAAATCTTTTTATTAATTGGATCTTAAAATTTCAAACTCAAGGAAGATGTATGAGTCATATACACATGCTCACAGTATTGAGACACTTCTTATCTGCCATCCTGCCATGCTTCTGACAAATTGCAGAGAGAAAATACTAACTTTCTTTAATCAGATTGAAATTACATAAAAGTAACCCCATGTTACCTGCTCCTTCCTCCTATCACCATGGTGTATATTACCCTTCCACATTCTCAAGAGAACCGAACTTTCTGTGAAGATTAATGCTACACTCACTTCACTGCACATTAACGTAGAAGACATTATTACTTTGAGCTCCAGGAATTCCCACTGGCAAACAATATTAAATCCATGCATTGTCTCCAGGTATGCTGACATGTTGGCCTTAGACCTGCTGTAAATTCAGCTATGTCTGACACCAGGACTTCAGCCAGAACTTTGATTAAAGTATGCACTCCCTTCCAAAAAAAAAAAAAAAAAAAAATTAAACTTGGGAATACATTCCAATGCAAAACTACAATTGTTTTTTCCCCTGCCATAACATTGGTTTCTGTGGGAACACTAGAGAAGCTGCCTAATTTCACTTTGAAATAGTAATATTTCTGTAGAATTATAAGACCTTCATATTAATTATATTCTTTAATGTAATGTATTCATCTGTAAAGATGTGTTTTTCAGAGCACTAATATTCTTAGAGATTTACTTCTACTTTTTTAAGGAAAATATCCTTGAAACTGCTCTAAGGAAAAATTATGGGATAAGAAAAACATTTTGTTTATATATTCCCTATGTCTTCTTGCCCAAATAAATAAGGTAATGTTGAGAAATTTCAATGTTCTATGGTGTCACCATTCTCTAGAATTAAGTGAGTATAGTCTGTGCATAGACTTAACAGGTCCTCTCCATCTGCAGATTTACTTTAGTACTTACAAAAATTAACTTCCCTTTCAAGCCCTACAAGATTTTGGGTTAGGAAAGGAAAATAAGCACAAGTTGATAAGATCTGAAAACTTGACAGATGCTTTCATTCTTGGATGCTTCCCTAACTGGTACTGTAGTAATTACATACACAGATTAAAATCATATGTATCAATTTTGGGGCAGAAGTTAAGAGAACAATGGAGAAAGGAGCATGTTCATGAAGACTGCCCATAAATCTTTAAAATTCTTGGAAAGCAGGATCTTACTCAGCAGCCCATCACCCAGCAAAATGTCTGGCATGAAAAATCTGTCTCTCTGGAGTTGAAGGTACATTGATGGTATTAAATCCCACAGCTGTGCATATTCCCACCTTAACACCTGAAGTAGCAAAGCTAGCAATTATGAAACAAGCCAAGGAGAATCTACAATCTAAAGGTCCTTTTTAACTTTACATTTAATATCTGGAGCGAGAGCAAGACTTGAGGTATTTACTACTTCTGTATGGCTTTAATACAGGCAGCAACAATTTAATGGTAGTAATCTTCTCATCCCATATTGTTGATTTCCAGTCTTAGAGGCGAGGTTCTTTTCCTGAGAATTCCCAAGGGAACAGAGGCAGGCAACATGCAAACAGAGGAAAAGGGATGAGATTGATCAAAGTGATGCAACTGAGCACAGGCACTTACCACATATATCAGGAGCAGCAACTTTTTTTTTTTTTTTAATTTTATATTATTTTAAATATATATCATGAGGGCTTTACTTATCACAACCCCCCTCTTCAAAAATGTGCTTTTATCATACTTTTTATATGGTGAAACTCTTTCTGTTACAGGAAATAAAAGTTCTCTGTAGATAAAAAAGTTGCAGGTAAAGCAGCCCTTTGGGAAAAAATGTCCTGTCAGTCATATGCTTGTCATAGTCATGCCCTCCATCCTGAGAAGTTCTACTTCTTCCAAGTCATGCAGCTTCAAGCTGCCTGTTTGATGGATGCACTCAACTTGGACTAAAGAAGTCTGGTTTGTGAAAGCTGGGTTTGGATCCTAAAGGCTTCTCATAAGATTTTAGGATTCTAAACTAAATGTCAAATTATAAGTGGGACTTCTTTTGATAATTTTCACATTTTAAGTCAACACAAATGTACTAAAAAAACAGCACTATGGAGCAAAAAGCTACTTTTTTATTCTTTCTTCTCATAACAGCTTAGATTTTGCACCCAAAACATAACACAAGAATTCACACTATTTCCCTTGAAATATTTTTTTTAGATAGCCTTCTCCACTAGCTCAAAACTCTTAATACTGCCAACATTTCCACAAAGCATCCAGCAGCAAAACATGGCCAGATTCAGAGATGCCTGTCTCTCTCTCTCTGCATGTGATCCAGATACAAAAGCCTAGTGAACATGCATAGCCTAGACCCTGTGCACAGCTTAGGCGTGTTAACAGAAATGTCAGTGAAAATGGCACATAGAAGCAGTTTTACATTTAGAAGTCAACAGTATCTGAAACTGAAATTGCACCTTGAGCTGAAAAATCATTTTTCCATCATTAGACTCCAATTCAGAAAGATACTGAAAGATGAAGGTAATTTTCCATGTTAAAAACTCACTTTCAAATAGTTGGCTTTTCAAGTTACTAGACAAGATTGCATTCCTTAAAATGAGGCAATGAAACTATTTCTTGTGTCTCCACCTGTCAATATGACACTTATTTGGCTTTCTATAACAATCAACTGTTTACAAGCTGCTTCTCTTACCTCAGTAGTAGCAAACAAAAACAACCATGAATACATATTTTCAAAATTAGACCAGCATCTTCTAAGTACTTTAAGGCTACAGATTTGATTTTAAATGTTATTACTGAATTTCTTGGAATACTTATTTGTATAATTTTTCACAATTCATGTCTGTTGTGCAAGATTCTTCAGAAATTGTTGGTATATAAAAGACCACTTTCTCCTTCTGTTTTTTATAAGGAAAATCCACTGTAAATCCACTTGTAGATCCAGGTTCTATAGATTCTAAAACTAATCTCATATTCTCTCCCTTGTTGATCTTTATGCATGATCATTTTTGCTTTGATGTTTAAATGGAAAGAAAAAAACCAAATGTGTAAGATCTAGTGCAATTTACTAACTTTGATGCCTTTGTGAGTCAAAGGCAGTAATTTACTCAACACAGCCATGAGACTTAGGTGACTTCTTTCACCTGATGGAAGAAATCATGAAACTCTCTTCCTTTCTTCAAACCTACATGGGCCTGGGTGCTCATCATGTGAGGAGGAAAGGTCTGAAAAATACTCTGTTTCTATTTTTTTCATTCTTACCCAACTTTTAAATACTTTTTATGCTGTCCTGATTATATTTTATCAGAGAACTGGACTCCTTGTGAAACAAATACAATGGATAACATGTTTCAGGGATAGCCCTGATGTTTCCTCCAAACTATGCCACTTCTCAAAAAGTAATTGTACCAGATGGCTAAAATATAGCTACTCCCTTGTCTTTCTTGAATAACTTGCATATCAGAAACAATATTTTGTTAAGTAATGGCTTACATGCCTGGACAAGTCACAGTACTCAGCTAATGCTAATTGCATTTGCAGCTGATTGAGAGCGCCCCGTGGCAGTTCTTTCAGATCAGCAGCCAGCCCCAACCTGTCACTCCAGAGCAACATTTGTGTGACTGTGCTCTAATTACTCATCCTCCCTGTTCATATGACCACGGGACTTTATGACTTGCTAATCTATGGAGCTCTGCCAGACACCAGATACTGCATCTTCTGTTGCATTTAAGAACAATTTACAGTATTTCCAAAGAAACATTCTGCCAGTTCCCACTGTGGCTACAAATAGCTGCAACAGCTGGCCCCAGAAGATACATTCTTAATGTGCATCTTTTAATGGAAGAGGCTCAGACCTGAATCTCCATAGAAGCTACCCGGTTTAAGGCTCTACCTGGTACAAGGAGAATGCCTGAGAGAATGGCTTGCAGAACAAGAGGCTAAATTAGTCTTGGAGAATTTCTACAAAAGAGAGGCAAAGCCCATTTTAATAAAGCAAGACTATCCCTATTCTCTGGATAAACAAACCCCACCTCTTCATGTCACTCACTATGTGAAGATTCTCCCTGGATTTTATTGCTCTTTCTGTCAGTTTCCTGTTGCATAGATGAACACTGCGTTTTCCTTAAAACCAACCCAATGTGGCTATTGATGTAAAAAAGAGCTAATGGTCTATTGTTTCAGGACAAAAGGGAGTGGCCCTCCCAATCTGTTGTTTTGTAGGGAGAGAGCACACACAGACTTTTAGCTGTCTGATCAAAGTGTACCTATTGATTAAATTACAATGGAAATAAAATGTCAGGTCTAGATTTTGGAACTACAGGAAAGTAAATGCCAGCTTATATGCATAGCCTCTTTATGTCTCAAAAATAGCTTTCTCCTTCATGAACAGTGCCATTGATTGATGCTATTCAGGCAAATGTCTAAGAACATTTTGTTCAGCAATTATTGTAGGCTTGAGCACACAGACTATAGAAGAAAAATCTATTTTAAGCCCAAAACTCAGTCTGCCCTTCACTGCAGGCAGGGCTGTGACTAACAAAGATGCTATGCTTATTATCTTTACCAGATGCGGAAGCTCAAAACAAACCATTGAGCTCGTTAAAGACACAAAGCATGGGATAGCATCCAACAGTCATAGCAACAAATTACTGGCTCCAGGCAAACTAGCTAACTACAAATTGAAGTGGGAAAAAGGAGTGAACGTAAGATATACAGTAATTATTCACAGCAAACACAAAAGTCAAACCAACAGCCAAATTCTTGATGGTCTTTGAGCTGTCAAGGAGGAATACACAAAATGCTATCATGTCTTGCTGCCTAATGGATGAAAAACTGATTATTATTAAAAATTAGACAAAAAAATATTCAATAAGAAAGTACTGCAGTCCGGGTCAAAACTTCATATAGGTATAAAACATATTTCTATAAAAGCACTTCCATGACAGTGATGCTATGTACCTCCTTCCCTCAAGCATGCCTGCTGCACTTCTGTGACTTTAGCAGAGTTCTAATTCTTCTGGCCAAAGAACAGTTTCCCTAAAGCCACATAATTTCTTAGAGTGCTATCGCTGTTGGGTAGAAAGAGAGATTTATTCTTCATTTTCAATTGCACAAAATTGTCCTCTTACCATTTTGCTGTCTGCATCTCAATATATCTTGTGTTCTTTTCTTTGTTGTAGATCAATTTCCACTGGAATTACACAATGTAAATTAGAATAAGAAAATGAACAGGGCTCAGGATTTGGGCAAAAAGTTTTATAGGTTTTTTTCAGTTTTGCCTTACTTATAAATCCATTTCTGTTTGTTTCTGCTATTCTTATTTCTCTTTTTGAGTCTTGTATCTCACAAAGGATTCTTTTGGGTTTACTGATACAATGCTTTACTCACAATTCTGTGGCATTCTGCAGAAGAAACAGACCTATGTTTTGCATGAGGTTGGATTTCTGTCTCTACATTTTTCTCAAAATCCAAAAGTTATAGGTAGGCGTTAGAAGTGTTATCCACCAATCTCAGGCTTTTGGATATACTGAAAAAACAAGCATTTGCTTTAACAACCTAATTTTTATGTATTCTAATAAAAGTTAACACCGAGAGGTCAGTGGTACTTTATCACTGAGACCAACATTTTCATTCAGAAGTAAACTGGTGTTAAAATACACAGGCTATAATCCAGCACCTGCCTTGAAAGGTTTGGATAATCCTTTGAAAGGATCCGTGCAGAAAGCTGGAGTTCAAAAGGGCTCTTATAGTGGTCCCCAGTCCATGCCTAATGGCAACAAGCAGAGCCTGGTCATGAAAAAGCAATGTCTTCCATCCTGAGACAGCCAAAAACATCATGAGAGGCTGTCAGGAGTATGAATATGTTTCAGCAAATCAATGAACAAATGGAAACTTAATTTCAGCATCTTTATCTGACTATGAAATTGTTACCAGTTGTGGCTGAAAATCAAAAACAACTTTGAGAAAGTAAGCAAAAGTCTGCTTACATTTTATGGGCATTTTTTCTTCAGAAGAGCTCTAAGCAGACTGGAAATCCTACCAGATTGTTGCTATTCTTGAAAAAACACATTATCACAGCAGTTAAACCTTGGTCCATTTCAGTCAAACAGAAATATTGCGGCCTCTTGCTCTGCACCTGTCGTATTTTTCACCTCCTCTGTTAGACTGCTATAATTCATTGTTACAAGTGTGGAATTAAAGCAACACCTCTGAATCCAATTAGAAAAGTGGAATACAGTCAGTCTAAGTTTTAACAAATAAATATAATTGAGTAGAACACACTGGTATTCCATAAGAGCCTACTTTGTCTCTGGATGCATTTTCAGTGCCCATTTATTATATCTAAAAACATCAGCCTACTTTCATCCATAAAGACAAAGTAACTATGCTGGTCAAAGTGCAAAGTTTCATGTAGACTTCTTGTGAAACAATAAACTATGAAAGGAATAGAATCTTCAGTATGAAAAACCTTCGTGTTAAGCAGTCTGCCAGCAGATACAAAGGGTCATCTTTAAGGCACAATCCAGTATCTGCAGAGGGTGTCAGAAAAAAAGTCATTAAAGAGAAACAGCTAGGTCTAATACAAAGAATATGCTTCTTTCATCTGAGATTTTAAACCTGAGTTAGCTTCCTGAATGCACTAAGATTTTAAAAATAGCATTTTAAAGGTAGGTATTCAGAATCTTCAAAAAAAGAGGGTATAGACTAAAATCGATTCTCCATGAAATAATTTCATTTTAAAGTATTCTACAATACTACAAAAGAGTTCAGCAACGTACTGGGTATGACTCATTTTTCATGAAAGTGTCTTAAAAATAAAGCATAGAAGCTCTTTATGAATTATCTCCCTTTGAAAAGACTTGAAAGACCAGACTGCAGATTGTTGACATGAAGATGTCAGATGAAAAGAAAAACTATCCATTCCATTTTATTACAAATTGGGTATATTTTCATTGGACTAGACTATGCACTCTCATGAATCACAATACTAAGATACCAGGAAAAATAGACAGTTTTAAGACTTATTTAAGGGATATTACTATTGACCACTATGACACTTAAAAAATAGGGCATAATTTTAAAATTACTAAGTGAAAGTTATAAAAGATAGTCGTTAGATATTCATTAAACTATGATCATTTACATTTTGATGGTCTATAATAGTTTTAAGATTGCTATGAAAACGTTTTGCATGCCTTTTTACGCTGTAAAGGCTAAATCCCTGCGGAATTATTAGGACTTGACAGCTCTACATAAAGTTGAAATAATGAAGTTTGGCATCTGAGAGCTTCTTAATCCTCTTCCATCAATACTGCTGCAATAATTGCAAATGTCAGGCTAAAATGACTGTGAGCCTCAGACATCTGTCACTTACAATTACACAAAAAAACCTGCTCTGATTATTACAGTGTAAATTCTATCACAGAATCACAGTACTGAAAGAATAATTACTACAGCATGTGCAGTTTGTTTCAATATAAAGAAAAAAAATTTTAAAAACCAAACAAAAAACAACAACCACCAGAAAAAACAGCACACACACAAAAAGCTCACCCACTTGGGGCTTTCAAGGAAGCCCTAGACAACTATCAGAAGAAAATTTTCATCTTCCACAGGATAGGACAAACTGTAGTTTCCAATTCATCTGAGCATATGAAGAATGACATTGATACTGTCACTGAAAATTACAGTCAAACCAGATCTGTGTTAAGTAACATAAACCAACAGTATTCAGATGTATATGTGCTACCCCTTCAGAGCAGCACCATGTGATAGTTGCAATTTTAATCAATAATTTCTTTTGCCTTGCTCTTCCTTGAGATAATCTACCTTTTCTGACCTGTTGAACTGTCACAGATCACTGTATACTGATGAAATAGTATACTGTAACTTCTTTCCTTTCCACAGACATTCCTCAGCATTTTTGTTCTTCCTTACAGGTTATGGTGACTGCAAGTTGCTGAAGGATTATGCACATTTAGCTCAGTCTGATCACACTGTGATACAAAGATTGCTTAACAAGAATTGCATAAGTATTTCAGTCAGCTTTGCTGAATCAGGATGATTTCAGTTAGTTCTTTTAACCCTGTTGCCTTATACAGCTTTCACAATATTACCTTCTCAGAGCTAAAAGCTTTTACTACTTTCAGTTGTTTGGTAAATAAATGTGGTTAATTATTTTTTTTTTGTTCATTCTATAGTACAAATGTGAGGGCTTGCACTAACTACCCATATATTCAAATTTCTGCTTGGAATTAGTGCTGTTCTTAAATAATTACAGTTGCTGTAGAACCATTAAAAAAACTTTTATCTTACAAAAAGAAAATCCTTTGATTAATTGCCTCTCTATTCTTCCTATGCATTTGGCTATGAAGGCTGAGGCACTGGCATTCTACCAGACTTCTCAATGGATAATTTCCTCTAAATGATGAACTAAAACTATTTTTACTTCTGTATTTTTAGATGCTCTGCCAGTTTGCTTTTCATTATTGGTATGAGGAAGTCATTTATTACATTGTTATGGGATAGTTAGCTTCTTCTCTTTCTCTATGTATGTTCCCCTCAAGACATAGAGATAGATTAGATAGATCGATAGACAGATAGATAGATAGATAGATAGATAGATAGATAGATAGATATCTGTTTACTCATTGAAGTAATTAACCAAACTCATCTTGATATCAGAGCTAGGAAGCTCACCATTACTTGCTCATGCAATTTGAAGTGAAATATTTGAAGGGAAAACCAGTGTTCTAATACCGAGCCTTTAGAGTTGTCAGTCAAATAAGGAAGGAATAACTGTAAGTCTTCGGAATCTCCCTTAGCAATTTCAGACTATCTTCGTTAACACCTCCACCTACTAACTTTTTTCCTACCTGTGTTCTAAATATAGAGAAAAATGCTAATAAAGCAAGATGCATCTTACCCTCAGTCATAAGTGAAATGTTATACCCTAAAATTGTATAACAAGCTGCATTGTCTGTTAACTTCCACACAAGCTAACTCCAGCTTTTCTTCCATATTCCCTCTCATGATTACAAGGATTTCTCTATAAATATTGTAAAGATACTTCCCTCTCCCTGTCCTTTAAATCCTTTATGAAAACTTGGCCTTTCTGGGAAGTCTACAAAATCCTTGATGCTGATATGCCAGGAAGTAATCTGTCTTCCTAACTGGCACTATTTATTGGGTTTTTTTACTCTTCTATTTGTCATACCTACACACCATCTTATGTCTTGGACTTAATTTCTAAGCACCGGGGGCAAGGATCATTTATTAACTCTGTTTGTACAACATCAAGTGCAACAGGGTTATGATTTATGCCAGACCTGACAAATTAAATAAATAGCCTGTCTTTCCCCTGAAAGTCTCAAACACTGGTTTTTGGAACATTTGTAAAACAAGTACTGGAACTGAATAAAATGACTTGGATGGTGAGCACAAGCAATAAATTCTATGGACATTCCTCTCAAACTTAGGAATGCTTTTCAACTTTGCTGGTTTTCCTAAAAATTTTCTATTTCAAGAAATCTTTCAACATTTTTCTTCCCAAACACAAAAACCTGAATAAAGTGAACATAAGTTTAGGTGCATTGCCCTGGGGTGACGTTATGAAGCCGCTTTATTCCTTAACCATCCGCTCAGTGCCCAAGGACGCTGTGCCTGTAAGACAGCCCCGGGGGCGGGGCTGGAGCCACAGGCCCGAGGGGGCCCAATGGCCCCGGGGCAGGGCTCGGCAGGGCGCTGGGAGCGCTCTGCTGTTTTTCTGGGTTTCCTTTGTGTTCCAGCTAGCTGGGAAAAGGTTCTGTTGGGTTTTTTCTTTTTCTTTTTTCCCTTTCCTTCCCCTTGCCTCACTGCCTCTCTGCGGATACAAAAATGCTACTAGCAAGGATTTTCTTTATTTTCTAAGTCTGTGAGAGACTTTCTCTCTCTCACAGAGATAGCAGCAGAGTTCTGTAAACAACCAAACACCTGCAACCTTGAAAAGTCTTGTTTATAGTACAGTAGAAAAATATTTTGAACAATGGATGTTTTAGGATTCTAGCCAGTCACCCCTAAGGGGTGGCTGATCCTTTGTCCAAGTAGACTATGAAGAAAAAAGTCTATAATCGATCTTGGTGCACAGTTCCTGCCTGCTGGATCTTCTCTTCTCCTACGCTCTACGGCTACGGGACACAATAATATACCCTAGGACTTTTTTTTTTTACTATTTGGTGATCCCAACGTGATCTGCACACTGCGAAGTGTCCTGCTGCTGCGAGCCAAGCCAAATTCTTCTAGAGGTGCGCTGTTCCCCTTCCCCACCCCGGGACCCGGAGGTCCGACGGGACTGAGAAAATGGCGAACAGCGGCTCACAAACCGATGCTGTGGTAATGGTCAGGAAAGGTGTTTTCAGTATAATGCACACCTCCATTCCTGAAAACTCACTTCGGGAATTATTAGATTGGGCTACCTTGCAAGGGATTCCTATGGACAGAGAGACTGTCCTGGACTTTGCCTTATGGCAGGAACTTGGCTATGATGTCCGGCACAAACTCCCATCTGGGGACCCAGCAGCGCTAGAATTATTCCGAACTTGGCGTTCATTATTTATGCTGCTGACTGTCCTTGACTGTGACAGCAGGGCTGGCTCGCCTGTTTTGGTGATGAGTGACAGAGGGATGTCTGAACAGGACCCTGCTGACCGAACTTCGGGGGTGTGTGGTGCTGGATCCGAAAAACCCCCCCCGGCTTCATGGGCAGAGCCTGCGCTGTCTCAGCCTGCACAGTCACAGGACTCCGCGGCCCCCAGGGACCCCATGCCGGCAGAGGCAGGGGTGTCGGGGCAGCGGGAGGGCGCACAGCCGGCCTTGCCGCTTGGCTCGGCAGTGGCCACGGCTTATCCAGGGCCGCAAATTAGCGGCTTAGCGAATTGGACCGTGGCGGCTCCTAGCACATCTGCGCATGCATCGGCTGCGCCAGGAACGCCCGGATCTACCTTCTTGGCCAGCGTAGCCCCAGGCGTGACTGCACCGAGACTGCCTGGGTGTGGTCCATTGCCCTCTATGGCGCTGGACTGTTCTGCACAACTGCAGAACCGAGCCATTGACCTTTTAATAGAGCATCTGCCTTTGCTGACAGAGCTGCCGAACATATCACCACAGCTGGAGGAACTGCTCAGCTTGCAAAAGCAGCTACTGCAGATGCCAGAGGCACCCTGCCATGTGGGGTGCGCTGGGCCCGCACAACCCGCACCGCCCGCGGGAGATGTGGCTCCAAACCAGGAAGCAGCACGGCCAGCAGTGAACCCAAAGTAGCACTGATGCGGGAACACCCGGAAGCGGCGGCAGCCGTGCCCTGACCGGTGGCGGTGCCAAACGCCGCCGCGGAGCAAGGGCCAGCAGCGGTGCCGGGCGCTGGCGCGGTGGAAGAGACGAGCGCGGCACCGGGCGCAGCTGCAGAGCAGGGGCCAGTGGTGGCACCGAATGCTGCTGTGGAGCAAGAGACGAGCGCAGCGCCGGGCACGGCTGCAGCCCCGGAGATGGCTGTAGCAGCTCCAGTACCACTTCGGTCGGGACCGGCCGAGAGAGCATCCCGTAAAGAGGCTGCTGTTCAAACTGCAGCACAGCCAGCTGCAGTCTGTGCTGTCTGTTCTGGCTCTAGCCAACCTAGCCAAAGTGCCCCTCCCCGTCCATTTCTGTTCGCTCACAGCGTCTCAGAGTTGCCTTTGCCCGATGATTCCTCGTCAGGAAGTGAGGCAGATGAGGTTCTGGCCCCAGGGTGTAAAGCTGCTGCCGGGTGGTGAAGGAAAAGGCTGCTCCGGTCTCACCCCTGGACCTTACAGGACTGCATGGTAACAGTGCATCCGACCCACTACAGCCGCTTCTTTGAGTCAGTTAAGATGCGAGCGTTGGAGGAGGGAGATTGGAAATTATTGGAAACACTTGGAATGCCAAATAGATTTGAGGATTCTGGGGGTAATTGGGAAACTGTTACACTCCAACCACAGGCTGTGCCAGAAGTTCAGGATGCTAGTGACTCCCCAAAAGGGGAAATCCAAGCTTTCCCAGTGTATAAGGCTCTCCCAAATTCAGGGGAGCATGACAAGCATGAGGTAATTGCTTGGAAGGTTGCACAGGACCTGCAATCCAAGGTGGCACAATAGGGGCTAGGTTCTGCTGAAGTTATGCAGATAATAAGGGTGATAAATACAGATTTGTGTGCTCCATTTGATATCAGACACTTAGGTCAAATCCTATTTCAACCTATACAATTTACAGTTTTTGAGAAAACCTGGAGAAAGCTGGCCGACAAGGCTGCATTAGGGAATATGCAGCTCCCAGCTGCTGATCCTAGCAGGAACAGATGCTTTGATGGGGACTGGTCCCTTCTCTGATCCCAGCCTACAGGGTACTTTATCCTCTAGCGTTCTGCAGCAAGCTCAACAGGTCAGCATGGCTGCTCTGTTGAAAACCATAGAGTTGTCAGCACCCAGAAAGCGATATACTGAAATAGTTCAAGGGAAATCAGAGTCATTCCTCTCCTTTGTAGAGAAAGTCGCTGCTTCTCTCGAGAACCAGGTTGAGGATGACGGGTTAAGGCAGATGTTGTTAAGGCAGTTAGTGAGAGATAATGCAAACGAGGAGTGCAGAAAAATCATAGATGCCTTACCAGGGGATCCTGAGGTGACAGACATGGTCGAAGCCTGCGCTAAGGTGGGATCTGGGAACCAGAGAAGGTCTGCTTTGGCTGCGTTCCTGCAGCCTGTTCACACATCTTCTGGTCGTGAACCAAAGCAACCAAAACAGGCAAAAAAACGGAAGCAGCCTAAGCCAAACCAAAAAGAGAACACAGTGATCCCCCAGTGCAAGAGGTGTGGCAGGCCAGGGCATTGCTTGGACTATTGTAGATTCCTGACTCATGCCGATGGTTGGCCGTTGTTGGGAAACTTCCGCCGGGGTGCAAGGAGGGGGAATTGCTCTCCGATGCAGTCGCTCCCCCAGAGAATGGCACAGGCACAGGCCTACCCAGCCACCCTAGAGACAGCACCCACGGATCAGATAGGTTTGATGTCCATACCGCAGCCGCAGTCGTCTTAGACTCTAGCTGTATTTATAAGGTTCCCTTGGATGCATATGGACCCTTGGCCCAGGGATCCAGTGCAATGCTGGTGGGAAAACCTGACGTTGCCTATCAAGGAATCTTAGTGCACTCAGGAGTTATTGACACTGACTTTAAAGGTCAGATTTGCGCTATGGTCTCCACGCAAAAACCCCCTGTCACTATTCCTGAAAAGACCTGCCTTGCTAAATTAGTGCCTTTTAAGTCTTGTGTCCCCAGGATAGAACAACAAACTCATGAAGATAACGGCAGTGGATCTACGGGAATTCTGCAGGCCTTCTGGACTGCAGACATCTCTGACCAAAGATGATACATACCCCGATCCTGCTGAACGCCTGTCCACCCCAGACTCAGCTTCGAGGTTTGATTGATACGGGTGCTGATGTAACTATCATCTCCTTCTCTGCGTTGCCTCCCTCATGGCCTTTAGCCCCGGTGGGATCGGCCATCGCAGGAGTAGGAGGAACCACACAGAGCTATTTAAGCGAACGGCCTGTGGTGGTGAGAGACTCAGAGGGGCACACAGCTACAATTAGGCCTTATGTTGCTACCACTTCCCTTAACCTTTGGGGACGGGATGTGTTGGCAGCTTGGGGGGGTATGGATTGGGACAAATTTTTAGCAGGGATCACTGTGTGTAAGGGTGCACAGTATCCGACACTGCCTTTGCAGTGGTTGATTAACACACCAATCCGAGTCAGACTCTGCTCAGTTATTTGAATTAAGGGCTGTTATCATGGCTTTTCAATGATTCTCACAGGAACCTTTGAATTTGGTTGCTGAAGCTGACTAGAAAAAGCTTTGTATACAATTAATCAGCTTACAGTACCACAAAATTCAAATAATCCTGTTATTCTGAATCATTTTCTCTCATTGCAGTCTTCAGGCGAGACACAACTGCCCCAAGCAAAAGTCTGGGTACGGAATTTACTCACTAACCAGTGGGAAGGCCCTCATGAGCTTATCGTTTGGGGTCATGGGTATGCTTGCGTTTCCACAGATACTGGGATGCGGTGGCTACCTGCAAAATGCGTTTGCCCTGACCTACGGCACCAGAGGCAGAACAGGCAACCTCCAAATGATGACCAGAGCACCAACCATCCAAATGGCGACCAGAATGTAGATCATCAGCCTAATGACTCTTCTGATGATGATCTCAGGCAGATGGTCCTTCTACAAGCAGAGACTGGGATGGTACTTCCACAAGCAGAGACTGAACTTTAAATTTCTTGTTATGGAGTCAGATAGTTAAAGCCTTAAGGACATATTTAGAATTAATAACTGATGTAAATTTCTATTTAGGGCTAATAGTAGAGTTGTTATCTTATAAAACAAAAAGGGGGAATTGTAGATACAATAATGCTGCTAGCAAGGATTTTCTTGCTATTTTCTAAGTCCGTGAGAGACTTTTTCTCTCTCACAGAGATAGTGGCAGAGTTCTATAAACAACCAAGCCACCTGCAACCTTGAAAAGTCTTGTTTATAGTACAGTAGAAAAATATTTTGAACAATGGATGTTTTAGGATTCTAGCCAGTCACCCCTAAGGGGTGGCTGATCCTTTGTCCAGTTAGACTATGAAGAAAAAAGTCTGTAAAAGATTTTGTAAAATAATTAAATAAATCCATCTTGCTGCACAGTTCCTGCCTGCTGGATCTTCTCTTCTCCTCCCTATGGCTGCAGGACATGGTAATATACCCTAGGGCATTTTTTTTTTAATACCTCCCTTCCCTCCTCACCGGTCCGGGGAGCCTGCAGGGGTGGCCCCAGCTGGTCCAAGCCCATGTGTCTGTTCCCTCTCCAGGAATTTGTTGTATTTTGAGGGGCTTTTTTATCCTGTTCTACCCTGCTTTCTTTGTATATTAATAAACAGTTTGGTTTCTTTTTCCCACTTTCACTTCTTGTGACCCACTTGTCTTATTGGTGGAGGAAAAGGGGAGGCCGTTTCCTCCTGAAGTTTTGTCTCCAAAACCAAGACATGCATGAATAGAATACTACAAATGACAGACTTACAGACAGAGATATCTATCAATTACAAGACACAAAAGCAGTATTTGTTCATTACTCTCTGGTTCTCTGGCAAGCACTTGATCAAACCTTAAAAATTCCTTTTCAGCAGAAATTAAGTAAACACATATGGACACAGATTGGGCTTTTACATTTATAAATATTTCCTAAGGGGCTTATCTATCTATGGGTTCATTTGACTTATCTGTTTTATAAGGACTACATGGTTATATGTATGCAAGGCAGGGATAATTTGGCATACCAGATTTCTGAATGTGTATTATTCCTTCTGACTCTTAAGAATAATATAAAAGAGATTTTTTAGAAATGGTTTTGATGAAAAACTTTTGCACTCTATTCACTGATAAGAGTCAAGCAGATTCAGTCAGAAGCATTAGCCTTCTATTTTGTCACTCAAAGGCTTTGAAATCAACTCAATATTTAACAGTTACAGCTTGCTGACTTCGGTAAATATGTGTGTGTGTGTGTATAAGCTCTTGCCTCTATTTCGTGACAGGTGACAGAGAAAAGATGATGTCCTTTCAATCTTTTCCTCCAATCCAGCTTAGCTAGTGAAAAGATTCTGCTGAAGAATAAAAACTCATGGCTTTAAAAGAAAGTGAGAATAACGGTGGGGGAAAGAGAAAACAAAAATGAATTGTCACAGCTGGTAAGGTTAATGCAATCTGGCCTGTCCTAATCACCCCACCAGGACAGTACCTAGATTTTGAGTGACTTAGTACAGAAGATAGGTCAAATTGGACTTAAAAAACTATAATACTACCATTAATCTCTGATAGACCTTTCAGTGCATTGCCATATGGTCCCACATATCCTGTAACTTAGCAACAGAATGCAGTTTTTATTTTTTGCCATTATGAAAGACAGTTTTTCAAGGTGAAAATTTTCTCAACTCAGAGACCAATATAAGCTTTTTATTCATGCAAGTAGACCTGCTGGTCTAAGGCTAGGGTTACAGTTCTCATGTGTGCTTACAGAAAGCTTTTCAAGTATTCACAGTTTCCCAGGTTTTTCTCCAATAAATACGGAAGCAGACTGCATACTCCTAAAATTTAGGCCTGCATACTGCATTGGAGAAAAATCAACTGTGGTTGTAAAAGGATGCAAGAGAAAGGATTTTCACACCGTGTATATGACAAGCTGTTGCTATTTCAGTACAGGGGCACTTAGTCTGATCTGTAACCACCCTCAAATTATATGTGCAAATTCTGACCTCAGACAAACTACTGAAAGAATGAAGAAATAAGCAACCTGTTCCTATAAACTTGAATTTTCTGAAATCTAACCCTAGGGAAATAGATTTCCAAAGCTAAAACTGTGTCCAGACCTACTATTTTTCATCATTCACTCAGATTTGGATGAAGTTTTCCCCTCTTTGACTGACCATATTTGTGTACTCGTACTATTGAAACTGAAGAACATATGATTAACAAAGGACAAAGCAAATGCAGAACGGTAAGAATGTAATACTACACTTCCTCAGGAAGATAGAAACATAAAAGATGGGTAATGGCAGAAAGAACAATAAATAGAATCCCTTAGTAGCAGGTTTCCTTTCCTAATTAGGTAGAAATCCAATTGATAAAACTGGATACAAATGAAATAGAAATATACTATTACAATCTACATTACAATGTTCTAGTTAAATTTGACTTAAGGGTATTCTCAGAAGCAGTGAGTTTTCTGCACAGGTAAACACAGCAAGGGAAGAGAAGAATGAATTCCAACATGCACAAAAGACATGCTTTAAAACCATGTGTCAGGAGAAAAGCATTGTTACTTGGAAGAAGGGAAAGCACAAAGAATGTGTTTTTCATATCAAAGGCAGTGTTTGGAAGGAGAACGGGCATTGGTTTCCTGAAAGAAGTAATTCTTTTTCTCAACACAGTCTGACATGAATGCCCTGGGACAGAAAAAGAACCAAGTCAAAAGTACTGACATGAAAATGACTCATGGTCTTTAATCTTTGTTACCTGTGTTTCATACAACTTAAGAGACACAGCTTCTCCCAAAACAAAAATTCTGGGGATTTAAGAATAAATCTGTCACACTCTGTTCTTTTTTAAAATTGCAGTCTTTAGTCATCTTATGCTTGTTTTTCTGGTTTTACTTCTGGAATAGCAACTAATGATATATCTTGACAGATAGAAAAGATTGCCAAGGGGGAAGATCCTCCTGGCCTATGGCAAATGGAAATTATTACAGAGAGATCTAGACTGCAGGATGTCAGAGCAGTTGGAACACACACTGGCAGAGAGGAAGCCCGCTGGCTGTGGGACACCAGATAGAGCATGTAGTATTATATGGCTTGATCATGAGTACTATGATACAACCATATGTTGTGCTTCTCCAGCAAATTATCCATAATCATACCTCACAGACATCCATGTATTTAATTTATATGCTTGTAATTCAGCTGAACAATGGCTCTCCTGTCTAGACGTGAACCATTGTCATAGTCTGTCATCAAATTACCACCATTGGGCATGAGTTACTTTACTGTGGGATCACAGCTGTTACATGATGAAGTAGCAATGGCATTTTGCAATCACTTCATGTTGATTTCTCACTTGCTGCTCATCTGTGTGCACCTGGATGACTTAAGTCATCCAACCACTTTAAAATGTTATCACAGTCACAAGAAATTATAGACAATGGATATTGATACAGCACAGCCGGATATTTAATTAGTCTTTTTCTAAGTAAGATCTTTGGAATTTTAATTTGCACAGATTAATGCTAGAAACCACGCATGACCAGTTATTAGATCAAACCAGGTTGATCAGGGCTTTATCCTGTCTGGTCTTGAAAATCTCCAAGTATGGAGACTGTAGAGCTTCTCTGAGCAAACTGCTTCATTGCTTAACTGTCCTCATGGTAAAAATGATTTCCCTAAATCCACTCAAGCAAATGCCCCTCCTGAAAAAGTAATGCATGAATAAGCTCCAGATACATTTTATAAACCCTGAAAGGTTCCATTAACAGTTTATATTTAATGGAGGGCTAAGCATGAAACCTAAATTATCAGAGTGACTCTCTAAAAGCAGAAGAGAAACACTGTGTAACATCCACAAAATTTGCATTACAGTTAACTGAAATACACAGAAATTTGTTTTTAATCACTCTCATATCCCAGCAATGAAGACTATATATGAATATATACTAATATGCAGTTAGCAAAAATCAATATGCAGTGAACAGCAACAGAAGTGAAAATAGGTCAATGTATTCACATCACATGGCTTATCATAGTGCTTGTTTTCTACTGAGTTAAATACTGCATGTGACACAGCTATACCCCATTATACATTACAGACACTGCAGGTTACAGTGCTAAGCTTGGTCCCTTCCATAATGATGAAATTATTTACTTGCTTTTGTTCTTTAGATTTATGTCATGCAGACTGAACTGTGCAAAATGACAGCCTTGCAGTGAATCAGTAATAAGCACTGCTTTGTTTCATTGTCCAAACACAAGAAAGGACATTTGTCTGAAGAACTGCATTTGCATTTAAATACTTCTTCTCTATAAAAGCACCTTCTACAAGTAGTAATTAGGCTACAGTATTGAAATACTGTCAAGAATGTGCTTAGTTTAGTAATAGAATTTCATAAAGACTCATTTAATGCAAAAACAGTACAGTGCAAAATTATGACTGTTTTACATTACTGAACACCATTCATATAAAAACAACATGTTTACATAGCTCTCAGATTTCCGTCATACAAGAGTATCACAGATATCTGTGGAGTATTAAGCAGTTATGTATTGCTTTTATAGATGGCATATGCTACACAGGTTATGTGTTTGATATCAATTTACCTGACTGCCAGGAGTTAAATCAAGCAAGGCTGCTAAGGTGAAAATCAATGCTAAAGAGCACAATGGAAGAAATAAGATATTCAGGCTGCTTCAAAGTGGTAAAAAATAACATTGGCTTGGGGATCTTAGCAGGTGGGAGCTAGTGGTCTGGCCCCACCCAGTCTACTGGATAGTTTATCCTTTTCTGGCTAATAGCCTATAGTGGAAGGAAATCCCAAACCTTAAAATGTTGGCCAAGGAAAGCAAGAAAAATTGAATAATTATCAGGACCTTACAGCTTAAAACCATGTGAAAGAAACAGATGGACAGTTACTGTGGTACCAAATGTATGAGAGAAAGGTAAAAAGAAGCCTGGTTTGCATACTAAGTAGCTACACTTGAAGCCATTAGTTTCCAGAGTTAACCATCCAGGCACTTTAAAATGCAGACTTTCCTTGGAAAATACAATCCTGGGCTGTCAATTATCTAAAGTCATCTCATGCTCCTGATTTTCCTCCTAGCTCTACGGCTACACGTTGCCTTTCCGCTGCCAGAATTCCCATCCTCCTTTAATATGAGAAGGCTGACCCACCCCTCTCTCACTCTCTCTTTCTCTCTTCTCTGTCTCAAAGCAAACAGAGCTTGTTCTTTCAAACACAGTACAGTTTGAAAAAAACTGAGATGGGTTTTGAAGACAATTCTGACATGCTCATCTGTTCACATCTCTACACTGCTATTTAGGAACCCACTAACTTTTCATGATAAAGATTTGTCTTCTCTTACAATGTAAAGTACACGCTCAGAATTTTAACTTATTTCAGTATCCTCTTACACTTCCATGCTCCCTCCATTTTATTCTTCCCAGTATCACCCAGTACCCCTTCCATTTTCTTAAACATATTCCAGTTCTTTATTTTTTTTATGCACTTGAAGCAAAATTTCTTACACGGAAGAAGCATTTGGTATAAAATATGTCAATTCCATTGAGCTAAGAAGAATGGACTACATCTTCTCATTACCTAAACAGTAAAAAGCATTAATATGAAATTCAAAAGATAAAATTGGGAAAACATAGGGTGCTACTACATTCCAGCTTTAGAGAAAACATCATTAAAAAGACAGGCATGTAAATGGCCTAAGAAGTGTGTAGCCTGTGGGAATATGAGGAACAAGTGAAGGAAACACTTGAAAATTCTACAGGAATACCTGTTATTCCAAAGATGCTCACTGCAAACTCTTTTAAGCAAACTAATTTAGAGTTGCAAAAATAGCTTCTTCATGTGAAATCAGCATAATGGATTCCTCATTTTGGAATCATAACACCATACCTGCTTCTCTTACATCTCACCAAGGAAAGCACTGCATGCTCAGTAAAAAGAGGCATGGGACCATGTGTGACCTGGCAGTGACAGCAGAGCACCATTTTGTATTTCTAATAGAAAAGACTGCTCAGACTGCAAAGCTCCATCATGATGCTGAAAACATGGAATACAAACAAGAAAATTTTTAAAGCTTTCTTCTTAAAAAATAAAAAGGAAAAAAACCCACCCAACTGTGCTTCGTCTCTCCCACCAGGCTGTTTATCTTGTATTGAATGAAATATTTATTTCACATATGAATACAAATATTTTACAGCATCTTCCATTCCATCATCTGAAGGCTATCATGAAGATCCCAAATGTCTTTTTAATGACTGACCAGACAGGGGGTACTGTATAACTGAGGGGTGAAAAGGGGGTTGCAAACAAGCTGTACTATCCTTTCATGATTAAACTTGAATATTAGATCCAACAGTCAGTACTTAAAGCTCTACATATTAAAGCACCAACTTATTAATACAGTGGGAATTAAAAAATGTTTACAACCCATTTCACTGCTATGAAATGCTCTGCAACATACATATGGGCTTATCAAGGAGCCAGTCTCAGTCTGGAAAAAAAAAACTGAATCCAGGAAAAATTACTAAATACTACATTGTTAGTCTCTGGGCAGTCTCATGTCTATCTGGTATATTTATAATGTTAAAGTCTTCCTAATGATACACTCCTGTTGATTACAGATACGAAGCAGAGGAAGTGCAAAATGGAGTGGAGCTGATCTTTCCCACTGAGCTGAGTAAATAATTACACTGTCCTTGTGATACCAGTGAAGCTAATGGAGCAGAAAAGAGGCCAATTCTTTGCTCCTGAAACTTGGTACATCATCTGAGCAATGAAGGTTAACTCATCTGACATTCTGTTACCTTTTGAAATACCCAGTCACTAATATGAAATGGGAAAAGAATGGGTTTATGTAGGACAAAAATTAAATGACTTCCCTTGACTTACCAGCCAGTCTAGACAATGGTTCACGATATGCTGCCCATCTGCCACCTCTAATCCCTGCACAGGACAGTATATCATCTCCTTTGCTATTCCTCTGCCTTTCAGAAGTAGGAAAGAAGGTGGGTATATAATGTCATAAAGATGATAAAATGCCTGTCGTCCTAGTTTGGTCTGCTGCCTGTCTGGCAGTAGTTCCATATTTGTGCCAGATTACACTGACTGAATGCTCAGAGTGTTCTGTCCATGTCTTGCCCCTTTCCTGTCAAACTATATACACATCTTTTACTGAGCTTTCACAATGGGAGGGGTCAGTGTACTTTCCTCATCTCTCTGATGAACCATTTCACAGTTCCCTCTTCTGAACTGCAACTTTTTCTCTGAAGTTGATCGTGAATTTATACAAAATGTGAACAGTTCAGATCATGGCATATATTCTGATTGTTACCTGACAATTATGATAATTGTCCTCTTGCAAAATTTTCCATTGCTGTTGATGTACTCAATAGGTTCACCACATCTTAGAAAGTAAAAATAAAATTACCATTGTATCTGGTGCCCATGAAATTATTCAGCGCTGTTTTATTGAATTCCAGACTGTGGCAGTTAGAATAGGAGATAAATTGATTAAAGATGGTACACTGTTTTTCACGTTCTGCTATTTTCCATCATCGAAGTCCTGAGCATCGCATCACATCACTTTCTGGCATCTCATTTGGAGGCTCATCTGCCATAATTTTATCCATAGTGTAAATGGTAGCACAAACACAGGAATTTATGGTATCCCCAAAGAGCAATTCAAAGCTCTCCTCTTAGGAACCAATGGGGCTAAATTTTGTTTAGAAAATTTGATCTGGGTACATTCATACAGGAAAAAAAAACCAAAAAACAGGAAGGCAAGTTGAGGTCAGTAACATCTGATTGATACTGGTATGATGCAGAGTAAAATTCCATGTGGTAACTTATCATTAATTCAATTTTAATATGAAAAACTCTGAGTAGCAAAAAAGCCAAACGAGGAAGGAAGATCCTTCCTCTACTTCAGGGACACTAGAAGCTCTTTCTGTACATGCTATTGGGGAAGTAAAGGTAAATTGAAAATAACAGGTACAGAAACAGCCCAACAACAGCAGCAGACACTGAGAGTCTCTCAGCTCTCTCTCCCCATGCTTTGTAAGTGGCTGTTCTGAGCTCGTCTTTTCTCTCTGTCTCTGCACTATATTCACTTCACTGCCACTCAACCACTTCATTCCATTCTCGTTTTACTTTGTCACCAGAGCATTTCCTTCTCCCCAGCAGTCACTTTGCTTGTTGGTAAAATGCCTCACCCACCTTGTGTCTGTCCCAGCAGTTTGGGCTGTGAGCTGACAGAAACCCTGCACCCGTCTGTGTTTGCTCACCCCGTGGTGTGGCAGTGCCTCCTGTTGGTCATCAGGGGCTACCAGCGTCTACCCCAGTGAGAGTACCTGCAACACACTGCTGCAACTCCACACAGAGAAAGGCTCCTGTGCACATGTTCCAATAGAAGAGCCACGGCAATTAACTTTGTCACTAGTGGTATGCAAAAACTGAGTAAGTGGTGGTAGGAGGCCGCTGAGTGGTTAATTACATGCCTTGTGGATGCTGAGAGCTCTCGAGCTGTAATTTATACTGTTAGTCTAAATAGTATTGGCCAGCATTTACCATTTTGGCTAAGTTCTGTCAGCATTCATTTACAAGTGAACAAAAGTAATGCAGACTGCAGATACAAACAGAGCCATGGCTCATTTCCTTCTAAATAAAAACTGTACATTATTTCTGTTGGAAAGGATTTAAAAACAGAAGTTCAGCTGATGGTGTTCTGTGTCAAATTCCAGAAATACACAGATCTATTTCCACTAAGCAATTGTGGTTTTTTTTCTTTTTTGGACTATGTTCATCTGGAACAATAGTAAGAGAGCAGGATCTTTAAGCTCTTGTGTGAATATGTCTGTCCATTAATTTTTGTCACAAGCTGACATACAGCCTTATTCATTCACTGATAATGTCAGATGCTTTAGATCAATGTGGAGAAACTATCATGTTTTATACCAGCAGAAAAAAATCAACAAGTATCAAGGTCTTAACTTTATTTGTAGCTCTTAAAAGAGCCCAATTCTACACACTACTTTCAGCTAATGTAATTTCTCGCGTTTTTTAAGGTGTAGAGCACAGAATTAATCTTAATGCAGGAATTTAGGATTACTGGTGTCATAAAGTATCTCCAGGTCTTTCCAGAAGTAGGTAACAAGGACATCTTCGATGAAGACACTGAGCCATATTCTCAAGTAATTTCAAGTGAAATTAAAGTCACAGATGTGCAAAGCACAGAATTTTTAAAATAACAGTAAATTGAACAATTCCCTGTTTTGATATGAACAGAACGGTGATCAATTCCAAACACTCTGAAAACAATGAAGAGGATGTGCTTACATTTATTTTTATATTATTTATCAGTTTGACTCTCCAGACAAATCTTAAAGCTGGTATCCACAGAGATAAGAAAGTACTTTCCACGGACTTTTATTAAATTGAATTATTTACTCTTACCTGCACCTAATAAAGGTTAATCATTCTGTTAAAATTACTTCTTATAAGACCTTCTTTTCCTTTGTGCAGCATGTGAGCCACTAAGATTTATGGTACATTTGTAAAGATGCTGTCTTCATATTGCCTCTGTCATAGTCCAGATCATCAGAAGCATCACCAGACTTTATCTTATACTGGTTAATCTTACAAAGGTCTCAGGGAGCAACTCTGGGGCATGTCACATACATGGGACTAGGCTTAGGCTAAAAAAGTTTTTCCTTTTAGCCTGATGAAACACAGAAAATACCCTCAAAGCCTCAAGTCCTTTTCCAGATGTGATCTATGCTTTGTGCTGGTGCTGATGCTTCTCTCCTGTTAGCATATTAATGCATCACCTTAATTTTTCATTTCTTTAACTTTTAAATTTCAAGCACTGCTCAGACAGCAAGAGGAAAGAATCTCTCACGTGAGGTTTACCACTAAGGTAGTAAACAGCCAGTACAGCCCAAAGGTAAAATAATCAATGTCCTAAAGTTGCATTTAGCTTTCTTTCATGTACTGTAATCAAAGGATTATACATACACATACACACAGCCTGGACTCTTGAGACTACTGGATCTAGTCCATTCTTCCTTAATTTAAAAGGGAAAGGTTATTTCTCTCTTATGGGATGTCATTGTGAGAATGCTGCAGACATGCTAAAGTTTTCAATTTATAGTAGAGGCTGAGGTGTGCTTTTATCTGCTACTACTGAAATACACCATTTAATACCTTCACTAGGTTGCTGCAGAAGGAATAAATAAATGAGAATCCAAAATAATGTAAATAGTCAGAAATGAATAAATAATAATAATTTAAAAAATAAAAAATTGCACAGGCAAGTCTGAAGCACCCATGGCAGTTATAAGTTACTGTGTGTATAATCCACAGGAAATGCATTGAAAGTTTCAAACCCTTTATATTCCTGACTAAACTTAAACAATGCTAATGGCTTTAAAAGGTTTTATGGTATTGAATGAGTGGTCAGTTAATATCATTTTTTCCACCAATTAAATAAAACAACTGGAGATTTAATAACTCTCAGAAAACACAACTTTCTATAATTGTCCAGTGTATTAGAACAGGAAAGTTTGAATTTTAAGAATTTTCCAAGTGATTTAGGAATTCAAGTCAGAGCAAGTTTTTCTTTTTTTCAGCAAGAATTTACACTGCAATCTCAAAAAAATACATCTGTGAATGCATCTTTGTCACTACAGCCTTCTAGTCTACAACCAGTTGCAGCTCACTTCTCAGCACAGTTGTACTGGTGTCTAACAACCCTCAAATATAACTGATCACTTCCCTTATGATCATTACACTCCTGGGCTTAAGATATTCAGGTTCAGGCACTTCTTTAATTTTGGCTATGTGCAGTGAAATCCTGGAAGAGTTCAAGTACCTGCAAGCACTGTTTCAACTCATCAATCTTGTTAGCCTCATAATTGTGTCTTCCAATTTTACTGGGTGGTTTGGGTTTTTTTGGTGGGTTTTTTTTTTTTGGTTTTTTTTTTTTTTTTTTTTTTGCATTGCTGGATATACCTTACACCAGGAGCTTCACAGCAAATGTAATTATTCGTCATTGTTCATTTGATATAAAATAATTGTTTTATTAGCATGAATTCTGCTCTTAAAAGGTAGTCTTAAGGAACAGAATATTTTTCAGACTTTGAACTAAATGATAGAGTGTCTCTTTTTCTACTTTGATAATAATTCAGAGAAACCCTGAAGTGAAAATATTTCATACCAGAGTTGTTGAAGCCAAGTGTGAGGAAGTGCTAGAACTTTCATTAAGTTATAACACTGACGTCCCAGGAGCTGAGAAGCAGGGGGGCGGAAAAAACCCTCAACACAAGTTCCACAAAGCAAAGAAATTCAGAGAGCAGAGAAACAGTAACTTCTTAAATGATAATGAATCATACCCCATCATCAAAACTATCCTTCATATACTTGTTTAGACGAATAAAGGAACTCTGGAAATCATTAGCAATACAATATCACTACCACAAAATACTTCCATACATCTTGCTGGAACAAGACCAAAATTGCTAGGTGTACCCTTTAATTTCCATAAGAGAATGTCATCATTTAAACACTGAAATTCATTATTGTTCAAGTTCTAAATGAATACTTAATAAATGCATGGGAAATAGTGAATACCTAGCAGACACAAATTAGCATAATAGGATTTTTTTCTTAATGAACTGTCTACAGTTTTATTCAAAAGCACATTTAAATTAACTAAATGTATACCATTTGTATTAAAGTCACTAATTACATAGAAAAATGTAACAGCTCTTTCATTTACCTGAAAAATTCTTTCTTAAATTAAAATTTCTCACCTACACTACAACTTTATGCCCCTTTTCTGTCTTAATAGTCCAAATAGTCCCTTTTTCTAGACTGGGAGTTCTGCTTCTTCCTCCCAGCCATGTATGTTTGCCTTTGCTGTATCAAATGCTCTGCTTGGATTTACTATTCTAAATATTTCTTCAACGTGTGACTTTTTACACACCTATAGAAAAAAAAAACTATCTGAAAAAGTTAACACACATATGTTGGATTTATAATCTCCTCTAAACAAAGATTACAAGTGCTATATTAAAAAAAATAAAATTAAATTATCAAAATATAAATTTGAACAAAAGCAATCAGTAGTTATTCCTGGCTTTATTTCTTTATCATTCAATAACTGATTGCCCATAGATTAATAACATTTGCATGTTGGCTTTCATCAGTACATTAATAAGCACACAGTAAATCATCTGAAAGTAACTTCAGTATATAAACAATGCTCAACTTTCCAGTCAAAGCAAAACTTCTGTTGGTATAACCTGACATCACCAGAGCCACCAACCTGGACTTCAGCTCTGCTGGTGGAAAAGCAAGGTGGCAATCTTATTCGGCATAAGATTAAAACTGTATTTTAAAAAGTGGGGAGATTAACACACAATATCTCACCCACATAAACCCACAATTTGCTGTTTATGCAACCATTCTGTTCTGTAATAATGATCTGTATTTAGCATAGTATTTTCAGTATTTTCATTTTTATACTGCTAGTGCTCTAAAAACGGTGTTTTTTATCCACCTTGCTTTCTATATATACTAGCAGGAATCTGTTTGTCCCAGATGAATTTACTAAAATAAGAATGTAAATTCCTTATGGATCTACTATGTTTCTACTAACTTGCTACATTTATTCCTTACAAAACTTTGAGACTGGAATAGAAAATCTTGACAAGTGTCTCTATAAGAAATTAACCTGAGTGTACTCCATTTTGGAAATTGCATTAACTCCTCTGCTCTTCTTCCAGTAAGGGCTTTTTTTAATTTTTATTACTAAGGTTTGGTCAGCTAGAAAAGCTTACTTTTATATCCATAAGGCATATGCCCAGTAGAAAGAGTAATATCTAGAAATTCCCATTTTTTTAGTTCTTTATTTTTTTAAAGAAAGAGATGACAAAACCAGGGTTATTTTGAAAACACCCTTGTCATCCTAATCAGCCAAGTGATTAAGAAATTAAATTGCTTAGAAACCAGATCACGTCACCTGGAATTGCTTCAAATTGAAAGAAGGGAGATTTGCATTTGATGTTAGGAAGAAATCCCTCACTGTGAGGGTGGTGAGGCACTGGAATAGGTTATCCAGAGATGCTGTGGATGCCCCATCCATGGCAGTGTTCAAGGCCAGGGCGGATGGGGTTTGAGCAACCTGGTCTAGTGGGATGTGTCCCTGCCCATGGCTGTGGCTGGAACTAGGTGATCCTTAAGGTCCCTTTAAACCCAATCTACCCCATGATTCTATGACATACTCCAGAAGGGAGATGCCTAAGGGTCTTGTAATTCCTGAAATTCAGAATTCTGCTCTCATGCACACAGGTTCTCAGAGAGAAAAGCACCTAAGCACATGCCTTAATATAAAATATGAAAGAAATCACAGGCTTCGTGGAAAATAAAATAAAGTTCACACTCTTTTTTACACTTAATTCAGAGAGCCTGACACTTTCAAGTCCCTGGAAAGATTCCTGTGTATGAAGCTAGTACTGGCCAGTGACTGCTCTAGAGCCTTGTAAACATCCATTACTATTACCAGGAGCATAGATACTTTATAGGTAATCTCCATTGCTAGCAAGTCTTTCCTTCCTCTTCATACTGCAGTGCACCTATCTATCTCATACCATAGCCAAGTGAGTGAAGTATGACAATTTAAACATGCACCACAGCTGCTGTCACATAGAAGAATAAACAGAATAATTCAACTATAGAGGCTATTTTTGTCTATGTGCTGTAGTGACTGACCCAGGTAAAAAAGCAGGTATCAATGATGTGATGCTATCCATAGAACACTTACCACAGACATAACATACGTACCCTGCTACATAGATATTGACTAAAAAGTCATTACAAAACTCCATCTGATGACTGAACCATGTGTGAGCAATCAACCTATGCTACAACAGAGAGCAAAAGAAGAACTGACTACTTGCTAGAAAGAACTGAAAGGTCCATAGTCATTTGTTGGCCTCTGCAGGCAATCATTAACCACACTAGACCCTCAGATCAAGGATAATTTAGTACTGATGGGTAACAGATTCCCATAATCAAAGCAATTTGAGAGCAACCTACCTCAAAGCATGTTTTTGTAGAATTTAGTACTACTTTACTCCAAGTTCAACTGTAGCCTATTAACTTCAAGTCAACCTAGCTCCCAATTTCCAGTGACATGAACAAAATCTTAAGCACTCAAAAGACTGTTCTGTTCATTCAGCATTAGTACTAGGGCCTAAAAGTCTTTTTTCTTTTTGTATTTCTCTGTGTAAGACTTCTACATTATACATAGACTGTCATGGCTTCGGCTCTGTGACTGAAGAAAGTGGAAGTCTTAGTAGTATATAAATAGTGGAAATATTATTCCTAGTTCAGCATCACACTGGAGTAAACTGAGCAAGGGAAAATGCAGCTGACAGCTCCTGACTCTCTTACCACACTGCACTGTGATCTGATTTATGAAAGGAAGGAATGAAGCCTTTCCTAATTGACTCCATTGCTCAAGGTAAAGTCCAATTACATCAGCTAACACACTGATTACACATAATTCCTAAATCTAGGAGATAAACAGTTTACCCTCACACATTTTAAACAAAAATAGTGATACTACACACAATTCTGTCTGATCTTTTTTCAACTGATTTTGAAACCTGAGTAGCTTTGGCCAATTTGGGAGTCTCAGAATTTAACAACAGATGTATATTTCATTTCAGTGTCAGTTTGGACTGTATGTAAATAATGTAGACATGTATAGACTTATTTCTAATTTGGACACTATTTATCCCTTTCTTGTGTACAGCCCTACTGCACAAGTGACAGCCCATAGCTGGGCAAAGACATATAAACAAAAACTTTGTAGTCATGCTCTCAAGCAAATAAACTCCCCATAAATCTGGAATTGGGACCAGCTAGATCATAGAGAGCTGAATGCCTTTTCAGTTCTTTCGAAGCTTGATTTATGCAAGCAGCTTCTCCTGCACTTTCCAATAATTCAGTCATACACCACAAGTGCCTTAAAATGGCTTTAACTCCTTCCCTCAGGTAAATGCTATGTAATCAGGGAGAATTTAGTATTTTCCCCATAACTTAGCTCTTTTTCTCATTCCCTGACAGTTCTGACCAAGTTAATTGGCTTGATTCCTCAAGAAGAACACAGCTATGTAATAGATACTATGTCTTTCTCAGGCACAGCATGTAATGATCAGTCCAATGGCTTGCTGGGAGAATCCAGACTTTCAGCTCCAAGCAGCTTCTCTGTCCTCTCAGAACATCAGTCAAACTCAGGAGTCTGGATATCATTCACTGATGGTCACTATTCTCCCCTGACAACTATTCTGGGCCAATCTGAATTGCACAGTCATTTCCTGCAGCAGGAGGAAATCACAGCAACCTGCAGTTAACTCCCTGCCCTTTATGCCAAAGTTGCACATCTCTAATGGATATACATTGCTTCTCATAACATCAGTGCTGCTGCTGACTTGTGCCAATGCCTCCTGCTGCCTGGACCATTCTCAACATTATTCTCTGGCTTAAAATGTTAGTTGGAATGTCTTTATTATCTTTCAGCAAGTAGTATCTTAGCTACACACATAGCTCTTTCACAGTTTTCAAGTATATATAGTGCAACTTCACATATTTTTGCTTCCCCACAAATTATTTCCAATTAATCTTCATATTCCTGCTTCACTGCTGCCCAAAACAGAAGGTATTAGTCCAGGTTCAATTTTCCTGTGTTATACACAAAGGGATTGTGACCTCACTGGTCTGTAAATTTTATTTCCATCCCTTATTTGTATACTCAGAAAAGTCAGTAAAACATTTCTTTTGAAACTACTGTAACTTCTGCAAATGTGATTTATTGATTAGACAGCAAAGCACCAGTCATTGGCTTCCTTGTACACTAGCATTGAGAGTGACATTTGCTTTCATTTATTAGCTTTCTAAGCTTATAGGAAGGCTTTCTGGTTCATTGGTCATTAATAGCAGTGCTGAATTCCTACCATCAAACCAAAAACACTATTACAAAAATCAGACTTCAATCCAACACATTAAATGGAAAAATACACTTTGTATTCATTGAAGAAAGAAATACAAGTGATAAATTATGAAGATAAATACAAACCACACCACTCTATGAACAACAGTTTCCTTCCTCACACTGATGAGAAGTATGAGCTACATAGTAAAGCCTAGAGTAGCCTAAAATAAACACAATCAAGATCAGAATCTGCCTCCAGTGAATTTAACCTAAAAATTAATTAATCAAAATTATGAACAGATAGTTTTTCTGGTCTAATTTTTGCCTGGTTTAAAGCAGACTCCATTACACTTAGACCACAGTTGCATTCATATGGCTGGATTTTTCACTGCAGTTTATACCGCAGCCACCAATACAAATGAAGACTCTATGAAGCAAGACAGAAACACTTAAGATAGCGATGAAGTAGTTAAATGAATCATCTGCAAATCACAAAGCAGCTGATTCCATTTCCTACAGCATGGAATATGAGAGGAGATCATGAAGAGTGCTGAGCCTTTACATCAAGCAATATAAAAGGTGTTTATGTGTTCTAGCAGCTGTTGCATAAGTGCTTCTGAAGGACAGCCTGCAGGTTTCTTCCTGAATATTAAAGAGAATTTCATAATTGAATTCAATCATGTTAATAACCTAAAGAACTTAATTTAAAAGTGGTTTGTTGGATTGTGTTCTAGAGGCAACTTAACAGAGTTGTGGTTTTGTCTCCATTCTGCTGATGAGTTACATAAGGAAAACCATAGTTTTTTACACATACAAAGTGAGAAAATGACAATACTTACCTTCTTCCTCATCTACTAATGAGAACTGAAATATAAAAGCTAAGGAAAATGCTATTTATAAACTGACACCTTAGCAGAAAAGAAACAATAAAATTATTGAAAAACACATTAATGTTGATCTTTTGTGTCTAAAGATCATTTAGCAACATTAAAACTTACTTTAATGATAACCCAGAGCAGTATGACAAGCTCTCATTTACCCTACACTTTCTTAAGCTCCTTATTTATTTTTTCCTTTGTTAAAATCATAGCAGCTACTTGAGCGAAAAGCAGCATCGTTAGACTCACTGCCGTAAATCCATCCTTTTCTTTTACATTTATCACATTCGTGTTAGGAACACTTTCACTGCAGCATTCCAGTTGAAATAACCTCTTGTTTAGCACCACACATTGGGAAAACATGAAATTGCCTTCTGAGGAAGATTAAATATTGGCCAATTTTTCTGAAAATTAATAAGTAAGTTGGAACACACCATGATGCTCTCCTACAATGATTATTAAACATGTATAAAGCATGATTTATCCAGTTACAAAGCCAGAAAGTTTGTGGGAAGCAAACTCATTCTCAGTAGAAATCCAGCTGAAGTCCATGGAATTGTACTTGGAACTAGGCTTTTGACCTACATTTCCTAAATGCATGAAAATAAGATTCACACTTTCTTATGAATAAGGCATTTAGCCATTAGAAACCTGGGTGACCCTTCCAGCCGTGACTGTCAGTCTGACCCAGTAATTCCCTGCATTAGTATTACCACCATGCCACCTTGGAGGAGAAAACTCCTTTCAGAACAAACTGTCAGCTCCCTTTTAGGACACTGCAATGTATTATAGGCTCTGACATTGATTTGTGAATCTTTAAACTGGTCAGTGATTTGCTGCAGTCAATGGCTCTGGCTGCAGAGTGCAAAAACAGAGCACCTCTCACAACATGTAGCTGACTCAATATTTTCCCAGTATAATTGCAATTCTTTTTATGGGGAGGATATGGACTATGATTCATATCGTCTCCCACAATCCCTTCTTGATAACATACCGTTTGAACAAGAACAAATGATTTGGAGGCTGTCACTGCCAGTTCTCTAAGGAACTATCTATTTCTACGGCCTGATGGTAAACATGTGCCAGACTTTTGAATTTTGAAAACATTAAAATTGAAATAGCCTTTCTAACATCTATTGGAAACATATGGCCATAACTTAAAGCTATTAAATGCTTCTATTTTCACCTTCCTTGTGAATATTCCTGCTGGGGACACAATAGAGGTCCACAATATGTGTGCATATATTATGCATATTTTAAATTAAATTATTACACAATTTTCATTTACTGTGAACAGACAAGGATTTCAAGATTCTGACAATATGTCTTTCTGAGGAACTCTCAACTCTCTAAGCAAATTAAGAGATGGAGGAAAGGAAATCATTGCAGGACAAGATCTGCTGACCTAATAAAGACAGGATAGAAAAGACAACTGGATTGATAACACAGAAGTACAGAAAAAAAGATGAGACAGACCGTGACAGAGTGTTTATCTTTGCTTGTAAATATCTAAACTATCTGCAATGAAGAGGAAATGCACAGAAGTAGACATTTGGAGCTTAATTGCAGTTTTAGTAAAATATGGTACTCCCCAAAATATATCTGACCTGCAGTGTGCTGCATCAGTTCAGTTACATTGGTGCAATACACGTTGTTATAGACCTTCTGCCTGACAGGCTCCCTCTAACCTCAAGCACTCCCTTCTTACGCTCCTATCACTTTAGATTTATGCATATTCTTCTCTGGGATCACCAAAGGATCTTCTATTATCTTCCCGAGTTCAGGAGGAGTCCAATCTGCCACTCCCAATTTTGCCTCTTCCAAAACTCACTCTCTGCCACAACTAACAAGAATACAATTTTCTTTACTAGCTACCACAGCTCAACTTGGACTTATTGTGGAAAATTCTTAGGGGTGAGAGGATGACCTGATCTTGCTCTTTTCAGAGTGAGGGAATCCTATCAAAGGAACCAATTGCCTAGGATTTCCAATTGTTAGGCAAATTTCTAGTTAGAATAACAAAAGCAGCTTTGCTTTTCTAGGATTCCAACTTTAGTCCAACCAGAAGTCTAAATAAGCATTTCACTTAAATAAGATTCTTCATAAAAAGCAACAAAATGCATCACTGTTTAATATGACTGGCCTCCTCAATTCTATATAATTTTAATATTTGCAATTGCAGAAGCTCAATTACAAAAATGATTTTAAAATATATCAAGTCCAGTGACAGTGGTACAATATTTTAAAATAAGCAAAAAACACAACCATCTATAAACATGGTTAGATAAAACACAAGACAATACAGTGGGAAATACACTTGTCAGAAATACTGTATCATAAGCCAACACATTTGCCCTTGTAACTCTGTTGGTTACCACCCTAAATTACCTGCTATTTTAGGGCATTTAACAACTCATCTTCCTTACTAACACCATCATTTCTCTAAAAGGCACAAAGCTGTGATCATAAAAGGTTCTTAAATGAGCAGACTGCTCCAGTAACAGGAGTGAGCCCTCAGGAGTAAGAAAAATAAATTATTTATCATTCATGCTTTTACATAGCTCACTTTTTGCTAAACTTCTCTTTCTCTTGAAGGCTGCACAAACTTGGAGAAATGTATAATCAAGATTGAAATATGGAAATTCACAATCAGAACACAGTGACAATGCCTGTTGTGTTTGCAACAGAATGAGCTGGTTCTATACCTTGACATATTAGCCTGGGGAAAGAAAGAGTATTATTCAGCCAGATTTGCCTGCAATAAAGCTCACTGTCAGGTAAGCAATGGGCTTACAGGGATGTGTTCCCTCACTGTCTCCCAGCAGGATTATCTGAGGTCATGCTACTTGGACAAGCAGAAAGTTCTAAACATCTACAAGGACATATAGTAGCAGGACAATGGGAATGGCTTTAAACTGAGAGGGAGTAGGTTTAGGTTAGACATTAGAAAGAAATCCTTCCCTGTGAGGGTGGTGAGGCACTGGAACAGGTTTCCCAGAGATGTTGTGGATGCCCCACTCCTGGTAGTGTTCAGAGCCAGGCTGGATGCGGTCTTGGAGCAATCTGGTCTAGTGGGAGGTGTCCTTGCCCACAGATCTTTAAGGTCCCTTCCAACCCAAACCATTCTATGGTTCTAAGAATCCATAACCTGCATGCACTCACTCCATATGACTATCACCAGGGGTGACTGAAAACTATCTGGTTTTAACTGGCAAGTGGCTACAAGTGTTCTGGTGGGGGAACGTTTCCCTAAAAAAAAGAAACTGAGAGCACGTGAAGGAAAATTTTCCTTTGTAATTCCATGGTATTTGTAGTACTGAAGAGGTTGTAGGTAAAGAGAGGCTAGGTAAAGCAAGAGGGAATTTGTTGCATCTTTATAATATTGTCTAGATTGTCTTTTCAAGGTTTTGGTTGGTTTCAGTATTTTTTTTTCTTGCCTAAAATAAGCATAATTTTAAAAATCAAAAACACAATGACTAAAAAAAGTACCAAGACATTAGAGAAAGCTGCTATTCAAAGCACAGTGTTAAAAAGCGCAACACGAGATAACCCAGCTGAGAAATAGGAAAATGGCCAATAATTATGGGGGCAGGTAAGAAAACTAAAAACTGGGAAGAAAAGAGAATGCCACAGGGATTAGTCATAGGAAGTGCTGAGGTGAAGAGCTAAAAATGTATCTGCTGTGCTTAGACATAAAATTTGTGTCTGAAGGTGATATCAAAGCTGTGCTTGCTCCAGGTCTCATTTAGCAATTGTCAAGCAAAAGGAATATAAAATGATCTCATTTTAAATTGCTACAAAGTTCAGGACACTCCATGTTTTAAAGAAGCTTTCAGTTGGATACATATGAAAAGCTCTAAGCTGAAATAAAAAATTCCTACTTCTTTGCCTTCTCTGCGACTCTTCTATTAAACATTTTTGCAACATGTTTTAGGAGATGTTGAAATTGGAAAAAAACCAAGAAGAGCCAAAACAGTTACAATCTTGCCAACATATAACACAATTAAGTAAAGTAAGTGATGAGCATAAGGCTAGTAATTTTTATTTATATAAGAGCACTGCAGGAAAGATAAAATGAAATAGGCAGTAAGGAACCAACAATGTATTTTCTCAGGGTATGAAGTTATTCAGCGTAGAGGTGATCTTTTGAGACATCTGTATTAGAAATTGTCATAGGTTAGCAAGCATAGTCCCGGAAGGGACGTCCTTGCTAAGGGGTGCTTACAGTTTCCTCTGGGAACTGATAGAACCTATCAGCTGGCCAGTTTGAATATGGACAATTCTCTAAGCCACTTAAAGTTGTGAACACCTCTGTGATCCACATTTAAGAATAGGCAAACTCCCCCTCCAAGCTCTCTCTCGTTTCCGGCGCTGGCACAGGTGGCTGCGGGCCCCGTGTGGGGGCCAGCGGGCCCGGCCAGGCCCTGCTCGGGCCAGGCCAGGCCAGGCCACGGCCATCCTGGAGCCATGGACCTGTTCCAGCCATGGAACCCCCCCCACTGCCTTGCCGTGGGCAGCCGGAGCGGCTCGGCTCTCCCCCCTCTCCACTGCGATAAGAAAAATTCAACATTCCAGCTGCAAAGCTGCAAGGCCGAGGTGAGATTAACCCTTTTACTGCTGTGAAGAGCTGAAACCTGAGGGAAGAGAGAGAGGAGATGCTTAAAGCTGAAATTCTGTTGTGAAGCTATGATATATCAGAGTATCCTGTTGTAATTTCATGAAGATCTGGGGGGTGGAGTGTTCAACTCGTAAGCAAAAGCACCTGCACTGAGATAGGCAGATGCTGACGCAGCTGTAATTTCATGAGAAGTTTGGACAGGGAGAGATGAACCAGATGAGGACTTTTGCTCCAAACGGGAAAGGAGAAAACCTCAGTCCCTAGAGATGAATCAGATGAGGACTTTTGCTCCAAACGGGAAAGGAGAAAACCTCAGTCCCTAGAGATGCTCCCAGAGATAGTCTTAATGATGAAGATGATGAAGACCCTTTGTTCCCAGGGAAGGAGAACGGCCTCTGTTTTTGTTTCTGAACGGCTCAACCTTAAAATTGTACCCCAAGAAACTTCAAGAGTGGACCCTCGAAAGCAGTTGCAGGAAAAGCTGCAAGTCGGGGGAAAGGACTCACACGCAGGCAGAGAGACTCCTCTTCCTAAATGGACTGAACAATATTTGGAAGTGGGCGGCTGTCTCGTTGTGATAATGTTTTCATAGCATGAGCAAGAAGAGACTTCTCTTTCTAAATGGACTGAACAAGGTTATTATGGAAGTGGTAAACAGACTGAACATCTTAAGGGTTGTTTTTTCACATTGTCAGTGGGAGAAGGGAGGAAGGTGGGGGGAGGAGGAGAGTTCTGAAGGTGGTATAATTTTTTTTTCTTCCCTCTTTTAGGTCTGTTAATAAACTTTATATTCTTTCAAGTTTGGTGCCTGCTTTGCATTTCTCCTAATTCTTATCTCACAGCAGATAAACAGTAATGAGTATTTTGGACCAAACCACTACACTAAATTGGTGTTTCTGCCCGGTTGCAAACCGAACCCGCGACAGAAATATACAGAGATTAAATAAGCACCTGGTTCTAAATTTTATCTTGGTACCCATACATTTTTTCATGGGAAGCCCTTTTTGTATTGATCCAGACAGGGCTTTTGCTAGCTATGAAACATACACTACAGCAGTTTCCATTATTACTCATCTAGGGTGTAAAGAAGCTCTTTGTTCTGTAAATCATTAGGATTCAGATGCCAGGAGACCAGCTCATGGTGAAACCACAGTGTCTTAGATACTCAGAAAGCCACAAGTTACAGCCCTCACAGTCCAAAACTTCAGTAGTATTAGGCGCTAAGTAGTACAAGCCCATAGAGTGTAAAAATGAAACACTTCACAGTCTAACAAGATCATAAAAGCTAAGAAATATGGAGAAAGACAAAAAGGCCCTTCTGTTCTTGTGACATACTGAACAAGAAAGTCCAGAATTCAAACTACAATGAGAAGCTAGCAGCACCCTGATTCTCAAGGCCTGAGTTTTCTCTTTTGCCCTGCCCAGTCAGCTCGTCTGAACAGCCTCTTCTTGAGGCTAGAAAGGACAGAAATATTTTTTCCCTTCAGGAATGAAGCTCTTTTCTTTTTTTCCACATAGACCTACCATGAAGTGTTCCCCTCTGTATGACAGAGGATCCTTTGGCAACCTCTGCTCTTCCCAGACACTAACATAAACTGAGTATGTACCATTTTTTCCAAAACAAGTACCTAAAAATTTTACATTAGAAAAGCTTAGACTGCAGGAAAATCACAGACTACATTTGCTATGAAAATAAATGAAGAAAAAGATGCTACACTGCTGTAGCAAGAGCAGATGCCTGCTCAACCCATAAAATAGAAATATATTGAGCAGGCTATAATTAATATTTGCTTCTCTTGAATATAGGCATAGGTGTTCTAAATTAACACAAACATACATGCCATCCTGTATAACCATTTTTTAACAGATAAGACATAATAACAAAATGGACAAGGAATACAGAAACGCCTACAGTGGGAGAGGAAAAATAGGGAAGACTGGCTTTACCCACAATGCTTCCATTTCCTCTCAGCAAAGAGCTCCATAGCCTGATATTTCAATCTCAGTGACTACAACCACATCCATCAGCACTAACTGTACAGCTCTGTGGCACCACCATTAATTTAGGATGAGCTTGTTAAATAAGATTTGACTGCTCTGAAGTGGTGACAGTTATTACCAAATTTTATAAACAAGCACTGGCAATATGTATTGTTACTAAATGTCACTCCAGTATAGTTCTCTTTGAAGCTTCGAAGTGGCCTGATTTATCAGATTCTAAATACTCTCATTGCTGAAATCTTTCAACCTCTTATTCCCTGACTTGCACATATTTACATTCGCTTGCAGCTGAGCAGATAAGAAAAACATTGCTGCAAAATAAAGTGTGAAAATACTGAATCTGAAGGTTTGGAAACTGATTTTCACCTCACCAAAGTTTATCGGTCTACATTTCTAGAACTTCGAAGGAAAATACTGACTTTTTTACCAGCAGTCTCAACCTGTCAGAGACCTCTTTACTGAGTTCTGATCTTCTTCTGGCACTATAATCATCAACTGAATCCATAATAGACACCCATAAAGTGTCTCTTCTGCTTTAGGACTCTACACAACAGCAGCAGCCACCCTGCAAGCCCCAGGGTTCATTCCCAGAGGGGCTGTGCTGTACAGCACACCTCTTTCCCATCAAACAACCCTCTCTCCTTCCTTCAGCATTTCTATATCACACTCAGGGGCACCTCTATCTCCCTTCACACCTCCCTCCAAAATGCAGAGTCTAAAGCACTGGATTCACAATATTCAAGCATCTGTGCTGTTATTCCCCACAACTATTGCCTTATGGCTTAGCATAAAGTGGAAATTTTACATAACAGTTCACATGATTGTTTCAGAAAAGCCTCAATAATATTGTGGGACCAGGCAGGTCCAGGGAATTTAAAGAGACAAAAAATACTACTACTGATACAAGTGTGTTAATTTAGTCTCTAAAGGTCAGGTTAAGCCTGCAGGATATAGGATATCTGCTGTCTTACACCAGCTAACTTTATTTCTGAACTGACAGGGAATTTAACACAAGGGGAAAGGAAAACATATGTGCAACTGACAACATAGAAGGGTTTCCTTGGAGAATGAAATTAGACCCCAGATTTGGCCTGTGGTACAGGTATTTGCACCAGTACACACTGCAAATCTCTGGAAAAATTAGCAATTATTTCCCCTCCTCACTATGACCTCAAATCACCTCTACCCAATTCATTGGCACATTCATCATACAACAGACACGTTCCTTCCTACAGCACTCACTCAAGTTGGTACAGTGTTAGGAAAGAGAACAGGCTCATTCAGTGTTGCTGTCTGGAGCTTCATGATGTGGCTGCTTGTGGCTCCCCACAGTGTTCTGACAAGTGTGGCCTCAGGACACCTCCAGTAGCATGAAGGAAGAACACATAAGCAGTAAAGAGTTCAAGGACATATTGTTTCAAAAAGTTTCTGCTATTGTTTATGCTGTTTCTTGTGCAGCCTGTACTCAATACTGTTTACACTTCTGTTCAAATGATATTTTAATGACAATGTTATGAATAGTAAGTCATTAGAAGCAGAGAGAATAAATGAATAAAATAAATTAATGAAAAGCAAAGGCAAGAGAGAATTTCAGGGGTGAAAATGCAGAGATTTGCTTACTGATGCTTTCCTCTTGCTACATCACTTGATTCATTTTTAAAGGGCCCCTAAAACACAAGAGAAAAACATGCAAAAAAGCTTTCCACTGGAAGTGTAGTGGACTAGTTGAGCAGATGATATGTATTTGTTCCATCTGCTCTTCTCTAAAAGGTCTCTTGTATGTAATGTACTTACTGTTGTTTACAGAATGCTGTTGTTTTATTTTTGAGGAATCTGCAAAGAAATTCTGTTTAATCCTAATGCCAATATGGACTTCCCATATGCAAGACATCAGCAATAAAACAACAAAGCCCAAACTCAAACCAGCATAGGGAAGGAACTGTGTTTCCAATTAAATTTGTATCAGCGTGGCATTGAGAGAGAATGAGATAGCAGTGAGAGCCCAAGGATATAGGAGGTCAGTTTATACATAATTAATTTGTTAATCTTCCATGGCATTTCAGTGAAATGTGTTATTTTCCCAAATACATCCAGAAGTATGACAAGCTGTCTTTTCAAGTGGTTTTATGTGCCTCTGCTCTGCATTCTGCATTTTGATAGGAAATAGAAAAGGATGATGATATTTTAAGCACTTTCAAACATCTCTCTTAGCATTCTGGAATTTGTTTACTTTGACATATGCTATTTAATGGCATGTTCATGTTCAATCAGAATGTTCAATCACAAGAATCTAAAAATACCAAATGCCCTGGGTTTTTCTTCACGAGGAAATCACAGGAAATTAACTCTTTAGAAGTAATTCATCACAATCCTTTGTGTTTGATGTTCCAGGTGTTTCCAGTGTTTGGGGTTTAATTAACAGTTTGGAGGTAAGAATGCAAGCCTTTTGATTCATTTAACAGATCTGGCTTTTTTGTTTTACTAATTATAAACTAACATTTGTTCAAAGTGTGCTTTAAAATGTAGAATTAGATAATTCCTTAATACAGCGATGTGTTAAAATTGTTTTGTGAGTTCAGTACTGTATGGGAATCATCACTTAGTGTGACAGATTTTAGGAGGAACAAACCAATAAATGCATGCACTCCTGGACTGTTTTGCTATTTTATGAGACATTTTAGTGTCTTGTATTTCTCAAATTCTCTCTGAGAAAATAACACTTATGAAGTTGATTTAAAAATATATATGTAAGGAGGAGCTGTATTATAAAGTAGTTTTATTCAGGTTTTAAATGGTTAAACACATATATAACTGAAACAATACTCTAGCTCAGAAGGCTCTTGGTCTGCATGTAATATCAAAAGAAAAATCTTGCTTCAAATACAAGGAGCAAAACCTGCACCTCACTGACTATTATGAACAATATTAACAGGAAGAAATTGATGCTGACCTTGAACACATAAAAGTATCTAGTGCTAAGTGTCAGTGCTGACTTGTTGGGATGATGTTGACCTACATTAACAATTGATTACCTTTTGGCACTGCTTTTAGGCTGAGCCAAGATAATATTCAGGTATTACTAATTTCTTCATTGTGCCTGTTTAAAATAGAGCCATCTAGGTGAAAATCAAAGAAAGAAGAAATTAAATATACAACAAAATGTACTTACATTTAGATTGAAGAGATATGTTAAATAGTCATCATGACGTATTTATGATAATAGCAGTTTCTATTCTCAGCAGCTCTGATCTTCTGTTATGCAAAATTTGAAGTTACACGAGTGTTTTTTAATTAAAATCCTTACCAGGTATCTACTTTCAATACTCTGTATAGCTAATGCTAGAAGTTGCAGGTAGTGTAAATTTTTTCAAAGAGATAGATAGATAGATAGATAGATAGATACATAGATAGTTTGTTTTCAGGATCAGTTTGTATCCCCCAATCTTTTACTGTAGCTTTAGCACCTTTGGTGTTTAAATTACTTCTGTCCTGCTACATTTAACCTGAATATTTAGGAGATCCATAGCTCCAATGCAAGAGAGTGAACTTGATCTATAAACTGTACTTCATAAGCTATTTAAAGCCTGTGCACAGAGAAAAAGAAACAAATGTTTACAGTGAGAAATTATGTTTTGCAAATGGAAGAGAAAGCTTGAAATTATCATTTCATCCATAAATACATGAGAATAAATACAATACTAAAGCTTCATAAAGCTTCTGTGATGGATGAAGAAAACCACTATCACACTACTAAAAATGTATAAAAACATAATTGGAAGGGAGCTTTTCTTTTTTTCTTGTCTAAATTAATTTCATAAGCAAATGGAATGTATTTAGACTGAAAATAGAGGAAATGCAAATCTATCTTTGAGTACCAAAGTCTTTCAGTCTTTGTTAATGAAAGCAGAAAGAAGGCAGGAAACAAGAAGAGACAAGGGAGAGAAATGGTAAAAAATGGCTTCATGTTATAATAAATAAACTTTTAGACACAATAATTTAAGCTGATAGCTGTTGAATTTAAATACAGGCAGACGCATCACTTGGAGCCTTGTGATCAGCTTCCAAATGGTGTGGTAGACTTCCAGGGTGATAGAGATATCAAAAACAATGCACAAAGACAGAAAAATCAGACCTATTACTTGGAAAACTTTCTTTAAAATCCTTAGAAAGAATAAAAAAATAGCTTTTGAACTGCTGGGAAATAAAAATCAGCTGTGTAAATCATGATGTCCAGTGCCAAATGGCCTAACACATTTTGATTACCTGCAAAACCATGTAGGACTAGGCAAGTCTTGCTCCTCTACTACAAGGAGCAGGAAGATTTATGTGCACCAAGTGACGTGTCTGTGAAAGAGAAGAAGTATGAACACGAGAATCTACCCCATAGCTTCTATCCCTGAAAAGGCCAATCCATAATCTACTTTTTCCTCATTTTATAAATGGTAACAGGAGAGTATGTGGAAATATCTATATTCAGAGTTGGTTCTCGTCCAATTAACACTAAATCAATATTGTAAAACAAAGTATAGCATTGATGTACATAAAACTCTACCCTATGTTCTTCAAAAAGGCCCACAAGGGAAGCAACAAAATTGCTTCATCAAGCAGAAAGATTCAAAAGCTTAAGAACCAGCAAATAGCAATCATTCCTGGATTTTTAAATACAAGGTCAAATCCATATATAGCCTTTCATCTTCTTCATAATATCTACTTTCTATGAAGTCCAACCTTTCTTTCATCAAACACAAAACTTGAAAGTTTTGGATTAATGTTAGTACCACAACACTCCAGTTTTCTAGAAAATGCATAAATTATAACAAGGAGCCACAGAATTTTGGCACTAGTTCTCCTGAGAGGCAAAACCAGGGTGCTCCGTTCCTGCTTTCATTAATATCCTTCAGGACCTCCATTTGCATGCTATTTGCCAACTTCAGAGTCAAAGGTATTTGGGTTTCCTCTCCACATCAGATTAGCAATTTTCCTTCATCATTCTATACACAGTGAAGCATGAATACCTCTCCCAGCTTTTTGATTAATTTACTGTATTTTGAGATATCTACAAGGCTATTTAGCATCCACAGTTACTTCATGTAGCACACTACAGTTACAACCTTTGATCTTTACTATAGTACTTATAGTAAAGATCTTATAGGCAGATAGTTTAGCTACTGAAGTGTTAAGTATCCTTTGAGTTTTTTAAACTGGTCCTCAAACTGTGCCTATGTATACAATAGTAAGCACTGGAATTGACACTCCCTTTGAAAAACCTTACTTCTAGCCCTGGCTTCCTCTCAAGTACAAAGAAAAGACTGAATATACTAAAATCAGCAATGCATGATTTTATCCCATCCATTTTCTGTTGTTTTATCCACGTTACATCAATACTTGGATTTCGTCCTCTCAAAGTTCAAATATTATTTTAGTATTTGTAAATTATGATGGGAGAAAAGCAGGAGCTGGAAACAATTTGCTCCCCAGAAAGTTTTCCCAGTTGTGATGATCAGTAGTCAGTATTTAAATTGTAGATGTATAAACAAACTAAGCTATAACGTAGATATAGATGTATAATGTAAATATAGGTGATGCATATACAAACTAATTATCAACACAGAATTAAGTTCATGAGGAAATCATGAGAAACATAGAACTAAAATATCAAAACCACAGGAAAAGAGAGGATTTAATAAAAAGAACATTTTTAGTTCTTTTGTCAGTATTTATCCAATGATTTTTCCAGTTCAGAGACAGCTGCTTTGCCATGTGTATTGTCATCCAGAAGTCTGGTACATCAGAGACCAAATGAGAAGGAAGACACTGAAGTGTGGACACCACAGTCAGTCACACAGAGACTGGAAACTGCAAGAGAGAAACTGGGAAACAGCTGGACAAAAAGCATAAGGCAGGGAGATACAGCAGAAGTATGAACTGAGAAATGCAGGGATGATTGGCAGGCTTCACACACTGTAGCTTGTCCCACTTTGAGACAAATTTGGAGCAAAATGTCCTCTGATAGGAGGAGGTTTTCAGCCACCCCTTCCCCACCAGGTTTGGGAAAAACTCCTTGGAGGAAAAGTGAAGAAAAATTATTTATTTAGCAAACACAGTGCACTGCATGCAGGCACAGGGAAAATAATAATGCTAAATAATAAGACCTCTCGCTGTGGAGGGAAACCTGGGAAGATTTCAGTCCTTTCTGTGGGTGTGGTCTCTCTCTCTCTTTTCTCTGGAGCTGGGTTCAGCATAGGCTCCTCCGGGCCAGGGGTGTAAAGGTCCCCCAGATATGTTCTGGTGTTGCTGAGCAGTTCCAGAAGAGAAGGAAAAAGCCAAAGTCCCAGGAAAAAAAAAAAAAAAATTAACTCTCCATCTCCCTCCAGAGAAACAGAGCTGAAAGATGGCTGAAAAGCAGGAAAAGGTGCTTCCTCTGCTCTTGCCACGGCAGAAGCATGCAGAGGAGTGGAGTGACCTTGGAGCACAAACTGCTTTGAAAAGTTCGTCTGGCTTTTTCCTTTCTCTCACACCCAGTTTTAAAGGCACAGAAGGGCACAGGATTCATGTCTGGGCATAGAACAGATGATAGGGGATACAACATCATAAAGTCACCCCAAGACAAGTGTAAATAGGAATTGTCTACATTCAAGCATACACTGACAACAGAAATGATGACTCAGATCACTGAATAACAAGAAACACAAAACTTTGCTGGAAGAGAAAATCAAGCACACTACTATACATGACACCACATTTCTGGAGGGATTGGGACTCTCTTGTTAATCTATTAAACTGTAGGAATAAAAATCTCATTCATTATACTCTTCTGAATGAGTCATAACAGGCAATGAATCAAATCCCTTTCTGTTTTTCACGTCTTTAACTGTTATGAATGAGTGGGGTTAGATACCCAGTTAGAAAGACAGAACTTGTTTTGCATCAATGAACTGTCTGCAGAGCAAAAATAGGCAAAGGACTATGTATTTCATACTGTAAGTCACCTTAAACAAAAAAACCTGAAAATAAACAACCCACCACACATTGATCGCATAAAGATAATCATGCAATTTCAACAGGAGAAATTTGCTACCGTCACCAGCCTCTACAAGCAACTCTATGCAAACACTGCTTATGAAGAAAGTGGTACAAGCCTGCACAAAGGCAGAATTGAGGAGGAAACAAAACCTCAACAGGCATACATATACATAGGACATTCATTTTTTCCATGCAAGACTGAATGAGTAAAGCATTAAAGAAGTCTTAAAGGCTCTACCACACATTGCATCAGAAGTGCCAAAGAACACCAATGACACAAGTAAATGGAAGCAGGGTAAGTTTTGTTAGCAGGTAGAATTTTAGAAATGACTGCATGATCAGTAGTCAGTATCAGGAGGAATAGTATATAGTAACATTAGTAGCAGCAGTAGTACCAGTACCACCATATTAATAGCTAGTAGTAATCTCAGTCAGATCAGTAGCTCTCATTAATGGTAACTTTCAACTTGAGTTACCCCATGGCACCAAGCTAAAGAACTCTACTGCACTCATATTTTGCAACATCATCTTTGCAGAGTAAATGGGTTGTGGCACTTGCTCATACCTACTTAAATCAATGTGCAGGCTGCTATTTGCTCCTTGACAGCCTTCAGGTGACCTCTTAGGTATAATTGTGGTCACTCTAATCAACAAACAGAAAAAGCATTTTCAACACCTTAATATGCACTTGTGGACATTAGGCAGAGAGCTTAGCTAGAGAACATGCAGTATGGACCTGCAGGATAAAAACTTCAACTTTGAAAGATAGAAATTATGAACAAGTTTTAAACTAAAAATCTAAATACAAAATGGTAAAAAACCTACAGAAAATAACACACTTTACTTCATTATTACAAAGCCTTAGTGTATTCAGTGTAGCAATCATATATTGGGAACTGAATTTCTTTTCCAAGATTGATTCAGAGCAACTGAGTATTTGACTGGAGATCAAGACGGTAGTCAGGAATTACATTACATTTTCATAGGAAAGTTAATCAATGAAAAGTAAAAGTGTACCTAACACTACTAGAAAAAATAGGCATTAATTCATATGATATCTCAGCATTTAATGGTGTATTTGGTCAATGGATACTTAGGGATAGGAGGACAACTGCACTGCCTAATTTTACACACTTAAGGTACACGGTTTAGCAGGCTAGCCTCCAAAATTCACATATATTTTTATCCAATCCAAAAAGGCTCCCACAAAAGACTATACAAAAACAATCAAATCAGCACAGATAGTTATTCCTGATGCTGATTTCCACAAGTTTGCCTGTAATACAGGTCAACTTCTGATTCCTCACCATAAAGGCTCAAAATCATGCATGCAAATGTCTGGATTCCTTAAAGTGATGCTATACCATATTCACTGAAGTCCTGAGCAGGTTTCTCTTTCCAAGTGGGTTGGTGGTTTTTTTTTTGATCTATCAGCTACTGTACAACTGGTCTGCTTGAAGTTTGGGGAGAAACTTCTACTGTCTTCACTGTCTTGAGCATGGGTCATGAACAGAAAGCAGTGCTATGAGGTCTACTACGTGAGCTGCTGTTAGGTAAAAAATTAACAGAATTAATAATGATTGACCCTCAGAGGCATGTAGAGCTAAAAATCAACTACAATGGCAGCTCAGGTATCTTTTATAGCTGAATTGTTTAATCTGCTGCAAGATACTGGAAGCCTAAGTTTTTGAACATACTGTAAATATGTATGTCAGATGATGTAAATACCTTTTTCTCACCCTTGGTAAAAAAAAGGAATACTTTTATTTGAAGGATTCTTACAAGAACTCATAAATCATAAAGTTTTCACTACAGAGAGCAAATATTTCTTCTCTGTAGTTTCCTTCTGTCATGAATGTCAAGCATTTCTGAGTCATTACGAGAACAAAGAAGATGCTACAGCAAAGGCAGCTACACCATCTTCCCCCTCAGTCCCTCTTGATCCTTTCAGAGACACCTTTCAATTCCTTTTGGGTGTTTTTCAGCAGAGGCATTGTTGTGACTGTTGCTGGAATAATTAAGTGTTTCAGGAAGAGTGCTTGAACTCAAAAAGCCACTCTTTCAGCTGAAAAGGAAGCGGCTGGTACCCTGTAACTATGCAACAAAGAATGCATGAACATTAATTTCAATGATTCCATCATTCCGGGTAACATGAAACATGCTGCTTTAAAGCAAACTGTCACTGAAATCTCTTCCTTATTTCAACCTGAAAATACACTACCTGAATCACTTCTACTTGTCTTAATTTTTACATTCTCATGGTATGTGTACTTATGAAGGCTTAAGACAGAATGGTTCCTTGCAGACAAGCAGAACTGTTTTTTCTCTTCATAAAAGTATACTAAAAGCACCTCTTAAAATTTTTTCTTAGAGCTGTCTTGTATCTGGACCTCTGATTAAAACTGGTCTTGTACTTTGGGGTATAATTTCAATGATAATAAGCTTCTTTAATTTTTCCAGTATGTTCCTTCTTTGCTTGGGAACTTTTTTTTTTCTGCACAAGAGAGATATGAGGAAGCAACATGACTATATTTAGATAATTGTTTGTATAAGACACTGTTAATGTTTACGGAACCACGACAAAGGGGATTTTTTGAATAATGAAGTTACTCAATTAAAAATAATTTAATGTGCTGGATTAGCAGGGTGTTGGGAAAAGACTGAAACAGTTACCTGGCAATTGATCAAGCAGCCTTGTCTCACAGAACAATACTAGCATAAAAATAGCTCATAAATCTGAAAAGCTGATTACTAAAACTGTTGTGGGAGCTTTATGTTTTAGAAGAATATTGAATTAATGAGAAATAATACAAAGGGGGAGTTTAATTATTCTGAATAGAATAGTTTTCCACCCTGGCCTCTCAGGATGAGTGCGATTATGTAGGTCACATATCTAAAACAACTTTTGTGCATATTTCATTAAAAGCCACATCTTTTTATGAAGGATAGTAAGCAATAAGCCCTCTTCAGATTGTACTCTCTCTATAGTGCCTTAAAAGAAAGCTATTTCCTTTGTGGTTATGGGGCTGTTAAGATGAGCCATCAATAAACACAAAACCAGGCGTATCTCTTTTTCAGGTTATTGCTTTCACACAAAAATAAGTTGTTTTCCTTCCCACTCTCTCCAAGCCCTCACAATCACTTTGAGTGTACACTAATTAGACACTGACCAGGATTTCTAGTCTGCTTGTACTTCTGGAGGGTTACTATCAAACTGATGAGAATACTAGGTAAGCATTTTCATGCTTCATCTGAACATTAAAGTCTTGATTCTGTATTGATTTGTAAGAATTTTCAATGAAATTTTACAAATGCAAATGAAATTAAAGAATCAATAATGAAATTATTGATCAAATATATTCATTTTTTTTGTAGTAGACAGCCACTTTGCCATTTTCAGACAGGAAACATTTTAACATCCCATTTTAGTATTTTTCTGCTTTAATTTTTAACTGAGTTTCAGAATTTTTTCAATGTAATAAAACATTCTCACTAGATTTACACATGTCAATGCTTTCAGTCTTTTAATCACTGTTGTCACCTTTTCTTAGCTGCAAGACTGAGATTTAGTGTATTGTGCATACTTAGACGAAATGGTGGAAATGTTTGATCCATTAAACATCAGAAAGACTAATTACAACTTAAATGATAATTTTTTGCCTAGTCTTAAAAAGCTAATGTGCATAGTGCAGGATCAGAAGGTTGATAAGATACTGTCATACATAGTAACAAAACCTGGATTTCCCAGCTCAGTGACTGAATGTGGATAAAGTTCTAGTTTATCCAATGCATTGTACTGGTGAGCTGAACTGTACTTCAGCACGTGTCTTCAGAAATGAAGGTCTATGGATTGACTTAGACACTACTACACCCACTTAGAGTCCTAATTAATTGCTTGCCTAATTAATTGCTTGGAGTTTAGGGGAAATAACTTCCCAGGTATTCCTGAACTCCGCTTTCATATATATTCACACCTAGATGTAAGGAACAATAAAGATAAAACTGTTGTTTTCAAATTATGAAGCCACAGTTCCTATCACATCTTGGTATATATCTTGGCTGTGGTACTTCTGAGTCTGAAATGTTTGATGGAACTTCAGAATTATTCCTCCAAACTTCAAATATCAAAATTAATTCCATTATTATTTTCACAGATTAGCTATTTCAGTCTTCAATGAACACTACTTTATAGAAAAGGTAGTTGGAGTTGGTAACGAGAAACCAGGAAAGAAAGACATCATGCAAGAGAGATGTTTTAGCTAAGCAAAAATGTTAGTTCAGCAGTGCCTCAAAGAGCACAGATTATCATTTATTACTTGTTTCCCTTGATGAGAGAACTGTCATCAGTCCCTCTACCACTGTTGAGACTGCACAGCCTTCTCTTGAAGCTTTTTACCCAATTCCTCCCTCAGTGTTCTAACCCTCCTTAGCACCTTCTTTAATGCCATTGTGCTCTAGTGGCTTATTAAGGTTCCAGTTCCCTTCTGATAAAACTGTGCCAGCAATCTGTTTGTTGTCTGATGAACTGTGGCATTCTGAACTATCTTCTCAATAGACAAGACACAAAGAAATGCTTTGGTTGGTGGGAAGTTGCCAACCTGCACTAACCTGGAGTTGAGGGGAAAAGCTTCCCATTCCCCAGAGAGACTAACACACTTGAAGCTGACAAAAAACCCAGACACATACTAAATCCAAAGAAGGAAGGGAGGAAGCTCTACTCTTAGTGTGAGATAGAGCTAAAGCTAGAGAGTGCACAGGATTTGTACACACTCCATCTTACATACAGAAATATACTGCACTTATCAGCAGTGTTATTTTGATGCCCCACACTACCAATCCTGTCAACTCAGTGAAAATAGACAGAGAAAACCTTCCTTATCTCCTCCTTACATCAATGTCATTTATAGTCCACACAGGCACATACTAAATGTCTGAAACTGTGAGAGCCCCTCAGACTAGTTCCCAAGCAAAAGGAATCATCTTCCAAAGGACGCCTGGCTTCCTCCAACAACAATACACAGGGCAAGGATAGACAGGGTGTACACTTAGGTCTAGTACAACCAAATGACATTAAATTCACCACTTCTCCTGACCCATTTTTTCCCACAGGAATTCATGAGCCTTAGCAGATCCCATACAATCCCACTCCTTTCGTGATTCATACACTAAGCAGTTTGAACAGGTAAGAAATATGAACTTCTTCAGAGTTGCAAGTGATTCATGAGCTAATGCCCTGGGGCCATTACATTTCTACCAGAGAGTGAAAAATTATATGGATTTTCACACTTGTTAACACAAAGACCGTAATGCTAAACGCTTATACTTATGGATACCTTTTGTGCTTAGCTTTCCATTTTTCTTGTGATGCTTCTTTTTGCTTAGTTTTCATGTGCTGTTGGCGTTTCAAGTATTTAATCTGGCACGGAAATAACTCCTAGTCTGTACAAGACCATATGCCACACTTGGAGAGTAGAGCAAATACAAATAAGGAGCTTTCATCTAATCTCTCATTTAATTTGCAATGATCTAAACCACTGTAATATGGAGTACCATACCAACACCAACATTTAAAATCAGCAAAATACTCCAGAGAGCACACCTGCAACATCAACTGGACTATGCCTAACCTCACCCACATATAAATTGTGACTGGGCACAGTGTGGGTAGCTTATCACAAGGCTCATAGGAAATTAACATTTTTCCAGCAATTACTCCTCTGAAATTTATAGAAGAAACAAAATGATACCCAGGATCTATGTTCTCCACTGTTTTCAACTGGCAACAACAGTTAGACTTAAGTCTCAATGTTTTGATATATATTAGCTTGATAGCTCCTGGTCTGAGCCTAGTAGAGAAACCAGAAAACAAAACTGGGTTTTATAAACACAATTGAAAATGGAGAGATAAAATCATTGAGCTTGGCACCACAGGTAAAAAGTAAGAACTGAATAAACTTTGCATTGTCAAAGCAGATATGGGTAAACTCCAGTTAGTTGTACTCATTCTTTGCTACATCTGAGGTTTTCACACATATTTCCTGATACTACTCTGTGATAGCAAGGCAGCAGGTGTGCATTCTTCAAGACATCTCAAACAGCTTGTGAGAGAGAAGAAAAGACGTTCTTCCTTCAATTCTGACTATGACTCAGATGTTGAGATGTAACAGGGACAACAAAAACATCAACACAAATATTTTCCAGTGTAAGGGATACTTCATCATCATCATCAGAGCAATTAAACTACATTTTAAGATCACTGTACCATATACAAGGAAAAAAAACAAACAAACAAACCAACAATATCCTAAGGAGTTGCCTTCTTCTGCCTGAAAGTTAAGTGACATTAAACATTTCTAAGGCTCTGTGTTAAACAATAGATACAGCTTTCTTAGCCCTGTATGCATGTTATATATGTCATTTACACTGACTGACAGTGACTTAAATGTCAGCATACAAGCAAACCAAGACTCTTGGGAATGGCATATTGCAAATTAATGATGAGTAAATTTCAAAAGGTTCCTCAGTTCCAAGTCAGCTCCCCATCTGTATTGAATGCTCTATCTATAAAAAGAAGTGTATCAATGCCACAGGGTTGTATCACAGGTCCTTGCTGATTAAGAGTCGACTAGAAACATTACAAATACAATTACATAGGAATCTTTTTGCATTTTCAGTTTTAGTTAGCTGAAACTCAAACTTTATAACATAACTCAAAATAATACAAATTCAGTAAAGCATGTGTCTTTTGGTGTGCTTAAGGTTGGGGCTTTTTAGCCCAAGTAGGTAATCGGAAATTGAGAAAAAATTAGATTTTTTTTTTTAGATGTTTATTAGATGTTTTTGTTTATTTTTATTTGGCTTTGTCAGTCAGTATTTTTTGTTTCAGTCATTTCCCTCTTTTTATACCTCTGTTCACAGTCCTGCCCCTTCTGTTACCTTCATTTCCCTTCTACTCCTATGTGTATAATAAACATCTGCACTGTATAAATATCATCTAAGATATGACTCCAAACATTTTTTAAAAATCTGTAACTGATGAAGCCAGAAAATATCAAGATTAATAGAAAAGATTTCCTTCTACTTCATGTTCTCTTAGTTACCAAACAACACCATTTTTCCTCATAAATATTGAAAACTGTTTACAAAAAACAGGAATACTATTTCAGTTAGTCTTCCCTGTGTGCATGTAAGTTTTATACATATAAAAATAAGTTAATATAAGCAGTTTCCTATGCAACTTTTCAACCAACCAACCTGAAGACTACAGTCGAAGCTCTGAGATACAAATAGCAGAATTTTATGTAAGTACTTCTCATATCTTCCTTTACTAACCTGGAAAGCTGGGCTATCTTTACAAATCTTTGTTGTCTTATGCAAAGCTTCTTGAGAAAGCACCTACTGTTCATATCTAGTTTTGTCTTTTATGAATGCCTTTGATCCTGCTTTGATCTTCTTGTTTCAGTCAGTCTCACAGAATGGGAGACCCAAGTTGCATTAAAATCCTTAGCATGTTTCTAAAAGATATCATTTAATACTTTGGAAAAAGTGAGATCATTAAAAATCTTTCTGCAAGATTTCTATAGAGCTTTGATTGAAAAAATCAGTTTTTAATTCTTAGATTAACATCAATATAATTCAAAGAATTAATTTTCTAAATCTAGTTAGGCAACACATTTTCTCAGTTTAAAAGGACAAATAATAAAATCAAGATCCTCTAGTTCAGTGTTTTTGTACAATCAAACTATGCAGAATGTCTTTAATTTCATTTAGGTGAAGACAAAAAATTGGAAAATTACATTTTAGAACATAGCTAACCACATCCTATAGAGTCTAACGAGTTAGGAAATGTCAGTAACAATGGCCTCATGTCAGCCCAGGGAGCCTGCTGTTTCCGAGGTAATGTTACTCCTCTATCTAACACAACTCAAAAATGTTTGAATACAAGTGATGGTTATGGGTCTATAAGATAATATAATTTAGTAATATATTCTACTATATTTTGCCACAGACCCATATAGTATACACACAGGTACTGATCAATTTGAAAACTGATACATTCCAGATATTCTTTTTCTAAAGATTTGTGCATAGAAACTGGATTATTTAACAAGAAACTATCAAACTAATGTCATCAACTCCAACTGAAGATTCATAATAAAAGATTAAGAATGCTTCTCATTCGAAATATGCTTGCCTTGTTCAAGGACTTCTCAATATGAAATGCATAAGAGATTGTTTTGGCCCATGACTGGTTCAGAAATAAAGATATGTTGACCACCTTGCTAGCAAACAGAACAGTAAAATATAAGATCTTCTCTCTGCAAACAGTGCTCATATAAGTCTCTCCTCTGTACCACCACTAATAATTTTCCCCAAAATTCTAATATTAAAATAATTTCTTTGACACATCTACCCCTCTCTCAAATTTGGATTAAATTAGCCAATATTTCATTTAAAAAAAAATAAGGAGAAGATGAAGGACAGAGCAAACAAAGTGTTTGCTTTTTTCTCCTGTAGGAAACAGGATCAGAAAAACTTTCAGCTAGTCAACCCAAACACTTTCTAATATAGTTCATCCCTTGCCAGTCTGTTACTGTTCAAACAGTGCTCCAAAAAGCATCACATTTTCTTTCCTCTTCTGGACAATTACTTTCAAGTACTTAATTTTCTTTTGAACTTAAGCCTCATACCTTAGCAAAGAAATCTTACATGTTAGCAAAAGGAAACAGGATCTTCTCAACTAAATGATGCAGGGATTTGATGATGAGGTTGCAACCTCTGTCAGAAGTTTGTCTGGGGCCACTGTGTGCCTTCTTTGTGATTTCTAGCATCCAGTTATTAAACTGACAGATGCCCACAGAAAATATTTTATTAAGACAGTAAGGGCTTCAGTAACTTTCCAAATAACTAATTCACATAGAGAATTTAGATGTCATTAAAAATTTACAAGCTGTTATCATTCTCTTCACCTTATAGTTCTACCCACTCAGAAATTTTCCTTCTTTTTCATACTATGCCTAACTGCATTTAAGTATGAAAGTCTACACACAAAAACTGACTATAATAATTTGGACAGTTTCAACCATTTCTACAAGGCCAACAGAATTTCCACTGCAATGGATTTACACGTAAACTATTCAGTAGTGCCCTAGACACTGTCAAAACCCTCTAATTTGATTGTAGGCATCTCAGCACAGCTGAGTGACAGCTAAAAAGGAATCAAACTGAAAGCTTACAGCAGTCTAAACTGTTGCTTTTCTTGGCTGAACGAATTAATCAAAACTATTGTTCATAGCCTGTCTGTCAAAAAACTTTAAAGACTTCTAGTCTACAGGTAATTATTTTTTTCCATCTCATTCTTTCAGTGTTACATTAATATTCTGAGCTGTGGTTTTACATGGGCATTTATTTTGTAGCAAGCTCAAACACAACAAAGCAAATATTTGCCTTTACATGCAAACAAAAGAAAAATGGATGCTATTATGTGAATAAAGCTTTCCTTTCTCTCCAGTCTTCTTTAATCAGTTAAGAAACTAATAACTTGGACAAAGACAGGAACACTGATTTATGCATTGTATTCCCTAAATCCTGTCAAATACATAATAGTCTGTTCTTGACTTTTACAGAAGTCCACCTGATTCACACTCCATATTTACTGCAGAAATCAATTAGTTGGGCAATAAACACAATATGTCCTATATTATAAGAATTAAATTTTCCAAGGGTGGGTGTAGAAGGGGAGCCTCCACAATATGAAACACAGGATGGAAACACAATGTAATTTCTTTATGGTTCTACTGGAAACCTAGCTGAAGGTTATGCAAATCCCTATATCTCCATATAAAATTTTAGTAAGACATCAAAAAAGCTTCAGAATTTTGCATCCATACTTCACACAAAAAAATCTGTAACCAAAAATGGTTAGTTTAGAACTTATTTCTAAGAGTTGGGGAGGAAAAAAAAACCCAACAAACCTAATTAAAGGAAGATCCTGTTTTTACAAAGATCTACAAACATATTTCATCTGAAATGTAATAAATGCAACCACTTCACACTGATGGAAATACAGACAGGCAACATTCCTATTAACTTCACTGGCTAATGTTCCTACCAACTTTATCTATGATTATAACTATGCATATAAATCTCTACAGGATCAGGAGCTTACACTGCTTCAGAGAGAACTTAAATCGCAGTGAATAATTTTTTCATTAAATCAGTGAGCAAAATAGCATTTTCCTTTATTGCCAATTATCTGTAACTAGATAAAAGTATCTACTCATTGAGAAATTTACACAGTTTTGTGAACAAATTTTAGTTGTAAGATTTCTTCTGAGGTATGCAGTACTTGGTGATAATAAATTAAATAGTGGTCTCATAAATTAATAGTGGTCTGTGTGATTGATTTTTTTGGGTCACAAGAAAATGATCCCTTTTTGTTAGATGATGCCAATACTTCACTAAATAAATACCTTTCTTAAATAAATGTAAGATAGTGAGATACTAATTTCTCTTTATATCTACACAAATACCATCAGCAGGCCTTAAAATTCAGTTTCTACAAACACACAAACAGAAGAAGTGCTTCCTGAACAGTTAAATAATGAATATTTCCAATATTCAGCAACAGTCAAAGTCTACAGCATTTTTCACACAGAAGAGTTCACCTTAAGAGCCCTGGACAAAATTCAGCATAGCTGAAAAATTCAGACAGCATTTAATATTTTTGCCTTAAGTATCCCATTATTCCTATTTCTGCAAGTGTGACAAGAAGACCACAGTGAAAAACACCATGTAGAATGGAAAAACCAAGGGTTTTTTTCTATCTAATAGGGCAATTTTTTTTACATAGTTATCATATGCCTTCAGTATTTATATTCAGAGTTTGACAATATGTCATTTACACCACACTTGATCTGCTATTATAAACAAAACTGGCCCTGCTCCTGGTACCACTCAGATATGCGTTTGTGGAAATCTAATATTTGTGGTTTAATGTTTGAAACACTGGGGTCCTGCATTGTACTCTACTGGTTTTATACCTCCTTTCAACACAGTTGTATTCTAGGAAGAAAATTACCTGATTCCACAATTAATTTCTACCTGCTGTGACAGTGCACCCTCAGGGTAAATATGATATTTTATATTAGCACACTGAAAGCTTCCACTGTGATTGACCTTAAAAACAGTGACAAATTAATTACTTTGCTCATCAATATGGCCTGGCAGCTAAAAGATTTGAGCAGATACGCAGCCAATTAACATGCATGCTGCCATCTGCTGAATATGACAGCAAGGGATTTGTACTACTCTCTGAAAGAAAAGCTGTGCTGCTTTCCAAGAAATATGTTATCAAACTCCTCATTCACAAGTCAAATAATGACTGTTCATGTTCTGTAAAAGAATTGGCAGTGTCTCCTGGTTTTTTTCACCCATAGGTTTAAAATTAAGAAGGAGACTATCGCAGCAAAACTTTGGGGTTGAGTCCACTGCTTAACAGCTAAAGCTAGGTTATATTCAAAAAGATCATTAGATTTATATGAACACTCATGCAGTGCAAATATGAGAAAGGAATTTCACAATTTATGTACCTCATTGTCCACCCTCATTATTACTCTGATTTAAAACGCTCTCCTCTGGCTTGAGACAAAAAAAAAAAAAAAATGGTATTAATGTGTAGGCTGAAGTTCCTGCAAAACAATGGTCAGGGGCCAGCAGAGAGAAGAGACTTTTTATAAAGATTAATTATGAGAGAGTTTGATACCATTCATACAAAGACTACAGCTAGATTCTGAAAAAAAGCAGAGGAATCCCAAAACCACACATATTTTCAATTCATACAGTACTGTTCCTGTAATTAACATTCATATCAAACTGGTCTACATAGCAATATGTAAATATATATCTACGTATAAAACTATATCATATACATCATATTGATCAACAAATACATACTGATAGGAAATGCAGCACGTCTATTTTCTCAGATATGTTGAGGAATAAGATAGGTGGCTGGCTCCAAGTCCTGCTCACAGCAGAAGAGACAAGCCAGTTGTGTAGATCACCACCATTCATATTCTTACAAGGAGGATTCAGGCTGGAGGAGACCTCAGGAGGTCTCCAGTTCAAACTGCTGCTCAAAGCAGGGTCAGATGTGAAGTCAGACTGGGTTACTCAAAGTTTTATTCAATGTGGTCTAGAAAACCTCCAAAGATGCAGATGGTACTGCCTTGCTGGGCAACCTGTTCCACTGCTTGACTTAACAGTGCAAAAGAGTTTCCTTATGTCTTAAATGGGAGGTATTTATAGTTTTTATCCTTCCAAAATATTAAATATTGTAGGTATGATTCACCTTTTAGACACACTAGTTATAAATGAGGGATAGATTTACAAAAGATCAACAGAATTACTGTAATGTAAGCCACAGTCTGAGAGGAAAAAAATGACATTTTGCTCCAAAGCACAGCTTTATTACAATTATTTTTTATGGATTATTTAATCCAATTATTCCCTCTAGAATTTACAAATGGGCTGATAGTGTACAGAAAATTGAAGAAAATCTTTATAAACTTTCCTCTCTAAAGAAGAGATCCCATGTTTATTTTGACCAAGTATCATAGCAAAAGCTACGAATGGAATTGGAATGAATGGAATCATTGCATCTGTCCCTCTGTGGCTGCTGTGCAACAGGATAGGAAGAAAATCAAAACAATATTAGAGCCAACTCTCAAGCATCTGGGGTAACACTGGGCAAATGGAATAACATAAAAAAGGGATAATATATCCCGTATGCAAGTTATAGACTCCTAAATTTGATACTGTAAGGAGAAAATTGAAAACAAATGACACAGAACATTGTGGAACACAGAAGTAGCTGTGCTGTTCAGCTCAGCCAGTGCAACCCTTCATTAGCTCACTGCACTGCTTTGAGACCTGGATGGAGCTGCTTTTTTAAAGTATTTCTCTTCCTAACATTTACCTCCTAAAAAGCTGCCTACCTACTTAAACTGAGAGAGCACACTGACAGGCTCCTTCCACAGCTATGCACCCACACCAGTATTCAAAATCCTACAGAAGCACCTGGGGAATTCCAGTAAGCATCACCTTGAAAAACTACTTTTTTTTTTTTTTTTTTTTTTTTTTTTTTTTTCAGATTCATTATATTCTAACATCTACCTGGAATTAAAATACCAAATATGTGTCAACTTAAGAAAGATACCCCAGCAGTGCCTGAATTTATGCCATCAGCTATAACAAGCCCTTGGCTACATGGGACAAAACCAGGAATACTGTAAGAGTACCACAAATAGCACCACACGGGTAGGTTCTTTTAAAAACTGAAAATTATTAAAAATCAAAGCAATGAACTACTGTATTACAGAAAACACCCACCTCTTAAGCTCATTTCTCTTTGTGACAAGTTCTTATGCAAACTTTTCCTTCTCTATTCCAGCAGAAATTTCTGCACCAAGACAGAGATACTACATACACTGATCCTTCATTTGGGGAAAAATACCATGTTTGATGGTTAAGTCAAAGCCTTAAAATAAAACAGAACAAAAAATCCATCAAAATATTTGCACCATCATTTATAATCATGACCTAATCTTTCTTTTAATACTGGCACCCTTAAGTGATTATGACAAAGACTGGTATTGCAACTGAACTTTTAGTAGTGATTACTTATTATTATTTTATTATTTTGAGACCCAGTTCTGCAAGATGCTGAGTCCTGGGAACTCAACAATGATCAGTAGTTGAGTATACTCTGGCCTTTCAATTCCCACAAATTTCATGTTGCTACACCAGGATATTGCAAGCAGCCTCTTTACTACGACACTTGGGTCAGTAAGTATTCATATATATGCGATAAGAAACAAACTAGTTCTGCCTGTATATAAATATTTAGAGAATTACTACCAAAATAAATTCATACCTGTGTCATCATACAGAATACTGCTCTTTATTACTTCTTCAGTTGAATTTACAAAGTACATTAAAAATACATAAATGAGGAGTATCTAATATTAAACATTCTACAGATTTGCAAGACTTAGCTGGAGACTTAATCAGCTACTTAGCCCAACTTTAATTGTTACTTGATAGGCTGAAAATTATGTATTTTAAGAGACAATAGTCAATTTTAAATATTGCCAACTGAGTATTTTAGCATTTAAAAATCATACTATTCCTACTCATATTGAATCAGACAAACCAAATTTCTATCAAACACCTACTAGATTTTTCTATCTGCATTCTAATTCTGAAATAAAACACATTTTAATCTTAATTCTCCAGGTTTCACTTATTTTATGGGATCATACTTTTTTTGTGATCTTGTAGAAGAGAATCTTAATTCTTAAGTTTTATGATCCTTAAAATTATAAAAGTCGTGCATAACCAATACAATTAAAGGCTACTCTGATGGGATGTGTTATAAAATACTTGTCCATACTCGAAGGGGAAAATGCCAGAAAGCTTGTGAGCAGAGTTCCATAATCTTCTAGCAAAAGCATTTTTGTAGAGAAGCATTCCTTATAGATGCTGTCACTTTGACAAAGAACATTCTTCCTACATTTCACACTGATGAAATCTTTAATTACATTTTCTTATTTCTATTCATAGTGATTTAAATATAACTGAACTATAAATCTGAAAATACTATAGCTACATTTTACTCTAAAGATTATGTTAACTCCTAAAAGGAGGATTTATTTTATAGATTTGTTTTTGATGCATAAATGAAGTCCTGAATTTAAAAAAGTAAATAAATAAGCATGGTATATAAAAGAAAAACAAAGCAAACTAAATCACAGAAATGTTTACAAATATTGATCTTAGCTTTATATACAATTTAAACTTCCACAGAATTAAGTCTTTCTTATATTTCATATGAACTGTAAATACGTGAGAATACTTTACTAAGGCTGTTTCTTCACCAATGAAAATTAAGGTCAAACTTAAACTCCAACCAAAGTAAATTCTAGATATGGATTAGCTTTAAAGAACGAGTTAAAGAGGTGCCTGACTCACTGGTTCTCTATTAAACCTGTCCACAGTATCCAGTACCTAAATATTTCTGTCCATCTGTCAGGTGCAACTTGGTATTTGTCAAGGGAGGCAGTAACACTTATGCTGACTCACAGCTCCTCGCATCACAGCACACCTCACACCGGCACCGGCACATCGGGAAATAATAGCACTGCACTTCTGCAGAAACTTGAATTTTAACTATTTTCAGTGCACCCTTACAGAGATATACAAAGAAAGGTAATGTTCACAGAAAAGTTCCTAAAACAACTCTGAGTAACAAAAATTCTTTTGAAAGATTCACTTCAAGAAAGCAGGGAGTAGGAAAAACATCAACTCCTAAACTTACTTTCAATAATTATTTAGTCACCTTTTAATTTTGATAACATTCAAGAAAAATCAAAATACATTTTTCAGGTATTAGTAGGACTTTAAAAAAATCTCTATTTAGAAAAGTAATCATCACTAGGACTGTTACACTGACAAAACATGCTTCTGAAGCCTCACTTTGATATTTAACTAATACAGATGTGTGGATTAGGAAGCAAGGTCATAGTATTGACAGATTCCAAAATTTACTCTGCTAAAACAACTGATGATTATAAACCGTATTTCAGTCTGATAGTAAAAACTATCCAAATATTAGCAAATTCAATCATTGAAAGTAGACCTGAATTTTGTCCCACATGTGCAGTATTTTTGTATTTTATTTAACATCTATGTACTCTTCACTGGCTAAATTAAATTAATATTTTCCTAATATTTCTAATCATCTGATTTAAAAACACTTCAAGTGTCCTGTTTCTGTCGTGTTCTTTACAAATATAAACAAATATAATGTGTCAAAAAGTTTCACTTCTATACCATTGATAGCTTAATTTTGTTTGTACCTTTTTCTCTCTTTTGCTTCTGTGAGGCATAAAAATCTTTCCTGTAGTGAAGAACAAATTTGTCCTCTTCAAGGACATTTCAGACCAGTTAACATCAACAAGGGTCAGTATTCAACCCTTCTTTCCAACTCCCTAAACTTTTCATTCTCATAATCAGGAGAATGCCTAAAATTTGAAATCTGGACCACCTTCCTAACTTAGTAGAAAATACAACACCCGTGAAATAGTAAGCGTACGACCAGTTTCATGAAGAATTTTCTTGTTTGGAAAAAATACTTGTTAGCACTGCAATTCAAAAGTTTTCAGATGTTACCTGCTACAAATAAAGATTGTCTTTCCACAGATGCACATGTATGGTGTCCTTTTTCATAACCCCCATCACTACTTTCAATTCTCAAACTCAGATTGCAGAACTCTGAATTTATTTATGTATAATTTGGCACCTACACCCAATTTATCTTCACTTTCCGTGCACCCAAGTGAACAAGTGTCTGTCTTATTCCAACTGCCAGCAATGCATCTTGCAATATGGTGTGAAGAAAAGTTGTTGTAACTTTAAGCACACACTGAGAACATCCTTCTCCATCTAGACGAGCTGTATTCACAGTGTGCCTCCATTCTGCCCATACTCTGTCCCTTGATGCCTGCAGGAAAGCTTTTGGTATCTCTTTCATTTCTCTCACAATCGTGTATTTCACACTGACTGCAGCAGCCAGTCTCTATACTAAGACCTCAAGAAGAAATGTCATTCACATAGAATTTCACAGGTTTTTAAGGATGATTAAAAGCTTTGCTAGAGAGAGATCTTCACAATCAGGTATTCCCTTGCCACTTCAGGGCATGAGGCAGAAATAAAAATTTCTCATGAGGGCTTCAATTTGTTTAATTTTTCAGATACAGTTTAACAAACACAATTATTTCAGGTACTAATTGCTAATGATTCTCACCAGTTTTCATACAGTCTTTCCTGGCAAAAAAAATATTACTTGTCGGCTTGCTGGAGGGTGGAGGAATAAGTCTATTACCCATTTTAATTTTCTTCCAAATGGATTGTTAAAATCAGACAGAAAAAAATTGGGTCATTTTATGCTATCCTTTTGAAATATGTTTTGGTACCTTTTCATATATCAAAAAAATTATTAGATTGTAACACACAAAAGTATCTGAGGAGTTCAGGAGTTCTGAAGGCTTATGTTTTCAGGGGCCTGGGGAACCACTGGTTTTATTTTTAACTTTACTCTTCAATATTTTACTGATTTCAAAGACAGATATTCCAAGCATCATCAGGAAGTGGAAAAACATACTGCATCACTGAAGCTCCTTAAAAAATTTGCATTCTATGATTAATTTAATAGTTCATATACTTTGCCAGGTTTATCTATGATAGACTGAAAAAAAAGAAGGGGAGAAAAGCGTGGGGACAACAAAGCTAGGGAAAATTAGAGAACTGGTCACTGAGGTGCTCTAGAAATGATTTAAATACCTTCAATCTTGCCTTTGTGGCTTTGAATCTATGTTCTTTTTTCATATGAAATTGTTTCTGCTGAAAGCACCATTCACTTTGTCCTTTGGAGAGCCTGAGGTTTCCAGTGCTTTGGTGTGAGTACCTTACTCTATATTGAATTCATAGGAATATATGTGACTATCCCCTTTTATATATATATATATTTTTAGTGCTACTTAATAGAAAATAAGGCTTTTACCTACTTTCTACAGAGAAAAAAAAAAAAAAACAACTAATCTCCTTTCTGTATCCTTTGTATTTTCCTTGCAGAAGGTAATTCAATAGTGTCTGTATCAGAGGGGATTCTCTTTCCATTGCTGACCCTAGCATGTCAATGAAATCTAATTCATAATTTCCTTTCCATGACATAAGGAAACATATTTTGTAGATCTACCTTCCAAGGAAATGAAAGATTGTATCTCTGTAAAAGATACTGCTGATGAAAAGGGGATGTCTAAGACATCTTAACATAAAACATAAATTTTAATTCACTCACAAAAGAAAATCTAGTTATTGTAATCCCAGAAGAAATCAGAAATGTAATAAAACACTGGAAAACACAAGAAAAGTCAGCATTTTTGATCTGGGAACACTGTGCCAAGGATACACAATCTTTTCAGATAGCCTGAAAGCACAACAGTTTCTGCTCCATTTATCTTTCAGCAGTGGTCTTAGCTCTTGAAGGCAAAGACACCAATCTTGTAGACTTGGAGACAGTTAGAAAATCATGTCTGTTCACACTAATCCTAGCACCCTCCCAAGCATGGGGTTTTGTTTTGTCTGGAGTTTGGTATTTTTACACTGAAGTTTTGCTTTTTTAAGGAAGTTTTTAGCCCATTTTCCTCTTAGTTAAGATTATACAGCACCTAAATAAAAGGCACAACAGTGTTGGCCTTTCTGTGCTAGATACTGAAAAAGCACACAGTATAGCCCTCAGAGAATCTAGTTAAGACCAAAAAATCGCCAACTATAAAGCTATTTTTACCACACAAAGCTGAAAAACACATTTATAATAACCTTGACTATGACATAAATAAGACTACCCTGCCCATACATTTTGGGTTTGAGTCTTCTAAGGGGAAGTAATTGAGCCATTAAGACGCTTCGTCCATGTTAACAGGATAGTGCTGTTATATTCACTTGAGCCATGTTCAGCTGCTGAACGCGCGTCCCTGAGGAAGCCAAATCCCATTGCTGCCTGTCCTGTGAAACCGACCTGCGAAACTGACCTGCACAGGCGGACTGGAGCCAAGCCAGAGCCCAGGCTGGCAAAGCAGCATCGTCTGACTGCAAAGACGCTGGCTAATGTAGGCAAAAAGAAACTCCTGGTTGCCCTTGAGAAGGTTTTCAAGGGCTCCTCTCAGCAAATGACCTTCACCTGCCTGCATGTGCACAGGCTTTCCCACCTCAGCTCACAGGTCAAACCAAGGAGACACGATAGTCCCTTGCTGCCCATGGGCCAGCTGGAGAGCACAGGTAGCTTTACCCTCACCAGGGCTCAGTCAAGCCCTGATTTAACTTTCTAGATGGAGGTGCGAAAGGGATTCCACTGAGGAAAACCCCGTCCTCGCAGCTCCCTACATCAACCCACCCTTGCCATGGTGCCAGGGGTTCTTTCGGGAGAGCGGCTCCTCCCCGCCTACAGCTGCACTCCACAGAGGAGCGGGCCTCCGCCGGCCCTGCCGGGGGCGGTAACCCGCAGTTGGGTGCGGGGCCGGGCGCTAACCCACGGCCGGGTGCGGCGTCGGTGAGGCCGCCCCTCACGGGGGCACCGCGCCCCGCAGCGGCCCGGCCGCGCCTCCCCTCAGCCCGCGGCAGCTGCCCGGAGCCCCCGCGCCGCCCCCGCGCCCCCTGCCCGCGCTCCCTCCCGGCGGCGCTGATGTCACATCCGCCGCCCGCTCCCGCGCCCGTCCAGCCGCGCTGGCTCCGCCGTCTCCCGGGCCCAAACTTTTGCGGTGGGCTGGCCGGGGGGAGGGGCGGGGTGGGACGGGGCCGCGGAGCCGCTCCGCCAGCTCGAGCAGCGCCGTCCTCGCCCCCCCTCCCCGCGCCGAGGCTGCCTGCGGAATGAGCGTCCCCCGGGCGGCTGCCGCTGCCGCCTCCACTCGGGCTCCGGCGGGCGGGCAGAGAGCGCGGCTGCTGGCGCGGTCGCTGCGGCGGGAGCGGAGTGAATGACCGAGAGGAGCGGCGCGGAGAGGCAGCCCCGGGATCAGGATGCGGGCGCCCGCCAGCATCCTCAACCTCCTCCTGCTGTCCTTGCTGGCCGGCCTCGATCCCTCCAAGGTAGGAGCCGACCGGGCGGCAAGTTCGCAGCGGCGGACCCGGCCCGCACACGGCGTATGCGGTAGCGGGCGAAGCGCTGGATAGCTCCGGGGAGAAGCGGGTGCGTGTCCTTGGCTGTCCGAGCGGCCAGGCGGGAGAGCTCGTGTCGGGAGCGGCTGGCCCCGGTTCCCGGCGTGGCGGCCGGGGCGGGGGGCGCGGTGCCCGCCGTCAGCGGGGTGCGGGCGCCATGCAGCGCGGCCCTGGGCCCCGGCGCGCAGGGCAGGGCACCGCCGCACCCCGCAGCTGCCCGCGGCCCCGGCAGCACCGCTCGCTCGCAGGAGCTGTGTCCGCCGCAGAGGGACGGGGCTGCCGTGCGGGCTGCCGCGGCCCCAGCCCGGTAGCTGTCCAGCGCAAACCAGCGGCGATCCATCCCGCTCCAGGCAAGGAGGCACTTACAGCGCTGGGTGACTGCACCAGTTCTGGGGAAGCAGCGAGGCGCTGGAAGCAGGGATCGGCAGCCTCCGACTGGAAATAAAATTGTTTAGAGTGAAACTGGAGGCGTCACGTGAAGACGCTGAATTTAGTACTATAGCCACGCTCCGGGCTGCTGCAGAGTTTTGTTATTTACAAACGTGGTCAAGTCACCAAGAGATCGCAGCTGATATTGAAATAATGATAAAAGTAAACAATAGGTTTTAGCCGTACAGCCTGGCTTTTGAAGGAGATTTCAGATTAAGTAATTTGGAAAATCGGAATTGCACTCTACCACTTACAATAATGACTGAACAGGTCTGCAGATGTCTCTAGAGCTGTATTTTATAGATGTAGAGCTTGTCTCATTTGTCTTTTTTTGTGGCATACAGTCTTGAAACTGTGAGCATTATAGAAACGTGACAAGAGAAAACATTGCTATAGTATTGCAGTCCATTACCAGTAGCAGTCCGTGCCATGTTGCCACAATTGGTATTGCATGTTGGTGAATGTCATTTTAATGATACCAGTTAGGTACCAGACAACCATGTGAGGCAATGTTCAGCTCTTCTGGCAGGTTTTTCATTTAAAATAAAGGTATTAATCATATAAAAATATGTACTGAATGTCCAACAATATGGAATGGATGCTCCTCATTAAAAACAAAAACAGAACCTAAAAAGCAATTCAGTGGAAATCTGATTTACAGCTGCAGTATTCTGACTGCTTTTCAGTCAGTAAGATACAGTAACAAAAAAGCAAAGGGGATAGTTGGATTAATAACATTACCTAAGAAATTAGTTATATCAGTTCTATTAAATAAGAGCTATTTGAAAGTATCAGGTATTGCTGTGCCTGTAAGGGGACTTATCAGGCAATGCACACACAGGAGTTTCACATCTGTGTGAATAGCAGCACATGGTCTCATTATAACTACAGGTTTCCACACACTCATTTTCTTTCTGTCTTCTGTTACCCTTAGCAAGATCTGTCAAAGAGGCTGCATAAAAGCAGGAAAAGCAAATTTGTATCATTCTCTGTTCACAGAAGAGTAAAACCACTAATGAAGCAAAAAGAGCTGGCAGAAAAATTCTTTTTAGTTCAGGCCCCAAAATAACACTGGGAAAAAATGTTCCATCTTATGTCTCTGTCACCATGCAGCACTGAAAACCAGGATGAGGCACTGGAAAGAAATGGCACAAATGAACTTTGGAAACTTTGCTTCTAGCCCTTTTTGCTGTGGCAGGCTGTGCAGAGGGCATGAAAATGGCCTTTTATTCATCACTCCTTGTGACATTTCCAGAGATATTCAGATATTCTTTCCAGGCTCTTTTGACTTTGTCAAGGGTCAGGAATAAAAAATCACAGAAGTCTTTAAGATTAGATTAAAATTAGAGCCCTTAGTCAAAATCTGTTTTTTATTGGATCTAACTGGATTTTCATAAATTAAAAAAAAGTGAGATCAAATGGATCCTACACCACATTAAATATAAAAAGGTGTAACATGGAAAATAGTAATTAAATTTTGTTGACTATGGGCAATACATCTCCATATTTCTGTGGAAAATTACATATGTTAAAAATTTTTACAACATTTTTCTAGCAAAAAAGTACAAGTTCTGAGTGCAGACTCACTTCAGAAATGGAATTAGTGCTTAATTATTTATCTTGCTTTATGCTAAATTGAAATAGAATATTAATTTTCTGCCCTGCAGGTTGGGAAGCAAATCTATGACATGAAACTAATTGTAGGAAACAACGGGATGGGAAATTCTTTCTTTTCCAGAAAGAATTGTGCAGTATGCTCATGCCTAGAAAGACAACTTTTACGTGCCCTTGCCACTCACAAACTTACTAGCTTAGGGAAATGAATCACAAGAGATATTTCCAGTATACACAATACAATTTCTAGTCATGGCCTACATAATTTTCAGGTAATAATTTATTTTATTGATCAACTATTTTAAAATAATGCCTTGGGCAGTAAAAAAAATACTACTAGGCTATCATTGAGTCAAGACTGCTGTCCACAGGCACTCTTATTATGACAGAGATACTGTGCTGAACTTACTCAGTTATTTACTGATAGTAAAGTGTTTAAGTATCGCCATCTTATGGTAAAATATGTAACAAAAATTTATATATGGTTTATTCCCCAAACTCTGAAACATTAGGATTTTATTTCAACCACAGCAGTTTACTGCCCGTGCTTTTGAATTCTTTCATTTTAAGCTCAGTATAAATTATTGATCAACTGAAGAAATTCTTCTTTAATAAATGGAAGGCAGCTCACTAATGATAAATTATAACACAGTGCTAATTACTGAATATCAATTTAAGATACTTATTAAATGCTATTTTTTTTTACTTTATTCTATTTTTTATCTGTATTTACATAGGATTTTTTTTTTCATTATCCATGATAATATATTTCATTAAAGATTTATTTCCAACAGGGTGCCTAGACATTCATCAGGAAGCCAGATACAGTGATAGGACTTGGATATAAAATTTTCCTTTCTCCTAGTCGTAAGTGCAGTATCTTGAAAGAAGGAAGTATCCAATATTAGGAAATTTCTAAGAGTTACTGCTAGATGGCATCTCTGTACTGCTTTTCTCCACCTGGATTTTTCTGTAATGACCTTCACAGTATGTAAAGTGGACTTCTTTTATAAGGGTTGCTTTGCTGACCATCACTTGATAATCACTGTGGTATGACCAAGTAAGCATTTTATAGTGTGATAAAGCTGTTCCACATAGAAATCAAGCTCAGCATTTTTCTAAGTATAGATGGCATTTTGTAAGTTTAGTTTTTGAAATCTAAATAGATCTGATAAATATGTTCATGTTTCAATGCAGTTAATGACCTTTAGGCCTTTAAATTTTATAATGGCTTTATATCCTTCATATAGGATATGTATATGCTGTTTGTTTTCCATTATTTGAATTTTGAGAAAAAATACGCCAAGTGCAATCCCAGACAAAAACTAAGTGCAGTATTATTAAGGACAGTTACAGAAAGGAACTGTGATTTATATTCATTGCATGGGATAAGAGGATGGTTGGGAATATTAACACTAAAAAATAAAAGCTGATTTGAAATCAGTCATCTATTTTGGAATGCTTAAACTTTGCATCTTTGGAATGGCTGTGTTTCTAGATTTTAAAAATCTATGATTTTCACACAATCAGACTATACAAATAGCCACTAAAATCTTTATTTTTCCCAGATTTCAAGAACTTGTCAGTAGGCAGGGTGCACTGCTTTAGTGCTGCTTAGCAATACAAATTAATTGATCCATATTGCAGGAATTTATAAGAATCCTAAGTACAGCAAAGGCTTACCACAATACACTATTGTACTGAAAATGACTCATAGGACTACAGTACACTGCAAAATTATATCTCATTACCTGCTTGGAAATTAATTTACTCTGTTTCCTACGGTATTAGTACTTAGTCAATATGAAAATCATTCCTAATTATTTAACCTCCAAGGTTTAAGAATGCTCTAAATCATTAATTGCTGAATGTGGTCAACTCTCACTTGGTGTCTTTTCTCCCGTTTCTGAGGATCATGACTCAACAGCCATTGAGGAACATCCTGTTACTGTCAATATGCCCTGGGCTCTCTCCCAGGTGTCATTCCAGTTATTTTACTCTCACTCTAGTAACTTCAGTCAATATGTAAAGACCCAAGATTGTAGTTAACACTGCTTGTTCTTCCTGCAGTAATCAATACAGTGCCTTCTAGCCTTCCAGTCCTGGGGAAAAAGGGTGCTTCATGTATTTCCTATTTATGTACACACAAAGACATCCCTCCATCATTACATTATATAAAATCACTGAAAGGTATTCATTACATCATTGTAAGTCACATATATTAAGATATTGGAAGAGAATATGCAAAAACACACACGTGAGTGACAACTGGATGAGTGCTAACTCCCCTGTATATATCAGATATCACGTGGTCTTTAAGGGCTTTTTAAAACTCTTGATGCTATGGGAAGAGGTCTTTTTTTTCTCTGGCTAAAATCCGATTCCTTTGTTGCTCATGAGTATTATGACTTCTACTCATTTGAATGCACTCAAAACCAATTATATATGGTATGCAAAATCTCAAAAATAGTTTTGTATGTATACATATACACAGACTTATCCTCACAGGAAAAAATTATTTTTCCAGTAGAGACATATTGCCTTCAGGTAACCAAGCTTCCACCTTTCTTCTATGTTTGGCCAAGTCATAAGCCAGTGAAAGAGAATCAATTCACAAAGTCTGCAAAGAAGAAAAAGCTGAAGCACAGAAGGCAACTATCAGGAACAGGAAATACAGTATTAAAGCTATTAAAACAACATCAACTCTAAAAAATTGTGTTTCTGGTTGGCTGCAGATTTAACAGTTGTGTTAAAATTTCAAGTTCAAATATGTGAAATTCATAAGGGACCTATTAAGAAATGAACAGGGAGTCTAGAGGGGGCCCAGTCTATTTGGGGCACTGAAATCCCCTTTTTCAAAACTGCAGTATGACAAAAATGCTTCAGGGCATCACTTAGGCATTCTTAGTGAATCTTGACTGAAAAGCCAGGGAAAATTCAAAAGCATTCTGTAAATCTATGCAGCAGTAGTCTGGGAAAAGTCCTCTCAAGGACCGTCTTTCACAAGAACACCAATCTATCCTACTGCTTCACTCCACAAGGCAGTAGATTTCTTGCCTGAGACCAAACCTAGAGAAAGCAAGGATTCTGTGTGCCTAGGATTGAGTATAGAATTCTTTGCATGAGTGAGAATTTGGAAACAGTGTAACAGTTACCTTACTTTCAGAGTTTCAGAAATTCTTGGATTTACCTCAGAATTCCAGACCACATCTGTTGTTCACGTGTTTTTAAACCAAGATATGTGACCCAAGCACATGGTTCTATCCACGTTAATCATTCCACCTAAGAACCTAGCCAGCAGAATTCTTAGTCCTCTAAGTCAGTAAAAAACCAGAAATGCAATAGCAATACATATTACTCTTAAAAGTGCTTTCAAATCTATCTTGGACATGACCTTAGTCTATGTCACAGCATTACTTCCAAGGTTCAGTGACACTTGTAAGCATGGACTGCAGCTTCTGATTTTTTCCTTAGTGACTCAAAGAAAACTGACCTTCTATCAGCAGCATAATCTACTAGAACACTTGAAACTATTTCAAAAACGTTACTATTTTTATTGTCTTTGTTTTAATTCCTGACGTTAAGGGGCTTTAAAGGCTAGACTTTGTTTTATTTGAAATCGAAGAATTTGTATTTCTGTCTTAAAGAGACATCAAGCAGCAAAATGTAAAATAACAAGGCACACTGTATGGATTAGTTTATCTCCATTCCATCCCTTTTGGAATAGGACTAACATATTTTTTTGTAAATAAGGAAATAACTGATGTATCAGATAAAAAAAGTTAGTATCTTTGTCTACTTAGGCACGTGTTGTCTAAAACTAGATGATGTCTAGTCTTCATCTTTACTGGCCAGCTTCTAGAGATGTTTCCTAATAACTACTTTTTCTGACAGCAGGACTGTTTCATACCAATTAACTGAATACAGCACAAAATGTGTGCCTGCTTAGGGAAGGAAACAGAGCACAAAATATTGGTGATAAAAGCAGTTGACATTGAGAAGTAACTGTCTCAATGGATACAGGAGTGTACACAAGAATTGCTTACTGAAAGGTTCATGACAGAGGTTTACAGATCAGAAAAGCTAAAGAAACAACCAGCTATATTTTTCATAAGTCGGTAAACAATCTCAAATTGGAATTTGAGTTATAGCCCAAAGTAGATTGAATACCAGGCCTATGGATATGGAGTTGTGTGAATTCTTACCCAGCTGCTTCTGTAGCTATGTCTTTTCACAAGAAAGAAAAACATTTTATGTAATTACTCATAAAATATGCAGCCCTCTTTATTTAAAACATTTTTTTCCTCAGGAGGAATTAAAGAAACTTTAATATTCTGACCTCTGTTTCAGACTTTTAAATCACTTAAGTAACTAACCTAAAGCAGCCCCAGATAACACAAATGCAGTGGTTTTCATCCTGCATTCCCCTGAAGAGCAGTCATCTGTCTGCTGCACTGCCTTCTAACCAAATCCTTGTAACTATGATTTAATGATTCTGTTTACTTATTTCACTGAAAAGCATGTATCAGTCAGCATAACAGCAGCTTAAGCAAATTCTGGAAACAAGCAGCCCTCTTCACTGCTATGGTTTTGGGAAACAGTGTTTGCATCCTCCTCAAGCTATAAAGTAACCCATAAAGGGGGCAGCCAGAACAATTGGAAAAAACTAACTCCATTCTGAGTGACAAGTGAGGGAACTCTCTTATTAAGAGCCAATCATAATATGGTGAATATTATTCTTAAATTATTGTGGCATATTATTAAAAAAGAGTTTATAGAGATCTGCATGGGCTTCCTTTCTTAGAACCACAGCTATAGGAATATACTTCAAATTGTGTTTCAGTGTATCCGTCTCAAGGAGACAACTAAGCACGTAAGTATTTTTCCAGGTATGAAATTATAAAACTATTTGAGTTTAGACTTCAGATTTAAAATTAGATTTACACAAATATGAACTTCAGCATTTAGAATACAGTAGTACTTGTGGTGACAGCAAATATTATTGATCTGAGATCTCATTACAAACACAAACCTATCACACACTTCCTTACTCATATTAAATGGGGATGTTCAGTCTCAGCCTCCCTACTACAATTATTTTTTTTCCTATTCTTTTTTTATAACCTCCTACATCTTATTTGAACTGTTTTACTTTCTTAAATAAGACTGTGCATTTTCAATATATGGTATTGGGATGTTTTTCCCAAGAAAATATGCAGAAGTCACTGTAGTTGTAACAAAATATTGTACTGAGTAACCAACAGTACATAGAATAGATGATGGTACAAAAAAGGTAGATCCAGCTGTAGATACAAGCACTCAGTTCTCAGTTCTGAAAGCCAGTGTGTGATAGGTTTGAATTTATAATGAGATCTCAGATCACTATTTTTTGCTATCATCACAGGTGTTTCTGGGCACCTGCATAAGGAATACAGATATATATGTCAGGCAGAGTAGCCTAAATGCAAAAATTGCTGCTGATCTGTTTTCCATCCTGTCTCTGAATACGTACACAATTATCAAAACACCAAAACCATATGTGTTAGCAATCTCCCGTGAGAATCAGCTTTAGCCTCAAGCAGAGAGGATGGTCTCCTGCATTTCTGAATTTTTAAAGCCTCAAGTTCCCTTCTGACTCTTTAACCTAGAGGCTAATCCTACTGCCACCTCTGCCTGCCATGTAACAGGCAGGAATTCACTGACTTCCAGATACCTCCTCAGTCTCCAACAAAAACTTCACAAGCGCTCTTGCTTTTCTTTGTGATTAATATGTTGATACTAAAATGATATGGACTTTACTATTCAACAAGCTCAACAGTATGTATGTGTAATACCATCTGCAATTAAACTAGATATGCAAAAATGTAGCTGAAAGGCAAATGAGTAAACTGGAAGCTATTCCATACTATGTCACACAAAAATTAGTTTCCAGTCTTACAGAAGTCTCCTGGCCCTGAAAAATACACTGAAACCAGATGCAAAGAATAAAAGAAGTTCCTCTAAGGTAGGAGGATATGTAAATAGTAGGAGTGGCTATGTCTTTACCTTTTTACTGAATTTTCATGTAAAACTCCTGAAGTTACATATGCACCATATAATTCTACGTTCTTTGATGTAACAGGTTCACTTATGACATCAAGAAATCTGGCAGCTGTGGCTCATACAAGGTTAAATACCTGGTTTGCATTCTAATCCTTTTCAATAGATAGGTTAAAATAATTTTTAATGACTTGCTATACTCGTTCTACAGACACTGTTAAAATAAATACTTCCATATTAGTAGATGATACAGATATATATTTCTACCTTGTTTTCTTTCCATACATCTTGCTGTGATCAGCAATCTATCCAGCACAATTCAAGAAGCTCAGATTTCTGTGCTGTAGTTGTCTTTTGCTGATCTTTGCCCTCTGGACTTGCTTTCTCATAAAGCCACACACATCTGCTGCTCAAGTTCAAGTCAATGAACGTGAATATCTTCACTGGGGTGATAGAGTAAAATAAGTGTATCCAGAGTTCTGGGTACTGACCTTGCATTTACATGTGACATCTCACAACACCAGCAATGTTCTGTCCTTCCTTTAAAACACCAAAATACAACTTTAGCCTACAGACGTGTGTGTGTGTAGATAGATATAGATATAGATATAGTTCCCCTCTTATTTGTCAATGAAAAAGAGCATGCATTTGAAGAAAATTTTGAATGGAAATATTTACTGAATCAGTGTTCTCAGAATGCCCCATTTATTTAGACCATGGTATTTATCTTTTTTAGAGACAAAGTTCTCCCTCTCTAAGGTGGTCTTTCTCGTCTCAAGCAGAAGAAAAACTCTATTGGCTAAAACACTTAGTCATCATTAAAAGTATTTCATGAAGCAATAACTTGATTTTGTGAGCACCACCAGGGATTAGATTGTGGAATTTTAGAGCTGTCAGGGAAGTAGTTTCTCATCCCCAAAATACCTTTATTTATACTTCAGTCAGTGCTACCTTTCCCCCTCTTCCTTCTCCCACTCTGAGCTTCAGAGGGCAGCACATGAGGATGACCACAAATGCCACTCATCTGTTCTTCCAACTCCTTCAACATCATCTGTGTGTGGAGGGATGTACAGGCAGATCTGTTCCTCTACTTGTCAGACTAGACAATGAAATTATCCTGGTGGCTGTGATTCACAAGGAGAAGGAATGTGTTGGCTCAATTTGAGTTTCTTCCAGCCTGAGCGAGTGGTGAAGAAACATTCTTCCTTTGGAGATTTCGAAACCAAAAGAAGACAGAATGACATGGCTCCCCTGATGTCTCTGATAAGGCTGCTGTACAAGAAGCCACCAGGCAATACATAGAGCCTCAAATTTTAATTTTTTGAGAAAATGAAGGAAAAGGGATTTTGATGCAATACTGGTAGTAGTTGAAGTATTCAAATTTGCCCAGTTCTAGATTTGTCAAGTAAGAAAGCTACATGAATGGCTAAGGTCACCACTGTTGCTTGTACAGAAGAAAAAATTACCCAGATCCTATTGGCATTCATATTATATTCACCAGTGTCTTTCAGGAATAAAATAATTTCCTCATGCTAATAGCTCTCTCCCATTTAGAAATAGCACAGAAATTAAGTAAGGTCAAGACTGGTTAGGCCAGTGGGTCCATTGTCTGTGCAAAGGACATGACCAGTTCATGTTTTCTCATATGATTCCCCAAATCACTTTTTAAAAGATGGTAAGAGTGATGGTAGTTACTGAAAAATATGCCTGATAAGCCCTAACTGCCCAGTTCTGCTGGTAAATAGACACAAGAGTGCATCTTTCCTCCAAAATTTTCCCAAACCACATGGAATTAGGTATCATCCAACACTGACATTCCCATCCTCATTAGCACTCTTGGATATATGCTATTTGTATTTTGTGATTTTCTGGTTTTAATAGCCTCTTTTACTTAAGAATGACCAATATTACCTTTTCACTTTCTAGCCCCTCTGGGCCCCTACCTTCAGAAACTGTTCTTTTAGGCAAATATTTTTGTGTTGAATTATCACTCTTTTTTTATCCATTGTCATAAATTTCTTACAGTTATAATAATTTACTGTATCATATCATCTGTGTTTTCCCAAACCAATGATGCAGATTTTATGAAACTAATAAATGGGATATTTTTCTTTTCTAGCACATCTGCTTCCTCTGCAAAAAATCTGCCAGCATTAGCCAATTTAATACCAAGGTCCTTAGGCTTCTGCTTTCTTCTCTCTCCAAAATGCTGATTGTTATCCTGTACCCACACACTTCTTGTTTGCAATCTTGGAATGCTTTCTGACTGGCTACGTCCCTTAGAGATTCCCCTAACAGCCAGGGATTTGTGTTTGGCATTCGGTTTTCTTTAGAGGATGCCTTCTTTTACCTGCAATCTTTTTGATACTTTTTGGTTTTGAGAGATTAAGAGTTTTGCTAAGTTTCCTTCTGTATTATTTCATATGCTAAATTTTGTTATTTCTATTTTCTTTACTAATAATTGAAATTAATTCCTCTGAGCTACAAATAAGAGCATGTCAAGCCAAATTCTCTGTTTACCTAGGAAAAATATCCCAGACTTAGATCAATTCACATGATTGTGGTTCATGCCTCATATATGTTTGATTTTACTTAAGAGTCTGTAACAGACTGATCTTGTAACTTGTTCATTGGACTGGGAAGACTTTCAGCTATCCTTCCAAGGGCATATATCCAAGTTCTGGATCAGTTATTCCCATTAGTATCAGTTTAATTAAAATGCTTCACGTCAGGCATTGGGCAGGGCAGGGCGTGGAGGCAGGGAGGTCAAAGAACCTACCACAGCCTAAAGGAGCCATTTTTTATATATTTACTGTTTTGGGAAGGCTTTTTATAACACAAGTCTGTTGGAACAAAGTATTGACTGTAACATGAGGAGCTAATGATCATCACACCTACCACCATCAACTTAGACATTAGGTGAAGAAATATTTTAAATAATCTACTTGGTTATTTTAATCTTTTTTAAAAATAATATCCCGTCAGACCATTCACATTTGGTGATCAGTCATATTACTTCAGAGTCTCTGCATTTTCCACTGAATTCTTTGAATTCAGAACATTTTAAGATTGGCAACATCCTGTTAGAGACATGTTCACACCAAACAGAGCATGGCAACATCCTGTTAGAGACATGTTCACACCAAACAGAGCATGTCCTCCCCTTCTCTGGTCAGTAGGGCTTTGCACTTCCATTTTCATTAGGACCAGCATACTCAGACCCACAGGCACTGATGCTGAAGGGATTCTTGCCTGACAAAATCACAAGGGTGATTCCACAGTATAAGTGAGTGCCATGGTGTCTATTCTACAAGACTCTGCTTGGAGATCAACTTGAACAGTAACTGGCTGAAAGACCAAAGATAGCACTGGAGGTAACAGGAACTTCAGAACAAACTCTTAAATGCCTGACTATAAATGCAGGCTATTTATAAATGCAGACTATAAATGCAGACTATAAATGCAGGCTATGCCACTGCTGACTCTTAAAAGTGAGCTCTAAATCCAACTCAAAGCTGTATGCAAGACCACCTGCACTGTTTGCCTTGAGAAAACAACTTCTGTTGTCACATGGCACCAAAATTGTTTGGTTTGAATTGTGTCATGTGAAACAATACATAAATTATATAAATGCACAAGATACAAGCCTTACAGGATAAAATGCAAAGTCTGTCTCAAATGAACAGGCTGTGAAACTGAGAGTTTGTGATGAAAAGAAGAATGAAAGCAATAAGCTAAATAGTGGACATATTGTGAAAAATGGACATATTGTGAAAAATGTACTAGGTACTCTGAAAAATGCAAAGAACGGGCTTAGAAAGGGAAGATAAGAAATCCAAATGATACAATGGGAGATTAGAATAAATAATTGTACTGGGAACAGCCTGAAAACACTGAAAATGGAAATACCTGAAAAAACTTGCTAACATCTAAAGACTATTTTGTATTTCATAAAGGCACTGACCTATTAAAAAAATAAGACTAATGGTACCCAAGTAGATTGGGACTGGGATATATTTCATGAAAAAATGCACTGCTGAGTGCCTAAAGAAAGCCCTATGACTATACCTTCCTCTGCCCATCCATCAGTTGTGAATTAGAATGCTACTGTACCTTTGGTCAGCAGGCCTGTGCCCATCAAAGGTCACGTGGACAGAAGATTATTGTGAACAAGCACATCAGTGCAAGATGCATATGAAGAAAGTGAGAATGAAAAAGCAAATTTTTCAATATTCATATTTCTTAACACACTGCCCTCAGTAGATGGGAAAGAAAACAGAAGTAAAATCTTCCACAAATAGTTGTTCCAAATTTTAAACAAACGTAGGTCCAAAATTGTTTGTACTACTTTCCTATCAAGCAAAATCAGTGATGAAGCAGAATGTTAGGTGAATACTATAATTTTGAATACACATTTATAATTTATACTTGCATTTATATAAGATAACAAATTTTGTGTGCTCACTTAAGAAATACCAGTATATTTATGGCTTATCAATCCAAAGTTGCTCAAATTTTAGCATTCAGATTTGTGAATTATTCATAAAATAGCTGTGCAGTAGAAATTATTTATAGAAATGTTGCTGAAAATAGCACTCTTTGTAAACTGATTCTAGTAAAAGAGAAAGCTAATTTTGTTAAATTGTTTAGATCAAATTATCTGCTTAGCCTTATTATTGAGTATACAGTGCAGTCTATTTTTAACTATTCAGTGGGGCCCTCAGCACTTCTCAGAAGAGTGAGATAAAGCCTAACACATTTCACTGCTGCTGTTCTGGAGGCCTGCTGTGAATATGCAATTATGAATGGATTCAGAGTGTGAATTTGCTTTGAACTGTACTGTCTTTTATTGTGTTTCTGGGAACTGCTAAGCCATCCTGTTCTGTTTCCATCCAGAGTTTTGTCTTTTGAGGACATCATACACTACTGCAGAAGAAATAACAGGTATCTTCTATATGAGAAAGAGTAAGCAGAGCAAACAACATGACTGCTATTATGGGATTCACATGGGATTTGTATAGTACAATCTCAAGACAATAGATTTCCTTATTCTGTAGCTAGAAAGAGAATATGTTGGAGTCTGAGGTACAACTTAAATGCCTCAGGGGCCCTAGGGGAGTGTTTCTGCACAAGGACCCATGGAGTTGCAAACACTATCTGCACTGCAGCAGCGAAGCAGTGGCAAAGACTGAGGACTGACTTATGGCCATATCTCTGGTCTCTGAGAAATGCTGCAGCCCCTGAGCACTGTCAGAAGTCAGAAAAGTTAAACCAGTTGAGGATCTGACCCTAACTAAATTTCTAGTTGTAATTTTGTGGTGTTGCTGAGTCTAGAGTGATCCTGCCATCCCCAAGCCAGTAATTACTGGCTATGCCTGGGCCTGACATCTGCACAGCACTAAAAAGTTAGAGAGATAAGCCAAAATCTGGCCACCATTATTTAATATCCTTGCCCCCATTTTCTTTCTTTCCTCCTCCTCACTAAAGGAATCGTAAGCTGAAATAACAAGAAATTTTTTGCATCATTTCTGTCACCAAAGGTTCTCGGAGAAGTCAGGGTGAGTGAGGACCCATTCTAGTGCCGGTAAGAAGACTATTTTCTGTGTAGTGGAATTCTCAATTGCCTTTTTTCCTCTCCTTGAAAGCTTTTTAACAAAGAAAGTCATGCTGCTATTTACTCCTTGTTCATCATTAACTAAATAAAACTCCATAAATATTTCATTCTGGTAAAACCTTAATATTCAAATAAACCAACATACTCCAGCAAACATGTTCATTATTACAGATTACTCTGAGTTGATTGGGCACATATAAAGATTTCTATTCCCCCCTAAACAATAGGGGTTTTTTTATTATGTTTGGAAAAAAAAGAAAATCATCCTGAGTGGCTTCCTTCTATTTGTCTGGTGAACCAGTGACCAAAGGCAATGTCCAGAGAATGAAATTGTGACATCCTTTACATCCTTAGTGGTGTAAACTAGGTACCGTACTGAGGACAGTCACTTCAGGGTTAGTCCTAGATATCACAAGACACAGTGTGCTCTATAATTTTTGAGAAGACAGATGCAGTTGCATAATACAGTGACATTTAATGCTTAAGAGTCATCACTAGCAGCCACCTTAAGGTACACTCAGAACTGCATTTCATGCACAGAAATGCTTATGGAACTAAACGTTATTTATATTCAGTATTTTGCTCATCATTTTTCTATTTGTTATCATGCAGACACTGTTTCATTTTTTGCTAACACCAGGACTGGATACCTATAAAACACAGATATGGTGGTTTGAATTCACACTTCTGGGGGTTTTTAAAGCTCAATTTTCAGGGATTAATTTGAGAACAGTGCAATAGCAGAGTGTGAAAAAGGGAATGGTTCTATTCTTCTGTACATAGTGATAGAGAATTTCTTTTACTATGAACACTTGTAACCAAGTAATTATGTTTGGTAAAGAGGCAATATGGAGCAAAATTCTTAATCCTTATCCTGTCTGAGTAAGAATTTAGGGATTTAGCTCTGCATAACAGTTGCTTCACATTATTAGTATATGATTACCTTTACCCTGTGTAATGGTGAGAGAATATGTTGTTACCCAGTGTTTGGAGTTTATTGTACACAATCTAGAAACAAAGTGCATTTATGTGATGTTGTCTCACACATGTATTTATATTCTCCATACATTGTGAAATAGCATATAAATGTGCTATTTCCTCATACACAAATTATCTTTTAATTATACCAAATCTGCAGCTCACAGGCTAGATTTCAGCACCAGCTATTCAATTACAATCAGTAGATGTGACTTCCAGTTCTGCCTCCCTTGCTGTCACTCCAGGGTTGTAGCAATTTAACTGTAGGTTCATATCTGTGACAAGAACACACATTCTTCTTATCACATAGAAAGTAACAGGATTTTAGAACTCCTCTTTGTTGCTAGGCTGGACTGAACACATTAAAATATTATGACATCCTTAGATTAAATTCCCTGTCTAAATCAAAATCATTTTTATTATCAAAGAGAAATTAAGGAGAAATTTGAAACACAATGAAATGGAAAATAATTCAGTCAGACTTGTTCCAAACTTAAATACTTAATGTCTTTCTGTGAATTCAGAAAGAATTCTTCGGTTGACCAAAGAACCCAAGCTTGGATAACCTACAATTAACCCATGTGAAGCAGTGTTGTGGAGTCCCTCTGAGAAGCTCCCATGGCACTTAGGAGATGGCTGATTAACTGCACTGCTGGGACAGCTTCCCCTCCATGGAGTTTCCACAGCATGCCTATCAGGAAACCATCACTGTACAATCAGTCTACTCCTTACTGACTGAACCTCCAAAGATGAAAGTGCAGTAGAATTATTTGCCAAGTGACACAAATTGATCCCTTGTCCTTAATAAAAATTGTGTTCCAAAACCTTCAAGCTTTTCTAGCATGCAGAGTACAACTCATTCCCAGATGAAGTGAGACCATTCTTTCCCTCTTTATAAACTTGTAAAGAAAGCCTTTGGAACCTATATAGGTCATCTACCTCCAAATTACGCCCTGGGGATACAATTCTCAGTGATCATTAGATTGGTTTACTATTATATGAACAGCACAAAGAAAGAATTGTTTCCCCCTTTAATCCAAAGATGTTAATTATTGCTATTAATAAAAGAAAGTATTTACTATTCTTGTCACACTGCCTCATTTGCAATGGCTGATTATCTTGGGAAGAGAATTGTTTTTGTATTCCTCCCTATTCTGAAATTCTGTGTAGCTCCCTGTGGGAAGAACAAAAGAAGAGGACTCATTCTTCCTCAGCAGTCACACAGCTGATCTCACAATATGATGCTGAGTTCATAATGCTTCCAAGTGTTTACCAAAATAAAAGAGAGAATGCTGTTTGTTGTGTTTAACTTCAGATTATGCAATTTCAGGAATATATGCTCCTGTACCAATGAGAGGAGGGAAGGACTGATCCAGAGCTCAGTTTGGTTTTAATGTTTCTTTCTCTTTCCATTCTTACTCCTTCCCCGTTTACAAAAGGAATAATGTAGAAGAAAAAGTATTTGTAAAGGGACACAGGAGGGACCCTTCCTTTGTTCACTTTGACACTTATTTGGCATTTATTTTATCTCATTTTGGCAAAATTACATTGCAGCTGTCTGGAAGTGATATTTAATCTATTATGAACTCTGCATGAAGTATTTTTAGATTTGATTTTGGTGAGCCTCCTCTTAGTAAATTATTTCTAATTCATATGAGTTGCATGAACCCGAGAGCTCCATTAACCTTCATTATGCCTTCTCCTCACTTCATAGTCTGAGCTCACATACAAACACAAAGGAAAGCTCTAAATGAAACAGTGTCTTAAAAAAGATTCCAAACTTATGAAACAAACTACTGATTTAAGGAGGCACAGCTACCTTATCTATGCTAAGGTCCCACCATTGTTGTGTTTGACTGGTTTTATTGGACCAGAGCCTAATCAATAGTTTCTGACAGTAACCTTGCTTTCTTGTCAGCTCAGAAGAGCTCGTTTTCTGTCCTTCTGCTGCCCTCTAAAAACATCCTTCATTTAAACAGTATTTTGAGGGATCCTATCCCCCCACTTTAATCTCAAATGAAAAGCAAAAAAGTCTCTCAAGTACTTCAGAATTTTTTCTCCTTCCCAGGTCATTCCCTTCACCCAGAAACAAATCTTGTGCTACCTACCTTCATCAGAACACTCACAGAATCATAAAAGATAAACTAGAAACAGAAGCTTGAAAATGTATTCCTCCAAAACAGAACAATTTAACATACTTGCATCATAAACTCTTAGCCCTGCATCATCCTAGAAATACAACTGAAATTTGAGTGCTTTATGTTGACAGATGGTGTCATAAGAGCATTTTCCGAAAAGTGAAGTGAATACATTTATCTCAAACTAAGAATTCAGGCCATGCAGCTCTTCCCTTTTGCTCTAAAGTCTTCAAAATCAGTGAATTTATCATCTGAGCATTACAGAGTTCTCAGTCCTCCTAATTTGTAACTATGCATTGAGCTGGCTGTTGGAATGTGCAGGTGTGATTAAGCAGATCTAAATACTGTGCTATGGAAAAGAAAGAAAACAGTTGATCAAGTTAGTGCTTGATCAACAAATTATATGTGGCCTGTAGTTCAAGAATGTTATTCTAAAGATAACTGGCATACCTTATGTTCCCCTTTAGGCTTTATATCACTTCCAGTTCATTAACTCCTTTGTTAGTGTTGTCTCAGTTATAAAGGATGGTAGCTTATATTATGTCTTTTAAAAACATGGTCCAAAGAAGGACTTTCCCCTGGATTCCTTGGAAGGTTTCTTAGAGCCCTTCTGTTTCAGCTGACAGGATGGTGCTTGTATTACAACAGCCTGAGCCTCCCTCCTTCAGCACTGGTCAAGGTCTGGGTTCAGAAAGTAGGGGTGTTGCTGTCTTCTGGAAGTGCTCTTCTCTTTAGTATAGGACAGGACACACTTGCCTGGAAAGGTTTAGCTCAGTGCTGCTATTTCAGAAACCCACTAAAACACCAGTATCTGTGAAGTCAATGATACTTGGTCATTGCAAGTAGCAATGTACTGATTGATGGAAAATATGACATTTTTATGAATTCATATTATATTTTGTAAAACTCTTTTAAAAAGTTGCAGTACAGATTCCTCAAATCTAAGTGCCCTTTTCAGTGAGTAATCAATAATTTACATACTACAAGAGCAGAGGCAGAACTCGTGTTCAGAGTCTTACGCATAATCCTTTAGGTATAGCATATCCATGAATCTGTATCATGAGTAGGCAAAAATAAGTGCTGAAATAACAATCAGTAAGGTTCCATAAAGTGAAATATGAGGTTTTCTCTCATAATTTCAGGGATTAAATAATCAATTCATACAAAAAATTCTCTACAGTTGTTGATTAGAACAAAAGATATTTTGCTGGATCATAAAATTTTTTATTCATACTTACATTCCTTTGTGCTTCAGTAAAACTAAATCAGTCTAGGGTAGTGTAATTCTTCCATGCATGGAATAAAAACCATCAAAAAGCACCACTGTACATAAGATTTTCAGTGATATATGCACACTCCTTTACTACTGATAAGGAACTCAGGAGAAACAGTAACACACCAGTCCTTTTCTCTTAAATTTGTATGTCAGTACTAGAACCTGGCATTTGTGCTGCATTTTCCTAAAGATTACAGGTTTGCCTTTCAGGAACCTCTGACATGTATCCAGTAAAAACACCCGAGAAGGACTGACGTGGTTATAAATCTCTTGCTGCTACAGCCTTGGAGTTGCCAGGAGTCCCTGCTTATCACAGCATAACCCAGAGCTGAGTGCAGCCCATGATGCCAACAAATGTCTTAGAAGTCCAGGAAGAAAGACAGTGCACAAGAGAGTCATGTAATCCAGAGAGCTCTTCATGCTCAGACATCTTTTCTCAGCCAGTGCAGGACAGCTAGAAGGTCCCAATGCGTCCTAACACAAACCAGAAAGCTCCTGGTTCTTGATTTATGTCAGCCTTCACTCTTACACTTCTGTCCTGCTCTCCCTGTGAAACAGCTCAGTTTTCAGCTGCAGTAATTTTCTTTGGCAGACTGTTAGTGTATTACCCAGTAGGAACACCATACTAGACTGAGGAAAAGTCTTTTGAAAGGATCATTATAGAATGAGGAATAAAGAATATTACCTTGTTGAGTTATTTTTATTTATATTCCTCTTCCCTGCTGTCTTATCTTACAGTAGCATGTGAAGTAATTTTTTTCTTTTTTTTCCTCTTCTACAATAGATTGCAGACAACTGTTTGCCAACCCAGAAGGCTTAAATTTACAGTATGAATACAGACTGTGAATTGCCTTAGATTCTTTGTAATTACTGAAGACTGACTTTGTGCAGCAATGTTACTGGCTGTATAGAGTGCTGGAAGGCTTTTATCCTAATGGTTACATTCGGAACACAAAACAGCGTACTGTGCTACAGCTGCACTGCAGTTCATATGCCTTTGGCATGAGTAACAGCTTTAAGTAATTTGGAATTATAATCTGTCCTTCAACATCTGCTAAAGCAGGTGCTTTCTTTTTCCAAGATACTGATATTCCTGACTGTCAGCCCTTTCAGTTTCTATTGCATTTTTAAAGGGTCTATATTGTCATATCAGCTCCACTATTTTCCTCTGATTGTCTTCGAGATAAATAATATTTGACTATCTTCTCTACAGGCATCTAGTATTTAAAATTTGAAAATTTTCACATGAAGATTGTAGGGCCAGTTTTCTCTTTTTTATTATTTGGAAAGTTCCTTGAGAATTCTTTTGTCTAATGGAGCAGCACTTGCACTTTGTGCTCTGAAACAATGTTGTTTTCAACTCATTACATAAGGAGAAATGAGGCATCTTGTGAAGTAAGCATTAGAATATGAAGTCAGAAAGTCTGCACTGCTAAGCCAGATTGGTCTTTGGGGAAATTGGATGTTTCCACTCCACTAAAAAGCTATTATAATAACATTCTTCTGACTGCCAAGCAAGCTGCACTAGAGATTTCATTTGCTCCCTGCTTAATGTATCTGACTTCTAATACCTCACTTTTGAGTCAAAGCAAGAGATTTTACCTTTTTTTTCTGTGACTCTCTTGCTCCTACTGATTCCCAACCTTCATTCCTTTATTGGTTTAATTAGATTCTAGTATCCTTGCCAAGTTCAGGACAACATAAACTTGCAGCAGTGCAGGAACAATATCTTCTGAATTAAACAGTAATTCCTCCAAGACTCAAAGTGCAAAGAGAAAAACAATAAATGACATTTGTATCTAGATAGCGTTTGCATTATACATTCAACCTTGGCTTTCCAGCTTTATCTCTAGAGCACAGTGCTACTGAGGTAAGAGCTGAAGCATCTCATCTGCCCTGTAAACCAGGATTTTTCATCTCCTCCACTCTGCCTTCTTGCTGTGGTGTGTTACCTGATCTTGTTACATTTTGAAAGAAATATTTACAAATCCAATATATTCTGTCTCTGAGACTGCTGATCAGCTCAAGGGATTTATAGATGTGACATTTCCTGTACATCTAGGAATTCATAGCAGAAATGAAAGTCTTCAAGGAACACTGATTGAGAGATTAATTTGTGCGTTGCTATCTGGTGTACACATAGTGCACAGTCCAAAATTTATTTATAGGTAATTCATTATGCCCTCAAGGAACAATGAGGAAAGTCTATACTACATGAGGAAGGCTTTATCATACTAGAAAGATTTAGCAAAGCTAAGTCTACAATCTCATGTCTCAGTTACTTAATACAGGTACCCTTAAGCTATAACTTCTAGGAGAGTCTTTGACCCTGCAAGGAAGGATGGAAAATCTGGAGCCAGATTACAGAGTTCTTCTGAAAAGATCCACATCTGTGAATCTCATCTGAACTCAATTGTTCTAACCCCAGAAAGCAAACTGTAGCACAGAAAACTCATACAACGTTAAGGGAGCGTTCTAGGTTCATATATGTATATGAGCCAGGTAAAATTTTTAGGAAGTTGTATCATTTATTGAACCAACAGATAGAGAAAATGGTTTGCTAAGGGAAAAAAATCAGCAATTTAAATGGCTTAAGAAACCATAACCAGGAGTTACGAATAATCAAAAATACACAAGAGCTAAAAACAGCTCAGACATGGAACTTAAAAATGTACAAGAATGAAAGACTTCCAGAAGCAAAACATGAGGGCAGAATTCAGGATAAAGCAAGATTGCTTGAATGTCCCCATTTAGGTGTGGTTTTGTAGCCTGCTTTCCAGGCACTGGAGCACTCCCATAAGCTGTGGGGATAAGTAACTCAACAAGCAACAAAATAAACGTATTTCAGGTCTATCAAATTTTCAAAAGAAATAAAGTGCATAAGCTGATATTTATTCTAAACACTTTGAAATAAGAATTTGTTGCTTAGCCAAAAATAGCCATTCTTGTTACCAATAAGCCATTGAATTTATGTGAAATGACTTGATTGACAAGTTTCTGAGGATGAAAAAGTCATTTACAACCTAAGGACTTGTCTCTTTCACCTCTAAAAGGAAGTTTTTGAGAATATTTCTTTTTATATCAGTCATATAATAAAATCTCCAATGATAAATTTAATATTTTAAATTCATCAGAATATTTTTAATTCATACTATGGATGAAAAATGCGCATGTCATGAACTTTATCTACTGAGTTTTCCTTTAACTCATGAACTTATCTGTATCCTTAGTTTGCTAAACAGTATATTAAAAATCTCACCGTCCAGAGCAGAGCTTAACAATGTCAGCAAAGATAATCTAGCCAAACCAAGAGGATTGTGATATATCTCTTGTGTAAATCATGCAATTCATGCTTGGCCTTTAAACTGATTTTGATTATTTGACTATAATGAGCAAAAACTGTCTGCAAAGTGACTGTCATTTAATTAAGTTACTCCACAGCTAAAACTTAGCTCTTTATTTTAAAACTCCCCTTAAATCCTTCCAGGAAAATGTGGTATAAATTCAAGTTGGGTTTTGTTGAAGTGCCCTTCAGGAAATGACTTGTGTTATCTGTGAAACATGTGTGTGGTAATAAAACAAAAAGAGCTCCCAACAGGGATAATTTAGGAAAGCACTATTAACAGCCTTCAGGCTCAAGTTGTCATCCCTTGCATCAGATATAAGACCTGCAGAAGTCTGTTTCCTAAACAGTCTAAAGTAGATGAGAAGCTGCAACAAGCTAACACTTGGTTTCTTGGGCTTTATTTCTACCGAAAAAAAACAGTGTCTTTGAAACTGTTACTGCCCTTCATTAGGCAAGTTTTCCTGTTACTCCTGACAGGCCCCTGCTAAAATCCTACACTAATGTACCTGCCTTCCTTCCCCCTTGACCTCAAGAGAGCTTAGGAGAAGTAAGAACACAGGCAGGAGGTGCTTCCCTGCAGCAGCCATATTTTCATACTAGAGAATGTATTTCCACCTCCTTTTTCCTTCATTATATGCTATGCTAAAAAAAAAAAACAAAAAAAAAAAAACCACACTAATAACTAATTCTTGCAAATAGCCCTATGGCATGCCATCTGGCCCCAAAGAAGACAAATATTTTCCCTAAGCAATGGCTGAGGTAGATTCCATCTGGAATCACTTTTCTCCTTATTTGTGACAGATTGACTCTGTTGTATTCATAAGAGAACAAATAAGCAATAATTTGTTAGTCCATCAAAAGCAAAAAGTCAATAAAAAAGAAGTATGTTTGAAATGCAGTTTCTTCAGTTTCCCACTTTTGAGTTCCACAATATTATCTTCAGCATCTTCCTATTTCTGTCAAATCATCTCTTTTTATATAGATTTTAAATCATTTTATTCTAGTTATAAATCTAAAATGGATTTTCAAAGCTAACAATTATGGGCCTTAGTGCTTTTTTATTGCTATTTAATTGCTTTAACACCACCAGCACTTTGACAAATCGGCTAACAATTTTTTTTCAAGTTTCATGTTAGTAGCTTTTACTGTTATTGTTTAATCTCTTGGTGCTTTTTTAGAAGCAGGAGCTGTGAATCTTGGCTAGGAATACACTAATGGAAGACAAAAACTTGGAACAGAATTTTTTCTTGGTCAGGACGGAGGGCTATAAAATACAGATAAGAACTGTGTAGTCTGAACTGTACAGTAGCTTTGATTGAAATTTCCTTTTCTTGTTTTATGATCCTTGATACGAGTTTGTGCATGTTTTTAAAATCATCTTTTTGGATTGAAAACACTCTCAGGAGCTCCAGAACAAGTTGTGTGCCCAAAGTTATTTTTTGCCCTTTTGCAAATAGTTCTACTTTCTGTAGCACTGTTGGCCAAGCTGCAGGAACTAATTACAAGATTTAGTAGAAATATTTTATTAAATTTCTCTGTCATTTGCTAATAAGTTAGTTAAATCTCCCTGTAAAATTAATATCAAATCTTGAAGGTTATGTAAATGCCTTCATTAATCAAAATCTTGGCCCTTTTTTATTAATTAGATCTAAAAGCTTATGTAAAACTTCACCAGCATTGCCCATGAATTTTATTCTCACAGTCATATTGCTAAGCAGTCCTTTAAAGACTCACTGACTTTGTGATTCCTAGTTGTTGAATTTCCCCTCATTAAAGCTAGAAAGAACGCCTGCATTGAACTGCTTGTGGACAGAAACCTTTTTCTCTGTAAATCAAATCTTTGCTTCTGAGCTATTCATTGATGCTCACTCCTCACACTTTTCATATTTTTCTCCTATGAGATAATAGTGGTGTTTTAATTTTGATACTGTAAACAGAGGATTATGACTGCACATGGGGATTAAGTGTGGGAGATGATAAAAGAATAGCCTTAAAGTGCTGAAGAGACTTTTTAAAAACACAGGTTATGGAGAGTGTCAGTAAACAGAAGGCTTCTGATGGGGTATCGGCTGAGTCCTCATCATTTATACTCCGCTGTTGTCAGCTCACTAAATCCCACAAAACTGCAAAATTCCAGTCATGTCCTAAACTAGGAATGACCTTGTTTCCTTTCGTCTTAAAATGCAACTGTAAAAGAACGACTATAATGCGACATGATGTGCATTATTATGTTTTTTTAGTATACATTTTCACCTTCATTTGGAAGATGAAAAGTGAAATTTTTGTGTGGGATAAGTCATTGATCAGTTTGATGTCAGAACTGCTTACTGTGCTGTAACAGCTTTGTTCTCTTCCACTGTCACAGCCTGTAGTATCAGACACTGCTCTGTACAACTGCAAAGCAACACAAAGCCCAGCCATTTCCCACCATCTCCTCAGCTGCTGCAATCATGGTCTGTAGTAGCTGAAAAACCACCCACTATTAGTCCAAGAACACAACTTCCTAACTCAGAGAATAGGATTCAGTGCCTCTTTTAGAGACACAAGAGAAGAGATAAAGGGTAGCACGTGACAGGGTGAAGAATCACAAGTGTTCAAATTATTAACTTCTAAATATCACCATGCAAGCTACATACTTACAGTGTGAACATAGTTGTTTAGACTATGTCTCCAGTTTTCCTTTTCCACAAGTTTGAAAAAATACCTATATTTATGTCAGTGTTTACATTGGCTCGCAATTTTCTGTGCTAGTTTCATGAGATCTTTCAATGGACACCACTCTCTTGTAATCAAAAGAAGGTGGCCTCTCCTAATAGTTGCTAGCTTCTGCCCATATGGATTTTTCTGAGCATTGTGCTCATACTGAAAGTCTACAGAGTGGTGTGGCAATCACACCTGAGTCAAACCCCTGGTAGAATGGAGGAAGGGAAGTCAGAATTCAAATCGATTCTTTCAAATCAGTGTAAAGATCTCTGGTTAGCCAGCACATCTACTGAGCCTGGGATCCTGGAATATCATGAGCTGTATGAACTACAGTAACCTTATTTGTCCCTAACAAGAGGCAACATTCAATACTAAGAATATTAACCAGTTCAGGATTTTAATTCTCAAGGAAGGATCTCAACCTTCACACAGCAGGCAGTGTGCCTGAGGTGATGGAATGACCAGGCTGAGGATGGGCACACTACCATGACTGCCACTGTGCCCATGCATAAATGCTAAATTTATGAAAAAAGGTGCTTTGAATTGTCTTTTAGGCATCTTTCTTTTGGTATACTCAAGTTGCAAGGTAGGAGCAAAGAGGCAGAAATCCCTAATAGCTCACCACTAAGTATGTCTTAGTTTTTTCAGAGCCATTTTTTCCCTATCTCTTCCTTCCTGCAGCTTTCTTTTCCTTCCTCGTAAGAGTTTTACAAGTTACTGTAAACTTTTCATGTTCAGAGTAGCTTTTACAATCTCACTTCTCACCCACATGCAGAAATCTCAATCATCCATATCAAAACTTACAAAATTAGCATTTTTTCATTTCAGGGAAATGGTAGCCAAGATTAAACCACACATTATTTAGGTTTTATTTATTTATACAAGCCACTTGTACTGCCTGAGAGATAAAAACACTTATCTTTAGAAGATATGGGACACATTTGTGGGGCTTTTTTTTAATATTTATATTTTGTGTTGTTCATTGCTGTGCATTACAGAAGTTCATTTCCCACAGTACTATCTTCAGACAACAGCACCAATCTAATACATTTCTCTTTTTGCTCACAGGGGGCTGGGAACAGAACTTTGGACCTTCAAATTTGACACTCAAATTCTTCACCCAGGAGAAGCTGCAGTTGCTAATAGTATTCGGGCCTATGGAGGGCAGCACCCATTCCTTACAAGGATGGATCTAACTCAACCACTCAGGGTCACACACCCGTTTAAATTATTTCAGTAAAAAAAGAAAAAATAGGATAAAGGGGAAGATTAAGGGATTTTAATTGCTCATTTTAATTTAAGTGAGATATGATTTAAAACTTTTATTTCTGTTCTGTAAAGTGTAAATAGGGCATTAGAAAGGCAGCTAGAAAACAGTATGTCATAACTTCAGTAAGGCTTATGGGATACTCTCTATTATTTTTCTTCAAGTAATACAATTTTGATTCTTTCCCAGATAAATACCTTCAGTTCTTCTCAGCATTATTCAATTCAGAAACTTCCAGGATTGTTACAGCCTTAGAAAATAGCAAGTGTTTGCTTTCTATACCCTTAAACATAAAAGTATTTTACAGCATCTTTGATCTGGGCTTATGCTTTGTAGCATATCCATACATTGTTTTACCCACTACTGAAATGCAGCATGTTTTACTGAGCTGAAACACAGCACCTGGCTCATCGTATTCAAAGCACTACACAGCATTTAGAACAGATTAAGTACCCAACTGAAACAGCAAGAAGCATTTTGCTAGACAGAACACAGCTAACTACTGGAATTTGGCCATGGCATTCAGATTAACACCTCTGTCTTGCAGACAAGATAGCCCATGGAATTTTCTCAATATTCACTTAAACTACTTGTAAGCTTTCATCCCTGTTTAAAAGTAAACTAGGCCTTCCAGGATGGTGTCGAGAAGCAGTATACATTAAAAACGGATTTGCTTGCAATGAGACACATTCAAAAAATCTTTTTATTTGAAGATTTTGCAGGAAACATGGTGCTTTCTGAACAGAAATCTAATTTTCTTTCTCGGTCTTTCTGCCTACAGAAAAAGATCTTTGTACCTCAGGAGGGAAATGTTAATGCCACCGTTGTTAGAAAATGCAAACAGGAAGATACTACAGCCTTTAAATGCCTTTATCAGTGCCATGCTCATTAAACCTATAAACTTCTGCTTAGTACCTACATGTGCCGTAGCCTCTGGGGTACCAGACCACTGGGAGTAAGCTCAAGTTTAGACTTCTGAAGAATTTTTCCCTATTTCATCCCTACAGAGGATACGACAGGGATATGTTAGAAAAGGGTATCAGCATGATGTGACAGTTTAAGAGACTTGCCAAAAGAATGTATGGCAACATGGTGGGATGAAGGGCAAGTCAGCAGGATAACCCTTGCCACCTTGCTTTTTCATTACTCAGTCTTGACAATTATCTGCATTGGGAAATACAGGAGAATACAGCCAAGTGTTTCTGTAGTGCAAAGCTGTACATTTACAAAGAACAAAGACTTGCTTGTCAGAATGCAGCAGAAATCAAACAGTAGATCGTTCCTTTGCTCTCAGTTCCAAAGACAGCACTTGGCCAAATGCAGACACAGCCATGCTACTAAATAAAAAGGAGATGAGCTGATTTCTGGGCTCTGAGGGGCAGCTGCTTTCCACACAGCAAAACTACTCTTTCCCTCTTGAAATGCTGCATCCGTGTCCAAACCATCTAACTGAAGCATGCCCAGGCATAAAAGGAAAAGGTAACTAGGGTGTGTGGTACTAACAAACACTATGGTTTGCTATGGGCCAGCATTCAACCCCATACCCCCCAAACCTGTTGTATTTATAAGTGCAGATATACCCCACGAGACATACCCTTTTCCCAAAGACAAAATTTCCTTTTGAGAGGGTATTTTACTTTGCAAACCCTTTCCACTTTCTTCATTTCTGTGTTCTTCTCACTTGCAAATATTCAAGGAGATTTTAAAAAGTCACTGAACAAATTTACCTGTATAGATTAAAAATGACAGTCCACAGGCAAGCTCCCATTCAAGGGTCTGTAAGTGCTGACTGCAAAGCTGTAAGCTTGCATTAACCAGAGGAAGGACCAGTTATACTGCCCATTCTCACAGAGTCTAAAGGCACTTTGGCTCTAAGTAGCTTAAGTCCCTGTTTTCTAACATCTAGTTGCAATCAGAGCCAGCTGGAATCACTTATTTTATTCAATTACTACAGAGTTTACTGATTTTCATTGCTCAAGCTCTCTCCAGGATTATATACGATCTAACTTCAGTTTCAGCTCCTTTAATATCTTAAAATTTACTCTCAATGAAAGCCAGCTCACCTACCTCACACCCATCCTCAACAGAATAATATGTATTTTGAGGATGGAAAATTGTACATTAAGCATGAGAATTACTCCAGGAGGACTTCTGTATAAATTCTCATATCCAATCGGTACAGTTTTCAAAGGAAAGCAAAACTGCAACAAATTCCAGACCCAGAACTGTCCAACATTGCACCCTGCCATTCTGTAGATGCTCAGAGCAAGACAAGGGATCACAGAATCCTTGAAAAACGTCCAGATTTCGAGCCTCTGTTAAAGGAAAAAGGACTGTCTGCACAATCTTTAGTCATTATCTACTAAATAGATGTCTCCATATATTTTAGAAAATATGCTCTTTCTCCCATTAGATCCATCATATCACACATTTGAGGGAAAAGCTTATGAGGTTTTATGAGTACCTGATATAAATGTTATTGAAAATTAAAATAGCAGGAAATCAAGAGAAGCAGCTTTTCATTTCACTTAGTCCTTCCCCATCCATTTGTTTTTCCCAGTTGTTTCAATTAACTGCAGATTTTCCTAAATCAGACTGCCCATCCTGCTTCCTGTTTCAGTCAATTCCCGTAATTCTTCTGTGGAGACACTACTTTGTTATTCTGTACACTTGGGATTTGCTAACAGCAGAACACAAGACAATAAGTGTGAAAAAAATGTGAAAATGTTCTCTAATGTCTTCACTCAAAAGAAGCTCCCTGAAGCCTGAAAAATGAACCAGCAGATAGCTAAGACCACTTCAGAAAGGTCACCTCCAGAGCATTGGTCCAGAAGCATGTAATAGACACCACACTATAAATCCCTTGCTAAATACTTCTCTAAGTGTCACTTGACTGCAGAATGTCACTGTATATGCACTGATGAGCTGTGAGAAGATACATTCTAGAAAGGGCACATACCTCTCAAACTGCCCTTACAAAGAACCTGGATATCAGTGCTCACAAGTAGCACTGCAAAGCCACAGGGTTTTGTAGAACAAAAACAGAGTAAGATGAAGAAGGTACAGTTCTCTAAATTCAGAGAACTGCAGTTGAACTGATAGCACAAATCTGTGCTTTCTCAGTCCATCTGCAGCTCTATGAATTTTAATTGCCATTCCAGTTCTGAGAACTTTGCTTTGTACATGCATTAACGTAATGTGAATAAATAATCATGTGCAGGAACACGACTAATGACTAATGTACTGCCATTTTTTAAACCAGTGTACTACTGAGTTCAAGAATATGTCACATGAAGATGACTACCTACACTATAGAACACTGCCATGAGGGAAGCCTTGACTTTTCTTCTTGAGTTAACTTTCTAAACCTAACCTGTCAAAGTACAAACCTACTGAGATGTAAGATTCCTGATTTTGCTCTGCTTCAGAGGAATCTAGTTAAGCCAGCTGAGCCATGAGTATGCAATCACTTCTACATAAAATGCAAGGTTTCAGGTATTTACATTATAGCATTTACCCATGAATGCAATTTTGAATTGCAAGAATTATTTAAGGTAGCATTGCTTTTTTACATATATTAAGTAAGTGACATCAGGGTTAAGTGACTGCTGCTAAACTTCACTGTTTCCTTTCTTGCAAATCCGTATTTTCCTCTGGCCAGGAGGTAATTAGACAGTTTTTGGGGTGGGTGCCTGGGTATATTTTCACATGTTGCTGACTCAGGACATTTGCTTTGTTGCTTTTCCAAATTGATGTTAATTACTTTTTACTGTACAGAGATCCTACTACCTCAGTTGTAATAAGATAATGTTGGGATGTATTCTCATTTTCAGTAGACTCAATCCCTATCAAAATGGAACAGGATCTCAAAGTGAAAGTAAATATCAGAGACTGGAAGAGCCTTCAGACTTCTTATTAAATAAAGGCCTTAAATAATACTTTTAATAACCCTAGTAATTTGTAATATATTAATTGAATACTACAGAACTAGCATACAATAACATTAACAACATTGAAATTGCTACAGATTGACAGATTTTTATGTAAGATCAAAATATGGCATCTGAAGTTATTCTGTATAGATGCTTCCATTCTGGCTGACTTTAGAAGTTAATTAAAAGAGGAAGTTATCATACCAACAGAAATTTAGGGTAATAAAGAATATTGTTCAGATTTTAGAATTGCTGTTGCATTCTAGCTTTTGTTCAGAAAACTAATTCATAGCAGTTAATCATAAACTAGAATTGCAGCTTTTAAAAAAACCAGAAAATACAGAGCTGAAATGAAACACAGATCATAAGGTTTTGTTTCTATTTCCTAGCAAGATGAGAATAACTCTTCAGTTATTCTGTGGCTTCAGGTATGATCTTTGTATATCTTACCTCAGATGTGGTACAAAAATTTTCTACTTTTTGCTTGCCATTTTTTAATTTACCCAATTATTTATAGTAAAGTACAGCTAAAATTATTTTAACATTCTATTTCCTTAACAAAAAGGGGGTTTGGACACTTACACAGTTCTGGTAAAAACACAAACAAAATATAGTTTCATTGAGTATTCCACTGTTCAGGAAAGATATTTTTAAGACTGTTCCCATGTACACCTTCTCTAGCAATAGTGCTCTGAAGCAATACTTGACAAATGGGTGCAGAGAATGGGAAATACCAGACACACAGAATATGGACAATTACACAGAGCAAGTGCTGTCCCTGTCTAAGCAATCTGGGGCTGGCATTGCCTTTGCAGCAGCCCAGGATGCAGCTGCCACATATTCGCAGCCCTAGCAGAACGGGTTTCCAGCTTTCCAGGGTGAGCCTCACTCCTGCAGGCCCTGGGCCAGGGCAGCCTGAGGAGGCTCCCAGACACTTGTACAACCTGCCCTCATCCCTGCACTGCAGCACAAAGGGGCTTTAAAGCCCCAGTGCAGCTACAGCAGATCTGACTTCAGCACCATGGGGGTACCAGCGTTCTGGTAATGTTAAATTATATAACTAGCCAAGAGGACTAGAGCATCATCTCCTGCTGAGTTCTTTAAAGATGTATCTAGCAGCAATACTGGGAATTACATGGCAGCAAGCTTTCTCTTCCGCAGTCAAACCAGTTGGAAGAAAATAAAGTGCTAAACTGCATTAATGAATATTCTGTCACAAGAACCAAGCAGCATGTCATCTGTTAGGAATAATCATAATAACCCAACAAACAGCATTCTTTCCAGGAATTGAAAATACCCTGGATGAAGGATAATCAGCAGTAATTATTAATCTGGGCATCAGAAAAGTCTTTCTTTGCCTTTTGAATGTATCTTGTCAAATGTTAAAATTCAGGAGGAAACCAATTACATTCTTCTGTGAAACAGCAAATGTTGAAGAGAAGAAAACCGAAAATGTTAAAAGCTGCAATTCAATGTGGTAAAAAAAACCCTATCATTACATTCAGGAAATGTCTTGGAACTGAGGGAATTAGTGTGCTTATTAAACTTCTGAAAGAGGACAGGAATAAAAAAAGGTGATAAAACTGATGCATAGAATTTTTTTTGTATTAAGTCTAGAGAGTGTGCTGAGATACTTCAGAATAACCTAATAAAACTGGAAAATTATCCAAAATTATCAAGTGTTACCTTATCCATATTGGAAGTAATCAGTGGAGGTCCTTGGGAAATTTACAAATTGCCAATGAAATGCGACAGTTCAGCAAAAAGCCTCATTCTTGATGTCAGTCTGGACAATTCAGTGTGTACCATCTGTTCAGAGGAGAACTTTAAGCCCCTCTCCACAGAAACACTAACTCCTGGAAAGCCTCAAATGCCTTTACCTGCTAAGCCCTTCATCAGGCTGAGGTAAAGGCCTGACTCATCTCTCAGTCTTAAAATCACAATATCAAGAATAGGCCACAGAGACTCTAAAGAGAAATGTGCATAATGACCACCATCAGGCAATCCAAGCTTATATGAACTTTATCTTCTGAAATACAGAAAATACTCCAAGTAAAACTTCTGTGATTGCATAGCATTTCTCAAATTTGCAATCTATACACCACTTCTAGCAACTACATTCTTCACAAAAGACATCATTAAATTGTGGAACTCCATGCAGGTGAACGTTGTGCCTCCTGAAAGTACAGATGACTTTAAAAATTACTTGAAAAATTCAGAAGGCGGCATCATAAACACAAAATTGCAACTTCTGGCCCAGTAAGTGTCACAGTTTGCTGGAAGGTTACAACAAGGCAAGTATCACTGTAGGTCTGTTCTCTCCTTGCACTCTGCTTTTAAGCACCTACAGCTGACCATTATGGACAAAGGAGCTAAATGGATCAGGGAGACTGATGCAGTGCAGCTTTTTTTCACTGGGATACTTTTCTTGTAAATCAGCAAAAAAAAGCGTGTTTTCTTGTTCAGACATCAGCAACTATCAGTTAATAGTTTAAAAGCAATTCTAGTTCTCTGGAGAAAACAGCCCTTGCGTGTTAGTTTGTTCCAGGACTTCTGGACAAAGTGTGTGAAATAAGTCAAAAAGCAGGCAAACCAGCGTGTGCATTCAGTATGCTACAGGTAAATAAAACTAAAAATGTTTAGTATTTAATTATTTTCATATTTAGGTCTTCTACTGCAGTGTTTATATATACAGAGAAGCTAGCAAAAAGCTTATTTTTCTGTGCAGAAGCAAACTCATTCTTTCACTGTATTCAAATATCTCTTCAGTGAATTAAGTTTTTGAGTATTTGAAACATTTCAGAGCTCACCTTACTGTGTAACTACTACAAGATATTTAATACTTGGATACACAGATTTTCTATTTTCTATTGCTGGGAGACTCCTTAAGTTTCTATAATAGCTCTCAATAGTTTCTTCAATTTCTTTAAAAAAAAAAAAAAGTTTATGTGTATTTTCCTTAAACTGCAGAGATTTATGTAAATAATTCTGAGTGAATACTGGAAGAGAAATGTCTAGCCTGAATTGGTGTACAAGCTCTGAGGATCTGAAAAACTGTTTCAGGGTTACAGTAGCTTTAATAAATACATTCATGATGACACACACCTATAAAAATGCATCCCTTCGGTTTCATTGCACACAGGGTTCCCTCATATAACTGCCAAAAGTCCTTAAGAAAAAATAATTTTCTTTTCTAAAGCAAATTCAGAAACTAAGTTCATAACTGCCCTCGGGAAAATGCAGTAGCCTATCTCCCAGAAAACTTTATGCATGTTTCTCTTAAATAATTGCCATTAGAAGTCCTCACTCAGCACTTCTTTTACAAATAATTCTTAAAAAGTAAAACTGCCCCTATGGCACAATGATTTCTAGACTGTTTTTTCTGCTTTTCTTTCCCCCCCTACACTCACTAAATATATGAATAAGATAAATTGCTACAGAACCTGGAGCTCATGCTACAGCACTAGAGAACAGTAGATTTAACAGCAGAGCCAAAAGAAGTCTCAAAATGTGCGATCCCAAATTTATCTTCTGTTCCCATCCAGGCACCAATGAAGACATAGTGAGTCTGCCAACCCTGGAAGTAATGCAATAACTCTTGGTACAAAAACTTGTAAACTAACAAGAACACCGAGAAATATGACTCTTCACTGCCTCAGTGTTCTTTCATGAACAATAAAGATGTTAATAACAACCTGTGCAAATAATAAAGTCACCGATGTTTGTAATTTATGAGAGCAGCAAATCAAGGCAGGTCCAGAAAGATGCTTTGATGAGCAGGCTGACAGTTCTGCCCCTTCCCATGGACAGGTGCAGTACCACATTTACAAACCGACCTGAGCATATTTCTGCCAAAGCACTGATGAGGAGTGGGGGGTTATTTGTGCTCAGGCTTTTGCATTTTAGACAGGAGCACGCTGCTCTGCTAGGACGGAACTAATTAAGGGCTAATTGACTGTCTAGCACCTATAAAGAGATAATTCACCCACACCATCTCCCACTGGGAACTGCAATGACTATTAGCATAGAAAGGATTGTTTATTTAGTGGTCAGCATAAGACAGTCATAAGTATTTGCTAGTAAGAGCAGAAAGACAGAGGGCAAATGAGGATATGGATGTTTTTAATGGATGATTAAATCTGGATACCTTGATCTCCTTTCATGCTGTGGATGTTGTGTGCTGCAGTCACGCCTCTCACTGCCAGCCTGCACTGGGATGATAATCACTCACTATGAAAACTCATTAGCTCCACAGCAATGAGTCCTCCGCTGCTGAAGCTTGGTGCTGTTCTTAGTACCATGGCAATGATCTCTAACTGGATGTCCCAAACTCTCCCTTCTCTGGTAGGACTAAATACCACCAGAATAACCACTTCAGATACTCTAGTAAGTAGCTGTTACATGTTGCAAGCCATTTAATGCTGAATTAGTATTTAAGTGCCAGCAAAAGCTTTAGTTTGTTGCCTCTTTATAAATCTCTTTTTAAGCTACTAATCTTCCTATCGTGTCTTAATGCATGCTTCTTTTTGGGCATCATAAAACCACACTGGTGAGCAGGTTGTGGTCTTACTATGGAAGGGAAGATTTCAAAATAGTGTCCTTAAATATTTAAGAACAAATACCTTCATCTTGAATATGGAATGCTAAAAAGAGTACAGCAGTGGCTTTTCGTTTGTCTAGACTGTTCTTCCTATCTTTACTGCTCCAGAAAAATGCATTGCATAGAAAAATTATATCTGGCAGTAGGTTTCTTTTTGAAAACTGGATAATGTTACATAGTAACTATTCACTACAACATGCAAAGGGTCTGATTCCTTCCTATTTTTCTTTATTGGAGTACAGTTAAACAAATAAATAGCTGTTAGAAACAAAATAAAATTGCTGCTAGGAGGTTGGGTACCAGAATTTTAGAAAGGCTGATAATGGGAATAATACAAATGACACAAATATCACTTTGTATCATTGACGCTCATATACAGCAGCCTCAGTTAGTGAAAACCTACAGGAAAGCTGTGAATATGAACTCATGAAAAGCTTAAAAAGTCAAGTAACAGTTTATTTGGATGAGAGGGCACACTGTCCTGGTATTCATAAATTAAATTAGAACATCATTTTCTTAAATGCTTAGTAAAACACTCTTGTCTCTGTATCTTTTTGTGTAACTGCAATCAGATGTTTACATAATAGGAGGTTATGTAAAATACTAATTTAAGTATTTGTATAGTAGTTCACAATTCTCAGAACTCAGAATTTTTTTAACTAAAAATTATTTATTTACTAACCAATGTGTAATAATTGAATATATGCATGCAGGAAAAATACTACTGCAGAAAATCACCATATTTAGTCTGTAAATGTTACTACTTTAAAATTAACTATGTTGTAAGAAAAATTCTGTTGTCTTTTAGAGCAGCAAGATGAGAATACCAAGAAAAGCTCTATTTTATTTTCCTTAAATGTAACCATCTCACTGAGTTACAGTATATGTTTCTAGTTCTTGTGGCTATATATTATACATAGAAGTTCCCTATCATATTTACATCCAAGTTTAAAGTTGCAACTGAGTAACTACAAGATGCACACTAGTTATTATAATATATAGAGACATTTATATACACACACATGCATATGTGTTTACACTGATATGTCCACATTCCAAGTAATACAAAACTGTCATGCTCCCCTTGGCTACAACAGGGCACTGCTGATAGAAATGCCTTCTAAGTATTATTTCAAGAACGTTCTTTTCACTACTTGAGTTGAGCTATATGCAAATTTTTTGTTTTGATAAGGGTAACAGGAGTGCCAGTAGAGCTGGGAAAATGATAATAAAAACTTGATTATCTGAGTTTGGCAACATCTGCCAAATAAAAAAAAACATGAATTGCAATCATGTAGGGTTCTTTCTGCACAAAACCAAGCACCACAAATCTGGTACCTTTCTCAAAACTTTAGATGTTGGACTTTATGTAAAGAGTTTATGCTGCAAGTGCTCAGTAATACCGAGGTCATCACTGAGTGATTTTTAGCTGCCATCAGTTCCCGACTGGCAGCTTCTCCAGTGAACTCTGCAGCATGAGCACTTCTCCAGAATTTCTCTCCTAGCACATACACAGCTCATAAATTGTGTATATTGTACGAGGTAAAAAAAGAACAAAACCTCCCTATTTCCTGCCTGCAGCTGGAAGAATTGTACAAGGATATGGGGTCAGGTAAAGGGCCTCCTCTTTTGAGCTCTGTTTCAGTACCAGTGTTGAAATTGCAAGACAAACCAGAAAATACTGTTTATGTTGAAGCAAACTCCTAAGTAAGGTACTGTCATTTGACCTGTCACTATAGTAACAACAGAGGTAGCTGTAACAGTTTTTTCAGAATATATAAAAGTGCAAGTGAAAAAATAAATCTTTTACAAGTGAAATAAGTCTGTAATACAGCAGCCTGCCATGGCAGTGGTTAATATTGGGCTTTATAGGGACTCCGCTGTTTTCCCAAGATTTTCAAGAACTAGCATAACTTATTACTGTTGTTTTCCACTTGTTATTTCTTTTCTTGCTTGTTTACTTTATTACCTGTCAGCAGTAAGCCTGCATTTGAAGAGTTGATGCAGTAGCTTCTGTAAGGTTTTGATGCCTTCTAGCTCTCTGCACAGCAATTTCTGCTTGAGGTAGGGATTAAATGTCAAACTAAAACAATAACAGAAAAATGAAGCAAGGTGCACCTTTGCACACATGCATGTTTTTCTCTGCCATCACTTACATTACCCATCCTAATTAATGAAGGAAGCCTAAAAATTTTGGTACTATGTGGGTGCTTATTAATTCATGGACAGTCAATAACCATGCTCTTGGTTAACCAGTCTCTCACCGTGAGAAATATTTTCCCTAATAGAAGTTACCTTTTTTAATCAGATGTATTTTAGACACCATAAGAGAGTACCTGCTAATTTAATCACTAAAGTGTTTTTTATTTCCTTAGATAAAGCCTAGAGAGACACTTAAAATTTCTCTGGCATAAATAAGTACCTTTGATAACAGCCAGGATTATACAGCTTTACTATAGACTGCATGATCCTGGAGTCTCATACATTGTCCAGTGCAGAAAACTTAGTTGAACCCAGTCTAAATGTAGCAGCCATAAGGCTCAAATATAATAATTTTTCATAAACTTATATTAATTCCTAAAGGAATTATAATCAGAAGCTCTAGGTTCCTGAACATGTTCCTGAACTTCCACAAAAACATTTGTTTCCTTGCTGTTGCATGACCACACTGTTTGGCCATAAGTTCTACTGACAAACATAGAAACTACTGGGGTAAATGGAGCTTACACTTTTCAAGGGTTACAGCCTTGAAAGGCTGCACTTGTTCAAGCTTGCAATTTTAGTAGCTTCTCAAAACTAATTTGTCTCTGCAGATGTAATTTTGTTTAGTTTTTATTGTTCTCCATGTCTTAAGCTAAATTCCTTTTGCTCTAAAAATTAAGGTGCAGATAATGCCATAGAACCAGTGTAATTTAGCACTGAACTCTGGATATGTCTTCCTAGCAAAACCTAAGGCAAGATCATCTTTCTACAGTTGAGAGAGAGAAAATGGGCAAGGTTGGAAAGGACCACAGTGGGTCCTCTGGTCCAACCTCCCTGCTCAAAGTGATCCTAGAGCACATGGCACAGGATTGTGTCCAGATGTTTCTGGAATATCTCCAGTGAGGGACACTCCACACCCTCTCAGGTCAATCTGTTCCAGTGCAGTCACTCACACAGTAAAGAAGTTCATCCTCATATTGAGGTGGAACTCCCTGTGCATGAATTTCTGCCCATTGCCTCTTGTCCTATTGCTCGGCACCACCCAGCAGGGGCTGGTCCATCCCCTGACACCTCCCTGCAGACACTGACAGCCACTGATGAGGTCCCCTCTCAGTCATCTCTTCTCAAAGCTCAACAGGCCAAGCTCTCTCAGCCCTTCAAGTCATCTACATTATAGCACTTTGTTTTTCCTTGCAAAACATGGTTACAACACGATTTTGATTTTCCTATTAACTCTGCAGTAGAAGGTCACTGCCATCTTCCATGACTTCTTCAGGGGAGTCACTGTTGTGAAAAGACTGTGCTCTTTTTCTTACCTCAATCCACAGAGATACTGGCAGCTCTGAAGAAATGAGGAACTCTGCAACTCATTCTGCACTAAGCTGCCAGGAAAGCATCAATATCAAATCTGCCCAGTTTAAAGAATCACTTTCTCTGCTGGCACTGAATACAATTTTATAATATAAGTAGCAACTGATTCCAACTGTGTCCAGACCAAAATTACTTCAATGATATCCGTTAGCATCTGTACTATGAAATTCATCACTCAGTACAATATTAACAAAGAGTAAAGCACAATATTAACTTTAAATTACAATTTTAAAAGAAAGTTTAAAAACTGCTGCTTGTATCTATTAAGTTCCATCACCTTTCAGTCTTCTCATTATGTTGTTTTCTCTCATTCCTACGCTGTTTCTGTACATCCAATTAAAGAGATACCGAGTCCCACACAAACATTAAATGCAGTTCAGTGTCACCCTGCTCTGCAAGCAAATGTGATTTTTTTTTTTTTTTTTTTTTGCCTTTCTTTCTTGGTCGTGGTTGCTGTACAAAAGAACAGGTTAGGAATTTCCAGATTTCTGCTGTCCCAGTGAAAGACATGCGGTGTCTTTATCACCCTGTGCCTTGCTTGCCATGAGCCCCATTCCCCTGGCCTAACCAGACACTTTTCCATCCTGCCCTGAGCAAGCCCCTGTTCCCTTGGCTAAGTGCAGTGGAAGCCCCTGGAGAACAGTTCCTGTGAGCTGCAGCTTCAAGAGCAAACCTTTTCCTCCCCCACGTCCGAACTGCTGCTGAGCCAGTTCCTACCCGTGAGTCACACACTGTGCTCTCCCTGGGCTCATGTATTTGCTCTTTCCTGTCTTTGTTGTTTCCATTAGTCTAAAGTAAAAGTCATTCAGGCTGAAAGGACATGTTTGTTCTCTGCTGATGAAAAACTGTAATGTCCCTTTGCGAAGAATTAAATCACCTGGTTTGTGCTGAATCACAAGCAGAATACTGCTCCACCCTGGAAACCGTGTGCTAAACTCGTCTAGAGAACCATTGCAAAGGTGTGAGATGTGGCAAAACTGGGAAACTACCAAACTAATTAGTTCAGATTAGTAATTGCTGACTAGTAGGAACCTCATTGCAAACATGTACTGCAAAAATAAAATATTCTGCTGTAGTGTTTTTTTCAAACAATAAAAAATCAGTTCCTTTCATTGTTATGATTTTGTTGTTACAGACTCAGATTAGCCCCAAGGAAGGGTGGCAAGTTTATAGTTCAGCCCAGGATCCCGATGGCCGCTGCATTTGCACTGTTGTTGCACCTGAACAAAACCTATGCTCAAGAGATGCCAAAAGCAGGCAACTGAGACAACTACTAGAGAAGGTAAGTCTTCCCAAAAAAATTCCTCCTCTTGATCATTAAACTTCCTATGGATATCTACTGCTTTCCCTCTAAGTTAATACGTAATGAACTACTGAAGAGGTACCTGATAAAAATTGTTGTTCAGGGTATATCCCCTACCTGTGTTCTCATCTCTGATGATTATTTGTCTGTTTTCCTTATATCACACCTTTCCCAACCCAAGTTGCATCTTCTCTCTTATTCGCTCCTCCCAAATTCTTCCTTACACACAAGACAGATTTTTCTGTGTAAAACCCATTACAAATCCCACCTCAAATGCTTTGTGATTTAAACTGCAACTTCTGCTTCAATCATACGAGACTGCTGAAGGTCATTTCTTTTATCAAAAAGTAATGAGAGAGACACAACAGCATCTTGAAAGCAAACTGTACAGAGGATAAAGAGTTCTAATTTTTTCATTGTTTCTTTCCTCAAGTTTATTTATTCATTTTCGGTGGTGCAAATTTTCCCCAACAGTCCAATTCTTAATTCCAGTATTATCTACTATTGCACATATAGTGGAACCAGTGAAGTCTTGTTTTGCATCAACAGAAAAAATGCTGCAACTATAACACAAACATTCTGCATTCCCTGTATAAGTAACCAAGGTTATAGTTACTGTATCACAGCCAGGGGTACAGAACCTTAGGCCTGAGTGTTTGAACAGTAGCAAAAATCAGCATAAAATGTAGACCTTAAAATACATTTTTAGCACACAATTGTTAGTAGTATTCTAGCTATAGAAAAGTCATTCCAGTGCTAATATAACACCGGATCCCCATAGATTTTTGCTCCCTGTGCTTCCATGAACTTCAGAAGGGACTTAATGTCAAGTTGTGATAGAACCCATAACATGAGATGCAGGGAGAGGACATTGATGGACCAGCAGAGAGAAAAGGAGCTGCTTCCCCTCATGCTGTCTGTTCACTAAAGAAAGGAAGACTTCAGTCTTTGCTCCAGCATATTTCCCAAATATTAAAATATTACTGCAAAAAAAAAAATTTACTTTCTTTTGAGGTGGGGGCTGGAGGGGTTTGTTAAGATCACAGCATCGTTTTTAAGCTGCCACAGAAATGAACCCAAATCATTAGCCTCTAAAAGCCATTTTCTTATGATTAGAACTGTGGCAATCACAGATATGTAATGTTGTATTACTACTTCACTGAGTCCATGCAGTCCTTTAATTAGAACCTCTATATGAATGTGTTTTCTGCCAAATGGAAATGCTCAAAGTTCTTCCAGCACCCGAAGGACTTTATTTGCCTGCTTTCAACAATTAGATAGGGAAAAAAAAAAAAGTCTGCTTTTTTCATTAAAAATCCTTTCTCAGAACTACTAACGGCAACTGTGCAATAACTAATGTATACTATTTTTAAGAGTACTTTCGGAATCCACACATTCAGTAGATCATAATGAGTTAGTTCCAAACATGAATACCCATTCAAACATTGCATATTCTTGCAAACCACAGGAGTACTGCTGGGTTTGTTTTTTCTTAGGAAGGTACAATTTTTTTTTTGTTTGAGCCAAAACTTCAATAAGGTGCGTAATACATTTACAGCAATCTAGTTTTCTCATGTTTTGGGAAAACAAAACACTTACTGAAATAGAATAACTGCACTTGGAAAATGTGTCATTTTTATGGCTGGCAAAAGCATTGCTTTCATAACAGAAACTTTTAGAAGTATGTATAATTTACTCTGGATGACAGTTACTGCTGCCTCACTGTAGTAAAAGTCCTCACTATAGCTACAAAATCACTTGCTCTTTTGGGTAACAAAAGCTACCCAAACATTCGCTACTTTTCCTCTATTTAAAAAAAAAAAAAATATTGTGGTTTTCTAACGCTGAGACCACTGGATAAAATTTTTCATTTTACATTTACTTACAGAATTATGAGCAAACACCTCTGTGGTGATTGACACACCCCAGCTTATCTCTGGGTAGTCTTATGAATGCCTCATATTGAATGATTATATAAATGCCTACTAACAATGGAAGTCATGCTCTTCATGCTGACCAAAATCTCCAAATTTCAGTCCAGTGCCTCCCAAAGTGCCTGGAAGGAAGTAGACATTGTATTAGCACCTTCTGAACCACAGTCATATCTACTACAGGTCTCAAAGTTGACTCCATTGCCTGACAGCCTCTCCTGAGCCCATTGTTAATGATGCTTAAAGGATCTCTCTCTCTTTACCTCTAAGTAGTGCAAATAATTTATGGCCTGAAGGTCTTGCCCTGTTCCCCAGGATTTGTACTGTCACGCAGTTACGGAATGTAGAATCGTACTGTGGTAGAAATGACTCACAACTAATTCACAGAAGTGCATTTCAAGGCCTGACATTTAACCAGGAAAAAAGGTAAAGCAACAAAAAGTGCTTTTAGAGACTGTTCTTCTTTAACAGGTTCAGAATATGTCCCAATCGATTGAAGTGCTAAACCTACGGACTCAGAGGGATTTCCAGTACGTTTTAAAAATGGAAACGCAGATGAAAGGGCTGAAGGCCAAGTTTCGGCAAATCGAAGATGATCGGAAGACATTAATGACAAAACATTTTCAAGTAGGTTCAGTTTTAACAATGACTCTCAAGCCTGCTGGAAACAATGTACGAAGTAGCAATTCATGGACTGCTAAGGCCTCAGCTTGAAGTGCTTGTACCATTAAGCACCATTAAAAAGAAAAGCATAATAAATATTCCTTTATGATGATAATCTCTTGCTCTGTTCAATTTAATTGTAATAGGGAGGAACTATTAATTATTAAGTCATTAGAGAAATGTCACTTATAAACAGATTCCTGTTTTTTCTGTATCAGTGTGCATGTCATACTGAGAAATTTATATTCATTCAAGCTCCAATGATAAAGAGGGAGATCCAGTGGAATTAATAGCAAACAAGTAGAGTTCTGTGCTTGTAGTGTTGCCTGACATTTACTGCAGTTGAAGGGAAGAAAGGCTGAAATAAATCAGTTTATTGTAATTTTTATCCAGTACAATTAAGATCTAATTTCATGTCTGAAGGTCTGCTGTTTTGAATTCAAGATGGGGAGGAGGGCAATCACTCCCAGTCGCATTTGCGTGATTAAAAAAAGACTTCCACCGAATTTTAATGACAACAAAAACCACAAGCCAATCCTTTTGTGAAGAAGAAGGGTTGCAGATATTACAAGATACCATTGTGTATTCTGAAAAAGCTATCTGAAGTATCCTTCAGGAAAAAAATACTTCAAGAGCACATTTAAGGTTCTTTAAATATCAAATCTGATAAATTGATCTTTCAAGGCTTTGAGAACACAAAACAGATTCTAGAAAATACATTCAGAGGATTACATTATGTTAAGCAAGTATATATTTTTTGAAGTGTTTCTGAAAGTTCCCATAAAATGAAAATTTTCTAATTGGTGCTAGAGTTAGATACCTAAATAATTACATTGCCAAGAGGTCTAGGGTTTTTTTATCAGTGACACTGAATATCCAGTGGGTCTTAATAATATCAGGAAGTAAGTACACTAATGATCTGACTACCAAGCTTTATAAATTACATCATTGTTCTTAGTTTACAGCTGTTTGAGCACATACTTCCAGGTTTTTTGGTTAATAAGAAACATCTCCACCTTTTTTCCTTTTATCCCATATTGCTACAATAACAACACATTTGCATAATGCCATTATATATTCGGTATTCTCATTTTAGTTTTCCTTGGAAGCAAAATATCAAAATGTGAATGTCTGACACACAATGTCAGAGATAGCACAATACTCCAGTACAATAACCTTTTAAATATCCAATATTTCTATTGGCCAGTCATTTACTTTCAGTCCGACAGTTTGCCAGGAGTTCCAGCCAATCAAACTATAAAATAATTTAAAAGGTCAACATAATACAATATGCTCTTCTGAAATATAGTCTACCAAAATTCCAGTGTTTTATCTTTCCTGAGACAGAAAAATTCATGTTGGATATAACATTACCCTTCATATCAACTGGCTTAAAGTGCCAGAACACATCTACCACCTATCTGTGTTGCAATACAAATTAGTTTTCGTACCACTCATCACAGCAACAAACTCTGGAGTGTCAGCTGAAGAAAAAAATTTTTTTTTTTTTTTAAATCATGAAAATACCAAAATCAACTTCATATGATTTACTGAAGCGAGATATTCTAAATCTGTGTTTTCATGCTGATCAGAACCAAGGAGTTGGTCCAGATCACACTTGAGCTTACAGTTAGTCCATGCTTTATGCCAAGCAGGAAGTACCTGATTGCCACAAAAAGTTACAGCAAGTTTGCTCAAATGATACATCATCTGGCATAAATCCTACCAGCAATACATTACCTCCACTAATTCAAACACTTTTTATCTTCCTGAGTTTTTACAAGCTTTGCATTTTTTCCCATTACAGCTTATCCATGGTTTTTGGCCATTCACCACCCCACGGAACTGAAGCCTAAGTTCACTATTTCAAAATGAAGTAACAAAAACTATGGTTTCTGGAGCTATTCTCTCTCTGTCACAAAGCCTACTTCCCTTGTCATCAAGAAAAAAATTACTATTCATTTTAACAGGCATAAAGTAGGTTTAAATTAAGATTTTAATAAAAACAGCCAAATAAAAATAGCTTTAACTGTAAACAAAAGGACTTCACTTCTTTGTGTCCATTTTGGTAACTCTGCTACCATAATGGAATTGGAAGACCCCCTAAGAACAGAATCAACAGAACTAATACTCTCAAATCCATATATACTGACATATTGGCTACGTTTCAGTAAAGCAAGACTTTTTGACTGCAAGGATTCTTTGAGGTTTTCTACAAAACAGTAACAAAAAACAACTTCAAATTGGCTTAAATTTAATAAAGCCCCTATTATTAGTGCATTTAAAAGAATAATTAAGAAATGAAAGATGGGTAACCAATATATGCTAAAAATTAAGACAAATTCTCAAAGTATGAGTCTCAGGAAAAATCTGAGAAAAGGGCAATCTGAGATTTCAAGGTGGAGCTTTATTTTCTTCAGTCAGTGTTTAAGAATAGGATTGGCAATGCAACAACAACTGCACATGGCAAAAAAATACATTTGTGATATTCCAGAAGAGATGTCAACTGAGCAAGTTCAAAAGCATTTAGTGATGTACCCAGTTGACAAGCACAAATCACAATTAAGAACCATGGATTTTTTACTTCAGAAAAAAAAGTTAAATATCATTGTGGTTGGAACAGGAATAAACACCGTTCAACAGACATTGAGGAAAAAAATAATTTAGTACTTCTAGGGAATGAAATAGAAATTAACAGCCCACCAACTATGTATGACAGCTCTGTAAACCAGGTATGATCTTGAACACTACTGTGCATTCATCTTCTGATGACAGACACACTTAGGGGCGGTTTATATCCTCTAGATGGAAAGTCAGTGGGTTTGGTTCAGATCATCTGAAGGTAACTCTTTATTTTCAATAGAAAAACTATTCTCTCATGCATTTAGTCTACTGCTTACTACCATTAAGTCTGAGGTGCCTAAGACTTTTCACAGTAGCCTAACAATAGATCTGTAAAATAAATAATCATTTTCAAGTTGTTTTAATAATCAGGCATAAATATTAAAGGAAATTAGGGGATTGAACTCCTTTAAACTGCTCTAATGCACATATGATTGCCTTTAACAGGAGTTGAAAGAAAAGATGGATGAGCTCCTGCCACTGATCCCAGTTCTGGAACAATACAAAACTGATGCCAAGTTGATCACACAGTTCAAGGAGGAAATTAGGAATCTGTCTACTGTGCTGACTGGGATTCAGGAAGAAATTGGTGCTTATGACTATGAGGAACTACACCAGCGTGTAATCAATTTAGAAACCAGGCTTCGTGACTGCATGAAAAAGCTCAGTAAGTTAACAAGTTCATGGCAAATTTTGTCCCTTTGCTATGCATTTTTAGTTGTCTCTCCTTAGAAAGATTAAAGTTTGTTTGTTTCTTTGATGAAAGACTGCATCATATTCTGATCTGTGTTACCCTAATAAAAAACAAGAGTAACTCAACCTAAGGTCAGTCATATCATTCTAAGTACATGACATAATGTTCTACCCTACTGTATACAGAAGGAATTAAGATGAAAAAATGTAACAGATGGAAAATTCAAAATCTGAGGTTTAAACCAGTTGGGGAGTTACAAATATTCTTTCAAAAAAAGCTCAGACACACACTGCTACTAGAGTCATCTTTGGGCTGTCAGTGTGAAAAGAAAAACAGTGAAAAGTAGACTTTAATCAGTTTTGAGATGTCCACATCATAAGCCTGTCATCTTGCTATAACACCTGAGAGGCCACTGACTACAATGTCTTTAGCCTGTATTAGTGTTAGGAGAGATATCCCATTCTCCAGTTTGCATTACAATCTAAGCCTCACATCTAATTTAAGGCAGCAAAGTGTGATTTCTGCAGGATGCACAGCAACGATGCATTGCTATTGCTGCACCAGGTTTATTTCAGGCTGCCTCCATCTCAGCTGCTCCCATGCTGGCACTAGTTAGAAAAAGTCACACATTGAGCATCTCTGAAAATCAGCACTAGCTCAGTATCAGCTACCAAAACTAAGGGCCTGAAGGATCAATATCAAGTGTCAGGCACAACTTCCATTGATAGGTAACCTGCTTTGCAAACACAGTGCAGTCTCTCCTTTCCCCAGTCTATCCATGCATTCGGAGATTTCTGAATGGATCACTGTTGCAGCCTGGATTACTACAGCAAACAATCCAGCCCTTTTATGAAAAATGAACACTTTGCAGTTTAGCATTGAACATGAATAAACTTGAAATTCCAAGGTTTAGGCCTGTGATTGGTGTCTCAGTTATCAAATGCTGCCCAGGACATTAAATATCTTTTTAACTGGATTAGCAGAGCCTCCTTATTTTTGTGATGCAATAGAATGAGAAAAATCTAGGTTAAGTTAACCTCTTAAATTATTTATTTCCATTTCTTTATTTTATACTGGAAATAGCACAGTGAGGATGTGCTAAAATACATGAAAGACTTCTTCAAACAGAAATTTCTTATGATCCTATTTTCCCCTCAGCACACACACATAATAGCACATTACTGCATTGACAGAAGGCAGTCAGGAGAAAATGGCTGTGTTGCAATACTGCAGCAAATAAGAAAATTCCTATGAATAAACAGTATTTTCTGATAGCGAGTGTTCCAGTAAGTTATTAGATATCAAAAATCATCAGTTTAACAAGTATTGTTTTTCAATGCTTTTACAGGTTTGGGGGTTTTTTTACAGTTTTTACTGATCAGTGAAGCAATGACAGCGTGAAATATATTTTATACACCAGAATTAGGTGTATTGATATCCTATCTATCCTGAATTCCTGCAGTAAATTCTAATCTCTTGATGTACCTAATGAAAAAAACATTGAAATTTCATATATTAGGCAGTAGGGAGGAAAGTTTTGTATAAAATAAATTATTAAGCATATCCATTACCAAAAAGGAGTGGACCTTCTCAAGATGTAACACAGATTCATTCATCCTTATTGGCATTATTCCCTGGACTTAGATGCTTAAATTACTTTTATGGTCCCCTACTAACAGACTGGCTGTTTTTCTGGCCTATCCCTGTGCACCTTTTAAAGTACAAACAGCCTCAGTTCGGCTTCCTGTAACTGCTGAAAGCTGAGACTGTGTGCTCAGATCAGAAAGCATAAGGGGAAAGCAGCTTTCATGCCAACACCTTCTTTGCAGCCACATTGGCCACGCTGGAGATGACCCAGCTGTGCCTGTCCATGCCAGCCTGAGAGCCAGGAGCCAATGGCCCCAGTGTGCCACAAGATCTGGCTTGAAGCTTTGCAGATTTTGCTACATTTCACAATACAATTTTCTAATCAGCGTGTGCAATAGCTGTTCTCCACTCTTCTCCCTCACAGGTGTTTTTCAGCAGTATAATGCATTATTTATATTGTCCTGGCCACTTAAAAGGGTTCTTCCATCTGCACTGGCAACACTTTCAACACTCATTAACATACACTAAGCAGTTAATTTCACTGAGGTTTAATGATTACCACAACAGTTGTGATGACTGAATTTTACTCCTCTTTGGAATAAGAGAAAATTGAAGATGAAACTGCTGAGAAATTAGTTGACATAACTTTTAAAGGGTGCATGCAGGTAAACACGTAGGAATAGAGTGCATGTGATTACACACACCCCAAATTCCCATGTACTTATGCATGTATGGGTCCTTTGCTGACAATCCTGTAAGTCATGTGTATTTATAAGAGAATGCAAGTTGCACACGGTGCTTGGAACCCTCCTATTCTTGTCATGGCCTGTTTATGAAATTGGAAAAAAACTTACATGGGTAGCATTCATAGAAGCCAATACCCTGACATATAATTAGAGTAGATATATATTGGGTTCATGTCTAGCTACATTTGATTATAATGTAGGCTTTAAACAATATTTTACAGTAACATTTTTTGTTAGCAGTTCAAAAGTAGAGTATTCTATGTATCCAAAGAAGTGCTGTTACATCAGTGGCAGAGGAGCTATTAGTGCAGGCATGAGACTACTGATTGCAGTGGTACTTGTACTTCCAAAGCATCCTTCCCTTTGGGATTTGAGGAACTTTACAAATATCATTTTGTATAAAACTGGGCAAGAGAAATATAGATTCTTATCCCCATTTTGTAGATGATGAAACAATCAGCCCAGAAGTATAAATGACTTTTCCAAAGATTACACACCAAGTCATGGCATCCATGCAGAAAAATCCAGGGGCTTCCTCTCAGCAGACTCTAATAACTATACTAAAGTGCTTCCTGGATTGATATTATGCAGGAAAACAGACATATATTTATTTAGAACTAGTTCTTCATTCCCTCATGCTAGTATGTTATGACAAATTTGACCATAAGCAGAAAAGTGCAAGCAGTAGAACACTTAGAAGTCATTTGTGCAAGTGCCAAAAAAACCTCACTTCATTTTCCCCTATTTATTACCCACAAAAAAACCTGCAATAATGATGCTTATGAACACTTCAAGAGAATGTTGGGATTTTATTTCCTTCACCAGTCCTTCTACAAATTATACACTCACTTGCTCTATATAGCAGCTACCAGTATTCATTCCTATCACAGAGACTGGGACTATCTACCCATTTCTAGCTATCTCCAAAACAGCTCCTACACAGTTGGGCTATCACAGCCTCCTCCTGGTATTTGCTCACTTCGGAGCTCTCCAGATGCATTCTGCCCCATATACTTTCACAGCCCACAGGCTGTACAAAAGTACATCTATTTTCTGTTTTAATGGTCACTTCACGCTCAACTTTTTCCTTAACATAAATAAATACTGGAAATCATGAATAGACTTACAGGAGTCCACTGTACAGAATTGTTAAAGGAGATGAACCAAGCCAGAAACACCTGGATTGTGCATGGTATGATGCTTCTTGTACAGCTCAGTTTAGGATGTAAAAAGACTCCATGATTGAGATTTTCCAACTATTACAATCAGTAATGGTTGGGATTTTCTAATGTAGGCAGCTACTTCTTCCAAAGCCAAGGGAAAGAGACTGAGGGCTTCTAAAAATCCCACTGCTTTTCTGTGTAGCCCTATCTGAACCTCTTTGGGAAGAGAAAAAAAGCCTAGAAATATCACATTTTTCTTAGTTCTTACCTGAACTTCCTGACATTTGTTAGTATGGAGATATATTTGACCTAACTTTTTACTAGCATCTGGTCCTTCTATCAGGGAATCAAATTGCTATATTGCTATAAAGACTTTTCATATGTTCTCTTCTGCCAGTGGAAAGAAAGGAGAAAAGAAAAGAAAAAAAAAGTGTGGGCAGGGAAGAAGATTTTCGCTACTTGGAAAAAAAATTTGCATGGGCTAGTTTTAACTGTCAGCCCCCCCTCACTGCTATGGAAAATTCACAGTCCAGAAGTGATTCCCCTTTCACATGACATTTGTCTCTGTTCTATTTATCTACATACAAAATGAGCTAAAGAAATGTCTCAACTGGAAACTAATTAGAATTTTCATTAATTTCAAAACCCCTGACTTTTCATGCCAGAAGAATTTTAAGATCCTGCCTGCAGTATGTTAGTATTACCATTCCCTAGCAAAAAAACCTCAGCATGCAAGATCAGCTTTAATACTGCCACCCAAACAATTAAAAGGTTCATTCCACAGCTGAGAATACAGGCTGGGATTAGATGAACGCTCTTTAAGTAGACAAGAAGAAGCTGTTACCAGCTTTGGTTGAGGAGTAAGGAAAATTTCTTGGACTGAACACAAATTTGGAAGTGCTTAAAAGCAAGAGGGGACTCACCTTGTGTCAGTGAGCTGTTAAACGTGACTTCTGCAAAAGTTACTTGTGCAGCCTTAAGCAGTTTAAAACATCATCAGCTGATTCAACTTGACCGTTCAGCCGAGGCTTGCTCTGGGGCCTTGTCCTTGTTCTTTCGAGCAATACTTTCTGAACTGAGAGGACTTTCTGGTTTGTTTGAGTTCTTTTTCTTCCTCATTAAACAGAGACCCAGTCATGAGGATCTCTCAGCTGTGGGGAGGCTGAGATGACAAGACAGAGGTGGGCTCTGACAGCTCTGCTGCTTCCTTTTTACTGTCCATGCTGTCAGCAAGTAGGTCAGCAGACCTCAGGTACTGCTGGGATTTACAGAAGAAGCCTGCTGATGGGATATGAATTATCACTACAACAGGAATGAATATGTGGAAAAAATACTTGTAGTATTCCTTAGTTTTAAATACCAGTTCCATCAAGTTACATCATAAAATAAGCAGATCTGTGGGTTTCTGTTTAATGAGGAAGAAAAGAAAAATGGTGCCTACTACAGGGCAGGAGGGAAAAAAATCCTCATGCCTCTTACAAAGTGCTCTGTTTTGTTGTGCCAAAAAGAGAAGCTTTGACACTTTTTCAGTCAGCTACCCCTCAGCAATACAGCAGCTCTCCTAAGAGTCTTTCTTGATCACTACATGCTGCCTAGGAATAAAAATTTGATCAGAAGTATACCCTGACTCAAAGTGCTGATCATTTAGCGGCTGAAGTACAATGTCATCTCTTTTCACATTGAACAGCATCTCAATATGTTTTGAAAGATCATTCTCTAAAAGCATCTGACTCCCATGACAGGGGTACACAACTCAGTTCATATAGTTTAAACTAAATGAAGGCTGAAGAGGTTAATTAATTATTAACAACATGTAACTAACTGTAATCAGTGAGCTATACATTCAGGATAAATACAAGTAGTATAACAGAGGAACCACAGTACTGACACTTAAGCATACAAATCTCTGAACATTGTTCTCTAGCCTCAAAAAGCCCCTCACACATGGAGCAGCACCCAAAGAGCCACAGAGCTGAGTGCACACCCCCACAGGGACTCTGACCACCACCTGCTCTTATCCCTCTCCTGCTGCAGCTCCAGGGCCTTGAGCTTGCTGTGTGCCGGTGCTGCTCCCACCATGCCCTGGCACTGCTGAGCCCACCTGGAGTGCTCACACACCTGCCCTGCCTGGGGCCCCCGACACAAAAGGTGGCTCTGGGATCACTCAAATCCCTGCCAGGGGCTCTTCCATAGGTTTTATCCATTCAGAAGCAAAATCTCACAACTCATTTTGAGTCCACATTTAGCTTCCTCGACTTTTTTTCTTCATAGAAGAAACAGTGCTTCAGATTCCAAATTCTTTTTGTGCTTTCCCACTAATTGCAATACTGTGTTCTATAGGCACCAATTAGTATTAGTATACCTTATAACTCATGCATTCACTGTGTTTTAATTATCTTAGAAACTACAAGTTCAGGAGGGATTTTATTCTGATTTCTTTCTGCTTAATAGTTTTCTGGCAACTTACTCCAAATTAAGTATTCCAAATTTAAACTCAGACCTTCAGAAGGGTTATCTCATGCCCATTTCTGAGACTATTTACTAATATACCATGTAAAAATAAAAGCCTTCATCTTGATAGGTTATAGATCTCTACCTTTCAAGCTAATAGCAGTTCATGCTGTAGAAAAAGAGAATTCAGCACACGATAGCAGCCCATCTACAAAAAAACAAATCCAGAATAAAAAATTATGTACAATGATAACCAAGTATAAAAACCTATAAGATTCTTTAAAATGGGAAATTCCAAAAATATCTTCAAAATATTGTACCATACATAGATTTGAGATATGTAAATAATAACGTCTCTTAATTGACACAGAAAATAGACACAGCCTACCCTGCTCATTGAGATCTCAGCGTGCATTCAGTTATTTTCATTTTCAATCCATGCAATTTCCCTGCCTGTGAACGAAAACTACCCAAGCAGCTTCTGAGTTTTCACCACAGCATTAACCCAATCCTAAGTGACTGAAATAGGCTGGCATAATACATTCCTTTCCAGTTACAGAGTATAGAATTCAGGCTTGATGTGACCCTCTCTTTTGAAGTGAATAAATTCACTCTCAACACCAGATAGTTTGTTTTAAACATTTCCTAGATAGACATGGTTATCACTATAGCACAACCATGTAGCTCAGAAAAGCGGTTATTTTTAAACTTAAAAAAAATTAATTAAATGTTTCATTTCTTTTTACATTATTTTCTTTAAAAACATGCTATTTGACCTGATTACATGCACATCACTGTGTGGTATTAAATCTTGGTTCCACCAGGAGCTTGTTACTAACAGATATCTTATTAATGTCCCCTAAAATATAGATTTTTGAATTGTTTGGAAGGTCAGCGTCCAAGATGGTATCGACTTTCATTATTTCCTCCCAGACAGTCTAATGGATTAGAAGCCAACCAATACAGCCAAGTTTACTAAATAATTCTCATACTCACTTTCTTTAGCCAGCCTCCAGTACAGAAAGAGCCATGTGTGTGTGAGCTTGGGGCAGTCAGGCACAAGCTTTGAGTACAGACACGCTGTGTGTACGCGCTCTTTTTTTTGTGTCTGCCCTTAACCACCTTGTTCCCCTGGCAAATGGAAAACTGAAACATCCATCAATCCTAGCCTTGTGCTGAACTTCCTGAAGGCAGAATTGGGGGGGAGATTGTCTTCATTTCATTTATTATTAAATGTTCTTCAACTCAGAAAATATTTTACTAGGTTATATTTTAGTTTATGCCCAAAAACCATAACTGTGCTTCAAAAGATGTAAATACAAAAATATATATCAATAAAATTTTATGGGTATACTTTTACATATTTAGATTATTCTTCAATAAGAAGAGGTTCCTTCAGTGAAGGTGACAATCAATCTTCAACATAAGCCTGAATCCCCTGGAGCTACTATGAAGTTTGGAGCATTTGTTCTTGTGCTCTGATGTCAAGGAGAGTTGTGCAATTATTTACATTAATGCATTTGGTTTTTTTAATTTCAGCATGTGGCAAATTGATGAAAATCACAGGCCCCATTACAGTGAAGATATCTGGAACCCGATTTGGAGCCTGGATGACAGATCCATTGGCATCGGAGAAAAATAACCGAGTATGTTAAGGCATCATCTTCGTGTCCTGGAGTCTTACTTGGCTTCTTTTAATCCTTTAAAAGATACTTTCCCTTTAAAAGATACTCGCAAGCATGTTTCTTCTACTTCAGTCATTTTTACACTCAAACATCTTCAGAGAAAAAGCAACAGTATTTTTGGAAAAACATCCAAAGACAAAAGTTAACTGAGCGCTTTTGTGCTGTTTCCTTCAAATTTTTCAGGCTTGACAAACATCTGAACTGACAACACAATTTTTTTATTTTGTAACATATTTAAGTGTGCTTGGGTCTTTTAAGAACCAGAGTAATCTAAAACAAACATCAACACTTTTACCCAAGAGCAGGACCCATAATGCAGCACAGTTAAAATTGGCAGAATTAGGTCCCATATAGGCTCTAGTCAGACCATTTGCTCCATCATGTCCAAGTTATGGTATTGTTTTGTTGTTTGATCTGCAATAGTATCTCAAATTGGCGACAGTTTTGAGAAGGTGCTCTCTCTCCATCAAAGGCCTTTGGAAGTCAAAACACTAGGTGTCATTTGTATGAGAACCACAACATTAATTTTTTGAATACAGAAAAAAACCAAAGGCAACGGAAAAGACAACATAAAAATGACAACAAATAAAGATTTATATGCAGCTCTGCTCTGCCCACTGTGTCCATGCAGGTTTGCTACTTAGTCCAGAAATCTCAATTAGCTTTAAGAGAGCAGCAAACTCTGAGAAACTAAAAGGAGAAAAGGAAAAATGCATGAAGGAGAAAAATGGAGGAATGGAAGTTCCATACAGAACATTAAAAAGAAGTAATAATTCTGCTTTAAGAGGAAAAAATGGCTTTGAAACTCTACTAGTTTCTTTGCTATTATTTTTGTTTCCTTTACTAAGAAAAGACTATTTTTCTTTGAATAGAGATTCAGCTGAAAAAAGTTTAACCACATTTATTCCCAAGTATAAATTCAAGTTTATCTCACGTGCCATTTCCCATCTCTCTCTTGGAATATTAGTCTCTAGAAATATCTTTAAGCAAGCACCATATAGCAGAGACCCAAACACTGAATAATCCAGAATTAAATTTCTCTGAAAATGCAGACACTGTAGTTAGTAACAGTTGTATTGAGAGTTCACCTGTCGAGGTAAGTTTTGATTCACAAATTAAAGAGTTCCTCCTGCTTTTGTAACAGGAATGTGGGCAATATTGCACTTTGACAGCCTGCTGCACATTTAAAACTTGTTTTCCTTCTTTTTCTGCAATGTCTCCATCATGCCATATCATGATCACATACCACACACTGTGTTCAAGATGTTTACTCCCAGTCTTTGTTTTCTTTCCAGGTCTGGTACATGGATAGCTACACTAACAATAAAATTGTCCGCGAATACAAATCAATCGCTGACTTCGTCAGTGGGGCTGAATCAAGGACATACAACCTTCCATTCAAATGGGCAGGAACCAACCACGTTGTCTACAATGGCTCCCTCTATTTCAACAAGTATCAGAGCAACATCATCATCAAGTACAGCTTTGACACGGGGCGGGTGCTGGCACAGCGTAGCCTGGAGTACGCTGGCTTTCACAATGTCTACCCTTACACCTGGGGTGGCTTCTCTGATATCGACCTGATGGCAGATGAAATTGGGCTGTGGGCTGTGTATGCCACCAACCAGAATGCAGGCAACATTGTCATCAGCCAGCTAAACCAGGATACACTGGAGGTGCTGAAGAGCTGGAGCACAGGCTACCCAAAGAGAAGTGCTGGAGAATCCTTCATGATCTGTGGCACCTTGTATGTTACTAACTCGCACTTAACGGGAGCCAAGGTCTACTATTCCTATTCCACAAAAACCTCCACTTATGAGTACACAGACATTCCTTTCCATAATCAGTATTTTCATATATCCATGCTTGACTACAATGCAAGAGATAGAGCTCTCTATGCCTGGAATAATGGACATCAAGTCCTGTTTAACGTCACCCTTTTCCACGTCATTAAAACTGAGGATGACACATAATTCTTTCCCTTACCTCCCTCCCTCAAAGCAGTCTCATTTGTGATTAACTCTAAAAGCATCCATCTCTCTCAGTTCCTTTTAATTTACATTTCTTTCTTCATTAAACAAAAGCAACATTTTCTACTATGTAATGCATTTTAATATGGCTTGAACCTGTCAAAAATGACCTGTCAGAAATAAAAAGCATCTTAACTCATGATTCTGCAAGGTCTGTCAAGACCTTGTCTTGAAAAGCACTAAAGAGGATTTAAATGGCTAAAGACAGTTTTAAAAGATTATGATCTGCCTTATTTTAGAGTCAGAGACTAATGGTGGCTTAAATGCATGAATGTCTTTTTTTACCTCATTTTTTTTTAATATATTGCTTAACTTCAGGAAACATTTCAGTAGTGTCAGACACATATTGCACATTGTATTTTTTTATTTATTCCAAAAGAAAGATTTAGGAATTTAATTTACTTAGACAAGGAGTATGATTCATTTTGCCATCATCCAATTTCAGATGTGGTGCTGTACAGTATGTTTTTAAATCTCTTGCAAACATTTTATCAACAGTATGTATTTCTACCATTGTAACCACCATTGTGCAATTGTATCTCTTCACTTACGTGAAAGTAAACTAAGTACTATTTTTTATAAAATATATTGAAGCTGAATTGCAGTTCTGGCTATGAGTCAATTGAAAGTGGTAAAAATCTGATAAAAGGTTGTTATTTCTGAGAAAGACCAGTAGCTTCTCAGATGCATGATTTCTATTCTCAGCTTTGCTTCCTAGATCCCCCCCTTCTCCAGTGGTGCTTACTGGCACATTTTCAACTTTGAAGCTTCACACCAGTTCCAGCTTTACAATTGTCTGCCCTGTCCAGCCTGCTGCAGGCTTCACTCTCTCTCAATCTCTTTTTTGCCTACTTTCCTCCCTCCCACCATTTGACTGCCCCTGTTTATGCCTATCCCTGCTCTGGGCTTTACAGGCGAGCGTGGGAGTGCAGCCGAGAGTCCCGTGTTTGAGCTGCTCTGGGGCACTGAGGAGCAATGGTACAAGCCAAGCTGCTCTCCTTTATCTGCCTGTCTTCTTACTTGTAACAGGAGAACATCTGTCTGTTGACAAAACTCTTCTCTGGGATGACAGTAATCACAGAAAATACAACAGGGAAGGTGCAAAGCCCAGATAATCAGTGTGGCCCCTGGTAGCCACCATAATTCTTGTTAGGAAACAACATTGAGGCCAACCTCTTGCAAAGAGGTTTGGGATTTTCTGGCAGCAGAATTGCTGCACCCAAACTGATGCCTTCAAGAAACAAGTATTTCTGAAAGCTGTGTGGGTTGCTGTAGTATCTCATTAGAAACTGGGGGCAGGGAGAGGTGTGCATATTTTACTAAGAAAAAAGGAATGAGGTGCTATTTATCTCTTGGCATAAATGGAAAGAAAGTAACATTAAGCACTAGTAATCAGACTTTTTTATCACCTGGGCTCTAACATAATGCAAAAAGACAGGTATCTGAAAAATTCTGTGAAAGCTGTGTTTCTTACACTATCTGAGCTCCTATTCTTTATATCCTTTAAAACTGAAAAGCCAGACATTTTATTTTGTGGTTCTTCTAATGGACCAGCTAAGACCACCTTAAGGCTCATTAATGTTTTCTTCATTATAAATATGCGCCTATATATGTTTACAAGTATGCTATATAATATAAGCCCATGTGAAGCTGAACAAATTGCCTTATTTTTCAAACCAGTTGCAAAGCAAAAAAAAAATGCTAATAAGGTTTCAAGAACTGATAAAGGAAAAAAAAAACAAAAACACATTATGACATGACCAGAGAAAAATTACTTTCTTGCTTCCCTCTCCTGTCTAGATGAAATGGTAGCTATTACCCCATACAGTCAGTTACGTTGAATTTGGAGAGACTCAGTTCAGCTAAATAGACAAATTAAATCACTTCCCTCCTGTAAGCAACTTTCCTGTATTGACAATGAAACCTCCTCTGTGACATGTGAAAATGTATATGACTACTCATTAAAAAGGTATTTTATGTCATACAGGGATGTTTTATGAAAATGGATTATGTTCCGATTTTTATCAAAAGCCATAAAAAAACCCCAGCCTTTCCCCTGTACAGAGTAACTTCAACAAAATAGAACTTTTATCAACCAATACAGCATTTGTAAAAACATTAGTCATTAGATTGAGAAATGAAACGTCTTTCTACTGTATCATCCTAAATTAGAAGAATAGTCATGATCACTTTATGTGAAAACAATGATTACTACCATATTTCTTTATAAGAATTTCATACTGTGAAATTAGCCTACATATATTAGTACAGGTTGATACCACTTCTTACAGTAAAATTAATCTCACCTGATTTCAATAGCACTGACAGGGTAACACACTCCTATTAGTCAAAGGAAAGAAAAAAACCAACATTACTACAGGGTGCTAGAGATGGATGGATAAGAGGGGTAGGAAAAACACCTTTGTAAGGTGGTTTGTCATACTGAGATAAATCCTGCCCTTCTAAATTAGTAACAACCTGTTGGATTCCAGTATTTAGACTTGAAATAACAGCTTCCATACAATCAGTACTAAATGTGGCAAGACATTATCAAGTAACACAACTTCCCGCTAAGGAGAACTCGCTTTTCTGCAAATGTGTTGATCACCTGTCTTTTCAAAATTGGGAATTCCAAAGTAATATACCCAGAAGGCTGAAATCACCATGCCTCAATATAACCCGATTTCTGTTACAAGCTTTGCCTTCCTAATTAAGCAGCACAAGCAGAAAATCTTCATAATGTAGCAGCAACATACAAGCTTTATTCTTATAGGTGAAGCATGTGCTGTTTATTATGATAATAAGGTACCAATAGTATGTGGGAGGAAAAAACATCTCCTTAAACATGGGGAAATTAATTGTAGAGTCTGTTTCAATATCTTAATGACCTCCTGTTTCAAGGGATAAACATGTAAAAGGATCATGTCACTCCTCCACCCAAAGCAGAATACATAAATTTCACCAAGCTATGCTGGCAGCAGAAAGAGACACAGACAACCCCAAATCTAGCCCAGGAACACAAGTCTGCCAATCCTCCAGGCATGCCTGTCCTGAGGGACCCTAAGGAATGTGAACAATGCACACCACAAAGCCCATAGTACTCTCCTTGGAATGGACCAACTACTCCCCAGGACAAAATGGGCAGAACAAACCTCCCCAGAGAAAGCTTCCTGCACAGTAATAATCCTCTGTAGTCCCTTCTGGCAATTTGTGCCAGTGAGTAACTACCAAGTCTATTGTTACACACAAAGGCTGTTCAGCCTGCCCCATCTGTCGAAGCGTGCCAGGCAGACCACTGGAAGGGTCACTCTGTGACTCAGCACTGTAGTCACTGCTAGCAAAAGATGGTGTTAATTTGAAAAATGAAGAGAAAATAGCTGAGTGAGATGGATTGATACAAGGTTTTAATCACAGATTGCTTATATCTAAGAATATTCCTTTCCAGACAAGCTCAGGGGCTCAGTGACTAGCTGTCACTCAGCTCAGCAGGCTGGATCCACAGCAAAGGCTATTTGTTTCAAAGCACAGCCTGAATAAACCTGTTACCTGGTAATTTGTCATAATCAATTGCTTAGAAAATGCTAGAGTAGAGATGAACAAACCATTCACAGCAAATTACTCATCTAGTAAATTGTATCCTGTTCCAGTTCAAGAATTGCCAGGGAACAGTCTTGATACATACTGATGTTTGGCCAGTGAAAATATTTTTTGGAAATTATTTGGATAAGCACCTCTTCCTATAAATCACCCAAGCATTTCCTGCTGTGAATCTCATATCCTTGACATTCAGAAGGCAATACTGAGCATTTGGGCATATTTTCTATAAAAGGCAAATGAGGGCTGCAACTGCAGATCTTTGGGACAGAGTTGCATCACAGCCTGCTGTGCTGACACACTCCCCACACCACTAATTCCCAGGAAGCTAACTCCTGCACCATGACAGTGTCACAACTGCATCCCACCAGCTCACACTCAAAAGGACTCAAGCATGCAAACTACCTTCCATAGATCATAAAGCCAAGTCCTGAAACTCACCTCCCCACCAAGAACAGAGACCACTTTATTGCCAGAACTAAAAGCAAAGCCTGTTTTCTAAGATGAGCTTTCCTCATTAATTTTCCAACAGATAATCATATACATGGACATCAACATGCAAAAAAAATAAATTAACTATAAACTAATCCTAAAATTCTAGAATAATAAGGTTATTTTTCCCACAGAAAAGAGACCATTTAAGTTATGCATAGATATGCAGGTTTCTACATTGACTTAATGGGAAACTGAGGAAAGACAGTTACCCAGCACCAAGTTGTGGAAATTATACAAAAATGACTACTTTGTATAGGATGGCTTTTACCTGGCCCTAGAAAACAGGAGTATATTGATGCAGTAGCTATGACCACAGATTCACTAAACTGAGGTATGCAGGAATTTTCCCAAAACTGCGAACAGATCATCCACCTGAATATTCTGGTATTATGATTAATTTCCACTCTTATAATCTTTAGGCTCCTATAGACTTCTAGTTGTTATTTATCTGTATTTAGCAAGCATTTCAAGATAACTTCTACACTCCTACATCTCTTTTTTCCTCAGAAGCCTCTCACACATGTAACACATCTTGTGTCAGGCCATGAGGGTGATGAACACAAGGGATACATCCTTTCTGCAGCTCTCATTAGAGTCAGGAGGGATTATTCATAAATGTAGAGATTGACTCCAGATATCAAAACTCTGTTTCTTCCAACACCACTACTGGAGGAAATCCTTACTCTTAAAATACAAATCATGTTTACTGATTTAATACAAAGACGAGTTGCACCAGCTTTTCATAAAAGCATGCAGCCTCCGAAAGACCAAGGATATTGTCTTTGAAATCCAGACACTGAAGAAAATTCACATTTTCTTGAGAAGCAGAAATTTCTACTCAATTCATATGCTTCTTGCCAGCTGAGCACCAGCAGAAGAGCCTGTGGAGTTTTCCTGTATCTACTGCTTCAGAATATTCAATTAAAATAATTACATTGCAGAAACATTTCAACAAGCCAAGTGAAACAAATCTTCCTCAGGATTTTTTTTCAAAAGTGGCAGAGTTTTAAACACAGCTCACTATAAATGAATACAATATTTAGATCAGTGGCATTCTGGCCCCACCTTTGCATCCACTGTACAGAAGTCCCATTTTCCCTAGAAACTGTGTGACTGATATACCATAGCAGCACAGAAAAGTATATGAAGACATTAAAATGACAGCTAACAGGTCAGATTTGACATCTCAGAACATAATCCATTTTATTGTGCCTTTTGTACAGAAGTTTGAATTCCTATTTACACAGCTCTTGTGGTGAACACGAACAGGAAGAACCTACTGGGCCAGAAATACTCATTTTCCCCTCACACAGTATCAGCCACACGCACAAACCACTCCAGCTTATTTTTCTTTGCATTTTCTCTTCTTTTGTTCTAATCTTCTTGATCTTCACCTAAACCTGCCCCAACCCCTCTCATCTTGCAGTATGTTTAATGAATGGCTGTTCAGATAGAACCCAAACTGCACAGAGGATTTATAGTACAGCAAGTTTCATCTGGAGAAGGCATAAATTTATTTTTCCAGTTACGTAAAATTTAGCTGTAGTATGCCCATAAAACTGCCTACAAGCAATACAGATTTTATATCATGGATTGCTCTACAGAAATAATTTAAAACAGGTTCAAGATAACTTTCTCCCCTTTTATTTATTTTAAAGGAAATATTTTGTTTTGTATCTGCCATGGTGAGAAATTAATTCAAATTAAATTCATCATTGTCCCCAGCAGGTTTAGACATCCATTTCTCCTTTCTGGATGACAGCCTCAAGGTGGTCAGCAGCAGTTCCAACTCGTGAAAAATCAGGTCTCACAATAATTGAGCATTCACACTGTCAAAGGTCCTTACGCCTTTTGAGTTAAGCTCCAAGTCTGTGTCACACCATGCAAACAGGCCATTCATTTAGGCTTCCCTCATCTTGGTAAATTTGGCTTACTGTCACCTTGAAGGATATCCCAGAGTGATGGTGCTGTTGTAAGGTATTTGAACCTTGACAGTGTGCCCCAGCCAAACCATCTTTATCTATTCTTATCAGAGCCCTCAGAGTGGGACCAGGCTGGAATTACCCTCACTGGCTTCACCGGGCCTTCCACCTTCAGCTGCAGCACAACAGGCCCAAGAGGGTTTTTAAGCTCCAGTCTGAAGGCTCAAGGGAAGAGGAGGGACAGGCTTATATCTGCTCTCTGTCCTTTGCTGTCTTGTTGTTTGGATTTCCTGGACTAACTTGGCTGCTGATCGCTGATGGGTTTTGTTGCTGTCATCATCTTGACGCTGCTTGCCTGGATCAGGAGCCCCACCTGTTAGAGCCTTCAGGAATTAATCATGGACTGAAAGGTAAACTGTGCTAAACTGGAAAAGAATTGAGAAAGAAGAAGCTGAAAAACTAAATACCAAGACCACAAGGAATAGATGAAAAGGACTGTGCCGCACTAGATTAAGACCAATCATATTATCAAAAATGTGTGTGCAGAGCTCATGGACAGAATAGAGAAACCAATCAAGCAATGTGAAACCTCATGCACATCAGTTGCAAAATGTAGATGTACTGTGTTATGGATAAGTTGTAAAATGTATGAGTACCATGTAAAGGTTGTAAGATGTATAAGTAGAGTAACATGTGTAAGTAGGTAAAATGCATGAGTACAGTGTTATGTAGAAGTTGTAAAAAGTATAAGTAAGAAAATGTATAAGTAGAGCGGTATGTATAAGTAGTATAAGGTAAGTAGGTAGAATGTATAACTAAGCAAAGTGTATAAGTAGGGTATGATGTCAAAGTTGTGAGATGTGTGAGTGGAGTGTGTTTTAAACAATAAGAAGCTCCTGTGAAATCATATTGCTTCGTTGATCAGAAGGCATGAGTTCCTGCATGGGGCTCAGGCCCGTCCCTGTCAGGGCAGCGCTGGGAGAGACAGGTGCCTTTTGGAGGTGAAGAGCGCAGGAGGGCTGCAGTAACTCATTACTGTGGCTCTGACAGCAGCTCATTCCTGAGGGAAGAGCACACAGCACCTGTCATTCCTGCAGCCACCACCTCCTCCGGACTGCAAGGTAATTTACGGACACTAATTTAGACCATTTCCCACTCTGTCAGGAAAGAAATGACATTTGTATGAATCTCATTGTTGAGGCTGAGCAGCTTGGACACAGAAGTGTTCAGCTTAAGCCCAGCAGAGCTTCTTTGGCTCACCAGCAGTTGCTGTTAGATTTTCAGTTCCCAAGTCAGTGTATCACTCATTAGCTCACTTCTGCTGAGATAAATATGTGTATCCAAAAGTTCAGGTCCCACAGTCTTACACTGATTTTAAATGCTTTGCTTGTTTTGGCTTTGGCCTAATAAGGAGGCCTGTGTCCATTAGTAAGGTGGCTGGTTAATTCACAGTCATGATATGCCTGCCATGGGTGACTGCCTCCAATAATTTCTGAGGGGAAAAAATGTCACTTTATATGGAGTTACTTTGTTCCCTTTATGAAGGAGGAATCCAAAGGGTGCTCCCATGGCAGGGCAGTGTCAGGGATGGGCATAACCTTGGACACAGAGCTCTGCCATGAACCCAGCCATGCTCAGGAGGAGCAGTGGGTGCCTACCTAAACACATTTTAGGTTCCTACATTTCTGGACTAGCTCTCTTCACAGCACAAATTTCATCAAAGTATATTCAAAAGCAGTTCTGTTCACCAGGCCAAATGAGGGAGGAAAACATGAGAATTTTTAAATGCTTTGGCACTTATTTGGGAGCTGAATTAGGACTTCGGAGATTCACAGGCCTCATCCTGGCTCTGTGCCCAGGAATGAATTACACACTGAAAGTCTAAACTGCACTCTTATGGCAAATGCTGAAATGCTGTTATTCTAATAGCAATGCCATATCATGATACAGAGCAAAGAAATGACACACAGCAGGGATACTAATCTGAAAGACAATAACACTGTAAAATACAACATACTAAAAAAAAAAAATTATCCCAATTAAGTGTTTCCCAATATATGCCCTAGCTTAATAACACTCAGTTTTTCAACAGAATATACTAAACACCAGCTCAGTTGATTTTATTGGGATTTACTGAATAATAGTATGCATTACAGGCCTAGGTAATTATGGAACTGGATATTTATGTACCATATAAAAATTGATATTTATGTCATTCAACTGACTCAAAAAAATTTAAAAAATCCTATAATTATGAGCATGGAACATGCCATATTAAATAGAGCAGGAAAACACATTGAAATAGAAATATTTTATGCCACAGTGTAGGATGATACTTCTATTAAAGATAGAAATTAGAAATCTGTGTATACAGTGCATCAAATACACATGGATGAAAGAGCTACATAAATTTCAGTTTTGTGTTTTCCTTTCCAAACTGCATTTACAAAAATCACAAAACCAATTTTACAGAAAATATAGTCAGATGCAGATGTAAGTACAGATATATGACTGTACCTGGGTTGTACATGATATTTATAACCATGCCTGGAGAGAATACAGAATGTCTGGGCAAGAGCTTACATACTAACTGAAGCAGTAACAGCTAGAAAACAATCAAATATGCAACATAAGGAAACTTCTCCCTTGTTAGCCAGACTTCCCAAAATGGAGATATTTCTTCTACCTGGAACAAAATCAGTCATGCCTTGCAGAGGCTGCATCCAGCCAGAGATATTGGGACAGCCACAGCCCCCAGTGTCTGGGCAGCTGCCACCATCCAGTGCAAACAGCAATATATTCACCCTGTGGAAACTGTAAAGCCCTCAACAGATAGTCCTGAGAACTCCAACGTTGCACATAATGGTTACCTGAATAATCAAAGGAACCTTTGCCATAAAGTCAAGCAAACTGTACAGTGTGACAGGTTTGTAAGAAAATAATCTTAGTTTAAACACCTTCTGTTTAAGTAGTTTGCCAAGCTTTATGCCACTGTGTAGCTAGTCCACTTGGTGGCACAGACTCATTAACATTTTGTCCATGATTGCCACATGGCCACCCAGGAATTAGGGGAGAATGTTTGGGGAGATTTATTAGATTTATTACAGAAATTCTGATAAATAAGCATATAGCTACAGCAAGTCTAGAAATGCTAATTGGGTTTTTTTACCATTTTTTTCTAATTTGTATTCTTTTGGAATACCTTACTCATCGGCTACTAAATAGAGATTCCTCTGGCCTGCCAAATAACTCATTTAAAATAGCATACACTTACATATATTGAAATAGAAATCAGCCCCACTGTCATGCCTGGATATCATTTTAAATGTCTGAATCTACCTATCAATACTAACAGCTAAATTATCTTTCACTGACACTACTGTAAAATTTCAGAACCCTTTTACAAGGTGTGTAACTAAGTTACAGAAAAGGGCCTTTAGCATTTCAAGTAATGAATTAGATATCAGTTCAACAAATACTCTGTTTTCCTTCTACATAATGCTGTCTTATTAACTTTAAAAGGGGCATTAAGAAACCATATCTGAAAATATTTTTATACCAATAAAAGCTGTAAAAGAACTGACTGAATTATTTGTGTACCCAGTGATGCTGAGAATGCGTGAATGGTTGGGAGTTTCACCTCTGTTTTGCTTCAGTCAATCCCAAACTATTGGGCTCAACAAAGAACCAATACAGGAGTCAATTTTGGAGAAGTAACGGTGTGTGAAATAGGAAAGGTCAGATTAGGCAATGCATTATTCAGTACAGATTTAAACTGTGACTGTATGAATCTCTGACAGATTCAGATCTAAAGCATTTATCAGCACTTTTGGGTGCATTCTTCCATTCAGATTTATACGGACTGAATAAACACACAGCAATGCTTCAAGAAATATAAAAAGGTCAACATTTAAAAATTGGCCCATCGATTTGGACTTTCCTGCACTTACGGAAATTAATGATCTAGAAAGTCACATGAAAGTTATGAGTAACCATTTGTGAGCTTTTGCTTTTAAAAGCCAGATAATGCTAAACAGTGATTACTTTGCACTGTCTTTAGGCAACGTGTATGATGCCAGCTGTGGCGGTGCAGGTGGCTGCAGCCACCCTGACCCCTGAAGACATAACCAGCTGCAAGCTGCGGTGGGCAGGCACTGAAGTTGAATGCCACACTCGTGGTTAGGGTGAGAACCCATAATCCCCCAGTTTTGTGATCTGCATACTTTCGTATGGTTGGTTCATGTTTTCCCCTCCCTGTTCTATGTATAAGTTTGTTAATATTCATTTCCCTCAAGTTAATATGTATAGATTCTAGAAGCTTCTGTTATACTCGACAGCCCCCATTGGTTCCTTCCCTAAGTCCCTCCTTTGTGTTAATCCCATTGGTTCCCCCCACCTCAACCCTGTCTCCTGTCACATAGCCCATTGGCTGTGTCCCTTATCCCTGCCTTTCCATCCCCACTATAAAATCCCTGGACACCCTCAGATCCTGCTCTTTCTGTCCTCGTCCTTTCCGGCGTGTGAACGTTTTGTGTGGAACCTATACGAAGAGTCCCCTCTCTCTCCTTCTCTGCCTGTGCACCCTCCATCCAGCCCAGGAGTAGCTCCCTCGGGTGAGGGGCTCGCTCTCAGTCTCCCTTTAGTGTGTGCCACCGTGGACCAGCTGGAGTGCAGCTAGACCTCCAGGCTCCTTCTGTGGCTAGCCTGCTGCTGCAAGTAACCCGTCAACCAGCATTTAATCCATTTTTAACAATTGCCATTAACATAAAAATCAAACTGGGAGTATGTTAGATAAGTGTTTTACTTGTAAAAGTTGTAGAATGATTTCTGGGTTTTTTGATGACTGTTACAGACTTGCCAGGAATCAAGACTGTGATCACAAGCTTCTAAAGAGCATAGTTCTACATTTCATTTCGGTAGTAGTAAATCCAGTTAAACAGCTTCCTACTTTTGCTGTCTGTTTCCAACCCTGCTACTACTCCCAGCCTATTTGAGCTGATAGAACTGTGTTGCTGTGTGACTGATAAATGGAATCTAGAGTTAAGCAGGAAAAAAAATAGGGTGGAGGGAATACAGAACATAGACAGCTAGATAGACATTGCCACCTAGACACAAAAACAGCCATAAGTGTCTCATGCAGTTTGAAAAAGTGGCACTCATTTATTTGGTCTATAAAGTAAGTTAAACAGGAAAGAAAGATTTTTGGGACATGATTGCAACCTTGAATTACAGATTCTTCCAGGCCTCTATCTTGACTATTGTGAAGTTAACATGGCACATGGAATTTAAATGTTAAAGCAAGAACCACAACAGTGGGATGCAGCAAATGGAGTTTCTCTTTTTTTGGAGAAATTTAAGAAAACTGACTTCATTAAAAAAAAAAAAAAAAGATGTTACAATGGCTATGTAGGAGGAGATCATGATGAGCTACTGATAGATTAGGCTGAGTAAACCTCTTTAGGCAAGGAGAGAAGCATTACAGGGATTGTCTGAACTCCACCAGTCCCCACAGTAGTGATTCTCCTGAGTGGTCTGCCCTGTCCCGGTGCCTATCCAACAAAAAAGCAAATCTCAAGCAGGGGACTCACCCTGTCCCAGCATAGCTTACAGAAACCCAAACAGATTGAAAAAACACAAGCCAGAGAATCTTGGCAGATACTAGCCACCAGATAACCTGACCCTTACTTCTACATATTTACGACTTGCTTTTGAATCACTGTGGTTTGTGCCTGGATGATGCTTGCAAGTAACAGCCATCTTTCCTAGCCCCCACCTTTAATTTTAAAAATATACAAGAGTGAGTTAGAGGCCTCCATATTTCCACTTAATTTCATTATCAAAGAGAGAAACCCAATTGTTTTAACTGTATATATATATATTTGTTTGTTTGTTTTCATCTTTGAAGATGCAATAGTAGCCCAATGAGAATATTTTCTTTGTCTACTCAGCTTCCAAGTCGCTATATTAAAATGCTATGGACAGAAATATTTCTAAGAGAATATATGAAGACACCAGCCTCGCCTTTCTGATTATTTCTGTGGTATCTGAGTTCTCTTCTTTCTAAAATAGCTATCACTTCTTCAGGAAATATTTTTTTGAATAAATGATCCAGGCCCATCCATCTGATTTCAGCAGAAAAGGCTGAAATAAATACCTTTCACACTGTTTTACGAAATTACATGGACTACAATTTAGCAGATAACCCTGAAGTTATAGAAAACATCTATACAAAAAAGTCACTTTATTAGACAAACTTCTGGCTCAGTTAACCATCTCCAAGAATCTCCAAACCTGTACTAAGTAAGAAATTGTTGCTGTGTCACTGACTCATCTGACAGACAGCTTTTACTGCATTAATATTCTAAAGATTCTTCCATTATTTCAATTTTACAGAACCCATTCATCAGTATCAATTACAACAATACTGTCTGAGATGCTATCCTAGCATTCAGCTACAGTTTCCAGAGGTACTAAATAGCTTTTCTCATGTTAATAATTCATTATGGAAGCTGAAGTTGCCAGACTCTATCAGTCATGTTGTTCACAAGGCTGAGGCCTTTTGGGGGAAATAAATTGTCTGCCAGCTTCACAGCTACCTTGTGGAAGCAAAAACCTATATAAATGGCCAGTTTTCCAGCTTAATGTCTATCTGTGCTGTCACACCAGGGTGTAGCAGCTGTGTCAAATGTGTCACTCCTGGAGAGTGGAAGACATTCTCAGGATCACAGCTGATAACAACCACACATCTTATGGAGGGGGCTCAGACTGTACGAGGAGGAGTACCCAGTACATGCTGGTTATTTCACCCACCTTTATCATTTTCACTTGCAGAAAATTTCATTCTATTTTTACCCTCTTGGGACTATACCAAGCATAAATTCAAAGACTGTACTAAATGTAGTCAGTAACATGAAGGAGAACAGGCAATTCAAAGCCTTAAAAGAAATAATCCCATGTTTTACGTTTGTGAGTTTAGTATGCAGCTTCTGTAAAGGTCTACATTTAAATACAATAATACTTTGATGGGATTTGCACTTTCTGCTTGAGAGCTGGATCTCTATTTTGTGTACTTTAAACTATCTAAATGCTTATAAAACATCTTTGGGAAAGAAAATTCCCACTAGAACTTGCATATTAAGTTAAGCTTTTCTACTGAGAATATTTTTAAATCCCACTAAATCCTATTTCCATTCAGTCATCAGCAGCTCTGTGCATAAATACATAGAAAGAATGCTATAAGGGATTATGTTTGGGAAAGAACTATCAGCCAGCATTCTTGGCTTGCTCCTTAGCAACAAAATAATGATGGTTCCTAAAAAAAATAGTTTTAATTTCCCTAAATCAAGAAGTTACTGATAATACCATTTTAAATCACTTAAGTACCTTTAAGAACCTTAGAAAGATCAAACCGTGAGAAAAGCTCCTGGAGATGAGCACTTTTCTTGCTGTAACTTGCATAATGGCCAGGAATACAGAATAGAGGATTATACCAGATTTGCTCCCAAATACTCTGAACACTGAAAATGAAAGATGTCATTAAACATATGGAAAGATGTATGAAAAAAACCCTTTATATTTGTTTAAAACCTATCCAACAGGAAGAGAAATTTCTTCTGAAACACTTTTGACAGGTGAAGAAAGAAGATGCAAGATGTAAAATATTTTAATAACTTGTTCTGGAAAGAAAATATTGGGTGTGGTGCTATTCTTTCTTTCTCTAAGCATACCTCAGTGTCCTTAGAAAATGTTCAATTCAGCACCAATACTGAAACAGCATTTTCTTTTGAATAAAGCACAGGTGGTGGCTGCACAAGTCTTTACTCATGTTTGCTGCATGAGTAAAGACAAGCATATGGAGCCAAACGTGTTTCTTGTTTCCAGAGATCGCAGGTTAAGAACAACTCTGTGGATGCACATTTAACCAATCCAGTGTAAGTCTTTGGCTTTCTGAGGAATTTCTTCATGGCATTTTCTATGCTGATTTTCCCACGATTAAGTTTCATACTTTACATTTTTAATGTACCTTTGCAGCTTCATTTTGATAGCTGATATTAACAGCCTTTTCTGGCATTGTATAGTGTAGTGGTTTGGCCCAATTCCAAATGCTCTTTGTGTATGGCCATATTTAGATTCAAACAAACTGTCCCAGTTTCTTCACACTGGCTAGCAATAAGTATTTCAATATGTTTGGGGGATCTTCGGGAGCTTTATGGCCGTATCGATAAGACGGAAGTTGTGGATTTTTGTGCTTCTGTGGAATTCACATGACACATGACTGAAAATTGCAATGCAAGAGAGCACATCATACCACCCAGGAACACCATATAAAATAATAAATCAGATTATTCAAGCAGCATAAAAGCATCAAACCTGAATTGAAGCCAGTGTTATTTGTTTAGCCCAGGTAACAATTCAATGTGTGTCATAAGAGTTAAAGCCCTGAAGGAAAGGGAGTTTTTGGCTCTAAAATACTAAATGAGAAATGAAAGATGTGTCAGGGTGTGTGTGACTTCAAGAGCAGCCCTCACCATCTTGTGTTTTCCTTAAAATGTTCTAGAGGCACCTGGATCTAAGACCATTTCCTTCAGCAGTTTCCAAATTCATACTATTAAAAAACAAAGGTGCAGCAGCTGACAAGATGATTGGGTGATAAGATAAACTATATAGTCTTCAGACTTTTTCAAAATTCCATACCTTGGCCATCATTAATCATGAGGATAAGTAAGACAAGTAGATTAAATGTGCCCTCTAATGTCAATTATATTCATAAAATGAAAAGTGCAGTGAAGGTTAACTAACACTGAAGTTCACTCATTCACTTCAGTGCATTGCAAAATCATCAGTTATGATTACTTTAATAGAGCTCATTTACCCGACAAGGTGTCTGGTTAAATGAAATAACTTTATCAAAATATATAGTTAAACTGCAGCTGACTGAATCTAGATTTTATTTTCCAGTGCTTAAGCTCAGACAAATGTTTTTAATCCTCCCTTCCTAAAGCTGTGACATTTTTCTATTCTGACCTTTATACAGCATATATGATGGATAGACACTGCCTTGACAGCACAATCATACATAAATTTAAACTGTCACAGCAGGAAGAAAAAGCAATGTGTTAAGAGTAGTCAGAAAAAACTGCCAAGTTCTGTATCCCTTCTTTTCCCTTCTTTGAACTAGAAGAGTCTGTAGCTGAATGCACTTAGAATACCTGTCTTTCTTTAAAAGATGACATGGAAAATATTTTGAAAAATCGAAGTGCCACAATTTTTTTTCATCTCTGGAAAAACAGAAGGGAAATTTACAGTATCTATATTAATAGATAGGTCTCTATAGAATACAAGCTGTATTCTTTTTTCCTCCAAGAAATACTAAATATGATTGAAAAATAAGTGTTATTTAGCTAAAAAATATCTGGCAATAGACAGTGTTTATTGTTCAAATTGCACAGAGAAATATTTAGCAGTGTTTAATTCCTTTTTATTTATCTAGTAGTTAGTGTTGTATGTCAAACAACCAAAAAAAACTCCAATAGAATAAATCCAGAACCAATGTTTCCTGTAACAAAATCCATTTCTAATTAATGAGACTTTCCTGCACTCTAGACTGCCAGAACTAATTTGGCTTTTTGCACCTGCATAGTGTCTCTCCTGCATTTCTGTGCTTTGATACAGAGGGGCAACAGTCTCAGGCAGTGCCAAATTCACCTCTGCAAAATAGCAAAGAGAAGAATGAGTATTTAGCTGTGGAACAAGGAGTGCTCTGCAATCACGTCCTCATACAGCAAAGGGTATTGGGCAAGTCACCCTCTGTCCTTTCTTCCCCTATGGCCCTCAGTCTACTCCAAATGCTGTTGTTTGTCCCAAACCCGTGGTTAGCCTCTCCAGGCCAGGATTCCTTACACACACTGAGGAGCAGAGTACATATGTAGGGAACATTACACCCTGGAATTCCCATGCCATTGCAGAGAAGAAAGGGATAAGAGGATGAAAAAAGAGAAAATAAATGCTGCCTTCAGTTCCCATCTATACATAGAAGCTGTGAGCTACAAAAGGCAAAACAGATCAGGTAAATGAATGAAAAACAGACACCACATACGTGTGCCATTCCATCCCTCCTCCCAGAGACACCACCTCTTGCTCCTCCTGTCCCATGAGCACAGCAGGCCATACACAGCTTTGTATCATTATCTCTCCACGCATATTTCAGGACATCAAGAAAGCTACTAAAAGACTCTTTGTTCCCTACTACCCTGCAGCTAAACATTGGTTTACAGTCACTAGAGAAGTTCTGTCAGCCTCTGTGCACGTCTCTGGTTCTACATGATAAAAGCAATTTTTATAGATAGTGAAAGGTTTAGTTATGCCTCATCAAACACTGTGGAGATGTTGGTACTCTCTGTGAAACGCAGCATATTGCTAAGCATAGATTAAAAATAAACATGTGGCAAAATTGAGAAATACCTACCTGTTTTCCAGGAATTTTAATTATATTTACATTTCATAGCTGTGGCTGTAGAGCATGTGTACACTTACTGACTTTTGGGATATACTACACAGATTATCTTTTGTCCACAGAAACAGATCTGTGGAAATAGCCACAGCTTATTGTAATTGTATATCACTTACAGATGTTTTCTTGCAGCAGATGAAAATTATTAAAGTTATATCTCATAAGTCAATGAAAATGCTTCCTCTGAGTGGACTGTAGCAAGAAAATTGCACTGTTATTATTCTAATACAATAAAACACTGAACACACGATTTTCTGCTTCCCTTATTGAGAAAGGAGAATAGACTTCATTCTTACTGTCAATTTACCTGCTACATTTCATAGAGTTATATTTCAAATTCACAGCATCTCAAATGTACATTTCAAATGTGTGTACATATGCTTATTGAGGCATAGACTGAAATTAATATCAGGTTTTCAAAAAAAAGTAATTAAGCATTACAAAAGCTTAATATTCATCCAGTTCACATTTGAAAGATAACAGAAAAGCAGTCTATGCCAAATTAACAAAAAATTCAATTCTCTTCCCTCCCCAACAGCATTTAGAAAAAAACCCAGAGAGGTCAAAATACTGTTTGAATATTCTTGGCTGATACCTATTGTCTATTTCCACAGGCATCTGAAGTGTTTCCAAAATTCAAAGCCAATAACAATACCTGCAAATCTGTTGGCAGACTCACAGGCTGGATATTTGATAAAGGATCTGCTGCATAAGGTTGTGCCACAACAATTCCTTGAGAACTTCTGCTTTGCCCTTTCAGGTAGCACTGTACATATATGTTGCAGTATCTGCATATTAGTAAAAGCACAGTTTCAAGGGAAACAAGCCTCTGCTAACAGATACACTGGCCAAAAGCTCCCCCACCCTTGGAAGGGCAGAGATGCCTGAAGAGAAGTTCTCCATTTGAAATCTCTTAAATCCTTCACTTAAGAACCAGATGAGTTTTTTCAGTTGCCAAATCTTATTTCTGAAAATCAAATGCTGTGTATTGGAAGCCACAGTTACTTATGTGTAATAACATATATAATACAATATAATTAACACAGTTAAATTCTTACATAAAAGAATTTTCAGATATGTAGAGAACTGACTCCCTAAGCTGGCTTGGTTATCCTGCAAACAAATCAGATCCATGAACAACAGATGTATAAAAACCATTGCTTTGGTATCTCTGGCAAAGCCCCTCTGCTGCTGCACATACCTGTGCATACTCACGCTGTTCTTCTCATTGTTCAAATCTGAAATCATGTTAAGCAATATCATTAATATTCCTACAATAGACATAAAAATTTTTATAGATAAGATATAGCATACATAAATACTTTGAAATAACACTAAGAAGCAACATGCTAATGAGTAGCTTACAAGCCTTCAAGAGTATCTCTCAAACAATAATTCAACAGAGTAAATACAAGGGTGAAAAGAAAGTGACAATAACATAGCTATTTCCAGGAAAAAAAACCAGCCTGATTGTTCATTAGTTTAAATAGTTAAGTAGCTTTTCCATAGAAAAAAAATCTATTAGCATTAGAAATGTAAAGAACACTTAAGGGTGAAGGATGTCTGCAGTCACACTACCAGCAAAGAGCTGAAACCTCTACTTAAGGCTTTCTCAGTTTTTCCCATTTGTGCCTCAACTATGCATATATGCCACCAGTAATTATTTCAGTAACATACAGTGTCTCCTGTGTGCCTGATGTAACACAAAATACCCATTCTCATTCTTAGTCCATGTTTATTCATTTCCTCTCCATTTGCATTGTTGAATGAAATGTTAGTTCTAAGCATAACAAGAACTGTTCCAAACCTCCAGACAAAAATGTTGCCTTAAGTACAAAGTAGAATCTTTAACGAGGCATTTCAGAGACATCTCATCTGCAGTGTATTGCCCAGGAAACTACTGCTTCTTAGATCTGCTCATTTACCACGTACACAGCTACCTTTATTTCACTGCTCCTGTTCTTTGTTCATCACACAGGTACTGAGCTTTAAGAGACCAAACTGATTCTGAGCTTGTAAGGACAGTTCCACTGATTAGACCACAAGCACATCAGCATAGGCTCCCTCAGGGTGTAGGAGAAGCACAAATGTGCTTCTCTAATATTCCATTCAGTTTTCCAAGTCTGGAAAATCACGCACTGATAATGAGTAAGAAAATAATTAGAACAGTAAATCCAAGGTCATGTCAAAGACAAGGATATAATCCATCTTGCAACATATATTGTTTCTTGGATTAGTGACATATATTAAAAAAAAAAATGTGTCTAGAGCAAACAAAAACTCTAAATTTTTATATGTTCATGATAGTGATTATGTGTGACACAATTAAAGTCTGTCCAACTTCCAGCACTTCACAGAGTCAATGAGAATAATTTAAAAAGTAAATTTTTTTTAATAATGTTTTCAAATATCCACTGGAGCCAGCCTCCATTGACATTTCCTTGTAGACAAATTTTAAATTACTGAAACTAGTAATATCAGCCAGTTGTACTACCAAGACCATGTAGCTCTGTCTGAAGTGAATTGGACATGTACTCCCCATTGTTGTCAGCACTAGCTGGGAGGCACTGTGCTGGAAGCAGCCTTTGGTACAGCATGTCTCTTTTATATCAAACAGCATTGCTAGAAAACCTTTCTACATATGTAAGGCACCTCTGTTGGACTTTGTGCCTTTAGGACAAGCAGAACAGGTAATGTAAACATATTCCTGGCCCTAGACTCCATGCATACAGGTTAATTCAAAGAGGTAAAACACTGCCAAATCTGGATGCAGCCAGATAACACCTCATTAAAGTAAGACAGTTTCAGTCAGTCCTGCCTAGAGCTATTCCACCTTTTTAAGTACCTAACCAAAATTATTAACCTAGAGATGTGGCAATCCTGAACTCTGCAGCTATGCGAACTCATCTAATTCCTCAGGATAACAACTTCAGGGAGCTCTAATCTTAACTTTGGTGCTGCAGTTCCTTGCCTAGGGATAGCTGAGCTTAACTGATCCACATCTGCACCAGTACAAGGTTCAGGGCACACAAGTATGTCACGTGTCTGCTCGTGGCTGTGTTTTGGGGAGAGGCCTCTTGAAAGGTATTGTGGAACTATTTAAGACTTAAGAAACTGTGATAGTGAGAACTGTTCACATTCAACTCAGGACACTATATATTTTGCTACTCATTAAAGGAATACAATTATCAGAGAATAAAAGGAAAATAAACATACTGGCACAATTCAAAATTTCCCTGAACTATCAATTATTAAGAGCCACCAAACTGTCTTACTCTGCTTTCCACTCACCTGATCCCAGAACTAGTTTAGGCACACAGTACCCATGCCTGTTGTGCCCAAGGAACAAAACCTCTCTAACGAAGACGTAATTGTTTAGATGCCTCAGCTCTAACCCTATTTGCATTATGAAATGCTTCTATTCTTGGGGGGGGGGAATCAAAAATAAAAGGTCTGGAATACATACAATATAGTGCAATAAATGTGAGGATAAAGTACTATTTTCAGTCTACTATGAAAATACAGGATAGTGATGGCAGTTGTTCTGAAAAAAGAAAGTTTATAGTGTTACTCTACAGCTGAAAAAAAAATTAAAACTCTCCTGCTGTGAAAAAAAATGAATCAGCTATAATAATGTGCATGTTGATGCACGTCACATAGAAGTAGAGGTGTTAGACAAATACAAGAACCAAATCTTAAAAGATCTGGGAATTCACCACATGGGCTGTAATGCTGTATCTAATTTGCAGCATCCCGTTCATGGAAGATGAGAAACAACAGGACAAAGTCCAGACCACATAACCTGAACTCTAGAAAATCTGCCTTCTTGAAAGAGTTTGGTTTCTTTATTATACAGGAGAAATAAACTTGAGGAGTCACACGGTGATAGGTGATTATGAGACTGCAGTGAAGAAGATAGAAGTAAACTGTGCTCCATGTTCTTTGTGGGAAGGACAAGTAACAACCTTAAACTGCAAAAGGACATTCAGGTTATGGAAAATATTTTCAATAAATAGACAAGCTGCTTCAACTCTCAACCCTCATCTACTTTTCTGTTAGTTGAATAAATTAAATATGTGACCAACTCTTACATATTTTGAAGTGAATGAGTTGATTAAAAAAAAATTATTAGGCATGAAAAAGGTACCTAGTTCACTAAAGACAGCAGAAGAAAGAATTCCATCAACTTTTGTAGTTTTAGGATCTTGCTCCTTAAGAAGATTCAATGCTAATATAGCTGTTTTCAAGTTGAGAATGTATAAAAAGAGAGTAAAAAATATTTTAGTGAGTTCATAATCGCCACAGCAGAAATTAATTTTACTAGCAGTAGTAGCAGAATTTATATATATTTACTTTTTTTTTTAGACAGTAGTATATCAAGAGGGATGCTGCAGTGCGTGGAACAAAATATATTAATTTTTTTCTAAAATTAGAGCCACATCTGTACTTTGAAACATGTAAAAGGCAATTGCTATACTATTTAATAGATTTCATGTGGATTACGGTAGTTTTTCATACATCTCCGTTTCCTGATACTAAAAAAAAATTAAAATATCAGAATCTTCATGAGACAGCAAGACTTAAGCTCACAATTTATGTTTTTGAAGGCCAATAACCCTGTACTGCTGGTTTGTTTTTTCCCCTTTATGGTTCATCTTACATAAAATCCAATTTTATTCAGTTTCCTTAAGTGCCCAAAATGCAATATCCTGGTAAGAACATTGTAGAAAGCAGTAATTGAGTGAATCAGCTATGAATCCTACCCCTATACTCATCTGGAAAATACAGGGCATTACAGAATAATTGTCTTCCACTTTGCAGTTACACCAAGAGCAATATTTTACAGATAAATGCAAAAATACAGGGTGAAAAAAACACCTTTATTTTTCAGCATTACTTGAAGAAGAGCTCAAACCATGCTCTGTGAGCTTTTATTAATTTGGCCCCAATTTTGTACATTTGCTATCAGTCAGTGTAGCAGGTTCAGTTCATAAACCAGGCAGAAATTTTCAAAGTTTCAAATCAAATCAGGCTGAAGGTTTGTACCTGGGCTATCAATTCAAAACCAATGGAATTTTTGTTACAAAAGGTTTTCAACTACTTATCTTTCTGAATTTATAAGGAGAAAGATTCATCCATCTTGGGAGCAGATTTAGATGCACATTACCAACAGTAGTTTGATTTTTTTTTTTGTAGATACGTATTTTATTTTGGAAGTACAAAGAATTTTTGGATAATAAATTGACTAATGCTAAGGTAGGAGGTTCTTAAAAAGCTAGTAACAAATGACAGCTAAATATGAACATTAACAATTTATTACAGAATATTTCACAGCTAAATATTTGATCAAGCAGTCAAAAAAATCAGCAACATGCTGAAATACTGTGACTGTGTAATGCAACTTGGTAAGTGAAGCAATTGTTTCCATTTATACCTGTATCATTATATTTGAGTTTAATTAAAATAGATTGAACTGATTGTACTTCTGTATTTAATCCACTGTTGCTATTCACTAAGGCGACATATTGGTAAAATCAAGGCTAAATTGAATTCTGACCCATCCTTTCCTCCTAAAGGGTCCCTAAGGCCACAGTGCTGTGGCAGCTGCTGAGGCAGCGGCTGGTTCTGAAGGGGGGGTGTGAATGGAGGCAATATCTAGGAGTGCCCAGGGGTCTGCCCCCCTGAGGCAGCTGGCAACAGATCCGTTCTCTCCACATTTTCTAGCCGATCAGGTTATCTGGCTCTTCTCACTCCATGACAATGTGCCCACCTACAGAGATTGCTGGGAGAAGAGGAACTGTGCTCTGGATTGGCACCATGCTGAGGCTCCACGTTGTAACCGTACACAGACCTTACACTCACTAAACTTCTGAAAGTACAATGTTCAGAGCAATTGCAGATTTGAGAGTTCAAACAAGTAACTCCTACAAGCCTCTGCAACACTGCGGTTGCAGTTTTAAGCTTGTCCCTCCACCCCACCCAGTTATCCTGTTCTTACACCACCTTCAGGTCATGCTGCTCTATACCAGTATTTTACTGGTGAATAAGTGCTGATTCCATATTATGTACGGGGATTACAAAGAGCACATTTGAATGCTAAAAATGCGCAAGAGAACAATGCTTGCAGATGCTCTGTAAGCATAGAAAACATCTCTTAGGTTCAGATTTAGGTCTTCTGGATCTCTCAATAATTACTGCTGAAGAGCTACGCCTAATCGTATTTCAGATTAACATTTGCTTATATATAACAAAGCCTCCAAATAACAAGTGTTTTTAACTGAAGATTAGATATTGAAATTCTTGTGGGGATTTTGTTCCCTCTGCCACCACTCTTTGCCTGTAAAATAGGATAATAATCATTACACCACTTACACACTTCTGTAAAACTTAGACTCTGTCTAAAATTATCTGAGTTTACATAGTTTGACTGGACAGGCTTCCTAATTTTGAGAACATAAACGCTGCATCTTCACCATTTCTTCAGGAAACATCACCTCTCATCAGTTTCTGTATAGTATGCTGTACACTGATTATACTTGTTTATATATTCAGGCAAAGACAGGGACAAAGTTTTTCATTTAGAAGAGACATCCTTTTGAAAAAAGATTTTAATGAACATTGCTAAAATATGTCTAACCATTCCCTTGAATTCAGGCAATAAAGGAAAAAATTGTTTACTATATTAAGGATTTCATTAGGTCTTCAGTGTACTTTGCCTGCCTCTTTAATCAATAAATTGTGGATACATGGGGCCAATCTATTCAATTTATTTAAACTTGAGATCCTTTTGATTCAAAGTTATTTGAATTTCTATAGTTATATATCATTTATCCAGTTTATATATCATCTGTAGACTATCTTCTTACTGAGGTGCAATTTTGTTACTGGGTGTTAGAAATAATTAGCACTGTAATAATGTTATAGCAACACACACATACTTGACACTAATGGATTTGTTTTCACTGCTTTTGGGTATCTCTCTACATGATCTGACAGCTTTATTCTTCAGTTGAATCCAGACTAAGAGTCAATTCTAGTACCGAGTACACAATTCATTTACTTCTAATGAGGTGTTTAATCAAAATCTATTTGATATCTTAGGTGTGGAAGGCACTATTGAATATAATGAAAGCACAGGATCAATGAGCCAGAAAACATGCTTACTCTTCCTTCTGAAACGTTTAGGAAGCAATAGTTTCGAGACCATGAAAAGACATCCCTAAATTGCAATCCTAACCCTGGAACTTTAAAACACCATTTAGATAAATGATACCACAAATAAACTGAAGTTCCAGCCAGGTTGTGTTACACGCCCAAAAATTTTTGAATCCAAAAATTGGAGGATGTTGTAAGAACTTCGCAACTGCAGAAGCAACACAGACAAACTCCAAGATGTTAGAGCTGTGCTTGTTGTTTTAGGAAAATATTTTCTGAGTTAGTATTATACTGGCACTACATTCTGCATACTTATCTTCAAGGCCAAAGAACTCTCTGTAACAGAGAAAGGTTATTTCTAAGGTAACAATGCCTCCCTTTGCAATGAAGTGACCTGACAGGAGAGCAGGAGGCTGTGCCAGGCCTGTGTGCACACCGGCTGGGAGGAGGCAGTTGGCAGGAGCTGGACCAGGATGAGATGCCTTAAGAGTTATCTGGGCTACCATTTACATACTCCCTTGCAGGCAGGATAAGAATTGGCAGGTTAACTGGTGGGAGAGCACAGTGCTACTGTCTAGATCCTCTCTATTTTAATTTTGGTCTAGCTGAAAGGAGGAAAGCATGAAGGAAACACAAAGCACCCACTGCAGTCTACAGATTATATTTCAGTTCAGCCTTGCTGCACAAGCGGTAAAAGTAAAGGAGCAGGTTGCTATGGGATTTTTACAAAGGCAGCTCTCAGACAAGAAACTGAGAATAAGAAGAGGAGTGAGAAACTCCTAATTCTGCACTTAGTTAAGTAGACAACACCATATCTGCACATTTGCTAAAAAGTTACAGGTTTTGTAACACTGGTAGGGGCCCTTTGGCCTTTCAGGTTCCTCCCAGCTTAGCAGCTAAAGCTATCAGCAGGTGTAAGAGTCGGATTCTGTGTGTTCTCCAGACACTGACTGCTGCAGCTGCCTTTAACTTCAGCAACATTTGGCTGTTAACAATACTTCTCAATCAAATGTTGCAAAATAGCACTAAAGTATTATTTTAAATGCTCTACAGTATGACCCCAGATTTCTTAATTTATTTTCCTTTATAGCACAATTTGTATAGCTAATCAAATAATGTTAATGAGTTTACTTATTAAATGGTGTAAAAATATTATAAAAGAAGATGGCACGTTAGACTTTGCTATAGCTTATGTCAAAGAAAAATTGATTCAGTTCTTCAGCATAATATTCTGTGAATATTGTTTCCATTATACCTGGTCAAAAAGCTGCCTGAGAGCAACTGGTCAGGCCAATGTCTCATTCCAGGCAAAGGAAGATGAGAGTGTATCTCTTAAACACACAGTTTTTTCCAAGCTCTGCAGCTTTTTCTTTCCCTGGATGCCCTGCACAAGTGGAGGGAATGAAGACACCCAAGACTAATTGCTTGTTCAGTAGTTAATTGTCCATGAATATTACAGGCACAGAAATGGATGGAAAGGCAGGTGCAACTCGACATGACTAACATCAGCCTAATGTTGATAAAAATACTTGTTTACAAGCAAATTAAAGAAGTTGAAAAACACTTCCACACATCAGCAGAAACACAAATAATGAGTTTCTACTGTCACATTTGACACTCTTCAGAATGATACAAAGATTACAAAATTTTAAAATGTGCTTACAAATATGATGCTGGCAAAAAGAGAAACCACTTGGTATGAAAATTCTACAAAATGTTTTAGCTACAATGTTTTAAAACAGATTAAAATCGGGATTGCAGATATGATCAGACATGCTGTCTGTTGGCTTTTTCTCCCTTCACTACTTCTCTTTGCTGAAACAGAAAATCACCCAGCAATCCTCAAGCTATATGGCATAGCCTGCCCAAAATTAATAGGGCCATAAACATGACTCAGCCAGCTCTCCTCTGTTACTAAATCTTACTCAAGTATCTTGCCTGCTGAAGTTACAGGCACAACTAAAGTCTTACTTTACTAAAAATACATCTAAGATATAAGACATGTCTTATAGCTCAGAAAATCCTTAGCAATTCCATCTACTCCAGTGTGGAAGCCCGAAGTGAAAGAAATTCTGATATGCTGAGTTCATTCAAAGACACGTCCAAAACTCAGTGTTGAAAACCAAAGTAGTCTTGGCTTGATGCTATAGACAAGATCAGAAAGCAAAAATGAACTGCCATTTGCACAGCAAAGGAAAACAGTTTCGGGGACAGTCTCATCCCCTCTTTGATGTTTGCAACTGTGCACGCAACCTGAACAAATGAGGCCAGAGTTTTATCACCTCAGCCACAGAATCTGAACTGCAAACATGAAAACTAGGTTGGTCCCATCTGTATCTTACAGTAAGGGTGACCATAGTAATAGATCCATTTTCCAGCTCTCCGACATATTCCAGTCATGCAGAGACCTTGGAGTATTTGGGTTTGAAAAACAGAAGTGAAAGGACAGTGTTTGAGGGTGACTTCATATTTTATTTTTATAAGGAATTTTACAGTTTCTGGAATAGATTCATTATGATCAAGCCCAAAAGATTCAAATTACTGTATTTTTAAAAAGGGTATGCCCAGAGGTTGGGAAAAGGGGATTTTTGACCTAACCAAAAGCCTTCCAGTGACACACTTTTACTTATTCTCTGATGTAAATTAGAACAGCTTCAAAGCTATTCTAAATTCCACTTTTTCTGCAAAAGCAAGGGAATTATGCCTACCAAAGGCTGCTAAAATCCAGTATACTCCGAGGAGGAAGAATAGAGCAGACAGCTAACCTGCTACCTTTTTTTCTGCATAGAGATTTATTTTATCAATAGGCAACCTTAGCTGTCCAATTAGACCAATTGCTAGACTCTCATTTTTAACACAATGAATGCATATAATTTAGCAGTCCTGGACATGCAGTCACTTATTCCTCATATTACTGTACTGAATTGGAAGTATTTGTACAGTTCAAACAAATAATTTATATCCCCACATACCTGTTACTTCACCTGGGCCATATGTTGCTGCTAGGAACTTAGGAAAATATTTTTGGCCAGGCTTTTTTGCCATTAAAAAATACAATCTATTGTATCATTGGGTTTTGACATCATACATTGACAAGAAGCCTAACTGTTGAGGAAAGGTTGTGTTGCACCTTTCCCTCTGGAAAATTAAAACCTTCAAAGTTATCACCATTGTTTTGGCAGTTTGCTGAATTTCTAAGCACTAGATGTCAAAAAACGCTTACTGCTTATTTTCAAACGACACTCAGTAGCAAAACACAGACTACTGTCCATATTCAGCACAGATTTTTCATTAGGAAGGAAGAGGGAAAGCCTAGTGGTTGTCTTTGCCTTCAGAACAATGACACCAGCTAAACTTGGAGGACTGCTGTATGTCCTGTGAAATGTCATCTGTTGTGCTAGTCAGGAAAATAGAGTTGCCATCATATTCTCCCTTCCCCCCACTCCTCAGGATCGCATTTTCTCCTACATGCTCTTTGACTTTTATTTCTCCTGGTGATTATCTCCTGGTGTTTCTAACTTCCTTTTGCAATGACAATGAAGAAATAATGTAGTTGCCTTGGGGAAGACAATGCAGAATGGCAATCAAAGAGAGCAAGATGCTCAACCACTCCATAACTTCCTCATTTTTATCTGCATTGTGCTATTACCTCGTGTTATGTATAGCTTCCCATGATGCAAAGCTATGAAGAAAGCACACACCTAATTACTTTTAATGGATTATATTTACATTATTTTTGTCTCAATAAATTAGGATGGGTTTTGTGAAGGTCACCTTGTTAATGCAGTGACACAGGACAAGCTGCCACCCCATATTAATCCAAAGTGGAACTACAGCTAATGAAATTTGCAGCTCCTGGGTGGAGGGATTACCCAGCAAGCTCTCATATTTCTATACACAACGTGTTTCTGCCAATAGCACCAATTCACCACGGATCAACTCAAACCTCTAAGGAAGAGATCTGGCAAAGAGAACAAAAATCACTAGTGACTCTTCAAAAATTGCTTCTTTTTAAAAATGGTCTCTAAAAATTCTGATGGAAATTACCACGTGATGGCATTTCATTTTTCATGTGATAACCATTAAGAAGTATCCAAATTTAATCTGGAAAATTTGGCCAAAGTTGTGGGTAAACAGAATCTAAGAAATAGGTGCTACTTTAAGAATCTGAACTGCAATCCTTAATGAAAATCTCAAAAACTAAAAATTGAAAATATATGTCTTTACTTTCAGGAACCACCACTTGAAAAATTTCCTTTGAGTTGTTTTTAAAACATACTCCTTAGTTGCTTTACTTGGAGAACATGGTTCATTTTCTCTGAAGTATTCAAAAAACAACAGCTTAAGCTGCTCTGCAAAAAGTACCAAGTCAGTCCATTGCTAGAATTTAACACTCATTATAAAAACAAATTAAAAAAAAAAAAAAAAAAAGAGGAAATTAAACAAAAAAAAAATCGTATAAAATCTCAGTGGAATTTTTTGCTTCCAGGTAGATTGACTGACAATGCTTACAACTGTGTGCTAATAAGAATTATATCAGAGGAGGTTATTTTATGTTGAATAATGTCCACGACAATTCTAACATCTTCAGGGAGATAATTTAAAGAGATGTTATTCAAAAGATGATGCACTGTTGAGACAGAAATTTTAATCCACAGAACTCAGGGAACTTCCTAACCCAAGGCTCGTTCCCATAGCAACTGCAATTACATAGCTTCACATATGCATTATTGCCTTTTCTTATGAGCTGTCAGAACAGAGCCTGGCAGTCTAAAACTCTACCAGGACACTGCTTTTCCTACATTTGTACATCTGATCTACAGGTGCTACTACACTCTGAAGTTTTAATTTTGCACTCTATTCTGAGTTGTGTTTTGTCTTGAAAATCAGCAATATTAGCACAAATCCAGACTGAAACAACAGAACCACAGCACCTTGAATCTCACTGAAACACACAGCCCAGAGCAGCACATAAAGCCTGTCACATATTTTTTTTATGACAGTAAGTTGTTGCTACCTCATGATGGAAAACACCCCCTCCCCCCCTTTTTTTTTGTTTTTTGTTAATACCTATTATTTCAAGAGATGCTATTCTGGAAACATTAAATTTCTCAGAATCAAGCTAGACAAGGAGGACAGAATACTTCTGTTGGTAATGGAAATTCTTAATAAAGGGGTGAACCAAACTCTAGAGGAATGAAAATATTTGACTTTAAGCTCTCAAAAACCCCTGCCCTCTGCATTACAGATTACTACAGAAATCTCAGCTAAATATGTTGGGATTACCTTTTATTTTCCTTAGTTTATTCTGAAACAGTAAATCCTCACACAATTGAACCATTCTCTCAGTTTGGTTAGACAATGTAAACTTGAGCCAGTAGTTTGGCTCAGGGCGAAGAACAGTTGCAGCTGCTGAGATCTTGTTTAACATAAAAAACACACATACAAAAATAAGAACATTAAGAAAAGATATTAGGAGCCACCTAACATCCTGAGAAATAGCATTTAAGCAATTTAAGCATAGCTGTTATGCTAGAGTTTAGATTTTGGCTTACTGAGTTAAAAAACAATGTATCACACTCATATAATATGAGCTTTCAAGGTACCTGAAGGTACACAGCTCCCACTGAAACAGAACACATCAGAAATCTGAAGATCTCTGAAAATCTGGGTTTATTGACTTTAGGTGTGGTCAGTGGTGCTCATATACTGCCAGGAGAGCTATCAGAAGGATGTTTGGCACAATAAAATTGAGCTTATTATTATTCTGAAAGATATGTGGGAATGGACCAGGTATTTTGGACAATTGCAGACTAGTAGAACTTTGGCTACTATATCGAGAAATCACAAACTTTGACGAAGAGGAATTTAAGGGTTGGTCACTTCCAGAGTAAATGGAACAAAATCTCCACTTTCTTGTCAGAGGCAGAAACTCTTCAAATCCAAAGGAGATAATTACAGTGCAAAAGCTATGCTAGGAACTGCGTCATCCACCTTAAAATAAAACAAACTCCAAACAGAGCATGATGATGACTGTGGTATAAAGAGCAGTTTGTTCAATGACCACTGTTCTTTACACAAAAACTAAAAATCTGAATTAAACTTAGCTCACCTATTCACTTCAGATCTGAGATTATCAAGAAAAAGAAAATTGTAATGACTTATCTTACTAGGGTACTGTGTACACGAGCTCATCAGTGTTTAGAGCTCTCAGGAAGGCTGTTCAGAGCCCTGAGTAATTCAGGTTCTGCAGGCTGCTCTATGGCCAGCACTAGTCTCACGCATCCTGCAGTGCAGTTCTGAGAGCCTTGCCTCTGCACTGGGCACTCAGGGAACATCCTCAGGGTATCCCTCTATCACACCTCTGCAGAAGGCTTTTCCAAACCTCAGCTAACCTCCACTGAGGTCAAACACTGCCTAAAAGAAGCAGGCAGGATACAGTTTCAGGTGGGTTTAGTTTTTTGGGAGGGAAAGGGGAGGAGGGGTTGGGGGGCTTGCTTTTTTGTTTTTGTTGGTTTGGTTTGTGGTGAGCTTTTTGGGGTTTTGGTTGGTTGGTTGGGGTTTGGGGGGTTTTGTTTGGTCAGTTCCTTTTATTTAATAGTATTAAAAAGGATTTGAAGTCTAATGGGTTCTTTACCTTTTCAAGGAAAAGAGTGAAAACATATCAAGTTATCACTAAGCTATGTGAAATATTCTGCTGTCTTGTAATTTTCCAGCTACTTGCTTATCACAGAAATACCCACTCTCCCTTTCTCAGTTCCTTTCTTTGTGCATATGTCAAATGCTGGCATGCAGGCTGCCCAAAGGGAATAGAATATCATCTCCAGGAAGTTGTTAACATAAGGCTGTGCATGTACCATGCTGTTATTATGACAGTTTGCTCTAAAGCAGAAGAGACAAGCAGAATAGGGGAAAAGTGCACAGCTCCTGTTTCTACCACATATGTATCCTGTTCATTCCTTAATACTAACCCTACTGGGCTCTTGCAGGCAGGCAACTGCAAAGCACAGAGCACTTCAGCAACTCAGTTTGCTTGTAGCTGTGTTTGCCCATTTTCATTACTGATAGTTAACAACAATCTTCTCCAAAGCCTCCTGAATTGCTTACTTCAGTCAAAATACACCACAGAAGTACCTTGTATGACAGGAATCTCACAGCTCTTCCCCATCTCTGAACTATGGGATCATTTGGGTATGAGTTGCAGAGATTTCCCATATTGCAACAAACAGTAACCTACAGCAAGAACCCATTCACTTGATATTGCTTGAAGTGGCCAATCTGGATCAAACTCAATTAGCAAACTTGCTTCAGATATGTTATTGCTCCTCAATTCTTCTGCCTCATTATATTCCTATCTCACAGAACAAGCCTGGAAATACTTGAAGACACATGGCTTGCATAAATATCTTAAATAAAATATTAATGAATTATTGTTTCCATTAGCTTCTTGAGTATTTTCCCCAGAGTGAACATTGCAGCCTTGAAATATTCAAGAACTATTCCTGTTCTCATATTGCTAGTTCTTATCAGAGCTATCCTCTGCTCGTTTCCCAACACTAAAGCAATCTCATTAGCCTCTGGTATTCCCTGCCCTCTTTCTCTAATAGGCCCCAAAGAGATCATTTTTAATTTCCTTTCTACCTCTTGCATAATTCAACTGGAGAACCCCTGTCTTCCATTCTGATTTAATGAAATCGAGAATGGTAAAGCACAGTAGTTCTCTCCTATCAATACTCACATTTACCTTCTACATTTTGGTATTGATAGAGTTTTTAAAACCAAATTGATACATAAATTTGACCTGGTTGGGTCAATATGGCATGCCTCTCTACCATTTGGCAATTTGCTAAAAAATAGCATTTTGTATCTTTCATAAATAAGTTAAGTGCAAGGATTCCCCTGATTTTGGACAGAGTGCCTAGTCAGAAGAGCAGAGTTAGTCTCAAAGGGAGTCAGAAAGCCCCTTGCACCCTCATCAGGATAGTTGTCTTAGGCACCAAAGGACAAGTCCTTTCCCTACAGGAATGCAGTCAGCTCATGGAGAGGGCTGTTCCTTTGCAGGTCCCTACCCCTCGTGTAGCATTTATTTTGGGATAACCCTCTCTCTCCTTTGTGCCCTTGGCATGAATGCTTCTGCTAAGTTCAGAAAGAAAAACAAGGACAATAGCTAGATCTGAATATATTTTGCTTAAGGAGTCTTCCAGCTAGCTCAGACATAAATCAAACCAGTTCCAAAAACAGATATTTTAGACATTGCAAAGGGGCTGAGTTTAAAACATCATACTATATAATTGGGGGTTTTTTGTTTTGTTACTTTAGTCATAATATAAAGACAAATCAAATCTCAAACAGCAGAAACCAAGTACAGTCAGGTGCCAAAAGGGATCTCTTCAAAGAGAATATATCAGACTGGTTAGTTAACTCACTTTCTTCTTTTTTCCTTTTTTTATCTTATAGATTGCCAATGGACCATAATATTCATACGTTCTACAGAAAGGGGAAAAAAAGCCCACACGACAACCCGAGTTGAGGGTCTGGTGTGATGAACAAACCACAGGAACACACTGAGCCAAATGCTGACAGATGTTCACAGACTACTTCAGCCAATTTGCCTCCCCTTCAAAGGACACTTTTTCTTTCTGAATTACATGGGTCTTACAGCACAGTACCAGCTTTCTCAGGTTTTTTGGTTTTGAATGCTCTTCCACTTCAAAAAGTTAAATTCAAGGACATTTTCCCACTCTCTCAACCCTCATTACTACTCCAGTACTGAAGATGCTGACGAGTTTGTACTGTTTTTATGGTACTAATTAATTCTTACTAACAGAGCTTTTCTTTAATATATTCCTGCACGTCTTCATGAATACTAAATCATTTCTTTAAAAAAGATATGATTGCACAAAAAAAAAAAAAGTGAGGCAAATAAACTATTCATCCAGAGTCACATCAGTGCCATCCTTATCATAAACCAGATACTAACACCTACTACCAGAAATTAAATTCACTACCCTTGGCTCCAGACTTCATCAGCAGCAAAAGTAACGTCCACATGTGAGTGAAGAACCATATATGCACATTTATTTCCATATATTTTAGTATATGCATGTGATCTAATGTTTATGTAAATAAGCACTGGGCAATAAGGGGGAAGTCCTGCCTTATGATCAGAAGGAAGGTTAAGAGACCAAACATGAAGGAACTGTACAGCCAGAGAATAAATAAAGATCCAGCACATGCATGGATTTCTAACCAGTGCCTCTATGGTTGAACACTATGATTCTGAAAATTGACATCTGCTTTGCATTAGCTCTGGGGGTAATTGGTTGTACTAATTTTGGCATTAGTATTTATAAGAGTGTAAGATCTCATATTCTTTCAATCATAACTTTAAAACATTAATAGGAAATACAGATTTTGTAAAAACTTTCTTTAGTTCACATTTTTTAGTAACAGAGATAAAATACACTTCTCCAGAGTTTTTGAGTAGTATCTAATTAAGAAAACCCACCAATCTGGTTATCTTGAGGTGTTCTTACCAATGTAGATATTTCATCGAAACAAGAAAATGTGCTATTTCATCAAAATTTTTGTGCTAAAGAAGGTTGCAGACCATAATAAGCAAAATATCTTCACAGCCCTGATCTTCCTGTGGGGTAAAGCTAGTATGTCCAAAGTGGAGGATGACCTGTTGCCATCCTCCCCTCAATCCTACAGGCACTATAGAGTCACAAAAATTTTGTGGAGACCCCTTTAACTCCAGTAAAGGGGTAATGGCACAAAATGCCCCACAGCTTGAATTGCTCTATTGCCTCTCATTTTCATGGTGCCTGCATTACAGAAAAAGAAAAAAAAATTCCAAAATATTACTTTCTTCAGTTACTTTCACTATTTCATAAAATGGAAAGTGACTTAAAGGTCAAGAAGTACAGAAGAAAATAATATGTAATAACTCAAAAAGTTAAGCTTGTGAAGTGGTGCCTTTTTTTCCCCACTTTTTTAAGGAATCTTGAAACAATTTGGGGTGGTTTTTTGTTTAGCAGGTAAAAAACTGCTTTAGCAAACTATCAGCTTGTAGCTATTTCTTGGTCAAAATTCTAAGACCTTCTTAAAAAATTTGGTCCCTTAACACCCGTTACTTAGTAATTATCTACCCCGACCTGATATGTAATGAGCTGAAATGCTTTAAAGAGGTTAGTATATTGTAGCAGAAATATAAAAAGCCCATAATATAATTCCTTATTGAAAAGGTATTGATACATTTCGATGGATTTTTACCCCCTAAAATGAAGGAAAGAAACCAAATAGATTTCAGCAGAGTTTGCTCACTGTTTAACTTAGTCTGAGTTTTTTTCTAAATGAAATATTGCATGCAAGTAAAGCCATATATTCTTCTTAGCCTTGTTTTGATCTTTTAATTACCTTGCACTTCTCAGAAGACAATTTGGACTGGTACAGAAATGGATTTGAAACACCAATGGACTTCTTTATGCTTTCCTGCCTACAAAAAGTGTATTATTGTAACCTTGACATTAGCTTACTGAAAAAATGGTTTTGCACTCAAAATTAAATACTGTGTTTTGTGGAAAACAATATTTTAAAAAGTGACAAAATTACATATGCATTTGTTCCTTTCTCCTTTGGAGATTAAAAAGACCCTGAGGCAGCTCATTTTTACAGCATGTTTGCTGTCAAGGGGCAATGAAGTACAAATGGAAGCCAATCGAACTTGGTGATTTGTTTACTCAGGAAGACAACAGCTGGAGAAAAATGGAGGATTTCAATAATCAGCCAGTCACATTAGATAAGGAACAAACTGGTATATGATATAGCATTATTAATAAGGAGACTTCCTGTGGGGAATTAGAGAGAATGAGTAATTACCTTCCTTGAGGATCAAGGAATTTACTTCACTTTATCTGAGTTTGTTGGAAACTACAGTCCAAGATATCCTTGTCTGCTTTTTCCAAACCCTCAGGTAGTACAGACTTCACAGGTTTTTACTTCAAAATTCACAAACTATTCTGGTATACCCAGTAGTCCCTATTGTCTCCTAAAGCAGAGCTTCGTAAAATGGAAGTGGTTTAATGAATTCATATTATGTATGTGGTGAAATTAAAATTTGTGTTACTGGGCATGTGTCAATGACTTCTAAATATGTTGTGCAGCTCAATTATCCCCTACCCACTAGCACATACAAGGGACAAGAAAAAAAAATTTGTTCATTAAAACTTCTGCATGCAAAATGCCTAATCCAAACTCTGCTAAATAAAAGCCTTCCTGATACCATCATTGACTTTTCCAATCAGACTCTGTCTCACAGAACAACTCAAACTCCTTTCATGAACAGCTGAGTAGATTTTTTTCAGTGAGTTCAATTGAAATTGGTGCTACAAGATGTTATTTTAGACCTTTGGCTAAAGTGACAAACTTTTTTGACATCATGACACACAGCCCTAAAAAGAATCCAGAGGAATCTGTAGAAATTACGGGGGACACATTCTGAAGAAAATAATTGTTTCTTAACCCTCTGTAACAATATTCTTTGTATTGATTTATCTGAGTAACAGTGACTCATCATAACTGGACAAATTAGAGGATGAGGGCCATTTCTATCTGGAGCCTATCCTTTAGTCCTCAAATTTAAGCTGCTCAATTTCTGTATACTTCTTATTTCTGCATGACTATACAAGAGAAATAGATGTAATACTAACTGCAACACATTAGGGAAAGCTATTGCTGTAAAAAGCTGGGTGTTCCTTAAATCACTATTTCCTCAGGTGCTCTATCTCCCCATCAGCCAAGTGTTCTGTTCCCAAAATCCCACAAAATTCAACTGAAAATCACAGTGATGAAGAGCAGTAGAAATTGCTATTTTCAAGCTTTGAAAAGCTCCCAGGAGACAAGTCTCACATCTTTGTAAACTAAAAAATGCTACTCCATTCTCTTGTCTTCTAACAGGTAATCACAGTATTCCTTGCCTTTGCTGCTGTTGGCTCTTCCGAACTGACACCTTTCCAGCACTTTGGTTTTCGTGAAAGTGCATCTGATGAACGCTACAGAGGCACAACCTGAGCAGCCTTTCTTGCCACTGCTGCAGCTGTCAGCTTGGAGGGGATAATGTAAGCAATTTTGTGTCCACAGAAAAGAAACCAAAGAAACAATACAATTCTACCAGTTTGGGAAGTAGCTGCTTAATTCATGCTAACTGAAATTGGATGTTACATGGAAGAAGCTGTAGGTAACAGTTGCTAAACCACTATCTCTACCATTTTGTGTGTACAGTCTGTCATACAGCACACACACAACAGGGTTTTATGACATTTATGGTTAAACTAACTACAGCAAAATTTTTTTTTTTAAGCTACCTCAAGCTTATATGCTTCATGATACAATTTTCTCATTGTTATCTTCATTTTATCATTACAATCTTGTTAAAAATCTCTGCTAGAAAGCAGCTCAGTCTTTTTCAGCTGCTAAGCTGGTGTCATACTTAAAACAAACTCTTTTTTTTGTCTAACACTATACAGAGGCCAACAGCCTAATTTGAAGTTTGCATCAAACAACTTCCCATGCAGTCTGGAATTCTCACCAGCTACATCCATGTTTCTCTCTGTGAGTAATTGGAAAAGGAGCAGAAGCAACACTGACAGTGAGTTAGAAATAAACTACAGCAACGTATTTTTGAAAGTTAATTTTGAACATACCCTGAAAGAATTTGCACCAGAATCCTGCCTTTTATGAGGCAAACTCCCATTACATAGATGATGTTGGTATCAAACAACACTGCATCCTCGTTTCTCTGAAGATTACAAACTATTTTGAAAATAATTAAAAATACAAATGAACTAACATCATGGGTAAATTGTAAGTTTAAAGAGGACAAATACACAGAATACATTGTGTCCCCCCAAAAACACAACTGTCTCTAGTTGTCATCAAATAATTCAGGACCAGCTATAAAAATAAAATGAAAGTTATCATTTTAACACCAACCCAAATGTAACCTCTTGTTCCTGAAAAAAAAAAAAAAAAAAAAAAAAGCTAAGACAAAGTATTTCTAGTCAACAAAAGAGAAAATATCAAAAGACACCAAAATAAGTTTAATAAGACACCTAGGCACCAGAATTTCTAGAGTTTACTATTTAATGTATTCAGAGATTCCTTCTGCAGATGCATAAATAGCTTTTCTCCTCATTAGGACAAATTAAATTATGTTTTTGTACTTATGAAAACAGAGAACCGACTTCAAAGAAAAACAGGGACCATGTAAAGGAACTTATTCTTTTAAGTTTGTGAAATTGATAAAACCTCAGATTTTTAGAAAACTAATTAAAAGAGAATAACTCTTGGTAAATGAATGCCAGGATGTGAAATTTATGAAATATAAAGGAAACCAAATTTTCAAATGTTTGTTCTGCTTCAACTGAATTATTCACTGTGAATCAGATTCTTTTGACTTTAGTCCCCTCTCTTACCACAATTGTCTAGGAAACTACCACCATTTTATTCAAACATTCATTACCTGCAAGCATTTGCTGAATATTTTATGTCAACAATTTTGAGTCCTTGGGATGCTTGCAAGATCTTCACTTCAGTACCATACTACTCTTCTATGTGTCTGGAATGTTTGGCCAACTTAATTAAACACAAAGTTTCTAGTGCTCTTATTGAACTACTAAAATGGTTTAAACAAGGATAAAACAAACTATGAACACTGAATAACAAATAATGAAGCAAAAAAAAAATCAAGCAAATATTTAAGGCATAGATATGAGCAGTATATGCTTAATCACTGCCCTACTTGAGAGTAATTTGGTATTTTTATGTCTCTCCACTTTCTCTCTAAGTTGTTAATTGTCTTGAAGCTGTGTTTTCCAAGGTACTTCCATATTGAAAGATGAGAGCAAGGTCAAGAAAGGATTTATGCATGCATATAAATGCCTTGGTTTAAAGATATTTTTGAAAAGCCCATTTTGATTTTTTTACTTACAAGGTGTCTAAAAATATAAGATCTTTTTGTGTGTTGTACTCCTCACTGCTTTAATTATTATTAATTAATACCTGACTTTTGCCATCAGAGATCCTCCTCAGGTCCCTCTGGTTCAGGAACTGTTGACCAGTCCAGTCCTGCTTCCTTTTCAGCAGCCACTAGGGATGGCCGAGATAATTAGAAGCTCTGAGACTATTTTTCCCTGGGGAATACTTGTTTTCCAGCTCTGAGCTGCCTTTTCTCCTTTTTCCTGTTTCTTTTTCCTGTGTTTCTTCAGGGAGGCCCAGTTGTTGAATTTGCAGGGAGTTACAAACTCCAAACCTGGCACACAGGAGCACCAGTTGTTAAATTCTCTATTTTCACTTTACCTCTGTCTCGCCAGTTCTTTTACTCAGAGTTTGGATTAAAACACAGGGTTCTTCTTCTAATTGATGTTTATTATTTCTTATCTATGGCACAGCTGCACAGAAGGTGCCTCTAAGTTAACAAGGTGGAAATGGCCCCCAAGTGCTACCTTCCAAGGTCTTTTAAAGTCCAGTCTATCCAATTATGGAATGCCAACTGATTTATTTTTACTTAAAATCCTGTAACTAAACATTCATATTCCACACTGTGGGTTTTTTGAACCAATACCAAACCACCCAGATTTGTAAAGCAGGAGGAAAGAAGAACTAACCTACACCCAAAATCCTCCATCTTGTTACATATATCCCAGAAACCTAAATTTCCTACATCTCTACATATTCCACCCAGTGATATAACTTGAATTACACAGCAACAATCTCAGTGCTATCATATAATCTGGGAAGCCTTTCCCAAGGCCTCAGGTCAAATGCAGTGTGCTTTTCAAGATCGCTGCCTGTCAGCACTGAAAGACTGAAATTCTCTGAACTCAGGGTTCCAACAGAGTATTAATAACAACTCTACTGACTTTATTTGGCGAATTGTTAACATGTATAGACAGGATGAACATTGGGTCTTGATCCACTACAGATTGAAACAATGCTGACAAAGGAGAATTTCGTGCCCAAACTACAGGTAGCAGCAGCTCAGTTCATTGCCCTCAGTCAGACCAGGATTTGACTAGGAGTCAGAGAGAGATGGCATGCTTCTCCTGCTATTTTAAAATCAAATGCTAAAAATGATTTGAAAGGATAAACTGGAAGAATCTTACTACTTTTGAATATACAGTAATCAATTACTGTGATGGGCAAAAATTTTTTATCTGCTTGATAAAACTAAACTGAACTGTGGTAAACATCAGTTGAGAAGATGAAGATGATGCTCTGGGTCTCAAGGTATTCTCAGCTGTAAGACTAATTCTATGCGCAAATAGCATTTATACTGACTGTTTCTCCAATTCCATGACAGCTGGACTAATAGGTATTTTTACCAAATGTGGAATATATGATAAATTAAAGTAAAATCCAAGACAAACATTTCAAGTTCACCCAAGACTTTGCAGCAACCTGTGCATTAACATATGGTTGCATTTTTCTGAAGTTCTGCAAAGCAGCAATTCCCTATGAACTAAACATTTTGCTTTATCTTCTTAAATACAGGTCATCTCTCTAATATTATATAAAGCCATTTGAAAACCTCCTTCACAAGCTCCCTAAAATCAGGCACAATGTCAAACTAGCAGAATAAACACTTAAATCAGAAACAGTCCTGGCCTTAAAAAGTAACATTCCATTATGAATCTCATAAACCACCATTTACTTTTCCAGAAATAATTACATGCTGTAATTTCATTTTGCTTTGAATTAGAATTGGAATTTAAATTTTTTAAGCACACATATTAGTTTTATCTAACATCAGGGTATTATATCTCAATAACACTGAGAAAACTACTGAATTTCATGTATAGGCTATATCTGCAATAACAAACATGTGCAAGGTGAAATGAGTAGTAAATTAATGAAAGTTCTGAAGTAGGAACCAAAGCAAAAAAGGGGTCAAGATGGACAAAAATATTAAATATTTCTGCTACATCAAAATTAAACAGCTTTCAGCATCTATTTTGACTTTTTATATAATCCTGTAATTAGTTTGAGTTTAATAAAACTGCATTTTCTGATAATTCTTCTTGAACCACCACAGAATGCAAAATTTAGAATCAAACATTTTTGAAACTTCCCTGCTGCCTTCTATCAGACACTAATTCTAAGGAAATGCAGTACCAATATCTGTGCTGTAGCCACAGTGCAATTAGAGAATATCAGTGTTTTATAAGGATGGAAAAGGAGCATCTGGAATTCTCAGAATATCTGCAATCCAAATGCATTGTTGTATTTAAGCAGTATGTTGATGAGGTATTCTACAAAGAGTTCAGAGAAGGAGGACATAAGAGACAAAGTCAGACAGTAATTAGAGTGTTACTTGGAAACAACCAGTAGCACCAGTTTAATAGAACTTCTGCTGACACTGACTTTCCAAATGAAATCAGTGTCACAAATTCAGAGAATCCAAATAATTTTTAACTAATATCTTATTGGAAGCTAATAAAACATCAACAAGGGGGCACTTTTAATCATTAAAAGAATTCCTGTGTAACAGAGCTCAAAATTAAAAAGATCTGCTAGGGCAACAAGAGACAACCACATTGCTTGGAAAGACATCAGTGGGATGTAATAGCAAGGAAGAAAAAGATCCTGCTTTTTCTATTATTGATCAAAGCTAAGGTAAGGTATTTGCATCATTAAAACATCTGTTGACATGTGAGTCAAAGAATAGAAATTAAAAGAACTGTCACACAAGAGAGTGATATGAAGAACATAGAGAAGTTATGAGAAGGATGCAAAAGGAAATAAATGTGAACATTGTACAAACTGTAAAGAATAACACAGCCTGAAAACAGCCACTGGGAAGGAATAAAGAAAGCGCTTCATTGTGATGAAAAACCATAACAAAGACCAAATTTTATACCAGAAAAATCACCACCACATACTGAGGGTGCTAACTGGAATAATCAGTGCAAGTTCAAATATGTGTGCAAGAACTTGCAATGAATCAGACATTCCTTCTGTTTCCAGAAAAGGCTGAATATGCCATTTCACTGCTGTTGAACGTTGCATTCTTTACAAACAAAAGGGGCTGCTTTTACTTCTCTTCCCAGTCAACCACCTCTGCAGTTCCCAGAGTCACACAAATCACATACGGTACAAATGATAGATGGATGGGTACAGATCGATACAAGCTGATTCTGTGACTCATATTCTATATCCAGTGCTGTATTACTTACCTGAACAGACTTTAATCACAGGATCTTTTAAACAAGGAGAAAAAGAAATTCTAAAGAAAAAAAAAATGGTGTTGTTTTAAATAGTGCCTGTATTTTTTTCCTCAGACATTTATTACAGGACCCTATAAATTTAGGGAAAAAGAAACTAATAAAAAAAAAAGTCATACAAAACTATTGAAGAATTAAGGATATTACTAAAAACAAGACAACGGATTTTCCTTACTATAATTTATTCATGTTTTCGGGATCCTGTAATAAATGGCAGTAAAGAAAAAAGGACTTTTACATACACACAGATAGAAGCAGCATTGGGAAGGATAGCTAAGACCACTGTATCAGCTTAAATATTAACCCCTATGGCTTCCTAAGAGCCACTTCATCCTGTGTCTGAGTGTACATAATCATTTTATTTTCAAAGTTGTGTGCTGCCATTTTTAACTAACAATTATTTCTTATAGGTTGCTATCAGACAGACTGCACCTCCAGTGCTTAGGGCATTTGATGCTAATTGACTCTACGTGTCAGAAAAGCAAATCATGCTCTCCTACTTCTGCTTTGCATCAGTGTCTGGCTTAATGTTCCACACATCTCAAATTACTGTTCTTACTGTAACCTACTGTAGTCACCCACATATGTACATCAGTATTTATTCCTAACATTTGGGTAAAATTATCACCCTTTTCCCTTTCAGCATAATCTGCTATGTTCATCACACTGGTCCAAACCATCTCTGGACAGTGTCAGGACAAACACTGCCTTTTACTGCTCACATCATTACTCTTTCAGATACACCTCATTTTTGTATAGGCTAATCATTGACTAATGGAAATATTTTTTTGTAAAGAAATTAATGGGTTTACAAAAGAAAATAGTTAATATGAACTCTATTTGTAAAACATTACCCCTCAGTCTAGAGTAGTAATTGCCTTATAACATCCGTTGCCATCTAAATATGCTTGCAGACCTTTGTAACATCACGACTGTGTTGACTATAGATAAATCCTTCATACTTACAAATTGGGATTGCAGCTAAACAAAAGAGCATCAACACTTTTGCAAGCAAATTTCCTTGGGATGAAGAAAGGAGAATTACCCTTGACCCACTCAGGGTGTTCAGCTACATTATGGCATCAGAAGGAAGATCAAGACAACTACCCTTGATTAGATGCCTAATTTTGCACAAGTGAGATAAACCCATTCTAAAACCTGCACATACAAGCAGTCGCTTCCATTTGTGGCCACCAAAATAATTGCTTTTTTTCAACATGTTATTACAGTTTCTTATTAAATTGCCTAAAATAATTATTTTTTTTAGGCATTGTTTTGTCCCAAGTGACCCTCATTAAATTCAGTAACGGATTTACTATTGACTCAAATGGGAGCAGCATTAGACCTACACAGCATGGATATTCTTTTCTTTGTCTAATACATCTTTACAGAATACACTAGAGAAAGGAAGGGAGTCTTTCTTTTCAGACAATGAAAATACATGGTTTTAATTCCTATTTGAAGTATATCCAGTACTATCCCCATGATATTCAGTAAATTCTATAAACATGACTAAAGAATAAATATGGCCTCATGCATCTGCAAAAAGCAATCCATTGAGACAAAAGTCTGTACAGTTCACAGCTTCTACATTTTTATTTTTTAATCCATTGACCTTAGTAGTAACACTTGCACAAAGCAGATGTGACAAAGCTGGCATTAAAGCTTGTTACCCATCAGACTAACACTGAGCTATAAGACTTTTTCTTCACAAACTTCATCAGTAGCTTAAGCCAATAAGCATAATATTACCTGAAATAAATCTCTTGGCAACAATTAATTCCTATAAACATTATATTACTGATCTCTGGTATTAACATTAGGGGATCATTTGAAGAATGTTAGCTACAAGAAAACAAACTATTTTTCTAAGTTGAGATACAATGAAGTTAATTATTAGAACAAACAGATAAGCAACACTCCTACTGCAACTTCACTCTGCCAGCATCCACAAGCAAATACAGGGATGACTCTAAAGTAACTCATTAAACAGTTGAAAAGATTTTGCTCCAGTCCAATATTTCTTCCTCAAAGTATTACACATGGAGATATAAGAATTTGGTGCCAGTGTGGTCTGTCTAACAAAAAGATAACAAAACAGACTTGAAAAACAAAAGGCAATAAACACATCTTTTTCAAATGCTATTTAAAGAAAACCTTTAAATAGTCCCCAAGGATGTTTAAAAGTAAGCACACAATTTTAGAGATTATTTAATTATATTTCTCTGAAAAGTATTTTAACCCACCTTAATTTTAGAGAGAATTAAACAAGGAAAATCTAACATTCACTAATCCACACTCAGTCCAGTAGTTTCAGTCATTACCAGCTCCACAGTTTTTATAAACAAGTATATAGAGAACATTGAAACACAACTGATAGAAAAATACACATTAAGCATTTCACAGGCCCCATCTACCATATATCTGGGGACAGAATTCCTCAGGTACTTATTCAAGTTTTTTCATATATAAGCAACTTTGTTCGTTTGCTCTGCTGTTAGGTGTTCTTGAGCCTGGATTTATTCACAGAAACATTAAGCCTAAAACTTTTCATAGGTGGCACCCAAGAAGACCCAAGGTTCACATGAAAGCCTGTTCTGTGTATGTGTTTTAAGCTTTCCTCCATTTATTCACCTGCTTTTTAAAAGTTTGCTGCTGAAAAATTAAACAGAAGCAATAATGTACGAGTTAAGTGACTAGTCACACACCATGAAAATTCAAAATGAGCAGCTCCCAAACCTAATCATGCAAATGTATTGGCTGAGCTGTCTGGCAAGTACCTCTAAATTAAAAATAGATCCCTACAAATCAAGGGCCACCTCCAAAAAAAAAAAAAAAATTTAATTGAACTGATATTATAACTATTCTGAGCAGATCAACTATTTCTAATAGTAAGAATACAAATCAACAAGAGATGCAAATCCTATGTAAAAAATAATTAAACCAGTAAAACCAACTTCTACCCAGTTTGGTTCTAATGCAAAAAGCGCTCTGCCTCCTTAGATGTCATCTATTCTGCTGTAAGTTAACTTAGGTCTTTTCTTATTGCTGCTTTCAAGTCTTGGTTTTTTGGGGTTGTTGTGGGGTTTGGGTTTTGTATTTTTGTTTTGTATTTTTCTTTAGGTACAATGAATTATTTGCATGCTTTACTAGCAATATCCCTAAACTGCATATGTAGTACAGTGTGCTTCAAATAAAGAAGCCAACTCCAGGTAGCCCATCTTTTCTGCCATCACAGGTGAACAGACTGCAGCAACATTCCACAGGCAGCTGGGTAGGACAGAGCAGGACTGCATGTGGTGCCTAAGGGATATGGCAGTCTCAACAATTACATCATCATTGCAACATCATAAAGCAAGTAGTTGGAAAGGTTGTCTTGCTTATCTTGCTCTATTTTTTAAGACATTTAAGAAGTCATTTCCACTTGCTCTTCTTCTTCAATATAAGATTTTTTTCCCCTCACCTGTAGTAGTTTGTCCATTCTCACTTAAAGGGGAAGAGGACCTCAATTTGTCTCTGCCCCATCCCAAGGGAGATAAGCAGAGAGAGGATGGCCATCACATGTTCAAACACCACAATGTGTTCACATCACACAACTCAAAGCTAGATGTTCTTTCCTTCATAATTTTTTTTTTAAAACAACTGCTCACACTTCAGCAGTCCTATGGACATGTATTTTTACAGATGTGTCACAATCAGATACAGTTTTCAGTAGAAGCCAAAATACAAGTGCAGGCAACTTTATTCCAAAATCCATTTTCTGAGATCCAGACAGCCTTTACTGTCCCCAAAGAATTCAGTTTTATTTTTAAAAGTGTATTCAGCTATCCATCTTTCTGAGAAGTAAATCTTTCATCTGACAAATAGCTTCACAAAAAAACCTGACATCTTATTTTCTTCCACTGTATTTGTAGGTACCTACTGCAGTAAAAGTACAAGAAAACTCCACACAAATCACATTTCCTAAAAGCAAAAATTATGATGCTTGGGAACTTTAATTGGACCTTGTTACAAAGCAGAATTTATCAAAAGAGCTATGCCTGGGAAAAAAAATTTGACTCTAGGAACAAAACAAACAAAAAGGAGAAATCTTTCACTTGTGAAGGGAAACCCAGTGGGTAAGGGGGAGGGAGCAAGAGACAACCAGGACTCACACTAACTTAGAGGGGAAAAGCTGGAAAGAGTCAGTGCAGGATCTGGTCATTTGGTGTACAAATGACTCTGGAAGCCTCCTAATAGACTATAAAATCTGTTATGTTGCCGCCTGCTGAGGATAAGCATTCATACCTGGTGACCTCCCTTTTTTCTGCTTTTAGTATTTTGCCTTTCACCTCAGGGTCTCTTGATGCTTGTCTTGCCTGCCCCTTTCTTTTCCAAAGAAAATGTTTCTTATAGTTCTATTCTGGATCAGTTTTTTTGAGGGTTTTTTTTTAATATTTTCAAGTGTTAAACATAATTGATTTTTTACAATTAATCCTCTAGTGCCCAACTAAAGCAATCTATGTGTTACAACTTATTAATTCCTTGCTTTAGGCTTCACCTGTTGAGAGAAAATAGAAGAAAATCTGCTTTCTTAGTAAACAGATTGGACGATGTATTAGAAGTAAAAAGAAGCAGAGACTGATGTTTCATGCTGCTACTGTGTGTTCTCTGATAGATAATTGTTCATAAAACCTCCCTGGGCCTCCAGGACCCTGAAGCTCTGGATAAGTTAAGTGTCAGACTCAGAGTTTCTCATTTCTCTGCTTTAGTCTCAATTATCTATAGAACATAATGATGGCATTTTCCTCCACACCCTTAAACTTGTTACTGGCATGAGAAGGAGTAACTACTATTCCCTAAGAGGTGGTTTATAGTTTGATAGTGTTACAGCCTCTTGCCAAATACAGAGATATTTCTTCTTCTCAGCATTTGCCTGCCCTAATAGCATATGGCTGAACTATAGCAGAATCATCCAAGGATGATTTAGTTTCCCCCAGTAGATCATGGCATTGTGTAGTAAATTACCTCATTCTTTTATGTTTCCCATGCTGCCAGTGTTTGAATATGGGTCTGCATTACATTTGTATAACCTTAACAGATTGCCAGTAGCACCACTGCTACTGCAAACACTTTTTCAGGCAGAATAGTAAGTTTTTATGGGTACACCATTCTCCTCCTCAAATTAATTGCTGATACATTAAGTGCCAATCACACATTATCAGCATAAGCATCACTTGGACTGCTCTAGCTTGGGCTGATGACACTGCAGAGTCCAAGAATGAAATCAGCTATTTGATTTCCTTTACAATGTATTCTTATTCTATTATTTCTAATTTTTAAGCTCTTTTAAATCAGTTTCTATGGTAGAGAGTACACTTTGAGATGCAAATTATTAAAAAACCCAAATATAGACAAGAAAAATGGAAAGGTGTCATGTTAAATTCCTTCCCATCTCTGACTACTTAATACTGGCATAATTTTATGTAAAAAACACTGGTTGCTGAAGTCAGACAATATAAAATCTGTAAAGGAAATATTAGTCTTAATTAAAATATTGAAGAAAGGATGAGATATCATTCCTAATACTTGGCAAATGAATACAGTAAAGAGTTAGAACATAGAAAGGTTTAGGTTCGAAGGAACCCTAAAAAAATCTTCAAGTTCTAACACCCCTGGAAAACTTTTCCAAACAAGCTACACAGACAAGCATAGCAGTTTGGTTTTTATGTCAGCTCTGTGGTTTCACTTCAAGATGCCTGAGATCACTGCCAAATACATCTGGATTCTACTGAACTTTCAATCAAATCAAATTTACATTACAAAGAATCTCTTATGCCACATTCTAGGGGACTGAACAAATTCACTTCAAAAATAAATGCAATTGAATGTTATTAACAAATAAGCTGAACAAATGATTTTGTTTTACAGTTAGAAATTTGCAGTTCTTCTCCAGTTCTCATACAAGTAGGGATTGATTTTCACAGCCCTAAGATTACACTAAACAAAAATATGCAGGTCCCAGTCTCTGAAGAAATAAATGGCAAAGCAAAAGATGCATCCTGATGAAAAAATTAATCTGACTGCAGCTCAGGTAGAAGGGACACAAACTCAGAGCATGTGATGAATCAGTGTTAATCTGGCTGATGGCCAGTACACTTGAAAGCCTTCATCCAGAATTTTCAGAGAGACCTGTCTAATTTAGAAGCTAATTTTTTTTAATCTGGGCTACACACTCATATTAACAGCTATCATGATTGAGTCATCACTAAGCACTCATTGACATGAGTCAAGAGAAACCCAAGATGGAAAAATAAACTTCCTGATCTCAGAGTTGTGTTATTCTGGAACTGGAACTTTAGATGTAAGGATTTACATCTGCTCAGCGCAAATGCAAATATCTGCTCACCTCTACAACCCAACTAACTCATACGCACAGCTGAGAAATACACACAGAGCTGTGGGTATATTTACATTCATACCAAACCAAAAACTTTTTCTGTGGAAAGACTCCAAAATATTAAGAATTTTTATCATTAGTCATCCCTAGGAACCTCATCTGTTACAAACTTTACTGAATGAATTATAAGAGACTTCATTATTCTAATACAAGAGAGAAAAGACACATATAATCAATGATACCCACAATTTGCTATTTTTGCATGCACAAGAATCACTTCTAGATCTTAAAACCTGTAGCTACAGTCCACCAGAATATTTAAACCATTGTTTAACATCATGTATGTCAGCAAGGCTGTAAACTTCAAAAGCACTTCATAGGCTTAATACAAAGCAGGCCTTGAAGGATATGACCTTATAACATTTTTTAATTACTACAATTAAGAGATTGTAAGAATATAGGTCAACTGTTTAAGATCATCTAATTAATCATACATAGCATTTATAACCCACCTTATTTACCTACCATCTCTTGAGATGGCTTATTATTTGAAATGATTGACATAGTTGATTTTTTCCCACTTCTCTGCTCAGATTTTCTTCTCTATTATTTTTACTATATTGTCTAAACAATGCTATCATCAGGCATCTCACCAGCAATGAGTCAAAATCTCAGCACTGTTAACAGGAATATTACAGACCTTCCTTAATACTACTTTAAGCATAACTGATATGCTAAAAGAATTAGAAACTTCTAAGATCAGTATCAAAAAGACAAAGTTTTCTGTACTTTTTGTTAATTTATAAACATAAGTTTGCTGCCTGAGCAGTGCTGTGAACATTAAGAAAACCCCAGCATTGCTGAACAGAACTTTTATGGAGGTTTGCTTCTCAGCTTGCTGCAGTGTAACTTTGTTCTCATTGAGTCTTAGAGCAAAATGAACGCAGCATTCATACCAGTGCCCCATGCAACTTAAGAGACAGAGTGAGCATCAGGCATACTGGCACCGTGTTTTTTCCTCACTCTTTTCTTCCTGTTTGCCCCTTATGACTGAGAATATATACTAACTTCTCAGGATTACTGCAGTCAGGGAAGAATGTACAAAAATGCATCCTTCTCTTGAGAAAAAAGTCAGGGATGGCTGTGAAAGTCTCTGGGGACCAGAAAAATCAACACAGCAGGAAATACTGCAGAAGCTAATAAAATACCCTGGTTGGGCTCCCCTCATTTCCTGTAAGCTAAATATTACTGAAAATATTTTGAAAAAATCAGTCAGTCAGCACAGGCAATGTGCATATCCATGTGCACTGGTACAATTCCAAACAAATATGATGCTATACAACTTAGCACATGCATTTTAAATACAGGGTTTTTTCCTTCCACTATTCTAATTCATATGTCTCATCCCACAGGATGAGATACAGATAACCCATGCTATGGGTTAACACCTGAAAAAATACGTGAGGATTTTTACTAGAATGTGTGTGGAGGAGAAAAGAAACAGCCCCACCAAATCAGCAAAGAGGTTGTGGATTAGCTCTACACAAACTTGTCTCCTATTCTCTCTCAGTGAAGAGGAGAGAAACCAGTAGAGCTTTACAGATGCTTCCCATCTTCTCCCACATATCACCCCAGATGGGAACCTGCCAGGCACTCAGGATTAGTACTCAAACTCTCCTGTAGAAAATCCTAACACGTTCCACTGCCAAAGCACATCTCAGGTAGGAGCCGTTAGGGAAAAAACAAAGATTCTATACTGTAGGGTGCTAATTGGGTCAATAGGGATTGCACATGCATTGCAACACAAGCACGAGCTTGCTCATTTGTCATGAATGTGAAGGAATACTTGTCTTGTTTTTTCCACATGTATTTAACTAAAAATTTAAGACTTGAGAGGTCAAGAAAGCCACAAGCAATCTCACCAAGGGCATATGCATTTCCTTGTAGATAAAGCTTACCCTCATGACAGCTGACTTCAGGGAATTTTGTTATTACAAGGGAAAAAAGCTGCTGAAAAATAATAACAAACAAGATTTTACAGCAGGAACAATTTGGCATAAACACTGAATACCAAAAAACTCCCAAGATATTCCATAATGTATAATGATTCTGTAGAAAAGAAAACAGAGACAGCAACATCTGTGCTATGTGATGCTGGTGTTGGAGCCCACAGAGAGGGATTTACAGTCCCAAATGTACTAAGAAGTGATTTTGTGAATCTGTGTACACACACATACATCATACTGAAGTCCTAGGTTTTTGGGTACTGCACATGCAACAGAGTTAAAACCCTTTATTTCCAGCTAGTACTTGAAAAATTAAGACTGTCATTTGGTTAATACTCATTTAAAGTTACAATACTATTGCCAGCAAAAGCAATTTATCAGAACACTTGCCAAGCTATTTGGCTGACTGTTTTTGGCATGGGGCTGCTGCAGCCTGAGTCATTCACATCAGTTAAAATGAAGACTCTCATTCACAAAACATTGCTCTATTGAAGCAAAGGAGCATTCTGCTTTATTTTTCATACTGTATTTCTATGTTACTTCTGTGACATCTAGGACAATTGGAATTAGAGCCTTAGATCACAAACTCCCAGACATCTATGAATAGAGTGGTGCAGCACAAGTATTTCCAGAGCATACCTGATACTTATCCTTTTCATTCAATTCTGCCAATCTCAACAGCATCAACCATAGAAACAGAGCATGCATATACCCAGAATCTTCATACCATTCTATTAGAAAAGAAGCAGCTCTGAATCTGAGACTGAAAATTAAGTATGACCTCCACATTCTCAGACAGTTCAGTCATATAAAGGACAGTTTCTGTCAGCCTCAGTTTGTGTCAAATCCTCACTCAGTAAAGAGTTCCTTATGAATTTTAGAATCTTCAAAAAAAAAATCTTACTTGGCCCACAGTCCTGATTACAGCATTCTTAAGTGTACAAATACAGATTTCATTAATAGAACATGCTTATCAGATATGAAGGAAAGTGACAATGCTAGGATACAAAGAACTATTCATCCATCAGCTATACTTCACAGCGTTTTCCATTACAACTTTCTTGTATACTTGCAGTCATCTTAAATGTTCAGGCAATTTTTGGTGGCTTTCACTTGAACATAGATGCTTAAATCACTGACGCTTGGGTCTTACATCCACTGAGATGATGAAAGTAACTTCTTGAATAAATGCTAGACTAAAAACCCAGAGGTTTAAGACAAAAAAAGCAAGTTTCAGCCTCTGCCCATTATGCCAAATTCTCCAAGAATGCCCAACACCAAGTGGTAGTTGTTTAAGTCCATATTCTCAGGGCTAATAGATTTTTCATATTGGACTTCATTGTCAATTCCCTGTAACTTTTTGTGCTCTGGCACATGAAGACTCCCACAGTTTTGCTCCATCTCACAAAGGTTGAACACTGTCCTCTGACTCTGCAGTCTGATCCCCTTCAAGGTACAGCACTTCTTACCACGTAAATCCAAACTCTTTTACCTCTCTCAAGCCACAGCAAAAAGTCAGTTTGCTGATTTGAAAGGCAGCCAGTGTGGGCCAATACCCATTTTCATCCCACTACAGCTTCACCAACTACATGAAGACTGAGGAGGCATATCTTCTAGTCTAAGACAACAAAAAGAAGTTTAATTGCCTAATTGGTATTTGAAGGCTTAGAACTGAGAACAATGATGGTTAGCCTGTTTTCAGAAGGCACTTCCAAGATACAATATTCCATCCTTTGGCATACACTTATTTCAAATCTATGAAAGTGAGAAAAGCTTATCCACACAGCTTGTGCTATTCTAGCTACTGTCTTTTGAGATGTGACCTCTTGTAGTGACCCTAAACCAAAGCCTGTTGTACATCAAGGAGTTTGAGGTTCAGCTTGCAGCAAACCTTGTGCTGTGTCACATGTACAGCTTGGCCACCAGGCCTGGCTGGGCCCTTGGCTGCGGGATGAGCTCAGCCAGGTAACTGTAGTAGAGGGAGCCTGTAGGCAGCTCCCACTCAGCATTTGCTATTACCTTGACCTTGCATTTATCTAAAACTCCACTAGTAACTTCATCTGAATGTGATTTTTCTTTGACAGTAGAAATAATTGCTTTCCTTACAGGCATTTTGAAAATTAATTCTTTCAATCATGTCAAGAAAAGCTAAAAAAAATTTTGAAATTTCTTTTTTTACCATCTATATGAAGAATCTTGTCAGCTAATAATATAGAAATTTTCTCTTTAAGTGAAAGCACAGCCTATTTCATGTGCAGCTCACTGGTTAGATGATCTGTGGAGACTTAAGAGCACAATCTCCCATTTACTTCAGTTTGGAAAAGTCTTCAGATTTTGTCCTATAAAGTAAAAGAGCCCAGCTAACCCAGAGCCCGCAGAAACCCGTCTCACCCAGCCTCAGCACACAATGCAGAGGCACTTTCTGCTCTTCATTCTGCTCAGTAATGGCCAACAGAGGAGCACTGGCTTTCCAATAAGATTTCTGCCAAAGGATGCAATTTTAAATGCAGAATTTGATGTGAGAGCTGTTTGGAGCAAATATTAGTCATACATCACTACTACAAATTTACACTGTATGTATTTCCACAGAAATGATAAAGCTCTTGAAGGTCTGAATTTTATTCCAGTGTAATATTAGAGTGTTTAAAGATGGCACTGCATAATTCAAAAGTAAAAGTGAATGTGCTGTAGAAAAGAAATTGTTTAATAGGGGCTTAATATATGAGAAATCAGCATTATCTGGATCTTTCTAATCATAATTTCAGTTGTTAAAGCACCAGGGACTCCATCAGTCTATACACTATATTCTGATTCAGTTACAAGATGCATTAAAAAGTGGTGGTTTACAGCATCCATTAGACTTGTTATTACCCTTGTGCCATACTCAATTGACCAAAGGAAAAAAAGCTTTCTCCTATAGGAGGTGAGACCAAAAAAGCATATTCAGTGAGATGCATTAATAAGTATCCCCAAAAAGAAGTTTCAGTTCATTTCTTCCAGAGTTGTGTATTCCTGCAAAATGCAGAGAAAACATCCTGCCTCATTACCCCTTTGTATTGTTCAGACCCCACATATATAAAGGTGTAACACTGATTAATGGAAATAAATTACAACATTCTGTGACTCCGAGTAAATTACTCCAAACCTTAGCAGGACTAATAACAACAGCAACAACAACTTGAATAAAGCATATTAGCAGGAGACTCATCCAAGCCTCATTCATAATATCCAGCATCTCATTTTTCTCTTTATCTTGCACCTCAAAAGCCATAAAAATACAGCACTGCCATTCTTAGCATTCCATCTGATGGCAATAGCAGTGAGATGATGTTTAACTTTGGTCAGGCTGACGAGATACTCTTTGCTGTTACACTGAATATGAGACACCCATTTTGCAGCTCACAATTTAGCTGTCAATTTAGCTCTGACCCACAATAAAGCACTTTACCATTTTCTAAAAGACAAAAAAAACCCCAAACAAGTCTGCTCCCAGACTCCATATAGAATTTTCCAGACATCTGCAATCTTTATCTACCAGCAACTGCAGTATTAAAGCTACTCTACTCAGTATTCAGAATATGCTTGATCCCCAAATTAGATTTTTAAGCACTTTTGGAGTAATTCAGCCACAAGGTTAAGTTTTCTTTTTAAACAAAGGTAGGTCATGACTTTTCATGTAAGTATATTTATTGCTAAATTTATCAAGTAATTGCATTATTCTGGGTTTCAGACATAATTGAGAAGGAGGAACAATAAATTCCCCCGTCTTCTAAGTATTTGAAATGTAAAATAATTCTCATTTAAAGATGAAAAAAAATGTTATTTTTATATATTAGTGAGAAAGAGATGCATGTGTTTTAATTTCAAAATCTTGTTAATGAATTGGAAGAAATCATATTAAATTATGTAACAGAAAAATGTTTTATTTGAAAACTGAACTAAGGAATAAGAAATTAAATTACTGACAAAATGTTATTCTCACCAACATAGCACCTTTTTGTGCAGTTTCCTTTTGGGGTAATGAGATCTTTTCAGCCAAAGAATTCTCACTCTTCTATGAATGCACAATAAATTTATTCACAATTTATGCCAATGACATAATGCCTTTTTACTCTTTTGCAGCACCTGTAGATCCCTCAATTCCTTTACACTCCTATGCTTTAGAACATAAATTTCCTGTAGAAGCCATTCTTGTGCATGAAATACGAACAGTTTTATTCAGGAGCTAAACACACTCCAGCTGCAATTGCTTGTCATTCAGAGGCAGCCAAGGCTTGCTGTCTCTCGCAGCTCTCTCCCCCTGCCCGTCCCACTGGCGCGCTCCACGCGTTCCGCAGCAGCGCGAGCCCACGCGGCTCCGGCCATCTGCTTCCCTGCCGTAGCGAGTGCCTCACAGACTTGTTAGACAGCACATGAGAGGCTCCCTTTAATCAACACACTTGTCCCTGATTCCAAGATGTGATTGTGGCTCATTTTAAGTCTGCAACAAAATTCTTGTTGAGATAGATGGAACTGAGGGTGAGTGTAGGCCCCACTCTTAGAGCTCCACTCAAATGGGGTCTTCTGCCCGTGACAGATGCCCGTCACCAACAACATCGTTCTGTGCAAGTTTTTGGAGTAACTGATATGATGCTCACAGCAGAAAAAGGACATCAGTGAATAATTCTCCATAGTGACACATAAGCTGAATCCCAAACATCATTCTCCCCACAGCTTACACCAAGGCAAATATCTGTCATATCCTAGGAAGAGCGAGTAAAGCAACCCCTGACAACCAATGTCAGTGATGCTATGCTGGTTTGCAGTAACCATCTGACTTCTTACCTGGTAAGTTAATTTCCTCTATGAAAGCTGATGAGGCACTCTTTTTATCTGATGATAGAAAATATTTTAAAAATATATCTTTCAAGCATGGAGTTTGTGAGAGTTTTTGTTTTCTGGTTCTGGTGAGGTTGCTGGGGTTCAATGTTTGGTTGGGGGGGGCAGGAGGTTGGGTGAGGTATAACTTTGAAAAAAGCATTTTTTCCATAATGTCCATTAAGTATTTCATACTAGCACTTGTCACCGAAGGATTGAGTTTTGTCAAAAATCATTGTTTGCCACCAACCTTTTCCTTTCCCAATGCAATTTATGTGACATCCAACATCCAATGCCAACTCACTATTCTTTTATGCCATTAGTTCATTGCTAGAATAAAAAAGCCCAGAATAAAATGATAGGCAAAATAAGACCTGAAACAGGAAAGCTGAAAATGACAAACCAACCAAGCATTTATTTATTTCATCCCCACCTATACTAAGAATATAAAATAATATTACACTTCACATGCCTGAAAACAGCACAGACCCATTGGCTCAATAAAGCAATAATGAAGCATCAGGCACAAAGCAAGAGGAACCCAGTAAGGGACATGAACTCACTGCCAGTGACCCAGTGCATCAAGTGACCATGACAAGCCCCGTATTTGGCAGCCCTTGGGCTTTTTTTCTTCATTATGTGATTTATCAGTTTTTAAACACCGAGCCTCTGCCATGCAAGGTGGAATAGACAATCACAGGGTTTCCTGTTGGCTTTTAAATCTATTTTTTCCACAGTGGTGTGGTATCCTACAGCAAGAAATAAAAAGCAACAAGCCCTCATTGCTCATTATCCTGACGGTGTGTGCCAAATCTGCAGTTGGAATCGTGGCTCTGCAGAGCTGAAACACACAACTGTGATAGCTCATCTGACACTCTACAAGTGCTCTTGCTCAGGTCATCCTACACATCAAAAGCCATACTCCTAAGCAGAGCAGACACACATAAACCAAAGTCAATACCAAAATTAAAATTCTCTTCTGATAAAAACACAAATAAAAGTTCACATTGACTGCAATACCAGATACATCTTTGGGCATTTGGGTAGCCACACACAAAGTGACCGAGATAAGATGGGATCATTAGAAAAGAGAGTGTATAAACTTTCAGTTGCCTCTAACATTTACGTTTTTATATTTCTCCATTGGAATGCTCTAAATTAAGTCCTAGCAACTTTCCTATTATCTCATAATGGGGACAACTGTGGCTCTAACCTTCCATTTATTAGTCAGAGCTACAGCCTCAACATTACTCCGTACCAGGAAAGGATCTTGTTCTCCAGTAACAGCCCTTTTTGTGGCAATGTCCAGCTGTGTCAGTGGATGCAGATGGCTCCCTGATGTGATGGATAAAGTTTGTTAGTATTTTCAAACTCACCCAGGATTCATGTAAATATGCAAACACATGGGATTAAATTCCAGTCCTAAATTTCTTGGCCTGAAAACAATCTTAGGGCCATACTGCACAGCACCTTCACAGGAAGCATATGATCTGTATGAATAGTGAAAACATGATTGATAAGACAAAAAAAGAAAACCCACACCTGTGAAACAAGAGAAAAGTAGGCAGAGTTTGTGGTTTTTTAAGATGTCATAGAACTTGTGATTTCTCTTTCATTCTCTTTATAGAATTGTGTTTATGTTAAACTTCTTTGGCAAGTGGTATCAATATTGTCTTCCAAAAAAGTTCAACGCATTTAAAATGCACTAGCCTGCATTGCTCTCAGTTCCAGCAGTATACTGATTTAAAATCCAGGCCTCAGAACCTGGTGATAAGAAACTTACCTAATCGGAATTATACCACTTCATTATTCCACAGTACAGAAATTGTGCTTAGTTTTCCACACTCAGATCTAACTGTTCTAATGCAGAGAGCATTTATCTGCCTGGCTGTGAAATTGAACTGTTTAGCAGAGGTCCAATAGCCTATAAAGCTTTCCAGCCACTTCAAAAAGGTACATGTTTATGACCTTTGAAATCCACCTTCCTGATTTATTCAAATGCTCACTCAATTGTTCTCTGAAGCCCCTGGATATCTTTGGATCCCCTTTAACAGGAATTCAACTGAGTCTAGATGCATAAAACCTAGACAAGACTAGGAATTTCACAGTAAAACATTTGCTTAGAAAATGTTGTTTAATGGAAAGTAAAGGATTTTTTTTTTTTTTTTTTGGTAATATATTAATGTTGGTGAAAATTCCAAGGAAGAATATTCTCCCTATCAAGAGATGCATTCTGTAATTACCAAACATTGTAGGAGATAAAAAACCTTTTTATTCTGAGTCAAACTGTAAATTTTACTGTTATAAATTCTTGGTTTGTGCCAAAGCAGTGTTGATGTTAGAGTTCAATCTACAAGGCTTGTTTCTGACCAGTCACAATAAAAAAAAAAAAAAAAAAAAAAAAAAATCCTGGAAATGAAGTCCAGAAGGAGAGTTGAAATTTATTGCTAAAATCAAATTGTTTCTTATACCTTACCTTTCATAAGGCATAATAAACATGGCTGACATAGCAAAATCATCCACATACCCTTCAATAAACTTCACAGATGCACATCCTCAGAGATGACTTTTCATCTTTTCTATCCTACTTTCCAAGCATCCAATCACACTAATATATTAAAATAATAATTCTTACTGCCTAGCCACTACAATTTTATATGAGCATTTATTGTTGCAGTTTCTATAACATAGCAATGATAGTGGCATAACTAGAAGATTATCTGTAGCAAGGAGCTACCACAGCATTGTGTCTCTGTGTCTCTATTCATGTGTGTCTTCTAGTGGAGCTCTTATTTTTAGAGTGAACTCTTAGTGACCCAAGAACAGAAACACAAGACTTGCTTGTGCTCACAGAACATCAGTTAACCTCAGCCTGAGTGACATCTAAGAAAAACAGATGTTGTATCAGCCCAAAAATAGAGGGAGAAAATTACAACAGAGGCTTTGAAACAGCAACCACAGAATGACAACGGAGACCACAGAACTACAAAAACAAATCACAAAAGATTGATTTATGGTCACTATATGCATGCAAGTTTAAGAGATGGGTGAACCTGTTTAGGGAGTACCAAAGAACAAACATCCATCATATGTAAAACATAACAAAAATAACAGATCTTCAATACAATGTCACTTACAAATCACTGGAGGAAAAGCAAGTGAGCAGACTGTTTCAGCAATTACACAAAAAGAAGCCAAAGATGATGCAAAATCACAGGGGAAGAAACCATCATCGCATTTCCCTCAGCAAAGGGTTCAGTGTGTTGACAATTCATTGTAAAACCACTTTCTCTTCCTTTCAAGAAAAATTAACGCATGCAACCTAGGAGCTAAAGCAGCATGGGAATAAAGGGAAATGCCAAAAACTGAGATGACAAAGTTTGCACATATTTATTTATATTATCATTGAGAGTAAGCTGTAATAACAAGATAATTTGGATATTGTTAGCACTGTGACTGGACTAGTAATAATCCTTTGATCAGATAGTTAACAGCCATACTTAAGAATAAATTCTTGCTCCAAGTACATTTCTTCAGTCTGCACAAATGGAGAGGGCATTTAACCTGGTATCCTGCCTCTGTAGGCTGGCTGTTAAATCAGGATGTGACTTTATTGTCACACTACTACAATTTAGCTTTGTTAGTATTGATTTTACTCATAATGAAGTGAAGCAACTGAAGCATTCCACCTCAATAAAAGGTCCATTATTATTTTTCTTTTTTGCAGACAAGAAAACTTCTACTTTTCTGAATGACAAAGCTTCTCCTCACCCCACCCCTCATTATTGTACACACACACAAAATGCAACTCATTTCTATCAAGTTTCTCACAACTAAGTTTTCCCTTAACATCTTCTGTCAAGTTAAAACATCTCTTTGTGATCAACAAGCAGATTAACACATATTCAAGTCTAAAATATTTAGAGGACAGGAAAGCTATTTTCCCATCATGTGTTATGAAAACAATCAAGAAATGCCATGTTCCTCCAATGCAATACTCCAGTTAAATTGCTCTGCTGCCTTGGAGAAGAAACAAATTCAGAATTAACATTTCAGCTAAATCACACTATTTTTGATGCTAGACAACAGTCAATTTTGATTTGTTCTGGAGCATCTCAGCTGAGCTATTGCAACAGATCTGTAAAGAACACAAAGAATGATTTAAAGACAATGCCTCTACTACTTTCACTTCTTACCACTGTAATTTAACCTAAGAATGATATAGCACATCCACTTTAACAGAGTATTTTGAACAGAATTGAGCCACAGGTGGCCTGAACTGAAATTAAACCACAAGGAAGGACTGACTCAGAGCAGGGGAAGGAAGAAGAGGTGGGGGGTTGAGGCAAATAAAAATCTTTCTTTTCTTCCTCCTGTTTGTGTTATCATTTGTAATTGCAAGTCCACAAAGAAATCCTGTCTCCTTTCCATATCTTTTATTTTTTAAATTCACATTATATTTTAGAAAAAAAAAAAAAATAGGTCTTGTGCTGCACAATACTGTGAATACATGCACCAGCAGTTCAGGAATACAAGCTCTTTTGTGGCTTATCACTTAATTGGCAATTATAATCCTATAATTAACTACAGAAAAAAAGCCTCTGGCAAAAAGCAGCTGAGTAATTCAAACATGAGATATAAAATTACTCCTAAAACCAGTCAACAGCAGCTTATCTGCAAATGCATAAATAAGCCCCACTGGAGAGTTTGTGCCATCAATTCCTGTGCCCACTCAATCCTCTTGCCATCGAGGGGCCACATCAGTTTAAAAGTGACAGGAAATGGTTTCAATGCAGCCATCAATCTGATGTGGACTGGGACTGATTGTCAGCCTTCCTCACAAAAAGGGAGAAGGCTAAAAAAATCCTGACTCACCTTGCTGCTGTAAACAGCCTGATATATTGTTCTAGTTGACAATCACTTATAGAAGTAGTGGTGCAATAAATGAGCTAATGAAAGTGTCACTTACAATAAGATGTCAGCAAGCCAAAAAAGCCAAGCTTGACTGGCATCCGTCCTGCTGCACTTGACTAAATCCTTCACATCACACTGCACTGTTAATTACAGCAACACAGGCATCGGCAGCCAACCTGTTCTTTTTATGAGAGTAGCAGATGGGCCAAAACTGTGACCAACAGAAAATAAAATCTGATTGGATTCACCTCACTTTCCTTTTCTGATACTCAATACTTCCTCCCCCTACCTGCTCATCATCTAAACCCATCACTAAAATGTTACTTCAGCCAGATGACAGCACAGTGGATTTTGCCATGTACTACGGGTTTTTTTACACAACCTGAGCCCAACCAGCCTATCAGACCATTCAGAAAGCATTTAACATGAGATTACTTATTTAAATTCTCTTAAATATTCATTTCCCAATATTTGTAATTCTATTGAGCAGCAAATTCGGCAGGCCCTCAAATAGACTCTAGCTACCACAGCTAACTCTAGAAAGACACCAATACTTCCATAAAAATTCCCACCTTCATAAAAGATAAATTAAGCAAACCACACAGCTACTTCTCTGAAAGCTAGTTTGTGTTATTCATGACCTTGTGTCTCACTTCTTAATTTTTTAAACCAAGGACTGTATACAAAGAACTCAAAGGAGTACAGACTTGCTTGGGCAGCAAGGCAAACTCTCCAGTGGTATGAGTTGGGAGCCCATATGCTCAAATTCTGACAAAATTTGCATAAGTCATTTTTCCCTGGACTGGAATAGAAGCATCTTTTTAATTAGAAGCCATGCTAAGGGCTCCAGGATCATTCATATCCCATCCCTATTTCTCAAATACTAGAAAAAGCAGAAGCATCTCCAAACACATTCTGGTGCTTAGCACTCTTATATAGGATAAACAGTCTAAAACACTTGAAGAATTAAAGCATCTGTGTCTTCCTCATCCAGATATAGCAGCTGCTCACAGGAGGGCAGTGACAGGCTTGCAGCATCTCCAACCAGTCCTTGGCCTCCTCCTTGAGCAGTGTGCCTAAAATTACTCATGCAATTTATCTCCTTACAGTCTCAAGATCAAATAAACCAAAATAAATTGCTTCTGTTAACATAGCCAAAAAAATGTTTTGTTCAGTATCACTTGCCTCCTTTATCTTTCAAATACTAATTCAAGAAGGTGCCAAAGTAAGATTTCTTGTTCTCAAAGAAACAAATTCACTGTATGCTGAAAATATAGGTTTTTGATGACTAGGAGCTTACTGATCTATATTGCTGGAATTCAGTACTAATGTTGTGCAGGCTCCTGTCTCCTCAGTTTATATTGCTGGATGCATAAAGTTAAGTGAAAGACACAACAAGGATTACCAAAGAGCTCAACAGAACTGATAAACAATGATAGAAACAAAAATGTCTTATGTACTCCGCTCCAAAGCGGAAAATGAATAGTGCTCCGTCCACACCAAAATGCAGTCCTTTTCCTAAGGCCAAGCCTGCAATTACAGTGAAAAACCTTAGCAAGCATGGGAGATTTGGATAAGATGAGAGGGTTTCAGGTTTTGTCAGTGCAAAACAAATATGCTGGCAAGACTCAAAAGACAAGTGACTCACTGCAACAGGCAGGTTATTGTAAGTTTCTATCAAGTCAGAGACTGGGCAAAGTGGACCCAACTTTATGAGCTTCTGCCTTATAGAAAGATGATAGTCATGTTTCCATTATTGACTACTGTGAGTCAGAAATTAGAGGGACAGAAGCAAGATAGACAATTTAGTCATAAATCAAAGTACCTTTTAACAATTTTTTTCTTAATTTAATTCTAGAAGAAAATTAAAATTTACCCCTTCAACTGTGTTAGGCACCCACTTAAAAACTGCCTGTATAAAAGCTGCCATATAAAAATATTTTCTTAAGCTTACAAAGAAAATAATTGTCTTTAATTTTTCTGATAATGCAAGCTCTGGATCTATCTAAAAGACTTTTAAAACTTTTTTCATTACAAATTTTTTAAATGCATTGTTTTCTTTTAGAATATAAAATATGTCAAAAATAATATCTACTTCCTACTTGTATTATTTTCCCTGTATTTAGACCTTTTCACAGGATTCATCACCTTGCAGTCTCCTCACATGCCACTTCACTGATCAGCTAGGTTAGGAGTGCACTCTTCCACTTTTTCAAAAGTGGAAAATACCACCTGTATAATCTCACCAGCTCCCAAAAAAGAGTTGTAGGGAACTAACAGTAAATTCATGGAAAAAATTCCAGCTTACTGCAGTGGGAAAATATGCATGGGACAGAACATCTAACAAAATGTTGGGGGTTGTATTTCAAAGTGGTTTTTTTAATCCATAGCAACTTGGTGATAAAGCCTACTGTCTCCACAACATCCAAAAACTTGAATCCCATAAAAATTTTAAACACAGATCACCTAGGTGTGTTTGAAGCTCATATAAATCAGTTCCTCTCAGTGTAACTCTGTCCAAATTCTGTTTTGTGCTGGATTAGCACACACGCAGTGATACATTGATTTCATCAGTGCCCTGCCAGAATCACACAGGTATAACACAGGAGCTGGGCTCTTCATTGTCCTTCTTACAGGATCACAGTTTATGAAAAGAATATTCAGTTCTATTCACCACAATGACCTTAGTGGCATAAGTCATCTTTTATAATTCACTTTTATCTTTACATTCAGACTGGCTGCTGTATTCAAAGACTGAAACTGCTCCGTTTGTTTTGACATGTGAAGCTGCAAAGTGCACCTTTCAATCCATCACTCAGAAAGGATGCACTAGTGATGGCAGGAGAGGTCCCTCAGGCAGCCACCTCTCCAGCAACTGAAAAAGCAGCATCTGGAGTTACAGAGCCAAGACACTGTTACTTTCTCCTACCATAATATGAAACTTAATTCACCTCAAATGGAGGGATTCTGCTGGATATCTGCAGAGAAAGGAAGGGTTCTCACTGCTCCCAGTGCATAACTAGAATTTTAAGAGGGGTTGAAAAGGGAGAATTTTTCTTCATGGCACTGGCACTCAGTCATGGCAGGAAAAGTGTGTATACCTACAGAAAGACTAAGAACTTCTGGTACTACTGTGCTACTACTTAGTCCTTAAGACTAAGGATTTCTGGTATATTAAATCCTCTACTACCTGTCAATTCTGGTTACATGCTTAGGACCAACTGCTCGATTTACCTTTGGAAGCAGCAGGGTTGCCCTTCTCTGTCGTTCATATTGGCACCCTAAGGAGCTGGTTAAATACATTATCTATATTGATAGACTGCACAGGAGCAATGCCTCTCAATAACAAACTGACCTCAGTAAAACTAATGCGCTGCTAAGTAGTAAGCTAAGCTGTTTGATTAGGTATTTCCTTTATTTTATATTTCTTTCCATGACAATAACTAAGTAACAGAACCAAAGCACACTAAGACCTCTCTACATTTCTTTTGATCAATCTGAAATATTTTATTCAAACAAATCCAGAATTTTTTTGTTTTGTGATTTACCCTTTTCATCCTTTGTCATTTTTGTATATATGAGAAAATTAGTAAAACCAGAATATTGAAAACGCTATGAGCATGCCAAAGTGAAAGGATTTACTCTAAGTCCTCTCTTTTTTCCAGCCACTTGATTTTTTCTATTTAATCTGCAAAAATTACCTCAAATCACATCTAAAATCTTTTTCTACATGAAGGACTACACATGTAGCTATAAAAATCTCTTCTAACCACCAGAGATATAAGTTAAGGACCAAAGAAAATATTTCTACCCATTCACTTCATGAAGTTTTACACTATGCTGACATAGTTCAGTCACACCTCATCATCCCTTCACAAGGGGGTTCCAGCTATGGTTACCACTTTCTACTGATGCTGTTTCCTGGACATCATTTTACTTCCAATAGCATCATTGTGTAGCAGTCTTTCCTTCACCACACAATGTACAGCAGAAGCTAAGTACATCTTATTCACCTTTTCCCTCTCTAAATTTGACTGGGGAGAAGGAAGCATATTCCTTCACCTTTTAGACCTCACCTTTATCCCTTGAAGCTAAGCCACACTTCTTCCAGGACAAGTATGGCTCAAGCACACTGGACTCTAGCCAAGAACAGGTGTAGGCTCCTTTTATGGCACAGGCTAATGAGCACATTTACACTGACTTTCAGGAAGGGTCCAGACAGAAGGGAAAGAAATCCTACCTCCTTTTTCTGGAGGACAGATTAATCCAACTGCAATTAGGCAAGAGGGACCATCACAGCCCTCTACATCTGCAAGGCAGTTTGTCTCACATTGTAGTCTCTTGCAATTTAAGACTCAAAGAGTTTGTGTGGATCCTTAAAAATCAGTGACCTTTCAGGACACCTCAAATACAAAAATCCCTTTCATTCAGTGGATGACCAGATGCCCTAGGTGGAGAAGAGCAGAAAACAAACCTCCACACTCACGGACGTTTTTATTTGTCAGCAGCACCTAGATTTTTATATTTAGGCTGATAAGTAAATGAATAACAAAATCAGTTAGTAAACCTGGTTTTCAGTTCTGTTTTGCTTATTTCAGAAATTATTTACTTCCTCCCTTTAGAGCAAGGTAAATTATGCCAGGGAACAATAGGATGCATTTTGGTCTTGATTTAACCACAAATGCCATATAATTAAGCAAAGGTTCAATGTATACCTCAGTGCAAGAGGGCTTGACGAAAATATAACTTTTTCTCCTAGTGCTTTCCTCACATCTGTAGAAAAGGAAGCTCTGCTTCCCTTCTGTCCAGTAACCTTTTCCTTTATATGTTTTCCTCACCTGAGGAGTTCCCAATATGAAGTGTAATGACTACCACCTCAGCAGCAATCTGCAAGAGGCACCAAAACAAATCAAGCGCAGCAGTGCTCACTGGCTGACAGCTGTAATAAATTAAATTGCCTTTCCCACTCCAATTCATTATGCCTTCCATGAAAAAAAGGGCTAGATGTAAAATGAGCTATTCAAAACACATTCTGCATTTCTATTAATCTAACAGAGTGAATTGTTTTCTGTGCAGTAAAGCTAACAACCCTTGCCTGCACACAGGCATAAAGCTGTAGCACCTGCCCAGGACGAAAATAGAGGCAATGTAGGAAGCAGGAAGATGTCACCTTAGAGGGCAGACTTAGAAGCTACCAGTCTGTGAAAAATGTGTTTCATTTGTTTAGATGTTTTCAGGTACCTGCCACATCTGTGTTTAGTTCCTAAATGAATCCAGTATCTTTTCAGTTTCAGCAGTGGAAATTATTCTTCATTTTTGCAGCATTCAAATTTCAGACTGTTGCTCACTGCCACCTGCTGGAGTTTAGGGAATTTTATAGCTGGGAGAAAAACTGTGGGCACAGCAGTGGGATTTTATGCATGCTTTTATTTACCAGATCCACCAACATTATGTCTTATTACTGTTTCAAAAGTAGGGCTATTTTCAGGCATGTTTTACCATTCACTTTTATGTAAAAGCTTTGAACTCTCTTGCCCCTGCAGAAGCTGGGTGAAGGTAACAGAAGGAAGAATGTGGTAACTTTACCCATAGTTTAGCTGTGATCAGTTGTTCATTAATATAAAAGGAGGATCAAATACTAAAAGGTAATTTAACATAAGTTCCATTTTCTGAGATAAGCACAAGAATCTAACACTACTTTTAATATAGCCATGTATTTAGTCAGTCTAAGGATAGTTACCCTTTAATACTAAGTCCAGTTTACAGAGAGCAGTAGGTTACAAGCTCAGTCCCTGAGCCTAAACTCATTTACAGAAGTCAAATGTTTAATGCAGAAACTGCAAAGAGAAAAATATCCAGAAATTTAATGATCAACACATGAAACAAGACATTACTTACCTGGTATCATAGCAAAACATTTCCCACCAGTAGGATAGTAAATTAGACCAAGAAAAAGCAGACCTCATGTAAGAAGCAGTATAGTTACCTCAGTGTGGATTCTAAGTGGTTTAACCCTCTTGCCAACTCTGGTATCCAAAAAACACTGATAGCAGATGCCAAGGGTCATGAAATTCCAAACATTTTAAACTGTATTACTGCTTTCTTGGCAGAGTTGAACTGTTTCAGCTTCTCTTTTCATTTGCTGAATAAAGTGTTATTTGGAGGTATGCATTAAGTTTTTCCAGCACTTTGAGCAAGTGTTTTTTCTAAGGTATTATAGAAACATCCTTATTATGCATAATAGGGGATTGTGTCAGACTCAAGTTACAAATAGACGCTGAGCATTGCAAAGTTACTGCGGAAGTAAAGTGCAAACTTCTTGCATTACCTGCTTGGACATGTGGTTCAGTACATGGTTGTTTAACACTGTGGATGCTCACAATGGCCTGAATGAGATGTACAAGATCTGGGAGCCAAAAATTTATGCAGACAGAAAGTCCTACCTGCTTATGGGAAAGACCTAGGCCTGAATTCATGGGAGATTTGGATTGTGCATGTATGTAGCCTTACTGACTTCACAGCCAGATCCCACTGCCAGGAGGCAGCTGAGCCAGTGAAAAGGCCTTTACTGCCTGCCAGCACGACAAAGCCGCAGCCACAGTCTTGTATGTCAGGTCAGCCTGATGTACAGCTACTTTAGCACATAGCCCAGGAACACACTAAGCATTTTGGAGTCTGGCCCCTTGCTTCCAGAGCAGTCTGTAAGTTTGTGCATATTGAACTGTTCAGGATCTTGCCTTTTATGTTTCCTTTCCTTAGATTTTCAGTCTTCTCTCCCTATCTTACCACGCAGTATAACAGACACCAATCTTCTCTACAAGCTGCCAAAACTTACAGTAGCATGGGCACAAAACTTGGCTTTCCTCCACAGCTGTTTAGTTCATTCCCTCCAACAGCCTGAACAGCATTCATCATTGCAGAGAAATCATCAGAACATGAGGAAGTTCAGGAATTTCTATTAATTATTCAACAGCACTCTGCTCTAGTCCACTCTTCCTGCTGTCTGTGAGGAAAGGAGCATTTGTCCTTAGAGAAACTGAGGTGAAGCATTTTGCTCCTGTTCGAGGGCAGCAGCATGACAACAGCTTCCTAAATCCAAATCCCTTCCTCTGCAGCACACTGTTTCCAACAGAGATAATATTCTCTACAACAGTACACACCTTGTAGCAGTGTCCAGGAGTCATGGCCAATCACCCATTGCTCCAGATGCTGCTGCACAGACTAGGAGCCTGACCTATGTCTGCTTCCAGGAGATTCCCACAACATTCATCCCTTTCTTAGAACCAATGGCCATTCCACTGCAAGACAGATGACACATTCCACAGTCTGCTTTTGTTCCAGCCTAAATAAAAGGCGATGATATGGTTTCATGGGTTTCCAAAACTGCAACCTTGTGACCTCAAAAAATCTAAAGGTCACCAGAGTGGAAACAGAAAGCTGAACTTCTCTATTGCCTGCCTCTCTCTAAATTGCTAGGACATAAGTACAACGAACTGAGTACCACAAATGAAATGAGAGATGATTAATGAATTAAAAACTTATATACTTTAAGTTAACTGTATATTGCTGTGACAGTGCCCAAAGATCAATCAAGAATAGTCTTGTGGTGCCCAAAACTGTACAAATACAAAACGAAGTGACAGCTACAGGCCTGACAAGCTCATGGGCTAAATAAAAATCTTACAAGGTTAAAGAGATTCTTTCCATCGACTTCAATAAGCTTTTAAAAGGGCTCTAGGGCATCTCTGATGAGACAGCCACAACAGTCTCCCTGAGAACACACTCCAGTAGTTTCCTGTGCTTCCACACTTAAAGATGGGAGTGGAACAGAGCTAAGTAGGCATTTTTAAACCCTCTTTGTAAAGACATTCAAAAACTTGAAGAAACTTAAAAGTACCTGGATCCAAGTTTTTAAAAGGTATTTGGACACACAAGCGCCACTGAAAGAAAGAAACCAGTCCTATAGAAGCTCCAATACTCAAGTTTAAAAAATCCCAGTTCGAAATAATAATAAAAACTTTTTAAAAAAGACCAAAAAAAACATAACTACAAACCCCACATAATACAGTAGTTGATGAAGCTGACAGCATTGCAAAATAAAGGTTCATTCTTAGCTGCTTAAGAATGACAAGGTTTACAGTTCTCACAATAACTCACTTCCCTTTTGAAAGCACTCAGAATAAACACCTATCGTCACACTACAGCTCCTCCCACTGAAATGCAGATCATCCTATGCCAAGGTTAGCAACATTTTCCCAATACATGGAGCCCTGTTAAAGATCTTTCAAAGAAAGCAGAAATTCTTGGTGCACTATTAAACCAACGTGCTACACAGATACTGAAGAAGACTTTCACTAGTGGGATTTCAGTCTATAGAAGGCAAAGTTGGTAAATCAATCCTTGCTGAAGAAACTTTTTTGAACGTCAATTTTTTCCCTTGTTCATTTAATAACATTACTTTCAGAAGAGGACTGGGGGATGAGGGTCCCCTCCAAATAAGTATAGTTTATAATTTTTTCATTTTGAAATAAAAATCAGGCAGTCTGCTGGTCACAAGAGTGTAACCCAGCATTTCCAGGATCTCTTATGCTGAATAGAAACTTCCAAAGAAACTGTAGCATTACATTTAATTTGAATACCATCAAGCATAAAGAGGCAATGAGTGACAGTTTCTGTGAGAAAAGAATGCTTCTAAAAGGTATTATGTTTATATATTAACAGCACAAGATATTCCCAAAGTTACTGTTTGCATACACCATCTATGTGTAGAAGGTTAACCAGAACTAGGAGCAGATATTTAAATTTATGAAGCTTGACAGCTTCTTCTGCATTAGTAAGCTGCCTCTGTCTTCACATTATACTCTTCTCCTCCCACCCTCGGAACAACATCCTACTTCTTTAAGTAGCACTGCTGCTGCTGGGAGAGGTAGCAGGGAAAACTGAAGAAATGTCTCCCAGCTGAGATTCTCATTTTCCGAGTTGCTTTTCTTATTTATCTTTCACGTCAGAAGCCCAGCTGTCCTAAGACCCTGTTCACTGCTCTCTCCAACAATACCTCAGAACCAAAAATCCTTCAACTGCAGCTTTTTCTCCTGTCATGTCCCCAGCCAGGTTTTCCAACAGCCCAGTGCCCCAATAATTCCTCTGCAGTGTCCCCAGCTGCAACAGAGCAGCTGAGTGTGGTGTCAGTACTGACTGGAATACAAATATCATGTACCACTGAAAAGGCATTATAAAATGCACCCACACAGAATAAAGGTGATAAGAATACATAATGAAACCCTGAAAAAATCCCTAAAGGAATAATATGATTTCTGTCTTATTTATGGACAAGGTGCTGGTACAGACCCTGGCATCCTCTATAAGTTTTGGCTATTATAAAATAAAATAAAAACTTCTCAGTAATCACAACATGGTAGCAATCTGCTTTAGCTGTTACTCTCACTAAAAGCAATTTAATGTCATGTCAGATACCAATATATCCAATTGTGTGCAAAACTGCAAATACATTTAAAGCCCTGGTGCTGGGTTGAGTGGGAATTCAGTTTTCTAAGTGCCAATATAAATGTACACAGGTAAGCAAAGAGAGAATACAAAAGCCTCTCCCCACACTGGCTAAAACTATGTGTAAATGAGTGCTTAAAGAGGTTTACCAGCTTTTTATTTCTTTCTTACTGCTGTTAGACTTGTAAAAAGCAGTCACTCATGCTTTACTGCTTGGTGTCTGCGAGTATTCAAATCCAGCAAAAAAGAATAGATTGTGCACTGACTGTTAGCATATGTTTAATAAACTCCACCAAAAGCTTAGATTGAGAAGACGTTAGTTTAGAATCAGTAGTAAAAGCGCAGAAATACAGAACTAAAACTATTGCTCCATTTCAACTGCAAAGTCAGACTACTTTTACCTGCAGGTCCTAATCCTGCAACCTGTGATGATTACACCAGTAACCTCTTTCTTGGAAAATGTCCCCTTGGACTTAGTGCTGAAGACTTCATTCAGATAAAACTCCTGTTGAGCTGACCTGAATACATGGATTTTCTCCCAGGAAAAAAACAATACTTAGTATTTGAATTATAGCATATGGATCAATATTTGTAAAAATAAGGTAAAACATGCTCTTAGACTCCTTAACTTTACATAGATTACATCGTATGCCCTAAATAACAGGTGAAGTACTTTGCTTTAATATAAGTGGTTATAACAAAATGTGAGCTTCCAGGCTCCACTTGAAGTCATAGCTAACAAAACTATCTGTGTATCTGAGTTCTCAATAGACAAAGGAATTGAGGAAGAAATAATAATATGCATATTTTACAGACAAGAAACTGAGGTTTGGAATAATAAGGACTCCCCAAGCATACTGTAGAGCTCACCCCTAACACCAGATCCCTTGGGTTCAAAGCCTGTCTCTAAGGCTCAAAGATTTTTAATTTCCCTTGTTTTCCCTCATTTAATAACTATATTTATTAATTAGTAATTAGATTTGGCAAAAGAAGTTACTCTTTAGTAAAGTGACAGAGTAATCCTAATACCATCAAATTAAAATATTACAGGAAAGTTTTCATCTCTCTATTCCCACAGAACTGCAAAATATATTTCATCAGTGCTCCCATCAGTGGACACTGAGTAAGAAAATAACAGCCTCTGTGGGTCAGAAGAGAAGCTCATTTAGTCTTATCTTGCCTACAACAGTAGCCAACAACAGAAAAGGCATTAAAATGGAGTAAATGTGGAATGATGCTTCCCCTGAATAATCTCCCTCAACTTCCAACAATCCATAGTTCTGAGACTTTAATGCTGAATATCGTGCAATAGGCAGCTTGTGTTGAGTGGTGACACATTATACAACATGGAAAAAGGACTGTAAACTCATTGCAGCTTTAAAAAGGCATCAAAGTCAACTCCAAGACAGTAGCAGAATATTTCCCCTTTTTTGTCTCTTACAGCTTGCTTTTTACAGGTTTATTTTTCGTATCTTAGCATGAAAATCCAAAGCTAAAAGGTCCTATTAGTACTGAAAGGCATATCACCAAGCTGTGTAGTTGTTTTAGAAAGCATATATTTATGTGCTATTAAAGGTGTGTTACAAATACTGAATAGATGGAATAGACAACTTTCTAGCTACAAGTGAAAATAAATTTTGTGAATACTCTAATAACTCAGTAAAAATATAAGGTATGACCACTGTTTACAGGTCATTTCAGCAAGGAATGGAAAGGAGGTCTAATGGCAAGAAAAAGGAGGACAAGATAGAAAAGAGGATGAAACTTCTGAGAATGAGTCAAAGAATTTCAGCATAAAAAGACAGTATGTAATAATAACCAATTTACCATATATTTTGGCCACAATAATACAATAACTAAACCCATGGTATTCTTCAGTCCCATTATTTATTGACCAGATTTTGTATATTAATTCAGAAACACAAATTTTGCATGACAGATGATAATAAGATATGACTGCACACTTCAGAAAAGATTAACCATAAACAGCCGCAGGTAAGAATTGCAAATTATGCCATTATTAGAAGCATACTTCAATCTTATCTAAATGATTACTAGCATTGAGACACTGATGGTTAATCTTATAGGTCATTCCATAAAGCTCTACCTCAAACACAAGAGATATGAGGAAACAGAATGTCAAACCTGTGTTTGAATTCTGCTTTGAATTGCTAAAAACGTTTTTGCAGCAGAAGTAAATTAGGATTCTCCAGAACAACCCTTTATACTCCTGCAAGTCTTCCCAAACAGCCATTCACCACAATACCATCTAAACCTGAACAACCCAGAGTCAGCTCTGATCCTGCCAGTGCTGACCTCTCTCGTCTCATTGTTCTGGTTTTACACATCTGCTGCACCCACCTGCTGCCTTTTTGTACACAGATTATAGAGTCTCTAGGACAGGAATCTTGCCTTTGTTCTGTGTTTGTACAACATCTGCCACCTAGTAGCTGACTACAAACTGAATTACTTCTCACTGAAGAGAAAAAAAATAGACATTGTCTAAAGAGAAGTGATGCTTGTTTCCTACTTTTTCTATCATGGTCAGACACAATTCTATAAAATGTTTTTCAAATAGATACATTAATCATTTCATTTTCCCAGCCACCATGAGGCAATTGAAAAGGCCATTGTTTCACATACTAAGACTCCTCAAATTACTATAATTATTTTATACTGCAACTCTTAGGATTCAAAGAGTTATAATGAAAAATAGCATGAACTGGAGTACCATTTTAGCATGACAATGGTTCTTGCAGCAAAATGAGATTAATATTGGCTGGAGCTTCAAAATTCATCATGCATTACAAATTTTGAAAATAAAAATATTTATTTCTGCACTTGGAACTCCTGCAAATAAAACCAGTCTCAAGTATGTGATAATGGACAGTCGGAATTCAAATCATCCAAACTTTTGAATCTCAGTCTTTGACACTAACTTCTTATAAGATTACCTACACTTACAGGGAACATAAGACTGAATTACTTTATTGCCAGTGTGTTATTCTCCATCCATTCTATTCAAGAACCTGCCATCCAGAAAAGCAGGGCAAATCTGATATTTGGGTTAGAGCATAGTAATCAAAGGCAAATTATGCCTGCCTCTGTGACAGTCCTTCATATTCACAGAACATCTACTGCTGTTCCACTTTGTATTTTTACTTTGGTATTAGATTTTCCAGAAAGTCCCTAATAGGATGATGCAAGTGTTGCTTATGAGTGTATTACATTCCACATACCCTAGAGCTCTTTGCCTTCAGCATGTGCAAGATACACTTACACACTAAGGTAACAAATGAAGGATATTTGCATACATAAGTTAAAGAATTTCCTCCTATGTAAGGCAAGGTTTAGGCTGCATGCTTTACATACTGTAAGTAGATTGTTCATGCACATATACAGCTTCTATTCTGTATTTTTCTACTCTCTGCTATTTACTTATTGGCACCTCGCTTTATCCATGACCGTAAACTACTAAACAGGACCAATGCACTGTTTTTCAAGCTTGCCTTTCAAAACTTGTTATTTTTACATTAGAACAGAGTGAAAGACGAGAAAAAGTCATTATACAGAAACCACGTGTGTCTCCATTTCAGCACATTGTTGATTTTTCCTAAAGAGCTCTCAGTGCCTTCATAACTTGATACCGTGTTCCTTTCTCCACTTTCTTTCCAGAGAAGTCCTTCTGATGTAATGCTTGTCTTTAAAAAATACCTTGTCTGAGAGTGGATGCAGGGCTTACTCTAGGCTAATGTAGGATTACTAGGAAAACAGTACACAGAAACCATAAAACAAATGTTGAATCATGGTAATTTTCATTGCTTTGATTACTGTCACATGTTTCATGGGAAACGTACTCAGAGCCTTTTTATTTCAGCTAACATGAAAAAATTTACTTAGAACCTCTCACCAATAAGAATAGAGCATCACTGTAAGCTTTTTACATCTTATTTAACATATGCTTTCTTGTTTTATTGATTATCCGCATAAGCTAAGACAATGAACAAAGTGAAAGAGTTTACTAAAGAAACTTTGTTGCCCTCAACACACCTGTCTTAGCAGTTGTAAAAAAATAGGTCATCACACCACAAAAAATCATCCCTGGTGAAGTCTGAGTTAATAGTTCCATTCTTCCAAGGAAAATATAATAAATGTTCTTAAAACACTTCCATATATTGCAAAATAAACACCTTAACAAGAGAAACACACGTGATATACTCTGCATACAGGAAACACCTTTCTCCTTCATCTTTGTCTTCCTTAGTGAACCAGTAACTCCTACATTTAACTTTGCAAGCCCTTCTAAACAAATGTGGCCTGGAAAAGACAGACTTCCCTGTATAGAATACACTGCCAGACATTTCCTTGCTTTTATACTTCAGGGAACCCACACTCTGGAGATCTCAGCTGAGGTAGAATGTCAGAGGAAAGAGGTGGTTTCTTCAGTGGGTTTCTTTTGGACTTTAAGGCAGCCTGGTATGGGAAAAATTATTTTTTCAACATTGTTTAGATCTTCTAACAGGCACTACTGAACCAGATTTACCAAGTCCACTCTATCTTAAAGATGCATAAGTATGCCTTCGAAGGGATTTATTCCTTAAAGCGCAAAATGGACCTAGCTCCCATGAAAAGCAATAATACACTTCCATCAAAGACAGGAATATAGCCATCCTATATTCCCCAAACTACATCAATACCTGCCTCACGTTAAGGTGTATCTACAGTTGAGGAAAATAAGGTCTCTCAGCAGCTAGATAAATTTCTTTATAGCAAAGAGTAAAGCTGAAGTGATTTCATACCTGATACAGACAGACTGACACAGTACCATGAGGAATGCATTTTTGTGGGGGGTTTCATATAAACACATATCTCCACATCCATAACTTTGGTAGGCAATGCCTTGGCTGTGATGGATCCCAGCACTTTACATCCCACAAGTTTGCAATGACCCTATAAAATTACTTTCAATCCATCTGAAGTTCCAGTGGCAAGAAATACTTCTGATAAATAACCAGGACTTGGCAGCAGGTCTAATAATGTAGTGCCAGGTTTAAAATGCTGCAGTTATCAGTCAGTCACACTACAGAGCAGGTCATGCATAGCAAAGAGCTGCTTTATTAGCTTGAAGGAATATGCCCATGTATAAAATGATAGCATGCAACTACCAAGCAGAAGCCAGAGCTGAAGAAAATCCCCCATCATGGCACAGATAATGTGTGCCATTCACAATCCTACTGGAGATCCATCCTAACCAGTACATGTTAGTTAACAGCACATCTTGAGATACAACAGTTAGGAAGCCATCAAGGCTCAAAATTGAATTTTGTCTTCTTTCTTGGGATGAAGAGAGGAAATAGACAAGGATGAAATTGATACATTTCCCTGAAAGCTACAAATCATAATAAAAACATAGTATAAAGAACTTTTCTGAGGCAATTTTTCACACTAAGGCAGTGACCCTTGTCCTTTTCCAAAACAGACTGAAGCACTTCTCCTGACAATACCAGGCAGGTGCAGCTTTTTATTATTTAAAAAGCATTAAATGGTTATTAAGAAAGTGAAAGGAATGCAACATTTAGGGATATAATAAAGAACAATGAGAGGCCAGGGGCCCCCTTTAGTAACAAGCAAGGAACAACTGCAATTCACTGTTGTTGGGCTACTTTGTGCAAACCAAACAGCTTAATAAAATGCATTGTATACAGTACTAAGCACTTATGAGGTGACCTGCCTCTATAGACAGTCCTGGAACTTACTACATCTTCCTAGCACTCTGCTGTAAGTTTCAATAATCCTGTTAAAAGAACTGTTGGGATGATAGCAAATGTTAAACATTGGGAGGGTTTTGTCACAAATCTCTCTGGTTTATTGCAAGAAAAACAAAGAAAAGTACTCAAATAGCTGCACAAGTTACACTAAAAAAAACCAAAACAAAAAAAAACCAACTAAAAACTTGAAGTTCTATCTCACTTGATATAGCAATGGATACAGCAATGCCAAGTTTGTGATTCCTTATGTACGACCTAAATGTTGAACGTCATCTATAATATAAAGGTATTGACAAGATATCAAGGAAATACTAAAAACTTGACAACTTTCTGTTTTCAGGATACACTACATTTAAAGGTATCCTTGCTAGAAATTCCCTTTCCTCTTGCTTAATTTAAAAGAACTATTTCAAGTTCTAATGTGATACAGAAATTTTTTCAGCAGAAGCAATACAAGACAGTAATTTTTGTACCCTGCTCCTCCCTACATCAGCACACCTGAATCACTGGGCTCTGTGAATGTGGAACTAATATCACTGCAGCAGTACACAGATAGGGAGACATCTTCCAAGCCAAAACTGGGGTCATCACACAAGGGATGTTAACAGCAAACAGGAAATGCATCAGAACCAAGGGTGGAACATTACCCAAAGAACCTGATTTTTTTTTTTTCCTTCTTTGTTGGCAGAAAAAAATTAGTTAAATAATAGATTTGCTTGCCTTTAAATTGATTGCAACTACTACCCCACCTCCTTGTTTCCCTTACCACTCATTCGAGCGCCCTGAAACCTGCATTGCTCAATCTCTTCCACGGCTTCTCACCTCCACGGTTCTCTCAGAGGTGCCAGCCTCAGTCTCCATGACACCCTGCTCTAGCTCAATGTCACCAACTGACAAGTGTCATACAAGTGACACCACCCGAACACTCAAGAGAGTACTCACTGTAGAGGACTCGCCCAATAATTGTCTGTCATTATTAAGTGCTGGCTGAGGAACATATCCACCCTCTCGGGAAAAAATGCCGAACAGCATGGAGCTGTAAAAAGATTCTGTGTTCATATCCAGAGCTCTTAAACAGAGCTATTCTTCAGGTAAATAGCAGCATTAACAGGAAAATTTGCTTCTATTGCCTATATTAAAAAGCTGCTCATTCCATGTCAGAAGTAGAAACACTCAGTTACACTGAAGCAGAGTATTCCAATTCCCTTTTTATCAAGAAAATGTATTTCAAAATTAATAAAGAATTGCTATTGCAACCCAATATGTACTTGTTCAATAAAATATGCAATCATATTCCACTGCAAACACTGAATAAATTTTCTTCCAAAAAATCCTATCTTTTTGTGGTGGTACATCCTGCCTCCCCTGCTTTTCATGCCACACTGTGATCTGAGAAATGCTCATTAGACTCAGCCTTGATGAGCAGTACCTTGATGAACCAGTCCTGCCTCACTTATGGAGATTCAACTACTTGTGAGAGTGTACTGCAAACCATGTAAGGAGATGGTTCTCTTGGTAAAAGTGCATTTCTTTTTTCTCATCCTTCAGTTACCTAACTCAGCTCACTAAACATTTCCTTGAATAATTACAATTACACAACTGCTAAAAGAGGGGAAATGAGAAAAGAGGACTGTACTGGTTTGGGCAGGGTTACAGTTGATTTAGCTGATTTTCCTCAGAGTAGCTGGCATAGTGCTGTGTTTTGGATTTGTCACCAAAACAGTGTTGTACAAATTGTAAACAAAGGAATCTTGTATTTGTTTCTACAAAATTTCAGGACATCTGATACTGAAATAATTCCTTTCTAATGCTTTTTCTCAAGGAATTGACACAGCAGCAAAAAGGAATATTTCTATATTATTATAGCTTCAGCATGAATTCATTTGCAGGTATGAGCTGTACCCTTGCCTCTTCAAGGTTTGCCTTCCCAAGTTTTATAGAATAATTCAACACAAGAATCCAGGTTAAGATTATACAATGCCCTATCCATAGAAAATTCACGTCTCTAAGTAGCTTTAAATTCTTTAGTACCAGCTCTTCTCTTACTGAAATTCTGTCACCCTTTTGATCCTCAATCTATTGCTCTAAACAATGCTTTACTGGGGTTTTCTTCAGTAGGGAATACCAGAGAACCCACAGCTTAGTCTTGTTTCCATGCCCTTCCAAGCATGGCATGTCAGTAGTTCTTTTCCATAGGAAAAAGTGTAAAGCAATTTTATTGCAGAGTTGGTTCCATTTGCTTTTTTGAAAGCTGATTTTTTTTTTTTCTTTTTTAACCTTTCTGGTCACCCAGAATACCCACTTATTCCAAAGGTTCATGTTTAGTGAAGTATAAGATTACAGACAGTTTCCAAATCTCTACTCCCTAAACCTGTAGCAAGAAGTACACTCTGGACTGGAAAACACCTCACTGATATCGTTGCCATGGCAAAGCTTAGTATGAGTTTAGAGACTGGGCACACAGCCAAGAAGAAAATGAGGAGAGCTGGCACATGACATTTCCCCCTTTGTTTTTTTCATACAATTTGTTTTCTGCAGCTCTTAAGAGCACAAGAAATGTTTCAGCTTCAATTATCTCCACAGGAGCTTCATTTTTCCCCCCTTTTCTTTACTTTGCTCTAAAGCAATAGTCAGAGCTATTGTGACTACTTGTGATTTTTTTCCTTCAGTTCCCAAAGAATTATATATGTAGACATAGCAAATAATTCCTACAAAGATTGTTAGCATATGGGCTATGGTTTCCTTTTTATTAAAGGAAACTAGATTGGAAGTTGGGAACACAAACCTAATGGCTTCCCTTCAACTACAGTTTAATCTCACAGCCAATAAAGACAACATTTTCAGGGCAAAAAAAAAAAGGTACCAGTCTATTGTAAAACACAGATTTTATTATTATTATTTATCATTCTAAACAGTGATTCACTTATTGTATCACTGTTTAAGTCCCATCATCTTCAGCCAGTGTTGGGCAAGGTTGGTGTAACCCGATTCAGCAATTTTATCCAGTTAACTTTACATAAACTGTATAGTAAAATTTAAGTATCTTTAAATATAGAGACTCTCTATAAATATAGAGCCTCCTAGACCTCTGATCCTTTATATTGTGAGCTTGGCCAAGGCCATCACTCTAAAGGGGATTCTGGCTGGCACAAGGAGTTTGTGACTTTGCCAGCACAGTTCCAGAGCAGCCCTGGCCCAGGTGGGGACAAAGGCTGCCTTCCCTCAGTGCTGCTGAACTGTTGACACAGTCCTGCTGTGCTTTCTGCTGTGTTCTACAGCTGAGCCCAGCCTCCTCTTCTACTTTCTAGCCCCAAGATGTCCCAGCACAGCTTTAGACATCACAGGAGTACAGCCTGCAGAATTCTGCACCTTCTGAATGTCTGAGTCCTGTTGCCATTCTACCACAATTCAAGAAAGCTTCTCTCCCTTGGATACCAATAATGCTCAAGGTTAAACACATCTAAAATCAAAGCCCTGGTCTGTTACAACAGAGAGCAAATTGAACTTAGCATCTGGCAACTATAACCTGATCATAACATCTTTATTATTCTAAAACAAGCAATTCCAGAAAACTTCTTTCAAATATACTGATGTTTTCATTTTATTCAGACTCCAAAATGAAATTTAGAGTTTCTTTTACAGCAGTGAAACTGTCTCCCAACTGATTTTAAGAAAGCCACTACAAAATAAATAACTTCATGACAAAAAGGACAGGTTTGAGCTGTTCCACTGTATTCTATTCCCTCACAGTAATTAGTTGGAGGCCTAGATTTCTAAACTCTTTCATAAGCTGTAGTCTATCAGACATGCCTCTTAGCAGGATTTGTAGCAAACAAGTAAACTCTTGGTGAAACATTCTAAAACCCAGAAATACTTTAAACTCATACCCTCAATGAAATACAATTTTGAGGAAGGAAAGTAATCAGTAGGCTAGTGCACAGTAAGCAACTTATACAGCAGGTGTAAGGTGGACAATCCTTTGAAACGATGAGAGCTATCAATAGCAATATTAAATTAGGAGGAAATAAAATAGAAACATGAAGTACTTATTCATGATCTTGAGCTTATAAACAAGGGCTGGCAGCCACTATCCTTAATTACAAGGACAGCCATTCTCCCTGTCACATGGAAGCAATCACTTATTGGCAAAAGCACCTGTAGGGATGCTACAAGGAGTAACTGCCACAGGCAGGCATTTCTGACTAGATCAGAATTTTTTTAATATGAATGGTGACAGTGTTCAGCTGAAATGACTGAATGTGGACTAGGTTGAAAAAAAGCACCCTATAACCTGATGGCATTATGAACATAATGAAAACTTGGCATGGCAGAACAGGAGGCTTTACAACTGCTGCCATCTATTTAGCCATCTGTCCAGAAAAAGGTCAATGTAATTAACAGTTTAAATACACATACTGACATGGAAAAGTAGAGACCAGACTTCACATAAAAGAAGAGAATCTAAACCAAGAAAATAAATACTTTGATTCCAGAGATAAAATCACTAATTTCTTCCAGAAACACAGATCTATTTCCATATAAAATGCTGTAGAAAAGTGTTACTATAACCCTTAAACAGATGTTTCAGCCATATTAAAACACCAAGGATGTCAAGCTTGAAGACCTGGTTCTGGAATATTAGATCGTATTAAGAAGTTTACAGTTACACACACAAAACCACATTTGATCAGACACCAAAGCCCATTCAAGAAGCAACTCTAAAAAGTTCCACCCTTTCAGCCCTTTTTCTAGGTTGCCGACTTGAAAACATCAACTGTATTTTTAATACATGATTACATTGCACAGAATTGGGAAAGCACAAAGAAGGTGATCACAAGAAATGCTAAAAAAATAAACAGCATTTAAAGGACACAATTCTAACAAATAGGAATGGCTAGAGGCCAAGAAAAGGCAATTGTTTGGGTGAGGAACACATGTAGCTGAATCTTCAGGGAAATGCCAGAGGTTTCCAAACCAGCAATGGTCTGTGGAGAGCTGCTCCAACTCATGGTTTCAATTCTCCTGCTTTTGCTATCTGTAGTAAATTCCTGCTCCCAAATACCTGACAGGTATTCTGCCATGCCCAGATCTTAGGGTGCATTTATAGAAAACCTGCACGTGGCCTCCTGCATGTGGCTTTCAAGCACAGCACCCCATATCAAGTGCAGCAGCACCTGAGGGCTACTACTGCTTTGAAAATCCCAGAAACATCACTGTGTCTATGCTGGAAACATCCAAACTGGATGGTCACAGACACCTAGAAACTCTAAGCCTAGCTCTGCCATCTGAAAATCTACCAAGGTAGAAAATGCAGTCAGATCCAGGAAAAACAGCAGCCTTAACTTAAATGAAAATGCATGTACTAGATTTTATTTTCATATTAGCAGTTGCAAAAGGGATGTTTCCTGGGATCTTTTAAGCTTAAATCGCATGGTTTTAAAAACAATGTGGGACCAACCATACAACTTCCAGCCACACCATGCTCAGAACAAGCACTACTCTGATGTGCACTGCTGGGGATCCAACATCCACACCCTCAGGGACAAATGGGTGTCAACAACCCAGCAAACCACTTGGGGCGCAGCAAAGAAGTGAATCTTGCTCCTTTTTCCTCTTTTGGAAGCGTTGCATCTGTCACAAATCCAGAAAGCCGGCAGCTTAAGTAGGAACAATTCTGAAGCTTCTGATGAGCATATGTGGGAGCAAGTTCCAGACAAAGAAAAACAATTACTGTTGAGTGATTTTAAGAACTAATATCCAGTTTAAGTTTTTCTTTATTAAAAAATTCTAAACCTACTGAAAATATTAGACTGCCTAAACTTAATCCTTACTTGGTAGAAATCTATATAGTTTTACTGAACTTAGCACAAGTACAAAAATTTTTCTCTGGCCAAAGATCTAAATGCAACTTGGACACAAGTAAGTTCTGTGAAACTTCATAGGAATTAGGCACACAGAATTCTAAAAAATTCATTTACAACCCCTAGAGATGGGGAATGACTAAATCTTTACACAGAATTTTTGATCTATCCTTAGGAAGAAGGAGTTCTCAAATGCACTATTGTTCTACTACAAAAGATTTTTAAAAAATGGCAAATTTTGTCCTTCTTCATGAAAAGGTTTCAGCAACCCCATAAGGCAAGTAGAAATAGGTTAAATTCTTATTGAGTGAGAAATATATGGGTCTCCATAACCTACAGCTGTTAATGATGATGAAATATCTGCCAGCTGCCATAATCAAAGAAACAGTAACTCAACTAGTTAAAATACCACAGTTAAAGAATGACTGCCTGCCAAAGCATATTTAACTTCAGGTAGCATCTCTGCAATTGACAAAATAGACATCCATTCCAAAGATAAACCTCAAATTATAATTTTCTCACTTAGTGGATTTACATGATCTAACATGCAGTCATTTTCTCATTAAAGACCTAAATATAAAGTACTTGAACAAGTGATTGCTGTATTCGAACCATTACAGAACATTTATTTCGTGGTGCTCCTGCCTGTGGTACCCAGAACATGTAAGGGTTTGCTTTTAAAAGCCACCATGCTGTAGGAGTCAGGCATCCTTAAGCTACTTCACACATCCAGCTGCTGTAGGAAACAGCCACTGGAGCCTGGACAGGTCAGACATTAAAGCCAGTCAGCTTCTCTACAACATCCTCCCCTGCAAGCAAGATCACCCCACTGCAGATATCCCATCTAAGCCTTTTAAAACCTTGACCTTCAATCCTTTAGACCTTCTCTTGTTCTCTCAGAGTTCTGGTTTATCAGATGACTCTGGAGCAACAACAATTACCCCCACAACTGCACGCATCTTAAGCCAAGTGGCCTTGCAGCCTTCCCCAGGGCAGCTGGAAACAGCTCTACGTGCAGTATGTGCACCCTTCCACAGCTGAATGAAGGGAACTGTGATTGTCAAAGTTCCAGATTAGATGACATCAGACAGGTAACAAGTGATATCATTTACGCAAAAAAAACCCAAACCCAATTACTAATTCCATTTTAAGAAAGAAGTGTTTTACACTTACAGAAATGGTGATACATTAAAAAACTGGATTTGCAGAGGTAGTCGATTCTCTCATGTAAATGGATTCTAAGTGCATCTTAGATATTTAAAAAGTCAGAGATAGTCAAGATTTTTAAATTTACAGTTCATAAGCTCCACGTGATTTACTTGCTAGTATATCAAACTGCCACAGGTATACCCATCTCTAAACACCACCTTGCACACCCAACCCCAAAACTGCCCTTCTCAAAAGTCACAAAATAGTAAAGCTTTCAATGAAACCTAGCAGCAAACTAATGTCCAGAGCTCTTTAAATATAAGTGTATTCTTAATTTTCATTTGCTACAGTAAAGCATGACAGGCACAGGCTGGATCATGCCGCTTGTGAAATCCGGAACACTCCCTGAATTTTTAAAGGACTTTCAGGCATGCACAAATACTTCTGGCACATTGTGAACAAAGTCTGAGATATGACATAAAATGAAGATGATGTTATGAATACCATTTCTGCTCTTCATATTCCAAATGATGCCACATATATCCAGCCACAGAGTTTTTAATGATGGCATTGCAAAACAAATTGTTCAGGGGTTCCTAAACAATATACCTTTAATACGTTTCATCAAAATGATGGATATTCACCTGTCAGAGCAACCTAGGTGACACTGAGGTTTGGGGTGGAAGAGGACAGGACAACACTGTAAAAAGCAGAAGCTTCAAGTACCAAGGCACTGAAAACTAGCAACTGAATTTAGAAGTCCAATCCTACCCTAGTTAGCTGACTAATCATAATGAAAACACAACTGAGCCAGGCACTCTGAGTTCTTGTACACAACTATCTAAAATTACCTGTTAAAAAACCTATTCATTAGTGACCACTGTGTTACAAGAGGGTTTTCAGAAGCTGGGAAACAGTACATTAACTAAAAATGCTTTCCTAATTAGAATTCATAAAATAAATTGTACAGCTCTAGTCTCTAATAAATAACAAAACTCATGTTGAAAGGCTTTCTTCCCCTCATTCACAGCAAAATGAGATATGGTATTTCAGTGCTGTTCTCAATAGGCAGCCGTAATAAATATCTACTGAATAAATCACATACTCTTCCACATATAGAGAAAGGCTATTAGTGAACCAAATATTGAGACACCCCTTGACATCAGTAACTAAGAACACAGCCACACTCTTCAGCTTTCCATTTGCTTCCCTTTTCTTTTTTACCCATTTAGTATTTTTGAAAACACCCAAAAACTTTCAAAAAGTGTTTCCAAATAGTCCAATGATTTAGAATTTCATAGAATAGAATGCTATATTATTCAGGTATTTGTATCCCTTAAAGTAAGTTATAACTTCACAGCACAAGAAAAGAGGTGGGGTGACAGAAACAAGCTACCCAAAAAATGGGTTTGCAGGTTATGGGAAATGCCAGGACCAATTTGAAGAGCATGCAGTGGATGTTAGAAATGGGAAAGTTGATTATGCTTGGGTTTTTTTTTCCTTACGCCACAAAACTATTTTAATGACAAAAAAAAATCCCTGCTGTTGAGAATGAAAAACTAAGAAGTCAACAATCATACAGTCAAAGCAAAAAGAATCCTCAGGTTTAGAGTATTAGTATGGCCTTGGGAAGAGCCAACCCACAGCTGACAGCAGCTACCCACTGACTCTGCAATGAACAAATGATTAAGCTACTCTTATTGGTTTTACCCTGAATTTACTCAAGGCATTGTTAGTTTTTTTATCTTTAGTGCAGAAAACAAGAACTCCCCATACCAGGGACTCTGTTTCTTCACAGACATCAGTCTCTACATAAAAGTTCCATAGAAGAGATTTTTTTTAAAGCACTTCACAAACAAGGTCTCGATAAAAAAATGCTTACTTCTCCTTGTGTGAACAATCCAAACAAGCATAATATCCTCTCTGAGAAAGGCAGAAGAAACCTGCATGCCTTTCCTCCTTTGCAAATTATGCGAGCATCAACACAATCCCCCTTGGGACTACTCCAACAGCAACGGGTTATGGTGAAGCTGCATCAAAAGCCAGAATACGCCTCTTCTTCAAATCATGCAGCACACATTCTGCACACTGTGCCCAATCACAGGAAAACAGAAAAATAAGGGTCACTTTGTAGTGTCACAGCTGACTTAACTATGATTCAAAGAGCTCACTGAAGTCAAAGGGGGAAAAAGACTTGGCATAAGTGTCAGTAATTCCACTGAGTTATGTGTGAACACAGTTCTTCAGGCAGACTATCTGCCACAGCACTGCCTCTCAAGCTCCTCTTGGAGTATACTAAATTCCCTGCTTATAAAATTACCATGAACTATCAGCTGTGATGGTTTAGACCCACATCTGCTACCACCACGTAGTACTCCACAGCCTACTACAAGCAACTGAAAGTGCAGGTACCTCTAGGCTGGCTGCTGCTCCTTAGCCATAGCAACCCAGGCAGGAGAAATCCATTTGCAATTGTTTATAACCACAGTCATCACCACAACACTGCAGCACTCTCACATTCAACTGGAGTCAGGCTGAAATAGTCTTCTTTATCTTGTGGAGTTGAAATAAGCAGCTTTTCAGAAAAATAACACAACAGGAGCCATACCAAGCTACTGTTGATGGAGTGGCTGAAAGGGGTCACAGAAAGGTCCTCCAGATCAAAGAACGGAATGACACTTGTAAGACAGCCAAGAACAAATCAAAACAAGACAGGCAGACTTCTGGCAAGGATGAAGCTGATGGTCAATATTAGAGGGCACAGATAGAATCCCCTCCCAGATGAGATCCACAATACACAGGTCAATAAGACAGACTCACAAACTGATGGGGGTGGGGAGAAAGACTTCAACTACTACTCCAGTTCTTAGATGAACACAAGAGCCAGAGGCAGTCTAAAATCTAGGAAACATTGGTTTGTGCATCCTGGGACTAGTTCCACTGCACATTGGGGCTGGGGAGGAGCATTTCATAGCACTGCACTCATCCACAGTATGAAACACATGCCACAGCACTTTGTCCCACCATTTTAATAAGTGTATTTCACAGCATTCTAACAGGGTTTATCATATTGAACAACATATTAATAGGCAGAAGAGGTTATTTTGGGAGAACATGATATAACAGTGATTTGCATTCACATGACAGTTCACAAAAATAGGTATTACTGTAGTAGGAATAAGAGGCAGACACTTAGCCCCTTCTGTTTCAAACCATTTCTTATAGAACTGTATTTTACTGTATTGCCCCAAGACATAAAATGGAACTTTAAGAATTGGTGTTCTGTAATGGTGATAAGATTGCAAAGCAGAACTGCCCTGCCACTTGCACTAGATTAGACCACAGTGCTTTTTCTTTACTTCAGGGGAGCTAGTCCAGCAAACTATTTTGTTCTGTATCTTTTTGAGCTCTTTTTTATTTCTAAACAATCAACCTTCTGATTTCCTTAATACACAAAAAAATTTAATGAATTCTTCAAAATAGGTACCTACACTACTTCCAGTGTCACTAAGGCAAACTGAGCCCTTCCTACACTTCCCCTCACACTTAGGAAGCTCCCCTCCAGCCCTGCTGCCCTTCTCAGCGCCAGGCTCTCTTGAACAGCCACACACAAGCAGATGAATGCATAGCATATAAAGACACTAGGGGTAAGTCTTATTTCAAATACAAGCTGTAAGAGAAGAGGTATTAAAAAACAAAATCTTTAGTCTCAACACTGGAAAAAGTCCAAAGGGGTGGTAGTTCAAATAAAAGATTTTTTTCTTAATCTGTGCTGGAAATTGGAAAGAATAACAACCATCTGCTACTTTCAGTTCTCTTGTGGACACTGTATTGAATGATGCAATGTTTTGCCTTTCAGAGCTTCAGAAAACTGTGCAGGGATCTGCAGGGGAAGCTGAGAGAAGGAGGAGAAAAATGAGACTGAACATAGCCCCAAAGTCTGAGGTCCAGACAGCTCAGCAAGGGAGCTTGGATCTGCCAAGAAGGCGGTGAAGCAACACAGCAGGACCCCACCAGAGCCACAGAGCAAACAGCCTGACTGCTCACCAGCTCACTGCAGAGAGCCTTCCTCTGAGCCAGGACTTGGTGGAAAATAACAGCAAGAAGGAGCTCAGGAACAAAAAGACTACTTGGCTCGAGACCATGCTCCAGGCAGAGGAACTCTGCTTCTCCAAGAGCAGCTTGCTGCAGCCCCTCAGCTCTGGAAGCAGCTGGCCCCAGCAAGTTCCTGCCTCCCGCAAGCCCCTGGCACTGCCCAGAGGCCCTCTGGTGCCTTGAGCCATGTGTTGGTGCTCACTGCCACAGCTGCCCCACATTCCTGCAGCAGACCAAGCTGAAAGCAAGTTGCGCAGTGGAAACGTTTTTCCGCAGCCTTTTGTTTCCAAGTACTGGCATATTCCTGCACTGAGTACCTAAATGTGAACTCCCCTACTATTTATTTCCAACTTCCATCATTTTAACTGCTGTTGATTTGACTCAAACATTTGGGCTTTTGGCCCAAAGCATTCACAAAAGATGTAATAACTCCATTCAGTAAAGCTAAATAACAAATAATAATAACAACTCCAGTATATTTGTATAGGTACATAAACATATATATGTATCTGTAATTATGAAAATGTGCCAAGGTTTCATTCAAGTTCCTTAATAACCAGACTTCCCAAAATCAGCTGAACTTTGATCAAACACAAAAAAACCACCCATGGAAACTCACTAAATAATATTTATAAATCATTCCATACCATCACCCTTGACACTTCAATAACTAGTTCTGATGTTCCATGGAAACACCGAAGAAAAATGCTCAAATTAATAGTTATTAAAACTCAGTTTAAAACACTACTAAAAAAATAAGTTGATTTTACTTAAAGATTTATTTTGTGAAAAATGCCCATTAAGAACTCACCAGATAACATCCCAATTATCTTTTCAACTTTAGTAACATTTTATCACAATACAAATGGAATATAAAAAGTTGAAGTCAAAATTCCAATAAACTCCCAAGTTTTTCGTAAAGAAAAGGTTATAGGAAATAGCTCACTTACCAAACAGGAAAATACAACCTTAATAGGTAACAAAAACAATTGTGGTTTCATAAAAACACTCAGACAACTTCATAAAGCACAAAAAAAATACATACCAGAACCACAGCTCCTGAAGTCACTAAAATCAGTTCCTATACTCATGGCAAGCATCCCCAGTAGTTTTGAAAAAGCTTTCTCAGCACCAGCTTACAGAACCCTCACCTCTCCAACCCTTAATTCCTCTCACAACCCAAACCTACTCCTTCAAACCCCTACCACATTATGACTCTGCAGCTGCTTATATACTCACCCAATTTGTGGCTGTGATTGAAATCAGCAGCAAGCAATTAAGACTAATGATGAACAGGTGATCAGTCTCCCAAAATAACAAGGGCCATGACCAACACTCTCATCCATGGCAACTGGGGAAAACAAATGAAAATAAACCAAAGACTATGCTGGACCCCAGCATCACAAGCCTTTCTTCATGAAGAACCCAGCTTTTGATCAAGGAGGACTTGACTTTTATTGCTCAGAATCTGGAACTTCACTGACTTTCACAGGGCAACAGGGACTAGCTTACTAAACCCCAAATAGCAGCCAACATTGCCCAGCCAGAACCTGTATGAAGCAGCAGGGTTCCCACAGGACACTGACCCCACGGGAAGCCAGCCATGGCAGCCGTGGGCTGGGCAGGTCCATGTGCTCTAGGGTGCATTGTCAGACACTTTGGATCAGGTGTCTGTGGCAGGCACTGGCAGTGGGGATGGCCACTGTGAGTGAAGGCTGGGGCTGATTCCATCTGTCCACAACAGTTCCACAGCCAGGCACTGCTGAGCTCTCAGAGAAAGTTGGTGGTGCCTCTCTGAAAGAAAAAAACATTTAAGAAAGGGCAAAACTCTGTGAGGCAGCAAGCAAGAAGTGTAAGAAAAAGCCCTGCAACCACCAAAGTCAGAGAAGGAGGGAAAGACAAGAAGGTCCTCTAGGCATTCAAAGGGCACAGAGCCCACAGAGGAGCCCACACTGGAGCAGGTGGAGATGCCCTGAAGGAAACTACAGCCTGTAGAGAGCCCGTGCAGGAGCCAGGAGAAGAGTGAGGAGGAAGGAGCAGCAGATAGGAGCTGTTATGAAGTGACCACAACCCCCTATCCCCTCTATATCACTCACTGTGTTATTTCATTTCCTGTTTTTGTCACCACCCGAATCTAATTTAATTGGTAATAAATTAATTTCCCCCTAAGTGAATCTGTTTTTCCTGTGATGGTAGTCAGTAAGTGATCTGATTTTTGTCTCAACCTACAAGATTTTCATTTTGTCCTCTCACCCTGCCCTGTTGACAGGGAGAGTGAGTGGGCAGCTAGGTGGGCATTTGGCTGCAGTACACAGTCAACCCACCACACATCTCCAGCCAGTGATCTTGACGACCTGACCTTCCACAGCCTCCACCACTTTGCAGTCGTTCTGCAGAGCTGAACATTTGCTGAAAACCTCTCCAATACTCTGTGATGTTTATTTCATGGCTCCAGGTGCAACACCATGGCGAGGAGGACAGATGGGTAACACCGTCTCTTCCCCCCAACCTGAACCTCCTGTGGGGGTGGTAGGGCAACTACCAGGGCTGCTGCAAAAATGGCTGTGTAGTGCTGAAAAAGGGGTTGCCTTACAAAATCCTGGCCATCTCTCAGTGGAATTTCAAGTACACATCCACAAGCCTCTGTACGTGCCTGCATTTGCCTTAGGAGTCTTGCATCACATTGTTTCTCGGTCATGCAGAAAGCAGGACCAGCCAGTCAATAAAAATCCCAGAGCTAGGGCTCAAGGGATAACAAAGGAGAAATAACATGAATTTATGTGATTCCAGCATATGCAACCACAACAGCTTGCAGATGGGGATATGGGGAGGAATAACATAATCCACAAACATCAGAAGGATATGACACCAATTAAGAATACCAAACACTTAATACAGGAAGCCTTACAGTCCGAAAAGAAATACTGCAGTAGGGCTGGGGTTTGTTTGTTTCTGTCCACATGTATTGTCATCTGTCTGCACAAGCCATAGGAATTCAATACAAAGCAGACTGCCAAGTTCCAGCAGCTTTGGAAACCCGCACTTCTCTTTCCTGGTGCATGGACAATTCATAGAGCCACACTCAGGACTGAGCCAAATTCAGTGTGTCAGGGGGGCAACTGGTTGAAATGACTTCTCAAATTTAAATGTTATTTAAACCATCGAAATAAGGATGCATAGGAAATTAAAAATTTAGTTCAAAAATGTATCCATAGCTCAAACTTCAAATGTATCTAGAATCACAGTTTTCAAAGTGGACATGAAGAAATACTCAACTATACATCTGTCATTCCTCACAAATACCTGTGTAATCCAGCCTAAAAAAACTTTCAGGAAAGAAGCTACACCACCTTTTCATGGGTGATAAGTTTCCTCTGTGTTTAGAAAGAAATGGTACTCTGGATAGAAGTCTGAGTCAATTAAAAAATGATAAAAGAAGACAGTGAACACTCATACTCGTTATACAAAAAAAGATAATGGAGCAATCACTGAAAACCCCTACACAGGGGGAATCATCCTGACACAAAGATGCTTTACTAGTTAGTTCAACTATGCCTCGAACCCAAATTATACTTACCCTCCTTCCTGTGGTATTTATTGATATTCTGCACACTGACCCTTTCCTAAACTTTAACCTTTCCTTGAAAGTACTAGTAGGTCTTATTCAACCCAGTTATCTCTGTCTCCGCCATGGGCAAAGACGGCTTGCTTCACTTGATATCATTCTCATTTATCTTTGCATTCCCATCAGCCCTCAGAAAGGCTCATGGCACAGCCCCTGGCAAATTGCTCAATCTTTCCTCTTCCTCATGCCAACATTTTAAAGGCTCCCTTTGATCTTAGCTGGAAGTCTAGGATGAATAAACCTCACCAGACCAGCAGAGCCTACAAAAACAAATCACAAGTTTTATCATTGCTTCATTGTCCTCAAGGACCCTTGGCATTTTGTAGAGTCTATCTTCTTATAGGCACTCTTTCAGCTCCACTTAGTTTATATTTCCAGCCCTGTTCAGCATAACCCCAAATTCTGGCATAAAGTTGCGTAAACGTAAGTACGCTTGTTAAAAAGAAATACGTATTTACACACACACAACTTGCCCTCATTCTTTAGTTATAAATAATATGTCTTGTCTTCCCTGACTAAGTAACACACCTTTCAACATCTTTAAAACAAGCCAAATTACAGCCCTGACCCAAATACCCTCTTTTTTAGTAGGCAAATTATATTGCTGTTGTGAATGGTATGCTTAGGTGAAATTATCTTCAGTTTAGCTTGCACTATACTTATGAAGTCATGCAGTGGTATTTTTGCCTTATGCTTCTCCAGATATTGAAGCAAGGAGATTAGATGGATAAAAGCATATTTCAGCCTCTAGTGATCTGATTTATACTTGGATATATTATTATTTTTAGCTGTACAGACTCGTAAGTATTCTGAAAAACCAAATTAGAAACAGACACTAGGTTTAGGAGAAACTAGAAGAAACTTTTTAAACCAATATGAGAAATAAAATACCCTAAATCCAACAGAGCTACCAAAGGAGCATAGGCATTAAAGCAATTGGATATATAGAATTCCTTTATTGCTAAGATTTTACAGTTTTAAAATGTAGAAAATTTTTTTCTGTCTTTTTTCATCAATATTCTGCATCTGTCTTCTGCAATTTATAGATACTAAATGCTTCTTTGTGTTCCTAAATTGAAAAGAGCTGAAGAACAATTTTCCTGAGATCTTGATTTCTAATAAATGTGGGGTTATACATAGATGAACTAACTAAGCAGAAGAAGATACTACGTCTGAAGATAAAGGTGTGAGCGCAGACAAGGCAAAGAGGGGAACTGGGGATGGCAGCAGGGCCCATCCCACGGCACCTGACCCAGAGAGCAGGGCAGCTCTGGAGATGGCAGCCAGCTTTAATCAGGATCTTCATCCATCAGGTGGTTCAAGGTGATGAGGCAAGTCTGAGGGCAGGCTTGGTGGTCAGTGGGTCAGACATAGTCTAGAGATGCCCAGACAGACCCACAGTGACAGGACAGCCCTACTACCAAGCCAGGAATCCTGTGTATGTGTCAGAGTCCATGGACAAGGACAAACTGTGCCTAAGCTGGAGAGCAGCAATCTGGAAGCACTGCTTAAACAGGCATTGGCTCAGGGTCGGGTTTAAATCCTGCTCCTGGGGTGGGAGGCCCCAGTGAGGCTGGTCAGGGCTGTTACCAGTGACCCAGGACACTTGACAGAAGCTTCCTTGAAATCAGTGGGATTCTGCCCTGTTGAAGTTTGCTGTTGGAAGAAGTGTGTTGCTCACCCCAAAGAACTACAGCTGGTGATGAACAAATTTTAAGGTATTATCAGTGCTCTCTTCATCATGGTATCATTACAGGGAAATCAGAAAATTAATCTTTAGTGAACAAGGAGCAAATTAATTTGCTATAGCTCTCAGTCTCTCTAAATCCTTTCTCCATTATAATTTAGTAGGGTTTTAGTATATAGGATTTCCATCCACCCCCTCACCTACCACCACCACCCCTCCCAGTGCTTTTGTGGAGAGAATTTTGCTCAAAGGACAGCACAGCTCTCAGTAAAAAGTACAAGTGAAAGGAATTGTCTCTTTCTAACAGGACAAGTTTCCATCAAGTTCATTCTACACCACTACTCAATGTGTTTTACAAATCAGACAGGTGATTTTCTTATCGAGACTTTTAGAATGCAGCTTAGATTTGCTCGTGTATAAATGGAAAAAAGAAAAAAACTCACAAGTCATCTCAACCCACGGAGAATCAATCTCTTCCAGAATCAATGAGGTCTCTACAAAGGCAATTGTTTTACAGCAACCAGAGAACCGATGAAAGTCAGAGAAGTTCCTTCTGGCAGATGTGTCTAATAAACACAGCTCCCATATATGTTCAGATGGCTGAAGCTGTTTATACAACGTTCCATCCGACCAATTTCTCCATTGCAGTTTTATCTTTCAGTTCTTGTGCTTGGCTGTCAGCAGGGTTTATTTTCAACTGGTTTAAATTAAAAAAAAAAAAATTCCAAAACAAAAAGACAAATGTAACACAGTCACTCTTCAATCCATAGTGATTCCTGCAATGTTTGTAGCAAAGCATGCACATATAACAGTGACCTGAGCTATCTCACTGGGCCCAGAGGAGAAAGGTCACCTTCTTTCTGAGAGAGTTGCATGTTTTCTGTACCCTGCTGTTGGAGCCACTTGGAGAGACTGCAGATGGTGAGCTACCACAGTAAAGAACAGAGGAATAATTCCAAAACCTAGTCCAAACTCTTTTAGCACAAAAAGCCTATCCTTAATCCCTTGCATAGTTTGATTTAACTTGAGCATAACATGGTCTGACCTTTCAAATATCTTTTTAAATTAATTTTCTTCCCAACACTTTAATTTCCACAGTGGACAAAGCTAGAAGGAACAGTCTAACCTATACAACCATTAGCATCACCCAGGTTTTTTAATCTGTAAAGTCTGGAACAATTAACTCAGAGTAAAAGTTTGTTTCACAGTGGTTTGGAAATGACAGTGTGCAGAAAGTTTCACAGCTCATCAGTTTTAGAACATTTTCTAAACAAGTGCTTGTAATTTAAGATAAATTTTAATCTCACTCATGCATGTTTTCTAATGAAGTTAAATAGTGACATAATAATTTTAAAGATATTTTTAATTCCCAGTTAGGAAACCAGTAGCAAATCTAAAAATTCTAACACATTTCCAACAGTTCTTTCTTTAGTGCTTTTGGCTTAACACCAAAGGCAGATTTTTATTTATCTTCAAAATACTGTTGCCTCTGAAAGTGATGTGTCACAAATGGAAGAAAGATAATTTTAGCTGGATGTGTAAATCAGTTTGTTTTCTGCAAATTTATACCATTTGGAGAATACATTTGGAAGTTATGCATGGCACTTTTTAATAGACTGTATATTAGCAGCACAATTCTGAGTGAAACTGGCATTTATTCCTGTTTCAATTTCACACTTATTATTTGCCAGTTGTATTTTAGCCGGTCCATATTCATATCTTGAGTTAGCACAATGCAACCAAATCGTCTGCATGCAAAATTCAGTGCAATGTTGTCCTAGTTTTAACACATTTGGAAGACAGATAGAACAAATGACTCAGAGATATTCTGAGTAGTGGTAAACAGAAGATAACTGCCAGTTCGTGAACAAAGCCATTAATTCCCTGTTCCTCTATAACTTGATTTAAAAATTAAAATGGGATAATTACTATATGACTCTTCTGTCAATGTCATGAGACATGGTGTTAAGACAATAGCAGGCATTTCTCAAAAACCATGCTAAGACTATTTTTTTCTTGTCAGTTTATATTCAAAACAACTATATACTTGAGTTCTCAGTTCTGGAATTTATTAATATCTATGGAAGTCAACAGTGCTTGTTTCCATGTGGGTAAAGGGACCACAAAGCCTATACCTCAGTCTTTTAGAGCATTCCCTGCAAAGTACTTATCCCCTTTAACACCCATATGTGAGGAGATGTTGAGGCTCTGTTATAAATGGGTTCCTGAACAATGCAGACCTGTGATATGGCTTAAAAAGCCACATCTGTTGCAGGGATTAAAATCATCCTGCAGCAGCAGCCACACAACATTTGGCTGCGAAATGCTGAGTAACATCAAGAGAAAGCCTCTGAGATGTTGAAAAATGGAGTGGTGGTGCTTGTGAGACAGTGGGCTTTGAGTTGCTGTGAGTGCTGCCCAGCCCTAAATTAGGAGCTGATACAAGTTTCAGAAAGGAGTTAACGGCCATTTCCACTTTCTATCCCCCTAGGCAAGGGGTCTGTTGGAACATTTAACTTGCATATTGGAGCAAAGGAGCAAAGATTGTCAGAGCTCTGTGTTTGACCGTCTAGCATTTCAAGTTGAAGAATAGATATAAGAAAATAGGATAAGGCTAAAAAGCAACTGTTAAATGACGTAAGTTAAAAAAATATCTGATGGACCTGGATAAAAATGGCAGTCTTTGCCCCCTAGGCTTGTGCCTCCAGACTAACCTAACAGACCTAGGGAAGGAAAGTTACAAGGAAGAGATGAGCTAATAGGCATGGCCCTACAAGAATTATGATCAATTAAATCCAAGATGTAATTTACCTGGTTTCAAGTTACCATACAAATCCCAAGTGTGAAGGATTTCCCTGGGACATTAACTTGGGCTCACAAACCCTTCAAGAGACTGAAGGATCCATTGCAATGGATGGTTACTTCAGCGCTGTGGAATTAACTAGCTCTGTGTAATTCTTCCTTTCAAACGTGTCCTTACAAACTGGGCATTCCTTCTGCTATTTGCCTGTTTGCTGCTGCCAGAGTCACAAAAAGCAAGAGCTGGCAACATGGAAGAGAAGAGCAGCTTTGATACATTAGTTTTCATTACTTTTTTTCTCTTGGTTGCTATGCTAGTGTGTTAAGCATAACAGATTAGATTTTGACAAGCAATCTCATGGAAAGAGAAGCTTAAATATTGATTATAGTTAAAGTCTAGCTTGCTTTCAGAACCCCTGAAGTTTACCTCAGTCTTAAACAATACTTGGAAAAGCACCTGATGAAGAAACCATGACTATGTGTCTATTCTCATCAAGACTTAGAAATAAGCCAGAGAAGACTTTGCTACAAAACTCCACAGAGTAAAAGAGCATCTAAAGCTATATACAAGTCTTTTGTTCTCTATGTAGCTAGTACTAACCCAAAATATTCTGAGTCCTAGGAATGACCCAGATTGGCACAGTGATGGAGTCAGAAAGAGAGCAGTCTATCAATCAAAAGAGAAAGCAGAGGTTTGCAAAACCACTGAAACTTTCACTTTGTGGCAAATTCATCATATGTTTAAAGAATCAGTGCTCTGTTTTTCTTCATCATGGCCCACACTATAGGCCTTTACATTGAACACAAGGCCCCCATCACTTATTCTAGCTGTTGCTGCAATTCTGTCTGAAAAGGCTCATAGGAACAGGAATACTGGGAGTTTGTCTCAGGCTTACAGTGCATCTAAGGCTTGCTTGAATCTGCGCTGTATCACAGCAGGCTCCGAGGGACCATTCAACCACTGATTGGCTGAATGAGTGGGCTACAGACTTCTCCGTGCCCTTCCTCGTCTCTGATCATGAGCTGAGCTTCAATCTCCAAAGGTATTCCCAGAACATGGCAGTGACTTTGACAAACTGGCTCAAATCCTAAGAGGCCAGTTCAGATCTGACTGCATCATTATTAATTTGTTAAGTAACAGAGAGCATGTCAAAAGTGTTGGGGGTGCTGAAGCAGGGCTCCATGTCCTGCTGTTACTGTTAACACTCCCCATGGCAGAGTGAAACTCTAACGAGTTTGCAGCGTTTGCCCTGTCCCCACTGGCCTGCTGAGTATTTGTCTCATGCACTAGGCATTAGCAGGGAAAATTTTTAAAAGAAGAGTTATATTACTTACATATTAAACAAAAACAACTCACATTTTCTCTAGCTGCTAGTAATTCTGATTAGGAAAAATAGCTGACCCTCTTACTCCTTGCAAAATTAAAGAATCATGCTGTTCTTCCCGTGGTTTTCTTGCTTATGACTTTCCATGGCAATTCATTAAGTGTTACAGTATTAACAGGGACCCAAAACACCAAATTTAATCAACACTACTTCTCACGTATCAACATTTGTGCTCAGAAAACTGTACATTAAATAGTGGCTTTAGTGAATTATCTGACCTTTCCCTCTCAAGTCTGCACCTCCTAATTGCAACATTCCTTCTTTTGGTATAAAATATGGGCAAAGTCAAACCCTGCCATAACACCTGCAAATTTCCTCAAATGGCTCACAGAACCAGCCTACCTAATGGTACAAACCATGACTGCAAATGTGTTTGGATTATCTATATATTTGGTATTCATGAGGTTTACAGTTCTAGCTGGTAGCCAGGAAAATTGCTTTGATTTTTTATAAGTCTCAGAGCAGAAGGCAAATAAAAAATATAATATGTTTACTACCACACACAGTTCTTTAAACTCCTGCTACATTTCCCCTGACAATTCCTTTGCCATCAATCCTCCTGCTCTTGAATATCTCTCTGACATTTCTGCCTTGGCAGCAAAGGACATCTTCTGGTCGACATAATGTAAAATTAATTCTACTAAAGAACATTATTTTCTTCTCTTATACTTAAGAGCAGCTGGACTTCATTCCTGGGTCTGAGAGAAACAAATAACATGAATAAATCGTCTTCATGTTCAACATATCATTACTCTGTGGCACAATGGGTAGGTGAGTCTAACTGGAATACCTCCAGGTACCCGTCCCATTCTGAAGCAATTAAGAGAATATATATAAGGTCACTATAAACACTACCGGTTTGCTCCTGGAGTTTGAGCATAACTGAAGCCTTTGGAAAAAATTCCAGTCCTACCAATGGATCTGACCAGTCTTCAAGAGTGTAAACAACCACTGGTATCCTCAGCATGTATAAATGCTCTTTGCCTCCTTCTCTGAAAATTGTCTGAGGGACAGAGATAAAAAGCAAACTCCAGTCTCACTGTCTAGTGCTTTACTCACTGCACCTTAGATCTGGGTCAGACCCTGTCCTCATCGGCCCTCTGCATCTCCAGCTCATGGGGGTGCTTCTCTCCAGGCATTTCATCAGGAAGATAGCAAAATCTCATTGGCAGTTTGGAAAGTTTTCCTTCTTACACTATGATTAAGTGTCTCTCATCTCATTTCCAGGTATTTCAATTTTGGCTGAACAAAGGTTTTTCAAACATAAAGTCTACCACAGGAGCCTGTAACACTATTTTTCTTCCTAAAAAAACCCTGCATAGACAGTTTCATCTAGGGGAAGATTCATTTACTTTGATTAAGAATATTGAAATCCCCCCCCCTTTTTTTTTTTCTCCTTCATTTTGTGTCTTCATACCATATTTTAAATACCTGACCTGAATTTCAGTAGGATGCTGGCATGACTCCGGAGCTCCCTGAGGAAAAAGGGGGTATTTCAACCCTGGCCCATCACTGCTTCTGGAATACTAATATATTTTGCTGGGTGTATTCCAGTCCATTTGATAATTATATCCACATTACAAGGTGAAAAATGCAGGACATAATGCAGAGTACAGCTGGCACATTTGCACTTAAGAAAATATCACTTCTACTAGAGTCAAACTCACATTCTGCTGGAATTTTAGCAGCTTTTCCTTCATGAAAAGATTTTAATAGCATTTTTCTATTGGTTCACTTTGTCTCTCCATGACATATGTGAGTAAAGATTTCATGTTTTAATAAATGAGAGTGCTGGTTTAAAAGACAGTAGGGGGAAGCTGTTGTCTTGATTTAGTTTACTATTTGGAAAGGGTTCAATAAATGCAATACAGCAAGTGCTGAAGCAAAATACATTAAAGAGGAAGCCTTCTCTCCATAGAACACAGAATGACATTTACAGATGTATGCTCACAGCACACAACACTAACAACTGGGTAAGGGCAACAGTCTGTTCAGCACCATCTTTCATACCATTTGCTCCCTTTGAAGCTTAAAATCTCAATAGGTGACCCAGAAGAAAAGGTTGGTTCCTGCAGACAAGTATTTTGGCCTGGTCAGGCAGCAGAGGAAGATTTCTCACCCAACAGATGGGTGAGAAGTGTGCTTATCCTGGATGCAGAGTGAAAAGTGCAGGTAAATGTAGCCATGTTCACTGCTCTCATTGCCACCAGAGAAGGCAAACTGCAAGCTGCCTGTCTTTTCTCCTCTAAAGAGGTTCAAGGAGTCTGCATCAGAAAGAGTCCACAAAGGTCTGCTACTCTGGCAGCTCCAGGAAGTAGACTTAGAGGACGTGCCTGGAGGGCAGCAGGCCCACACTCTCAGCACTGCCACGTATCCCACTGCCAGGTGCAAAGGACAGCCAGAATTCCCCACAAACTGTCACAGCTCTGGTATTCTGAACAGACACAGCCAGAGAAGATTCTGAGAAGCAGCCTCCAGGGATAAGCTGAGTTTTGAAAGTTAAGGGAGAAAGAAATAGCGAGGATCAAGGGTGGGAGAAGGCATTGGAAGGACAACACAACCTGGAACCTGACCACTAAAAAAATAATTAATTGTTAAAAGAAGTGAGACTGCAAAAACCTGTTCAGTGAAGATTCAGGAAGAGCAGAGGAAGGGACTGTAAAAAGCATTCTCAGAAATGTGGAAGCATTGGGAGGACCTGAGAAAAACTTGAATATTTGTTCCTAGTCTGAAGTAATTTCTTCTAGTGTGATATGTGATGCCATTGAATGCTGACAGGATGGAGACAATCAAGCAGCTTTTCCTTAAGAATATCTCCCTTCTGTACTTCAGCTTCCTTACAGTGGGAAGCATTTGAACAAGACAAACCAACATGCACAAGTCACTTCTCAGCAGAGCAAATGAACTCACAATGCCTTATGCACTGGTAGGCTGCTGTGTGTACCAGAGCTCACTTAGGCATCTCCCTGCTGCACTGCAGCCAGTTTGCTGCTGCACCATTAGCATAACCCAAGTCTGAGAAATATGAGCCTTTAGAGGCACCTGTACACCTTCAAATCCAGAAGGCTTGTCATCTTCCCACTGATCTGTTGGACAGGCTACTTACTGTACTTCATAGGACCAATCTGGGGGAGCTGAAAAAGCTATTTGTTGTCATAGAAACAGCAGGACTTCATGCTACTGTGCAGGCTGATATGTGAGGGTATTATTGTTTGGCCTTTTTCCAGGTAACCAGATTGAGAAACGCTAAAAAGCTTTAAAAAAAGCTCCTGAAATTTTGCCAAATAATCAGACCTACAGTTCTTACAAACACACTCAAATATTTGCTAATTGTTGTGGAAAAATCTGAAAATTCCTGGGTATGGGAAACACTGTTGAAAAAAATATGTTCTTGACCCCCAAAAACAAACAAGCAATGGACATCTGGTAAGGCTGAAGGGAATGGCCAAAAATCTGAAAACAGTTTTGAAGAAGCAATTAAAACTACAGCCATTGTCTTCAGTTCCCTCCACTCAACTGAGGCTAGTATTTTGAAAGCCTATCGTTAGAGCAATAATTTAGGTCAATCCTGCAAAAGCAAATATCCCACGGGCTTACCAGCTGCCAGAGAGCACCACTCACTGACCCCACTGCCAGGGCAGGTAAGGGGTTTGTGACTTTTCCTTTACTTTCTGTTCTTTGCTGCTGGAGAATAACAGTGCCAGTAAATCACTGAACTGAACACTGTGAATGACCAAACCTCCTGGCACTGCAGGGGAACAGCTGTGCTTCCCTGGTAGCTCCAGAGGAAGACAGGTTTACACCCAAATTACAGAATCACAGAAGCGTTTAGGTTGGAAAAGACGGCTAAGGTCATCAAGTCCACCCCTTGACCAATCACCACCTTGTCAGCTAAACCATAGCCCTAAGTGCCACATCCAGTGGTTTCTTGAATACCTCTGGGGACGGTGACCTCCCCACCTCCCTGGGCTCCCTGTTCCAGTGATTAAATCACACTTACATGAAGAAGTTCTTCATTACTCACTAGCCACAGAAATACATGGCATGTGTCTTAGATATCATTTACTTTAGACAAAAAAAGTCCTTTTACCAGAATATCTTGTTGTTGTTGTTTTTCTTACAATTTTTCTTAAAACATCTTCATCCTCCACTTGCAGAACAGTATTTCTTGGTTATGACAGAATGGAAAGATAATTCTCAGGGTGTTGCTAGTTTGTAGAAAAGGTGGAATTTTTACCTATTTGTCTTGGCAAATGAGTGCATATGACTAGGATAGGTAATGCAAATATTTAGCTGTATGCTAGGCACAGGTGGGAGATAGAAAAAGCAGTTTAGATTATAAAGGTCTTAATCCATCTGCATAGAAACTTCCCACTCTTATTTCAACAGTCCAGTTTTCTCCCCATCTGTTCCAAATAGTTCAAAACCCTGTCCCATTTAACACAGAAATCACTGCTTCCTTGCTGTAAGCCATAAAAAATGATCCAAATGGCCTTACATGTCCTGTGTGGAGGAAAAAAATAGCCCTGTGACTTGCAAACAGCCTGTCTCCGTCATGCAGGTATGACATCATCTGACATCAGTGAGTTAACATCCAGCTGGTCTATTGCCCCATAAAAATATACTCCATTTTTCTTACTGAAGTAATCTGCTTCTATTACAGAATACATCTTACCCTTCGACCATTGCCACAGAAATAGTCAGAATGCCTTAGGAATTGCAAATATACAATTACTAAACTTTGAGCTCTCTCAGGCTGTGAAACTGGATGGATGCGACACTAAATTGAGCCATGAAAAGAATACAGGAAAATGGCTGGAGGAGCAATTCGTGTGGGAGTGCTTTTCTTAGATTTAATTTCTAATTTTTTGTTGGACAACAGCCTAGGGCTGCAGCCAACCACACAGCCTCCTCCTATGCCAGGTCCAGCATCCATCCTCTATTCCAGCTTCCTTTTACAGGTTTAGTCCCTTCATGTTCAACTCACTTGCCAGCTGAGGAGCAATCTAATGTGATGCAGAAAAGCAGAAGCCTTCAGGAAAAGACAAGCATGTGAAAGACCAATTTGTCAGTAAAGGGCTACTAATTTACACTAAACAGAAACAGAACTGCAAGGTAAATGAAAAAAAAAAAAAAAAGCTGCCATTTTCTAGATTCTCCTTACTTCACTGGCTATTCAGACTGTTGCCACTTGTTAGAGTTCAACAAAAGAGAGAACTGAGAAGCCTTTGGTGATTCTATTTCTGACCTAACCCTAGAACACAGAGGCTTTTAGCCTACACTCCTCTTCAATAGAAACCCTGTGTGACCATCAGCTGTGGCAAACCCAGCCCAAGCACTTTTCCTTTCCCTCCATATGCTGAATAAGGTATCTCTTTAAAGGCAAAGAGAGTGTGACTAGATATGCCAGTTTTTTCCAAGACAGGAGAGGTCATGACTTGCAAAGCCCATGAGTCTGGGTTATATACTTAATCATCAAAATAATCCACTTGTTGCAAAAGCCTGGGATTATGCAAGCAGGGGAGTGTTGGCTGTTCTGGCATCTGTAGTTACTCACACAGACTACAGCTCTTCACTGGGTGGCACCACAACACAGATGTCTGTCACTGCAATTTGTAGACATTCTGGTGCTATAAACAGTAACACCATCATGCACACAAACACAGCAAAGTCCAGCTGGTTTTGGAATTATGCCTCATTTACTGATATTTATAACAACAGCTATTAACTGACATGTTACACTTTTGCTTTGCAGAAAGTCACAGTATTTTACTGTGATGAAATACAGTTTGATCTGGAGTCCCTGGACATCACTTGGAGACATGGAATGAAGTGAAAATACAACCATATTGCATATAAACATTTAAAGAGCTGCAGGTTAAGTATCTGCTTCTTGTGATACCCCTAACTTAGGGGTAACTTAACTGATAGGTAAAGCCTATCAGAAAATTCATGTCTATTTCAAACACACAAAATAATCACCTGGGCATTCTGATACTGACTTAGGTCCCAGATATTATAGGACATGTTCCCTGCAGGACATATGAAGCAAACTACAACGACATAGTAAAAGTCATAGTGCTCCCATTGTATGCATCTGTGCCTCATATGAATACAAGAAAACAGCAAATTTGTTGATATGAACACTACTTCAGAATATTTTCTCAAAGCTAAAAGCAAACTCTTAACATTTGCATGACAGGAAAATTAAGGTGATCTGGATACAAGAGACATGGAGTCAGACTGAGACATAAGCACCAGGTATCACTGGGCTGAAGAGAACCTCTGAAATTTCTCTGCATGACAATTGCAGGCTTGTGAAATTCCTGCAGCCATAAATTTTCCTTCTGTCATGTCCCTTCCCTGGCTGGGGAATCAGTTTTCTGCAGGAAGCAAATTAATTTCATATCAAGAGTGACATCCTACCACTCCCCCAGAAGGCCCAGATTCTATGTTGGAAGACACCAGGGCCTGTTATAAGGTCATTCTGGTGAGATATTGAGAAGGCAGGTCAGGTAAGTTGCTTACAACTCACCAAACTGAAATCTGTAGACCCAGAGATTACTCAGATTGTGCTTCAGGAAAGAAGTAATGGGTGTCCAAGGGAGAAGCATATGCTGTGCCTGGGTCATGGGATGAGTGCCGCAGTACCAGCTGGAAGAAATCTGGCAGGAAACTTGACGATAATCAGAATCTGCAGCTAAGGAAAAATAAAGAGTAGACTTTGCACAATAGAGAACAGTGAGAGTAGATGTAATTTCCCCATCCTTATGTATCATTTATATAATACTAGAAAATTACTAACCAAAGAGGGTAAAACTGGAAAGAAAACAGCTGATGTAATGAAATTAATGTTAAAAAAAGGTTAGAAAAAGAATTATGCTAAAACATCAACTGAAAAGCTGATGTTGCAAATTTTTGCTCATTTGTCTTTACTTTTATATGAAAAGCTTGTTTTGATTTTATTTCATCTTCTTTTCACAGATTCACATTCTATTTCTGCAATATACAAAACTTGCTGTTCCTGTTTTCACAGTGGAACTTTCCTTTGCAAATACTGGAGAGGTTGGAAAAAGGTGTGTTTATCTGCCCTCTGCTGGAAATACAGCACTGGCAGCACTGCCAAAAAAAACGGTTCCCTCTCCACACAGAGATCAGCTTCATCATGGATTCAGCAGCTACACACCACACGAGTTGGATTTTGTTTAATGTACCTAGTCAAAATAAACTTTGTCTTAGTTGTTCAGTATTGACTTACTCTTCTATATAAATACTGCGATCCAAAAACTGGAGTAAATAAAAAGTATCTCTGGGGAAATCAAGGAAATTATGCTTTACAAAGCTGTTTAAGTGAAAGTTGAATTATACTGTTAGAACTGGAACTGGTAAAATTTGCATTGCCACATTCACAGACAGAGGCACTGAGTATACCAGCCACCCTAGGGCAGTGAGGAAGCAAAGGACCTCCCAAAACATTAAACACAATCCAGCCCCATTACTACACTTACCCTTCTTCTGAAATCATTCCTCCCCATAATCAACCTTATCAGAAAATGTTACTTTTCCTTAAGAATTTGCTTCTATTCCTTGACTTCAACCCATGACTTTTTTTTTTTTTTTTTTTTTCTGAGGGAAGACTCACACAGGGATGCAAGGATCTGACTAAAACATGTATTTTTCCAGCAGTTTTGCAGTAAGTTAATAGTTAAAATAATAGCAGCTATAAGAGAGATTTTTCTTGCAGTCTTTCAGTGCTACTACTTTTTTTAACCCAGGTCCAGCTGTGCTATCTGTTAGGCCAGCATCTTAACCCAGAATTCTAGCTAGCATAGGAAAAAGCATGACTAGTTAAAGCTGACAGAAACAACCCACTAATTAACATGCAGATTGTATTCTAAAAATCACGCAGCTTCTTTTGCCTGCTCTGCATTTAGCTCATCTCCTCCTATAAGCTGATTCAGACCAGCCAAACCTCAAAGAGCCCAGATGTTTTTCCAGAAACAACCTTTAGGATTACAAGGCATATATGCAGCACTGCTCTTTGTGCTGCACTCTATATGCATTTAGCATTAATTCAGTTAGTCTGTGTGGTAGTGGATCTTCAGCATTCAGATGGTGCAGATTATCATAATGACAAATGGAAAAATACTGCACTGGCCATCATGCAGCACTTCTGGGCTTGGCTTCACCTCTTGAAAGACTTCACCCTTTGTGCTTTTTTTCTTACTAAAAGAAAATTACATCATATGCAACACTGACACAACTGTCCTAATTTTCTTTCTCTATACCATGCTTTGATCTTGCTAGTCTTGTATCTATAAAAGAACTTTTTTTATTATTTGCTTTCCTCAAAGTAACATTCCACACACACACCCCTCATGGAGGCTGTGACTGAGTTGCATCCTATGGACTTCACTTTCGTAACAAAATTTACACTGCAGAAACATAGGTTGGTGTAAAAAACATTTAAATAAAACATTAGCTTGTCCTCTTCTACCTTTCATGCTGTTATTGTAAATTAATTTTTAATCAGTTCCTACCCCAGATACATCCCCCCTTTAAACATACACTTATCACATACTGTTAAAAGCATTTCTAAAAGGCCAACTGAAACACAGTGCCGAAGCTGCTCCTTAGCAGCCCTCTAATTCACATTTATCTCTGGTATCAGCTTCAGCCATGATGTTCTTCCTTTTTACAAGCTGCTGGATGGGTATTCGAGCTGTGCTTTGGATTACAGTCCATTTCTGCCTTCTGAGCTTGCTGAAGGGGATTCTGTATTAAACAGGAGGCTTTCAGAGCTGCAAAGAGCAGTCGGGAATCCATCTACCACACATATTTTAGAGAGTTCCTCCTAATACTTTATGTCTATCAAAACATACAAGTATTAAAAAAATCCAGCTAGTTACACTGCTACAAACTTGAGTCCTGTTCTGTATGACTGAAGCTCTCTCTTACATAAAAGGAGAGGAAGAGGTCAGTGATTCACAATGCATAAATTAAAAATTACCAAAGATACAGCTAACACTGCTTAGCAACCATCCTTCCATTCTAAACTCTCCTGTTGCTTCTCCTTGCCAGATTTTAGACATTTTGCCCTCATTTACCACTGAGCTGTCTGCATCAGACTAAGGGTTTGGCTTTGGGTTTTTATTGGGGTTTTTTGTGGGGGAGAGGGGAAGAAGAAGAAAAAAAAGGAAAGCCCAACCAACCAAAAAAAACCAAAACAAAACCAAAAGCAAACACAAGGGACCTCAAAATCACGTGCTTCTCATCACTGCAAATTTCTCTCTCACTGGGAAGTTTTAACTTGTCTACCTTTGAAATGGGTCCAGCTGAGAAGTAGACTATTGTTGGACCTTGTCACCACCAAAACCTGACTAAATCCTTCCCAAACCTTCACCAATGCTAATTCATCAAAATTGCAATGGACTTTAGTGGTTGAATTTTCTGAGGATTTTCTCCCACAAAGCACATTCCAGCACTTCATACCAGACAACGAAACCATAAAAACACCAGCTACAGACAAGGCTGCAACACCCAGGATGGGATTTCCCAGAAGCCACTTGTCAAAGTTAAAGCTCCCCTGGGGTGCAAGGGGTACTCGGGGCTTTCTGACTTCTGGAGTGTTTGGCTTTACAACTTTAACATTACATCCAGGTAGCCTTTATGAAATAATCGCATGATAACAGTATAAGACGTATGAAAACATAGGTGCATTTTGCAAAAGCATTCCATATTGTCATCATATTCTCTACCAGGCCAACTTCCACTGTAAAGCTTTCAAGTCTTGCCATAAAAATGAACACTAACAAAATTAAGTATTTCAGGTTAACAACTGTTTCAAAGCACCTAGGGTGAGGCTCAGCAGAGGATTTGGGATCCAGTGCAGATTTATTCTTTAGAACAAAGATGTGACATACTTACTGTTTATTATAGCAGTACATTTCTAAGCTATTGCCAAGAATGTCTGGTACAATGAAATTACATAAACACAAAGCAACAGGCATCCAACTTTGGATCTGATTATTTTTGGACCAAGGTGATCATAGGAGGTTTTACAGGCTGGACTGCATCCAGGAGGGGAAGAAAAAAAAACGTTAAGTAATCATGGCAGAAGTTGTACCCTTTCAATTCATGATCAGCTGACAAAAACTGATGGCACAGCACAGAACCAAGCATCATTAATCCCAGCCAGTTACTTACCTCCAGTGCATGCCCTGTACTTTAACTGTTACTGCTGTTCTAAAAGGAAAACAAAATAAACCCCAGAGGGATATGGATTTCTGTAATGGCTTATACAGCTCCAGTTGACACAAGCTCTGTGCAGGATATTTCCAGAGACTTAACATCTTACTGACAAAACCATAGATGTTATGGATGGATGATATCTGCTAAGCCATCTGTTCTGTTTCATTGCCAAGGCAAAACTCTTCCTACTGCATATTTATTTGACTTTTGCAGTAGTTTTAAATACTCTAGTGAATGGAGCTTCCCCTGTTCCCCTGGGGAGGTTGGGCTCACTACAGAATACTTTTCACAGGCAGAATTTTTTTCTGGTGTTCAGCTGAAGCTTCCCCTTTTTAATTGCAACCTATGACGTTCCCTGACCTCCCTGCGTGTGCCAGTCTCCATGTTTCAGCACAGGGAAGAGAAGCCGTACACATCAAGGACTAACACATAAATGTTTTTAAAAGACTAAAGAGTACATACACAGAGGGTCTCAGACAAAATAGCATCTACTCTCCTCCCAGAGAATGTCAGAACAGTGGAGTCTCAGATTTCTCAGGTAGGGGCTGTAATTACTGCAGTGTTTTCCAGCATTTCTAGTAGGTAGAGACAGACAACAGTTTCAAGACACCAACCCTCCTTCATCCATATGAAAGCAGCAGCAACTTATTTCTAGGCCAGAAGCTCTGCGGAGGCACAGCAGGCAAGCAGCCCCCAGTCCTCCCGTTTGTGGAAGGTGGAACAGGAGAGGCTGCAGAGACAGAGGAGAGCTGGATGGAGTCTCCCAGCCATCAGCCAGCCTTGTCTCACCACAGACTAACAACTGACCCAGTGTCACACCTTCCACGGGGTGCTCCGACAGGCTCAAAATCACACCTCAAGTCCAGCTTTATTGCCATTCTTTCTGAAACTCTCCAGGTAGTATTTTAGTGTACCCCTTTTGGTTTCAATTGTTACATGTCAACAATCCTCAAATCTGCAGTGCTGATAGAAGGATTTTGTACAGCTGTACATCTGCACTGACTACATTTTGTTCTCCTCAAAACCGATTAAGATCTGACATCTTAAATGCTTCCCCTCATTGCCTTTAGCATCTTTCCCTATGCAGAGGTTGTTCTCCAGTTTAAAAGACTTTGTTCTGTAATAAGGTTAACAACAAGACTTTTTACACTGAATCAGCCTCCTACATCCTTGCTAATTTGTAGATCAGGTAACTGAGGTTAACCATTACAAGATTCCAGGTCTGGTTTTGTCCTGGTTTTAATAAGAGTAGCAGAACTCTTCTATGTATTTAAATCTCATTTAACTTGTATACCTAAGTAACATTTAAAACCAGCTTGTTGATAATTGATAACTTTTCTACATGGCTTTAGGCTGGGCATTTTTGTGCTTTGTTTTGTTTTCTCCTAGAAGATGAAGCTGACAAATGTAATTTCAGATAATTTCATTACAAATTGCCACTTTCACTATTTCTCACTGTTTCCAGTGGGAACATTACTTGTTTTCAAGGAAGACAGTGGCCTATAGCAATACTGATAAATATCATTAATAGAGGCATAAAGTTCATGCATGTATTTTTAAAAGTTTAGTACTGCATCTAGGTACCATATACAGAGTCTTCATTAAAAAATCCTAGGAATCTGCAGCAGTTACTGTCTCCAATGAGATTCCATAAGATTGTGGCACATTCTGGCTAATCTAGAAACAGATTTGCAGTCCCAGCCCCACAGGTCATTTATAAAAACTATTGTCTCAACTTTTCTATTGCCTTACAAAAAATCTGGTAACAGCATCCTCTCTTCTGTTCACATCTCCATCTTCTTCTGACTAAATCAGAGCAGTCAGAACAACAGAAATGTTAAATATCATTGAGTCTAAAAAGTTCTCCTATAAAAAACGACGTTTTATTACCTATTTTAGATATCTAATTTTAAATCCTTTCCCAGAAAACATTTGATTTTGTATCACACTTCTGTCTTTACCAAAATATCGCACGGGATCACGTCATTGCGCTACGAAATTCCTTGCGTGTGCAGCACGGGTAGCCCTGGATTTCAGGGACCGGGAGGAGGAGAAGCGTCCATCCCGCGGCGGGGCACGGCCGCAGCTCCCGCCGCCGCCGCCAGGTGTCGGTCGCGCCGCGCCCGGGGAGCGACCGGCAGCACCGGGATCCATCCCGATCCATCCCGCCCGCCCTCTCACACGCGGCTGGAAGCCAGCGAGGGGCGCTGGGAAGCATCCAGGGACACTTCCACTCCCTCACGGGTTCCCTCGACTCCCGCAGCGCGGCTGAAAGCCAAGCCAGAGTCTCGGCAAAGTTTGTTTGAGGCACTCTGACTAAAGCACCCATGACCTGTAAGCGATATTAACTCGGAAGTGAACTAATTAATCACTTGCTACCTGATTACACATTACCTAATCACAGGCTCAACGGCTGACTTTTTTTTGTCTGGGTATGTAGATTGGCATCTAAGTAAGGTCAAACGAAGCACTGCTTCTGGACAGAACACAGGAGGAATGCAATGATAAACCAGGAATACAACAGAAATGGGGAAAGGTGTGTTGACAGCTGTTTCGGGCTCATGGGAAAATTAACAGCTGGGGTAGGACCATTTCCCCCCTCCAGGATAGCAATGCACTTCCCCTCTATTTTCCCCCAAACTGAAGCTGTAAGCATCTCCTCCTGGAAGCTCTCTTCTGCCCTTCAGAGTGAGCAGTTTTTAATGGAAAACGAAAAGCAGGTAAGGGTAGAAGAAGCAGGGGGTGAACACAGGCAGGTGGTGAAGGTGGGAGGAACAGGAAGATCCTGGAGCAGGGGGATTTCCCGGCCCTGTCACTGTTGCTGAATCCTGGAGAAGCCCTATCGATCAGTTGCTGTCAGAATCCTGAGATGTCAGAAGACCATAACAAAGATAAAGGCAGTAGAAAGATTGCATTGGGCAGGCACAGAACACACATCCATGGGAAAACACATTCCATTGCCCTCAGCAGTCACAGAGGAACCTGGGTTTAAATTAGATTTTGGGGCAGAAAACAATGAAAAGAGCAAAAGTTCCTGTTTGCTAAGATGTCATATGCTAAGTTGATTGAACAAATTCTCTGCAATATTTACAGGTGACAGACTGCAAGCAAAGTACCAAACGAGAGAAAATTCATTTTATATCAGCACAGAATTCCATGAGTTTTCACTAGCAAGTACCAAGAAGAACCAGACAACCATTTCAGAGAGCATCTGTAGACAAATCCAAATGCAGGAAGGAACATTTCTCCTGCTTTTATTAAAAAACTGTCCCCATTAGTAGCCAGTGTTTCTCACTCATATAAGCTGACACTTACAACAGCTTTTGACTGCAGCAGACTTTGTCTTCAGCCTTTTGGAACAATTGTACTTTCTTCACTAGTGTTTGTTAAAAAGGGGCGTTCTCATTAATTTTAAATGACATTTTTAAAACTAGTAACATGATGTATTCACATAGACATTGTTACTTGCTGTACATGATGCTTTCCGTTCAAAGCTCTAAGACCTTTTAGTTTATTCTTAAAAAATTTATATGCATGCTCACATCGAGTATTATTCAATTAAAGAGAGTCCAGAGGGAAAAAATAAAAATCACTGGAGGTATAGAAAAAAATTACCTTTGAGGAATGATTACTTTCATAAGTTAGCCTAAAGACTAGAGAATGAGGTGACAGCCTGCCAGATTTTAAATACATAAAAATTTTCCACAGCTGCAAAATGGAAGACTAACTGCTATAGGCAAAGTAGATAGAATAAGAAGTGATGGGCTTAAACTGTAAAAAGAGAATTTTAGGGATTTTAGTGGTAAGGGTAGCAAAGTTCTAGAATAGATGGCCTAAAGAACTTGGAAGTCTTCACCTACAAAGATAATTAAAACAAGTTAAAAATGTCTCTTGGATGACTTTCTATACTCATTATGGTTAAAGGTACGACAATATATTAGATTACTTTTCTGTCATCTTTTCTCTTACATGAATTTACGCAAAACTAAGATTTTGTGATATTGCAAGTTTCATAATGTACAGGTTTGTAGATCATGTTGACTGATCCCCAATGGAATGCACAACGATGTTTTCCCTGTGTCCAGTCATACTATAACCCCATGGGAATGCTCATTTCTCCTAGACTTTTCCTATTTCTCCTTCTATGCCTGGCAGAATCAGGAAAGGCAGAGGCAGGTTCCAAAAACTGAAAGAAAAATAGTAGCCAGGGTCCAGGAGTCACCTATGTTTAACAATGAGCAAAACCAAAATGGACTCTGAAGGGGTTCATCTTTCCCACAACCGGAGTTTCAAACAAAGATGCACATTTTGAGAGATTAAAGAAAAATAAAATGTATTTAAGTGGATAATTCCATTATTCTTATGATGTGGGAAGGCTTGAGACAGAAAAGCTCTATCTGGCACAGACAGGTACAGATCCTCGGCCCACAGGAAAATCTTCCAACTTCACCTCCTAAACTCTGGTTAACTGTTTAAGCTCCTACACAGTGGGAGCTGTGAGCAACCTGGACTTACCTTTTGTTTCTTTTATGGTTTTTGATTTAGTGCAAGTTAACTGAGATAGAAGAAACTGAGTTAGCTCACGACTCAGTTGTTAAACACCAGCCCTTTCAGAGATCGGAGCCCAACATTTGCAGTGCTTGATCTGTACTGTAAATTGGGACAAATATTATTTCACAAAATACCTCTATGCCTATGACATGAATTCCATTTCATGCAAAGAAATAGACCTTTTCACAGCTGCCATTCACTTGTTTTGCTCTATTCTGGATTCTCAAGAATGAGCAAAAAAACTGTTTATTTTTTGCTGATGCAGGCTGTCTGAGTTTGCCCAACCACACATTTGACTATGCCTGGCAGGGTGGGGCTGAAGTTTGGTTTTTCTAAACATCTCAGATTGTCATTCTGAAACTCACAGGCGTGATCAACTCTGCCGGATTTCCCTTTCACACTGGAGAGCAAAAATGCAGATGGCATGCAAGGAGCAGCAGAGGAAAAAATAATAACTGCAGCTATCATTTATTTTTCACAACAGTTCCAACACCACTTCCATCCAAACTCATGGTAAGTCTTACACTGACATCCAGAGTCCAAAGTCTGACCCAGAGACAGTGCCAATGTGTTAGGCTGTGATCACTGAGAGGGTCAGATGCAAGCCTTGTCTAAATGGGCTGAACTTCTATCAACTTTGATGGAACCTCCATCACCTAGTACAAAGAACAAATTTGATCTGAGTGTAGTCTCTGCATCAAATGAGTATCATCCTTGCACTACTCTTGCAGTGTCCCTTCTGCTTTATGATGCTTTCCATTCATATTCCCATTGCTAATTAACTGTTGTGTAATAACAAAGACTAACCAAAAGTGCCTTTTAGAGACCAATCAGCAGAGTCCTGTGACAGTCCTTGTGAACACAGAATAATGGGATGACACCTGAGCTGCTTTAAAAAACCCAACCAAACCAACAAAATAAATACTTATGAAAAGCAAGACAAAACATATGAACTTTTATCCTTGTCCAGAAAAGACAAGTAAACAGTCTAATTTCAACTTCCCTAGAACTTTACATATAAAAGCTTGCTTTTGAAATTCACAGAGAAACCACAAACGGAACTGTAGTAATGCCTCTGCAATCAAAACAGCTTTGGGTACATCTGCATGCCTGGGGGCAGATAAATTAGAGTATCTAGGGCTGGAAGGATGAAAGACAAATCAAGTCCAGACAGCAGCTATCCATGTTAGCACTGCTGAAACTTGTAAGCCACAGAAAATATAGTACATTAGCTTAGGTTGCCCTGTGGTTACCCAGCTTTACAGCATTCAGGCTCAGCTGACCAGGTCAAAGCACAAAGGAGACGTGTCCGCACTTGACATACCTTCCATGTGAAAGGTAAATTAAATTCAAACACAAACCTCCAGAAACGTGTAGCTACAAATGGAAAGAAGAAGGGCAGCCTGTTCTTCTGGTCTTCTTTTGCTTTTCATCTAACTTACTCTTCAAACTTCATCTTTGCCAACTAATAAATTCACCAGATACTGCAGCAGCATTTTAGAGATTGCTGGGATCAAGGCAGACGAAAGTCCAAGCCTCTTTCCTAAATCACACTCCGGATCAAGCTCGTTTAACTGAAATGCAAACGCACACACAGCCACCCAGAACGGGGAGTCAAAGGCTAATGACAGTGTTTACGTTCTCCTTTCATATATCATCAGCGACAGAAACTGCTGTACCTCAACCACAACTAGTCAAACAGGCCAGACATTTCTTTGTAATGGACACAGCAGTAACATACAATATGTGTGAGAGTGACTGCACCCCTGGTATCATCCTGACAGCATGGGAAATCTGCTCATGAACCCCTTATGAATTATGTTTGTGACCATCTCTGTTAGACCAAAAATTTATTTCATTTGCAGGACTTATTTATGCTCCACAACCTCCACCTTTGTCTAAAATTCCAAGTCTAACAGCAGGGCTAATGGCAGAGTACAAACAACCTCTAGGGGCAGTCAACTTACGCAGTATTTCCAGGCCAGCACGCCGTGAGCCAAAGAGGGTCACAATCAGAACCAAAGCCAGCTCAGCAGCTAGCCACCCTAGAAAAGGACTGAGCAGAAACCTAAGACATGTTGGTTTCTCTCTTAACGTAAGAAGTTCATTTTTTGACATCCTTTCCACACCTATAACCCAACAAAATGTAGGGATTACAGTATTGCCTGAATGTGCAAGTTTTTCAAGCTTTTTAAGTGTCATAAAGACTCAGAACATGTTCAAGTTATATTACTTCCAAAACCCTGGCACACCTGCTTGATGTACCCAAGCAATGCTCACAGGAGACATGCTTTTTTCAGTTCCCTGACTCTGAATAAGAGGTCTCATGCCTGCAATTTTATCAGTGAAAATCCCACTTCTGATTTGTGGGAACTTTTCCACTTTCGGTTTCATTAAATTATTGCCAAATTCTGATCACAATGAGGAAACACAGTTAAGGCATTCCAGTTGATTGACGGAAGGAGGGAGAACTCGTGCTGGTGAGTTCTGACTGCCATTATTTTGAAGTTAATATTGTTTCTTTCCTGACTCATTGTATTATAACAATGACACTCACTTAGAAGGGAAGGAGCAGTTTTATTACGTTGATTTCCCATAACAGAAAGAGAGTAGAGGCCACACACAAGGCTGAGGCTGCAAGTGGCACAAAATGCCTTTACAGCTAAAAATGCTTTGCTATTTGTTCCACTTTGCTCTGAAGACAAGTGTAGATCAGAGCCATATTAGCCTCACATCATGCAGGGACACAGTCAAACAGGACAGAAAGCATGACTTCTAAGAATACTTACACTTTCTCCAGTGTACCTGCGTGACTTCGTTTGTTTGAAGTCCTTTCTATACCTACAAATAATTTATTTGATTAAACAAACCAGTCCCAAGGAAACTTTTTCAAGAAGGAACGTCAAAACAATGGTTATTTTGTCAACGAAGTATCTGCATAAATGCACACAAGATCAACAAAGGCCAGTGTGAAGGTTGCTTGATAACCTGCGTGAGAAAGCTGGGTCCTCTCTCTGAGCAAGCATTAATTTGTATCATAACTCCCAAGGTGTCAGGCTGGGGTAGTACCAGCCTGTTCTGTGTCTTGCATCTTCAGTAACCTGTTCCCAGAAGGCTGCCCACAGGTGGATCAAGATAACACTCAGGTAAGTTTGAAGGACCACAGTAAAGGCAAAACTGAAATAAACACATTGGCTATGATCTGTGCCTCAGCTTTTGCACGTGTGCTTAATGAATTTGTAATTAAACTGTAACTACCAAGACTTCACTAGTCTGGGCTTTAATTTCAAATAGCATCTACTCTGCCTGCACTTCAGCAGGGCAATTGTCCTGTAGCCACAAATACTTACACGAGCACACATACACACCACAACACTGTAAATCTATACCGCTCCCACACAAATACTACAGCCCCCCATAATGTGAGGGGACAAATCAAGCTAGACCAGAGGTCTTCCTTTCTCTTGGACACAATGCCCGAGAGACCCTTCCCTGCCTTAGCGAGGCTCCCTGCGCTGGGCCTCAGCCCTGCCCGCCCCCGGCCCGCGGGTTTCCCCGCACTGCCCCACGCCTCGGGGGAGGGAGCAGCGCCCACGCTGAGCTACACCCGAGCTGGCGGGGCTGGGGACCCCCTGGGCACGGCCTCGGCCCCACCGCCTCCCCCGGCCAGCGGCTGAGCTAGTGCTGCTTCAGCCGAGTGAAAAAGAACTCGAGCTTTCAACAAAAATCCTTTCACAAACAATCCTAGACCAGCAGTACACTTCGGGGGGAGGGGGGGAGGGCGGGATGGGGGAAGGGGGTGTAAGAAAAAAGACAAGAGAAGGACAGGAGAAGAGAAAGGACTTCTGGTTGTTTTCACATTGCCACAAAGCTCCCCCTTGCCGGCAGGAGGAGAGGCTGCCCGGGGGCTGGAGGTGTCCTCGGCAGGGGGTCCCTCGCTCGGCCTGAGGGGAGCGGGCTCGGCCCGGCTGCTCGCCGCGCCTCAAAGGCTGCTCTGAAGGGGGTGATTTGGTGCTCCTGTGAAATACTCTGCAGTAAATAGACTTAAGTACTTAAGCACCAATGAAAACACTGTTTCTGAGATAGCCTGGCTAGCTTTATAGCTGCCGCGCTTGGCTTCTCACCTTTCTCAGCTTTTGGGCTTGGGCTTAACACCCGCTGCGTAACCCGGCACTGGCGGAGCCGGGCGGCGTTTCTCGGTCTCTGAGGCGCTGCTGAAGCCTTTCGAGGGCTGAGAGGCGCGGGGGCTGCAGCTGCAGCAGCGCGCCCGCAGAACGGGGCAGCCTTTAACTTCTGCGAGACCCTTTAAACTTCTCCCCGTCACAGCTTTCTGTTCTTGTGCTTATCACCAAGATAAAAGCGCTTTTAAGTGCTTTTTCTGTCTGTTCGGGTTGGTTTGTCCTGTCGGTTCGGGGGTGGCTGCGGTTCCCGCGCTGTGGCTCGGGGCTCCGCGCGGCCCCAGCCCCAGACAGCGCCGGGAAGCGCTGGGGAAGGGAAACGCGGCGCAGGAAGCGCCGGGCCGGCAGGAAAACCGTGGGGAGCGCAGGAACGGCACGCAGGAAGGGGCCCGGGGGCGAGGGCAGCGGGAACCGTCTCGGTGGCCTCGAAAGGGGCCTGGAGAGGAAGGGAGGGTGGTGTTCGCCTCCGAACGTGCCCCTCGGAGCCGCTGCTGGCCTAATTCGGAGGGCTGGGAGCCGCCGTTCCCGGCCCCGGGCGGTGTGTTCGGAGCTGGAGGGCGGTGGGGTGTGACTGCGGGTGCCGCAGGAAAGAGCCCGTACTCAAGTGCAGGAGTTGTGCTTCTTAAATGAAATAACAATAAAAACCAACCACCCTTAATTTTATTCTGAAATAACTGAGGTACTTTGAATCTTCAAACATCAAAATACTCTGAAAATACTCTAAAATACTTCACATGTTTTAACTGGTTCTGGTTTCTATAGACAGACTGCTTTTTGTCTGGAGCTTTAAAAAGTTTTCTTTCTGTACCACCCAGCATACTTCCATAGCGTAGCTGCTGGGCTGAGTATTGTGTTTCCCCATTCTCGCCGATGTGGTGAGAAAAGGCTTTGCTCACTGAGCCTTTTATGTTAGTTCATCCTATTAAAGCGCCTTGCTTTGTTGTCCTCTGAACCCTCTTTAATGCTTCTGCATTTTTCAGCAAGTTTAGTGAAAAGAAAAACTTCACCCTGTATCATTAAATCGTTCTGACTAGAGCCACATTCACTGATGAACCATTTCAAGTTGAAATAGTCACTGTTCCTTCACTATCACCTTAGTTGTGCAAACAAGTTCTCTTTCTCACACCTATGTTATTAGAAAAATAAAATTCAAATATTTTTGCTTGGGAAATGGACAGTCTCTGAGAGGAAGGTTAATCTGTAAGATTTCCTTAAACAACGTTTGCAATATGACATACAAAAACAGTAAGAGAGCTGATAAAATGCAAAATGTATTGAATTTCTGAGAACAGCGGGGAAAAAAATGTTGTTACACTTTTTGGAACAGAGTTGTAGGCTGCTTTGAAGTAATGTCTCTGTGCCAACATAAAGCATTTGTTCAAAAGGTGCATGGATCATATAACCCTGATCAGAGAGAGAAAATACGCACTAGCTGCAAGCAATTTCTTATCTTGTGTCTAAACCAGCAGTAGAAGTGGGAGTTGTGATGGAAATAAAAAACATATTAAAGTGCCTGATGTTTGGGAAATGGCTTACATGGATTCCTTGTGCAGCAGGCATCAAAGTGGTCACCAGATTAGCAGAAATCGTTAGACCATAGTTGTGTCTTGCCTGAAAGCAAGAAAGATAACAGTGCAGGCTGTGGTGAGTTGTTTTTCAGCACTTCATCAGAATGTCTTTTCCAGCTAACATCTTCATCCTTTTCCCAAACACGAGGATAGAGTTGCACATGTTGGTAGAATTTTTTTTTCTTCCACCTTAGAGTAACTGATACAGCAGCATCCAGCTCATCAAAGCACAAGGAAATACTGCAAGTAGCTGGGTAATAATTGACCTGGCAAACTCTCCCCCTTATTCAAAATGCCACAGATACCAGCTCTTTGAACAGTGCCACAAAATTCGAAGTATTCACTTGTAAACATCCCTGTGTGTCTATTATACATATCTCTATGTGGGAGGGTTCACGAGACCTTGCCCAGAGTTGCTCAGGAAACAATTACAGATCTAAGGATAGAGTTCACAAGTGAAAATCCTCAAAATCCTCAGCTTTTTGTCTGCATTAGCACAGAGGATTCTTTCATTTCAAGTGGAAAATATCACACTGTAGTCCAGCTCCCTCCCCCAACAATCCCAAATTGTCCTTGAAACCTGTTCTCCCATATACTCTCAATCACAGTCTTGTGCCAAATACAATTTTTACATAATGAAAATTGTTACTACATATTCTGTGTAACCATATAAATTCTATTTCTATTGTTTAAAGTAATTCACACCCTCACCTTCATATTATTCAGCTCTAGCTGCTCAGTGTGGGCAAGAATGTGTCTGAGACAGTATTCCAGCAATTTACACCACTGTGCTGCTAAGTCAAGAAGTCTTGGTTTATGCCAAGTGTTTCTGTGTTTAAGAGAGCAAAACTACCTTTAGCAGACAGCTCAGGTCAGGACCTGTAAGTGTCAGCTGTCAGCTGTGGTTCACACCAGATTTTTCCCAGGTAGTGAAACAGTTTTCATCCATGATTTCACAAAGCCCAGCCAATGATTTTAACCCAGTATTTATTGGGTGATTTCCCTCTACCCCGTGTTTTCCAAATGTCCATTTGTTTTCAAAGCTGTGCATTCAGTATTTTAATCCCACTTTTAGCTGAGTCGAGTCATTCTGAATAAACACTGCAATTGCTACAGACACATCTTAATATTTAATGTGGCTTGGGTCACACACGTTTCTGACGAGCCATTTTTATGTACAGTCATTGTACCGTGCACCTAAATATGGGTCTTCTCCAAGCAATCATTCACGAAAGTTCAAAATAAATATTAGCCTTTGTATCAGTTTTCCATTATGTGACTGCTACCCCAGGCTCAGTGGAAGGTTCACAGAGGGTTGACAGAGCTTTGTGAGCTCTGCTTTATAAGGACTTTTCCATGCTGGAGTATTCCTGGGTGTGGCTGATGGGATTTCCTGCCTTTTTGTCTCATGAAAGTAGCACGGAAACTCCAAGTGCAAGGAAACACTTCCCGCTTTGCTCCCTGTGTAGGGTTTTTCAGCAGAGTAAGAGATCTGGCAGTACAGAACAGGTTTGGGGAGCTCTGTTAATTTCATTTTCAAAAGAAAAAACCCCAACAAAACAGTATGGGGAATTATTGAAATACAATAGATGTCTTCCTGGCAAACTTCAGAACCTTGGGGAATTTCCAGCATTTCAGAGCTGAGCAGGTTACATAGCTCTGGTTTGCATATCCATGTTTTTGAATGCTTTGTCAGTTTGACCCTTTTTACAACATCTGATAATACCTCAGCCCATACAAAATGCAACCAGTATTGAGATCTTGCAGGCCAGATTAGGAACTAAGAAATGTTACAGTTGGGCAATCCCTGTATTTCTTAGGTGACAGGGTAAGAAAAGGATGGATAACAGTATTTTTACACTTTTCTGTTCCCTAGTTTTAGTCCTGGCAGGCTGTGGTGTACAGCATGCTCAAGGTTAGTTCCTGCTGAGCAGTCTGTGGGGCATCCTGGCTACAGCCCCTCTCTTGCTCAATATAAACCCTGCTATACCTGGCTCTCACACAGGAACACCTAGACAGGGAGTTGCCAGGGAAGTAACAGACAGATTTTATGCTAATTTTCTGTCCCTGTTGTATTCCTTGCTTCCTTGCTATTACTGGAAGAACAGCTAAGAAAAAGAACAAACATCAAAGGACCAGGTTGCTCCAAATAATTCAGGCCATTCTATTTCACATAGACATTTGGTATAATGCACCTTTTCAGTTCTCAGATCATTTTCTCTGCCTGTTTGTCACACAGCCATCATGAGGACAAAGCTGCATGCTCTTTCCATGCACACAGAAGGCAGGCCAGGGCTTGGAAGGGTGCTTTGTACACTGTGTCCTCAAATTGCGCTGTACCTCTGGCCTAATCTGCTGGTGTATGGGAACGCGGGGCCATGACTGAGGAGCTGCAGGGTTCCCCCCAAGGAGCAGGACAAAATGGCCTTTTTATTTTTTTTCACAGCAGGAACCCTTACTGTTATTAATTTTACTGGTTTATTACAGTTGTTGTCGCTTGTCCAAATCTTGTCTCCATGCATAGATGTGGCGTGTCTGTGGAGGAAGCAGATTTCAGTCATCATGACCAGGAGTGTAGGAAATGCTTCCCATGGCCCAGGGCCACACTCTGGTGCGTGCATATTTTTTATTGCGTGAAATTACGTAGGTCTTTGAGTTCCCTCCCAGAACTGGGCTCCCATCATGCAGTCACCTCCATAGGGGAAACTGTCATTTTCCACACAGGCCCACAGTGCTTAGATGAGACAGATAAGAAAGGGATACAGAAACATCGGCAAAGGGAAGTGACTCACCTGTGGGCTATCAGCTCCCAGTGCAGATACAGGGCGGTTGTCACAAGGGGTCAGTGGCACAATCTGGGATGACACAGCTCAGCCCTTGTCACAGGACCTCAGATGTGTGGGGCAAACAACCTTAATGCCTGTAAGGCTGCAGGAGCAGAAGGGCTCCTGTCCCTTGGATAAAAACACCCCTAACAAACTCAGATGTCCCCATGCATTGCCTCATCCCCATACATTGCCTTTATTTACTCACTGGTAGCATGAGGGTTTAACTTGGACTTTCATGGTTTGTACAGTTTTGGTGCTCTGTACAGAAGTGACTATATCCCTGTGACAAAGCAGTGCTTTCTCTCATGACTGTCAGCACCCAGGGTATACCATCCCTGCCCAAATGAAGGCCTGAGCCAAGAGACATTTTATCTTGTGCACAAATACGGATTTGACGTTTTTTCCAGCCCTGCTCAGGTCACTAACTAAAAGGCTAGGAAGTGAGCACACATGAAATCATTCCTTCCGTACAGGCAGACAGATGGAGAGAAATTCCAGCCTGTTTCCACTCTTTTGTCTTCAGGGCATTTTTGGAATTTCCTTCAGGAAGTGAGGTTATGAACCAGAGCCTTCCTCAGTGAGTAGGCTCTCATTTCCCACAGTAAACCCTGCACAGCGATGACATACAGTACGAGAAGGTGAGGTTTATCTTCACACTCCGACTGCATCCTGTATGAGCTCCATGGAACTTAAAAGTAATACTGAGAGGGAACAGCCCCAAGAAAGGAAGTCAAACCTTTGGAAGAAGTAATGCAGTACCCATTCAGCTACACTGCCGTGGTCTTCGCTGGCAGCCCCAGTGGAGCTGCAGCACTTGCGCAGTTGAGGCCATCATGCTGTGTTTCATAAACTTCCCTGATGTTTGCAATAAGCTAAGAATTGAATTTACAAATTATATTGGTGATACAAGTGAATTACTTCACTTTTCTACTCGAGGCAGTCAAGGTAAAACTGGCAGGCAGCTTGTTTTCCTCCTGTTTGTACTTCACTGGCTGTCAGAGGAGGATTGCTACTGTAGAGATTCTTCTGGTGGCATTTCAGCCATACAGTACATGCTGACAAAAAAAGTTACAGTTCAAAATTCATTTTGTATTTTACATGATCCTGTGACATTACACATTATGTCCCCACAGAATTTACTTAATCCCAGTATGTACTAAAATCAAGGAATTCTTTCACTGACTTCTGTCAACAGGAAATCACACCTGGCATGAAACCACCACAACAGTACAAAACTGCTAGTAATCTGATAAAAGAATCATTTAAAAAATCAGTTTATTAATGTTTAGAAGTCAATAAAGCTATGTGCAAATTGAACAATAAAAGTCAGAAACATTTTAAATACTATTTTTTAAACCAGAAAAAAAAAAACCCAACAGTTTAATTGCACTGGAAATTTTACTACAAAGGCAGTACATTTTCTTTACAAAATACCAGTCCTAGGAGTTGCCGATGACTGCAGATCAGTCAGTTGCTCTCAGCTATCCCAGATATACCACTTGTTATAGTAATACTCTAGGCGCATGAAAACTCCTTTATCTTATTTACATTGTACACATTCAACTCCATTAGCACAGGTTAGAAAAACAGAGAAGTAAAAATGATGCTGTAAAACAAATACATTCAACTTAATGACAGGTACTTCTTCCATGATAAAATACAGACATCTTTGCTGAAATTATAAACATTAATAAAATGTGCCAAAATGTATTGCATTTTGTTATGGAAGTGCATTTATCTATAGTCATTTCACTTCAACTTTCTTTTTCTTTTTCTGAAACCCGACATACTCTTCTGATTTTCCAACTGATCCTTACTTTTGGAAAGACTGTGAACCTGACACTGAAATACACCTTCAGTTTTTAGCTCTTCTTACTTAGGCAAAAATCCTACTGTTGCCAATAGTATTTTTTACTCTTATGTAGACTTTCAGTCATCTTGAAGAGAAATGCTGTTTAATTCTACCTTGCATTTGTCACGATAATGCTGTGTATTTAATGCTATAGAATAAGAAGGCAATCAAAATATGGGGCCAAATGCCGTTCTGAGCTACTCCATTAAATCTGACGCAGCCAGTGGAATTGTACAGGTGAAAGTAACTGCAGAATCTAGCTCATGGTCTTCAAATGTAATACAGACTGACAGCAAAAATTCACAGCTATGATCTTGCTAAGTAAAACCCCAAGAGCTTTGGACTCTGCAAATACAACCTTATGACATAGCTAAAAGCTCTGCAAAATTATGCCAATTATGGTTGTATGTGGTCTAAGTTGTATTTGTGTGATCTCTTTCCATGTTATGTGCTAAACAAACACACTTCTTACCAACGATACCAGGGCCACCACTAAATTCAGTACAGAAAGATCTTTGTGTCAGTGGTTTGCTGTGAAGAGAAAAAACTTCACATTCTTCTCACAGGGGAAAAAAAAAGATTCATTCTCCCTTTCCCTCCTCCCCCTCTCTCTCTCTCTCACACACACCAGGCATCATTTCACCAAGGCATCAGTCTTTCAGAGTTACTAAGGAGATTTCAGGATATGAATGCGCCTGACAATCCTGAGCTGCCTCAGTGCAAAGACAAAACATGCTCCAGGGAAAAAGATTTTCAAGCCAGAACAGTCTGTCCCATTTCTTGAACTCCAGCCTCGCAAGTGCACCGTTTGCCTCATTAGAACTAATGCTACTTGCTCACTCAGCCCAACACTGCTGCTGTGAGCAGGAGGCGTCCCAGCTCCCTGATTTCAGAGGAAGGCTCTGAAATACACCCCCATGGTTACTCCTAAGAAGATGAGGTAACATTGCCTGAAGACATGATGGTTTCAGGATGGTCACCGTCCTCCTTCTGTGGGTGTGAGGAGTTGTCAGACTTACTCCGGCTGAACTCCATCCCCCCAATGATTGGCCGTTTGAATTTGGTCCCAGAATCTGCTGGGGGACATTTGCAGCAGCACAAAATCTTGATGAAAGCCCTGCGCATCTCTTTGTTTGTCAAGGTGTAGATGATAGGGTTCGTGGCTGAATTGAGCACAGCCAGTACTAAGAAATACTCTGCTTTATAGAGGATTGGGCAGGACTTCACTTTGCACCCCACATCCAGTAAAAGCAAGATGAACAGAGGAGCCCAGCAGGCAATGAAGACACTCAGGACTATGATCACTGTCTTGAGCAAGGCTAGTGACTTTTCTGAGCTCCTAGTAGCTTTGGTAATGTTTTTCCGAAATGTCAGCCTGCGGCTCCTAGTCCTCACCATGGAGTAGATCCTGCAATAGAGGACAACAATAGATAACAAAAGGCCAGTGAAAACGGTTGTGCAAAAGAGAATATAGTGCTTGTGGTAGAGAGGCAGCACGGTGGAGCAGTTGGACAAGAGGTTCTTGCAGTTCCAGCCCATGATCGGGAGTCCCCCTAGGATCGCAGAGATGACCCAGCACGCACTGATCAGCAAGAAGGAGCGGAAGCTGTTGCTGCCATTGTGGAGTTTCATCTTCAGCATGGTGATGTATCTCTCAATGGCAATGGCCAACAAGCTGAACACAGAAGCTGACAAGGCAACAAACATGGTGCCTTCTCTTACAAACCACTGGTTGGGGGTCAGACTGTAGGTTTTGTGTCCAGATAGCAGGAGGTTGGCAGTGTAAGCCACACCAGCCAGCAAGTCTGAAAGAGCCAAGTTCCCAATGAAATAGTACATGGGTCTGTGAAACTTCTTGGTTTTCCAGATGGTTAGCAAGACAAAAATGTTCTCTAAGATTATAAAGCAGCAAATGATGATAAAAACCACCGACGTCACTTTAATTCCAGTGTCCACACTCTCATTTAGCTTTCCCGTATAATTATAATGCTCTTTGATGACATAGTTGACATCAGTGTTGGTGGGGTTGCTGGTGACCTTCTGCGGGGCAGTGGTGCCGGAGTTCATGGTGCCCGGCTGGGGACTGCACCCCCAGCGGCCACCGGACGGTGACGCCGACCGCAAACCCGGTGGCTGCCCTGCAGCTCCTTGGTGCCACAGCCTGCCCGGCACTGCTGCACAGCCTCAGAAACTGAAGCCCTGAGAACAACAGGCACAAAACCCAGAGTTAAAAGAAGGAAGACAAACAGTGTAGCAAATGCTAAAGGGCTTAAGATAATCGGCTAGCTTAACTGTGCATCACAGTCATAAATATATTCACATGTGAATCAGTTTCATTCAGCTGGTAAAATACATTTAAAAGGTGGTTAGGCATATTCAATAGATAAAGGTAGTAGGACAAAAAAAGTTCTGTCACGCAGAACTGAACAAGTTGGAGTCAGCAAGGACTGCATTACTGGACTTCTTCCAACACAAAAGATCTCAAAGCTCCCCAGCAGTTAGTTCTAGTCTTTTTTCTTCAGCAGGAAATACAATAGCAGAGATTTAGAAAGGGAAAGGGCTTGCTTGATGAAATTTAACTCCAAATGTAAGACAGTCTACACAGAAATTACTTGACAAGAGACCCGTATTCTCCTCCATTAATAAAGTCAGAATACACTTTGGAAAGGGGTAGTTACGCAACTTACTGATGCCATCTCAAACAGTGATAAATTCACTGGTGTAAATATAAACAAGAGATCATCTCAAAGCTGTAAACAGGTAAGGGGTGCCCTTGCTAAATGCAAGTGAGAACATGCTTTACAAAACCCACAGCAGTATAAAGTTTAGAAAAGCAAGAAAAATATGTAATTAAGCTGAAGAGCAAGCCCATTCCATGGGTCTGAAACAAAGAATGTCAAAAAAACCCTTTGCATTTAAATAACTAGTATTGCAAGCTTTTGAAATGGGCATAATTAAGGAATACACATACAGAGGAAACTCCCTTTACATATGACGGTTTTTAGTGGACATTTTAAAAGAATTAAACCCATAATATCACTCAAGGAAAGAAGAACAGGCAGATTTGTTAAACTGCAGCCTACGCGGGGCACAGCAAGAGGTGCGAGGCCAGTGGGTTCAGGTCCCTGCTCTACTCCCGGGTTCCAATCCGCACCGCTCCTGCTCCGCTTCGGTCTCCAGCGCGCGCGGCTCGCGTCCCGCACTGCCTCCGCCGGACGCGGCACCCAGCCGGGCACGCCGGGGTCCGGGCAGCCTCCTCCCCACCCCTTCTTTTTTGTTTCGTAGCCCCGGGGGTCGCGCCGAGCGGGGACTGCAGCGCTGGGGGGACTGCGAGCCTTACCTCGCTCAGGCGCGACGCGGAGCCCAGACCGGCCCCGCACATCTTGCGTGCCCGCGGAGCAACTCCGGTGGGCGGGCTGAGGGGCTCGGTGGTTTTATTCTTTCTGCAGCTGCCACTCTCCACCCCGTTTCCGATTCCCTGTCTCCTCCCTGCACGGACCTGCACGCCCAGCCCGGCCCAGGCACCGCCGCCGCCGGGACACCCCCGCCCGCCGCCCCGGCCCTGCCCCGCCCCGCCCGCCGGGGCGAGAGGAGTCGCTGCTCTGCCGCGCTGGAATAGACCCCGCGCCGGAATAGACCCCGCGCCGGAATAGACCCCGCGGGGCCGCAGCGGGCAGCACAGGAAGGCGTGAGGCGAAGAACTCCCCCGCGGGACCCCTCGCCCGGCCGGGAGACGCGGGGAGGGGACGTCGCAGCCAGGCTCCAGCTGTCTCTGACCTGGGAGCCGCCGCCTCCCGCTACCGGGCGCACCCGGCATTCCGGGGAAGGAGGTGTTGGCACGGCCCGGCCGGCTTCGAGCACGGCTCCTGCGCCTCGCGGGGTGCCGGGGGCAGCTTCCCGCCCGCCCGTCTTTCTTGCCCCCCGGGTAGGCACAGAAAGGCTATGGCCAAAGGCAGGATCCCTTTGGAGGTATGCTACCTCCGTTCTCTCTCTTAGAGGACAGTGTAAGTCATGTTTAAGGAAACACCTGGGAGAAGCTCTTCCATTTTCTCCCTACACCAAGGTGTGTTTTTGCCCTGGCAGGCCCGGTGGCTGCCACCCGCACTCGTGGCCTGCAGAGTGACTCACCAGCGGCTCCCCCCGGGCAGGCAGCAGCCCGATGGGGCAAGCATGGTGCCAGGCTGCACGCTGCGGGGTGGAAGCCAGAGCTGGCCCATGGGGGATAAGCTCAGTTTCTGCCACTGTCAAACAGCACCAGGTGTTGGTGTTCCCACATGCAAAAGGACCCCAAAAACAAACACCTACCCCCCCAAACCAAAATCAACCTCTACATGTTCAGGGAATGCTGTAAAATACCTACATGTTTGAAAGTAGGAAGTTTTAAAATACATTTTTTAAGAAACAAAATTGGCAATGGCAACTATGTAACACTGTTACCACTGTATTACATAAAGACAAATACAGAAGTGACTTTAGATTTTAGAATTCCTTCTCCCTTCAAACTTTTAAAAGAAAAACCACCTTTGGTGTGTGTGAAATGCCAGCTCTGGTGGTATTCTACTGTTGCACTTACTGCAGAAATTTTCCCCTTCTTTCCTTGCTCTGCTTTTGTTAACTCCAAATTGAAATGCAAAAGAATATCACAATAAGCCAGAGCTCAATATATTAGACCTTTCAGTTTATAGCATAGTGCCCGTCAATTAGCAGTAGCAGTTGTTATGGGGAAGCACCTTTCCTCTGAAAGTATGAGTACTGTACCCTCAGGAAGAGGGTCCCTCTCCTATTTATGCTAATAGTCATGCTTCAATTGCTCCACGCCTCTCCCAGAATGACTCAGATAAATTACACCAGCAAACAGACATTTACTCTTCCACCGCAAAGCTAGAAACTTGAAAAGATATTCAGCCTCCTGAGAGCCTGGAGGAAAATACAGCCGTTAAGTCACAACTGTCAGAAAAGGCACACGAGATAAATCATGCTTGAGGTTGGCATATGCATCCCCTGCAACTGCCTGACATACCCCAGATATTTCAAGCTTTCCTCCTTATTTATCTAATATACAGAAAATACTAAATAAGAGTGCATTCATTAGGCATTTTCCTCTAGGAAATAATTCTCACATAATTTTAAGTAAGAGGAACTTATTAAAGGAACATGCTTTAATTAAAGGATGGAATGACTCAGGGTTTTATTAGTCAGATGTGCAGGCTTTCATGTTCAAACTACTGGTTACCAACTGAGAGGACACCAACTCAGAGATGTGACATCCAACAAATTAATTGTCAGAGGCTGTGTAAAATCACAGAACCATCAGAATGGTTTGGGTTGGAATGGACCTTAAAGTTCTTACTCTGCTGCTATGGGCAGGGGCCCCTTCCACTGGGCCAGGATGTTCAAAGCCCCGTCCAACCTTGCCTTGAACACTTCCAGGGATGGAACATCCACCCTTTGGGCAACCTGTTCCAGGGCCTCACCACCCTCACCAAAGAAATTCTTACCAATATCTAAACTAAACCTACTCTCTTTAAATTTGAAGCCACTCTCTCGTCCTTTCACTACATGCTCTTGTAAAATGTCCCTCTCCAGCTTTCCTGTAGGGCCCTCTTTAGATACTGAAGTGCCACAATAAAGTAATCCCAGAGCCTTCTCTTCTCCAGGCTGAACAAACCCAACTCTCTCAGCCTTTCCTTCTAAGAGGCGCTCCAGCCCTGTGATCATTATCTGCATCTTTCCTCTGGACCTGCTCTGACAGGTCCATGTCTTTCCTGTGCTGAGAACCCCAGGGCTGGACACAACACTGCAGTTGGGGTCTCACCAGAGCAGAGCAGAGGGGCAGAATCCCCTCCCTTGACCTGCTGCCCACACTGCTTATGGTGCAGCCCAGGATACAACTGGCTTTCTGGGCTGCAAGCTCACATTGCCAGGTCATGTCCAGCCTCCCATCCACCAGCACCCCCAAGTCCTTCTTCATCTCAGCCTATAGTTATACAAGGAGTTGCCCCAACTGAGGTGCAGCACTGGGCAAAATATGCAGGCAATTTCAGTTGCACTCCAAAAATGTTGGGTATTTGTATCACAAAAAGCATCATTTAACTTAGATGACCACACACATTTACAGCCTTCTTGACATTTTTGCAGAGAGGAAACTGAAATATAGCTTCACTCTTCACAGGCAAATGAAGCCAGATCAGCTGGATTTGTACTGAAGGCTGTCTAAACCCTCAGAGAAGATGGGTTAACATGGCTCAACTGCACAGGTTCTAACCTGCTTACAAGGGCTCAAACACAAACACAGGTGAACTCAGGTTGGTCCAGCCAACTCTACCAAAACTGTAGTTGCTGGTAAGTGTTTAGTTAGGGGGTTTACATCAGGGTTATACTCCAGCCTCACCCAGAGAACAAGCCACCAACAGAATGAGAACTCTTTTTCTCAGTACCTCTCCTACTGCCTGGTCCAATGATAAGGAAGCTTGTACTTCTACTACAGAAATCCAGTGTATATATAGCTCCTTTGAGAACTCGACTCTGGAATTGCCTATGGTCAGAATAAGGAGAAAGAGCAACACAGTGTTATTGATGCATTTCAGAAATAACCAGAATGCAGGTCTTGGTCAAATGCCAGCAGGAATGCTGCACACATCAGGACATCAAACCAACACATTACAGATGCCTCACCTGGGTAAACTGGTTAAAAAAAATGTTCTGCAATATGTCTACTAGCATAAAGGGCAGATGCATTCTTCACAGGGATCCTGAATATGTACATGCTCTTAGGTAGTTTTTAGGATGCGCAGAAACTCATGTTTTAGGGAATGTCAAGAACAACAACAAAATAATACTGACTGTGTGTGACAGCCAAAGTTCTTGTGGAACTTCCAGTGAGAATTTAGTGTGGTGGGGATTGCAGAAACCTGGCTAGTCACAGAGCAATTTCCTTGCAGGAAAATGTTTTGATCTTGTCAGAAAAGAAGCTGTAAGCTGGGGTCCACCCAATGCCTGCATACCAAAAGACTGATGGCCTCTGACACTACCAGCCCGATCTCTGCCAGTGCTGCTGGATAACTCACAATTGCATCAGAGTGTCTGAATGCTATCCATCTTGAAAAGATAGTGACAATCCCTGCAAGAGAGATTAGCAAAGGATTTTTCTCCAACACATCATTCTTTTGAACTTTAAAAAGTCTTTGTCCATATAAGCAAAAACTACTTTTATTCATTCTGATGCAGCTTAGGTCACAAAGGGAGCCATTTCTCTCTGAAGTGCTGGGTCATGACAGGAGATTCGTGAAACAGTATCAGAGTGCAGGTTTGGTCACCAAGAAAATATCAAGAGTGGCCTGCAGAATCCCCCAAAATTCACATGACTAGAAGAAATATAAAGTCAGATTCATTATTCTGCTAAAATCCCTGAACAAATATTCTGTATTTTAAATCATTTGTCAAGATTTACTTGCAATGTAGCATGCTCTTATGTGCCTTCAAGTAATTAATACTTTTCAAAATATGTAAGGAAAAAACCCAAAACCCTAATTTGTTCAAATGGGTTCAAATGACACCTTAAATGAAGTACATGAAGGCAGAAGAAAATGATAATATTGTGAGATAACTCATACTGAGAGACTATACCAGAAAGTTCCAAGAGAGCAGAGAAGACACTGAAAGTATTTCTGTATCTGTAAGAAAGCTACAAAGAGTAAATTAAATTACTTTATTAATTTGTTAACATCAGAGTAAATACAAACCATTTATATTGATTCTTGAGTGATACTGAATACCTAAGAGAAAAATTCAGATTTATTGTTTAGTTTAAACTTATTTAAATTATTTCAGTTGCATCATGTTTCCAGTTTAGAACAATCTGGTTTTAAATTATTCTTTCCACAGGGAATAGGTTAGATGAATTAATTTTCTGTTGATATTCACAGTGTTCAAAAATTCCATATCTTCTTTCCTCAGATTAGAATCAAAAACCTGGTTTGGAGAAAAAAAAAGTCATGAGAACATTGCAAAGACTAAAGCACACATATTTGTTCAGTATTAGTATTCTTTAACTTAGATGGTCTGGTTTTAAGTTCTTGATACTGATAAGTAATATTAATTAAGTGGCCTTTTTTGTTTTAAAAGGAATTTTTAAGAAGTTTACTATATTCATTTTTGTGAGAATCTGTACTTTATTTTTAGATCACTAAGCTGACAATATTATTAGGAAAAGCTCAAGTCTGAAGGGAAAGAATTGAAGTAGTTGAGAAAGTGACATGGAATAGTTTGCATGGATATCACTGTACCCGAAACTGTAACACACTTTAATATATGGAGCAATCATCAACAGGATGATAAAACTGCTAATATATTCTTGAACTTCCTATTAGTAGTTCAACTACGGAATGTTTCTCAAAGGGCACTGGCTGGCCAGGCCACTATTACGATCACAAACATTCCTCTTGGGCACAGCCATGGAGATCTGCTACAGTTAGTCGGTGCTGGGCTCCTTGGAGCAGCACATCCCACAGCTTTGGCCACACCTACAGTGCCCTGCAGAGTGATACATATTACAGCACTGGCAAATACAGTGCAAATAGTTTTCTTTCAAGTGTGTAGATATCTTACTGGAGGCTGCAAAAAGTTAAAAACAAAAAACAACTAGGTACGTGAAAAGTCTCCCAACACAGCAACACAAAAAATTTTCAGAAGGTTGGCTTATCTGTTATTTTTACCCAATGCACAATAGTGAGAGGTGAGCTTCAAAGCTTTGGAAGGGGTGTGGCAACGTGGAAGGAATTAACTGCCTTGGATTCAATCAGTAGCAGCAAGAGCTACACCACCTTTACCCCATTTTCAAGAGCATGGGTTAACCGCAGTGCAAAAAGAGGTGTGAATATTATTCAGTTGGCTTGGCCTAGTAGATTTGTGAACTTACCAGTATTAAAGTTTCTTTTTTACACATACTACTCGGAAAATAATGCCTTGGAAGTCATGTTGGGGGAACAGGTGTGACAGAAACACTTCTGCAGCCTGATTAAAAAAAATTCCTGAATATGCACTTTAAAAAGCCATTTCCATGATTTTCCAATGTAACATTCTTAGGTGCCTTCATCTCCAGTACCATAAGAGAGGAAAAGCAGAAAGAAGCAAGAAAAATAAGAGAGGAAGCTACTCAGAGTCAGGCAGGAAACTACTTGGCTGCACAGAAAATGGCCTCACCCTTTTCACTGACTTTTAGTTTATATTTTTCTTTTCCTTGTTTGTTTCAAGAGAGTTTCCTTCCACTTGGAGTCACAGAGCTCCTGCAAAGGCAGCTGACTGCACTTAGGTAGATAGCACTGATAAATTGCATCTTATTTTAAGTAATGGTTTATCTCAACTGAAAAGGAGTGTCCCAATCAGTCACCACCATAAATGACATAATGATAGGGAAGAAAAAGTGCCTTCAGTTTTCTGGTGTATTCCCTGATCCTACTGGCAAGATGATGGGTTACACAGATGAAATGGATGCATTGATGTATCTTAAAAAAGGTCACTGTAGAAAGGTGAAAAACTTTTCTCTCCAGCGGAAGTTTGTTTTACAGAAATAAGAACAAGAGTTTCAACCCTGGGGAAGAATATAATTCCAAGAATTCACTTGAGAGATAAATTCTGAGTTTAAAACAAAACAAAATCTTAAAAAATGAGCACCTCCAGGCTAACTGAAGAAGAAACAAAAAATGGAAATCAACTTCCTGGTTTTGTATGTCCAGCACTTTTGTATCCTTTTGGTCTTCTACTACCATAAATCACTCCTCCCTGCTACTCCTAAATCTTCACTTGCCAATTTCTTATTAGTTGTCTTATTTCTTTGATCAGTGTTGGCAGTACTTTAGAAAGGTTCATTTGGATGGGGTGATGTGGACTTATTCTTCAGCCACCTTTGCTTAGGAAGAAAACTATTACTGCAAGAGTAATGCCAGTGTAGTTGTAGACAGGAGCATAAAATATGAATCCACCAAGTCTGTCTTTCCTTCTGCAACCTCACCAAAAGTAAAAGAGGACTTGCTCTATGATTCTAAATTAACAAACATGGTATAAAGCTTGTGAATACCACCACATGCAAAGAAAGAGGCTTCAGTGATACATGCCAAGGCCACAGGAAATAACAGGGTTTCAGTCTCTTGGGACATTATAGCTTCTAGCAGAAAACAATGGCTATTAGTGAGGCACAATGTGCAAAACTGCTCATCACACCTGGGAGAAAGATAGCTTGGGTCAGCTGAGTCCCAGCACTTAAAATGCTTGTATAGTCTCAAATTACACCTCACTTTGTACACAGCTAAAATTAAACTCTTCTGTAGTTATAAAGCCACTAATTGGCAGCAATGGAAATGCTAGGAAAGATAACAAAATAATAATGAAAAAAATCCCACCACAGAAAAAAGTCCTGAACCAACAGTTCACCCTGAATGTAATTAGAAAAGTATCAGATTAAAACTGTAACTTGCCACAGCTACTCCCTAAGAAGAATGCTTTTTTAGTACTACTACTTCTGATTATTCCTCTCACTACTCATTGAACTGCTTAGATACCATGACCTAGATTGAGAAAATGGTGGCTTGCCTTCCTCACAAAAGCAGGTGCAGACACCAGAAACATTGTAGAATCTCTTAGACAGAAGGAACACTGAAATATATTAATGAATTCAAAGCCATTCTCACTGTAGCCTAAGGTCACCTATGTGAGGCATTAGCAAGAAAATCAGGTTTAATTCCAATTAGCTCAGAACAGGGAGGTGACCAGCCAGAATCAAGTGCAAAAACCCCAAAAGTGTTCTAACCATTATGGAGCTCTAGCCACGTAGCTAGTCCTAACTGACCCTGTTCTGGTAATACTGGAGCTAGAATTTGCCAACCTACATAAGGATTTGGTTCCTTCTGCACATCGTTTATGTTGGAAGCAGTATGTTGATGTGATGTCTGTTTCTTCAGAGAGAACTAGAAGTGAAACTCCAACTTGTGTTTTTTAAATTCTTAGAAAGTCATCACTGCCAAAAGCCATATTTAGGGAATATTAGGCACATGACTCACTTCTAGTCCTTGTTCTATTAATTCAGATACACTGTGAAGTAAGGAGTACCTCAACAGCACAGTTTGAGGGGTTTTTTATATTGCTAAGGTGTTATTCTATAAAGTGACTTTTCAAAAGCAGTATTAGCTGATAGCCACTGGTAGAAAGGTTTGTTTCTGAAATCTTTCCAACTTTCACTTAGTCACTGCCATAGTTTTCTGCAAAAGCTAAAAAAAGCCTAAAAATTACATTAGTTTTATAAATGAGCTTTACTGTTTGGACTGACTACTGAACCCCTCATCACAACAGTAGAGCCTGGTACAGAGCTGTTCTTAGACACCTAGAGTGGCATTCCCAGGTACTGGAGCCCCCCAGACTGCAGGCCATGCTTGAAACTAGAAAATAACCTTGCTGTGGAGATTGTGTATATTTCTCAGAGCAACACACTGTGCAGGTATTAGTGAACAGCATTTCATACAATACCTTGTTTTTCATAAAAATTATTCTAGAGGCAAATCTAGCCAAATTTTTGTGGAAAAGTTTACCAGAAATACTAGACAATAATTCTGAGGAGCTGTTATCCAAAAGGTAAAATTGTCTGGATTTTAGCCAAGCTGCATAGAAGCTCTACACTTTGAGGACAAACAATGCAGGCTAAAATATATGATTGCTGTAAGTCACTTCTTGATAAAAAGCTAAGGAGCTTTGTTTCCCAATATGACTACTGGGACTGGGAAAACTGCCTCAGGAAGTCCACACAATATAAATCATAATCAGATTTTCCATACCTTTCTAGACACAGGAACTCCTAAAATACCAAACCAATGCAACTAGAAGTTGAATACTAAGCCAATAGATTCTGCAGGCGTATTTCTCAAAACAGATCTGTGGGCTACATATATCCGTATTTATCTCTCTATATAGACACCTATTTAATAAGAAAATCTGAACAACAGTATAGTTTCTCAATGAGATTTCCTGAACAAACCCAAAATGAAAGCTAAACTAGTTCTCACAAAAAGCTACACAAAACTCACCCCAATTTCCAGTAAGTAATAACAAAGATGTCTCTTTGGCTCTTGGAGCTCACTGCTCACCTCTTGGCCCTGTAAATAGTTTATTTGTACATGAACTTGTCTGGGAAGATTTCTACTTTGGTTTATCTACAGGCTAGTAAGTAATATACGTAGAACTATCTGAGTAATGCCATAGTAATGCTGTGATATGCATAAAACATTTTTGGTGATGCTCAGATATTGTGTATTACAATGAGATTATATTTTTGATGGAGATCTGCAGTATATTGTACAACATAAATACTGTTATGATAATGGCAGTAACATTTTTTTTATCCAGATTTTTCTTCATCATATATTGTATCTCTCTTACAAAGTACTTGAAAAATTATTTCATATTCAACACCTATATTGTACACTAACAGTAGCATTTTTTCCCTACATTTTTCACGGAGTATCTCCTCGTGCACTTTGAATTAAACAGCCTGATGCAGAGTCCATGGTATAAATAGGAGTCTTTGCATGGACTTCACTGAACTAAGGAAAACCATTTGAGATGGAAATAGAAAATCTCTTGAGGGTTGTACAAAAGTGCTACCCTCAAACATACCTATCGTCTGTTGCTAGTGTTAAGGATTTCAAATCAGTGATCATTATTAGCAGACATCACTATCATGATTAGATTCTTACTGTAACCTTCTCTGAATTTAAATTACATGGCATGACTCGCTGATCCCCGAGAAAGCAAAAATAGCTCAAACCTTGATTCACACAATGAAACTTGGATCCCAGGAAACATGTCTCCCATCATGCATTCCATTCAGAATTTCAACATCGTCTTCTGCTATTGTAAAATCAAACACCTGCAGGAAAGCATATATAGTTAACATCATGAACACATGATGAGAATCAACAACCTGATATATCTTCTAGTATTTAACTTACCAAAATTCATTTAAATGTGAGGCTGATTTTTTATATATTTTTCCTTTGGAAAATTCTTCTTATGTTTTGTCACAGAAAAGTACTCCATCAAGATGACAGGCCCCACTGGGTGTTTTGCTCCTTTAGTGACTTATTTTTATTTGCAGACTATGTTAAGATGGTTTTGTAGCCTTTATGCCTCAGGCAAGGGCCCAAGACAAGGGTAGTGTCTGGGCTGGTTTTGACAGCACTCTCTGTTGTCACTGCTAGAGGTATAGGAATATCCTGATAGCAATCTCTTTGAAAGAATGAGCTCAGTATTTCACATATATCCCAATGTTCAGTTTAGAGTGTTACAGTTCTCTTTCTAAGACTTTAGACAAAGAGAATTCTTAGAAGATATTGGGACATTCACAAAGCTAGCAAACCAAAGGCTGTCTATCTTTTCTATAACTCTACTTTGACAAAACTTTTACAAATCAGCTAAATACAGAAAGAGTGCTACAGTGCCTCAGTACTAACTCAAACTTGAAAGCAATCACCTGTCTTCAAACACAGGGTCTTACAGCCACTGACTTCTCCTGTGGCCAGACCTGTCATGTGAATGATGGTGTCAGTGCTTTCTTAGCAGGTGTCCTATTGAGACATTATCATCAGGAAGTTGCTTCTGTTCTCGTTGTCAGAGCTCCTCTGTGCTCAGTAAAAAGATTCTGTGGAGCCTGAACTGTAGCCAAATGAACTCCTCCCATCCTGCATTATCCAGCAACCACTGTTTTCTGGAATGATCCTTGTAGTCAAATCTCAGTGCTCTCTCAAGCCTTTTAAGCTTAAACCAGGACCAGTTACAGAACTAGAAACCCTGTATATTATATACTGAGGGTTTAATGAGGACCAGCTTGACCAGAAGTGGTAGAGACTCAAGCCAACACAGAAACACGAGGGAAAGAAAAAAAGGGAGATGTGATAAACAACTGTGCCAGTTTCTTTCTCTCTCCATCTTAAGTGTTTTAAGTTTGGATGTAACACATTTCCTCCGTTGTGTGAAATGAATTGGTGGTGCCATAGAGTAAACTCTGTAAAAAGTAAAATTAATCTGGATTTAAAATATCACTGGGGAAAATAAAGCATAAGGAAGGATTTTTAAACTGGTTTTGTTCTCTGATCTGATTCCCAATACAGTACCACAAGCAGCTGTGCTTGTACCACAGAAGGCAGTATGTATGTCAGAATAAACAGTCAAGGCAGGAGCTATATAAACAGGCATGGCCACCAGCAGAAAGCCTCATTATGTGTATATTGATTTACACCTACACACATACACACACACACACACAGAGACACAGAGAAGGATAAAAATAGCAGACAGAAGTTTCCTGTCTTCTTGCAAAGTTTTTTCCTGATTTGCTAAAACAATTCATACAATAACAGTAAGTTGTGGTTTTGCCTCCCCTAAAGAACGAACACTTTCAGATTAGAGAAATAGAGAGACAAAGAAATTAATGAATTAAAACTATTTGGTATGAAAAGGAAATTTTAAAAAGGTGTGGAGGAGGAATCATGCTGCCAATTCTCATTCATTCCCACTTTTCTTTGTCCAGCCCCTTCATGCTGGGACCTTTTCTGCATGTTGAGTAGAAGGAGAAGGTAGGGGAAGAGGCAGCTCTGGCAGGACTGCGATCTCCCTGGAAGGTCCCCATCTTGGAGAGTTATCCCCAAGTTAAAGCTTTCATAAAACTGTTATGCATAGCATCCAAACTTGACCTATGTGCCTGTCACAAAAAGAACGTAACTATAAGCAGATTAGATGTTCTACAAGCAGACAAGTAGTAAATAGAACTATTAATTAAAAAATCAACTACAAAAGGTCTTCTATGGATTTTTCTTTATACACAGTGATTAGTTCTCCAGTTCTTTTCTGACATTTGTGAGTTATGGTTTTTTCCTACATTGTGGTCATTTTATGGTACCATCATTTGCCAATTTTGACTGAGTTACCCCAGAATAGAACTGGGAAGGAACATGGGAAGGCAGACAAAATATTAAAAACTCTTACTTTAGTCAGACTTGAGTGCATAACCAAATCTTACCTTGCAGTTTTCCTCTATCCGCTCCACTTTTGTTGACTTTGGAATAGTGACAATTCCATTCTGAAAAGAATAATGCTTCTCATCATTAAAATCTGCAGTTTTTAAGAAAATTATCTGTCTTCGAAACATTACAATAAATTCCTCACATCTTCTGAGGTTTTAATTCCATTTTCTGGGGGACATTGACATTTCTCTATGCCATTTGAAACTGCAGTTATATACACTGTGTTGACTTCCAACACACATTACATGGTTTATATCAACTGTGACAGAAATATCATGGTGGCAGAAATGGAATGATGAGGGATACTGCTTGTAACATTTACTTTGGAAACATCTCTTATTGGTGGCTCTTATTCTCTATAACCAGATTATTTAAAATAATTAATATTTGAAATACTGGCATGATTTGTGAACTACATTCTGAATTTCCAGTACAGCCATCAGTTCATACAATATCAACATACTGAAAGCAGAAATACCTTCTGTATAAATTCTGGTTTGATGCACAAACCCCAAACTATTTGCATTTTTTTCCTGAGAAAGGAGGCACATTTTTATTACCACCCTCCATTACCTGAATGCTCCAGCGTATGCAAATCTGTGCTGGAGTTCTGCCATACTTCTTTGCCAGCTGAATGATAGTAGGATGTGTGAGTGCTTCACCTTTGGCTAAAGGACAGTAGCCTTCAAAAACAATATCTCTTCTCCGGCAATAATCAACCAGCTCCTGAGGTCTTTGGAAAGGGTGGTATTCAACCTTAGATAAATAGAAATAGACTTTTAGTAAAAACCCTGAGAGTATGTTTCATAGCAAACATCAATGAAAATGGATATAATTTTTCTCTTGTTTTAAAAATAGAACATGGGTGAAATCATTGCTTCTGGGAAGTAGGTGTAAGGTATTAGTTTTAGAAGACACGTGAAGGGTATTAATCAACAAGTATTTTACCAGTAATTGGCACAACAGTTACCTTATTTTATGTTTCCCTCAGAAACAAGGTGCAGCTGTCTGCCTGACCTGCAGCTGGACTTTCAATACTGCTCTGTTTTTAAGCAATATATACAGATGCACAGTGGAAGTCAGCATCAGGTCTTTTTTATTGGTGCTTTGAGACTACTTTTTCTTCCCCAAATCTATGTCCTTTCCTGTTTCTTTACTAATGATTCTTTCTAATGATCTTTGAGTTGCACAGGCAAGGGGAGGGGGCTGAGCAGGGGCTGGGTTTGCAGAGACCAACCAGAACAGTTTGCTTAGGGTGAGGACCTGACCTTGGAAGCAAAGCCTGTTGGCATGGATTGCACATGGCAAGTCCTGTATTCTGTGTGTGGTGTCACCATCAGCTTATGCAGGGAAGCAATCATGCTGTGGAATGAAGTGTGAAGGAGACCCTTTGTAGGAAAGAAGATCACAAATTGCCAAGAACCAGTTAAAAGAGGAAAAGTAACAAGCTACAAAGACACAGTTGTTGGGAGCAAAACGAAGTTGTTATTGGACAGTAATGATCTCAGAGGAGAGACGTATTCTGGCATGTAGCTAAAGCCAAAAGAGAAACTCTGTAATATTCTTTAATAAGTTATTTAAATAAGTATTTCACAGTTTATACATTGTAAGAAGAATACATTCCTCTGCATTTTGATGAAAGTGGGTAGTGTTTTCTTTTACAAAATACATAATCATGTGATGGATTTTTGTGACCGCTCATCACCATTGTTCCAGGGATCGAACTCTTGCGCATTTTGAAGAAAAATACTCTTCTGAGCAATTACCTCAACACGTGGAATCTGGAAAATTTCTTCTGCCACAAAAAGGACAAATGAACATTTCCTGTTTCTCATCTTTAGTACATGTTGTCTTTTCAGACAACAATAGTCAGGAACAATAGGCTGGCAGTCATTCAACATGAGCTAAGAAAAAACTGTGCCCCTGGAAGGCTGGGCTGAGTCAGCCTAAAGCTGCTATGATCTAAATTACTAGGTGGACTCGGGAACAAGGTTCAAGCAGCAGACATCCATGTCTTCAACCTTTGATGTTTCTTGACCTTTGAGTACCCTTTGTATTTCACGTTTAAATGTGTGAGAGCAGTGCTTAGGTCATACAGTTATTCATTTGTTTGCACCTGAGCCGAATATGAAATATTCTCATTGTATCTATGCAAAACTACGAGGGGAGAAAAGAAAGAGCAAGCAGGGTGTATTACTGGATTACTACAAGAGTAATAAGCAATTTTAGCAGATGTTCTTTACACTAAGTATAGCAAATAATGTAGCTCAGAAAATATTAAATAAAGAATTACATATTTAGGATCAAATTCTGAAACATCTGCAGTGCCTCTATGGCATCATGTGACTTATTCAGCATTTACTACTAATTAAACTGCAAGCAGAATTTACCTGCTGGTTTAGTAAGATTCCAGGCAGCACAGTTCCAGGTTACACCAGAAATGTTTAAATCAAGGGCAGTATGCTGAGATATCACCTGCCTGCTTCAGAAGCAGAATACATAGCAACAGCTACTTCCCATCTGAAAAATCATATTTTGTGCCTTTCTCTGAATCAAGAGACTCCCAAATTTTGTGATTCAGATTTTGTCACATGGAGTAGTGTGTTGGTTGAAGCAAGTATTTTTCTTCTTAGATAGATATATTACTAAAATAACCAAATGCATAAAATAAAATTTATTTTTTAAAAATAAAAAGTTCTGGAAGGTTCTAGCAGTATCTCAATGCAAGGGACTAGGATCCTGAGCTACAAGAGGCATAAGGTGAGTGGTCAACTTTGCTTCCCCTCAAAATAACAATTCCTACTTCCTGCCTTGCCCCACCCTTGCTATTTTCATCACCAGACTTCTCTCAGGCAAGGGCTGTCACATGATGGCAGAGGAAGATCTTGATCTTTTCTGGCTCCCTACCCTGATTGATTGGCATGTAAAAACTGGCATCTGTTTAACAGAACAGTTTGCAGTTCACATTACAGAACAGCTGCTACTTGTTCAACCACAGGGGACCTCCAACCAAAGGGCTGGTTTTTTACAACAGTCGTAGCAAATGGGGAAAAGTTGAGCCCACTAACAATCCTGACACATGGCCCTAGAAAGTCATACCTCAGATGATGGTGCACAGAGGCCTTACTCTTTCCACCCTGCTGTGGTCCTTTTCACATGATAAAGTTTCTGCACATCTGGAATTCAGTAATTTTCTCAGTGGGAATGCTGTCTTACAATTATTTCTTTTTATGAAACTGAAATACAAGCCTGTAAATATTTCCTATATAGAGGAACAGTTCAGGTGAGTTTAAGTACAAAGGGGTTGTTTTCTAATGTCTTATATACATTTCTACCTTGTACAAATTTACACAATAGAAATCAGTGTTAATGGCAATATCAACAAAATAACTAAGTCTCTCTGAGGTCATTACACAGTAATTTGCACTTCTCCAAGACTGGAAAGATATTGATGAGCATTCCTACATGGAATTCATGGAGGAACAGCTTATATTTGGGTTCAGTACATCACTTTAGTAAATGAAACATATATTTATTAAATACTTATAAAATGTATTTTTTCCCTGTAATGAGTGACAGGCCTATGAGCCTTCAGAGAGACTTCAAAGATTTCTTTGAGCATAAATCCAAACTTCCTACTGCCAAGTCAATTATAAACTCTGGCATACACACCTGGAACTTCCAGGTTGTAAGTTTCACTCTATGTGATGCTAGAATAAAGTACCATCATTTACAGTGTTTACCAGTACTTTTAATAGTATATTGAAATTTTAAAAGGTGCTTGCTTATTAAAAAATAACTTAGCAAGACAATATTCTTGAAAAGACAGGCCTTTCCTACTTCTTTAAAAGATATGACAATACTGGGGTTTTTTTCCAGGAACTGAGAAGAAAGGCAGTACTTAAAACTTGGTTTGTAAAATAGAAGTATTGCTTACTTCTCCTGCCTTCCTCATTTTTCCTCTTCACAGAAGAACACCCCCAACTTTCAATTTTAACTGTTGTTAAAAGGACTGTTGTAATTGTAAGAACACCCTGAATTTTAAAAGGGAAGTGGTTTTCCTCCACTCGTTTCTTCAATATTTAGACTTTGTATACAATGACTATTTGCAAATGTTTTGCATTTAGAAGTCCATTGAAAGAGTACACTATTTTATGCATAAATATAGCAAAAAAACTGTATTATAAATTGTGGACAGTGAAATACAGCATTTCCAGTCCCAATTTGAATTTAGAAATTCATTACTTATTTGATGGTGCTTAAGTAATCTCACCATCAGATTCAGTAACTCTCTAACACTAAGCAAAAAACAGAATAAATACTCTTTTGAGGATAATCTGAAGTATAGTTTGTAAGATTCCTTTAACTCTAGAAAAGTATAAATTAATGCTATAACAAAACTGTTCAAGGTGGGGCACTTTGCAGTGGTATGGGTAATTCATTGTTGGATTTTGTTTTCAATTCAGAACAATGCTGTGTAGCGCCTCAAAGAAATTACTAGCAGGGGCCCTCTCCCACCCCTCAGGATCACCACCACCTCAACTTTTTGTCTCCTCTTTTTCAGCCTCAGAAAAAGAGTTTTGTCAAATAGCACCAAGAAACAGCTTGTCTCCATGAAACAGTACCACGGAAACAGTAAGACTGGGAACATTTTGACACTGTGGGTAAGAAGAAATTTCAAAAAATAAAACCTCTTTTTTTCCTTGCAGTGACTTAGTAGAACACTGAAAAGCTACTATCATTTAACAGGCAGTAACAACTCATGCCAAACTCTAGTAAGCCTTTGTAGGTGTGTATGTCTTGAACCTTGGTAAAGTCACCAACTATTAAACAGCCATCAACCTGCCCACCTTAACGTATATTTCAATGGTTTATTTTGAAGAACTGAATTTAAATATTTTATATGGTTTTATGCTAATTTAACATTACTTAATTGTCCTTTAGTGGACAGCTAAAATTGTTTGGTTCTGACAGTCACACTCTGAGCAACATTTTTATGGCTGTTAATGACATTAAACCATAAACAGCTGCCAGAAATCCTGACCACCTGTACAAAGGGGAAAAGCCCGTGCCTGCACTCCATCCATTCCAGTTCCCACATCCCATGTCAGCATAAGCACACTTTCTCTGGCAGGAGGTGGAAGGAACGGGAGCATGAACTTCCAGCACAGCTGGAGGCAGAAACCTGCAACAAGGGAACATTTGTCGAGTGTCCTGGCAGCCTGCCGGTACGTAGGTGGCTATCCTAGATCTGCCTAGGGCAGCAAAAAAAATTTTGCCAGGGCTGTCACAGCACCTGCCTAAATGAGGAGCTCACTGAATTTACATGAAATAGGAAATGAGGGGGGAGCAAGGGAAAGGGCACCCTTGCATGGATCTGTAATTAACTGAGGCTTTCAGTGTTGTTGACAGGAAGTACAAAAGTATCTGAACACAGGCTTTCCAAAAACTTGTTCACTCTGAAGATGCTCAGTGGTCTGTGATTCTTGAATTTTATTTCTAAACTGTTTTATCATCAATAAACTGTCACAGGGACCTTTTGGTTGTCTTAAATCCAGACACAAACAAGTAGCCTGGGAGAAACTGGGTGGGGGAAATAGGAGGAGGGACTTCCCTACCCTTTGGGTCATCTTCCTGAACGGTTTTCAATACGTGAATAGAAATGGAAGAAGAAATTACATGACTAAGGCAACAGTTTGGGTGTAGCCTTTCATGCATAGGAGTGGGGAGGATGTTGCTAGCCAAAAAAACCAGAGTAAAAACCCAAACCCAGATACTTTAAATACATTATCCACTCACCTGATTAACATGTGGAGTAATCACACAGTCCTCCTTTAGTTGCTCAAGATGGCTGATAAGAAAATTGCTTACGCCAATAGATTTACACAAACCTAAAGAAAACCAGAACAAGAAAAAGTTTTGGGACAATCCTAACTACTTGGGTGGATGATTTGAAAAATAATCACTTTCAAGAGACAAAATGATTTTTCACATCATTTCCGTAGAGTAAAATACTGCAAAGAAACAAAGAAAACCAGCACCAAAATCTAGTTTGACAGTGTTATCTGAAAGCATGGCTCTGTCACAGTCACATTAGGAAATCATTTTATAATCTAAACACACTGGAAACTCCCCAGTGTATAAAAACTCCAGGCTAAATTCTGGGAAAGGCTAATGTAGTATAAGCAAAGAACAATTGGACTCCACCAGAATGAAAAGAAGGAAATGGTGTTCCAAGCCACTTGCCAAAACTAAAGGAAAGTGGAACATTTGCTGAGGACTAATAAGGTGTGAGCAATACAACCCAAGGACACACAGCCCAAATGAACCATGTCACACTGCCTATATTTCTGTTAGATCATTACAAGATGTTACGTAACACTCAGTGTAAAACCTTCAATTAAATGAGCAGTATCTAGCAAGATTCATGAAGCTTAAAAATGTAGCTAGATTTCTCAGCTCCTGTTGACAAGCAAATGAAGTTAAATGGGACCTAGGTGATATGAAGGCTATTTTTTAAATAAACCTCAAGTGTGCATGCATGTGTATAAATTAAGAGCTGACAGTCCTGAAATCAGATGTCTTCCTTCAAACCTCAGATGTGATAAAGGCCAACTCCCAGTCTTGGCCTGCCACCACCCCTCAGCCCTGACTCGTCTGGGGTGCTTTGGTCCTTCTGCTGTGCTAAACACAGCTAGCAGGGAAGGCAGCTGGGGCTAGGCTGCAGGGGTCTCCTTAGGCTGTGCATTCTGTGGACCATGACTCAGATTAATTTCTTCAGTATGTGAGCTTTGTCTGGATTGACTTGACCTGCATTTCAGTTTGTTACTCTACAAATGAAAAGTCTGTCTCTGTGTGTGAACACAGAAGTCTGATCACTGTTCTTAATCCAGTATTTATTTGAGCTGACCAATTCTATAAAATGCATAGACATGTGCGTATCTATATACAAGGAAAGAAATTACATTTTTCTAGTCCTCTATGAAATTCTGTAAGTGAAGTTAGTTTACTTCTAATTCTTATAAACAGATTGTTAAAGTCCTAAAAAAAATAAAGTCAGCTTTCACATATTTCAGCAGCATAAGCTAAAGCATAAGCTGCACTGCAGCAAAACCTGCACACACAGAGTCACTTTTTAATGTGGCTTCTTTCATGGAATACCAAAAGAATGAAAATATATTAACATCAAAAATGCCAGACATCTTTCCCTTACAGAAATTATCAATGTTCAAGATGTATAACATAATTAGGTTAAAACCTGCACTATAGTGATTTACATAATTTGTATGTAATCTGCCAGAAGGAGCAAAAGCTGAGCTTTTGACAAACAACCCTGGAGTGTCAACACTAATAAATCATTATGCCACAGCAGTCAGAAAAACACAGTTTTAGCACAATGGTGAACCAAAATATTATACACTATTGTTGAAAGCTAAGGAGTTACAAAACCCATGCCATTATTGCCCTTGAAGAATAAAGCTTTCATTTCAGGTTGAAATAAAACAAAATTCAGTTGCAGACAAGAAACAGTACACTTCCACAAAAAGCTTCCATTTCTTCCCCCTACAGTATGCTCTAAGATGTTTTGCTTCTAACATATTTCTCATAGGAGACTTTGAAGTCTGTTCCATCATGTTAGATTTCCCATCAAGAAATTTCAGGTCATCTATGTTTTGCATTAAAAGTCATCTGAGCCATTCCTACTAAAATCAGTATGACAGCATTCGTGTGTTTAGAGTGATGTCCCACAGAGAAAGCTTAATTCAAAGCTGCCAAGAAAGTAAACATTTTCCCAGGAAACAGAGAAATAATTAGAATTTCAATGCTTTTGCAGAACCAGTATTTTCTTAAGGGAAATTTTTTTAAAAGAACTTTTCTTTAAGGGAATACAATTGAAACATTTCACTTTCATTAAATAGGCATACTTAGTTTGGGTAAAGTTAGAACCCTTCATTTCAACTCCATTGCTTTGGTGTTAGTTACAGGTTAATACATGACAGTTAAAGCGTTTTGACTTTTGCATTAAATTACAATGTAAAATACAAAAAGTATTAAAACAATTGCACAGTCTAACTGCATTAAAAAAATCTTATTCCAATGCATGGCAGAAACATGAATTCAAAACACTGGAATTTCCTGAAAAATAGAGCCTGAATTTGAACAATCAATCAGTGGATTCTACTCTAGAGAATTGCTTCCATTTGCCTGATGGAAGATTAACACAGTTGCTCTGCATTGTCCAAATCTCAGAAAGACTGCCTTTAAGAAGAAGCTTATACAGAATTATTTCCACATTTACATCTTCTGGATTAATTCCTAAGAATGAAGATTTACAAAAACATGGATATGAAACAGAAGGTCTGGTTAGCTCCTGGGCCTTATCTGACAGATTGACATTTGTGACTATGTCTATCAAACAAGATCCATGAAATCATATCAACAGTAGAAATAATAAACCTGCATATTGAGTACCTTGTGTAAAATGGTCCTGACTCATTGCCTTGAAATAACCTGGGAGATGCAGGAGACACATCTCCTTATATTTCCTCTCTAATGGAGCACCAACAGAGGGGTAAGTTCCCCAGAGCTCCTGCCATGGGTCTTAAAAACACCAGAATGCTCTTGAAAATGGGGGCAGGCTTTTTTTTTTTTTTCTTGGGGGGGGTGGGGGGGGAGAGGGTTTTGTTTTGTTTCAATTTAATACCTGCTTAGAATGCTTAAAAATCTCATTTCAGACCATTCAGGCACCATACATGTCGTTAGAACTGTTGTGACTGCAGGTGGTTTTAAAGTCTATACTTCTTTTTAACTTAACCATTTTAACAAGTCCTGAAGTTCAGGTTTCCTGAGATAAGAGCTTGCAATATATTAGCTATAATCTCTCTAGAAAGTACCCTTAAAATATACATTTTTACTGTCTTATTTACAAACTCACAGAGCTTTGACTCAGGGAGAGAAAGCATCCTCCTCATCTGCTTCAGGAAATGATTGGTCTGGCCCCTATGAAGCAGATTTTGAGAAAGTGCCAGGTGCAACAAACAGTTTGCAATTCCCCATCAGCTCCCAAAGGCTCCTGTTCTATCTTCTGAGGCTTTGTTCTATTCCTTACGACTCTCACTTCACAGGCTCAAAGAAAAACTTAGGAACACTGCTTCTTTTATGCATGCAAAAAACTGACTGACCACAATATTGGAACAGAAAATTTCATCCAGCTTTGAAAGCCTATCATGAAACTCTGCAAGACACATCAGAAAACATATGGGCAAAAGAACAGCTGATTATAATGGGGAAAAAAGTAAGGATCTTTTCTATTCTACGCAAAAAAATCTTGGCCCCCACCACATTGGTAATTTCACCACACTGTGTTTCTCCCAGCTACTGTGAAGCACTACATCATGCTAATGGACTGGTTTGCAATATAGTTGAGTATTAAGCTTCAAGCATTTTTTATTGCAACTTAGAGAACGATTGGGTATTTTTATCTTTACTCTGTATAATACCAAATTATACAAAGTTTGATGGGCACTGTTAGTCTTGCAACAGAAAAGCATAAATATACTGTCTTGGCACCACAACACTGTTTTAGTACAATAGCGAGCCTTATCTTTCTCTAGCACTACTACAGACTTTTATCAAACTTCTAAATACTCTCTGGAATATTAAATGGACAAAGCTCAGATCAAAAAGATTTTTTAAATTACAAAACTGGATACCGGGTTTGTGGGGCCCATTTTCCTCCCCCTCCCTGCTGCTCTACATGAGTCAGAGCAAGGGAGAATTCCCACGTCCAGTGAACAGTGCCCATTCTGTTACATCTTCTATTCAGGCCACAGAATAAAAACACAAATGGATCTACTTTTCACAAGAGGTCAACTGCAGTCACTGTATCTTTATTAACGAAGGTTGCACAGGTTGGAAAGGTCCATATTCTCTCTGATACGCACACTGCGTGTAAATCACGTTACTCATAGAAACCGTACAAGATTTGATTTCAGCATATCTTGCTAAATCAGAGCTGTAGGCTGAGAGTGCCCCACATGCAGACTGAAAGCCAAAGCCTTGATAAATAAAGCAGACTACTCTTAGACAGAATCAATGGGGAATTAACTTCTAGATCTGTGAAATAACACGTGTTCCCGTACCACAGGCTAAAATACACAGACGCCAGAAGGCTAAGTGCCCCCTCTGAGAGACACAGGAAGACTGTGGCAAAACTGAAAATACACAAATCGTACTTCCTCCTCCAAAGGATTTCTTTTTAGTCTATTCACTGCCACAATATAGGTGCTTGTCTGCAATTCTGTGACCATTACTCCTGCTACACATCACTTGTGAACCATGATAAACCATGAGGACAACAGAGAGCAGGCATGAATAGAAGTCAAATCGTTAACTTTTTAACTAAAAACTCTTTACAAGCAGCCAGTTTCCACAACTGTTATATGGCAACCTAAACAGCATTGTGCAGCATAGTACTGGCTTAATGCACATTGTCTCTGACCCTGGCTGCTCATTCTATTTCAGTGCAATGCTATCTTAGTTATGTTGACATATTTTTATTCTTACAGTTGACATTACAAATGAGACCAGATAAAAAAACCCAATCCACTACAAGGTACAAAATCAATTGCACTATACCTTAATTCAATAATGCCACCACACACTGTGATGTGAAAATGTGATCAAAATTATCAGCAACTCAGCTATGTGCCTAGAGGCTAATAGAATATGTACCCCCAAAAGTAGCACTTTGGAGGTATTACAGAGAGCACATAAGTAAGATTCTAAATAGTTCGTTCCCCCTGTAACTATGATGACACAGTTTCATAAACTGGGGTACTTTTTGGGCTTCCATATCAGAGAGATAATGATTCCTTCCTAATGGTATGAATAACAGCAACCTAACTGATGTTAATAAATGAATACTGATTTAAAATACTTAAGAATCTAAGGCTTTACTTCAACATATGCAAAACAGATAAATTATGCCTTTTCCACAAATCATGTACATCATTTATTGAGACAAAAAGTTGTTTTAGACAAGGACTTTCCTTTGAAAGATATTTCAACATTGCCTTCTTCACAAGAATTCTTGTGTTCACACTGGGACCTCTTGGTACATCTGTATTAGTACACAACTGTGTATATTTGCTTTAAATCTTTTTGCTTAGCTTGATTATTTACAGTTTTGACAAAAAGGATTCACTTGCTAGCAGAAAAGGCACAAACCATTCACTGTAATAAGTGATGAAACAAAGTCCTCTGAGGACTTACTTTTACACTTAGAATTACCCATGAAGTCCTTGACATTAAGAAAGAAAAATTAGCAAAACAAATGAGCATAGATGTTAATGCAAGTTTAGACTCATTCTCACTTTTACATCTACACCAAAAGGACTTTTTCTATGGCAATTTCTTATTTTTAAGTAAGATACTAAAAATATTAAATTTCTTTATGATCTTTAACATAAGTAAGTGTTGCATTCTTTTTTACATATGTCTTTATTGCTCTCTTATCTGATGAAGAGGGTGTGGTGCAACCAAAATCTTCACCAACCTCCAACCACTTCCAACCCATGAAAACACATCTCTAAACTGTGTTTCTCATAATAACAAACCCACAAGATATCCTCATCTATGCAGACAGAATATTATCAACAATGTGGAAAAAAAAAACGGTTCTAGGCAAATAAGTTACTTGCTTTTGCTTATTAAAACTTTAGTGCAACTTATGAACACAGCATTCACATATGACTTCTACCACCATAAACACACTCAAGACAAACATTTTGTGGAGCTGTAACACAACAGTTTGAATTGTCAGGTGTTCATCATTTGACAATATACATATAGACTTAAAATATGTCACCTAGCAGAGGATGTGCTAGAAATTTGTGCCACCTGCACGAGAACTGTATTTGGTTCACTGAACCCTTTTCCTGCCCACTTTTCAGAACAGATAGAAAATGGAGGAAGAAAATACGATGACTGAACTGGTCTATGCCCAACAATGAAGATGGTAAGAATATTATTAAGGTTGATTAGATATTTTCTTTCACTTGGAATTAAAAAAACCCAACTTTTTTTCCCAAGAACAAAGTTACATGGCTTTAATTACTGGGCTAAACAATTTCTGTAACTTTCTGAGGCTCTCTTCAAATCGCACACATAATCATAACAAAAACATGTATTAAGACACATCAAGGAATTTCTGATGCAAGTAAGAATATTTCACGTCAGCATGAGCTGCACTGCTAAACATTAAAAAGATAAGCAAACAATTTTAGTAAAATGGCAGTGAGTTCAAGTGGGATGTGAACCCACAACAACCACCACAGTACTACTCTTGCTAACTTCAGGCAAAAGCCCTGGCTAGAAGCCCTCATTCTTCCCAGCATTTTTAGATAGAGGGACAAGTTAATCATGTGCATGTGTATATATGAAAGCTTGCTGAGATGATGGGCTAGCCACAGTGCCAAAATCAAGGTCATTAAAGACAGTGCTTATGGAAAGGCTCACTCTGCTAGGAACAGCCCAATTACCAGTGAGCACATATAGTGACTATTCCCCATATCAGAGCAGTTTGCCATCCTGCCTTCATCTGCCAGCCAACAAATGCCTATACAGGAATGTTGCAGCTGTCAAGGGAATATATGACTCAATGTATGTATCTTGGAATGGATTCTGTAGGCAGCCTGGCCTCTCTTCTGAGGTACTGGGGAAGATAATTCCACAAAAGGACAATTTTGAGACCACAAAAATTCAAACCATAGCCTTGATATTACAAGAATTCTAGTTGATTTCAGCTGTTACAACAGAAATAACCAGTTACTATGCACAAATGTCTCACTGATCAAGTTTTAGAATTTTTTTGCTCTCTTCTCCCTCAGCACTGTTTATCCCATAACTCTTTAAAGGAAAACACAAATGCAGGCTATTGAACAAAGACATATGTCTGCAATTCTCTACCTCTCAGCACTGCAGTACAGATAGAATCTTCTTTATTCTGGCTGTGACCTGAGTCATCTGGCTCCTGTGAAACAGCTCCAATCAAACAGGAGCAGATTAACAAGTCAGAGAAGATAACAATAATTTTAAAAAGCATTTAACAGTATTTAAAGAAACTGATTATTAAAACTGTGTTGTCCTCAGGTAGTAGAAATCAGTTTAGCAACAAGATATTTTCTGCTATGAATAGAAAGCTATCGGTTTGGTCTATCACAAGGCACACAGGATTTTTTAATGGCAGTTTTTAGTGCAGGTAAACACTATCCTAAATTCCATTCCAAATCCTTTACCTTATACTTTCAGGTAACTACTAAAATTTTCTAAAATCAGTAAAGAAAATAATAATTCTCCTTTCCCATTCACTTGTTCCTAATCCTCAACATAAAGAAGTTGCAATGGCTGATCGGTAGAAGCTCCTCAGGACGTTGTTCATTAAAAAAATCTTCTGATCACTGGAGCTGAATACCAAGACCAGGTGCAGAATTCTGATCCCTGAGCTACTGTAAGAGTTGGCACAATTCCCTCTGGAAGCAAGGTCAGACCTAAATGCATGCAAATCCCAGGGTCTGAAGACATATGGAAGACAGCAGACTGTAGGACAAAACAGAAATGTCTGCACTGAATTCTTTCTTAACCAGCACATGAATGTCTCATGAATAAAGCAGTTGTAATTCATCAGTATGACAAATAAGCATTCTAATACTTTCTGTATGATTTGGGGAAATGTTCATAATATTTGTCAGTTTGGTTCATGGTATGGAATGATACAACTGCTATAGGTTTGGATACCACCATAAATACCTATCTACCTTTGCTGACCAGAACTGTATCACACTTTTCCCTGAAAAGATATTAATGGAAACCAGCAAATTTAATGACTTGGCTCTGTCTATACAATAGGAATACTACCAAAAAAAAAAAGTATAATGTTGCCTTTGTAGCAAAGAGAAGATAGAGGGCATAAATATACAAATTTCATGTTAAAGAGGGAAAGATGCTGGTAGAACATTTAATGGACTCTAAGGAACCTACTGAAGGGTTTAGCCTGGACAAAAGATGAGTACGTTTAGCCAAAGACTGTCTAGCTCAAGGGCAAACCAGAAAGACACAGGACCATGTTCCAGATGCAATTCAGATGTATTAAAACACCTGAAGAAGGTAAAACTTCCAGGGTGTGTTATTTTAACACAGATAATTAATGTAGCATGTCATACTGTTACAGTAAAAGACAACAATGGCTTTAGAATGCCTAGAAGTGTTTTTGGGCATATCTGTCATGATATCCCTTAGGATTCTGGGAAATTGTTTTTAACCTGAAGTGCAATCTTGAGATCGCTGCTCAGTTGCCTTAGGCAATTAACAGTGTACTCAAGCACAAGGGAGAGTGCTAAAACACGAAGCTTTCTTTCAAGTGTTCCTGAGACTCCAGCCTTGGGGCAGTTACCAGATTCCATTTAGTTTCCAAAGCATGTTGGATCCAAGTAGTGCAGCCCAAAACTTCAGTATGGTGAGCAATCAACTGGAGAGGGTAACCAGATCCCCAACAAACACGATTTAGATTCTCATTTTAAATAGTTCATGTTTCCAGTTCACATCATATCAGGACAAAAGAGTCTTTCACAAAACGCTAACCTCAAATTCCTTTTGATGAAATACAAGAGTAGTGGTAAGCCAGAGCAGGGATTTTTCAGTGATAGCAAAGGATCTCTCTTGTCACTTGAAACTACTATTTTCTATTTATGATCATATTTTGATGTTACAGCTCAACTCCAAACCTTCATTAGGAGTATATATAAGAAGCACTACTAAGCAGCTATGGCTTAGGAAACAGTAAACTTAAGGATGCCCACACATCTCAATGAACGCACATCTACCAATTCCACACCAAGTTCATTGGCACCTGCTGCATTCAAATAGCAATGAACCTGAACAATAAACCCTCTACAGCCAGAGGTACTTGGGAGTTTATGAAAATCAGACTCTAGAGTATGATTTTTAACTATTTATGCAAGTTTTCTGCTTCCTAAAATATTTGTTTTAATAATTCTGACAAATATTCAGATTTTTTAAAACTTATTCCACAAACTTTCTATTTCTTGGGGAAAGGGTCTTATAAATTAGTGCAGATTGACCTGGAATGGGCAGAGACCCAGCACCTCTGTCTCTCCTCAGTTAGCTGGGTGGGAAGACACTTGAGGCCAGAGCCCTGCAAGTCCTTTGTTACTGCAGCCCTGTGTCCCAGCAGCTCCGTGTGGGCTCTCAGATGAACCTGAATGAATCTTTGTAGACATGACTTAAAAAAATTCTCTCAGAGCTATGAATATAGATGGAGTTGGTATTTTGCTTGTGTCAACTTTTGACCAATGTGACCAATCTAAAAGTTAATATAATCTTTAAAAAAAAACCTTTATAAATTTTTACAGTCTTGAGTACTAACAGTTTATTTACTTTCCTTCTAGTGTAATTGATAATAATAATAGATTATGAATAATTTACATTATTTTAAAATAATGTTTCTTGCCCCAGGTAGGTGCAATTTTGCAGAATCAGTATTAACCTGGCTTTAAACTGAGGAATAAGATTTACAAATATGTGCATTCAAAATATCTGAGAATACAGAGATGTGATTAAAGAAATTCTTGGTAACTTCAGCCAGATCAAAGACTTTGTCAATACTTACATCTTTTAACCACCTCACACAACTCTTGCAGATAGTTCCACAACACAAACCAATTTGTGTTTCTACAGAGGACAGTGGTTATTGTCTCTGCACTTCCAGATACTCTTCAGGATGGACACAGCTAGCTACTAGACACACTACCAAGATGAATAATTTCAATATTACCTTTGTGAATTGACTGCAGAAGCAAATTATTTGTTTAAAACGTCAATCCTTGAATGTGAAGCATTTAGTTTCTAACTTTTTTTTCCAGAATAAACATTTCAAAAAAAAAAAAGTTAACAGAATTCCAGACAGGAACCAATGACTACCTGAACTAATGTCAAGTTCAGAGTAGACAAAGAACTCACTTGTTCATAGGACTTAAAATTTCTTCCTCTAATAAATGAAGATTTTATTTTTTTCCTCAAGTAAGGATTTTGACCAAATCCTATGTTCAATTCAAACCAAGGCAAACATGTTGCTCACATAACACATAGTAAGTTAGAAAGATATGCAGCAAGTGTTTAATCTTCAGTGGAAAATCTAGTGGTTAACCATGCAAACAAATTATTTAAGATTTTGCTCAGGAATCATTGCATTTCCAACTCCAGAGTGGTTAGCATCTGCGTGTCATTTCAGGAACACATAGTTATGGTCAGGACATCCAGAGTCTGTATCCACTAAAGCAAAAGTGTGGAAGTTAAGGCTCTAAGGCACTTGACTCAACCAGACTATTAAATTTTCCTTCCCCTGTAACTGATCTGAGGTAATTTTGACAACCAGAGTTGGAAAACTTACCCTCAGCTAAATGAATCATGAGTCTACAGAATGCTTAAATTCAGAAAATGACTGACAGTAGCAACACGCAAATTGAACAAAAATGTTGAAGAAATGCAACCACAGGAAAAATAAATACAGCATGGGATGTCTGTAAAGAGGTATCATACACAGGGACAAAAATCAAAGGCAACTTTTCTCTGTTTGTGAGAACAGCAGTAGTATTTCCAGTGACTTATTAAAAGACCACTCAATAGCTCATGGTTTTTTCCATTAGGAAGATGTAGAGAAAGAAGAAGTTGCATAAGATAGGAAAGATCACAAAGATGCATGCAGAAGCAGAATAAATGGGATAGGATAGGAATAATAATAGAATGTGAAAAATACAACCTGTTTGCAGCAAATTAGGATGGCATATCTAGGCACAAAGGGCATGCAGTAACTTAAATACGCATCAGAAAAAAAACTTCACAGTGGAAAGATGAAATACCTTGTGGAATAATCCATCTTTGGATGCAAGAGTCATTCCTACTTTGAAATACTAGGTCAGTGAAGCATTTCTTTAAAAACTGAATGTTGTAATGTCTTACATGGCAGAAAACGCTTTCAGCAACTTCTCTTATGCTCAGTATAAAAAGAAAGAACAAAAGATATAACAAAGATAATTTACTTCTGTTTTTGCAGAGCCAGAGCAAAAATAAATGAAGGATTGAAGTGTAAGAGGTGCATGGCTCTGATAAAGCTGGTAGTGAAACACAGCCTGTAATTGCCTTTGTACAACTCTCCTGCTACAATCACTATTTCAGTAACTCTGGGTTAGTGGATAGGCTATTTTATCCAAGAAGTCTTCTCCTCACTTGTGGAACTTCTCTGAAGCTACAAACAGGGTGGCCCACATGGCCCAAGAATGGCATGACAGGATCTTCTCTCACACTATTTCTAATAATTCTGCATACTTCAGGAGCAAAATCGTCCTACTCAATCAACAGTCTACTCCTCCTATTGCTATGAGCATAAACTGAAGTTTGCTGTGCACTGAAAATCAAAGTGAGTTATCCAAACTTGAGAGAGTAGCTCTGTTCTTTGACAATTCTTCCCAAAAGTTAGCACCAAAGAATCTGCAGTTGAGTATTCGTTCCTCATTTAGCCATTTTATTTTGTTAACTTTTAAAACACAAATGCAGTTATAAAACACCACAATGTACGATAAATTGGAAAATGGCATCATACAATTATTAAAAAATATCTAAAGGAGATAAAATTTGGCATGATTTATACTTAAAAAGAGGAGGTTACTACAAAGATGTTCTATAGTGTTCAGTGGTGTTCTATAGTGGCATAGAGATTTCAAGAAATCAGTAGATTTCTTCAAGAAGCATGCACACCATTATTAATCTCATGGACAGAATTTGACTGTATTATTTACAAGCAGCACCAAATTGCTAATGCTGCAATTTTCAAAGAGATTTTCATAACTTACACACCCAAATTCCACTGAAATATGAGCATCCAGTTCAAATTAGAGTTTTTTAAACATCTCTCACTATGAGTTTCCCAATCCCAAAGCACACTATAATTCCTTCTTCTAAGGTAGGTTTTGTTATTTATCACCTTTCTCATAGAGCTCTTCCATCGCTCTCCAGGTTTCAGCTCGGACCTCTCGATTGCTTTTACCTGGAACTTGTGCATCAGGCCAGTGTATCAAATAAAGATCTAAAACAGAAACAGAACCAGACTGCTTATTAAAGTGTCCAAAAAATAAATATATCAAAGCACATGAGACAGCATTTGACCTCCACAATGGCCCCTAACACATTATCATCATAATAGTTCCAATTACTATTCAGTGATCATTACTGTATATATCCAGCTGTAATAAATGAATTCTGTAACATCACATTAACAACTGAGGCTAGCAGAACATGCACATGTTCCACATGTTTAGGTCACTGTAATCAGAATTTCATGGTTACATATGCACTTAATAAACTTTCCACTCATAACAAGCCCCATTTAAATCAAAAGGATTTTGGTCACTGGAATTATGAGTGGACTACTACTTACTAAGTGCTGCAAGTCTTCCACTTCACGGAAGATAAATACATTTGACAGTTCTGCAGATATTTTATACAACCTCAGCAATGGGTCTGTCTTTTTTCTTTCTAAAGAATACTTCCACTTATGAATTTCTGTTGGAAACCACAGCACAGTCTATACGCAGATTTTTTGTCTTAAGTTTTGTGGCAGCCTTTGTGATTTTTTTAAAGAAATTTTTAAAACAATATTTTAAGGTGAGAAAATTATGCTTTATTACATTTTTTTGGCACGATTAGCATGATTTCAAACACAATTAAGATTTACCACTGGTGAAGTTCCCATAGAATCATAGAATCATTTCCTAATACCCAACCTAAACCTTCCCTAACACAACTCCATGCCATTGCTCAGGTCACTGGTCACCAGAGAGAAGGTACCAGTGCTGCCCCTCCACTGCCCCTCGTGAGGAGGCTCTTTGTGTGCTGTCTTCCTGCAAGAAAAGACTTCCATCAATTGAAAAAGGAAGCACTTCCAACATAAATTGAGAAATGTACATGTACTGGACTCAAGAGTTCCAAATCAGATTTAAATTTTAAAAATGACAGGATCTCTAACTCCTTTGTAAGTTTGTAGACACTGCTAGACATTCTGAAGGAGAAATTTAGAGATACTTGGAAGACAATTACATTTCTATTCAAATTCTAACTGCAGATTAAACAGGTAACTGCAGGTATCCCAGTCAAACAGGTTTTGGCCTTTGCTGCATATATTAGTCTGATGAAAAACAGGAAAAGAAAGTAAATAGATGACTGAGATGTGTGCCATTTTCTTTGTGCTTTATAATATTCCTTTTCTGGCAGTTCAGATAGAGTTAAGAAAAAAACCCAACTTGTTTGCAAGAAGAGGTTTTTACTCTTTGACTACACCACACCATTCATTTACAGCACTTCTTTGTGAAATACAGATCCTCTGCATTGCAAATAATGAAAAAATGGAGAAAAAAAAGGAAAAAAATTCATTTTATTCACAATTTAATGACTGCACTAATGATTATTGTATCAGGGAGTTGGTATATTAGCTTTCTCCCTCTAAAAATACAAATTCAACCTTGATTTACGATGAAAATGTAACATGAAATTCACTATAATACACCAGCTCCAATTTTGGTACATCAATGCAGCACATTAGAAGTGCTTTACTTACCTTAAGAATCTAATTAGAACAGTACAGAATTCTGTATAGTAAAATACATTAGAGAGATAGCAAGGCAAACATTTTGTATGTGTCAAAAAAATCACAAGCTACATTTGCACTTTCTGATATCAATAACCCATTTAAATACAACTTCAAACTTTTAGGCTTTTAAATACAATAGCTCTGACAAGCAAATAATCACTTATGTATAATCATCTGCAGCATCTGGTTTTGTATCACATATAAGGAGAATGTTGCTCGCTCTTTGGCCTTTTATCCATAAAGTCCACATCCAATTCCACATGCATTCTTATTCATCACCAATCTATGAATAATTACTTCTTCACTAATTTCTCTGAGAAACGAAGTTGTGTTTATTAAAAATATATACCAATGTATGGCATTGGAATAAATACCAATTCTGTGATATTTAACTGAAAACTAGTATTGGGATATTGATTAAAATGTTCCATGAGGTTATGTTCAAAACTCAGGACTACTGAAATACTGTTGCAAATAAAATTTCCACTAATTTATATTAGACATCAACCTAAGGATTAGCATTAGGAATTGCTAACATCAAGTATTCATTTTGATCCAAAATTACATATGCTACTGGACCTACTTACTGCATGGAGACTGCCATGTTTGTATTTAAACTTTTTTGCTTGTATAAAGCAAGTGTCGTATATAAGTGAAAGTATCTACCTCACAGAAAAATGGAAGAATTTTATTTTTTTAGTTGCTGCTTGCTATGTTCTCCAAACCAGACTAATAAGAACTGCTTAACTATGCAGAAAAATGTCATTTAGCAAAAATAATCAAACTTCAGCAGAATTTCACCACCAGTTACTTCTCCAAAAGCCTGACTATTCAGTGAGACACCACAGTTTGCAAATGCTCACAGAAATAGTTACATCATGGATTTCCACAGACACAGATGCATTGTACTCTGCTCAGGAAACTTAAACATTCTCCAAAGAAAGACTTTTAAGAGATTCGATAACTGAATGATCTCTGGCTTTGGACATCTAAAAAAATGCAACACATCTCCTGTCTCTGTATTAGTGTCTGAGGCCTCTGATGCAAACAAGACTAGCTGCTGGTCCTTTAATTTAGGAAGGTTTTGTTACTAGGTACACCATGTCCATATCACCCTATTATGTTTATTTCAATTTAGGCTTTCTCATTTAAATAAAAATTATTTCACTTTTAGAAATATTGGCATATAGGGCTAGAAAGCAATCTACTAAATCAGCAAGTACAGTCTTCCTGACTGCAAGAAGTATTCATGAAAGATGTGGAGCAAAGGTGCCTTATCTCATAAAGAGTAGAATAGTCGTCCTGCCAGTCATGTGTAAAACACCTCAGCACAGCTAGGATCTTACTTCTACTGCATCTGTTAGAAAACTTTCCCTCATACCTGCAGGCCACTAAAAACAAGCACCTCACAAACCAAGGTCTATGATTTCCTTTTTATTTGTACACACATTCACACCCTACACCCACACACATTTTCTTTTGCTTAAACTATTTTCCCTCCTGGGGTACTGTGTTTGTGAGAACACAAACACTCTTAAATTCCATTTGGAGGCAAGAAATTAGCTTTAAATCATTGATTGAAATACCTTAAAGCTCTAGTAATCAAGAAATATATAACTTTATCACTGGGGTTTTTTAAGAACAGACTACATTTTTGTTGAGAACAAGGTTGTGCCTTGTAGCATGGGAAAGATTAATCAGTATCTTGAGATGCCTTCCAACTACGTACTTTTTAAAAATAAACTTGAATCAAAAAATCCACCTTGAATCACAGTATCAGGATGCACTTGAGAAAGAAGAAAAAACCTCCAAACATTCACAATCTGGTTTTGTATTTACCAGCTCTTTAAAACATCCTCTGCAGACAGTCAGGCTGTAACGGTGCAGCAATAAGCGAAGGCCTAAAGGTCATTAAATATCAATGCACAGTGGTGCAGGAAAGCTAAAACTAACACTTGAGTTGCTTTCACACAGACATTTAAAATAGAATGGCTTATTGCTTCTTAGTGGCTGCAGCACCTACAATGAACACACTTCCTCTTAACTGGAAAGTACAGGGCCATTTTACACATTTAAAAGCCAACATGATGTTGTGGAAATAAAAGTTTGCAATTCTATTCAAATCTCTAATACAATGTTTTTTAAAAAGTCAAAATTGACTAAAACAAACCTAGTTGTATGAAAAACAAGCCCTGCCTTATAGCAAGCCTAAAAGCAAAAGTATATTTTGTAATGTTTCCCAGCTGTCTTAATGCAGTGATCGTATTTCCTTGCTTTTCTCAGCAGCCACTGCACTTAATATTGATATGATGTATTTTTCTTTCTCGCTCAATCCTTTTTGTTTTGTGTTTCTTTCCATTGAACAAGGGTCAGTGTGAAACAACCTCCAAAGTGTTTTGAAGCAATACAGAATCTGGATTACGATAACTCACTCATTTCATGTGGCTCATCTATTACAGTGAAGATGCTGATAGCGCATTTCTCCAGCTCCAGCTGGGGATTTGTCATAGGCCAGATCTGCCTGAATGGGACAAACTCGGAACAGTCGAAAGGAAAATAAAATTGTTTATGAATTCGGTAACCCACAAATCAGCATTCAAGAAGTTACTTTAGAGGCTGGATCTAAATCCCAAGGAATGTATTCTGCTACTGCCAAACCTGTAATATCTGCTGCCATTTCATATTGGTTTACTGTGACTGCTAGTTGAGGATCACATTTAGAAAATGGAAGGAGCACAGTATCTGTTACAACCACTGCCCACAAATAATACAAATTTCCATCATGTCATGGATATATAATCTACCAGCTCAAATAAAAATCCTGCAACACTGCTCTCCTAGTACCATTTGTCTGAGAAGTGTTTATTGAAAAGGCTTCATATTAAGTATTTTACATGGAGCATTTTTCTCTTAAAAAGCTGTGACTGCTTTCAACAGCTCATCTGTTTCAACAGCTGGCATTCTATATATTGATAATGGACAGATTTATTAATTCCTGTTAGATTATTTCCCAGGTTTCTAATTCAGTCTTTATGGATGGACTCAGTAACCCATAAAGACCCTCAAGAAAATGAACATGAACAAAAAGCTTAGCTGCACATTTAGCTGCCAGGGCTCCTGCAGCTTTTTCTTTTTGTACTCTTCTAAATTACTAACTTTCCCTCCAACAGAAAGATCTAACATCACAGATGTATTATTTAGGATCTTTCTGTTTTCTTTATGAACTATGTATCTTTACAAAAGATGTGAACCCCCACATACTTGGTTAATACCATAGAATGAAATCAGGAAATTCTGATTTATCCGGATCAGCATTGATTTAGGTCACTATGGCTGACTAAGTGGTCCAGGAACAGCGATATAAATTTTCAGATATCTCCACATCAGTGGAAGAAAGGTGAAGAAGAAGGGAATATGAGTGAGTGTATTAAAAAAAACCAAAACAAAAATTTTTTTAAAAAAAGGAAAAATGTAGTATGGAGACAAATTGTGCAGGGAGCTGTAACATTCCTTAATTGGTCTTAATAGTATGTGCACAAGAAGTCTCAGCTCTAAACACATCTGACAAACAAGTTCTGTTTATGCCAGTCCAAGGATTCACTCATATGGTGACAGCATTAGTACATTTCTTGCTCTCAGATATTCTTCTTCTTCTTTCAGGCATTTCTGCTTAGCAACAATACACAAACTCAGTATTTTTGTGAGCATCTACTCCAATCTACTACCTGAGAAAATAAGAACAACTTACAGTACTAGAAGGAATCAGTGCAAATGACTTCTTGGAAGTGAATCAAGTTTTCCTCTCATCAACATTCAGCACCAGTGCCAGAGCAAGCAGAAGAAAAAAGAAAGCAAACACAAGATATAACAGGCAGAAAACAGAGAGGAGGAATAATGTTATTTCTCAGTTTAAAGGAGAAAGTCAGGGCTTGAAACTTTGAGACCTGCATTTGCACGGGACAAACAGAAAGGAATTTTAATTCATTCTGCATTATTCTGTACCTGTGGAAGAAGTTAAGGGATACATTTCCAAAAAGAATGGAGCCAAAGGTGTGCATACAAGAATCTCTGTCTAACAAATACAAGTTTTGCCTTGTTCACCTTGTAAAGTAGTCAGCCAAAAAAAAAGCCAATGAATACAGCACACAGCTGCCATTAATATTATACATTATTAATTCAGCAAAATTCACTTCCTCATTGAAGTTTGCTTATTGCTAAAATAAGCAAATATGTTTATTTTCAGGTACCTCCTCTCCTGTGACCTGTTGCAAGAATTAATTGGCATCATTACTGCAACTCTGCCTGTGTAATAAGGTAGTAGCAATATTACATCTTTGACTACAAGGAGTTTATGATCAGGGTAAATTTACAAGTGCAGTGTTAGTTAAGCTTTTAGTTTTCTAAAGTCTTGTAGATACTTCTAAAATTTTCCCCAAAGCATATTCCATCAGACAGACCAAACCAAAGGCAGTATACAGAATTTTAAAAAGTTAAAAGATCTACAAAGTAAGTTTCAGAAAGGACTCCCATTCCTTGATAAAAAGAAAATAGACCACCGAAGAAACCAGGCATCTTTGTCACCCTGTTGCCAATATATATTGTAAAGTCTATAAATCCTTATTTCATAGGTTTTGGGTGTTTTTTAGCAAAATATATAAAACTCACATAGTTGTTCCTCAAATAATTTTACAATAAAAAATACCTTTACAAAACATTTGCAACAAGAAAAAACTCTGTGCTCTCAACTGTACACATGTGAACTTCCTAGAGAACAAAGAGAACAAGAAACCTGCAAATGTGTAAATAAAGGCAGAATTTGGTTTCTTCGACCCATCTGTACTACATAATTGTTTTCAGAACTCATTCATCTTTGCAAGTACTCCCATGGAAGGCACAATAAATGAGCTATATGGAAAGATTCATACCAAGATACTCAACACCAAGTCTTTCACATGACTCCAGGCAGGCCTTTTTTGTGCTTTCATAGCCACAATCACTGTGCCAGAGTTTGGTAGTTATCCAGAGGTCCTCTCGCTTCACAGCACTCTCTCTGATGGCCCTTTGGAGGAGGGATTCACAGCCGTATCTTTTTGCTGTGTCAATGTGACGAATGCCGCATTTCTGTAGGGCATGGACCACTGCAGTGTGGGAATAGCCACCCTGGTGGGAAGTACCTAAACAACGAAAGCAGAAGTGAATTGTCAGCAGTGAATTATGAGGGGCATATTTTATCATTGTTTTCAATTTTTCCTTCTTTTTTTTTATATATTGACACAAAACCTTCTTAATTAATTTTCATTTCCTAATAGTAAAGGAATGGGAACTGACTGATCTTTAGGCTTGTAAAATACATGAAAAGGGAGAAGTTAGTGCTGATCAGAAGTAACTCCATCAAAATCAAATATCAACAGCATTTAGCTATAAAGAAGTGATTTAAGGAGTTAGGCTGAAAATCATCAAAGATAAAACACATACTTTATGGAAAATTAATATATGTCTCTTAATTTTCATATAGAAGCATAAGCAGATGAAAATATTTTAAAGAAACCAAAACCCCAAACTGTGGAAGGTATCTTTTCAGCTTTATACCAGCTAGGCTAGTACTTTAATGCCTTAGAAAGCCTCGAGCAGCCTAGAGAGGTAGCATGGGCGATCTAGCACTTTAGTAGCTCTAAAACAGGCAGCAACGCCAAACAACTTCTAAAACCATTTACTTTGCAAAAAGCATATCCTGAAACCTTTATTCTGTTGGACTCTTGGTAGCTTGAAGTTATTATTACATTGTACAATCCCAGGCTGGGCCATACTGCAGGTGCCATTAACCAAAACAATGGAATCCTACACAGGAGTTACAGAATAGGCATATGCAAGGAGTTTCAGTAACAAAATCCTGTTACTGTCATTGTGTGGGGATTCACTGGACGTGTATTTTGCATGTCAAGGGGACGGAAGGAGGAGGAGACTCAGCAGGAAAAGCAACCAGCAGGAGGACTTCAGATAAAGAACTGGTTGAGAGCAAGGAGGATGATGTTTCTACTTACCCTTTCCTGTTAGTTGTTTTTCCTGCCATGAGCCCCTCACCCATTCACCCTCACTCCACACACTTCCCACAAACAGTATTTTCTAGTTTGTTGGAGGAAATGCTCAGTCAGTTCCAGTCAGCTCCCAAGTCACCTCCTTCCAAGCTGATAACAGTACTTAAAGGCCCTCATGCCGTAAACAACAGGCAGCACAAAGTGGTTCTGTCGCTGACTTCAGAAATGGCCCTGCACAGTCCTCAACAGGCCACAGCAACCGGGCTTCAGCCACTGCTAAATCTAAATAAATGAATAAAGGACTCCAGGTCAAAGAATTATTTAAAGTGAAATTTGTGTCTGTTCCTACCCTTCTCTTTCCCTCCAAACATGGTATTTATTTGTACCTCAAGGACTACCTCCACATTATGAAATTGCCCCTGCAAATGGCCACCCAGACTGCCAGGAAAAGGGCACAAATGAAAGCACAGGTGCTCCTCCTCAGAGCTTCCTAACCCCAATGGGGCAACAATGCCCAGGGGAGGTTGCAGGACTTTCTCACTCATTTTAACAGCACGCGACAAGGCAGAGAACTTATGTAAGGCAAGCCAGGTTTTCCTAAATGCTTATCTTTTTTGCTCATTCCTGGTCTTAGAAGGAAAGCCAGTAAGTCTTGCCCAACACTCAAAGTCATTTACACTAAGATATAATATGGTTGATGTCACATCCATAGAGATCAGGATCATGACATCCTGCTGATCACAGTAGGACAATTTCCACTTTATATTTGAGACCAACAAAATGTGGAGTACTGAATTCTTGACTTATCTTCATAGACTTTAAAGTGATGAAATTATAATACTATATTCCTATAATTTTGACATGCATATCATAAGTAATTTACTTTCATAAATTAAAAAATACATAAATAAAGTTTTTAATGTTTTAAAAGACAAAACTTTAAATCTTTTTTTCATAGCGACTAAATATGATTACTAATTGGCTTAATTTCTGAGCCAACTAAAAATAAATGTCTCTACAACTTGTTTTACATCAAAATAACTTAAGCCAAGTCAACATGGTTTTCAAAATAGCTATTTCAAAATCCTCATGAATGTTTAAGAATTTTAGATGACTGCAATGCTACTACATTACAATTATGGGCTAAGAATATATATGCAATTTTACATTATTCAAGTCCAAAAGGAATTTCAATACGGAATTATATAACTAGCATAGAAACATTACTATACTTCTTCATAACAAACCCTTCACTTTTAATATGCTGGTACTGGTGCAAAATAAATGAGGTTGTAACTATTGTGTCTGTTTCTGGCTGAATGGACATTTCTAAGCACAGAATGAATGGAGTTCATTTAGAGGTCTTGCAAATGGACTCTGACTCTTTTCATGCATAATGGATTTCAGTAAGAACATTTAGGACAAACAACTTTTTTTTTTTTTTTTTTTTTTTTTTTTTTTAATTTAACCCTTTAAGTTAAAGGGAGAGAGGGGTTAAGAAGGAAAAATCAGAAGAATTTTGTTATTGTTCCCCATTCAGTGATGGCACGCACACTTGTTACACAAGAAATAAAGACAGCAAGATCAATCTGGAGGAAATTATCTCAATTTCTATGCCTAAAAATGAACTACAACAGTCCTGGTACACTAAACAGTAATTAAAAAGAAATCAGCAATTATTTAATATTACCACTTTGCAAGCCAACTTAATCATGAACAATAGGTTGATAAGCTAATTATGCTACTAAAATAACACTCCTAGACTTTAGAAATCACAGTTTTCTTGTGTTTACACATGTGATTAAAGAAGTTACAAGTCATAGATGCAGAAGGATGACAAAAGAAGGTGGAATGACTGAACTTTCTAATTTTTTTAATATTAGAAATTCAAACAATGCTATTTCAACACATTAACATTCTTACAGGTTTGGGATTCCCCTTTGCTCATAGCGACGTAATTCACACTGTACATGTATATTTAAAGACAAAATTCAATCATGCATTTAAAACTAGTATGGACCTGCACCCTTTCCATCCCCGTCCTGTTTCTAAAAATATTTAATACATTTTTTTCCCTAGAATTCGCTGATAAGAAATAGGAATTCCTTTCAAGAAACTCTGTCAAATATACGTACGTTTGGAAAAGCTTCCTATTTTCTAGCTAGTATTTTAACTTGTTTCCTAGGGAAAGAGCACTGTTACCTCACTGACTGAACTAAGCCAAATTTGACAGATTGGAAGATGTGCAAGACAATTACATTCCTATGGATTTTGTGAAAAACTGGGGGTTGTAAGGGACAAGGATACTGCCGTGAAAATACGGATAGGTCAGAGGACACAAGTCCATGGAAAGTAGGCTTAATTAGTTATGCTGTTATTTTGTCACAGTTACTCATCACTTTGTTGGTACCCTGAAGAACACTGCCATCAAAACTGGAGTGAGAAAATGCTCTGACAACCCATAAAATGATACAAAGATTATCAGAAAGGCAGAATCCTTTTCATAATGCAGTTGCTACAGGGGACAAAAACCCAACATGCCAATCAGCAACACCTCCCCCAATCCCTCAAAAATAGAAAATCAGCAACATCTCCACCTCTGACACCACCAAATATGTAGAACAAGTAACAAACCACCCGCTATCCCCCCTCCCAGATTTATGCACCAGCTCAGCTCTCAGCCTCATTAAACTTTCTGTTCTCCCTCGCGAAGCTGTAGAACTACAGAGAGAGATCCAAAGCACCAAAAGTTTTTCAAAAAGAACCAGGATCTACTTTCTCTCCCTGCTTTCTCCCTCCCTTTATGGAGAAACGTCTTCATGTTCTTTATGAAATGTGAAATGATTATTCATTTGCATATATAAAAACGTCCAGTGATATGAATAACTTTGGCAACTTGAATTCAGTGGAATAACACTAGGCAAGTTCCTGCTGGTGAAACCCCAGCCAGAATAATCAGAGATCATGTCAGAGATTAATGATCTTCTGACATCAGTACTAAATTAAAAGAGTTGACAAAGAAAACACCTGCAAAAATGCCCATTCCTTGCTGATTTTTTTATCTCCAAGTAAGAACTCTCAAAAGCAAAAGCTCAAACATCCTTTTATCAATTTTTACACACTCATTGTGTATATTTGGTACTGTATGCCATAACAGGCTTGACATACCTCATTCTATTAGTTTTATTTCTACTAGTTCAACATTACATCAATATAACATCTTACGAATATATTGATTTTTTTTTGTGTTCATATAGTTTGATTTCCTAATTACTTTATGAGCAAATGTGATGATAAAACATAAAATGGCCATACGTAATGCAAATGAACATATAACACATTTCAAGGTTAACTGCTAATCCACTCACAAAACCACATGCCTCTTCTATGGAAAGGCTCAAGGACAGACAATCCTTACTTGCTGTCCATCTTACATCTTCCTCCTAATTTTGTATTCATATGATCCTCTGACAAGCTGACTCAGATGGTTAAATGGCCAAAAAGAGAGAGTACAGTTTCAGAATTATTCATGAACCTGAATAATTCCTCAGAGGTGAAAACCCACTAAATTTTGGGCCAGGGATGGAGCAAAACAAGTTCCCCCCTTGGCAGCCACAGTTAAATAATTTGATTTAATAAATGCTTTTATTCAAATTAAAAAAAAAAAAATAAAACCACGGTTGTGTCCCAGCCAATCAGCAAACGATCAGAAAGACCTTCTCCATGAACTTGTCTCCTGGAGCCTTTCTTTCTATTATATTCCCCAACACCATCCCTACAGCTGCTCTCAGACAAGCAGATAATGTCACACTAACTTTCTATCACCACAGCACTAGAACCCAAGTGTTCTTACTGCCATAGTAAACTATTTGGCACAGTTTTATCTTAACAGGGTCAGTTACTCTGAAAATCCTATGTAGCATCACAGGACGAAGTATTCAAGCATCCCCTCTCTTCTGGAGTGTAGGGTTTTCCTCTGCAGCAGGTGAAATCAAAGTCAACCTCGCTATGAAGTTCCTATACTTTACCATTTTCATGAGGCAACTAGAGACTATTTCAAGCCAAGAGATCCAAATTTAATAACAATTACTTTTACAAAATAACTTGGATAATTTATTCAGAGTACAAGACTGGCACCCAATGTGTATATAAAACAGGGCAGCTACTCCTGAGGGAATGGAGCCTATAGACACAATCGGCTTCTGGAAAAACTGGTGGGACCCCATCAACAATAACAGAGAGACACTGAGCACACTCCCTTATATAACCAATGGTTCTCTAACTGGTCAGAATGAAAACAGCACACAGGTTTATCTAAAACTCAGTCATTTAAGGCAAGTTTCTCCTGCTTCTGTAAAAGTTATTTGGATTATGAATGGTTTGATTTTTTTAGTATGTACATTTTACTTTGGCAATGCTTCTCTTTCTTATTCTTTTGTTTGTTTGCTTATTTGTTTGCTAAACAGATGAGGCATTGCTTAGTGCAAAGGTGTCACTCTGGGACTGCTTTTCCTCTGTATGACTCAGAAGACACTAACAGAATTCAATAACAGAAGAAAAAAAGTAAGCAAGCACAATTTTAAACTCCGTAATTCTACTCAGGCAAGTCTACACAGGCACCAAGAAACAAAATGCAGGAATACAACCTTGCCTCAAGGAAAGAGGGTAGGAGAGAGCCATTACATGTTTATTATGTATCCAGGGAAAGGGAAGCCAGAATTGCTGGTTTTCTCTCTTCCTGAGAGGAAGGAAGAAATAGCAATGAGCCATTGTTGATAGAAGCACTCTATTCCCTCCATCCCAAAGAGACTCTGGTTGTAAAGGATATTCAGATCATCTACTGTAAAATGACCACACATTTCTGTTCACTGACCCACCATTTATCTCCTCAGAACCTTAGACAGGAAAGTAGGTTCAAGAGCAACTTCTCAGAAAGTGTCTCACAGCAATCCCAGAAAGTCTGCAAGTGGCATCTGACATCAGTGGGATGCTATTGCTCTGATACGGCACCAATTCACTAATGTATTTCTGGCAGCAGAAATAACTATCACCCCAAAAATGCAAGTATTTTTTCAGCAATAGTAAAGAGATTTCCACTGGAAAAGTGCCAGATATTTAAATTATTCATCTGTAGAAGTCAAATATTTTAATCATGCACAACTTATCAATAAAATCTGAAAAGAGACCTATACATTTGAAAGGCAATTATGAATGTGCAATTCACGTAGACATTTCATAAGCAGAGCAGCAGCACACATTTATTTAAATGCCTTTACAGACAGACTGCCAAATCTTGAAGCCTTTCTTTCACTCCACACTTTCCCACCACCGTGAGAACTATTTCTCATTAACAACCAAATTGGTTTCAGATGCTCTGCTATAAGATGTTACCTTAGAAACCATTTGGTAAAAGACTGTGCTTCCTTCCATAGAAATCTCAAGCAGTGAAAAGGCAGATTTTCTGGCATAAATCAAATCCAATTTCTAGGGTTCACTAAACCTTTTCTCCTCAGAATAATGTTTTGTGACTAGATCTTAGCAGTTAATAGTGCAAGAAGAATTGCTGGTGTGAACCAGTTTTAAATTATTTTCATTCTATTCTCTTTCTTAACTCAATTGAAATTACTTCCAATACTTACCGTACCTTGATAGAACGTTTAACTTCATAACTAATAGGATATGTACTATGTACAGCAAATAAACAGACTGAACAAAAGTATTATTTCCCTTCCTGTTTCAAATATGTCCTTAGACTACTCTACCTGATGAGGATGACATTAATTAACGTTAGACATTTGGAGATACTTTACAAATAAGACAAATACTACAAATGAGATAAACCCAATATTTTTCTCCTGCATGAAACTTTCACAAAAAAGAATGATCAAAAGAAAATAAAATATTAAACCCATATTCTGTACTTAATTAGAACATTATCATAATCATTCCTGCTGTGAAAGGCTGACCTAAAAATAAATTATATTAATAATTTATAATTATGCATAATCATCATACAATTATGTAGAGGGACAGCAAATTTAAGTGTAGTTGAACATGAGACCAATGATTCAAAGCCAGTTAAAACACTGTAAAGATAATATTATAGGAAAAATTATAAAGAGAATTATGATTTGTAGTGACTCATAGCTTTACACAATGAAAATGTATGTACAATAATTACCATTGTGACATCCTAATTCAAGCTGATGGGTAATTTCTGACATCATACCAGTGCCCTTTACTTGCAAAGTGTAATTGTGAATCATGACAGATCCTCCTCCTGCACTACCACGTGGCAGTGTGAGGTCTGAGACTTGCCATGTCCCACTGGTAACTAATTGCTTTCATGAGCTCCAAGGACAGCAACAACCCAGTTCCCCTTAGTGCAAACTAAGCTGAACAATAAAGAATGTTTCTGATTAAACGCTTATTTTTCCCCGCAAATTTTATCTTAACAATTTAAAACGCATTTTCTAAAAGTTTCTGAGACAAATAACATCTCCTCTAGCCCCTCCTCTCACACTGCACATTCAGCCTTAGAACTTTATGCATTAGAATGCAAAGCACTTCCATTCAGGCACTAAGAAAGAATAAACAGACCTTAAAGTTATGAAACTGGTGCAAAGCCACAAAGATGGCTTTCCCCTTTCTCTCCCTTCTTCCCCTACAACAAGGATTTTGTATCACTTTTTGTGCTGTACTTTGCATAAACGTTAGAACTGAAGAGAGTTCAGGAATGAGTACCTCCTTTCTCCCCATTTGGTGGCATGAGGAACTACTGCAATTCAGGTTAAAGTAGCATGTGACATCACCATTCAATGCTGCCAAAACTATACTAGCAAGCTCTGGCAAAGAAAAAAGGTACGATGACTAAAATCTGCTATATGAAGGTTGAAAGATAAAGTTTAGCTTTCTTTTATTTTCCCGCACAAAGTTTGGTATAATTTTTTTACACCAAAAAGCCATGCTGAAATACAAAAATGATATATACTGGAGCTTGCTTCTCTGTTGATTTCAAGTTGCTTACAAATAATTTGTTTTTCTCTTGGGCAATTAGGCTTGTAACATTTAAAAGTCTTAATGGCAACAGGAAAGTTAAAAGCATACACATGAAGTGCCTCTGCTTATACTGGTAAAAGTCTTAATCATTAAACAGTGGTAGAAACCTAAATTGATTTATTACTTAGAATTAGTGAAGGACCTCTAAAATTCATCTGTATCATATCAGCAATACAGTGTTTACCAAAAAGAATCCAGCATGAGAAATGAAGCTATTTTTCTCCTATTAAATCACAGTTCGTATGCCATAAGGTAAAATCCCCAGCAAACATATAAAAAGCTGACCTCATAGATTTATAGGTGTACAAGAGAGCAGAAACAAAGCAGCCACTTCCATCAGAAAAAAAGAGCGTATTTCTGTACCTTGTAGACTCTGATGTAAGCAAAAGTTGGCCCAGCATTTTTCCCCAGATGCATTTATTAGTACCCCTTAAAACAACACTTGTACAGCGTTCAGATTTTTTTAAGGAATGAAACAGCACCAGGATGGAAGGAGGTGAAGCTGGAAGAAAGCGAGGGAGGTAGGAGCTCACCAGGTTTAGTCAGGCTGGGAGAGGACACTGCTTTTGTTCCACTGTCTGCAAACACCCAGCTGCCTGGGACATGGCCACATTCTGTACAGGAGAGAAGTTAAATATCTGGAGGCCCTCAAAGATCAAGTACAACTTCTCAAGGTCAGATCTACTGAAACAGTGGATGAATTGAGACAGAAAGATTTATAGAGGTGGCATTTTGTTCATCACAAGAGGCTATTAAGGCAACTTGGTAACCATGGGTGAGAAGCAGAGCACCAAGAGAATAAAAAAAAAAAATGGTTGAGACATAAAACAAAGGGAAGAAATAAACAGCCAATTCTTATTAAAGGGTAAGATTAATAGCAGGGAGTGCCATAGGTCTTGGTACCAGGACCACTGTTCCATAAATTTCCTTAAGAACCAAAGCCATGAAGAAACAAGAGCCATGAATTCTAAAAAAGGCAGTAACAGTAGAAAATAAGCAAAGGCTTGATTCTACTGCCATTGAGTTGAAAAGCAAAATCTAATTTTATTCCAGTCCAGCAGGACTGGGCCTTCTTTTGACCACAGCTAAGTTTAAGAATGAAAATAAGCAACTTTAGGATTAATAATTAAGAAGTAGGTAATTAGTGGATTAGTAAACATAATGGAATGTTAAAGTATTTCCATTCAGCATTAAGATTTAAATTTATGTAGCATTTTGAGGAAAAAAAAAACCAACACAACCTGATGCAATGAAAATGGAGCAATCTGATGCTGTGCTTTTTGCCAGGAGGCCTATTTGTTGTGAAAAGAACTGGGAACAATACAAGAAGTCCTGAGTGATTGCAATGCAAATGATGCAATGTCTTAATGCAATCAGCAAACTAAAAATCAGTAAAAACTTACTTTTACGGTTTATTTACTTAGACAAGGGTACAGCAGAGTATCAGGAATGTTATCTATCAAACACCCTGAAATGAGGCCAGAGATATTTTAATGGTTTCCCTTGAGTCTGGAAGGACTGTGTGTGTGTGTGTATTACTTTCTCCCCAGGCTTTGGCTGTTTGATCAGAAGCTGCCCAGAGCAGTACCTGACTGCTTTTCCCAGCTACAGTACCGACAATAATGGTGCTGGGCATTCTTGAATGATGTTCTGTACAGACCATTATTACTACTGATAAAATATTCACTGTGTGTGACATGAGCAAGGCACGGTGAATATAAAGACTTGATTATTTTGTTTATTAATTGCTTGTCCTGATGCTCCTTTCCTAACAAGCATGCAATTAATTTTATTCTTTCATAGGAGGGTATCGTTAGAGAATTTTTTATCTCATCAAGTTGTTGTTAATTCTAGCTGCCCCAAAGATTACATAGAAAGCAGCTTTACACAACAAACATTCTATGTATTTTTGGTATCACCAGCACATCTTTCCAAGAAATCACTGGCTACTTGACCAACCCACCTGAATGCAATTATTACCATCCCAAAAAAAACCCCCAACAAAACAGCAAACACAAAGAAACACACAAAACCCTGTTCTAATGGGAATATAACTACCACATAAAGGGGATGAAGAGCATTTCAACAGAACGTGCCAAAACCTTAAGAGATGTCAACCATTCAGCACATGAGCTTGACAAAGGTCCTAATATTTCAGTTACAGGAAGAAAAGCCCTTGTGCTACTGAATTATAATCAAATGCTTTAGAGAGTGGCATTTTCACTCCTCAGACTTACAAAAAAAGGAAGTGACAACTTTCTAAGTGAGAGCTTCCTACTTTACAGAAGTAAGCATGAGCAGTTCAAATTACACATTTTTCTTCCAAAACCTGGCAAGGATGATACTGTGTGTACCATTTTGACAAGTGATACGTTTTTGAGGATGCTCCTTTAGATAAGCACCAAGTATTCTGCAGTTAAGAAATTGAATGAATATAGTTTTCTACTATAGTACAAAGTCTCACCAGCAAATTCTCAGACACATGTAGCTCCTATGAAAAATTGTAACTATATCTGTAACTTTTGAACAGTGTCTCATTTTATATCAGTTATTTGCCATGCACTTCTAAAACACTAATAAAGTCTTACAAACTATCTTGTTAGCAAGATAGTGAATGTATCCTTTTTCTACAGCAATCTAAAGCCACTATGAGGTAATGCACTCTCAAGGGCATAGATTTACACTCGAGACAAGCATTAGGGCCAAAATGCCAATTCATTTTAGACTTAAGCCTACTCCAGTAGAAAGCAGCCTTTGTAATGAAAATTGACCATAAACATGCCTGACTCTCTGCACATGAATAATGTTGGCTAACACAACTGTTAGCATTAAACCATATGAAATATAAAGTTACCAGCAGTTTTCATAATCATACAATAAACAAGGTGCATATTATTTTTATTTGTTAATTAAAATGTTAGCTATACAATATATTTCTAACATAAAAGTGAGCTGCCTTATAACAATTGCTTTGTGTCTCAGAAAAGTCAGTGTGTTTTACCATTGTTAGCAGACTGGTCTTTTTGCCAGACACAAGACACTATGAATACGCATCTAAGTCGATAGGAAATTTTGCATGTACAGAATTCAGCATGCAATTCAAAGGAATCCTTCAGATAGAACACAAATTTTGCACACTCCATGGCCTTCTCTGGTGTAAAAAAAATTCATCTTTCTCACTAGAGATTTTAATGGAAATGGATCCTCATCACAAAGAACAGTTTCTGTAAGAGCACAGAACCCCAGAAGGAGAATGGTAACCTAATGAAAGACTTAACCTCCTTCCCCTCATCTCCCCTTTTGCATCAAACCTGGACCAACTTACTGAACTTCTATGCAAATGACAAATAAGCTGTGGCATGGAAACCCATTTTTACAAAAAAACCCAAACCATAAAACCACCATCACAAATACCTTTTGATAACTGAAGCTTGAACAGGAAGAAGAAATATTTTTGACAGAATGCTATTCCAGGGTGTTGTTGCACCCTTTTGAGTAATGTGTTCTGGCCAAGATGTGCATTAGCTGTCTCCTAATTCGGCTCTCAGATACTACAAAAGGGGTTTCATCACTTTAGAATAACTTGCATAGCTATCTGAGCTGCCTTCCAGGTGGCACAACTGGAGAGCTGGAACCATCTTTATGCATATTTAGCATATTTATCTCTCTGAAGCTTTTAGAAAGATTATCTAGCAACAGAGGCAACATCTGTGACTATTAAAGTTGTCTTTGAGGGATCAGATAACAATTAGGTCTGCATCTTTAGAGGGATAAGAAAGGACAAACAAATCCTAAATCCTACAGAAAATGGTCTTGCAGAAAATGCATTCTCATTTAAAAAAGTTCTCCTCTACTTCATATCTGAGTAAATCTTTTGCACTGCAAATATTAGTTAATGCAGTGAGACTGTAACAAAAATAAGCCATTAATGTGGAAAAGAGCAGTTAAGTGAGAATAACTACCATAAAGATCCCATTTTGTTGGGCTGCATATTGTGGTATTTACAGCTTGACCACAAATGCAAGCGTGGCAAGTCTTCAACTTTTTTTTCTCTGTTCTTTTCTTAAATTCTCAGCATTTTGCAGTGTATATCAAGGACTCCTTAAAATGACCTGACTGGTTCCTATGTGTTACATAATTGTCAAAGATCTGCAGAATATATAAAGTACTATGTAAAGTGTTCCTCTAGCAAGACAAGAATAGGTAGGTGAAATCAAAGAACCAAATCCTGTTCATGACAACACCACCACTGTAAGTCAAGAGAAGCTCCTTGAAAGCCAAGAGAAGCTCCTTGAAAGCCATACCTGGCAGAAGTTACTGGGCCAGAAAAATTCAACTTGATTTTCCTGTATGCCACTATCCATTTACTGTGGTATGAATTCAGGCTTAACAACAGACTGCTCAGGACTTTCCAACACAGCAAAAGGACAGGGAGCAGCTATTAGGTGGAGAGTACAAAGGAGTCTTTCTGCATGTCTACTTTCTAGCCAGTTTATTCTTCCCATAACCCAAGAAATGCATTACATCCTCGATAAAAAAGGTGGTTCTGTAGACAGTCTGAAGCACAGTTCAGCATATACTGAAACAATGGACATAAGACAACCAAGTCCATTCTCTAAAACAGACTATGTATATTATTTTTTTATTATTATTTTTATAAAAAGTCTCCAAGAAAAGTAAATTGGCAGTAAGTGTTACAGATTAAAATAACCAACCCCTCAAAAAACCCAAACCAAACCGACCAACCAACCAAAAAACAGCAAAAGGGAAAAAAATAGTAATTTTTGAACAACATAAGCCGTTTTGCTCACTACATAGTAATTTTTTAACAACATAAGCCGTTTTGCTCACTACATAGTGACTGACTAAGAGACAGCTGCATCAAGTATCCTTCATCATCAACCACCATTCCCTTGTGCCTCACAGATGCTGAGATTCCTACACAGGCTCTCAGTCCAACAGGTGCAATAAGGTTAATTCTACCATGAGAGTCTGCTCTAAAGAAAAGTCTGCTCCCAAGCCTCGTAAGAAAACACACCCAAACCACCGCACATCGCCCCGGGCCAGGTGGGACGGGAGCGGTGCAGTGGTGCTGGGAGCACACCGCTCCCCAGCAGGCCTAGCTGGTCGCATTTGGCAGGAACACGAAGCCTCACCGGGCAACACAGGGGCTCTTGGAGGAGCACCAGGCTCAGCGCGGGCAGCTCGGCAGGAGGCTCCGGTCCGGGCTGCCCTGGGGCGAGTCCGGCTGCGGGCCAAAGGCAGCGCCGAACCTGCCGAGCCGGCCTGGCCGGGCCGGGCCCCGGGGTGACCCCCGTCCTCTCACAACGCCTCTGGCAGGGAGGCGGGCTCTGGGCGGGCCCGCCGCCACTTACCGAGCCCCAGCACCGGGATGCTGTGGCCACTGGCGACTGGTACCACGGGGACACTACCCGCCCCTGGCCGGTCCGCCACCGCCATGGCCTCTCTGCGGCCCAAGACTACAACTCCCGGCGTCCCTTGCGTCCCAACGGCACCGCGGGCAGCCGGGAGCCGGGCGAGAGGAGCCGGGAAACGAGGAGCTGCGAGTCGGCAGCCGGGAAAGAGGCAGCTGGGAGCCGGGAAAGGGGCAGCTGGGAGCCGGGAAACGGGCAGCTGGGAGCCAGGCTGTCCCCCGGACCTGGGCCCGGGTCCCCGCCACTGGTGGGGCGTGCGGCGCCCCGGCTGATCCCGCTTCCGTGTCCCTCCTGAGGCAGGTGGCGGCTCGGCCGCGCTCCCTGAGCATGCTGTACCTGGTGGGGCTGGGCCTGGGGGATGCCAAGGACATCACGGTGAAGGGGTTGGAGGCGGTGCGGCGCTGCCGCAGGGTGTACCTGGAGGCCTACACGTCCGTGCTCACCGTGGGCAAGGAAGCGCTGGTAGGTCTGGCCGCAGGGCCCGAGGCCTCTCGTACCACGGAGCCAGGGGCGTGCTGGGGCTGGTGGGTCCGTGGGAGAAACTGGCGGTGCCCGTTCTCGGGAGACGTGACCTTCAGTATGTTTTATAGGAGAAATCTTGCTACCTTGCAAGAAGACTGCAGCAAAAATAAAATGTTCCTTCTTACAACTGTTGGCACTAGTTTTCATCTCAAAACCTACCAATGTGTGCAGGCCCTGAGATACTGGAGGACTTGGTTGGAAAAGTGTCTAATCTGTTTAAAAAAAAAAAAAATCCCAAGAGTCATACCAGAAAAATACATGGTTTGAAGCCCTGAACCTCTGTATCAGCCTGAGGTGTTATGGCATACCTGCTGGGAATAACAATTTTATTATCTCACGTTTCCACGTGGGCCAAGTTCCCTCACCGTGTTGGGATTCCCAGAAAGGCACAGTTCAGCCAGAGATGGGCTGTTGAACAACATGGAGATAAACTTTTCATTAGTAAACACACCTCATGGAAGACAACAGTAGTAAAAATGTGCAGATCATAACTCTGAGGGGTTCATAGATAGTCACAGAAGGACACGGTGTAGTTCTGAAATAATACCAGAAAAATAGCATAGCTGCCCACAGACCAGAGATCTTGCCTCTGAATAAGCTGATGCTATCTGGGTCTTGGGTGCTGTATGGCCATAATGTACCTGTATGCAGACCTGCATATACATAGAGCATGTGAGAGTTTTGGCTTGTAATCAGCATGACATGCTTTCCAGATACAAGGTACGCTAGAATATTTGGGGCCATCTCTGGTTTATCTGCTGTATGAAGATATGCTCTGTGGTTTTATGTTTCTTTTCAGTACACTGAAGCAATCTAAATTGTAGTCAGTCTGTTCAAAACAAAATGTTCTTTTTTATGGTTGGTTGATAGTTGGAAAACTGCTACATGGAAAGGATTACCTGGAGATTTTTACTTCTCAAAATGTGCATTTGCTATAAAAAAAAAAATTAATGGATTCCTATCCATCTGAAAATAAAACATTGAATAATAGAAAAATGCTGAATATTTTTGATGTGGTTATTTGGGGTTTTCTTGTTGTATATTTCTTATCGTTTTAAGTCTTTTGCAAACCTTGAAATCACAAAGATGAGGTAACTGGGAAAAGAGATCAATAAAAACAAAGTAAAAGATGTGGTCTTACCTGAAACCACCTAAGAGGGAACATAGGAATTAATGACCAAGGGTTTGTCATACAGCCTGGTTTACATACAGGTGACAATGCTGAATAGTTTATTTACTAATCTGAAGGTCAATCTCTCCTAAGCACTATGAAAAGTTAGAGGAAAAGTCTCAAGAAGTAATGAGGAGATCTTTTCCTGCAGAGACTTCCTAGAAATCCTTCTGTGTTGATGGTATTGAAATCAGATCTTAAAATTCAAATGACATGACTCGCTTAGTTTATCTGGTTGGCCTAAAATGTATATTAAAAGTTATTTGATGTTGACCATCCAAATTGGCCCAGAGTTTGGTGAAAGAACTGTTTGGACCCAGTGGCCTCCCAGTGAGTCTCCATTTTACTTCTTGCTAGGAGATTGCTTTTTCTATATTCTCTACTTAGCTTGCTTTGATTAGCATTGTGGAGCAGTCTCAAAGCATGCAAATAGATTCCCTTGGATGAAGCCAAACTGAAAGATGTGTTCCTGGGACTGCACCCTATCTGTTCTGGAGCATGCATTTGCTCACAGTGTGAGCCCAAAGCCAGCCTGGTGCAATGGTAGCCCACGGAAAGGGATGCGTAGTTATGGAGTGCTTTGCTTTAGAAACCAGCTCCCATTGTGCTGATGTGCATCTGGGCTAAGGTACCTAATGAAAACCTGTGGGGTGTCAAAATTTGCTGCAGTTAGCTTAGTATCAATCTCAGCATTACCCCAGGGTGACTGTCAGTCGTTCCAAATCACAGGTACAAGAGTTGCTTACACATTTATTTGGTCCCCTTTCCGTTGAATCTGTACAGGTTGCAGTCTGTTTCACGAGGAAAATAATATCCTGATTTTATAGAGTTAGGAAAACTTACCAAATGGGCAGGAACTCATGTTCAGGAAAGGGAATGTAACCTGGTAACAGAGGTCCCATACCTATTATGTATGCATTATGTATTGTTATACCTAGCTATGGGGTGGATTTTTTAGTGAAAGCACTACTCCGCTTCTGTACAGGTGTGATAGTTCTCTTGTCAGTTCACTGTGTGGGCAAAGAAGGCACAGAAGTCAGAGGAAAACCTTTCTGGGCCATAACTGACTTGAATAGTTTTATCAATTTATTAATATTCATAATACCACACAAATTTGCTGACTACTACTTAGCACAAAAACACCTTTCTTGGTCTTTGCCCTAGAAAAAAAACTTTAATCATGTAAAGAGCATATAAAATGCATGGTGACACATGACATGGCAGATGTTTTCAGTATGATCAGAAAACGTGTTCTAGAACTAACTGAAGTTTCATTACATGTGTGAAGTTGATTCTGGAAATAAAGGCCTTTAAAATGTACAAAGAGACATGATTACTAAGCTGCTGAAGAAGAATTAGGACATGATCAAATACATGTTCACCTGTATACATGGTAAAGTACTTCTTAAAAAGAACTCAAGATGAAGGATTAATATGAAGTCATTCCTTAGATGTGGTTAGCTAAAATGTACTAAGGAAAAACTTGAGAGAACAGGTTGTGGTGTAGCTAGTGTGGTATTTGTATCTGGTTTGGTGCCAGTATTGTAAGTAGCCTAAGAGCTGGGCTCAGGCTTTGAGAGGGGATACCTTACATAGAGCAGCAGGTTAAATTAACTCTACCTGGAGTCCACCAGGTACCCTCAGTGTGCAGGTGTGATTGAGCTGCTTTAGGTGCAGCTCCTCAACTGACACAGAAGGCATGAAAAACCAAGTCAGTATCAGGATAAAGTGGTTCACCAATTTTTGTCAGCTCAGGAGCTGCCTTATGGGGAGCTCAGGTATTCTTGCAAGCAGAGGTGAGGTTCTCCAGGACATGGGGCAGACTGCTGGGAAGAATAATAAAGTTACCTATTCCACTGTCCATTGTCTGTATTCCTGAGAGAGCACCCAGAGAGATACAAAAGCATTCCTAAGTGTCTTATTTTGATGGTTATTTTTAATTTCAATTTCTAGGAAGAGTTTTATGGAAAAGAGTTGATTTTGGCTGACCGAGAAATGGTGGAACAAGAAGCAGATAGCCTTTTAAAAGAAGCTGATGTTTGTGATGTCGCATTTCTTGTAGTTGGTGATCCTTTTGGGTAAGACAAAGCAACATTTTAATTATTGTTGTAGCTTGATCACTCTTTTTTCAATAGGAAGAAGCCAATTCTGTTACTGTAGTTCTTTTTGAGGAAACTGATTTTCAGACCAGAAACACTTCTTATGTCTGTATATTCCTTATTGTATTAAAAATATACATACAGTTTTCCACACTTTATCTTGCTTTGGAGTTTCTTTGCCCAGATGTTCATTATAGATAATGTGGACTCTGCATGATGTATGAATCTTTCCTTCAGCAGACATTTATAATTTCATTAGTTATCATTCTCTGTGCTAGTTTTTATAACAATGCTTTGCCTCATTATTTGTCTGCTAACAGAAGAAATTCTAGGTTATCACATAAATAAGAAATGTGGTTTTTGGGGGGAGTATTCTTTTAGTTGCTGTTTGTATTTATAAACTGCAGCTTTTGTACTCAGTTGTTTTAGAATGAATACAGATTATTGGTTGTATGGTGCATCCGCTTTGATTTATGCTAGTTTTTAAAATCACTTATGTCATTATAAATGTCTTCTCGTGTTGGTTTATTAGGCCTTTTGTTTCCACTTTTTATTCCTGCTGGAAAGTATAGTCTTTTTCTATGACCAGAGGGATCTCCTTCTGTCTCTTTGGTCAGGCATCATCAATCTGTAATGTCAAGCCATGCAGAAAAGCTTTTCATCTTCAGCTGGTGATGCAAGATTTATACCACAGTGTAAGGGGCACAAGAAAAATGAAATCTGAGCACCTTATTTGTGAGTGAAAAAATGGAGCTCATGAGGAAAAGGAGCAATGTGCACATCTGTCAAAAGCGGATAATTTGTGTAAATACAGGTTAAAGGCAATTGGCAAGAGAATATTATATTAAACTAATTATGGACAGATGACCCTGTATTTCAGAAATATTAATTATACTTGCAGTCCATGTTTACTTTAAGGATTTGTGCAGAGTGTAGAGCCACGTTACCTGTACCCTTGTGCTCTGATCCAGTGACTGATCTAAGTACACAAGATGAAAAAAACCTACATGGATTGAAATGTAGTTGCTACTTGTAAGCAGTATTCTTATCTGCCTCAGTTATCTTCAGTTTCAGTGTCAAATACTTTAGTTCTGGTTAACGTACTACATAATTTTTATTTGTTAATTAAAATGTTAGCTATACAATATATTTCTAACATAAAAGTGAGCTGCCTTATAACAATTGCTTTGTGTCTCAGAAAAGTCAGTGTGTTTTACCATTGTTAGCAGACTGGTCTTTTTGCCAGACACAAGACACTATGAATACACATCTAAGTAGATAGGAAATTTTGCATGTACAGAATTCAGCATGCAATTCAAAGGAATCCTTCAGATAGAACACAAATTTTGCACACTCCATGGCCTTCTCTGGTGTAAAAAAAATTCATCTTTCTCACTAGAGATTTTAATGGAAATGGATCCTCATCACGAAGAACAGTTTCTGTAAGAGCACAGAACCCCAGAAAGAGAATGGTAACCTAATGAAAGACTTAACCTCCTTCCCCTCATCTCCCCTTTTGCATCAAACCTGGACCAACTTACTGAACTTCTATGCAAATGACAAATAAGCTGTGGCATGGAAACCCATTTTTACAAAAAAACCCAAACCATAAAACCACCATCACAAATACCTTTTGATAACTGAAGCTTGAACAGGAAGAAGAAATATTTTTGACAGAATGCTATTCCAGGGTGTTGTTGCACCCTTTTGAGTAATGTGTTCTGGCCAAGATGTGCATTAGCTGTCTCCCAGTTCAGCTCTCAGATACCACAAAAGGGGTTTCATCACTTTAGAATAACTTGCATAGCTATCTGAGCTGCCTTCCAGGTGGCACAACTGGAGAGCTGAAAAAGCTCAGTTAAAAAACTACCCTTTTTTTTGAATGAGTTGCTTCTCTCTATATGTTTATGTTCTTAGCTCTTAATACTGCAGCTAGAACTGCTCCTATGATCACATAGAGCCCTAAGGAGGTTACTAGGACAGAGTACTGTTTCTGTCCTAAGAGAGACCATAGGGGAGGAGGATAGAGGCCACTTGCAGGTGATCACAGACTTTCAAGTATATTTGTAGGTGAGCAGAGTACCTGGCAGCCATAGGAAATGCCAGGTGTTGGTGGTTCATGGTTAAAGCAATTAAGCAGGCTGTGCTCTGTCACCCTCACTGTTGTTCTCTTCAAGTTTTTAGCTGTGTATGTGGTAACACCCCTGGATGTGCTACAAGAACCTGACAACTTTAGTAGTACAGTGGAAAGCCCACCACTCCAGGCTGGTGTTAACATTCATGTTATTTCTACCCATAAAACTTAAAGTCTGTATCAGTGACAGAAAATACTACTATAGTTATGGGTGTAGAGGGATGACTCCATGAAACTTTTCCTGGTATTAGCTGAGTGCTCATAAGGGCACTTCTGCTTTTAGGTACAGTCATTATAAACAAATCTACTGGGTGAAAAAAAATACTGGCTGGAGCAAATTTCAGTGAATAAAGCCAGCTGATCCCTTGGTCAGTATTAGCATAACCACAAAATCCTCCAGTGCTCCTTGTCCTTTGTATGTGCATGGAATAACACAAGGCTGTAAAACTAGTCTCCTCTTCTCTTAGAGCAGACATTCTTAATTCACCTTTGCTTCTGCAAGGCAGGAGCAATGTTTGTGTAGTAGCTAAATATTAGTTTAGATCACTTTACTGCCTTCTCCTAGGTCTGGGAGCCTGTTTGTATAAGGGTTTCAGATTTCCCAAATTCAGATTCCTCTTTTTTTTTCTTCCACTGAAATTGATTTCTTTTCTAAAATATTGATCCTTGCCAGCTGATGCCACATTTGTGTTCCAGTCTGAAGCACCTGATCTGCTGACTGGGTGCTGGTCAGACACAAGACATCGAAATTATCAGGCTAAGATCAGGGGAATTCTGTTAGGGTAACTGAACAAGGCCAGGGTGAAAGCAATTTTCCTAGTTCATTGTTCTGATGGCCAAATGTTATTTCTTTTCTTCCTTCTTTGGAATGGCCACACAGAAGTGCGTGGTACATCTTGAGATTGAGATTGATAAGGTCATTGATCAGGTTTGATAAATTTAGGCAAGGGGCAGGTGCATTTTTATATTTCACAAACATATAAGCATACATACAAGCAAAATAGATAGGTAAACAATGTTGCAGTTCAAATATTTGCTCAATCTATATGTATTTACCATTTTAGAAAGGCTCTAATCTCAACTGCTTAACTGCAAACCCAGTAATTCTTGCAGCAGTCAATCACTGCAAGCCTTAGACCTAGAACCAAACTTAGCTCTGTTTGAAACTTAAACTAGAATATTCTTAACTCTTTCAGAATGAACTTGATCACTCAGATTTAGGTATTGTTAATTTGAGTAATCTGCATTAAATATTATTAAAGTTGATTCAGTCTAAGGGTGTTTTTTCTATGTAAACATGCAGTTTCCCTCTGTCTGTTCAGAGTTCTTGTCTGAGCGTGGGGCTTTCTTGGCACACATTGGTGCTGGTTGGAGAGGGCCTGGCTGTGCAGCCAGTAACAAAATCCTGGAGTTTTGTGTAAGTGAGTGCCAAATAGAGTCGACATTTACAGTTCAACACATGTTCAACAGATACTGCAGAAGACAAAGCATAAATGGAACTTTCCTTTTCAAGTACTTGCCGAGGCTGCTCTATGTTGTAATAGTGTTACAGTTTTAATGATGCCAGGAAGCTGCAAAGAGCTGTACCATACTGAGGATGCCTGGCATTCCAGCGGGGGAAGATGACATATGGGAGCCTTATTGGAGTTTTTACTTTCCTGTAACAATTAGGATATTGTTGCCATCTTCCCACCTCTGCATTGCCCTTGTTGTGAAGGGTTTCATTTTACTTTCAAAACAAACTGTAGTGCTAGTAACACTTGGTAACATCACGTTTTCAGTGTTTAATTCCTTCCTTTCCTTACCACAGGGCCACGACACACAGTGATTTAGTGCTACGTGCAGTAAAATTGGGGATTCCTTACAAGGTCATTCATAATGCTTCAATAATGAATGCAGTGGGCTGCTGTGGTTTGCAGGTAATATTTTTGTATATGAATATATGTTATTTCACAACTGCTAAGCTTAGAATTGGTGAGCTCTTCTGCTGTGGCAGTGCATGTTGCAATCTCAACTTTGAAGATCTGTACCAACTGTACACTTAATGTTAGAATTTTTTAACACTTCCTTTTAGCATGCTACATGTCAGCAAAAGCCCCTTTTGATGAGCTCATATGAAAATGAATAGTAACACTTCTGTTCTTCTCTGCTTTCTAACTTCCCTCTGCCCCAGGAGCCTTTGGTATTTAAAGTTATTTTACAGATAAAGCTTTGTTCATGTTGGCTTCCTTCTACTACTGATGGTAGTATCAGGTATCAGGTAATACCTGATAAATTTACTCTTAAATAAGTTGTTACCCTGTAGAGAAATACGCTGATCTTGTCATAAGAGAAATACATGCACAAGCCTGCACATATGTCCAACTCAGATCATAACTGATTCTAATATGGCACACTCTTAAGTTTGATCTGTCTCCACTTTCTGCCCATCTGATGAGGAGGGACTTGCCTAGCCAAGGACTAGTAAAACAAATGACAGCTTTTGTGTATCCTGAATGGCTAAAGTAGAAAAAGTCTAGTGTTCCCCAAGAAAATACTTCATTTTACACATGTATGGGTCCATTATTACTTTTCCTGCATGAAAGATATTGTGGCAGTGTATAAATCATAACTAATCACATATAAATTAGATGAAGCTTCCCCCTCTTGTTTTCATTCATCACTTTAACATAGAACCTGGCCTCTCAAGGTTCAGAATAGCTCCCTGTGTACGGGAACCACTAAACCAGGTTCCCACTTTACAAAAGCCAAAAGCAAGCACAGGAATGTAAATGTCCTACAGACAAGTTGAGGGTTTGAACAATAATTTTCCATCACTGAAGGAGGAATTCCTTCCTAGCCATACAAAAAAGAACACAATTTATTTTAATTTCAGTAAACACCTGGTACCTTCAAATTTACACTGACAAACTCCAATACTCCAAACTCCATTCAAATAATAATGCTGACCAACAGCAGAAAATCTGTTGCAATGAGTTTGGGTATTATCTTTGGTTTTGATTTGAAATCTGAGTGCCCTGTCTGACCTGGCTCAGTGCAGTGACACCTGTCCCATTAGCTAATGCTAAAGGGAATGCTAGACAGCATTCACATTCTTTATAATTCTTCTTGTGAGCATTTTCTTAGTGATACCTGCCTATTGCTGCAAGACTTGGGCAAAATTATCTTTTAGGAAGGAAATAGGCTTCTTGGTGCCTAAAATCTACATGTACAGCAGGCAGATGGCAGCTGTCGCATGACTGCACTTACTAGGGTGGGTAAAACAAGAGTTGGGGCTGGGGCTCACCCTTCCCCTTTTGGCTGGATGGTGGTGCAAAATTTGCTCCTGCTGTCAGGCTGTTGATAAGTAGTTTCTACTACTTGCTCTCTTTTTTTACTGTTCTTTTACATTCATTAGTAAGGAAGATGCAAGGCCCAAAGAGTTTTCTGAGTTTTCTGAAAGTTTGCTTCCCTCACAATTCAGCCAGGCATAGGAAGGAGGAGTATAGAGCTTTTAGGTAAATTGAAAAAGAAGACCAGAAACCTAACATGGGTATATTATAAACAGTCTGTAAAGTCTTTCACACATGCAGAGTTTTGGAGATTAGATTGCTATTTTCTTATCCCATGCTGAAGGGAGCAGACCATAAAGGAAATGTGATGTTATTCACTCTGGCATTAGTCCCCTTTTCCATTCTGGCTTGGGAGGGGCTCCCTTCTCATAAATCAACATTCCTGTTGTCGTATAAGGCATTTTATGAAATAGTGATTGTATTACCAGACAGAATATAACCAGTTGTATGTTTCACTCTTGATTGCTCCTTACTGGCATAAACAGCAAGTGAGGTTTTATCTTACAAAAAAGCAGCCTTTGATTAGTTAAAGTTGTGCTGGAAGTTTATAATTTCTTTCAAAAGCCTTTACTTTCATGGCTGTCTGCTGCCATCAATTTAGTTTTGGAGTTATTGTGTCTCAAATTGCAAAGTTCCTGTCAAGTACAGGAGGGATTCCTCTTTTGCTTCACCACAGAAAAGGGTTTGCCTTTTTTCTTGTTTTAATGTGATTGTGATACAAACCTTCTCTCTTTCTTAGTAGAGAAAAACAGGAAACACCTTTATATGCCGTTCAGAGAGCCATGTGCGTAGTGAGCTGTAACTGCTGATTAGGCTGTCAGTGAAATGCAGCTACAGCACAGTCTGGTCACAAAAGAATGTCTCTGGTCATCAGAGCAATGTTTCTGTGCAGCCAACAACCTTTGGGTACTTGCGCAATTTTCCTTTGCGATGATTTAATGAAGTCAATAGAGCATCAGTAATGGTTCGTTACCTTCATTCCATAGCTGTAGTTCTTGCCAAATAATAAAGAGGGGTGCTATTTTCAAATACTTTTTTTTAACTGTCTTTCCCATTTAACAGAATTAGTGCAGCTTTTTTTGAATATTGAAGAAAAGAGTGGGGTTTTAATTTTGAAAATTAAACTTCTTGAACTTCCTGGAAGCGCTCACATTGATAAATTGTGCTGGGATAGTATAACTTAGCAAAGTGGTAGTCTGACTGTGCATAATGCTCTGTGATTTGCTGTGCCTTCCTCTTTTACACTGTTTTTGCTGTGCTTTACCGTGCCAGATTTCTTTTTCCATGGCTGAAGCTATTTTCCCTTAAAACAAATGAATATGGTTATGGGAGATAAGCCAGGAAAAGTGCTCCTATGTTAGTGCTTCTTAGCATGTTCTCTGCAGGTTCACCTCCCTTCTCTGGAGTCTGCCATGTGGGTGTGTTTGTCACTCTGACTCCTGTTGCAGTGGGGAATAACCACCAGTGAGGACAGTCAGGCACTTTGGTATCTGCACACACTGCCAGGGAAGCACAGACTTTACCTGTGCCCACACTCAGTTTTTCAGAATAGGGCTGATTGCTACGGCTTTTAGCCCTAGAATAAAGAGGCAGGAAACTGAGGATCTCTAATTTGCATCTTTCTCATTCCTATCTAATCTGCATGACATCTGGGTTAGTTTGGGAAGATCAGTGGCCAGAGTGGTGCTTTCAAGACAGAATTCTCTCTGACCCAGTGCTGGTAATGTGTCCTTGAGGTAGAACTATGGGTGGTCAAACACATCAGGAATATTCTACATTGTGCTGACCTGTGATGCACATGAAGGAATGATGCCACTTGAAATGGCTTGAGGTAATGGCATTAACATAAAGAAAGAGGATTGAGAACTGAAGTGCAAAGCTGGAGGCAAGTCACAGGGTGGGAGAAAGGACTAAAATGAGACACTCATTTCTGAGTGGTGTTGCTCGTTTTGAAAGCATTGGCTTTATATTTTGGTTGGGTAGCTAGGAAAAAAACATGTTATAGCAAAGAGCTGCCTTTCTTTTGAGATGTACCCACTTTCCACCTGAATAGCTTCAGAACAAACATCTGCATGTGCCCTTGTGTCTTTCAGTGACGCATCTTGGGTTTTTTGTTTGCAGTCCAGTTAATTCTTGAAGACAATTACAGTTATAAAATAGAAAATAGCCTTTTTGCTACCAGCTGATCATTTAAACGTAAAAGCAATGCTTACTGTGTTATTTTTGAGTTTTTACTGAACAGGTGAGTACATTTCCAGTGTCAAGTTGAAAAATATTACTTAAAGATGAGGAAGCTGAAGGATGCTATCATTAATCACTGTGCTCGTAGTCAAACAGAAACCCTGTAGTAGCTGCAGGAGTGGAGCCTCTGCGTCCCACCCTCTCTGTGTGCCTTAATCTTCAAAACCACTCTTTGCTCTAACAGGAGGGACTTTACACAAAATGACTGACTGTTGAACTGTCTTCTGTCGCTAGTTGTTTTTTTTCAGTTACTACCAGCTTCTGAGCCTTTAAGAAATTGGCATTTGTTTCTCAAGCCAATTAAAGGTTAAATCAGTGCTAGTCACACTACTTCATGGGTCACAATTGCTGTCCAACTTAGTGCCATTTATCACCAGCAAACATGACCCAAAAACATCTATTTAATCAGGTTTGGTTTTTTTTTCTTTTAGATATCTTCATTTCATATTGGTAACTGAAGTCACCAGGGTAGGAAGGGAACATTGCTTGATATTGGTGGAAAGAATCTTAGAAGGTTATTAAGGATAAGGTGACATTACCTTGGGGGAGAATCCTCTCCTATTCAAACTTGCTTGTGCATTTTCACAGTATTTTGAGAGCTGAATTTTGTTCTGCTTGTGGAGTGGCTATTTCCTAAGCAGATCCAAGAGGCAGCCATGGAAAAATGTGCTTGTCCCTTCAACTGATTTTATGTGATTTGTCTCAGCTGCTTTCTGAAGACTGCAGTTATGTGGAGTGGGTTTCCCTCAGCAAAATGGCCAAATGTATTTTTTTCACAGTTCCTTTCTCTCTGGCATGTACTATGGAGATGGGAAGTTTTTGGGACAGCTAGGGCAATTTCTTGGCTTGCAGTACAAAAAGGAGTGAAAGCCACATATATGTGAATGGTAAAACGTTTCAGTTTCATGTGAAGGTTCTCATGGGAGGCATTTGAAGTTGCTAAAGGTCTGTGGTACTAAATAAGGTAGTGTAAAGGGCAAGAGCTAGGCTTGTGGTTGTTTCATATGACCAATTCCAAGCAAAAACAGACTGAGTGATTCTTGCTACCTCTTTGTTGGCAATTGCACTACTTCTTAAGCTGCTATCAAGCAACAATATATAATACAAAGAACAGTAGGAGCCCTTTAATTTGATGTATATGGTCTGGAGGGTTGTTAACAGGTTAGGGAGAATAAAGGGAAAAACCTGACTCCTTAGGGTCCTTATCTTTGAGCATGAACATTGCATAGCATCATGTCAGAACCCCTATGACAAAGATAAAGAAAATATGTCTTAGCTTTTTTGGGTATGTTCATTGGGATCTATCAGGAAGTAACCTGGGATAATGCAAGGTGCTCTGCAGTCTCCAAATCCATTGAGGGATACTCTTAGGAGAAAAAGCCTCTTAGTTCCTACCAGTGAGTTGTGATTAGGTTGTGGAGAGTCTGAATTTGGATAATTCACCTGTCCTTTGAGAACTATCTGCAGTGTAACCTGTGAGGAGCTCAACACAGAACATAGCTCGGTAGCATTTCAGCCCTCCAGGGTTTCAGGTATTTGGTTGTGTATGGTGGCAGGACTGAAGAATGCAGTGACTCCTTTTTACTTTCTTCCCCAGACATGTGACCAGTTCTGAAGTGGTTTGAAATGTTAGGAAAGTAGGTAGGTTCATAAGTGAAAAATTGCTGTGTCATTATTGCAGCTGATACAGCAATAATTCTGGGAAAGATGCTGTAAAAATAGATGTCTGTGTTTTGAAATGTTTACTTCTTGGTTTCTCTGCAGCTGTTGGCCAACTGACCTTTAATATTATTTTGCATCTTCTCTCCTGCTTGCTTTAGTACTTTTTGGAGGGGATGGTGGATCTTCCTTTTTTAATTTCCCTATTTAGTCTCAGCTTGTTCCATCTTTTATGCCTAAATTTTTGTGGTGATTGACCACACCACTGTTTCAAGTTGATCAGGACAGTTTCAGGTATCTGATATCATTCAGACTGGTCTTTAACAAAGTAGCGCAGCAGTTTCATTGAAATTCCCCTTGCATTCAGATTTTCCAAGGTGAGATCATGGTACAGCACTTTTTCTCTCACAGTTCATTCTGGCCTCTCAATTTGCAATCAACTCTGCTTATATAAACAAGAAGTAAAATAAGAAATAGCATTAATAGAAGGGTTAAAACACTAACAGAAAACAAGTACCAAAAGTTGTCAATCATTCTTTCATATCATGTGTATAAATAAAATAGGAAGTTATATCTTGTTCTGAGGTGATGTAACTGTGAGTTGAAGAACTGCTTTCTGCAGTATGAGGCAGAAAACTCTAGCAGCAGGGCATTGCCTCAGAGTAGAGAATTCTGGCTTCCTTTACTGACCTGAGCTATTGCATTGCAAAATTTAAGTGCACAAAGTTTTGCTTAAGCCAGTCACTACTTGGAGGGAGGGTGGGGAGAAAGGGATATTTCCAAAGACTGAGGTCTTTCAAAATGACCTTTTGAAACCTTTCTGTGAAGTTTTTGAGCATTGAGGAGAAGGTAAGAAGTTTGGTTTCCAAGCTGAAAACACGAAATATCTGTCCAACCATTTCATTGCGCACCTTTGAAATTCTGGCAGTTTTGTGCCTGAGCAGAATGTAGGCACTGTAACAAATCTGCTCATCAGTGCACGTGTGGTGCCTGAGATGTTTGGGCTTGTACAGAACATACATTGCCCGCTCCTAAACCCCAGGTGCTTCATGGAGAGTGCAGCACACAGAATTTGGCTGTGAAATTTAATTTGCTGTTGCCTCTCTTTAGAGCTGTGCCAGCCACTGCACAGCCTGATCCTGTCACTGCAAATACACACAGCTCATCATCTTACTAAACTTGGGAACAGTCTAAAAGCATGGCAGTAATCCTTACTTGTGTTGTAACACTCCTTGGTTAACAAACGTGTCAGACAGTTTTATTTCAGTGACAAGCATGATTCCTGGAATTTTGGGACCCTCTGCAGCCTTTTATGGTTGGTGGAAAGAATGCTTTTTAATTTCAGTGGGTTTTGTCTTTAGTGGACCTGCTGTCTTCTGTAACTCCTGAATCCTTAGGATAGTAGTGGAATTTTAGACATTTCCTGCTTTCTTTGCAGCAAGGCTTTTCTTGAAAGTCAGATACTTCATGCAGAAGTTCAAGAGGTAGCAACTAGAACACAGCAGAGAAAACTTAATTAGGAACAAATTGAATTCTGCATGAGGTACAAGGAGAGCATTTAAAGTGTAAGTTCTGATACAGTCATGTGTTCCTTCTTTAATGCAGGCTTGCCCTGGTGAAGAGCAGTTCCTATGTTTGATTAAATGTCACATGTCTGCAGAGATCAAATACTGGATGAGAAAAAAATATTGGTTTGTGTCTGTAGAAATGTTTGTAAGGTAATTGGTTATAAGTATTCAAGCACAATAAAGGTATCCACTTACTGCTTCAGTTCCTCAGCATTCAGATTGATGGTGTACCAGGGACTTTCCAAAGTAGTATTCTGCCCTCTGTAATTTAAAGTAAAAATATGTGTGCATTAATGCTAGGAAATCTGTTCTTCACAAGTTTAGTTAGTAGAGGGGCATAAACTGCAAAGACATTTCTAGGAGGTTGATAAAATGTGCCCCAGTCTGTCTTAATTGGCTACTTCTGTGCTTTCCAGGTGCTGAGAAAACAGGTGTATTTGTTTGAGACTGTAAGGTTTTCTGTGATATCAATACTTCATGAAGGTGTTCTGAAGGTATTTCTACTGAATAGACAGGCGATTTCCAACAAAAATGTTTTACTCTTTTTGACATCCAGGCTTCAGTATTAATGCAAAACCCAGTAAACCAAGGACAGATTAGTGAATCTGACTGGCAGGGCTTGTACAAAAAAGGATAGCTTGCTTAACTTCTTGTTGGCAAAGAGGATGGAGAATCTTTGTAATGAATAATGGAAAAGAGAACGATAACAATCAGAACAAGCACTGTAGGGTATCAAGTTTAATGTCCAACTCATTCTTAACATGTGGTAGAGTGGCTTAGAAGTTCTGATTCCCAACAAAATACCTCTCAGATAGTAACACTTTGCCCATTTCTGCACATCCTTTTTTTCCTAAAGGACAGAGGTGAAAGTTTCTGTTCCTTGGGTTATCAAAATGCCAAAGGGACAAGGTAAGATTTAAGGTTAATTGAGGCCACTTTCTGTTCTGAACAAGGACTGCTGCTTTTGGGAAGTGGCTGCAGGGATTTCAGGTGGCTGATGGGAAGCACTTAGGTTGGCACCAGACATTGCAGCACTTGGGGAAGACTGCAGGAATACTATCAGTGAGATTAAAGGTGTCTTGCTCCCAGATGCTCTAACAGTGAAGGGGAGAAGGAGAAACTTTTTGTACTAATAGTTTTTTTACAGATTTGGTACAAAATGGGAAAGAGTTCTAGGCAGCCACATGGAAAATGGGCAAAGCACAGTTTGACTTTTCTTTCATTTTCTAGAACACAGCATTGAAAGAGCTAACAAGTTACATCAGGAACAATTTATTTTGTTCAACCTGTATTTACTTTACTGGAAGAACCTTTAGGTTGTGAAATGTACACAGCATGTTCTTGTCCTTGTTCTAGAATGAAATACTTAAAAGAGGAAATGTTTTCAGCTACATTCCAGGAATCTTTGAATAAGTTTTATCAGCATGAATGGTTAAAATTTGAGCTTTTGGTCCCTTGAAAACAAACATGTTTCTGTTTTGATTCAAGTTCTGCTCTACCAGCATAAAGGAGTTAAAACCACAGCCTAATGCCACAGTAACATACGTATGTATAGGAGAATCCCCACATGGCACAGGGCTGCCAGAGCTGCTTCTACACAGGGTCCTCTGCCAAAGGACACAAAGTGCCTTTGTCTCCTGTTGTGGGCTTGGCAAAGCAGTTTTTCCTTCCAGGAGTACAGAGAAACTGGGAAGGGTAGTCCATGTAGGTGTTGTTTCTGTGGTGAGCTTGAGCAGATAGGATATCGGCAAGCCGTAAAATCCATCTGGGATGGCCCCATTCCAGAGCTGAATAGACCAAAATTGATGCATGGTTTTCCCCTATTGCAGGGCAAAAACTACTTCCAAGCCAAATACTGCTTTAAGTTACATATGACTTTCATTTTTGCATCAGCAGAGATGATTGGCAAGACTATTGCTTCAAATGTCTTAACCAAGATTAGGTTAAGGAAAATATTAAGAACATATTAAGACTGAGAATAGAGTCAGTGAGTATGCTTGACATAGAATCTGCTAGCAGTATTCTGCTAGCAATATTCTTACCATATGTACATAAACCATGTTGCACCTCTCAGCTTCCTGCACAATCTGTCTTCAGATCTTCATATCCACTGTCTCCTTAACTGTAACTTCTTTTGCCTGCTAGAGCTTCCATCTGCAGCAAAATGCCATTTTAATATAAACACTACTGTATCAGTAGAATCAAAACATTGAATTATGGCACTATTCAAAGCTGCCTAGCCTTAATCAAAGTAAGAAATAACAAATAATAGTTTTGGTGCTAATCTTACAAAGTTTTTGCCTTTAAAAGGACTTCAGAATGAAGTAATGATAGAAAGTATATTGAAAGTTACTTATGCATTGGAAAGGTGACTGCAGCGATAGGTAAAAACTTTACAGGTAGTTCATGACTTGGTCTTTAACATTATTGCATGCTCTTATTTTTTGTTATTGCACATGTATGTTACTGCATTTGCTCTGTTTTACAGTTGTACAATTTTGGAGAGATGGTTTCTATAGTGTTCTGGACAGATACATGGAAGCCAGAAAGCTTCTTTGACAAGATTGAGAAGAACAGGCAGAATGGAATGCACACCCTGTGCTTACTCGGTGAGCAGCAGCCACTCCTCCTGCATTTTAGTCTATGTGTTGAGTGTTTACCCAACTGTCTAGATCACCAGATAAGCAAATGTGACATTAAAAAGATGAGCGGTGATAAACTTTTGAATTCAAAGTGACTTCATGGATGTAGAAGCAATTTGGTAAACTGGACACTTACAATCTTGGGGGTTTGCATTTTAAACCCCTTTCACCTGAGTCACTTTGGTTTAGAAGTTGATTATGTAACAAGGAATACTTATTCAAGGTTTAAAATGTATCCAGCTTTCAGTATGATAATTTGGGGGGGAGGGCATTTGAGTACAGGTAACGTTTGAATTCCTCTTGGAGAGATTATGGTCAATTTATTTCATAAAATTGCAGCTGTGCAGAGTCTTACCTACCTGGCCTCTTCTCTATTTCAAATCCTTTTTTTTCCCATAACAGAAGTTTGTTCTAAATTTTCATTGGGACAGGAAAGAAGTGCTAACGAAAGTCAGATTCCTGCATGACAGTGATGTAATCACTGTCGAGCAGTCAGACTGTATTACCTTTTGTGACATAATGTGCTCATGGTTTAAGAGTAGTCCCAATGCACTGGTGTGCTCAAATGTGCTGGTATTTAACTGTCTTATGGTAAATATGCTTATCCGTATATTTACTAGGATTTTTATTTGGCTGTGTTGCTCTGAAATCTGTGAAATTTGCCCTATCTTTGGGTAAAATCACGTGCATGAAGTCACAGGATTTTGAAATTAACTAACACATGAAACAGTACAGTGTGATCCATATTCTAATAGCTAAATATAGTAATAATTTTAATAACAGCTAAAATGTTGTTAAAGCTTTACCTACATAGAAAACTAAGTGGGGAACTTGTAGGGAACCTGTGTTCTAATGTGTTTTGTTCTACAGATATTAAAGTGAAGGAGCAGTCTCTGGAGAATCTCATTAAGTGAGTCACCATTTTGAAAATTCATAGAAACACACAGTGCACTTAAGAAGGTTTTTTTTTGTACAAGGAACAACGGTTCTTTGCCCATAGTCTAATACTGAACTTACCTGCCTTCTCCTCTTGTGCTTTTCAGTGGCCTTTTGATTCTTAGGAGTGAAACTCTTTTGTTTGTTGCAATAGGGCCTGGTTTTATTTAAAGTAACTGAATGGAGTTGCAGCAGAACATGATCTTTTATATAACTGTCCCTGTGAGAAGCACTAAGTCAGAATGGGGTAGACTTTCCTCTTGGTGAATGAAGTGTTATTTCTCTACTGTTCTGTGCCTCCTGAAACAGATTAATATCTGAGTGTTATAAATTTATTCTTCTGTACACTGGGTAGCAACAGTGCAAAGTACATAATACATAACACCCTTCTTAAAGAGTTAAATAAGCAATATATGCTCTTATGTTTGTTTAACTGTATTCAAAAAGCTTTTGCCACATTTTAGTCATCTCTGCAATCTGTATGTTTTGACAGTAGTGAATATAAATGGCTCCTTTATACACATGCTGTAACTGGTCTAAATTGACATTTGTGAAGTCTCACAGTATCATTGAGGTTTGTTTATTCTGTAGTTTCAAAATAAAATGTTTGACTAAATCCACAGTTGGCAAAGAAAGCAGCATTTCATTTAAGAATACATTTCTAGTCTGTAATCATCTGTCTACAGGGCATTTAACAGAAAAACAGTTGTATGCCCTTGAATTTAAGTCTAATGCACCCTTCCAGAGTAGCTGCAAAACCTGCACATTGCTTCTAGCAGCTGAATTTGTTTTTAGGATCTAAATGATCTACCAGCTGGAGCCCAGCTGTATCACAGGTGTGATGAGAGCACAACAGATTACTGTACTCTTTAAAAATCCACTCTTGTCTAAAAGGCCCAGCCTGAGAGCCTGTGCCTGTTTAAGTTCAACCTGCTGGTTTAGAGGTCTCTTGACATAAGCTGTAAGATTGCTGGGGATAACAAAATGAGTTATATGTGAAATTTCTCTGCTTTTCCTTCCTTGCAGAGGAAGAAAGATTTATGAGCCACCACGCTACATGAGTGTAAATCAAGCTGCAGAACAGCTTCTTGCCATTATTCAAAACAGGAGGCTCCAAGGAGAAAAACCAGGTATGACTGCAGTGCTTCTGTCTGCTACCACCCCTCTCCAGTCACACCTATTGATGAGCTGCTGAACTCCACTCCCTTCCTCTGACTCTCAGAATTCTGTTTGCAGTGGATTTGGGCTGCCTTAAATCTTAGTCATGAGATGGATTTGGCCAAGTTTGAACAGCATAGTTCAGTGAGCATCGATGAAGGTGTGCTGGTGGCTCCTGGAGGTTTAGTCAAAGCCTTAGTCTGGAAACCCTGGACTATCCACATTTAACTGTGAGCTCTTTGGTCCATTAGAATTGCAGGAGGCAGAAGGACTCTGAGCATTTTAGATCAGTCAAGCTTCAACAAAATCTCTGCTATATTTTACTCACACTCTGTTCTACATGAGCACCAGCCTGAAGCTAGGTTAACCTAAAGATGCAGAACTGTGATTTTTACCTTGAATTCTTAACACTAGTCAAGAGCAAACTGTGAAATGTTTATTGAGACCAAGGGGTAAAATCACAGCAGCTAATAAAGATGACGCAGTTGTATCACAGAAATTTTTTTTAACAGAAATTGTTTTAGGTCTACTCATTTAAAATGTTTATTCCTTCAATACTATTAAAATGAAAATCCCTTAATTTTATCCTTTACGTAGAATGAATCAGAAGCAGCAGTTTCTTCAAAGTGAACAGAATTCCTGAATGAATTCTTCCTTATCAACATCCTTAAGCTTTATTTTCTCTGAAGAGCAAGCTTCTTTCTAGACCACTCCAATAATTTAATAATTGGAGGTTTAAGAAAGCAGTTAAGGTTTAAGCATTTTGAGTACTTTTTTCCATATGGTAGGACCATTAGTCAATAAATTAAACATTTAATCTTCTTTCTTACAGAAATAACTGAAAACACAATTTGTGTTGGCCTTGCTCGTGTGGGTGCTCCAGATGAGAAGATTGCTTCAGGCACACTACAGCAGATGTCCACTGTGGAACTGGGTGCTCCACTACATTCCTTAATTGTTACAGGCACTATGCATCCTCTGGAATTGGAAATGCTTAAACTTTTCTCTGTTGATAGTTCCAGTTTTGAAAATAATGCATGTCAAAAGACTACTTAAATAAAAATGAGGCATTTACATTTTTATTCCATCTTTAATTGCATAAACAGCATAAAGTTATTGCTGTGACTATTTAAGACTTGTCTAACTGCAGTTAGACTCTGTTGCTTCAGAAGACAAGACTGCAGGAAGATGGACCTGCTTCTACCCGAGGCTGCAAACTGCACCTGCTGGTATCAGCTTCTACCATGCAGACACCTCCAGAAACTTTTAAATCTTTGATTCAGGTCATTGACATCCACATCAGTCTTGGGCTGCTGATTAGGGTAAGAAGAGTACCAGGTATCTGTGTGGCAGCACTTGCTGTAGAGCATTAACCAAACTTACTGCATACACTGTTAATAAGTGCATTAGATGTTAAATTTCGCTTTTCAGTTTTCCAGAAACTTAGGAGTTCTCTTACCAATACAAAACATTAGTGTGCAAAACCTTTTAGGTCTGTGTCCATGTTTGCCTTGAGAGAGTAAATACAGACAGGTGAGAATGCTTTAGACCAAAGAAAACCAAGAATTTTCCTGTTGGACAGCTGGAGAAACAGGGCGAGAAGCTGCACAGAATTTCTTCTGCAACATAAAATAGAACTGGATTTCTTCATATGTTAATGCTAGCATTTATGAAGGGCTGGACTCAACTGCAGCAACCACAATTAACCTCCAGCCAAGTCTCAGCAAACAGACTACAAGAATTCTCTTTAAATCAGCTAGTAGATGATGATGGTTGCTATTTCAATTATTCTTCTCAGTATGATGAGAACAAAGCAGACCTATATGCATATTTTTTTTAAAACTGAAGATTTATTGGAAAGACATTTGATCCCATATCTTTTCAGCAATATAGGATAGTTAACATTTTATATAGACTGTATTCAAGTAGAAAAGATTACATTAAAAATTTCTTAATATTGCACTTGGGACAAGCCGTGGCTAAGCTACTAACATTAGCATTCCAGAACAAAATCATACATAGTCTTCAGAATTTTAGTGAGCTGCCTTGTGTTACCTGCAAGATTTCTTCACAGGTGCTTTCACACACATTGCTATTCAACTGAAGCTCACTGCTAAGAGTAATTCCTGTAATTTAAAGGTAAAGGCAAGCAATATGCTGTATGCTACCAGGAATGACTTTGGCAATTGCTTCATTCACATTATTTCACACTTCAGCCAAGATACTGTAGCGATTCACTTAACTCTTGTACAAGATCCCAGCATACATGTGAGAGGCTCCAATGCACATGGGAGGTGAAATACCCAGCTCCTTTTACACATTATTTCCGCCAAATTACCACACAGGCAGGAACCTTTTGTGGCTCACTGAGACAGACGAGTAGACTGAGCAGTATTTGCACACAGCAAGACTCAGTCTTCACGTGCCAGGCGCAGCATGGCTGGCATTGCTTCACATTATAGCAGTGTCTGGCCAAGGAAGTCCCAACAGGGGCAGGCATTGCAACAAAGCCTGAACGGGGACAAATCCAAAAGGGAACCCCAGCAAGCTGCAGATAGGGATTTTCACAGAACTGTACAGGAGGAAATAACTACTGAGTCTGTACTGAGGATCAGAGAGAAATGAAAAAGAAAAAAGAAAAAGAGAAAAACCTGTTTAAAGGGGTGGGATACCAAGAATTGTAGTGAGTGGCAGTCTGATGGCTGCTGGAGAAAACAGGACAGGGTTTAATTATTAACTAAAATTGTTGCTCTGAACTGGTATTTAGAGACCTTGTTTCATGAAGAAGGATAAGTGCATTTTATAGAAGCATGCAACTGAACATCTGCACTGTGTAACTGCAACTGAAATCTGCACTGTGAAAGAAAAGCCATGGACTTTACAATTTGTTTGCAGACTGTGTGCAGAGGGTAGAACACTGCAGTTCAGCAGCAGCTTCTCCCCTCTTGTGTCTTGTTTATATTCCCAAAACAGGTTCGCTTACAACAGTTAAAAAGAGAAACCGTTAGCCTACCTTCACCTTTAAATGCTGCTTTACTTCTTAAAAAAAAAGTAAATTACAACTGTTAAGTCACTAAGGTCTATTTTATTAGTAGCAGCTTCAATTTTTGTGTAAAAATAGTGTCAGCAGCTTTTACTAATGACGCAACTAAACTTTTGCTTTAGTAAGCATTATTACACAAAAAGCAGAGTCATTTATTTACTTTTCATCTTAGGGTAGCAAATCACACGAGTAACTCAGCTCTCTGTGGGGACCATCCTGATGTAAGGAGCCAGTCCATCCAGAGCTGTAGACTTACCCAATTAGCCTATAGAGGACCAGTCCTTACTGGACGTATTCCTAAGAGTTTTCCACTCTTACTTAGCACAAAAAACATGGAGGCATTTTAACACAGACACTCTGTAACATTTGTTTTATCTTCTTTTTTGCTGTAGGTGTGTTAAGAATCATGCAGTTTGCAGGCTTGGTCTTTGGAACAATAGGGTTTTAAGTTACTGGTTTCAGTCACAGAAAAAAATAACCCACAAAGACAGACCAGTAAAAGCACAGAAAGTATGAGCTACATGAGAACATGAGAAAACCACACTTTAAAAACTTGATTCAAAACTCAGTGGTGGATACAAGGAAGCTGAGTTTTAGCACATGATCTGCAGACATTCATCCATCTCTGGATGTCCATCATTCACACAAGTCTTTGTTTAAATCATGCCTTGCATCTCCAATAAAGTGTCAATAGCAAAGTGTTACATAAGCAGCCAGTGTTAAGTAATTAGCAAAACACAAATAATGGTGCTTTGGCTTTTAGGGTAAGGAAAATGTGCTTTCAACTGCATGTTTTGTACTCTCCTAAAACCTGAGCAAGTATCCCCTTAGTAGGTGAAAAAAAAAATCAGATGTCCCTTGTTTACTGCCATACTAGATGTGACTGCAGTTACTGACTAAACATGTCTTACACTGTGTTTTGCAGAATTTTGTGATGCTTACCCTTTATCAGAAAGCCTAAAAAGGCTTAAAGTCTATTTTGAATCTAACTTCTCTACACTATCCCCAATTATATTTGACAAATAAATGATTCATTTCTTTAAGTTTAAACATAATGAAGTGGTATCTTTCTTAGCTAGAAAACTCAGACTTGTACATATGCTTCCAGCAATCAGCTAAATCATAATAAGCAAAAAGTTATTAAAATAATTCAACAGGCTAATAGGCTGTTTCACTCCATTTCCCATATTAAAAAAGTTTGCAGATGTACATTTAAAAGAATACCATCACCACCACCAAACAAACTGCCACTCTGCCAGGTTCTCACTTGGAAACTTTTCATTAAGAAACTAAAATAGTGGCAAAGCTCAGCAACTTGGGCAGGACTACAGTATTTCAACAAGTCCTGGAATAGTCAGTCCTGAAACATGCTGGTATAAAGATGACTTAAACCAAAGCCTGCTCTTGGATCATGACAGAATTGCAACGCATCTGTCTGGTGCTTGCCTTTAAAGTGGTATCAATTGATCTTCTCTAGCCTCAAATAGCAGTAATAGTAACTATTAAAAAATGAGGAAATCCTCTGGCAGCCAGCAAGCAGCAGTCTATGCACTACACTACAAAACAGCACCTCCACCCTATAGTCACAGCCAGATTTTAATCACCTTGTCTGTGAACATACATGCACACGGTATCTTAAACTGCAGCGCTCAAATCTGCTCAACAGATTCCTGCACCCCACCCCGTGCCATGTAACTTCCACCTTTCAGTCAGGAACTCTGGGCCTGGCAGAGCATCTTCCAGGTGGGACAGGGAGAGAGCCTGACAGAGTGCCAGGCACGAGGCCAGGGAAGAGAGATGTGGAACATGCAGCCTGCTGGGAGGACACACTGCACCTGCATCTGCAGGGAAAACAAACAGGATCAGAAATAGGCAATGGAAGGATCTGAAGACTGGAAGAGACTGCAAAGATTAAAACCAATATTATAGGTGACTTTGTACCATTTTGAAACCAGGTGCCATTTATTTTGCACCCAGTTTCCAGTTCCAAGCACAAGAGTACACCCCCAAGACATGGACAAAATCAACATTCATGTTTCAAAATCTCAACTGGAAAATTCAGGAATCACCTATCAAATTTGGCAAGTGTTGTGTTTTCACATAAAAAGAAATCAGGTGCTATATAGGAACAACAGAATGAATGCAAGAAACTCTTAATACCTGTGATGAATTCAACAATATCAGTGGCAAACAAACCATTTCTGCAAATCAATCTTCAGTAATTTCATAGTGCCTAGCACTTACTACACAGACATTGTCAGCTTCTCAGGGCCTTGATTTTACTATTACCTCTAACAGGTACCAAAATTAATAGAAAACCCATACCAATCAGTGGAAGCTATGACTTCTCGGAAGAATGCCTGTCTTGCTTTTTACTCCACCATGTTCTCTTTGTAAAATGTCCTCTTAAAAAGTCTTCCATTACTAAGTGAACTACTACAGCATAGTGGAACTATCATCTGTAATACCAAGCATAGCAGATTGCTTTTGAAAAAGACACTCGGATATCTGAGTGAAATGATTACAAATGCTAGAAAATATATGACAGACAAATGTTTCTGGAAAAAACCCAAATCTAATAACCCTTACTGCACTGAGAACGTTCTCCCCTAGAAAACATACAAGGCTACAGTAAAATAGTCAAAGATGTAAGATTTGTCAACCTGGAAAAAGCATAAGCTTAAACAACATGAAATGTGGTCCTTATTTCCATTTCAGGTATAACCACCAGAAACAACCATTTTCAGTATTTGGAAAGGCAAAATTTGAATTTGATCACTTTAATAAAAATTATTACAACCTATTAAAATCAAGGAGACTTAAGCTTTCACAATTTCAGGATTTAGTTTTTTCCACCACATAATTTGGAAAATAAAAAACTTCAAGCATTTCTTCCATCACCAGCATCCTCCTTCAACTGCCCATTGTGCCCATGAGCAGCATCATGTAATGTCTCATTACTCTCAACAGTATGAAGAGACTAAGTGGAGTTAAATCTAATATTTTGACTAAAATAATTTTCACAAGACATGTGCAACAAAATACCCAGCTTGTCTCAGAAGCATGTCTCTTCACAATAGCTTTGTCTTTTACATTTAGAATTTTTCTGTCTGGTAAGATGCAAATATAATGGAAGTCTAACATCTACAGTTATGTAAGTAACAACCCCCCCCGCATACATCACTAGTAAATAATCAGACTGCATACAAGATTACTTGTAAAAGTAATAAAACCCTTTGATGCTCCGTATTTATGCTGGCAAATAGCTCTCCTGATATAAAAGGCACTTTGAAAACCCAATATGGTTTGGTTCATTAAGTTTGCAAAGTACAAACAATTGTACAAACATACAATTATATTGAAGCATGTCAGCCATTGTGACATTGTCTACAAAACAAGTTTCCAATTGTTGATAACACTGGTTTTATGGGAATGAGCAGTGGTTTCAGCAGCTTTACTGAAGACATGACAGGGTTTCCAGTACCACAATCTTATTAAGTAAAAAACCCTCAAAAACTTACGAGTTTAGGGGCCCCCAAAAAAACAAGACCCGAAGTCCATAACATTCATTCAATATTTACTCCTTAGAAGTGAACTCCATCCATAGCCCGAGGGCAGAAATCTATTCAGTCGATTCCAGACGTGGCGGAGGCAGGCTCTGTCTCAAGAAGTGTTGGTACACCAGTACAGTACTGAAAACTTTGGTCCAACAGCACCATTCCAGAAGTTCACTACATGGCTGCAACATCAATCTGTATGTAAAGCTGCCTTACTCCTGCCTGTGGAAAAGGGAAGGAGGGTTAAAAATGCTGTAAAGCCAAAGCAGTTTCCTGTCCTGAACATCAGCCCACATCAGTAAGTGACCTAGCAAAAAACCTCAATGTCTTATTTTTCTGTAATTCATCTCCTACATTTAGCACATCACTCAGAGCATGGGATGAGTAAGGAGTTCTTCACACAGTCAAGTGCACACACATAATGATGTATTAACATTAGCTTTGCCATATTACCTCTTCTGATTCATCCTAAATAACTGCCACACGTGAAGCTGCACAAAAGCAATTCTTACTTTCTTTTGTGCCACTTCCTGAAAAGCAAGCTGCTTGAAGAACTGTCAGATTAAAATGGAGCTAAGCACAAGAGCATAACGTGGGACTTGTTCAAACCAGTTCTACATTATGATTTTATCCAGAAAGCCATCACATGTGCAAGCAGCCAATGAGTAGCTTTGAGTAGGTCCAGTCTGTTTTGAGAAACCCTAAGCTAAGAGAAGCCTCATCTATTTTCTTAGTTCCTTATAGGTCAATATAGATCAACCCAACTGGATACACCTGAGACAATTACATCTGTTATTTCCATAAAGTGGCATGAAAAACTAATGCAGAGAGGTACAGTAATTCCATCTACACAACTGAGTATTTTGAAATTGTTCTATACAGCTGGAGCAGAGAAGCTTTTCAAAACAGATACCAAACTCAGAAATATTTCACCTTTCCTGATAAGAATTACGTCACATCACGTGACAAGCAATTTACACTTTGAGATGTGATTTCTACTGATAAGACATACCTGAGTAAAAATATTGTGAGTCTGGCTTAGAATCCACCTTCCATCAGCATCAGGAGCTACTAATAACTTCAAAGTCCCTATGTAAACATCAGTACAGAGGGTCCAGAAATGTGGATCATGTAAACTGTAAACTCCTTGCAACTGCTGCACCTAAAAATAGAGGCAAATTTTAGAAAGTTTATTTCAGAAAATATTTGTCTGTACTATGTTTTTTAATAGAAAATATTATAAAAGCCAATGCATTCTTTTACTTCTAGTTCACTAGGCATTTTGTGATCTTTTACCAGAATTTCTTATTACTATCTCTGTTACTGTAAGGAAGATGAAAACATACAGACAATTTGTGTCTGTGTGATGATTTTGTGTATGTGTTGTGATTTTGTACTCTGCTGCATTTACATTCTACATGTGTTTTACTGAAACCGTTTCTGCAAATAGAGATGTTCAAGAGAGAAAAGTCAGTTACTGGATTTGAGATGGCATTCAATTAAAACTGCTCTTTTTGCAAATGTGGGAATTTTGCCATGAAACATACACACAGCTGAAGCTCAGTCAGTCAGCAGCTTGATCAGTCAGAGCAAAAACAGCTTAACAGCTCACCCTCTGGTAGCACTGAGGCAGGGCATTTTCCAGAGAAGGAGGAGTTCTCTGCATCAAAATCCCAATGGATTCTTTTAAAAGTGGAACAATACTAGAAAGAAAAAAGGAAATTAGCTATTATTACTTTTTCAAAAGGTGCAAGGAGCAACCTAAGATTCCTTAATGCTGAAAAATTTTTCTTCAGTTCTTCCACCAGAAGCTGAGAAAGTTGCCACGAAATACCAGTACAGAAAATAAAAGCATTGACAAAATTGCTATGGTGTCCTATCAAAGGCAAGACTATTTCTCTCTCACAGTTTCCACAGAGTTAACTAGTGGCTAGTCACAAAAGATTAATGGTTTAATCACGGGATTTGAGATGAAATCTCTTAGTGTCTTGGAAGTTATACAAGGCAGCTGTATAGCTCAAAACCAACTTCAATGGCAAATCATTCACAAACAACCATAAAAATACTCAACTGAAATGGGGTTTGCCTCTGTGTTTGGGTTAAGACATATTTTTCTTATGAACTAAGATAATAATGGGGCAATCATAAAACAAAATTATTGTGGAATAGTCCAGCTACAACAGAGTTATTTTGTCAGAAACAGACAACTTGGCATATTCTTGAAGTAAACTAAGTGTAGGGTCTCATCCAAGCTCAAGGGTTAAACATTTGGAAGCAATTAGAGGTTCCCTCCTGGCCAAATAGCCTTGTTTAATCAGCAAACTAAGAAGACATTTAATACCCTTTTTTGTCATTATTACTTTTTGTTTTTTAATAAAACCAGGAGACCAGTAAGCCTATGCCCTGAAGCTACCACTAAAAGGTTATACTCTTATTAAGCATTCAGCATGGTGATTTTTTCGTTTAGGTGTAGTGTATCATGTCTGGTTCAGTAGCACATCCTAAAATTTTCAAGTGGATGACAAATATCTGTAGCCCAACAATGAAGCTCAAAGAGCAATTTAATTTCAAGAGCATACAAGTCATCTAACACCCTGGACCGAAAGTGATTATGTATTTCAGAAATTGTAAGCTGCATTTCAGAGTTCAGCACTGGCATCACAGCTACACTACCTGGAGTTATGGGATTAAAAGCACACCTAAAACGTTTGTAAGAGATTAACTGGACCAGCTGTTAAAGGACACTGCAGAAGCTTTGTTTAAAATCTAATGAAGTGATGTGGAATGCACAGCACAGATCAGCTGTGTATTTGCAGATGTGAACAAATGACCTAACCATTTTAAAAAAGGTGTTTCCATTTGAACATGGGAGCAGTGCTGGCTGATGGACTGCTCAGCTCACTCCCTGGTTAAACCCTGGCCAGGGATGGGAGGGAGCAAGAGGCTGCGTGACTCTTGTCTAATGAACCCCTGGAAAAACCACCACCCTAAAATTAAGTCTTCTTGCAGGCACAATGCTTGTTCTAGCCAAATTCACTGCCTGGTGCTCTCTAGCACATGGCCTCCCACGTTTGCACTGCCACCAAGGCATCGGTTCAGAGATAGAAGCAATTAGGGGCAAGCATTAGGACCAGGAGTTGCCTGAACTGGACCTGTCACCAAGACAAACAGTTAGCAATGCAATAACTGTCAATCTGTCTAAAGGAAGCTTAATTGGAGTGTCACATTCTACAGTGGATTACAGAAGTTTAGGGAAAAAAGGTTCTCTTATTAATGAACCCATCTCACTAAATAATGTCCATGTCACAAGCACTACATCAAAGGGAGGTGGAGCTGCCAACATACTCCACTGCTGAATTGATTTCAGTTTAACTCCCTATTTAAAATGCACGTTTGCTTCTTAATAAAAACCTTGAAAGAGCAATACACAAGTTCAGGATGCAAACTGAATGCAAGAATTTTGAACACTGACTCCATTCCCATAAGTTTAACAAAGCCTCTGTAACTTATGCATCCAAAGGTTTCAAAAACCACACACATACAGGCTGCATATTATTTTCCCAGGGAAACAACTAAAAGAATAAAGAATGTAGTAGTCTGCCTTTTTATTGAAACATACCACTAAAAGTGAGAAAAGCCATGAAAGAAAGCTAACAAAAATGTCTGATTTGTACAACTTATTTACATCATTTAATAAAACTGTTGTACATTATCTGATGGAAGAGAAATTAATTGTCAAGTAGATTTGAAGAGACAGGCTAAGAACGCCTTGAAAGTCCAAAGAATAGAGGTAAACCAGGATGTGGCTTGATGCTGTCAGTGAAAGTTGACGCACAACCTGGGTCACACCTTCTTCCTCTATCTTAGAGCCAGTGTTCAGATACAAAGTTTATCTTTTGCAAAGCTGAAAAGGCCAAAAGACAGCTGCAGCGACGGGACAGGCCCTCACAAATGCTGTTCAGAGCAAAGAAGGACATGGATGCCCCTCTGCATCCAAGGGATACTAACTTACGTGGTAGTCTTACTGTAAGCCAAACTAACACAACAAACAACAGAATCCTGTTTTATGACGCCTGATGTTTTCCATTGTTTCATGCATATTACTGAAGTATAAAACCTTTAATTTAAAAACCAAGACTCCAGAGAGTATGCTCTTTTCTCAAACATTAACTAAAACCAGTATTACTTAATCACTAAGAGGCACTAGAAATATCAGTTCCATTTCATGTGACTGAAGAAAACATTAGGGAAGATGACAAAACCAAGCAGGCTGAAAATATGGTTAGAGACTTTGACCAAGCTCTCTCTTTTTTTTTGGCTTCATCATTAGTGAAAAAAAACCATGTGGCTGCCTCCACAGCAACTATTGCACTGGTGCTTCCCCCCTTGTTTGTTTTAATTTATAAGATTATTGAGGAAAACAAATAATGCTGAATTGCCACCAAGTGGAAAGCATTCTCATGCATAAGCAGTCAGTAAGCTTTGCTATTAGAGACAATTCCATTGCTTTCTGATTACCAAGCCTTAAATCTAAAATATCACACTCTTTTACAAGACAATAAAATTTGAAAGAGGCACCAACCCACAGCAAGATTTGGGTTAAAAACATACTCTCTACAAAAGCCAGAAAAGCAAAGGCAGCTAATGTTACAGCACATCACATTCCCACACAAACTGTTACAGAAGAAGTGAAAGGTGTTCCAACAAATAAAAACAAACTAACTATTGAGATGAACATGATAAATCCAGCCTGCCACTACTACACATGGATTGATTAAAAATTAAGAGTGAAAGCATCAAACACTTAATTAACCTGCATCACATTCAGATACTACTCATACCCCTTCCAGCGCCATCCTGTTTGTGCCACTGTTTCTGTAGGCATAGCTAGCAAGACCCTGGCATTGTCATGATCTTGGACTGCAAAGCTGAAAACAACTCTGGGTAAAGAACCCTTTACACAGACATTGCATGCAGAGCACAGCAGGAAATCCATTCAGTGCTCTCAGCACTACAGAAAATAGAAGGTATTTGTGACAGGTTTCATGGAAGGTAAACAAACATTGCTAAGGATCAAGACCAGCTACGGTTCTTCAAACACCATAGCTCAACATCTACAGCCAGATTTCCAAATTCTGGGGTTTTCCCCAGCCACCATCCATATCCTCAGTGTGAAGAGTGTTGGCCTAGTTCAGAACTTTAATAAAATTTTTTTATTAGGCAATGGCAATTTTAATCAGACTGCAAGCTTTGCTTAAGACAAAGACCACAGGTTTAACATTTGCTTTACTGATTTTGAATTCTTTGTTCTCATAACAATGTAGCACCTTGATTCTCAAGCAAGGCTGACAGGTACCATTACCCTGTAAATAAAGGTAGTGCTTGACATTTAGCAAAAATGGCTTAAAATAACACCAACAGTAAACATACTAGTTTGGAGGAGTTTTGCTATAGAAAGTTCCTTCTGAATCTTAGTGAATGCAGCACTTCATTAAAAAAAAGTAATTTTTTTTATACTGTTATGCCTCAAACATGAAAGACCCCAAATGTTACTGGCACATCCGCCCCTGAAGCTCTTTCATATTGTATCATGTTCAAGCAGCTCTAGATTTTATGCAAAAAATTATGTAACCCGTGGAAACAACTTCACTAAATGACTGAAGTAAATTGCCTCATTTCTTTGACCACTTAATATGCAGTCTGCATGCTCTATGCAATCCAGTATCAGATTTAGTCTACTGTGCCTTTCTAGAAACATGTGGGTCTAATAGTGGTTTAGGACAAACTTGATTTATACCAGAGTTGTGGCTTTTGCATGGTGACTAGTTTCACATAGCTGACTGAAATACAAAAATTGCTTCAACATTTCAGAATAAGGCTTAGAATACCAAGGTTAAAAACTAAATGAATATTTAGTTTTAAATATTGAAAGCAGTTTAGAGACTTGAGAAATTGTTTATTGATTCAATGCATATATAATTATGTGGACAACACCTTGGAAAAAACTTGAAGAGTGCCAGCCTGAACTACAATGAAATAGTCAAGCTTTTGTTAAAAAAAAATTTTAAATGGTGGTAAGACAGACTTGTCTATTTTAAGCATGTCCTATTTATGCTTTACTTGCATAAGATAGTAGAGAATAATTGAAGAAAGAGTCATTAGATATTAGTGGTTGCATCCAGGAAAATTCAGATCCCACACAGGATTTTCACTGGGCAGTCAGAATGTTCTGTGCTAACTCACGAGGTGTTAGGCAGAGAATGTCACCCTAGAGCAGTCTTAGCAGAGGATCACAAGAGCAACAGAGCAACTGTGTCAGCAGCTGACAATTTGCACTAATTAGAGATGTTGTCTACAAAAAGGCTCAACCATATGATTTAAACACACTGCTTGACTTCTCTGAAGAAGCATTTCTTAACCCTTCTGCACTTACACAAGATAAAACAGGTTACAACGTGGAGTCTGTACAGCTTTACACTGCCCCAGTAAGTTTTTCAGTCATCTTATACAGGTATTTTTGTGATTTCTTTTGCAAGCGTGGCCATCATTTCAAACAACTGAATGGAGAAGACCCACTAATAGGAGCAGGCAAGGCTTGAATAAACCAGGGAGAGCTGCCCAACACTGAAGCAAGCAAACACTCAATGGAAAACAAATGAACAGTTATCTCACATAGACACAAGCAATCCTAGATTAAGAACCGTGATTTTCCTCTGCATTCTCATCCAACAGATTTGATATGCTATCGATTCACCAGACATAGTTCCATAAAAGAGAATAAGGATTTCTGTTCTGCCTTTATTCCTTCTTTGTATACAAAAGTATCATCGAAAGAATACAGATTAAAAACCAAAACCCTAAACAAAACCAAACTAAAACAAACCCCACAACAACAAAAACCCCCAACAAGACAACAGAAAACCAGGAATCCTGGATCTAACCTACCCCCTACTCATACCCTGCACACTCTGTAAGTCAAACTCAGACCATTAAGCAGTAACTTGGAGAATACAGTTCCAACTAGGGCAAAGTCCCCAAACACCATTAAAACTTTTGAATTACTTTATCAGACTGGCTTTTGCATTTCTGGCTCAAAACTATGCTTCTTTTATTACAGCCACAAAGATCCTGATTACAGAACAGATCCTGATTTTTAGACACCCGTGGATGGGGTCTGCTTGTTGGGGCACACACATGCTCTTACTCCACTTTACCTTTACCTAGTTGGTTTAACTAGTAAAAGGGATACAAACAAAATTGACAAATATTCATTTGAAACAGCAGACAATTATTTAATCTGAAGCCAGATTTACCCCAAAAAATTATGTCCTTCCCACCTCAAACCCACAGGTATCCCATGAGCAGACAGACAACTAAACCCAAACAAACAAAACCCAAAATCCCACCCCCACACTGAACTAGACATAGCTCTTGCCATGACCAGTTTAAAGTATTTCTGCAGTGTTATTCCCCTCAAATTTTAAATTTCACAGCACTTCAGTAAATTTTTTTTCTCTAGGTTAGATTTAGGTGACTGTAAAAGATTAAGTACAAAACTATTATATATCCTAGCAAGCATCACCTGGGCTCCCATATTACTGTTATAGATGATCACCTTATGGGAAAATCTGAAAATCTTTTTGTGCTAATTCTTAAAGAACACTTCAAACACAGCATAGTGAAGAATAGGCAAAATTAACAGTGGTTTTATGTCCAGAAGTGTAAATGAAGATTACTAAAGTCAAACACCACAGAAAGGCACTCAAGTTCTCAATATCCATCTGAAACTGCCAGTTATCTAATTTATAATCTTAAAGTGCATTTCAAGCAAAACCATCAATAGTTAAGTCTGTTGGACTGCTTAGAAAACAAAATATCATCACAAAACCACCCAACCCTGCAATTAGTGCTCGCTCCACTGATGTGCCAGGATGTGTCAGTCTGCAAGAAACGCAGGCTTGCTTCTATCAGCTAAGATGCAGCTGACTGCACTGATAGCAGAATTATTCTACTGATCATTTATAGCATCAAGGACCAACAAAATAACATCACAGGCTGAAGTCTGGCATCAGATCAAAAAACACATCAAATAGTGAACTTCTCCAGCATTTTCAGCATAGAACACGGGTCTCAAATGTTCCTTCTATCTGTGCTAGAAAACCTATCAACAGCATTATTATGACACCTCTGTTATGGAATTCAGTGTTATTTCAACTACTGTATGAATGGAAGAAAAAAATGAATTGTCATTCATATGATATTTTCTGCTGTACACAAAGCTAGACCCTTAAAATATAAAGTGTATGGAAACCTGTGTTTTAGCCAGCCACTACCTCTACCTCAGCAATAGTTTCTCCCCCCTTGGAAACATGCACATTTTCTTTCCCATTTTCTGAGATTTCAGTAACAGAAGTAGTTTGTAATAATTTGTCATTTATGAAATTACAGAATGTTTAAGTCAAAAATCTCCGAAGTTTATATTAAAGTGGTGATTTAATAGTGATTTCTATCACCGACAGTTCTGTGGGTGTTGTGTCTGAAGCCTGCTGCCCTACTCTGACAAACAGGGAGATTCACATCAACAATCCTGTGAATGCTGCCATGCACAAGCCATAAACATGCCATACATGGTATGAGCATAAGTAGCTGCAGTTCATCAGATGACACTCACCACTGCCGAACAGACAAAGGTGTTCAGTTATTAGGTTGTAACTGGAGTTGTGGTATGCTACCCTATGCCACCATTGAAACTGCTGCCAAAAAAGCCTCATAGCATCACTGAATGAAATATTTGCTTGACCAGTCTAATCCAAATAGCTTCACATTTACAGTGATCTTGTCCAGGAGTACTTGAAGCATTTCCATCAGATCTTAAAAGGAATAAGGATGTCTCAGCGTACAAATACAAATAAAAAGTTCTTGTTGAGGTAAGAAAACAAAATTAAAACCTACCAGCCTTGATTTGTCAAGGACAAGGGCACATCCTGTGCCAGCAGTCTCAACTCTGCTGCCCTGAAAGCATTCTGCTCTATTTACTGGAGTACACTGGTTTATATAAGCATGTACTAAATACAGAGATGAATCTTTCTACAGTTTGAACCTGAAAGACATTTTTGTATTATTATGCAAAGAAGGACAAAATATGCAGATTTAAGAGCTGAAGTTGTAGCTGAGGAAAAGGGAAAGAAAGACAGCTCGTGTAAGAGCTCACCAGAACGGCTGTATAGAACAGAGGTAACACACCACTCTTGGAAGAAAAGCAAATGTTATAAGTCATTAGCATAACAAAAACCCTTTTTCTTCTGAGCTGTAATTTCTGCTGTAACTAGCATCAAAAATACTACCAAATACCAGTGATAGCAACACTTACCTTACACCTATAAGTAGTGCTATCAGCATTGAACAAATAGGATCTGCTATCATTAAACCATAGTTCTGCATCAGTATAGCAGATATGATTACACCAATACTTCCCAGCGTGTCTGCCACAATGTGCAGAAATACACCTGTAAGAGATTAAGTGATACCATTACAACTTGCTATTCTTAAAGCTAATGCAGCATTTCAGAGATGTTTTACAAAAAGAAGTCTCAAGAACTAGATAATACGATCTATACTTGTTAAATTTGTGGTCAGTTTTGGGTCCAACACGCAAAGATTTTAATGTATTTGTGGAATATGGGCCATTTGAAGAATTTACATTCTTTTCTGCACTTAGCAGTAATAAGTATTTCATAGCAAGGCTATTAAGTTAAACAGTGATTAACAGCTGCAGCTAGACTTTTCTCATTCAATACCCACTCATACTATAGCACAGAAACTCATAGTCCCTGATGCCTACAGTAGTGAGTACTGTATAAGATGGCCAGACTGTTAAAAGAAACAGTTCTGTGAAGCTTTGACACATGCTAATGTTTAACTGACAACACCTTCTAGAAGTTACTTGGCAAAGAAATCCAAGAAAAATAGTTTTGAGAATTAAACTATGCTGCAGACATGAAAAGCTTTACTCTTACTCTGAAGAATAACACTGCCTTCAAGTACAAAGAAACACATACTTTGCAGCTAGTCAAAGTTTAGCCTTTGGAGCTCTCTGCTGGCAGTGACTGGAAGTCATTCAGAAACAGCTTCTTGAATGCAATTCTCCAGACAGATAATCCCCTCTCCTAAAAACAACACACGACTATAAACCAGCTCTTTGGGGATTTCTCCAAGTCTACATTTGTACTGGGTCTGGCTGGGACAGAGCCAGGTTTCTCCAAAGCAGCCTGCACCAAGGCCTTCTGTTTCTCACAGCCCCACAGCAAGAAAGCTGGGGCAGGCAAGATGCTGGGAGGGCACCACAGCCAGGCCAGCTGATCCAAACGGACCAGAGGGATATTCCACACCACCCAACACCATGCTCCCCAGTAAGACTAGAGTGTTGTCTTTTCCAAGTAGCTGTCGGTCAGACTTCCCTAGGCAGTGATCTGCTGGTGGGAGGTAATTGCTTGTAAGTGACTGTCTCAAGAGTGATGGACTTTGTATCACTTGGTGAGGTTTTTCACTCAGTATTGAAAAATTAAAATAAAACCAGGTCTTTTTAAAATGCTTCAATTAAAATGAGTCTCTTACAAAAAGACTGACTTTTGAGTATCTTCAACTGAAGTACTGAGTATACATATACATACTATGGTGTACTGTAAATTCTGGAAGAACGTGTAAATGTTTCCTTTTCAAGGACTATAAACAAGCCAGAAAATCATCCCATGAGAGAAAACCCTACGTACATTTGGGTATGCCAAATAATTACTACCTCCTACATCTCATAATTGTCTCACTTCAACTTCTGAACATTTAAAAAAAGTAAAACAAAACCAACAAACAGCCAACCAAAGATCAAAACCAACATCTAAATTATCCATAACTAATGCTCAGGAGATCAGGGACTCCAATACTACTTCAAGAAATTTAGATGCATTACCATCTGCTCTAAACCAACTCTAAGAGCTTGATGAAATGCATATTTTAAGCTCAGGTACTCTTTAACAATTACATCAATCTGCATTTTTTAAATACCTTCTATCTTAATCACATTGTTCTTCATGTTACAGAACATATATTGCAAATAGGTTCCTTAGGTTTCTGCTTTTAACCACTCTTTCCTAGTTTTTCATTGATTTTTCAGCATCAATAACAGAAGCTGAATCCCAACTTTTGGGATGTCTCTTTTAAACTGTGTTGACACAGCACTACATTTAGACTTCTGTGAATGTCTTGACATGTCATGCACAGAGTACAGCAGAGCTATTTACAGGGGGAATGGAACTTCATTAAATAGCTCCTTTAAGAAAAACGTGGCATTTATCCAGAGGGACCCTCTAAAACACGTGTGATAGACCCAGGCAGGCAGACTGATAAAACCAATAAACCATCATACTTATTCTCATCATACCTTGTAAAATCTGTTTGCTGGATCCAGCCATTACTTCAAGAGAATGGTCATCTGTGAAGACAATTATTGACATATTAACCTAGACAAAGGCTCTCTCTAGTGGTCCTTCTGTTACACTCTTCCTTTTGGAAATGTCTTGAACAGAGGCTGCTCACAATGACCAGCTTTTACTCAAACTGTTGTTTTTTAATGCAGCAATTAAGTCTTAAAATACATTTTTTAAAATAAAACATCACTTCACACAATAGATTTCTACCTATGTATATATAAAAATAAATCATATACATTTGTTCTTAATTAAAACAAACTGAGAGGGAAGACCTTGCTAGTATATAACAAAATAAGACCCCCTCAAGAAACCAAGCCATGTACACAAGTGAGAAGAGTAGGTTTAAATGAATCTGCTAACCAGAAATACTTCACTTAAGCAAGCATTTATACCTAATGTAAGACAACAAGGATAAGACTTAGAGAAAGAAGTAGTAAGTAAAAAATCTTCTCATCCAAGCAGATTAATGACTCTGTAGCATTAATCTGAAAGATATTTTAAGAAAAACTTGTTAAGGGACAGCAAAAGGCTTCTAGTGAAGATATACAATAATTTACACAACAGATGATTTGAACACCAAATTGCACAAGACAGATAGCTACATTCACTGGTCTACAAGGGTGAGGGCCATGGGGAAAGTAAGGAAGAGGCAGCAGCAGGGAACTCCTGCTTTCCAACCAAATTCCAGGAGAACTACTGGAAAACAAATGCCAATTTTCTAAGAATAGCAGGGAAGGGACAAGTAAATATTTTTACACTCTTTCTCACCTCCTGTCTGCCACGTCCCACACTATTCCCTGCTCTGAATGTGCACATTTTGAGTCACATCAGCTCCCAGCTTAATGGCTTAGGCAGGAAGGACTGACAACCCTGCATTACCACAAGGCTTTCGTCTGCATTGTTTCAAATAGGTGGTATCTACACAATCTCTTCTCCCATAGTGAGGGCTACTGATCATATTTTGCATGAACATCTCTTCTCAGATTGTTTGCCTTCATAGAAAAGATTTAAGCATAGCTAACATAACATGTATCTTTTTCATAACCATCTTAAAACAGATTACAACTACACAAAATGGGGAAAGTCTCACTTGAGATCACAAACCAAGTACAACTAACAATCCCTAAGTACCAAAAGTTCATTGGTTCATTTTTTCTAATATCTTGAGCTGTAAAATTATGCAAATGGAGAACACCAGCAAAGCAGTTTAACTTTGTCTATTGATTTTAATGAAAAAAATGAAACAGGGCACTTGATAACTAATTTCACTATGTTGCAATACCATACAGCTGTTCCATCTTTTGCCAACACATAACATTACGGTGAACATTCAAAAACCAGAGGTAAAGCAAAATCTTTAAAAAACTAACACTGAAATTACCGCAAGTGAAACACAAAATGAGCCACAAAACACGCTAGTTGCAGAGCACACCAAACATTTAATGAAGCTATGTCCGTGTATAATCACAATAAGCTGCCAGCACACTCTTTTTTTTTTTTTTTTTCCCAGTGAATTATTAATAGCAGATTTAGACTGAGTCAGGATGGTCTGTGACATCAACTCAGTACTTACCATGACAATAATCCTGACCATGAGAGTGTCCATGGCCGTGACCATGAGTGTGTCCATGGGAATGTTTATGTTCGTGGCTGTGCCCATGATTTCCGTGACTGTGCCCATGGCTGAGACCACCGTTAAATAGAGAATGGCTGTGCTCGTGCCCTATAAATAAATATCACCATCAGAGCATGATGAATACATAAATGATGAATAAAAGTACACTTACATTTGTTTCTCAGCTACTCAAACCTATTCATCTTTTAGGTCATCTTAAAGTATGCCTTTAAATAAGTTAAGAAACTTAACACAAGCTGTTTGTCATCTACAGCTCTGCTGTGCAGACTTATTTTATATATATATATGTACACATAAAATATACCAGATTTGAGAAGTGCTTTTATACATTCCCACTTCTGAGACTTGTGCTAGACTTTTAATATAATTTGAAAAATGTACACCTAATTAAATATAAGCACTTTAAAAATAGCTGGTTTAAGAAACCAGAAATTGACTGTCATTCACAGATTAAAAATTCAAGCTTACATTGCTGCTTAAAGACCAAAGACTATGTTCTTTCACCAGTATATGTAAGTTTATATGTTAAGCTCAAAGAGAGACCCATAGGCTTTGCAGAAAAAAACCCCAGAGTGTTTACCACGTGTATTTAGACAAATAAATTCTGCATTTCAATTCAAAAGACACTAAGCTGAGAAGCATCTGAAGCAGAATCATCTCATGCTTAAAGTTTGGTTCAGATACTGTTTTCTAAATTTTCCAGCAACAACCTTGCTTAAGTACAGCTTAAATTTGTCCAAAAAGATGCTCTGCAAATCTCTTTCAGTAAGGTGCAGAAGAGTGCATTAACTCCAGAAAAGCAGATTCTGGACTTCTAGGTGTTCCAGTTAATGGATATTAACATGAGAAGTACAACAGTGGCACACCAGGGCTAGTAATAAAATACAGAAGTCAACAATGCAAGAAGAGGTCACAAACACATTTGGCTAGGATTGCCATTAACAAGACATCAAATGTAATATTGGGGTTCTCATTGGGGGTTAATAAGGTCCTGGAACACAGGCTGCCACTAAAGGAAACAGTACTGGAAGTTACATCCTACCAGAGCCATGTGAATGCCCGTGACCTCCATGCTGAAAAACAAATATTCCTATGAGATTTACAATGAATCCTAGTATAGAAACAGGAAGAAGTCTCTCATGATGCACATCGGGAGGCTCAAGTGCTCTCTAAAAAAAAAAAAAAATAAAATGAAACAAACCAAAAAGCAAACAGAGTTTTACAACCTCTTTACCTTATTAAAAGGCACCAAAAAACTACTTAGATACAGGAGCATTCTTAAACATAACATATATATAGACATACTTTAAAATTATTCTGGGCTTTCAGTTTTTGGGATGATACACAGACCAAATCTCACTGTCTGAAAATAAAGTTCTATTATTAAAGCTGTGAAAGTACAGTAGAATATTCTCAAGAGTCTAGCTCAGTTTTAGCATAAGATTGAGTTATGCTGTGGGATGTGGCTCAACACCATTTGAAAACATTCAGGTTTGTTCCAGTATGTGGATTGCTTAAGTCACCACCTGTAAGACTTCCAAGAGACTAGAATGCCATTTCTTCCTTTCTCCTTAGAAAGGTGAGGAAATGAGGGCAATGAAATGAAGACTGAGAACAAATTATGACATTTTTTAGAAATTCTCAAATCTAGATTGGTTTTTTTTCAATTCTTTTTTACCCTACTTCCTCTGGAATTTTTTTCCCCATGAGACATTATAGACCTAATACAATTTGCATCTGGAGCTAAGTATTGATGAGTGTAAATTACTACTGGCAGAAGAGAAAAACATTCACCATCTCTCCACAAGGATGAAAGGTACAGGCAGTAAATAGCAAGACAGTAAAACTTCTAGCAGATGTAAAATTTTAAAGCAACTGAGAGAAAGAGATTCACAAGCAAAGAGAATACTTAGCATGGGAGCTCAGATCAGCAGGAAGAGAATTATGTTTCAACATTGCCCTTGACCCTGTCATTGTTTTTAATTTTTGTAGTAAGTTTTGCTCCTGTATCTAGATTTGGAGTAAAGTTTTCCCAGGCTTTTAGGCAATTTCAGCCCAGCTTTAACTGATTGTGAAGTATTTACAGGCCTAACAATGTAGAAAAATGTTCCTGAAAGCTCTTCCCAATTCTCTGTTAGCAAAAGGAAAATTCAAGAGACTTACTCTGAACTAGAAGTCTAAACAAATTTACAGTGTATTTCCCATTAAAAAGTAAAATTATTAATTGAAGCTGATTAGCTCTTAATCCTTGATGTTGCCCTTAATGTCTAAATTTCAATCTTGAAATTATCACCTGAACCATCATGTAAAACAAATTCAAGAAAAAAGCCCTTGTAAATGTTTAACCTATCACTATTTGCCATTTATATCAGACTTCAAGATTTGGAAAACAGTGCTCTTTCTTTAACAAGCTGGTCCAACCTCACAGAATGTTACTTATGACTAACTTCTCTCCTCTGAATGACTAGTTTGGGCCTTTCTTTCTTGGCCTCATCTGTTCTTTAACAATGAGAAGTGAAGATCCTTCTAGAATATCCTTAACTGGATGGAAAAAAGGAACAGGCTCCATCTCACAGAATCTTTACACATAAACAAAATACACTATTTAAGAAGCTAGTACCAATAAACTGAAAAAGCTGGGCTTCTCTGTCATGAAACAGCAATTTCAGATGGCCCCATTCTCTGTTCAAATCACAGATTTTTAATCAACTATGAACATAATTTAATTTTTCAATTCATTAATTTCAATAATTTATTCCTAGTAAAAATAGAAATGTTTATCCATATTAATTATAGAATGAAATAGTGTAATTGATTTCATAACATACCTCAACACCTTCAGAAAAAATGAAGAATGCTGTAAAGATGAGGAATAAACCATTTACAAAACCAGCAAGTACTTCTGCTCGAACATACCTTCAAGAAAAAAAAAAGCAATAGCAGATATTACCACCTTCATTTAAATGCTGAAAATTAGAAGTAGAACTTAAGAGACTGGAGTGCAATCTTCTAGTTCTCAAACAGTTTTATTACACAGGGATTTGCTAAATGGAAGATGGCATATAAATTATGGATGACTATATAAAACTGGCCACGTTGTATTTTGACAGAGACCTGATCCAGATCAGCCATTCCCTGACCTAGATGAAAGAAATCTTCCAGTGTCAAAACCTTTCCATTTAAGATTACGTCTACTCGAAGTTACGGTATAAACGCATATTTGGAGCCACAAACTAAGATAAGCATGCGAAATCTAATCAACATTTTCTGATGTCAAGTTAGGTTTAATATTAAACAGACATATATTAATTTGCTTCCCTTCTCAAAGGTGAAATTTTAGTAAAAGTTTTAAGTAGAAATTAATCATTCTAACATCAAATTTTGACAATGACAAACTGCCAGCTTAGAATAACATGTAATTTCACTGTAGCAAACATCAGACTTCACAAAGTGTGGCTGTTATCTGATAAATGGAACACCAGCTGTTTAAATGCTGAGCAGTAATTAATACAGAACTTGCTTTCACTGCAATTAGTTCATGGTACGATTCTCTCTAAATTGATTTCTATGCACACTGGAGCTTCCACCTAAATTAAACTGTGCTTTAAGTTTCAAACTATATGATTCACACGTAAGCAAGGCAGCTGAAGCTAAGTGCTGACACTCAAGTCAATAATGCTGTGGGGAATGCCCATGTTGCAACTCACTTGCTGTTAGTCAGTATTACCAATTAATAATATTGTACCACCAGTATTGTTTTATAGGGCACAATTGCAACGTTCAGTGGAACCAAGTGCCTGTCAAATGCCAGATGCAGCAGGTAAATCCACCAAAGGCAGTATGGGATGACACACCTCAGCCTTGAGGCTCTGTATTAACGGCAGTCACAGCTCCCAAATCCTGCTGGTTCCAAGGATCTTGGTTTATAATCTCCAATGCAGCATCACTGAGACTTAGCTCCTTTCAGCTGTAACTTCCTGTTCCAAAGAAGGAGTGGGACACCAGCAGTCTGGGAATCGCTGCCGCACTCCTCACTGCACTGTGAGGACAAACCCAGGATGTGGCTACTCATTCTTCACTGGTACCATTAAAACATGACAAGGCAGGGCAACTTTCTGCTCTGTAACTTGTTTCCACTAGCATGATCAGAGAGATCTTGGAAGTGATAAACCTTCTTCCCAAAAGCAATGCCCTCATATTTTTATCCTTTTAGTGGGATATTAACTTACATGTTGACATAGCTCACCTTAAAAAACCCTTCACTTTCAACAAAGTTTTTCCACGTTCTGCAAAAAGCTTTTGTTTGTACAGTGAAAAGTGACTATCTAAACATTTACTATAATACATGAAGGTAACAGCCTGGAGTTTCTTACCCATATGAGAAAGCATCGTTTGACCTCCATTTTGAAATAACTGAAGCTGCTAATCCAGCCAATAGAGCAGTACAGTCAAAAAACATATGAAAAGAATCTGATATTAGACCTAAACTGGAAGAGAACAGGAAAAGTGTTATGTTTCATATGCTACATGTTGAGTATGAAAAAAAAAAACAACCCCACAGACATTAATCTTTTACACACTGGCAAAATACACTGTGTTTCTAAGCTTCAGGCATGGTTTTGCTAGCACAGAAGAGAGACATCCACACTTCATCACCAACAAAAATATGATGCCAAAACTGCTTTTGTCAGCTTAGGGAAGGCACTTTGGAAGAGTGCTTGGCAAAAATATCCTCCTAGCATATGATTTTGGTGATAGTGAAAGGTGGTTTCTACTGACACAAACCAAAATCCCTGGAGTAGATGTACCCACAGCCACATCTCTCATCAATATAATTCAACCTTAAATCTTTGCCTTAGCAGTGGCAAGGCACTGACTAGAAGATACACACCTCTGAGATCTAGAGGCTGAAGGAATTAGAAGCTGAGAGGCTTATTTCAAAGACCAATGTCAATATTGATTGACGAACACAGTTAAAGGAAACCAGCATGCTAGAAAGTTCAAAGCAACTTAAATTAGTTCATGAGTTAGCCAGTCAGTAGAACTTGTATCAGTTTGTAGGCTACAGGTAAACTGGGGTTAACACCATACACAAGAGTTGCCAAAGTTTACCAAATTACTCATGAACAGGTTCTGTAAGTCTGCAGGGAAGTACATGCATTGAAACAAAAAAAAATTGCTTCATATTTTAAAAGACATTTGATACAGAGGTACTGTCGAGCACTTGTTACTCAATAGTCCCAAAAGTTCAATTTTCCCAGTCATTTGGTTATCTAAGAATAAATACATTACATACACAACTTACTTCTTGGAAACTCAAGCACAAGAAGCAAGTACTGGTTTAACAAGTTCTAGAGGATAGTTGCATACTCACATTGAAGTCAAATACAGTTTCATTAGCCAAAATTCCACCACTTCACATTAAAAAGCCAAACCATTTCAGCCTTACTGAAAACAATTACAACAGTAATCTTAAGTGTTCCAGATGAAACACTCAACACTGGAAGTAGATTTGAAGGAGAGGAAAGAGAACAAGTGTCTTGCTCTATATAGTTACATATCTACTTTATGGATACATACAGAGTTATACATACACACAACTGTAACATATAAGGCAGAGGGATGATGGCATGGTAAATTGTCCTTAGGTGCTATGGCCACCGAAGCAGGAGAGATGAAGCTGTTCTGAACAAACTTGATAACAAGACCCATAGGCTGGATGCCTACAAAGCACCAAAATGGAATTTGCTATTGAATTCTTAAAGGGGTTTAGTAACATCTTCCCCCTTCCCAAAACCAGGTGACATCTTTAGGGAAACAGCTCATTTTAGGTTTGTTTCTGAGCAGTTAAGAAGATCCAGTGAGGGGAAAAAAAAACCACCACAAAGCACACCAAATATTCAGGTAGAAGGCAATTACTGACAGGAACTGTAAGTTGTAATGATTATGAAATGGAAGGAATAAGCATGGCTAAACAGAGAGAGCTACTGCTTTCTGAGGTATTTGGGTTTTGGTGGGTTTTTTTCTTTCTTTTTTCTTTTATAAAGCCTTCTGGGAAAGAGAAGTGTATAAGAACTGCGACTCTAACAAAATCCCATACAATTTCTAGAACCAGAAATCATACAGCAAGTTATCACGGCACAGCTCTCACACCTGCAAGTCTCACTAAGGCAAGACTTACCTTAAGGGCAACACCAATACACCTGCCCTGCTTTCAAGACCTAAGCTAACAATTGCAGGTGGCCAGAGGCATGTGGATTTATCAGCAGGGGTCAGCAGACTGCATCTGCAATGCAATTCACCTCCTGGCATAACCATGCTTTGTATCATAGGTACAGCTACAAGTGATTGAGCTGCACAAATGGCAGGAAGACTGGTAAGAGACCAATCTCATTTCATCTGAGGCTTTTTTAAAGTGCCCTGTACAGTAACAAGACCTTAGAAAAAAAGGGGTGCAAAGTGATTACTAAAGTAATCAAGCGATCCAGTCAATGACCAGCAATACGGTGAACCACAGCAACACGGGATTCATGCAAGAACTCCTGTTAGAACCAAACACATCATCCAGAGTATAAACTAGTAGAAACCCTGTACTCAGACACACTGTGTCTAAATAAAGACACTTCCACAGCTGATTTAGTTTAACATCAAATTAGACAAATGTGCACATGTAGCAAATTTCAACCTTAAACAAGCAAACAAGCTCTCAGCCAGCAAACTCGTGACCAGTGACAGAACTCAAGGAAAAGGCATGAAGCTGAGTCGGGGGAGGTTTAGATTAGACGTTAGGAAAAGGTTTTTCACCCAGCGGGTGGCTGAGCACTAGAACAGGCTCCCCAGAGAAGTAGTTGCAGCACCAAGCCTGACAGAGGAAGGACAACACTCTTATGTGAGTTCAGGAAATAACCTATTTGGCAAACAAAAGCTCAGGAGAACTGTAAGGGCAATGGAACTGTGTCTTCAAAATGACAAAATAATTTTCCCTATGGGGTTCCTTGTTTGCTTGTTACATGTTTGCTCTTCCAAGGCATGACCTGTCTGCTTTGACGGAAGACATTCCTCATTATGTTCTCTGCTACCCCTGTCTACTAAAGTGCTTACTTAGACACTGTTTTGTTCTAGCCCAAAATCTAGGCTTAGAGATACTTAACACTAGTGACTTGAAATACAAATGAAAGGTTCAACTAATGGCTATGCAGCAAATCCTAATTCTTAATCTCAAGTATGAACAAAAATAAGTAAGTGCCTTCTGAATTCCAATATGCCAGATTCTTCAGTGACAAAGTTCTCTAAGTGTCACTAAAGTTTCTCAGTTTAGTTTTCTCATATACAGGACTTTTTATGGTCATACTATCAAAAAAAAATTGTTAGACTTAAAAGACAGACATCAGAACAAAGTCACATGAACACAAAGCTCTTTGTATAAGAACAGCTAAGAAAAATATTTACATCTGCTGAGTTACTAGGAAAAAAATCCATACTCAAATAGGCGGACTATGCATACAATAACCCTCACACAATTGCAAAGTGAATCAACATCAAAGCCTATACCAAACACATTCAAAATTATCTGGGTGCTGCCAAGATAGTCTGTACCCATGACAGTGCTGCATGCTCACTGGTGCCACAGTAGCAATTACTGTAATCTAAGTTAAGGATTTTATAGTGTCATTTGAGAGATTCAGAACAACATGGCAAATATTAGGATGCAACCGTTCCCAAGTTCACATTGCTGCAGTCGCTCAAGACTTTTAAGAGCTCCAGTAATTTGTGTCTATAGTACAGCTTTTGGTAAAGAGGACACTGCGGGACTTAAACGACATTTCCATGCCAGTCCACTCTGAACTGAACTATTAACAGAGACTGAAATATCATCATAAAACAACTTCTCTATCACTAATGAAGCATGATGGAAATACTGGCACCAGTGCCTGTTCTCTACCTTTATACTGTACACCAGTACTGAAGTTATTCTACATTTCCACTTTTATTTTGCTACAGATTTTTCAGGAGCAATTTAGTCAAGTCTCTTCCATTTTCTTCACTCTTGTGAATTTTTGTGCTATGTAAAGTACCACTCAGCTATACAAGGATGCATCAATTCCGGTTTTGCCCTCGAGACAAGGATGTTTGAGTCAGCGATATCCAGGTATCAACCTACAGACGAAGCCACACGCCCCAACAGAGGATCTCTGCGGCAAGCGGCAGCTACAGCCCCCGAGTCCCGTAAATCAGGCCAAAGCCAGACTTCCTCCTCAGCAAAGCACCGAGCATAACACCAATTCCAAACAGCATTCCTCCGCAACGCGTCGAGTCGCGCCCGCCAGCCGGAGAGCCTCCCCCGCGTCGCCGGGACCCGGCAGAGGGGATGGCGGCACCGGTCGCTGCCCACGAGAGCGGTCCCAGTCAGGGGAAGCTGCCCAGCCGCCCCCAAGGCTCTGCCGAGCGGCCCCTCCGGACGGCGAGCCAGGAGGCCCGGCCCCGCCGAGAGGAGACGTGGCACTGGCCGGGCGGGACGCGCCGCTTCCTGCGCACTGCAGCCGCGCTCGCCCCGCCGCGCCCCCGCGCCGGTACCTGTTACTCCAGATGCCGTAGAGCAGCTCCACAAAGGCGAAGGAGAGGTTGAGACAGAGGAAGGAGAAGAGGTTGCGGGAAGTCTTGTCCGCCAGGATAGACCTGCGCACGGAGCACACCGCGGGTCACCGTCCGCCGCTACAGCGCCAGGAGGCCGGACCCGCTCGCCGGGCGGCCCAGGCGCCTCGGCACCAGCCGGCACAGCCCCTCCGCGGGGGTTCGGCCGCGGCGCCGGCAGCGCCCGGCCTCGCCCGCTCTGGGCCACTCACCTGAACCAGCCCGACACCTTCCTGAGCAGGTTGAGCCTGGGCGGCTTGTACTCATCGTCCTTGATGGAGAGGGGCAGCATCTTTCCGGCGGCGGAGCCGCGGCGCGCCGGGCCGGCAGAACGGGCAGGCGGATCGGGAGCGCTGCCCGGCCGGCCCACACGCCGCTTCCGGCCGCCACCGCGCCTGCGCCGCCGGGCACCGGGGCTGAGGGGGCGCGGCGGGGGCCAGGCCGGGGCTACGGAGGCTGCTCGGTCTCGGGGCTGCGCCGCCCGCTATGAAACACAACACACCCCGAACGTGAACTCGTATCCGTCCCGTGCCAGCCGCTCGCTCGCGTTCCGCTTGCGATGCCGGGTGCTCTCGGCGCAGCTGTTGCGGCAGCGCCCGGCACGGCGCGGGGGCGGCAGAGCAGCGCGCTCGGCGTGTGACAGCCAGAGCCGCCGGAGCGCCCCGCCCGCCGCAGCACACTGGACTACAGCCCGGGGCCTGCCGGGAGGAAGCGCAGGGACGCCCCGCAGGAAGCGGGGCACGGCGGCGCCGCCGTAGCGCTGCCGCGGTCCCGCACGGCCGCCCCTGAGTCACCTGAGCGGCTTGTGCGGGGCCGAGCGGCGGGGCCGGGCCGGCACCTCCTCTGCCCTGCCGTGCCGTGCTGCCGGTGACCCCAGAGAAGCACAGCACGGCCGGAAGAAGCGGCGATAGCGGCGCCTGCAGAACGTGAGCGAAGCTATGGGGGAGGGGCGGCGAGCGGGGCGGGCGATGCTGAGCGCTGCTGTGCTGCTGCCTGGCTGCGCCCAACTACTGCGGGGTGCTGTTAAGAAGTCCTGTCCGCCAAGAAAGGGGACCCCGTTCGAGAGCTCTTTTTCTTGGAACGAGGATTAAAATACTGGTCTTTGATACAGGGGTTTCATTGCCGTCAATTTTGTGTTGTCTGCAGGGAGTATTGTATGATTTTTAGAAAGAGGTCAATCTGGCATTGCAATTTCATAACTTAATTGGCAAAACTGATCTGCATCTGCTTATTGGAAAGGGCCATGATGCTAATTTTAAAACACCTAAATAAGTGTTTATTTTGAGATTATATAATAATATCATCATTGCTTATCACTACACCTACTGTAAACACTACATGGTGTGGTAAGCAAAGTCTCATAAACAGCAAACACTATTTATATTTTCGTCTTAAGTAGGGTTTTAGATTTTAATTAATGATTACAATAGCCCTGGTAAGTATTGTTGCAAACTGCGGAAAGAGGACCTAAAGTTCAAGTGCTTTTCAAAAGCACATTTGATGGAGATATAGTGGACCTCATAAATGCTGAGTTGCCACTGATGCTAATAATTTTTACAAGTCAGGTATGATTGATTGTTCCTATAAAATGAAGCAACCAGAACAAGCAATTAGCTTCTGGAAATAGTTTCAGTGACCTCTTGTCACAAAGTAATAGTAAGATTTGATCTCAGCTTTGGGAAGACCTGTATATGGGAACATACTCAGATTGGTATGCATGCAAATGACAAATGTGTATTTTTAAAAAGCAAATTGGTATAGCCCAAACAAATTACTCTTACGGAATTTCACACAGGTTCAATTATTCAACAAGTTCAACAAATTCTTGTTCTTTAAGTTTTCACAGTACCATTCTCAAATCAAAATTAGTGACTCTGGTTATTCAGCCAGTTTTAAAGGAACAAAAATCCCTCCAACAACCTAGGAGCACAGCTTTCTTATATTGCTGTCCTGCATCCTGTGTATCCCTCTTTTATGTGCTTGCACTCATACTTTCCAAGCTGCCAAACCTCATGGGAAGACCAAAATCCTGTGTCTTGAACCTCTGATACAACTGATAATCTTAGTGAAAGGGGAGTGTGAAGGGGATAACCCAGAAATAAAATAATTTTAGTGGGGTAAAATTTTATTTTATTTGCCTGACTGTGGTAACCAAATATATATTTTAGTGGTGCCTGATGAACAAAACAACAGCTGTCAGGTTCTGGAGACCTATTTGTATCTTCAGAGTGGAACTTAAGGATGGAACACAGACTGGATGGAACACTGGCACAAAGCAGCAATTTTAAAAGCAGAGACACAGAGTGTTCTTTTCTTTTTAACCATCTGGTGTACTAACTTCTTTCTGGAGTGTTCACTGAAAGGCAGAGGCAAATATTCAACTGACCGATAGGAAAAGGGATGGGATAATTGCCATGAATGCATGTATCAGTCAATAACTGAGAGGAACTTCTACTTGTAAAAGAATGCTGGGTAGCATGTGGATAACTGTTGATCTTCAGTTATAGAGTCCCTTTAATTTCCAACAGATTCAAAGATCACACACAACTGCCCTGTAAAAACAAGACGCAAAAACAATCCTACTTGTCAACAATGAGGTAAGTTGCAAGGCTTTTTAGATTAAAATAATTTACATTCATATTTTCAGGCATAGTATTTGCACTTTGGAAAAAAATTATTCAAAATTCTGTGAAAAAAACCCACAGATATTCTCTCAAAAACTATACTTGTTTGGCTGTCCTGGATCACTGAATTTGATCAGAATTCCCTGCTGAAAGCCTAGAAATTACTCACAGAATAACATGAGTAGTATGTATAGATGAGTAACAGTATTACAATAATATGTATAGAGGAGTTAGTAGCAAGCTTAGAATGTTCATCTTACACTCAATTCGTACTAATCTTGCAAGTACAGGAGGAGAAAAGGAAAACTGTATGAAGTTCAACAAAGAAAAGTGCCCAATTCTGCACCTAGAATGGGACAACCCTGGATGTGCAGACTGGGGAATGAGAGGCTGGAGAGCAGTGCCACGGAAAAGGACCTGGGGGTCCTGGTCGATGGCAAATTGAATATGAGTCAGCCGTGCCCTGGCAGCCCGGAGGGGCATCCCTGTCCTGGGGGGCATCAGGCACAGCATTGCCAGCTGGGCAAGGAAGGGGATTGTCCTGCTCTGCACTGATGCAGCCTCACCTCACGGTGGTTCTGTGCAGTTTTATAAGAATAAAAGAATACAATATAAGAAGGATATAAAGCTGTTAGTGTCCAAATAAGAGCTGCAAAGATGGTGAAGGGCCTTGAGGGGAAGCCATCTGAGGAGTGGCTGAGGTCACTTGTCTGTTCAGCCTGGAGAAAAGGGGTCTGAGGGGAGACCTCACAGCTGTCTACAGCTTCCTCACTTGGGGAAGTGGAGGGGCAAAGCACCGATCTCTTTTCTGATGACCAGTGACAGGACTTGAGGGAATGGCATGAAGCTGGGTCAGGGGGTTTAGGTTGGGTATTAGGAAATATCTAACCATCCTAGCCAGATGGTAGTTGGGCACTGGAACAGGCTCCCCAGGGAAGTGGTCACAGCACCAGCCTGACAGAGTTCAAGAAGTGTTTGGATGATGCCCTCAGGCACACAGCAGGATTCTGGGGCCTCTCCTGTGCAGGGCCAGGAGTTGGACTTCAGTGATCCCCATGAGTCCCTTCCAACTCAGGATATCCTCTCATTCTGTGAAGAACATTTGAGGGGCTATCTTTCTAGAAGCTGCTTTTTAAGAGCTTCTGTTTAGTTGCAAGATCATGAGGATCCAGAAACCTCTGCCTTAAACTATATCTGCACTTACAGCTGGTAGGTACCACCTAGCATCTGACATTGCCATTTTCTCATGAGTTCTAGATGTATCAGTTCAGCTGTTGCTGAGATTGTTGCATTCCTGTATTACTCCACTTGACATGTTTCTTTTGCTCCACCTGTGTTCTAACCTTAGTATGATCAGCATCACATTTTTTGTACTGACTATCATTATCAAGCATATATACAAACTATTGACAAAATGTCCAGCAAATCAGTTATAAAGATTGTTCCTTCTGTGTGGTGCCTAAGCAACAGAAAGAGAGTGAGCATTTTGTTTCCTCCTTTCTGCCAGAGCTTTTGAGAAGGCACCTTCTCTCCTTTATGCTTCCCAGTTAAGGTAGAGCTCCTGCAAATCCTGAAAACATTGAATCTCTGTACAAATTTGCTTTCTACTTTCAGCTGGATAAATTTGGTGAGGTACATAAATGATCAACAATCAAAAATTAGTTCTAAGAAAACAGGAAACAATGAACACTCTGAAGAACTACTCTAGATTTATTTTCACAAAACAATGAAATCCAAAGTTAACCAAAAAAAGTGAAAAGCAAGTAAACATAGAAACTGACTACCAGAAGCACCTGTCTCAATAGTTGAAAGTAATTTGCCAAAGTGCTGAAATCCTCCTTATTTACTTACTTAAATGAAAATCTACCTAATGTTTTGGGAGTTTTGATCAAGGGAGAAAACTGTACATGGGTTTAATGACTTCCTTTCCTGTTACTTGTTTTAAAGGTGTTTTCACTTCTGTAAGCTTCCAGGAAGAGTTATGGGAATCCGCCTACTACGTTTCACCTCTGTGGTGATCATCGTCTTGCTTCTTGTGGCAGGTGCTTTAACAGCTTTGCTTCCCACTATCAAAGATGACAAATTGCCCAATTCAAGAAGGGAACCAAAAACCCAGAGTCAGTCTGCCTTGGATTCATTCACTCTTATTATGCAGACATACAATAGAACTGACTTACTGCTAAAGCTTTTAAATCATTATCAAGCAATCCCCCACCTACATAAAGTAATTGTTGTGTGGAACAACATTGGTGAGAAGACACCAGAGGAAATGTGGAATTCCTTGGGGCCTCATCCTGTCCCTGTTGTCTTCAAAGTTCAAACTGTAAATCGTATGAGAAACAGGCTGCAGAATTTCCCTGATCTGGAAACAAAAGGTAATCACAGTTCATATCACTATTACTAATAATATTTTCATGTTTGAAATCTGAATGCTAAAAGAGAGGTCATTGAGTCATACTGTGTAATAAATCAATGGATCTTTTGGGTCATTTAATAGAATGTGGGTAGTATAGAGGAAACCTGTTTTAGGAGATCAGATGCACACCACCACCAGGCTGTCAGTGAAGAGTAACGGGAAAAAAAGAGGAATGTCAAATGCATTTCAAGGGCTTTTGCAAGTTCTCCATTTCCTTTGTGAGGCAGACATAGGTAGTTCAGCTTCTCTTCCTTCTGTAGCATAAACTGAAATTCATAATGCATGTAATTTGTCGAGTCTCTGCACTAATCTGGACTTAAGTCATCTGGTAAAGACTTGATTTAGTCCATTCCTCTTAAGACTAAGTTCTCAAGCGTGTTGTGCTCTTCCGAGAAACTTCCCTCCCTAGCTGTCTGGCTTTCTATCTCAAATTATGCATCCTTTTATTTAAGAGTACTTTCCCCAGTGTCCTGGGTATTCATCTAAATATTCTTCCTAAGCTCTTTCTAGGAGGTGTACAACAATAAATCCTGTTTGTCACAAGTGGAAAAAAAACCCCTATGTTGCATTACAGACCTGACCTTACTCATGATTAGTAAAGGTAATTCTATTTACTGCCCCCTTCCTAACATGTCTGCTAGTCCAAATACATGATTTCAAGGAAGACACTGGAAACTTCCAACTGCCCAAGTGTTTTACTTACTGTAGTAAGATCTGTGCTGACTGTAAACTTTCAAAGCTTTAATGCATCTGCAGTTCAGATCTAAGAATATCCTTCCTTTTCCACTTCCTGGTAGTCTTTTATCTAAAACTTAAGGGAAAGAGTCTTCTTTCTGTAGTTAATAATAGTGAATGTTGCCTGGGTAATTTGTTTAACTTGCTTATGTAGAACTTTCAAGTAGTGAGATGAGTAAAATTTTATAATAAGGAACCCTTATAAGTCTCATATGCTAAAGAAAAACATCTTACTCTATTCTAGTTGTATCTTTACACAAGATTAGTAGAATTTTAAATTGCTTTGCCAAACACTCCCAAGTTTTCTAACACCTGTCTCTCCAGCTGTACTACAGATGATCAAAGGTTGCTGAGTCTTGTAACAGCCTGGCAAATAATCTAAAACTTAGGTTTGGTTCCAATCACCACAAAGCTGTAACCTTGCTTTAGCTTTGAAATCTAATTATTTTTTATCAATCTACTTTTAAGGAATTGCAATTCAGCTTAATAGTTGTAGAAATTTTATATTCAGTTTTTCAAATATTGTGCCATATATCATGCTCATGTATTTAATCTTCTGATCAATTAAAAGTTTTTCTCTTTTTTTCCTCCCTTCAGCTGTTTTAATGATGGATGATGATACACTAGTCAGTGCTCATGACCTCGCTTTTGCCTTTTCTGTTTGGCAGGTAATGTTTGGCATCTTGGCAGGCAGTATTTGAGTTGCAATTGAGAGTAATAGTTTTAATTAGAGTAGTACTGTATCATATTGTTTTGCCATTGGTTTTCTAGATGTCAAGTTAGATTTTAGCAAGTTTGAAGTGTTGAATAGTAGAAATTACAAGAATGTTCTTTAGTAGTAGCTATATCTGTAATCTATAACTTTAAAATTTTAACTCTTACTCTACAAAACCATGAAGTTGCTAACTGCTGAATTTATTTAAATGTATAGTAGTCTGTGTGTTTTGTTTTGCAAAACACAACAAATTGTCTGTAAAGTTATTTTCAGTGCCAAATACACAGCTGCCAATTGTGGCTGGATGTTTTGTTGGCACTATGTGATGTGGAATGAGGCAGACAGTCAGTTTTGTGGAACTGTATTTAATTGCAACATTTATGCAGATCAAAGGACCATATGCCAACAATTTAATTCTTTCCTGGCAATAATGTTGTCCTCCTTTTATTTAAAAAATGCATAGATCTCTCTTATGACATACTTAAGTGAACCCCACACTGTGAAATATGTGTTGAATTTCTTTTTTTCTTTCAGCAATTTCCAGAGCATATAGTGGGATTTGTTCCTAGAAAGCACATTTCTACTCCTTCAGGCGTATACAGCTATGGCAGCTTTGAATTGCAGAACCCTGGATTTGGGAACGGAGATCAGTATTCCATGGTGCTTATCGGCGCAGCATTTTTTCACAGTGGGTATTTAGAAGACTTTCAACGGCAGCCAGAAGCAGTTTACGCCTTAATAGATGAAACTCAAAATTGTGATGATATTGCCATGAATTTTCTGGTAGCCAAGCATACTGGAAAGCCTTCAGGAGTGTTTGTGAAGCCTGTTGATATAAGAAATTTAGAAAAAGACACTAACAGTGGCTATTCTGGAATGTGGCACCGAGCAGAGCATTTGTTACAGAGATCCTACTGTGTAAATAAACTGGTTAATATTTATGATGGCATGCCCTTAAAATATTCTAATATCATGATTTCTCAGTTTGGTTTTCCTAATTATGCCAATCACAAAAATAAAATGTAAGCCAATGAATTTAAGGTGTTAAATGTTAAACAATACTCAGTGAATTGTACCGAGTTCAAGGAGAGAAGAAGGTGTAATTACTGCATCTTGGCCATTCCTCTTTGTAGCCTCTGATTTTTCTCCACTAGGCTTTTTATGTATTTTCTTTCCTTTCTAACTAATTCACAAAGGTAAGTTTTGAGAGAACTTAAAGAATATATAGTCATGCTTAGCTGTGGTAAAATCATACTCTTTCCTTAAAACCTGAAAAGCTACTCTAATTAATTAGGCCAGTTCTTCAGAAACATGCAGACAAAAATGCAATCCTACTCTTCAGATCTTAACGTTTGGATTTTTTTCCTTGAATATACAGATCTAGTCAAATGAGGTCTAGGCATATTTTTGACAGTTATATGTTGAGATGCTTCCTTGCCTTCCCACTCCTCACCTCCTCCTACCCAGTTTCCAGTGAAGCTGTAGAAGAGCTACAGTGAACTGCTGGCCAGGCTTCTGGCCTCGTGTACAAAACCCCTTTGAAATCTGTATATAAGCTACTCGGTGTTCTGAGATGTTCTTGAAGCTGCTATGAAAGCCAGAAGAGTACCTCACCTTAATCTCAGATAGTCTTTAAACCATTGCCTACAATATCTACTCCTGCTGAGATAATGGAAAATGATCTCTGATGTGGCATTTTTTTCTCTTATTGATTTGCCTAGAGTTGCTGAAACACTGCAAGCAGCTGAAAGGTAAATCCTAGTAGCTGGAAATACAAGAAACATGAATACAAGAAATACAAAACTTATAAGCAGACAGAAGAAATGGATGGAATGTTACTTATTAATATTCTCTTTAGTACTTAGTCTTATTTTAATATTTTGCATATATGTTATTACAAACATCCACCCAGGAAAATCCTGAATTTGTTAAAAATTTCTTATTTACAATTCCTAGTAAGAGCAGGGCGTTCAACATTTATTACAGTGTACATTTTGTAATTTTACAGGTCTACTGGTTTTTTAGCTACTCTTTCAAATGAGTATTTACTTTATAGTTCCTTTTTTTCACTGTTTCTGGTGGCTATGACAACAGAGTTAAAATGTACAATAAAAAGGTAAAGCATTACGGAAAAAAAAGTATTTTAAGGTACAGTGATATTTGACAGGGATGTACTATTATCAGTCTCTGAATTCCCTGACTTTATAGCAAGAAACAGAGCTGCTGTTAATGACTTTAGTTAGATTGGTACTCTGTAATTCTGGAAACCTTATATTGATATAGACAGGGCAAACCTTTTCCAATGAAGTTGCAGAAGGGTTGGGCCTTTTTTTTTGTGGTATGGAGAATAAAAAAACAATGATTTTCCTGGATCAGAGAATCAGATTTGGCATCCAAAGCAGATTTAGTTTCATCTGCATCAGCTTTTAATTGATTCTTAGAATCAGTTCAAAGGTAACTGTGGGCAACCAGTAACAGCTAATACCTAGTATAAAAATAGCATCTGCACAAATGGTGTATAATTTTATCATTTTTTGTAATAAGTTAGCTGAACAAACAGTGAAAAATGTGACAAGTTCTTTACAGCAGGGCGTGAGTCTTTGGGGGGAACGAAGAATTCTTTTGCCTTGTTCTATCAGTATTAAAGGATTTGATTTCTGTTCAGTGAAGTCTTCCTAGTACTATTTTTAAGTTTTAAAGGGCAGAATCTTTAACATGGCAATGTAAAGTCTGCTTAATTTTGTTGTAATAGTGAAAAGTAGTTTTTAATTATTGTGCTGTAGTGCTAAGTAGTATAAAACAGGTCTATGATCTTTCCAGAAAAGCAAATTTCCCAGTGGTAGTTTACTGTATTTCATTTACTTACTCATCTTCCATGATTTCTGTTCTGTGCAATATCAGCTAGAGTTGTGAAGACTCACAGTTGTTGTTAACCTTTTTTTTGAAATGTGAAACAAACTGTCAACTCAGCCAAATCTTAGTATTGGGCTCTTTGTTGGAGCGAAGGAGTTGGTTTGGTTTTGGGATGGTCTTTTGTTCTTCTGTGTCAGTGAAAGAATTAATAGAACAAGCTTTTAATTATACTGTTAAATTTAATTTGCACCATTGTCAAATAAAGTACAGAAAGCAGACCTGTGATGTATTTATTTTCATACTATTAACCAAATTTTTCAGTGTTAAGATGTGTAAAGTAAGTTCACAGTTTGCATACTCATGAGCAGCACCAAGATTTCTTTTTTAAATAAAAGTGTACTTTCTGGCACATTCATTCATTTAATTTAGGTGAGGCCTACTTATGAAGGAAGAAAAGACATAAAAAACCCCACCAGCCTTAATAATTTAGTCTCAGGTAGGAAAGGAAATACAAAGATAAGACTTAAGTTCCAGCCATAATTCATTGTACTTTGGAACCAAAAAGGGTTGTTTGCTTATTTTTTAAAAGTGGATTTTTTTATCCCTTAGTCGTTATAAAAGTGCCTTAAGATTCTTTAGTGAAAATACATTACCAAAAAATTGTATTTTAAACAAAATTATATGCATGTGATTATTTCTTCTGAGAGATTATCTATATGTCATTTAGAAATATTTTGGAGTCCAAACAATCATCACCACCTCTGAATGTTCTGTTGAAATTACTGTTAAAGCAACACAGGGTTTTAAACATAGTATCTAAAATATATATTTAAAAATCCTTGACAAAAAATCAGGATATAATGCTAAAATGATACAACAGGACAAGAAAATTGCTTCTTTACAAAAAATACCACAAGATGTCACTGCAGCCTTGATATTTGATCTCAAAATGAGTACATAGTATTGATTAGAATACCAAAGTTATACTAATTGAAAATATTCTTAAAGCTAGCGTTTTACAAAGTGAAATTCATTAACTAATAACTACAAGACACAATATTGGAATTGAAAAAACATAGATTATTTTGCACGTATTTTTACAGGGAGGAAAAGAAAGGTTAGTTTATTTCTGATACTTACAAAGGCTGCAGCTAATTGCCACAAATGAGAGCATTAATGCAACAAAAACAGTATTTGTAACTTTGCAGAAGACATATAAGCAGTATACAAGCATTTTACAGCTGGGCTTCAGTTTCTAATCATATTTGCCTCCTAGATTCACCAGTCTAGCTAGATGGGTTTACATATTTTTGGCTTTAACACAAACTGTTTCTAGAGATTCTGGATACTGGATAGGAGGCTGTAGACTGTTCCATCTTTGCTTCTGTTGCCGCAGAGAGCGTTGCTAAGGCTGTTTCAACTATGCTCATTCAAATTCCCTTTAAGAAGAGTGCAGCACTGACTGAGAAATGTGTTACATTGAACTGTAGTGAAAGTGAGTAACAAAGGGCATTAAAAAAACTACAGTTCTGGACAATATACTTTAATATCCCTTCTCTTTCATGGGATATAGTACCCCTTAGAGAATTGCTTGTGAATAAAAAAACACCAATGAAACACTTGATTTTGTTAAAGGCTACACACAAGTGAAAGTCGTAAAGAAAAACAAACACTGATTTCCATGGAAAGAAAATACCCTCCAACAACCTTTATTTAATTTGCTGCTACATAATATTGCACTCTCATTCTTGTAAACATCTTGTATGGAATAGTACTTACTACTGAGAATGAGGTTTTCTCAGGTTTCAGGATCAGGCACAAACAGGGGCATATTCGTTTTGGAGCTTTTCAAAACGAATATGTCCCTGTTAGCATATTCGTTTTGGAGCTTTTCAAAAAAAGTTGAAAAAAAGCAGTGCAAGAACATAGGTACAAAGCATTAGAATCAACACAAAAATTAAATAAGCAACTACAAAACAGCTGAACTGTTTCCTGTGTCCTTCGCCTTATTTGTAAAGCTTTAAAGATTATCCAGTGCTTACGACACCACATAAAAAGAGAGTCAGAAGTGTTTCACACTCATGTTTAGCCTCATTAGCAGACACACCAGGATTAATTATATGAACTGTGGTTACAGTAGGTTATTTACAGTGTTACGGGAAGATGGTGATACTAATGTGAAGCTCAGGGCTGCACATGCTTTTAAACAGTATCTTTTAAAGGTGTTTCAAGAGTGGATTTTTTTGTTTGCTTGTTTGTTAGGGGGAAGAGTATCTTTTTTCCCCCCTTTTTTCTCTCCTCAAGGAACCTCTCCTTTGCAATCTTTTGCTTTAGCTGTAAAACTGAGGCGGACCGTCTGCCCTGTTTGGCACTTACCAGATCTTTCTAAAGGGGAGAGGCGGAAGAACGCGCCCACAGCCCGAACCAGCGCGTTAGGAGAGCTCCGTGCCTCAGGCGTGCGCGGCGTCTGCTGCTGTTCGCAAGCGGCTCCCCAGCACACCCAGCCCCGCGCCCGAGGGCGGCCCGGACTGGCCGGCCGGGAAGCGGCCGCCGCGGGGGGCCTGGGGCGGGGCGCTCCCCGGCGCGCCGCCAGCTCATTGGCTGCAGGCGTAGGAGGGCGGCCTCTGATTGGTCAGCCGGCTTGTCTGTCACGACAAATGGTGCCCCAGGTAGCGCAACGCGCGCTCTGCCGCTTCCCCCGTGCCTGAGACGGCTCCGCCGCTCCGCTCGCCCCCGTCCGGAGCGCGCCCGCGCTGCTGAGGCAGCGCTCCGGCTCAGCCCCGCTCCGAGCTGTACGCGACACTCGCCCGGTGCCCGTGGGGCGCTCTGCCATGGACCGCCCCCGGGCGGGGAAAATCAGCACCAGCGCAGCGGGGAGCGGCGGCCCTACCCGGGCAGGCGGGGCGGAGGGCGGGGCTGTTCCGGGCGCTGGGCCGCTGCCTGCTGGAGTAGGGGCGCTGCTGGGCTGGGGAGTGGGGGGGCCGGTCACTCGCAGCGCCAGCCCTGGGCCGGCCGACACAAAGGCTCCGTAGCGCGGTTGCCAGAGCGCCGCCGGTCGCTTGGTAACCGCCCGCTGCCGCTTTATCCGGGGGCGTCTCCTAGCTGGGGGCGGGGTGGAGCTGGAGTCCTTGCGGGCGCTTGCCCGCCGTGTCCCAGGGCTCATTTTCGGCTCCGCTCCCGCTCCTATGCGGGCTGTGGCCGCCGTGCTCGCAGCACCGTGCCCGGCGGGCGGCCCCTCCGGGTAGCGGGTCCCGTCCCTGCGAGCGCGCCCCAGCCCCGCCGGCGCTGCCCCGGAGCGCCATGAGCTCGGAGCCGCCCCGCGCCTCGCTGCTCCGCGCCCTCTTTAAGATGGAGCCGGCGGCGGCCGCCTCCGAAGTACTGGGGGGAGCCTCGGAGTTCGTGAAAGGTGAGAGCGGGGCGGGAGCCGCCCTGTCCCCTGCCCGCGGGGTCCCGAAGCCTACCCCAGAGAGGAAACCCCCTGGCTTCTCTCCCGCCCTCCCCGCCCCGGCTTTGCTGCGTGCCCGGCTCGGCCCCGGCCCCTTTGCCCGGCAGGTTTTGCGGGCTGCCCGCCCCGGCTGCCGCGGGCATCCCCCGGCGCTGCTTTCCCCGCTCTCTTGGGCCAGGCGCGGGGCCGGCACCTGTTGCTGCGCGCTGCTCGATGGGTCGGAGCCGCTGCCGAGGGGTGGCCGGCAGGGGCAGGGCCCGCGGGCGGAGCGGTCCCGGCGCTCCCGCCGCCGCTCACGCAGCAGAAAAAGGAGCGGCAGAGCCTCTTCCGCTCCGCGGTGACAGGCGTGCCCCGGGGCGGTGGCCGGCTGCCTTCCCTGTCCCACGCTGTTCCTCTAATCTGTCTTTCAGATCGGTTGTACTTCGCTACTTTACGAAATAAACCGAAAAGTACTGTAAATACCCACTACTTCTGTACCGATGAGGAACTGGTCTATGAAAAGTAAGTGTTGTGGTTTGCATATTCAAAGTAATCACCTGAGAGTCTCCCCAGCACACTTTGATATATATTCTATAGAATATTTTTGCCCCATTAAATTACTTGCATAGAATATGAGCATGAAGTTTGTCCGAATGTATTTATTAGCTGAAACTAGGTTAACAAGGTGACTCTTTAAAGAAAGACCATAAAAACAGCTGCAAGGCCAGTTTAATGGCTTAAATTGTGGGTGAGCTAGAACAAGGATATCTGTGCCTTGTAGGATGTGTTTAAAACATGGAGGTCTATTAGGACTAATTGCACTTTATTGAATGTTTTCTTAAATAGAAGACTTATTTGGTATGAATAGATAAACAGTAGTTTGTTTTATATTTCCTGTATTTTCCTGTATAGAGAGTATGGAGTTTACAGAATCATAAGAATGCAATGCTTAAATGTGCTCTTGAAGAGCATCTGCAACTTTTTTTATAATTCTGGTTTTATTAGAGGGTTTTGAGATACAAAAGCCATCAGGAAGTGCTATCTTTAGAACAGCAGAAAAAGTCTTTTATGTGAAGTAAAAGGCTCGTGTGTTTGTAAGACACTGACTGCACATAGAAGGTAAAAAAGTAAAAGTGATTATAGTTGTGAATACTATTAAAAGACATAAAAAAATTAAACAAATAATCACTCTATGCTGTGGCTAAAGAGTTGGTACTCTGCACTGTGTTCCCAGATCAACTGTTTCCCGTGTGATGATATGTGTCTATCTGCTTGACACGGGGTTTGCTGCAGCAGAAGTGAAACAAAAAGTGTGTTCCTATTTTAAGTATAACTTGCTTTCCATATGTTTTGAAGTAATTGTGAGCATGAGCCGTTCTTACCTCCTTTCTCCAGTGACCAGTACTGCTTCTGTGAAGATGTAAACCAATATTCCTTAGTTTTTAGCTTACTTTCTGTGCACAGCTTGTAGTTTCAGGGTATCTTTTCTACACGTTTTTGAGTTTTTCTGATCTTAAGCTGTGTGTCATCTACTGGAGTTCCCAAGGGTTCATTCTGAAAGTTGACTTTTGTAATGGGCTGCTTGGGTTGGGAGTAAGTTCCTTAAGGATCATTAAGGAATTTTGATTGGAAGGGACCTTGGGAGTATCCTAAGGGAGGGTTGACCTAATATTAAAGGCAGAATTCAGCTGGGGAAGGTCCTGAGAAGTTTGTGTTGTATGAAAGTGTTCCACTTTCTTTAAGAAAGGAAACTTGTATCTCTTCTAGACTTCTGTATTAAGTTTTAATTCTTAATGTGCTTTTAGGAAGTGTGAAGGAATCTTATGTGGCATTTGATCTTGTGGGTAGGAAGGGGGAGCAGTTCTGTACTGTTAGTTACAGATGACTGTAGTAACCAAGGCCTGTAACTGAAGTATTTTGTGTGAGGATAGTGTCATATTAAAAAAAAAAAAAAAAAAGTACTGAGAAATTTGAAGGGGGAGGAAAGTAATTTTATTTAGCATGTAAAGGAAAATCTGTAGGTATGTTCCTTAACCCAGTGTTAACTACTTATGAGGGTGTAACCTGATGCCAGATATAGTTACCAGATAATGGAAAGAAGCAAAGTTTCCTTTATCTTCTAGGGCACATCTAAAGACTTTGAACACGTAACTCCTGGTGTATGTTCTGAATTGATGGTTCCTAATCTGTTTGGCCCATTTTCAAGTTGTTGTCCTGTATCTGATACCATAAAGATACTCTCCCTTTTGTGCTCATAAAATGCTATAATGTGATATGAGGTAGAAAATAAGTGACAGTTACCAGGTGGTACCAAGGACTTGTGTAATAACCTTTTACGTATCATTGCTAACCTTTCCCCTGGTATTTGTACTGCAGCACCCATCCCTATCAGTGTATGCAATATTTGGTAATAAACCCATGCCTGGTTTTATTTTTTTTCTTTTTTGCCCTCTCATATCCGAGGAAGTTTATATGGTTTCGGGGAAGTAAAGGCAGGTGTCAGTAGAGTTACCATTTTAATGTATATTTTTAATATCTTTCTGAATTTGGAAATCTAGAGGTAAATTGAGGAATAGAATGCAAGACTCAGTTCTTGGGGAAGTACTAATTTTTCTATAGCTTCCCTTATGCTCATCAACAAGCTTGACATCGGTCTATTGTCTTTCACAGGCTGCACACGAAGTGGGGGGCCTGACAATAGGGCTGGTCTGTAAGTAGTAGTAGAGTGTAACTTTAGTACAATAGATCAGATGGTCTCCTCACTTCTTCAGAAATGCAGTCTTCTTTCTGAGAAAGTGATTAGAAGTATTTGTTGCATGATAGCAAAATAAATATTTGGAAGTGAGTTTTGAAGTGCTGTAGCTCAGAACAGTGGTTTGCAGAGTCTTCATGGAAATGGCCTTCCTGGGTGGTTCTTGTGGTCAGAATTCCACAGCCACTTTCGCTTTTTAATCAAATTAGTTGTTCAGAGAGTTCCAAGGAGGAGGATAGGAGGTGTCCACTCGGGCATTAAATCCTGAGCACCTGGGAGGTATGTAAGTAATTACATTCATACAATTGTTTATTGACTTAACTTTGCTTATATGCATCTTCATAGTGACAAGACAAAGATACTTCATTGTGCTTGGAAGTAAACCGCTTTTCTTTCAGCTCTTACTCTGTTTAAATTGCTTTTCCTTGGGCTCCTATTCTGTTAGCTTGTTACAGAATTTTATTTAGCTGACTTTACAGAGGTGTCAGTTTGCTTCACGAAGCAGTATCTGATCTGAAAACCTCATGAATATGTAGGTTTGGAGTTGCCTGATTACAAAGAGCCTGCTAGTGGATCACAGAGTACTTAAAAACTCGCTGCCTTGCTTCTGTTCCCCCCCCCCCCCCCCCCCCACTCTTGAAGAGACATAAGGAAGCAATTTTGTACATAGTACTATACCCTTTTTATTAAACAAAACAGCTGTAGTGCTAGATTTGATGGTTTGGGAAGTTTGGGGTTGACTTGCTCCTGTAGCTTGTCATGTGATTTATCACTAAATTATGCACAAAGTATGGTTATGTAATCTTAAGCACTTTAGCCTTCAGTTCTCACTTGAAGTTTTTAACCATTCTAATGACTTCATAGCACTGTCTAACTTAAACATTCACACTTTAAAAAGATAATAAAGACATTCTTAAAACCATTTAAGCCTATCTCAAATGCGAGCTGACTAGGAACTTGCTAGTAGAACTGTCACTATTTCAGTTAAATGTGCTGCAATTTAACCTTGAACCTATTATGCCAGGGAAATGGTATGCAAATGCCTCTGTTAAGAGAACAGGAAACCTGAATGGAATGATACAATTCTGAAATACCTTCTTTGATGGTTCTGTTTCTGTAAGATTTTCTCCGAGTCTTTCTCAAACTCTCTGAGGCTCCTCCTGAGGAAGTACACCACTTCTTATAAGGGAGCACAGTCTTTCAGGATTGTGTAGTACAGGTAACTATTACTCCAGAAAAATGGAGTTAATGAGAAACAATCCATCTTGATGAAGATTGTCATTTGGCAAATAGACAAACCTTGCCTTGGCAAGAGCTCAATTAATGAGTTAGGCACTAGTAAGAAGCTTTTTATTCTCTAAGAATAGCGTCTTTCACATTTCACCTTCCAGTAAGCAGATCTGGGTTGAGAATACTACACTTGACTGGTTAACTTGGCTTTCACATAGTTTTATAAAAGCAACTTTTAAAGTCCTTTTTATTTCTGAGAAGTTTTCTCGAGCAAAATCAGAATTAAATAATGTAAAATGGAAATCTCTTACTGATGAATTATAATGGCAGCCTTTGTAAATCATATTGGTTTTATTCAGTCATTTGTTCTGACTTTGGATCTCTTGTATAAACAGCTTTTGCAGATCTAATCTCTGACATTGTGTAAGCAGCTGTAGAAGTAGTAAATATGATAGTCTCTGTATATCGTGCTTTACACTAAAACTTTCTTTCAAGCTATGGTATGCTACTTGCCCATTTCACAGCAGTCTTCATGATAGCTACTTCAGTTATGTAGCAACAGAGCAAGACTCAAGTGCTTAGCTGCAGCAATATTAAATGAGTACTGTTTCTTCTACTGCATATGTATATGCAAAGAAGCAGTTTATCTTTCCTGTGAGTAGAGTAAGGGTTAGCCTATCGGGTTTTGCTTTCGTTAAATGCTGCTTTTCTGTGCCTCTCCAGTAACAGTACTTGCATAGGAAACCTGAACTTCTCCATCTTTATGTGGCTTAAATCATTTGAAAGGAAAAAGAAAACTTAGCATTGTTACAACAGTCAGAGCTGTCACTTCACACAGAAAACAGGGAATTCCTTGTTTGCATCAGTAATTTTGAAGATTTGACCTTGACTATTGGATGACCAAGATAGCTTAGTAAGATGAAGTCCAAAATTAAAAAAAGGGAATTTCCTTAATTTTGTACCTATACGTTGCTTTACCATTTCTGTCTTTGCTTTTTATAAGTAAAATATAAAATGCATTTGCCAGTAGTACTGAGGAGTTTTTTCTTTTGTTTGCAGTAAAAGGGTACCAGAATAAAACGGCAGCTGTCTAAGCTCCAGTTTTATATTGGATGGGAATGTAGCTTGTCTAGGAAACCACTTAGGCGCATCTTGGCCTCTGCTAAGATGACTTTTTTTTCCAAAGAGACTAGGCTTCTGACATGACCTGAAGGTTCTTCTATAGGGAAACTTTCTATGGGAGAACCTCTTCATTGATATTTTGGTTTTGATATCAAGGAGCATTGGATTAAAAAATCACGTATCTGGAATAAGTATTTAATTATGTGTAATTTAGATCTGTGAGTTGTTGGGTTTTGAAGAATCAGGATCTTGAGGAGGATTTGGAACTTCCAAGAGGAAATGGACTTAATACCTGGGGTTTTTTTTGCATAATCCAGGGCCTCTGCATTATTTTTGCCTTTAGATATTTCCAGGGTTATGTTTGCTGTATCATCCTTTTTCTGTTCAGAAGCGTGCAGTCCTTAAGTAGCATTAAGCATTAGGGATTTTGTCTCGGCCCGATTAAGAAAGCTCCTAACAATTCACGTGTTATTGGAATCAGTGGACTAGAGGAGGAAAACAGTGGCCACCTTTTTTCATGTGCTTGCGAAGTGGGGAGGAGAAACACAGTCCAGGAAACTGGAGTTGGAGAAAAAAGCCTAAATTGGTAAGATTTCCCAACCAGCAGTTAGGTTGTAATGAGTGTGCAGACTGATCCTCTCTCACCCAGAGACTTTGTTGCATGTGGGATGTGCTCATCTTGTGATTTGAAGCAAGTAGCTGTACTAATCAAGTTGGCCACTTCTGCAACACCTGGCTCTTGTATTGTTGAGTGCCCAGGCTCAGAACCGATGCAGCAAGGCCTTTAGAGGGTAGTAACCTGAATGTTCCTGCGTAGAAAAGAGGGAGGGGGGAGCAAGAAAGATGAATCACTATAAGAGAAACAATCTCATTGCTTAATTTTAATAGGAAGCTGGACATTTATAAAATGCTGAAAAATTGGAGAAGTTTTGCAGTTATTTCACCAGATTCTTAGGTTTTAGCTTTTGACTTAAGTAGTTGCAAGCTTGGTAGGGGCTCCTGTTTTGGCAGGAAAGTGGCTTTATGTGATGGCAAGCCTTCAGTAAGGCAAACATTATACTTTAAGGAGTCCTTGTTCTCCAGTTCTGAGATATGTACTCCAGAAAATGATTGCAGTTATTAAATGATGCCTCTGTTTTCAAGTTACCAAACCAATGACTGAATAAGGTGGCAAGCAAGAAACTTCATGCCCTGATGGGAAGTGAATGGCAGTACAAAACTATTGCTCCGTGGGGGAAAAAGTAACCAGGCATGTGGAGTAAAGTATAAGTAATGCATTTAATCTTTGAAAGATGGTATCTTGGCCTGATAGATTGACTGAGGTTAATATGGACCTTAACAAATTAGGGAGATGGACGATCACCAAGTGTATGAAATTTAACAAGGGCAAGTGCCAGATTCTGCACCTGGGATGGGGCAACCCTGGGTGTATGGGCAAACTGGGGAATGAGAGGCTGGAGAACAACACTGCAGAGAGGGACCTCAGCGTACTCTATGATTCTGTGGAGGTTATCAATTCAGTTAAAAGTCTGCTAGGCTATAGTATTGCTTCATTGAATGGCACCATCTAATAATTCAGGATGGCAAATCTGTTTCGTTTTTCTCTGGCACAAGGGTCGAGTGCTTAGTAAGAAGCGGTGTTGGCATTCCGAAGTGCTGGTTCAGGCTTGAACTGACTGATGGCACCTTCATGTGGCATCCCATGGAACTGCAGTTGGAAACGACTTGTTACTAAGGGGTGTGGGCTGCATTTCTTTCACCATTAAATTCCCTGGAAGAATTTACAGTAACTGTTTGCATGGCAGAGTATACCCATGGGCTGGCCTTTCTAGGGGGAAGACCATTCCTCTGATACAGTACAGCAAGTACCTCAGATATTATACTGCAACAAAGTACAGGTAGGAAGAAATGGTTCTAGGAGTCTAATCTACAGAGAAAACAGATACCAGAAACTTTTGCTACTGCTTCCAGGTGGCATCATGATGGTATTTTTGAAGTAGAGTATTTAAATGTTCATCTAGTATATTCTGGGGTTTTGCCACTTGGTTTGAGAAGCGTAATGATAGCAAGTCTCCATGGGATGAGGGGGAAGAATAATTTAAGGTATCATCTAAGTATTTGATTAAAACAAAATACAATTAAATGTTAATTAATACCATACCTGACTTTTGTTCCTCTGATTTCCACCTCCATTGTAAATGACTCTCTCTCTAACTGGCTTAAGCTTCAGAGACATTCCAATTTCTTACTGTATTTAAATGCTTTGTTCAAATATCTAGAGGTAAAAGAGATGGAAGTAAAATGATACTGGATTAATTGTTATCAGTGACTCCTTGACTTTTCTTATGTTGATCTTCAACTTTTGCCAAATAAAATTCTTTATTCAGATGGTGACTTGGTATGCCATTTCATCCCCATTCCCTATATATACCCTGCCTATTTCCCATGTTCCACTTACATTCGCTTAAAATTGTGGTCTTAACATGAAAATCCTTTGGGTGAATCAGGGTCAAGTGTCACTAATTCAAGTATAAAAATGGCCTTTTATAGAAAAAGTAATGAGGGTGCATAGGATTAAATCCTTCTGCTTAAAGATGTCAGAAACTGTATTTAGGTCTAGGGATGTAAATTGAAGAAAGATTTTGTAGATCAGAGCTCATTGACTTCAGTACAGAGCCTTGTATTATCTTTCAAAGAACTCTTTTGATTTGAAGGTTGTAAAGCACATTTTTAACTTAGCCCAAATAAAGAAGGGATAATTAACTTATTCAGTTTAGAGGTATAAAACGGAGAAGGATTATGTTACATGCATTATTTTAACTTTCAGCCTCACATGTCAGCCACAACGTTTTATCAGCAAAGTCAATGGCTGGTTTATACTGCCTCTATGGTAGTAGGGAAATAACTTGGGAAGTGCCAGTGGTTTTCTGTATGGGTAGTAATGCTGGTGCAGCAGTGACCAAAAGTGCCTTTCCTTTGAGTGTTTGGATTCTGAGAAATATCTTGTTTCTGCAGCATAGACAAACAGTGGCAGTATCAGAGTCTTAAACTCAGGTACTTCTACCCCCACTCCACCATATTAAGAGAAGCACTGGATTCTCAATGGTAATCAGTGATGGAGAAATAGCCAAAGATTGTGCCATCTTTAACTTGGTGGCTGAGAGAAGCTGAATAGTTTCATTTTGTAGAAATACAATTACTTCCTGGATAGACTCAAATGTGTTTTATCCTTATACCCACCAAGATAGTAATTTGTCTTGTGGATAAATTTGTAAATTGATTTTCATGTACTTTTCCTACATTGATGTTTGAATTAATTTAATCACGTGGAAAAGTAGAAGTGGATATGACTTCATATTGATGTACTTCAAATGAATCGTAATTCATCTTATTGTAAAACATGGCTGTACTTGTTCAGTTCTTTAGATGAGCTGTGTATTCAGTTATATCTTTCAGATACTTTGCTCACAATGGTTTTTAAAAAAGTATTCTGTATTACAGTAACTATCCCATTCCATATTTTTCCACAAGACTTTAAAAAGTATTTTTCCAAAATAATTTTAATATCATAAGTTTTACTCTTCATCATATATTTAAGTGAAAGAATGCTCTAAAATTGATGGAGTAAGATAGGGTGGGGGTGTTTGATTCATGTTAGTGCCGCTGTGTGGGCGGAGATGTTAGGAAGCTTTCTATATGACTTTCCTAGTAGTTACATTCACTCTAGTGTTGTTAGAGCAGCAGTTTTAACTTCTTGTTTGTCCTAACTCATACTTGTCCTTAGAACATTTTTATTTCATCTCTATGAAAAACTGTATGGAGGGTTTTCTTTTAAAAATAACTATTGACCATATCTGGCACACCTATCTCTAGGAGAAGATGAGGAATTCTGAAGTTAAACCCTGCTTTACTGCTACTGCAGTTTTCTCTTGGTTTAGTTAACTTCTGTCCAACCTGCAAATTAAGTTCTAGTAGTTGAACAGCTTGGTCTTTTTCCCAGCTAATTATCTTCTGTAATTACATCATAATGTTTTGTGCTGAACTGAACCTTAACCAATACTTGTATTGTTACTTGATGTTGTAAAGTAGATGATAGTGAAATAGCATTGGTGTGGCAGGAAGGCTGCTTGTCTTAGTGATCAAACTAATATGATTGTCTCTTTTTGCTCTGGTCTTGGCTTTCTTGGTTGAGAGAATGTGGGGAGGATGATATCAATGACGTTATAAGCACTAAAAAGATTAAGCACTCCTAATTTGGTTTTGTGTTTGCACAGAAGGGGTGAAGCCAGAAGGCACCTCTGCAGATATGTAATGCAACCTGTGGGCTCAAAGCAAGGCTGAGAAGAGCAGGTTGTTCAGATCCTTGTACAATTTGGTTGTGACTTTACAACCTCTCTGTGCAATTGCTCCCCAGTGTTTGACTGCTCTCAAAGTGGAAATTTTCTTTTTATATTCAACTGGAAAAATAAACCCTTTGCCACAGGGAAGAAAGCTTGATAGGTACTGCCATCTATCCTATCTTGTAATTTCAGTAAGTTCTGGACATACGGTCTTTGAATTACAATTCAAAGACCGTAAGTCCAGAACAACTTTTTCCTTTGTGATTCCCCAAATAGAATGCATTCAGATGCCAATGGCTTGTTTTGTTTGTCAGTAGGCAAGAAGATTCCTGTCTCTTTTATCAAAAAGGCTTATGGCAGATCAGATTAAGGCAGTTTAAGTAGTTGTCCATTCTCACTGTAATTCATAACATGTGCTTCAATAAATTTGCATAGCCCATCAAGATTAAGATTTTTATGCACAAAAGGAGAATTACTGGAGGACACGACATTTGCAGCTTAAATTTTGACCAGTTTTGCACAATTGATGGAGAAGGAGCTCTAGAAGAGTTTGCTGTAAGTTGCTTGCATAAAGGCTTCTGTTACTTGTAAAGGTGCCTATATAGAGGGTTTGCTAGGAAGAGCACTGTGAATCACTGCAAGGAATGCCTGTTGTGCAATAATTTTCCTGTACAGACTACTGCTACTAGCTCTTACCTTAAGGCCAGAGAGTGTTGCTTCAAATACAACACAGTTTAAAAATGTAGAAGAGAGAAACAAGAACAATGAAAGTTGATATTTAGAACAGGAAATAATAAATTGGAAGAGCAGCCCATAGGTGAGGGGAGGGAAAAAGGAAACATAATTAGATTTAAAGTGTGTATGTAACATCTAATCTCTGGAATAGCAAAGGAAGTGGTATAAAGAAATGAGCTTAAATTTCAGACAGAGATCAAGACTAGATGTTATTAAATAAATTTTATCACCCATAAGAAATTCTATTTTGCTTATTCTTGAGAGTATATAATGACATATTCTTATCTTAAGCAGTTGTAGAATCTTTAGGATGATATCAGCATGGTTTAAATGTATATCATGTCTTCAAGTTCTTCACTCTGTGGTTTTGGCCAAAGCCAGACTGGATGTCATGGGATGAAGAAAAAAATTCTATAGTTAGTGTGTGTATATAATGGGAAAAATAGTTACTGGAATACCTTAAACTGAAGCTACGAATAAGTTTAAATTAATTGTTCCTATTGTCCTTTTAAATTAATCAAGAAAGGACTTATCTGTTGTTCCATGTGTATTGGCTACTCAGTATCCTTTATTTCCAGCTTTAATTATCAACGACATGCATGTTGAAATTTGCTTAGTTCTTTTGTATTAATAACTCTGGGTTTTGTATTTTTTCCCCAGTTTCTACGGAGATTTTGGACCTTTAAATTTGGCAATGCTATACAGATACTGCTGTAAACTAAATAAGAAATTAAAGGTAAGCTTCATTTAAAAACAAAGTTCCTATATTTTTGTATTTTCAAATTGAAATAAAATTTGCCAGTTTGAAAGTGGTTATTAGGTGCTCATTAGCTAGATGGTTATTGCTAAGGATTATTATTAAGGATGTTCTTTGTTCCAAGTTTGTTTCCCTCTGAAGAGTGGAAGAAAATAATATGCTCTCATTTTGGCTTAGGAGGTGAGGCAGGTGACTGAAGGCTTTGTTCATCTTTTTGCATAACCTTAACACCTTCAAGACAATAGTAACAAAAGCTTCTGCTCATGTCATGGGTTTTCAGCTAATGAAGTGTGTATGCTGGTCTGAATAACTGAAAAAGCAGGTACTCAAGGAAGAAAACATGGGTCCTGAAATCACACTTTTTAAAGTAAGCCTCAGTGGAAAGGAGGGTGGGGAGCAGAGCAAGAGAGAAGGCCTTGGTACTATGAGAGCACTGCTCGGCAGTAGGTAAAACATGGGTGTCTTATCAACACAGTTTTGGTCACAAATCTAAAGCATGGCTGATGTGGCTAAACCCCAGCTCCATCTCAGCCAGACCCACTGAATGTTATGTACAGCTGCAGACTTAACTTTCTCCAAATACCTGTGAAGAAGTGATTTTCAGCGTGTATAGAAAATCCATCAACTGCAAGAATCAAAAGATGTTTTAATTCCAAAATGCTAATTAACGTAACTTGTGGGCAAATAGTGAGGAAGCCCTTCACTAAATATTACAGATTCAAAATATTAGACCTGTTACTGAAAGAAGGGGAAAATAGGACAACAGATGTGATTGCTTTGGCCACTGTTAAGAGGGTCCCTTTATGGAAAATGGCATTATGTCTAGGGGCACAAATAAAACCCTTAGTTAAGTTGATTCATGCTATCTACTGCTTTCAGGGGCATGCTGAATTCCATGTGCTCTTAAGAGGACGTTCTGCAAACTGAGGGACTTGTAGAGTGCTATAAATTTCTTGGAAAAAAAAAAAAAAAAAGTGCTTCTAGTGAAAATTTACATTGCTTCTTAGTTTACAAAGATATTAATAAAGATAAAAACTTAAACTCTGTTATTTGCTATTTTGAATGCCTGTGCTCATATTGGGAAAACATTGGATTTACCATTTGATAACACCAGAGACCTTATAAATACATTATCACCCTGTTCTGCAGTGCCACTGTCCCATTCAAATGCATGACCAATGATTCTTACTCAGTAGGAATCTTTTTTTTCACCTTAATTCTGCTGCATGTGACCTTATATTTGAGTTATTAAAAACTGAAGAATGTTTGCTCTGTGAAGCAGTTTCTCCAGAGAAGAACCAATAATAAACCTACTGTTCTAACTTCACTGTGCCCATGGGAACTAGAGATATCAGTTGTGTCTTTTCCAGATTTGGATTGAGACACTGATCAGTTTGGAACCTTAATATAGTCTCATGTATTACTGTATGCCTTCAGTCTTCAACCTAGGTACCAAGAGTTTCACCCAGAAAAGAAGTATGCAACTAATAAATATCTTGGGGTTTTTCTTAATGGTTCAGTATTAAACAGGAATGTGTCTGCAGTCTTTATTTTTGTTGTGAGACCATCGTCTTGCTCATTGAATGAGGCAAGCTAATTGTCAGAAGTGGCTTGTAAGCATGATGGTGAAGATTGGATGTTATGATGGCGAAAATAAGGGAGCTAAATTGGAACTGAACTATTAGCCCCAATATTTGCAGGGTTGGTTTAGCAAACTGTAATGTCATTTTAATGTAACTTCTCTATTTTTTGAAAAGAGTGAATGTACTTGTGCTGCTGGGTGAAGGGTACAGCTGGCCAGGACTGGGACAGAGAAGTCTCCACTGGGAGGAAGTGCAGTTTGTTGCTGCTGGCTTGCCAGAGGCTAATTCCAAATAGGTTAAATTAAACTCCTAATGCATGAGAGAGAAGGGTAACCTGATAGTGCAACCACTTGAAAGTAATACCTGGAATCAAACAGCTAAAGCTTGGAATACTGCCAGAGTGGTATAGAAACTTATATATGAATAGACTCCTGTCTGGCTGATTGGCACTGCTCCTGGGGTAGGCCAGCACTGCTAATGTAAGCTTCTGGTAGTTAAAATACGTGCCACACTCTGTCCTAATTTAGATACCATCTGCAGTGGGTAAGTAGGCTTGTAAGGTGGAGTCCCTGGGCTGAAGCCTGCCTCTGCATGTGTATTTACATGCCTCAGAGGAGTGCGTCTGCTGGGGACTGTAGGCCTAGCTTCAGAGGCTGCTGCTCAGCTTCCCCAGGCCAGAATTAGAGAGTCATCATTTCTACGCCTCATCTTGTGTCTGTCCTTCACATATGTCCCCAAGAGGAGTTCTGGGGCCTGAACCAGTGTGTTCACAAGTTCATGACCTGTGCCTCGTCTGCCCTGCAGCAGCAAAAGTATGGTAATGCTCCTGTGGCACCAGGTGATGTGTAAGCAGCCTGGGATGAGTGTTTCAGAGGTGGAAAGTACAGATTGGACTAAGGACAGAGAGAGAGTCCTGTTGGGCAACTGCTGCTTGCACACCCTTGCCGAAAGGGTGCCCTGTGACCAGCAGCAGGATTTGTTTGACCATAGGAAGTAAAAGACACTGCAGATTATCATGGGATGGTTGCTATTACCATACTGCAATACATCTGAGACCCTGAAGCAATCATAGTGCTTAAGCCCAGATGATTTGGTATACTTGGTTGGGTAAGCACTTAATGTACTTAAGAAAAGAGTCTTGAAATATGGCACAAAAAGAAATTATTCACAAACATGATGATTTTGGTGTGGATATGGTGTCTCAAAAGGAATTTAAGACTTCTTTAGTTTTGAAACTTCTATGGATAGGAGCAGGAGAAATGAAAGTATAAGATCTCATTAAAACTAGCAAGCCCCACAAACTTCCTTTTAAGTCTTTCAGCTATGTCTGTTTCTGTTTTGGGAGAGAAGCTCAACTTGGAGGCAGTGTTCTGCTTTCCCGTCTCCTTTCTTGGGGGACTGGTGAGGAAGAAGGATACCAGTTTGAAATGTGCTAATGGCAGACCAACATTTTAAAGTAAACTGTTGTAACTTTATGCTGACTGACTTTTTTCAACAGTAAATAATTCCATTCCGAAGAGGTGAAGAATTTATTCAGATATCCATTTGCTGAGAAAGTTTGAGGCAAAGTCTTGGCTATGCCTTACAGGAAGACCTTTCTGACCTTGTTGTGTTTGTAGTTTTTCAATTGCTGGTTGCTGTGAAGATGATTTTTACTATCCAAGTCAACAGCAAGCAAAAAATGCTTGTCTGTGCTGTCTTCCTACTTGTTATTTGAATTCTGTTCAGGAAAACAAAACACTTGACTAAGCAACTGGGCTTCATTTATGAAAGAAAATTTTTTTCTTGTTTTAAGTAAGTCTGATTTCATAAAATCTGCTTTTAAAAAACTGTTACGTTTTATCTGTGCATAGCCTTACACAATAAATTAAGGAGCAGAAGTAATCAGGGAGTGTTGCTGATAAAAATGATACAAGTATTGAAGATCAATGGCAGGAGAGAAAAGGTACTGGCAGGCTTATAAACTATGGAGTTAACATTTTTTGTGTGCTAACTGTATTGCTGCTGAATCATAGAGGGGTTCGGCTAATTGTTTTGTTTTAATATAAATAAACTGCTGGGCATACACATGGAACTATAGTAATTGCAAAGCATCTCCTTTAGGACAGCCTAGATTTTGAGGCAGGGTTGCATGCATGTGTTTAATTATTTTCTATTAAGTTTGTCAGTCTTGTATTCACTGCTGTTTACATGTACATATTACCTATATATACACACCTGTATATATATAAAAGTAGAATTTGCGTAGATCTAGGCTTATTAAACACATTGAAGTAATTTCTTGCTTGAACAGTACAACTGTATTAAACCATGCCGTTTCATAAAATGCTGTCAAATATATGGTAATTTTACACAGCTATCAATCCAGTAATTGTCCACGGCACTTTCTAATCCTGTCATCAATTTCTCTGCAAATAAATCTATTTTGAGATTTACAAGGAACTTTTAAAAAAGAAAAATGTAATCTTACAGTGAAAGTAAATGTTCTGTAACCCTCTCATACACTTCATGAATTAGTTTTATCACCTAAAGCAAAAACTGCTACATTTTCTGTGTAACCTCTGCTTTTAATTCACTAGATTGTCTTTCAGTATATTCCTCTGGGGTATATCTTGGCAGGTACTGTTGTGTTATACTGTTAAAATTTTATCTTTTAATGATGTGTGAAACTGATAAAATTTTCTTACTGGTAAAGGATATTTTTTGTGCTTTATAGCGTGTGCACCTCAGTTTTATTGCGGAAAAAAAAAAAGTTTATGTCAACTAAGTTATCTGCAACTATAGTTATTCCCTAGAAGACCTGTATTGAAAAAGTCTGTTTTGAAACATTCCTGGTTCTTCAGAGCTGTGCAGTGCCTAAGGGAACTAAAGCCCTAATCCATTCAGGTGGAGCTCTGGAGCTGTAAAAACAGTCACCTCCCAGAACTGTTGTGAAAGCTTGTCATTGGACCTGGCCACAGGAGTAGATGTAGTTTATGAAATATGGTCAGAAAATCGGTATTTTTAAAAATAGATCCAATAGCTTAGTTTTGATAATGAAAGTGTACTGAGTTGACAAACTGCACGTTAATGTTAACAGATGCATTACATTGATGCTTCAGCAAACACTTACTGTAAAACTTAATTTTCTGATACTAGTGTGTAAATAAAAACAGTGATCTGTTTTATAGGCTTCTGAAAAGTTAAATTGTGCTGCTGTTTTCCACTGCTTTCTATGCTATTAGGCATTAATGTCGGTTTTCAATTTTGTGTTAAAGCTTTAGTCAGGATTCAAAACACATTTAAGTATTTCATATAACGAGGATTAAACCCTTACATTTTGAAAATTATGCACTAAAACTGATACATTGTTTTCATCTAAATATTCTGGAAACTTCAGGTTATGGCTGCTTTGGGTACAAAAGTGTCTCAAAATTGGAATGACTTGATATACCCATATGATTAAAAAATCCATTCTATAAAATAAGAAATATGGTCTTATTACATAGAACTTACTTCTCACTAGCTAGCTTTGCAGTTTAAAATAGTGTTTTAGGTGAACTGTAAACTGCTGCAAAGAACTTTGCTTTAAAATAAGTAGTAGTCAATAAGTTATAATTGAAGTTCTGTCACTGTTGCATAACTACTGTAATCTTATCCCACCTACACATCATGGGTGGAATTGCAGTTAGAGAACACTAAAATTAAAAAATTGAGGAGGGGGAAGAAGGGAGGAATCTTAAAGTACTGGGATTCATTTTGTCAAGTTTTAATAATAATTGAATGCTTCACTAATTAAGTAACGACTTGTGCTTTGTATGTTTGCATATACACTGAGAGATGTTGCTGTTGGCCTCAAGATACAACCTCTTCCAATCAACAGCAACCATCTATTTCAGGAATTAACAGTCCTATTTAGATACACTCAGTTGCATTAACTCTCACTCCTTCCACCTCTGGAAGTTGTGGCTTGTAAGACCAGACTGGAAGGTGCAGTTAGAACTGTGACTAAGGGTGCTGTTTCTGTGGGGGGTGGGAGTAAGAAACTCACTGTTGTACCTACATCAGTTTTCTCCTGAGTTGATTGGCTATTTGATACTTTTTTTTTGGTAAAATTTGATAAAACTGTTCTAAAATTTGCAACAAGTTTTGAGCTGAGAGCAACATTGACAGATTTCTGGAAGTGAAATACAGTTGGCACTACAAATGAAGGAAACACTGTTCTGAAGCAGTTACCTTATCTCCCCTCCCCAAGTGTCAACAGTGTCAAGAGTTAGAAACCTGAAGTTGGGTAACAGCAGTGGTATTAGGGCGTTTTATAGAATGTGCAACTTTTAAAACTAGAAAAATGCTTCAAATATTTAGAAACAGAATCTAGTATGTCTGTTGATTACTTCCTCAAAACTGCAGGAGTACTGTAAAAATCAGGAAAAATGTGCAGTTGTGTAGCAGAATGGAAGTGTGGCAATTTGTGAAGTTCAAAAAATTGTTGGTGTGGTAAATTGTCCAACTTGACAATATTGTCTCTCTCTGGCTTTAAATAGTTTTGCCGCAGCTTGTCGTTATTGTTCTTTTCTGGTGCTTGTTGATTTTGTTTTCAATGAGAGGTTTGTCTGCAGGATTCTGACACAGGCTTCTTTTCTTCCTAAAGAAACAAGAATTGCGAGTTTTGTCTTTGCCTAGCCTTTTCTTCAGGCTTTTCTCTTATGCAATCTTTTTTTTTTCTTACTTTTAAAATGAATTCTTGCTGTTGAAGCTTTCTAAAGATGTCTGTCACCCCATTTTAAAATAGTATAGATGGAAGTGTTTAACTTAAAAAATGCCTGTAAGGTTGATTGCTTGAGTTTTTCTTCTGTCTTCTCCACAGAATTGTGTGCTAAAGAGATTTAACATACAGGAGGATGTTTTAGTTTGAAAATGTCAATGTCTTGAATCAGTGTTCATAGCTAATATTTCAAATATCTATACGTGGGGGGGGGGAAATCCAGTTTTTTATACTGAAGATTTTGGTTCATCTGCACATTGTAGCATGTTTTTGTAGAGCTAACCAAGAGATCTGCCTGGAAACAGTGGTTATTTCCTTGCACTCTTATTTATCTGTGATATAAGAAGATTGTTCAGAGTATCAGTAATTTTTTCTCCTTTAATTTAAAGAATCTTTTGTAAGAATTTTTTCTGACCTATTTTGCAGTTTTGGAAAAGTGGTTTGGCTAAAGTATTCTTAAAGTGTATTCTTTTCTTAGTAAATATGCTGTTTTGTTTGTTTACTTTCTTTTAAACAGTATTTCAGTCTATCAAGAAAGAAGATCGTGTACTACACCAGTTTTGACCAGCGGAAGCGAGCGAATGCAGCGTTTCTAATAGGTGCATATGCTGTAAGTATTTTTGATCCCATGGATACTTTAACCTTCCTTAAGAGACTTCTGCTTTGTGTGAAATGGCTTCTCTAGGGGTGCTCCTTTAGGGAGGTGGGCAGATGGTCATTTCATTTGTCTCTAAGCTGTCTTTGAAAACTCTGCAGTATGAGTTTTAGGGAAACCCTGTCTTCATCCCTTAACTCCTTTTATTTTACTGCACAGGGAATGCCTTTGGCAGATCCTCTGCATGTTTTTCCATAGAGTACCAATTTCTTGAATGTGGAAAATCCGAATCACAAACTGACCTCTAATTGATCATATTAGAATCAATTGCTTTCATGTCATTAGTGAGATTCAGAGTGAGAAGGAGAAAAGATTTTTCTCACAGCCTTCTAAAAGTTATTAGACCAGAGGCATAGTGATTATTGAGTTGATTTCTTTTCTCATTTAATTTTCACAGCCTACCCAGAATAATAGACAGCGTGCCACAACTCTACCAGTGTTTGAGAGTTAATTGAGGAGGTTCGGTTTATTTGTCCTGGTTCCTGTTCCTTTTCTTATAGGTAGCAGATAGACTGGACATATTTCTTTCTCATGATTCCTTTGAGTGTGTATTTTGTTAGTAATACCTTTATTAGATTTCTGTAATGCCAATAGGAGAGAAAAGCTGTTAAGTTCTTAAGTTTGTAGTTCTAATGGCAGCAAATGACCAGATAATAGCAAACTACTAGGGCATGTCCAGTTAATTTGCTTGCATGAGTGTTTTTTCCTAATTTAAAAATCTAAATTACACATCTCAGTCCTACCTGAAACATGCTGGTAATCTAAGTAGCTCTAGAGGGGATCTGTTGCATATACTTCTGATTTGTAAGTGGCAGGTGCAGGTGGGAAAAAATGAATCTAAATTGCACTTGAAATACTGTGGATAAGTGTTAAGGTGGACTTGGAAAATACTGATTCCCTTTTTGTTCTGTAAGCTTCTTAGGAAATACGATATGAGTTTTCTTGACAGCAGGTATGTGTGGCCAGTATTGCTACATGTCATGTACCTGCAGAGTGCCCTAACTGTGGGGAACTTTCAACCACATCATTGCTCAGGAGGTTGAGAGCATAAAAATGAAAACATCAGAGAAAAAAAGGTTTAAATGTTCAGTATTTATTGAATCTGGGTTTTACAAGTAGTGGTGCCATATGGTAAGATTTACAGTAGTGACAGTGGGGCAAGGGAAGAAGACCTTGTCCCTTGTAAAAAAACTCTTGTAAGAGAATAGTTACTGTCTATAAAGTACTTTTTTTTCAAGCTTTTACTCACATTGCTTTTTAAATACCAGTTCAGTTTATCCAAACTATTCACAAGGGGCTTTTTGGGTTGTTGGGATATTCTTGTGTATGTTGCAGAAAGAAAGCACTCCAAAGATTTGTTAGATTAAAAACAAAGCTAAGATTTGGTTGCTGACTCTTCATTGATACAGATGAGTCGGAAAATGTCTCCTTGATTTTTCTTAATGGAATTCACTACTTTTTAGGTGCTGAAGATGTCTGTGATCTTTTCCTTTTCATTTCATGATCCTTTCTCCTTCAGTTAGTGCATTGCTCTTGACATCCAAGATAATTCCGATGTTTTCAGGAGCTTGTTCAGTGTTTCTTTCCCTCTCCCCTTTCGTGTTCTTAATTCCTTTTTTTGTGTTTCCTCCTGGTGTCTTTATTATGAGCCTTTATGAGCTGTGTGGACAGTGTTTGGTTGAAGATGTCATGTATACATGTCTTTGAGCAGACACAGCTTTGAAGGGCCATAACTTTTGTCAAATAAAACCTGCAGTGTTGGGAAAACATGTAGTACGAATTCGCCCCTACTTCAGATTCACAAGTCCTTGATAAGATGGAAACTCATCTTTTTCCTGAAGTCCTCTGAACTACCCTCTAAGGATATTTTGTCTATAATCAAGAATTTAGGCTTTAAATGTAATCTCTTTTACAATAATTCATGCAACATTAAAGTCTTTAAGCTGCAGCAGTGTGTGACATTTTTCTCCAATTTTCCGTTTTTAAAATAAGGTACTGATAGAAAACAAAGTTTCTGTTGATATCTGAATCTTTCCTTTGTATGGGTATGTCTGTTTCTGATGTCATGAAAGGAGTATAACATGCATTCTTAGGAGTTTAGTGTGCTGGAGGAAGTTACTATATGGTTAGACTTTTCAGACTCAGGGCTGATTTTTTCTTTTTCCTCCTCTTCCCCCATCCCTTTTAGGTTATATACTTGAAGAAAACACCAGAAGAAGCTTACAGGATGCTTTTGTCTGGATCTAATCCACCATATCTTCCATTTAGGTATGTGAACATAAGAAATGAGGCTACCTTTTCTGTTTTGGAATTTGCTAAACAATTTGGGTTTAGATTGCCTCCTGAAAAGGTGTATCATGTCTGATACAGACATTGTACCAAAAGGATTGATCTCCAGAAAAAATATTTTTTACATTTTGTGTAATTACCTGGGGAATAATAAATCATTTAGATTGCTAAAAGTCTTACATAAGACTCTTAACCTTGTAAACTGTCAGGTTTTGAAAATAGTTTTTAGCATGTTTGTGATTTAGCACTTAAGCCTTTTCTTCATAATGCATCATGTGTTACTATTTGGAAGTCATTAAAATATTTTAAATTACCTAGTCCCTAGCTAGTGAGACTTACAGGATTGAAGGAGGTTTTATGCTGTTACATTTTCTCTAGTTTACAGAGCAAGTACTGATATTAAGGTTACTGAATGTTTTCAGTGAATCATAGATTGATAGGAACTATCTGTCTTTATTCTCTGTACTAGGGTCACATTGAGGCTTGGATCTAAGGAAGTTTAGCTATCATGCTTATCTAATAAAGAGATTTCCAAATATTTTTCATGCTGTGCACTATGAAATGCACTTATGCTTGATGAATGTGACTACCTCATGGTATTCTTATGCAAACAGTGACAATAAAAGGCAACTGCAAGAAGGTCAATACCCTCTCTTTTAGGGGAATCTGCATTTTGCAAGTAGTGTTCACTGTCAGCCAAGGCATTTGTAAATGCAGACCTACTTTGTCTATATCCAATTCATCTGATTGTTCAGCCACTCAGCAGAGGAAGATCAGATTGTCACTTCTCATACCTTGCACAGAAGCCAGATGCAGTATCTGTTGGGGTGGTAGATTTTTTTGTCAAGACCAGTTTGACTACAAGATCTTAAACCATCAGCTACATTAAAAAAAAAAAAAGGTATTAAATCAGTGGTAGCTTTTATTGACAGAGAATTTATTCACTGACCTGGTCACTGATAGCTCTCCAGAGCCCAAGAAGTTTACTGAGCTACTGGTATCCATATTTTTTTCAGTTAATTATAAAAGATACTTGGTACAATGCATTTAAAAAGTCAGTTATTTTAAACATGTCAGTGTTTTTTAACATCTCCAAATTCTGTGTAAGATACAGATTTACATTAAGTGTCATGATTTACATTAAACAATGCCTTACATGTGCCTTATCATTGCTTCCTTGAGTATCTGCTCCATGATCCTCCCAGGCAGGCATAGAGGATGGTTCTCACCAACCTGGAGTTCTCTGATTCTCCCTTTCTACCCTTTTTAAAAATAGGAGCAATGTTTCCCTTTTTCCAGTCACTGGGGACTGGGCCTGAGTGCCGTGACTTTTCAGATATGGTGGAGAGTGGCTTCACAACACCACCAGCCAGTTCCCTCAGGACCCTGGGATACATCTCATCAGGCTCCATAGCTGAACAGGCATTATAGTAAATTGATATGTCTTTGGGTTTTTGTCTCCCCTGCCAAGGTGAAGATTAAGGTGTGTAGAAAAGCGGTTTTGACAAAATGAAGAAACTTACTTGTCAGATCCCAAAATTGTGAGATAGAAAACTTGGGAGGAATAGTGTGTTTGCAGAACAGTCTCACAGGACTTTGCTCCAACCAAAGGCTATAGATTCTTGCCTTGCAACTGATTCCTTATAATACTGATACTGATAGTAGTAGCAGTAATAAGAAAATGCTGTTTCTGCTTGACTGGTAAGGACTAATGAAAGTGTCTCTGTGATTTCTTGTAATGCTGATTGGAACCACACTAACAAATTTAATGATACAAAACAATTTCCTATTAAGTGTTAATTGATTATAGGTAATCCTTGTGAGTTTGAATTCATGAAATTTTATTCCAAAATAGAATAGTTAGCTGCTCTAGAATCAGCAAAGGAGGGATCAAAAAAATAGAAGAAACAGCAAGATTTTCTAGAGAGAATTTTATATTATGTACAAAAGAGCTTTTTGTGTTTCCTTGGGAAGAGTATACTTACCAAAAACATTGAAGAAGGCAAAGTCCAGCAAAGGGGCTACTCAGGTTTTGATGTGTGGGTTGGCAGAATGATTATGAAAAAATAATTCCTTAATTCCATTTGTCAGCTTCAGGAGAAGCCAGCAATAAATTTATAGAGTAGGATATTCTGAAACATAACTACTTTGCAGTCTTCTTCTATGTGCTTCAAGCCCTAGGTTGCTGTGAGAGAAATGATTGTCTAAAACTAAAGCTTTTGACAGTTACGGGGTTTTTGTGGTGGGTTTTGTCTGGTGTGGATGGGATCTGGTAGGTGTTTGGGCTTTTGTTGCTCGGTTTGGTTTTTTTAACACAAAGCTTTGGCAATATTAGAGGGAGGCAGTCTTCTTGAGTCTTGCTGTTTCTAGAAGGAATATAGTGTTAGGAGCTTTTGCTAGAAAAATTAAACACCCTGATTTCTTGAGCATTCTTGCATGGTGTGGGGTTGGAAAGCACTTAAATGTCTTTTGGATCTGCTTTGGACTACGTCAGGTCTTGGCACTAGATTAGAGCCTAAGCAAATTCTGTTACCTGCGGTGTAGTTTGTCCTGATGGGAAGGATGGATGTGTAATCTGGCTGTACTGGAGGTGAGGCAAAGAGGAGTGAGGAAGTAAACTGAATGATTGTGATAAGATAAGAAGCTGGATGAGAGCTGGGAAGTCTGATAGGGAGGGGCTATTTGGGTATTGAATTCATAGGTAGAGGTTGGTATGTATAAGGAGCTTAAGAATTACTGATGCTGAGAGAAGGACAAGTAGATCTGATGAGGGTCTGCAGTGGGACAGTCTAGAGTAGCTGGGAGTGGGAAAGAAATAATGTAATCCTCCTTCCTGGTTTTTCAAGGCCTTCGAAATATTTCCCCCTCCCCCCCCATTCCAAGACATTTGGAACATCTGTGTTGCAAAATGTAGCATAGTACAGAGGCTCAAGCGATTGAACCTGTGCTGGAAGCAGTAGCTCTGCCTTACGTAGTGTGTCTGCTTGGCATCAGGCTGTACTATGAAGCAACAAGGTGGTGCTATGAGGAATTTTGCACTCTTTCCACACCTTTAGTGTCTTGAAAAAGACTAAAATAACTCTTATTTACAATTCAAAACATAACCCAAATGTCTTACCTCTTTCCTCATATTCTAAGGTCCATGAAGGAAATAATTTGGAGATATTAATCATTGCTATCCAGTACTTACTGACTTGATTTTATTCTGGCAGTGTGGAATTTAGATAATACATAACTTCTATAATATAGGTCATCTCTGTTTGAATAGTTCAAGAGTTTATCAGTGAGCAATGATCAGTTAAGTGTTACAACTGGACTATTTAACAAGTTTAATTTGATATCTGAAGTGTCCACTATTTAAAAAAAAAAGACAACCTTGAATAGGTAGAAGCTGCAGCATTGTCACATTCTTTGTGACATACTGAGGTAGGTTTACATGAAGTGATTGCTGGGAAACTGATCTACTTTCATGTAGCTTGGTGACCTCAAAAAGCCTTAATCGGCTTAGGTCTTCAGCTGGTATTTCATTTAAAGACAGCTTCAGCAAATACAGTTCAGGGGTGGAAGGAAATCACATCACTCCTCTTACAAAATTCATAGAAATTTGTATTGTTTTGTTTTTATAATAGAAAAGCTAAAGATAACTTGGAAGGATAAGGCACTGCTGTCTTTGAGACACTTATTTTTGGCTGATTCACTGTCACTTGGTGACGCTCTAGTCTCTTGAAGATCTTATACTGTATCTTCTCACTTTCATTTAAAAAACAGTGCTGAAACCATTTAAAATTGTCATGAATACCAGTTGCCTACTGAGAAGCAGAGTTTCAGAGTTTTACCTCGAACTACTCTGTATTGATTTTATGTTCAAAAGAAAAAACAACTATATTTTATTACTATTGTGTTCAGTCTCTAAATAATGACATGAATTTCAGAGACAGATTTTAGTTTATAGCTTCTAGGGTTTGTTTCTTTGTTGGCAAGTGCTGGGGAAACAAACTGTTTTGTTATTGACAGTGTTTAGAGGTTTGGTGAAAGGGAAAGCATTATGCAGTATTGAGGTCAGCTACAACAACTGTGAAATCGGATGTGGGATATGCAGCTCTGTATTGCCAGCTCAGATTCATACTAAATCAGTATCTCCTGGGAATATCCACATTCCTTCTTGCTTTGAAAGTGAATAGAGTTCTATCAGGTAATAGCTGGTAAAACACTGTTTGAAAAGTAAGCTGGCTATTCATTTGAGCATAAAAGACTGTAAGAATACTGTAATGAAATGTGATCAGCAACCTACTTTAATGGTCACGTGCACATCAGCAGAAATGAGACATTTGAGACATGGGTGATGGAGGCAATCCATGTTAGCTGCCAGCATCCATGTGCATGTCACTGCTAACAGCTGGCTGTGGGAACTGTAGCTGAGAATACTGTACACCTGGAATTGTACATCTAGGTCAACTTCACCAGCCTCCCGCCCTCCTTCATAGTATTTCTTATTAATGGATTAGAGATTATGTGGCTTTTCCCCAGTATTGTTTTTATGTACTGCCCTGTCAGATGCCTTATCAGTCAAAGAGGTAATTATATGCATACAGATAAAATAGAAGTTTTATTCTTGTTACAGCAAAATAACATATAAAATAAAACCTGTCTGCTACAATCATATCTTCTGTTCATATTTCTCCACTTTATTTTGTGGTTTGCATTGGTTTGGATTTCATTTCTGTCAGTCCCTCCAGAAAACTGGTACAGCTTTTAAAACCTTTCTGCTATGTATGTGTTCCCATTGGGCCCTTAATTTTTTTTGCTCACAAGACCTTTTTGTTTGCTAAAATGCTTTTGTATTAAAATGATCAGTTGATAAAATGTGATGTTCAAAATAATCATGTTAATCCATTATCTGTAAAAAATGTATTGTCTGTAAAATTCATATATTAAGTTTTGATATGTTCTGCTTATTCAGTGTAATGAAAATGGCTTCTCATTTTTAAAACTTCTGTTTGGGATTTGGATATGGAAAGTTTATACACACTTCAAAGTTCCCATTCCAAAACGTTATGGTTAAGTGTGTTTTAATAATCTAGTAATTTGAAAGCTTTTTTAGATTGGCCTGCCTGCGCTATGACACTACCAAAATTACGGATTTAATTTTCTTTAAAGCATTTTCTACAAACAGTGCTTGCTCAAAACTGCTAAATTTATTCTGCTCTTAAAGAGTAGGTGAGAATTTTCTGCTCTTTAAGTACTTGAGATTGAAGGAGCGTATCACAAACTTCATAGTACTTACAGTAAGTTTTGTCAAAAAAGGAAAGTTTTCAATGAAAGATTGAAAATTTGAATCCATTATAGATTAAATATGTATCTGTCTGAACCTAAAATTTGGCTATTCTGATAAATTGCAGTTCTTAGGACTCTGTCTAAGATAGCTAAGAGAAAAGCTATAAAGGATTTCCTTTATGAGTGATAAGGAAATAGTCTGCTCAGGCAAAGTTTTGTTAAAATCAAACTGATCTGGAGCACACTTCAAAAAGTACTTTTTCGTTTTTTCACAGTGCATTTTTTTAGTGGTGTTATTTTTCTTCTTTTAATGTTGCTGTCTCTTACCACTTGAATGTGTTTTGATTTGGAGTCTCACTTCATCTTTTACAGACAGGTTGTCATTTTCATAGTGGTAGAACTGAGGTTAAGTAATTTTCAAGTTAATTGTATCAGGATAACTTTTGATCACATCTGTAATCAGGCATCAAAGTGAAAGCCTGTACATTAATTCCAAGCTAGTAGTCTTATTTGCCTGCCCCTGTTAGTGTAACTCAGTTGGCACTTGAATAATGGTTAAAGCAAGCTGTGCTTTATTTGCTACTATCTTTACACAATCCAGAGAGGGTGCAAACCTTCCTGTTCCAGGAAAGCATAAATAATTTGGCAAAAAGCATGTAGTTACTTCATGTAAAATATGCACCTAAAATAGCTTGTAGTATCTAGCTGCATTTACTCTGAGCTGCATCTTGGGTGGGGGAGTACTTCAGCCTGAACAAGCTTCTAAAAAGACGTCTTTAAACTTTAATCCAGAGTTCTCAAAGGGGATCAAATAGCTTGAATGTATTCTGTTGTGTGCTGCTGTTCCCCTAGTTCTTAAAAGAATCCTATGTGCATTAAATTCATTTGTGTTAAATCTATAGGGATGCTTCATTTGGGAACTGCACATACAATCTTACCATCTTGGACTGTTTACAGGGAGTAAATAAGGTAATAACATTTTTTCTTACAAAACAGGTTTAAATTGATTTTTAAAACATGAAGAAAAATACTGTTAAAATAGATTATAAAAGCTGGTTTCAGAGCAGACTGTGTGAATGAGTAGCATGCTCTCCTGAAGCCTAAGTTACTGAGACTGTGTTTGAGTAGTGATGGCTGAGAAAGGTTGCATTTTGACCTGTCTGGCCCGGCCTTTGACAGCTTTTTGACCTTCACCTCATGAATTGGAACATGCAAATGCACCAGCCCTGGCTGGGGGACAGCTCCTAATGCAAGACACTGTGCTAGGTCTGCTAATAGATCATTTATAACCATTGGTGAGAGGGAATGACAGGTGGATGAAATCAAGTGAAACAGATACCTAGATGTACTGTGACTTAATCTGAAGAGTTTTTGCATGTACTTGGCTCCAGCTTTCCCCAAAACACTTGGTTCAGTGTTTGACACTGATCTTTTCAGAATTGTTTAACACCCATGAAAACTAAAGTATCTTACTAGTGGTTTGATGTGTCACTTTAGCTCCAGTATTGTTTTCTTTAAAAAATTTACATCAGTTCTTAATTGGGGACCTTTAAATTTTGTTCATTTCCCATTGGCCTTGGTGAAGGGAGCAGGCTATAGGAACAGTTCTGTACAGACACTTCATAGACCATTTGAAGCTCTTAAAAATATGGCAAAACAAATGTTTTTTAAAAATTGGAGAAAGAGAGATCAAGCTTAATATTTTTAGTTCTGTGGGGGTGGGAAAGGAGCTGTCAGTTACCAGCAAGACTGTAATTTGTGAGGCATTCTACGGATCCTGAAGATGTGAAGTAGTCAGTGCAGTCACTGTAATTTATCTGCAGCTAATACATCAAAAGGACGGTGAGAATCAGTTTTTCCTCCTTTGTTCTTATGAAATTTATTACTGGAATTTTGCCTAGTTCACCTACAGAGGTAAAAACACTTCGGGCAGAAAACATGTGCCTTAATTGAAAGTAGTTTTAGTTTACCTGGATAAATTTGGTGTTTATGTGTGTGTATATCATGTACATGTAATTCAGGGGGCCTGAGTTCTGGAGTGCAGCCAGCCAGCCATGCTTAAATGAAATACATTTTTCAAAATCAGCTGTTCAGACAAACCTCTCAGTATCTTAGGTTTCGTGACAGGTCCAGTCACTCAGCCTATGTTGTCTATAACAAAGCTGTTTTTGTCTTAAAAAGGTCTTCTATATGTAGCAAACAATGGCAGTTTGATGATTACTGGTTTTAAATCATAGACCTGTGATGTGTTCTTATCACACCTTAATTCCAGAATGTTGTGCAATATCTGTATTTCTCAGAATGCAATAGGTTCAGTATAAATATACACTGCAGAAATGTCTTCCACCAATTTGGAATAAATTTTGGCTATGAATTTCATATTCATAGAATTGTTTTCAATATGGTTGTTATACACAAATCTTTAGTACAAAAGTGGCATAATTACTAACAGTACAGTAATTGAATATAAAACTTCTTTAGTCCTGTAATAAATACTGTCTAATGTAGTCTAGTGGACTTTATTCTGCCTGTGAAATGTGTATTAAAAGAAATACTAAAATACAGATTATACATGGTACTGCATGTATATGCCATTTTGCCTAGGTATTATGGTGGTGAAACCAGACTATTATATTAAGTGCAGAAAATCAATAAACTCTCAGTGTTCGATGTTCTGTTATGTCCGACTGTATGAAAATACATTTGGCATAGGAATCATTGAATGAGTGTATGACAAAAAGGGAATTGCTTTTTAACTTGTTGTCTGCCTTACAGAAAAAAACCCCACATGGTGAGGTGTGGAGAATCAATGTTACGATTTAAGTGATATGCAACAACCGTATGTCCCATCCTAGTGTCTTCAGAGGGGAAATAATGAGCCTATTGTGTTTCACTGACATTGTTGGAGTTCTTGTTGTCTGTGGTGTTAATCTGTGAAGAATGTAATGTTGTCTTAATGTAAAAGCTTCAATAATCCACAACCACAAACACTTAGGGATTTAGTTTTTCTCAAAAAAAATTATAAAATGAGATTATATATTGTATTTCAGTGTGAACTGACACCTTGTTGCCTTTTAGGCCTTGCAGCATGGATTTTTTGACTTTAAGACATTTGATGTGGATGAATATGAACACTATGAGGTTTGTACATTTAATAATCCATTGAATGTGTTTGAGTTACCTAAAATAAGAGTATACAGTATCCCCCAGCTTAAAACATACTGGAAACACATTTTAGTTCAAGTAAAACCCAGTGTTCATATGTTAGGTATGTACATGGAAACCTGTATGCTCGTTGTGAAGAACATGCAGGATTACTATCCTTGCAATTTCAGTGCATCATATCATAAATCTACTGTTTTCTTGTAGCATTTCTGCCTTCTGGGATCTCTGTTATGCTTTCCCAACATTCTCACAGGATGTGATCCACAGTCTCTCAGCTGACCCACAGAATATGTTTTCTTTCAGCACTTGCTAGCCTCCTTTTTCCATTCCTATTAGTCCCAAATACGACAGATTTTTGTAGCCATATAGATTAAGCAGATTTTGAGGGGTTTTTTTAGTAAGGATGCATTATGTGGAATTCTAATAAAGGAAATACATCCAAAATACTTCCCTAACAAAGTCCCAGAAAGCTAATAGATGTCATTCATTGTTCTGCCAACTTTCTTACAAAGATACTGTGATTGGCTTTAGATGCTTCTGGGATTTCGTAACGTGTGCACCCTTATCTGCCAGTAGTAGAAAGTCATCTCAAGCTACATTGCTTTAGCAAAGCTTTAAAATATGCCATGCTGTACCTGTGGGCTGGGCTGTGTGCAGAGGAAATCTCAGGCACAGAAGGTGTACATACATCTGGTCCAAAATAGTTGCATGGTCTTTGTCTACCGTGTCTCACTCCAAGGAAGGGAAAGGGTTTTTACTGAAATCAGTGACAATTGTTAAGTTTATTGGACACTGTCTTTGGAACAACTATAAATTCCTGTAGTTTTATTGGTTAAGTGGAAAGATATATAAACTAGAGGTGTACTAAATATTTGAATATAAATTAAACCCTCTTTTTAAACTTGTGTTGCTTTACTGTAGCCAGTATTCTTCCCCTCTATTGCAGTTTTCAGAAAACTAGGAAGTAATGAGAATAAAGTTGCTTAGTTTGAAAATCTCAGTTTTAAAAGTATTTCCTATAACTGTATGTATTTCAGATACATACTGAAATGCTTCATAAATGATCAAGAAAATGAAGTCAGAAGAGGAATAAAATGTGGAAAAAGTTAATTGACAGCACATCAATACAGTAGATGCCTGCAATAGGCAGTCTATAACACAAAACTGCCTATTTCACTAAACTTGAAAGCATTTGTAGAAGGATTTCTGTATCTGTAATGTTCCCTAATGATTAGGTTGAGAGATTGGTATAGCCTTTGCTGGATTACCAAAATTAAATGAACAAAACTAAAATTTAAAGTATGAAATTGCTGCTTTTTTGTTTATTCTATGTACAAAAAGAAAAAGCTTATTCTAAAAACAAATGGTAGTTAGGAATTCTTGGGATTCTGTACACATGGTAGGCATTAGTCTGCTTGAAAAAGAGTATTAAAATAATTGACTAAAGCTATCCCATTATCTTGTTTAAGTCTTAACATTATTTTAGTTTGTGAAAAGTACATATATGTGAATGATGTTTATAGTAGGCTGCTTGCTGAGATTAAGAAGGAAGAACTTGGAATCATCTTTAAGTTTTTGGTCCATTTTTTGGTATGTCTTCTTTTTTTTTACATATGGTGGTCAGCTTTATGTTTAGTTATGTCCTGTGCTATATTTCAAAAACTTTAAATGTTACAGGTTTTTGCTATGTTAGGTCTTCAAATGTGTGGTTATGTAGACAAAAGTTGCATACGACTTAAATGGAGCAGGCTAAAAGGAAATTTTATTTCATGTTTATAGTTCTTTCATCTTGCTGTGTTATCAAGGCAGCTAATTCCCCTTTTGTTGGACTGGAAGTAAATTACTGATTGGGTTTTTTAGTAATAATGGTGTTTGCATGTAGTGTTGAGCACATATATACAGAGATACCTGTAGTTCATGTTGCTTAAAATTAAAATTACTTGCTGCGACCCCTGTAACTATAAAGAACTTAATCCACAAATAAAACTGGTGATAGAAATACAAAAATATTTTTAGCTTACTAAACAGGACTTCTTCCCTAAAGGGAGTAAGGGTGCTGCAGTGCTGAGATGGCAGTCTGTGCTACCAATGGGGGGCAGGGGTCCTGGCTTGGCACTAAGGTTGGTTCTCTAGTCCTTATGCAACCTGGGTAACCTCCAGGAGTTTCCATTGTGCAAGGACGCTGGGAGCAAGCCTAATGGGCTCAGCTAACAAACAGTTGCTGAATTGATTACAGTGATGTCCATTATCAGAACCTTTCACTCATTAGGATGTTCTGATGAGCTGAGAGCTAAAAACACAAGCTTAATAATGCAGCTGAACTGAGTGCTTTGTCCTTAAAAGTCATGCTGAGAATAACTGCATTGCCAAACGAGGAATGAGCAGTCTTCAATTAAAGAAAGAAAAGAAGGCAGTTTTGAACTACAGTTCATGTTATGTATTTCCAAAGAAGCTTTCATTTTCAGCAGTGACAGAATTTGAAGAGCCTTTTTAGGTTTTCATTTAAAAGTGAGCAAGAATTGCAAAATGTCAGAGTTTGAAAGTTTATTAAAATCGAGTCTCTTAATTTCATTTACACTTTTCTTCTGTGATTACTGGCTCATCAGAGCTTATGCCAATATGTAAATTTCAGTTTCTACAGGGAAAGGGTAATTGTTTCGAAGGCTAATTGGTTTTTAATTTGTTTTCAGTGAACTGGGTTTTTAGCTAGTGCCTCATGAGCAAGCACTTTTCCATAATTTTTGATTAAAACATAGAAGAATGTTGGTGTTTGTCAATGTTATTAATAGGTGTCCCAAATCACTGAACCTTCTCAAGGAGAAATATCTTAAATAAAAGATCTTTCTGCTTTTATTGGAAAGCTTCAGCAAATTTTGTTTACGTTTCATGTTATTAAGATAGATCTGAGAAGCAGTTTATGGTTAATTTGTCCCATAGAGTTAAGCTAGCTAATTACATTTGAAGTGTTTCATTTTAATGCAACAAGAACATAATAAAGAGTAAAATAAAATAATGAGTAATTTTTTTTACCTTGTATATACAGATACTAAAATGTTTTTCTCTTCTGAAATTTTTGTAGCGAGTGGAAAATGGTGACTTCAACTGGATTATTCCAGGAAAATTTTTGGCTTTTAGTGGACCACACCCAAAAAGCAAACTTGAAAATGGTATGGTGTATGTTTTAATGCTGTGCTATGATCTTATTTTTCCAGTATGTAAAACCATCACAGCAAATGAGCAGAAGATAATAGAGAGTTATAGATCCGTTTTAATCTTCAGAAATAATCATCCAGTGAGCATTTTATATACAGTCATAGAACTTAATTCAAAAAGTTTTGGAATTCTTCTTTGCCAGAAGAATTTCAATTCTTCTAACAGTCAGTGACAAGGTGCCTGAGAGACTCAGGTCCCTGACTGTTCTTCTGGAACCTGCCACCTGATACAGTAAGTGTGCAGAATTAAAGGTGAGTTGCATTAAACACAGAAGACTCCATTAAAGAGTTTTGTAACACAGACCAGAAAAGATTTTTAAAGGAAGCTTGCCTTTACTACTTGAGATACTTGGGATAATGTGCAGAACCTATGGAATGTGATTCTAGTGGAATAAAAGAAAAGAGAAGCTTGACTGACAGAGGGAAAGTAGAGATTTGGTCCAGCTAAAAGGAAAATCAGTCATTTAAATACTACAATCAGTTTTTTTCTGAATTTTTCTGTATTATTTGTGCCATGTCCCATTGTTTATGTGAGCATATTTTCTGAATATCTACCTTCCCTCCCCACCCCCTTCTTCTGTTCTCTCATGTTTCTTTTATGACTGAAATGCTGCCAGTTTCATAGTGTCCACTGAAAATTTAAACAAAATCCAGAAAGCAAATATTCAGGTTGATTTGGGTTTCTTCCCCAATCATTGTTGCAGTCCTTTCTTGCAGATTTTTTTCTAAATTTAGTTAAATTGTTCCATGGAATTTGGAAAACCTGTGTTTTATTTATAACATATATAAATGAAAATTACTAAATTAACACACTTAAAATCCAGTTACATAACTATAAGTAACCCTTTCCCAGGTGTTTGTAAGTACACATTACAAAGCTACATTTTTCACATTATGTTGTGACTCAAATTGCATTTACTAATGTATATGTGACTTGTCCTGAACAGCTGTGTTGTGGTTGGTCATTCACCCCCTTCCCTGTCCCCCTGTCTTCAGCTAGAGGATCCTTTTGTCTCTCAACTGAGAATCAAGGCAATAAAGCTTTCTTACTTCACAGTAAGACAGTAAGAAAGAATATTTTTGGTACTGCAGTTTATCATTTGACTGTTTCTCTCGTCCATAATATAGATCAGCAATCTAGTTTTCTCATAAACAGTGTTTCCTCTTTAAGCATGCTTTTATTCTTTGATCTGCAGCTTATAGATAAACAGCTGTTCTGAAGTGTTGAGTTCATATATGTCCCTAGCTTTATGTATAAATCCTCCTTGCAGAGAAGAGTGGGGACTTAATGGGAGACAGTACAGCGTTTCACATAGGCTGTGTTTTAAATTTTTTCCTCCTAATACTTTTTTTAGTAAAAGTGGTCTTCATGAGCATTTGTTGGACAATTTTTTTATATCACTTAACATGTCTGTTATGAATAAAGTATAAAAGCATTTTTAATATTAGCATGTCTGTCATTCAAAAAAGGTTTCAGGGACAATTTTGAGTAGTGAGATCTTGAGCTTCATGAACCTATGACATTAAATAATTGTGGCTTTATTTTTTTTTATAGGTTATCCTCTTCATGCACCTGAATCCTACTTTCCCTATTTCAAGAAGCATAATGTCACATCAATCATAAGACTAAACAAAAAAATTTATGAGGCAAAACGCTTTACTGATGCTGGTTTTGAGCATTATGATCTGTTCTTCATAGATGGCAGCACACCAAGTGACAGTATAGTTCAGAGGTTCCTGAATATCTGTGAAAATGCTGATGGTGCCATTGCTGTACATTGTAAAGGTTTGTGCACTTACTCATTTCTCAGACTGAAATTCAAAATAAGTATAAATCCATAGAGTTTATCCCAGAAATCCCACAGCATTTAAGAACACTTTCAGATTGTGAGAGTAATAATGCTTTATGGTACTTGACTAAAAGTATGCCAAATATTTGTTCTTTTCCCATGTATATGAAGTCCTTACATCCTACACTGTTACTTGCAGTAACTGACAATCTGTTGTTCATTGTTCTGTGTTTTTTTTAATATGACTTGAAAACTTGAGATTTAGTTGATGCAGGTTTCTTTTTTGCATTATGCTTTCACAGCATTATGATAATTTGCTAGGAAATGCAAAACACTAAAAGGTTTTCTTTGTGCTTTTTGACTGTTCTACATTTTTCTGTGGAGTATGAATTCCAAATTTCAAGTTGATGTGAGTTATTGTGATGCCAGCATTTCAAACCAGCCTAATTCAGCAAACCAGCCAGAAAATGTACAAAACATGCTTAATCAAGAGAGATTAACAAAGGCTTTTAAGGGTTCAGCTTGATTTATGCTTAGAATTGTGTAAGGACATTGTGGAGATGAATGTCTTGCCTGATCAGAAGCAAAAATAATGTTATTCATAATTTTCCCATGACCAATAAATATGCATATGAAAGATAAATAGGTTTATATGCCAACAAGTTGTTATTGTGGGTAGAACCCAGAAATTCTGGCATTAATAAGCTGGACTTCTGCTAATTGGCTAAATGAGAGTATAAACTGTTGATTAGCAGGAGGTTATTAGTAGGTTGTTACTCTCCAGGGTTAGGTGCTAAGGGAATATAACATAGTTGTAGTAGTAGTAGTGAGTTAGAGATGTGCTTTTTACACTGAAGTATTTTTGGTCTTTTATCTGACCATTTAGTAAGCAAACCAGCAATCTTGTTCTTTTTAGTTTTTACACCATCCTAAATAATCCTCTCCAGTGTTAAATCAACAGTTAACTCAGGCCGAGTTACATTGCGGAGGTGTTCTGAGCACTGCTTTCACACTAGAAAGTGCTTGTCTCAGATGATATAGAACAGTTAATTGCAAAGGATTGTAATGGAAAGTTTGTACATTAGCAGAATGTTGGAGCAAAGAACTGAAATCAATACTTCTCTTTTTAAATGAATCTTCAGAGCTTGTCTTCCAAGCTGCAGTTATGGAAGCTCACTATGTGTGAACTTCTACCTTCATCCTTCTATCTAAATCATTTTTACTTTTGTCAGAGCAAGATTTAGTTATTGGTTAAATGTAAAGAGCTTGTAGTTGTGTATAGAATTGTCAGCAGAGATGTCTGGCTGCTTAGAGAGTTTCCATTTGGATAGTTGGTACATAAATAGTAGGCTACTGTGAGACTGTAAATTGCAAATACTGTATTTGTAGGAAAAAGTTTAAATGGGGAAACACTTACTAGTAGATGAGACACAGAGCTAGAAAGAGATTAATTCTCACTCTGTAGTTTGAGATTTTACTGATAGTAAAAGCTAATTTTTCTCTGTCTCTGTCCCCTTGAAAACATTGGGCAATGAGTTAAATGATTTTAAGCTACTGATACCTAAAATTATACGCTAGTCAACAGTCATTGCTGTTTATACACGTAGCAGTGAATAGTTTTATGTGTTGGTTTCACAACAAAACTGATTCAAAAAGAAAAAGCTTGCTTTTCAAAAAGAAAAAGGTTGCTCTGAGATGTGACTTGTATTTGCACCACAGTTTTTAGGTACGTGTGTTGGCCCCTCAAAGGTACTTTGATTATGTTTTTTTACTGGTATTGTAAATATAAAGCTGGTATCCAGCTTGATCACAGCTTTTTTTTTAAATATTGGCCTTTGTTTAAAAAAAGTTTGGAGTAGAATTGTTCAAGTGCCACAAGTGATTGCTGTTGTAGGTGTTCTTTTAAACACTTTTTCTAAGTATGAAATATTTGTATCTACAGCACTGAAATTGAATTATGTGATAAATAGGACACTGAATCAGGAATTCTTTCTTCAGATACTAATATGGTGAATAACAGTGCATGGAAGTTTTCTTATAGCCTATACTTTTATCTGATAATTATGGAATGCTCATCACTTCATATGTATCTGTTGATACTTGTGTTTCTATAGCTGGCCTGGGGAGAACAGGAACACTGATTGCCTGCTACATAATGAAGCACTACAAGTTCACACATGCTGAAGCCATTGCTTGGATAAGAATATGTCGCCCAGGCTCTATTATAGGACCCCAGCAACACTTCTTGGAAGAGTATGTATATATATATATATATATATACACACACACACACACACACACCTTCTTTGCTCCTCTCCATCCCTATCCATCTTGCACTATTTATAGGATCTGATTTGTCTACTGACATCTGTATGTTATTGCCTGTTCAATATATTTAAGGTTAGTTAATAGGGGATTGAAATCTGAGTTACTCAGAAGCAGTCAGCTTCTCTGGAGTTCTAGACCAGAACTTTTCATTTTGACCCCTTAAAGGGGCACAGGGCCTCAAGACTGCAGGTTTCTGTTCAGGAATTTAGGACTTAGACAAATGTGTTGGAAGTGGACAGATGTGGACAAAAGATTAAATCAACACATAGGATTTATTAAATATTAGCATCAAAAGAATAGTCTTTAAATATTTTATTATGTGTGGCACTTAAAATTAATCCTAAAATGGTATAATTTGTATGTTTTTTCTTTATTAAAACTAAAGATTAAGTAAGTACTTGGTGTAGAAAGCTTATGATCTCCATCAGATTCTTTAGGATGTTGTATAATACATTTCTGATTTGGAGCTGGTAGTTGTAGCCAAACAAATGTATGGTTTTAATACAGCTTCAGATTTGATCCTGACTGGAAATGAATGATAGTGATGTAGACAGTAAGTTTAGTACCATAGTGGTTTCTGTGTTGTGCATTTACTGTTACAGTGGTTATGCTGATATATTTGAGCTGATGGCAGGATATTTACTTGGAGGCATTTTCACTATTATGGGAGCAAACATTTAAGAAAGCCCACTCCAAGTAGGAAAAAGAGAATTCATCAGCTCAGCTAGATACTGTGTAAATAGAGTAAAAGATGCATCGATGCACTTGCATCTTAAAATCCATAGGATATTGGCGAGAAAGAGGTATTACTGTAATTCATAAGAGAAATTGAGCATGAATGAGCATAAATTTATTTATTTTCCAGTGCGACTAAATGGACACTACTCTGAGAGGTGGCTTGCCATTATTCAAAATACTGCAGATCACAAACTTTGACAAACCACAGGTGTTTACTGGAGGCAGATTAGTCTTCTTCAGACAGTGTTGATGCTTGGATACACTCTTAAAAATAATTTGCACAATAGAGCAAAATTGCAAGAAAGGTAGTAGGTAATGTAAATCGTAAGTGCTGTTTACTTACAAGATAGGAAAAACAAGGCTCATGTCCTCTGTTGTTTTGATTGAATGCATAGTTGGCTTGATTTTATAGATAGGCAAAGATCCTTCAGATCTACCTACATTATTCACAGCTAAGAGCTGTAGTGTTGTTCAGTAAGAATTTTCTACTCTCCTAAGGGTAGTAGATACCTGTTTGGAAAATCAGACAAAATTCAAGCGATGTCACCAGTGGTGTCAGCATGGGATTGGAAAAGAGTGTCAGTTACATCTTCCTAGTATCAAATGTCTTGCCCTCAGGGCTGCAAAGTTGAACCTGACAAAAAGGTAAAATCTTGCAGTTTTGATCTCCGAAACTTTATAGGTGTCAAAGCTTAATCTCTTAGGTTCTTTTAGGTTTGATAAGGGAAGTTTGACTAGTTTTGGTTTTTTTATAGAAACTCTTCCACTTAAGTGTGTATCAAATCAATTTGTTACTGTGTATGCAATTAATCATGACAGATTTCAAAGGTATTTAAATTCAAGCATGTTTTCTAGGCTACTTCCGTTAGGTGGACTAAGTGGCATTCCCTCTCCCCCCCCCCACCCTTTTGTTCTTGTTCTCATGATGTTTTCTTGGGATGTAGTGGAATTTTTCTGGAAGTGCTTACCTTTTGCATTTATTATTGATCAAGGTTAGACAGTTGGCTCAGATCGCCTTGCTCTTAAGCTTTGATGTAATATTTTGTTTCTGAACAAGAAAAGTTTCCAGTGAAAGTAGATTCTGATTTAATTTTTTTTTTTTTTTCTGTTCAGTGTAGGAATTAATTTGGTTTCAATAGTATGTAATAGGGTCTCAGTTCTTGGATGGAACTAGCACGACTGGTACCTACCCAGCAAGCATCCTTGACAAGGAATAATGCAGCCTCATCCAGAAAGTCTGTTCCGCCCATTCACATTGTAGCAATTAAATTGTTATTATTTTACCACCTGTGTGAAGGATATATTCTTTCAGTTTCTGAGTCAATATTGGAATGGTGTTGAACTTTACTTGACTACATCCACTTGCACATCACAGGTCAGCTGCAGTTTCACTGCACAATATCTTATCCAGAAAACTGACCCTAGTAAGTTGCAAAGTTCTGTAGCATCATTTATGCTACACGTGATGTATATAAAAGCATTGTTTAATATTATTTTTTAAGTTGTGTTTTAAAGGCCTTTAAAATATGATTGCAAATTCCTGTTTAGTTAACCCCTTTCTCCAGAAAGATTTGGTGAAATGAAGTTTTAGTACTGTGTGGTGACTACAGACTCATTTGGTGATTTTGGAGGGTTTTTTGTTGCTGTTTTTAAGTATGGAGTTTTTAAAAATTTTGTGATAGACATGTACATTTTTTTCCAGATGAAAATGTACAGAAGGTTCAAATATTGACAATCTGTAAGTGTGGCATGTTTTCATATGGTTTTTTTATGTGTATGCACATCTGTTGATATGAATGGCTTTGGTTTTGTATCCTGAAGGAAGCAAGCAATGTTATGGCTGGAGGGAGATCTCATCCGATCAAAGCAGAACCAGCGAGGAATTGATGCAAACATTAACAGAGTTCTTTGTAGCTTGAACGACATTTCCATCAGTGACACTCTGAATAAAGTGCAAGACTTGGATCAATACAAGGAGGTAAGTGTTCTTAGGAAAAATTTCAAGCAGACTGAAGCTGAGCTTTTAATAACTAGCTGTAGATAACTTCTAGATTTTCAGCTTTTTCAGGCTTATATCAGTATTAGATTGCTTTTTCTCAGATTAACTTTTTTAGAGGTCATAATTAGAACAAATCTCCACTTAAAAAAAAAAAGAAGAAAGATAAGTAATATTTAAAACTGTTACAGGTAATTTTTCAGGGTTCAGAAGGTTTGCATTCGAGTCATTCTCTCAGGATTTTAAGTTGTTTCTCTGAGAATGAAGGAAAACAAAAAGTCAGCTTTCCTCCTGGAAATAAAAAATCCGTGTAGTCCAAGTTTTTAACTAATAATGCGGGAGTGTATAAATGTCGATTCTTTTATCACAGTGTTAAAGATGAGGTGATGTGTAGGTTTAGGTTAAGGACTTTACAGTTATATTTTGGGAGCACAGGCATGAAGTCTGAATTGAAGTGAACATAGTTTTGTTTCCAGACTAGTAAAAATCTAAAACTGTAGCTTCTTACATTATCTATAAAAAACAGTCTAGGGGAGCTATGCATTTGGTTAATCCCTCCTGAGGTCTGTAATGACTAAAGAGGTTTTAGGTTCCTGATGGAACTGTTTGCTTGATGTAGAAGACCAGGCATGTAGTGGGCACATTTTTCATGTAGTTATTAGTATAAATTAAAATAAGCGTATATGATAATCTGGAAGAGTATTTTAAATGCATTTCTGTAAAGGTGCTGTTTCCCTGTATTTCACTTTCTTACAGATGTCATATTAAAGCTGTTCAACATTCAGTTTTCAAAACATTTAACTTCTTATCTTTTTGGGTATTTGGTTGTATCTCAAGACCTCATTAACTAGGATCTCTAGAATCTCAAAACAAAGGAATTTTCCCAGTCCCAGAAATTCGTGATGTCAAAGAATCAAAAGAGAGGACAGCTAAATGCAGTAACTGTTGGGCTGGTAGAGACAGTGAAACAAAATTCATCAGCATTGTGGCTGGATGATAGGTAACAATGGCCTAGCATGTAATCTGCAATGAAATCTAGCTAAGCTATTTATGTTTTCCTATAGTGAAATATTATATATAATTAATATATATTTCCTACAGTTAGACTATCATATCATTTGATTAACTTCTATCATATTACTTCTGTCAGTCCTTTATGTTGGTTAGTGGCAGAAACTATTGTTCTGTTTTATGCGGAGCAGTGAGTTCACTTAAGTACAAAAGGAGCTGCAGTAATAAAAATACTCCATCTGAGGTTAAATGAAGCGTAACTGGTATAAGTTTCTTTTCATCTGGAAAAAGAAAATCTGTTCTTTTCTTGCTTTGTGTTACTTCTGTATTTCTCTGCTACATAAGATACTGTCTCTCCATAATAGTTGGGTCTTAGAAAAGTGTTTTGAGACCAATCTGAAATTATAAATAGGTATTGAAACAGTGTTGGCATACATTTTTAATATATCTTAGAGTTTATAATATTTTCTAAAACTAGAAGAAATGAGGATAAAACTCTAAAATGTGTTCATCCTATATTCCTTATTAAGTTCACATGGGGAAATTTTTTCCAAAACTTACTTTTGCAGAGAACATAAGAACTTTCAGGTTTTTATTTTTTAAATCTAGTAATTTAGTTAAGTTGATTTTTTAGCTCCTCTTGTGGGACACAGCTTTATTTAAATTTCTTCCTTCCTTGTGCATAGCAAAATTTTGTGTTACTGTTTCCCTTGCGTGTTGCTGACAACTTTAAAAATAGTTATGAAGAAAGTTCATGTTCTATAAAAACAAACTTCCTTGAAGTAAATGAATGCTGGCATTAGGCTTGAGCATCCTGAACTGTCTTTAAGGTCAGATTCTGCAAAAGTCCTGTGTGAGTATGTTTGTACAGAGGCACATTAAATGTACCAGAACTATGGAAAGAGTAGTGCCGCATCTGCGGAGGATGGTAGATCAGCCTTCTGGATTCTCATCTTTGTGAAGGAGATGCTCAGTACTTTGAAACTACACTGCTCCTAGGATTTGATAGATTCCCTTGCTTGCATACTTTTGTGTTTCCCAGAATGATTCTGAAGACAAAGCAGATGTGGAAGCTCAGAATGGCATGACACAGGGAGATAAGCTTAATGCCTTAAAAAGTCGGAGACGGCCTTGTTCTGCTACAACTGGAGCTCTGAGGTAATGATACCATTCTGAGGTGATGTGCAATTTTAAATTCAGTCCATGCTATCAGATCTGTGTGGCAAGTACATGATCTTGTTTAAGGCAGTGGTACTACCTGTACCACCTTTTGTGGTGGAAATTACTCCAGGTATGTATCTATTAGTTGCAGATTTGGTTTGTTAATCGTTTCCTTCTCTCCTTTTTTGCCATCTGTCTCCCTGTTTAGGGATACCTTCTTACTGTGTAGCACTAAAAGATAATGTAAAAAATACTTCAAAATCTTCGAGTTTAAATCTAGCATTTTAGAACATATGACTTGAACAAAATATTTTTAATCGAACTTAGTTGTCTTTCTGTAATTACTTTTCTATACTCCTTATATAAATTTAGAATTTTTCAGATCCAGTAAAAATGTGAACTGTGAAATTAAACCCGAAGTAACTCTCTGTTCTTTAACTGTAAATTAAAACACTGATTTTCAATAATTCTAACTCTTATTTTTATATTTTAAGCCAACCTGAGACATGCAGATATGTTTGGCAGAGGGGAAAGGCATTTTATCCTTGGATAAAGTTTACTGCTTTTGTTTCTTCAGGCTGCAAGACATGAAACTGCACACCAGGTCAATATCACAACCCTTCAGGTATTGACTTTAAAATTTTTTTCTAAATGTGTATCACTTGACTAGGATCTTAATTTCCAGTGTTTTGGATCATTGCTAATCAATTGATGTGATAACTGTTTCAGGCTTCTGAGCACAGGCAGGTAACAAACGTTTTTAAACACCTGCCAATTGCATGCCTTACCCCATTGAATCTAAAATACGATATGTAGGACAAAATTACTATCATTATCAAGCGTTAATACTAAAAAGAGCACATTTTTCAGTTTCATGACCTGAATTTTTGAGTTGAATTACTCCAGATGGCTAGCAGTGGAAATGAATGTTTTACCCTTTCTTGGTGTGTAATTAAAGCTGCTCAATGTCATTTTCCTTCTGTGCTTGTAGTTGGAGATCTGTACCCAAGTTTTTTCATCCTTTCATCCATTGTTGTATCTCCTGGTCTAGAGTTGGAGAAAATTAATTTTTTTAATTAATGTGGACAGCCATAACAGTAGCAATTTGAGTAGTCCTGTGTAACGTACATACAGCTTATTATCAACACATGGAGCATTTTGTCATTAAAAATCCCACCCTAAAAAGAGCTGCATGTTCTGTGCAACTTAGGGAGAATGTTCATTTGTAAATGATGATGACCTCTTTGAAACCTACAGTTTTGGTTTTTTCTACTCATACTTGCTCTATAAGCTCAAAAAGTACTCCTACTCAAATTTACATTTTAAGTTCTAAAATTTATGATAAAATTTACAGTAAATCTATAAAAAATGGACACTTGGCCTTCATAAATTATCAAGGCGAAAAGTAGCCTGTAACTGTTTAATAAGGTGCAGCTGTGGAAATACTTGGAGTGGGATATCTGGAAAGTTTTTTTTTTAAAAAAGATGTTTGAAAAGGCAAACTTGAATTTTTGCTGTTGAGCTCTCCGACTTGAAAATTCACACTTTTTAAAATACCAGTCTGTGTACTGAAAGGCTGATGTGTTTGAGAGGTGTATTATAAGATCTTGCTTCTCACTGGAACTCTGCGCTCTTTTTAGACTGAATACTTCAGGTAGCCCAGAAGGGTCCATATCTCCTCTGAAGGCCTCCCGAGTGATGGCAGTTACTTCACCATCTGCAGAAAGAATAAGCAGACTTTCCACGTCCTCAGGCTCTAACCTTAAAAGGTTTTTTTTCTTCTTCTCATTTTGGTATAAATGCTTACTGTATCCTGCAGTGGTTGTCAGCACATCTGCAGTTTATGAAGCGCTTGCTGTTCTTGGCTATAAGAAGACTTAAATTTACTTACAGAATGATGTGCTGTTCCACTAGCCAAACTTTAGTTGCCTACAGATTTAAAAAACAAGCAAAACCCAAAATCTATCCCACTGGTCTGAGAGTTTTATTGAGATTGTGTCATCAGACACAGTATTGCATTGCTCAAGTGGGTTATTTTGGTTTTTTTCACTTATCTGAGTTTATAGAGGTTTTGCAGGTATTCCCACAAGTCTCTATACTAGTACTCTCAGAATACTGAGTGGTAATTAATACCATTTTTTTAATGAACCATTTTTTTATTACTATTTATTTCCATTATTACTATTGTCCTAAGTAATTATATGTGTTAAATGACACTCAGAATGACTGATGCATTTTTAATAACTGTGCACAAATATTTGCCTGAAGAGAATAACCAGCTTGAGATATTTCAGAACACCCTATTTCTATTCTATTTTATCATGTAATTTCTTGGTTACTTGGAGGCTTGTATCACAAAACTGATTTCAAGAAACGGAGGAGGAGTTCTTAAACTGTTCCATGTACACAAAGTACTTCAGGGTTAATCAAATACTGCCTAAACCTTTTAACACCATCTCCTGCATGTGTGTATGGTTTGACAGAGGTGAAAGCTGGCCATGGTGTAGTGCTTAAATAAGCAAAACCCTGACAAAGAATTCTGCTTTTCATTACTTGGGAGCTAAAAAATGAGCCTGTGTGCAAACACAGATTCTTTCAGAAGAATCTCTGTTATTCACCTAATGTCTTCTGAATTGTCTGTTACATTTTTTGTATATATCTCTACATACCTTGTGTATATTTTTTTCCCTGCATGTGTTTTCCATTCAGCGTTTCCATAAGCTCCAGACTAGCCAGTTCTCTAGGGAACCTGTATGCTGCTTCAGATGATGAGGAGAGCAAAATGACATCATCGTCCTCTAGGACAGGTTTTTCTGTAAGCCATATCTCCAGTCACCTGAATGGCAGCTTGCAGCTCCCACACAGGAAAAACCATGAACTGAACAACAACTTATACAACAGAAGCAGCAGTAGTGGCAACAACCTGAGCAGCCAAAGCAGTTTTCACAGCGCTGTGACAGATGAGTACACACCAGCCTTCCTTTATGGGCCTTACAACTCCTCCAGCACGATCCCAGAGTCAATTCCTGTAAGTCACAGTCACAACAGCACTTTCAGGCAGCTCAATGATGCTTTTCTTTCTTGCTTCTGTGAGCAAAACTGTTGAAAAAAGAATTCTTAACTCAGCATAATTCTCCAACTTCCTCTAGTGTGTCTAAACTGCACCTTTGTCTGTTACCTATCATTTCAGCTACTTTTTTTTTCCATCTCTTCTAAGCATCTAGTACATGGAAGCTTCATGAAAATAAATCACACCTGAACTTTAACACCTTTTCTGATATCTTTTTTAATGGACCTTCTTCCCTTTAGATTTTATTTCAAATTATCCGTAAGTCTAACACAAGTTAATTTTATGACTTTATCTTTGTGCAGTAACAGATTTCAAGAAGCCTTTGTATGTATCATAGTAAATACAAGGTAGAACATCTTTAAAGATAGGACTTACTTGCTCTTCACTTGAAACCTACTCCCTTTTCTAACATCAAATGTGGAAAGTATTATAAGCAAGGTCTCACATTGCAGCTTTCATTCTCAACAACTTTGGTGCCTTGGGCTTATTTTGTGCTCTTTTTCTGTGTAAAAGAGTCTGTATGAAGAGGATGTACAGATAAACTAATGCAACTTGGAAGTGTTTCTATACAAAACGCAGAGAGAGAGACTAAAGAAACTTCAATTATGAAATCAGAAGTAGCTTCATCTATCCTAGGGAAAAAAATAAGCATATCTACTACTATAAATCTAAAATCAATTTAAAATTCCTGGTTTCCAAGGATTTGATAGCCTACTAATTATAAAAAATAGTACACTGTTTTTAATAGATTTTGCCTATGATTAAGGGAACCTGTCAGCCTCTCTTGACTAGTACTGACAACCCAGTTGTCAGTATTTTTTTAAAAAATTTTATTTTTTTTTACTGGGTGGAAATAAAATTGGCTGTGTGTAAAATTAACTTCAGAGTATTGCACATTGCTCTTCTGTTTCCTTACCACTGATAAATTGTTTCAATATAAAGAAAGTTTTGTTCCTATACCTGCTAGTGGTTTTGAGTGTGGTGAGTCTGTCTTAAAACAGCTAATAACATACATTGCATATAACTAGTTTGTCCTGAGAAAGATCATTCCTTGGGCTGTGTTCTTTCCCCTGTGGAAGTGGAGGACCTACCCTTTTGTTAACAGCTCAGATATGGCACCACTTACAATTCAGAAGCCACATCTTTGTAGCTTTGGAGTGTGAATTGCACTTTCTGAAGATAGATGACAGTAGGAAATAAAATCTCATTGTTCCCTTATGGAATTAAACTGCACATGTGACTGAAACCTAACCTGTATAGAAAGAACTTGGGAAATGAAGTTAGTTGAGGGAATGTGATTCTGTATTCTCTTACTTAGTGGGTTCTTCCTACTGTGGTAAAATCTGCTTGACCTAAAGCAGGTCTTTGAAATACTTTATACTTTCAGACTCCTTGTTTACAAAAAAATGTAGCTTCTTATCCACTACAGTTTATCTGGAAATAAGTACTGATATTCTATGATCTTAGAATCACTGTTCTGCATTGAGTTTAAAATTGAGTTTAAACTTTAAACAGCAGCAGTAACTTGTTTGCAAGGGAGTTCTTGAATGTTGTCACATCTTCACCTCTTTGACTGTGTTTTTCCCTACTATGTGTGATTGAAATAAACTATATATAATTGAGATTTTTCAAGTGAGATACAGAAACCATAACGGGTTTTCTATGATGAAACAAGTTCTAGAACAAGAGGACTGTTCTTGTTTGACTAATCTGTTTAATTTCTTCAGGCATAGAGATGAGGAGAGAGGTGAAAAGCTGTATAACAAGCCAGGAGTGTTTGTTTTGAGACACATTGATGAGTCTTTCATTTGTTCATACATTCTGATTGCTCTGGAAAGTCATCCTTTTTAGGTGTTCCCAGTCTTTAATCCAACATGCTTACAGAATTTCAGTCCACAGGAGTTCAGTCCTCAGCTCCTGTTGAGTATACTGGAACTAAAAGTCAATATACCAACAGTGGCTGAGAAAAATCACTCATCTGAATAGTAAGTGGTAAATTGGCTGATTTTTTTTTTTTTTTTCCTAAAGTCTCACTTTCAGTACTGTCTCATATTTAATGTATCGAACAATAATTCTTTGGAGAGTCAGCCCATTCCCATTCTTTTCAGTTGTTTCTTTTGTAAATTATATGCTGCCAGCAGCATTTCTTAGAGGGGTTTTTTTCACATTTTTCTTACAGCTACATATTATGCATAAAGTATATGCATGTAAATTTTCATGAGGCACCCTAAGGGGAAGAAACTCCTTGTAACTGTAGTGTGACTTAGTCATGAAAATAAGCTGACGTTATTCACAATGGGCCAAAATTTACAGGAGTACCAAATCATAATATAAAGCATTACAGAAACAATTAGCCTGTTTCCTCAAGCAGCTTAAAAGGTTGAATGTAAATATAATATCTTAAAAACTAAGAACTGTCACCTCCTTTGGAGAGGTACTTGCCATAACTTAATGCTACAAATGATTTTTAGCAGTGGAGGCCAAGTTCGTGGGCTTGTTCCATAAGCATAGGACCGGAAATTAAGTTTTGGTGACACTTTGTTTCTTTTTTATATGCAGATATTTACAAAATTCTAGGATAGTGCTGTGTTTCTCCTCAATCTCATAAACCCTCCAGGGTTCAACATAATTGGCTTGACACAAAAGTTCCCCAAATCTATGTGGGGAGGGAGGGTGGTTTACAATGTAGTAAGTCTCTTCCAGAAGTGTAGCATGCCTTTCTTTCTTGGATAAGGATGACTTAGGAAAAGGGAGGAAAGCAAGGAGTGGTGGCTACTGTGTAGTTTAAAGAATGGGAAAAGAGCAATTCATGAACAGGTGAAAACAGCCATGTTGCCAGCAGAGAGGCACTTAACAGCTCTGCTGATTGCAGTGGAGAAGGAAATTAATTTTTGTCTCTTTGCAGTGGAACTATTGTGATTTAAAACACTGATTTAAGTGAAATATGCTAGGCATAGTGTAAAGTTTTAGGTTGAATGGAAAACATTTTTAAAGAAAACAAAACCTTTCTAAAATGCACAATTCTTTTGTTTTAAGAACATCTTTAGTTTTTTTCCTACCTATCTCAATGACTTAGTAATGCATGGAAGGATATAAGGGTGTAACCTTTGAATAATTCTTGGTTTGATATTGCTTGCTGTTGAGTAGAGGTTACACACAATCAAATGCAGCAAGATCTTTAAATGAGATTCCATCTCCAGTCTTCTCTGAAGAGTGAGGTGAGCTAAAAATACTCTTATTTTATATATTATATGCTGTGATAGGAGAAGCAGCATTTCTTAGTAAGAGTGATGCCATGCAAAGCCTACATAGCAAAGTTCAACTTTGTTTTACCTGTAAACTAATACTCTTTCAATATAATAATGGCTAAAAAGTGATCCTGTTTGGAATATTTTTCAAATATGTTCTGATTAATGCATTTGCTTCTAAATGCACCCTATAGCCCTGTGCATCTATCCCAGTCACAGAGGAGTGCACTGAATTGTTACCCATTTTATGCACAATTGTCTGAGTGGAGTTACTGTGGTATTCTGAGGTTTAAGGCAAGAGTAGGTTTTTTGATCATTTAATTTCTGAATGCTAGGAGTGTCTGATAATGAGCATCTCACTGACTAATTCAGATGGTTTATTTTGAGGACAACATAAACTTTCTGAAAGATGATTTCCACTGATTGAACACAGTCATGCTTAAAACTTTCACTTTTAAGCTGAAACTTTCTGTATCTCTTTGTCAGTGTTACAGCCCTGTTATCTTATTTTCTTGTCATGGAGATATCTCATGCTAGTCATCTCAACTTGATTTTCTTTTGATAAGCTAAGTTAGCTCAAAAATCCTTTTGAAAAGTGTTAAAATTCTTTAGTGTTTGAAAATCTGTCTGGTCCAGAGAGCTGCTACTCAGTGTTATCCTGCTTAGGAATACACAGCTTGTTTTATCTTCTTTTACTGTAATACACTGGAAGCTGAGGAGGAGAAGAAAAAAAAAAAAAATTCTTGCCATTGATGATACTGACTTCTATTTCTTGTATTTTAGGCCCATGTCCTGCATTCCCTGAGGGTGGTTTGGTTTGAGGTTTTTTTTCTTTTTTTCTGTGGAACTCCATGGAAAAGTATAATCTCTTTTCTTTTTATTTGGCTGGTTGGTTTTTTCTCCTCCCCCTCCCTTCTTCTTAACTGACCAAGGAAGATTGGTTTTTCTTACTGCTTCAGCCCCGACATGCAGCTCCTTTGCTTTTCATGGCACTTATCAGTGGTCTGAAGCTCGTCAGCAAAATACAGACTAGTATGAAGCCTTAGTACAAGTTCTGGCAGAATTCTTTTAAAAACAGAATTCTGTTTAATCATTTCGACTTCACTACTTCAGATGCTGAGGTTACTTGGAAGTCATGACAGCCCAGCCTAGGCTTGTTGGAGTGTTTGTGTTAACCCTGCACTTCTCTCTAATTGGAGCACATCGGATGATGGACCTGACAGAAGTCTATTGCATGTCCTGGTGTTTTGTTTATTCACTTAGCTCATCAAAGGATTCTTGAATGATACTGATGAATTCTCTTTCTCTTTATTGCCAAAATCTCCTTTCCCTGAGTTAGATATCAAGCTAACCAGCTGTAATAATGCAGTACTTTTATTTTATAAAATCACCATATCACTCTTACTTGTTTGTCTTTATTAACATGAGTGCTTCAGGAGCATTTTGAGATGGTTAGGACAGCAATTTTTCAGTTCTAGTTTGTGTTCAGTGAACTCATTAATGAGCTTTTTCCCCAGTATGGAAGAGAAAGTTATTCACTGATCTTTTTTTCCCCTGTTCTGCAATGAAACAGCGTTAATACTGCTGTTCCACATTCCATTTAATAAAAAAGAATAAAAAATAACCACAGCTGTAACTATTGTCTCCAGCCACATATTTTTCTCAGATGGTTTTTGTCCTTCATAAGTGCAAGCTTATAATCCACTTTATTGTGTTTATGCTGATGAACTAGAAGAAAAGTTGGATTTTCAAAGAGTAGAAAACTTGCTGTTCTACTCAGTTAGAATAAATACTTTATTTACAAATTTTACAAAGTGTGTATTTTGATTAAACAGAATCTCTCAAAATTACAATTTGCAGAATTACTCCCTTCAAGTATAATCACATTTAAGGTACTGCTATAGGATTTTTTGCTTTGTTCTTAGAATAGTTCTAAATCCAAATGTTGCTCTTTAGTATGTATTTTTATTGGAGAATATGTAACTGGGTAGTCTCAAGATGAGTCACCTTTTGCTTCTATAGCTGTCATGGAAACCGGCAAGATGGAAACATTTCCAAAAAATTGAGAAGTGTTAGCAGTGTTTTAAAATTCATATACATCATCTTTACCTGTAACATAGTTTTTCTTAATAAGAACTTACCATTAATGAAGATAGGACAGGCTTTGCAAAAAACAGACAAACACACTAGTGCATCATGCTGATGTGTAAATGTAGCAGACCCACAGGATCACTTCGTGTGTGTGCGTTTTCTCTAATGCATCCTGAGTTAGTTTAGTGGCTCTTGTGTGTTCATGGTAGTTCTTGCCTGCAGCAACATTCCTATTGCAACAGTGTTTTGGGACAGTTGATGCACAATTCAAAAAACTTAAATTACATTTTTGCAATTATCTGGGGAAAGTGCATGTTCAAATCCTAACAAATAGCCCTAAATGCTGTAGGGTTTTTCTGTCTTGAAAGAGAATTCAGGCTGACTTTGTCCTGCAGTTGCATGTCTGCAAATACAGTTCTTGTGCCTCGGTGGATCTGGTGCCTATTTTCTCTTCCAGGAGGCTTTTCGTGCCTCCTGTTGAAGAAGAAAAATGAAAGTGATCTAAGCAGTTGTTTCAGCATAAGCTTCATTAGATAGCCTTATTGGTAGTGAAACTATCTAATTATGAGTTCTTTGTTTAAATGCCTGTTACTTGGGTATAAAATGGCAAGCTTGACATGGCATGGGATCACTGTAGGAATACACATTGAGATTTCTTCTCCACTAACTGATTTTATACTCTCATCTTTGCAATTCAGCAGTCAATTTTCTTTGGTTTTTCTTTCTTCTTCTATTTTTACCTCTATTTTAAATAAGATTTTGTTAAATCCAGCAAATTACTTGTAAAAGTGGATTGGGGTTTTTTGGTCTTAATAAAGCTTTCAGAAGCATAGGCTATACTTTGAGTCATGGCAGATACAAATTTTAAAATAGAAAACTCCTCAAAAGATTTAAAAGAAAAAAGGAAGAAAACCACAATTACAGGCTTTGAAACATTACAGTCAATTTCTTCAGACATGTGAAGAGATTTAAGAGCACAAATTACTTCCCCGAAAATGCAGAAAAAATCAAAACAACAAGCTTCTTCTGCTATATTTAAATTTTTCAAACTTAAATGTGAGTCTGTGTATTTCACAGTAGCTCAGTTGTTACAGCTGTCACCATGTTTTTAGTAATAAAAATTTTTATGAAGTCACATAGATTAACCTGGGAAAGACGCTGTTTAGATTTAATTATTTCTCTGTATTCAGAAAATACTTTGAAACATTAGGAAGAAATCATTGCAATGTGAAGTAGAGTTATGATGAGGGTGGGAACACACTGAAAAACATATTTCTCCATTTGAAAGTAAATAAACTCTGCCTGCCCATCTGTAATGAAAATTACCAAAACATGGTATCCTGTTTCCAAACAATATATGCTGCTAGATATTTGTTCTTTTTTTATATGTTTCCCTGATTTTTTTCCTTTTTTTTGGAACTTGGATTACTAACAATTTTAAGAATTACAGTTTGAACTTCAGAATTTAAATTTAATTTATGGTTTGCTTCTTTTATTTAAATCATGATGTAGAATTCCTGGTTACTACTGTCTGCTGAGTGAAGGGCTGGCATTCACAGTTCTTTGTAACTAACACATGCTGGCTTTGAGTGTACAGTGCTTTCTGGTCATCTTTCATCTGTCCAAGCTTAAAGTAATCTATTGCTGTATAACATATGGGAGTATATAATTACATTTCCTGCCATTTTTAATGGTTATCAACTTTACTTGGGATTCAGTTTTGATGGATCCATTTCAAATACTGCACTTACTAAGTGTAACCATCTTTCCAGTTGTTAAAATACACATCTGAAAATGAGAAACCCTGGAGGATCATTAAGAGAGCAGAAGCTTCAAGTGCTCATCAGCAAAGGGCTATTCCTTCTGCCTCGCTCTTACTACAACCAGACCCTTTTTAGTCAGTGGTATTCAAATCTATATGCTGACAGCACTTTTTCTAGGAAGGAATATCCAGATGGTCTCAAATCTTCAAGATGTGAAAATGCATTTAAAAGACAACTTTGAAAATATACACTGAGACTTAAAATATAGGGGAAATGTGGTTGTGTGATATTAGTTAGAGCTATAAAGGTGTATATATAACTGTATTGTGCACTTCTGCTAATAGGTTTCACTATGGGTACCAAAGAGCATTTCTATAATGACTAGTTAGGAATAGTAGGAAAATGGAAAACTGTGAGGTTCCAATCTGTCTTAGGAGTCATGTTGGTCTCCAGTAGTTCTAATTCTGAAGAATTGATGCAGTTTTAAAATATGTTTGGTTTTTTATTTGCTATTTGTTTATAACCATACTAATCTGGGACAGCTCATCACTATATAAGACCAGTTATTCATGAGAGTGACTTCTTAAACACATCTCTATAGGAGCTAATAAAATTATTGGATACTGTCTAAACTGATTAATCAGTTTCTAATAAAACTTCAGACTTTAGTAGAAACAGAAATGTAAATAAATATAGTAGACCAAGTTATGGTTTTTGCTTATTTATAGTGACTTGTTACTAATCCAGATTAACCATTTGCAGAGCTTCATTTTCATCTGGTTTTGGTAATCAGACAAATTTATCCATGTGCATAAAATTGCTAATGTAGATTTTTTCCTCAATAATGAGCTACACCATATGTTTCCTTTATCATTTTCTGAATCAACATAGAAAGTAAGCTGACTCTTTTACAGTAGCAGTTGGATTCTCATTCAGGATAAGTGGAAACAATTCAATTACAGTAGCAGTGGTATTTTAAAGGACTTGTAACACTTCAAGAGTCTCAAGAAATTGGTTTGGAAAAGTAAGCGTAGGAACAGGCAAATTGATGGACTTTACTGTACTCAGATTTTAATTTCTTCTATTTTATTCATCTTTACCTATGCAGAGATTCAAGTCCCCCTCCAACTGTTTATTTTTCTCCTTTCTGTCCTTCCTCTACTGCTTAAGTGAAAAATACATGTTATGTATAAATAAAACCTCTCCAGTGAGTTTTAATCAGTTTTTCTTCTCCGCACAGTCCCTTCAGTCTGAGTATGTTCAGTACTAAAGCCTTGCTGCTTTGGTGAAACCTGCTGAGCTCTTCGAATCTATGTCCTTCATGGTGCAGAAGAACTGAAGAAAAGAAGCTGCTCATTAAAAGGAGGAACCTTCAATACAAGATGTCTTAAAACCTTAACACCAAGAGGAGACTTCTTAACAGGAAGAAATTTATCATTAATGACTACTGCAGATGCACTGAAGTTGAATTTATGGAAATTACTACCCCCATGTTATATACAAATTTAAATTTTTTATGTTGAGACAGCTTGAATATATTTCTAATGAGTTTCATTAAGACATTTATTAACTTGTGTACAGAGTTAAAATATGTATTAAGAGAATATTTTGGTAAACTATATATAAAAATTATGTAAAAACTAGAATATATTTTAATTTAGGGTCTACTTTGCTACAAAAATGTGTATTTTAAAGAATTTGTATATGTTTATCAAAGATATAAAATTTTTTTATGAACAAGAGATTTTTCTTGTTTTATGGGTCCATCATTATTGCTTAGAGCCTAATGTAATTTACTTTTTTATTAATTGGTCTTCTGGTAACTTGATAAAAGTCTAACTAGTGAGAGAATTGTTATCACAATATCAACTAAAAGTACTTGATGCATTGTCTGCTTTCCACTTCTAGCTGCTAACGTTTCTTAAGGAAACACTATGAAAGAAAAATAAAGGGAAAATATTTGTTGAGATGTGATGTAATTACATCTTCTACTGCAACAAAGGTAATTTATGTGATGATTCAGTTGTAAAGTTAACACCCTTTCAATTTGTCTTAAAGGATTTATGTTTTGTTTTCAATGTAGAATGTTAACTTTTGCTATGCAATATATGCTGCAAAAATGAAGGCAGACCAAACTGAAGTTGGTAAAAATGTACAATGAATTTAGGTAGCACTGCATACTTGTATGCTTTTAACCTACATTTGGCGGTATGTGTACAATTTCCTTAGCAACACACAGTAAATGTTGGAAGTATATTAAATTTTCATCTATCAATTGGATGCCTCATAAACCTTTAAATTTGTTGAGCATATGGCTGCAGTAACCTCCTGTATCATGGAATGTTTGTCAATAGTAAAGATGCCCTTTAATCTATGGAACGTAGAGTTTAGTCAGATGTGATCAGGAATGAGACATAGGATGAAGTGGTGTTACAGGGAGGCAGTAAAGATTGTGTGTAAAATTTTCAGAACTCCACAAGTGCGTGGTAGGGAAAAGAACGTAAGCAACCAAGGATTTGATTTGCCACTAATTTACAAGACAAAAACAAAACAGAGTTGTTACCTATTGGCTTTTCCAGTATCTGCAGAAACTTGAAAATAAAACCTGGTTGAATTGTCAATCTTGTTCCTGAAAACCTGTGAATACCCTGCATTTGCTTTAAAACTGACGTTAAGTACTACATCATTTTTTTAAAAGATCAGATCACAAATTGCTATGGAAAGTTGTACTGAAAGTGTTAAAAAGCAATACTGAGAGCAGCTATAAAAATCAAAATCACTGAATAAAATTTACATGCAATATTGTACATTTTTGCAACTGTGTATATGTAACATACACACACAAAGTAGTGTGTGTGCATATATATATACAATATACTGTATATGAATTATAGATTAATGGTAAGGTACTTCTACCTCTCATAAAGAATTTTCTCATGTACTTTGTTATAAATAGTTTTCCTTAATAAAATACTGATGAATTTTGAAATGTAGATATAGATATATATATATACACACACACATTCAGGTAATTGATAATAAAATGCCTTTATAAGCCAGCCTCGTTTCTTGGTTTTTTCTTAGATCTTTTGATTCTTTGATCTCTAACTGAAGGTAACTCTTCAAAATCACCACCTTTCTTCAAAACCATGTAATATACTTAAAAGTAGGATGACATTGCAAAAGGCCATTAGCATGATAGATACCATTTTTAACAATTTCTCTAAACATTCTCATATTTGCTTTATATAATGCCAGGTATTTAATCAACATGTTGATATTATGATGATGGAGTTATATTTCAAAATACAGTAATTTCAAAGCTGTGATTGAAGTGAGGAATCCTTCCTGGGTGAGGCCCCTTTTTACAGGTATAATACACCTTGACTTTTTTGCATGTGCTACAGGTTTCTTAGTCCCACCACCAGCAGGTTCTCTGCGCATAAGAATCGAAACAATTTAGCTTTCTTTAGCTTTTTGTCCTTCCTTCCTTCAATTAAAAACTAGTCACAAATGGTTCTAACATTTGTTTAATTCTGTTGCTGATTTTCTGCAATTTTTTTGCATTGCATGATTTATTTATCTGTTATTTATTAGTGCTTAATATTCCTGTCAGCCTCTCTTGCAATAGAAGATGTGGACAGTGTGTAACTGTTACACAGCCATTCTAAAGGAATAGGATAGCTGGGAGTAGAGCAGATGCTTTTCAAGTTACCCAAATTCTGGTGACAGTCTGATCTAAAAGGTCAGCAAAAGGCTTCTGTCACTGCATTCAGATGAATAATGGATGGTGATTTGGATGGGTAGAGTAAATAATATACAGCAAGAACAGCTAATTAAAATGTTTCTAGTATATAGGAATCAACCTCTCCCTTGGCCTTTTTCTAGACTTTTATTGATTTATTAGATGAAATACATACCAGCTAATGTACAGTATTTTTTTTAGTTCATGAATAAGTCAGTATTCTACAACAATCAACTTCTTAACAGCAACAAAAAATGCTGGGACATTGAAGGGTCAGGGAGGTCTTTTAGAACCTTGTAGCTTTTAAGAAATAGCCTGAAATTTATTTCATATCCTGTGTTCACTTGTCCTTGAACTTTACCATTTCTGTTCCTTCTTATAGGAACATATCTGATTCTGGGAGAACAAGCTGTAGCACACAAGATCTCTAAAACTGTGAATGGATGGATCAAATAAATCTAAAGGTCTCTACTGGGCATATTATTCTGTGGCTAACATCTTATGAAACAGTTAATCATCTCTTCTAAAGTATGCTTTATGAAGCTTTTTGGTTAGGGAGATATTTCTTGTTACAAATTCAGAGACTATTTTTCAATTAGAGTACTGCAGAAAGAGGAGGATTTTAGTTTCTATAATAACTGTTCTTTACTGACAGCTAAACAATGAAAGGCCTCAAAAGGTTTGACACTTGATTAGATCTACACTGTAAAGTGCAGCAGGCAAAAAATATGGTAATTAAGGACCTGATCAAGTAAATCACTGAGGTATGTCTTTACCCTTAAGCACATGAGCCATCTAATTAATTAAAAATGAATATAGATATTCCTGTTTGTAACAAATTCACCTTTGGATCAATATTTCTGTCAATTGCTAACGTGAGCCTTTCTGTAAAATAGGAGATGTGCTATATTGCAGCATCCATTAACCCACACAAACCAACTTTTTTGACTTGAAAAAAATGTATGTTGCAACTACGGCTACCTCCTAATGTATTATTTTGGTATTGCCATTTGTTAGCATCAAGGGTTTTAACAGTATCTAAAAATGCTTTACAAAGGTCTTTGGTACAGATAATATTATGAGCTGTGATCTCCTGCTTTTGTAGCCTGTATCTAACCTACCTGTAAAAGCAGCTTTTTTCCTTAAACTCATCACAAAATTAACCAGCATTCCATATCTGAAAAGCTTTTCAAAATAAATGTAAATTCTTTTACTGAGTTTCTTATTAGTCTTGTCCAGGTAAGGACAGTTAACATTTTGTCCCTGTTTGAGTAAAGCAGGGTAGAGTTCCTGGGTGAATCCCATGACTAATTATTCTCCATCTGGGAATGGATTGTTAATGCCTACCCTTCAACCAGTTTTTAGTCCACCTCAGGAGCTGTCATTCATCTCTGCAGGAACTGATTTTGGAGCGAGACCATTTTAAATACTACACCAATTCTGTGTTACCTGTGTCCTCACCAACACCAGTGTTCACCTCTGGCAGGTCGGCAATGCAGGATTTCCTGTGAGTTGAGACAGGCTGAGAGGTTTATGAAGAGATGTAAAATGTTCAGATCAAGAACCAGCTTCCTCAAATAAGTACTGTCTTACAAGGATTGGTCTATTTATTGTGTTTGAAAATTTTCATTCAGAAAGGATATTGTTATTATAGACCAGTTCTAACTAGGATTGCAGAAGCATACTGAGCTTTCTCTTAACAAAAATAAGATCAGAAAAAAAACCTGTTAAAAAGTGAGTATCCAGCAGAGGGATTTCTACGGTATATAGATTGTATTTCAGACAGAAGTGACTGACACTGGTTTAAAACCTTTCTTCAACTGAAAGTTGTGTAAGTGGGTTAGACCCAGAACACTGGTAAGGCAGGGAGAAAAGAGTCAGACTGTGTAGTTGGAGTATTTCTGGAGCGTGATAGGCTTTGGCTTTTTCTTTTTTTTTTTTTTTTTTTTTTTTTTCTTGATTTAACAAGTTGAAAATCTGCTGAATAATTCATGAAGAGTGGAAGGGCTGAATCTTCCTGGAATGATATACAGTGTACGTACTGTGGCACAGGAGAAACTGCAAAGCTTTGTATCAGTTGCTGCCGTTTCTGCTGCGGATTGCAAGGTGCTGCTGCTTTTGCTGTTTTCACAGCTACAGAAACCTCAGTCGTGCTCTGGTCTGCCAACAGCCATTTGCCTCCCTATGGACCCACCTTCACCAGCTACAATCTGTAGAATCTCTTGCTGCATACCTGCCTTGGACACTGCTGTTCTTTGGATCGTTACTTGCAAACAGCATTTTCTGGACCTTGCAGCTTGTATGACTGAAACCTGCCTTAGAGTTCCTCAGCAGCACAGCCTCCCGTGTGCTTGGTGAGGACTCCTGCAGCAGAACTTCTGACCCAGACAAGGATGGGATTTACAGGGCAAAGTCAAAACTGAGCTGCATTCAGCGAGATGCCCAACGCCTCTTCCTGGAGTGCTAGCTCGCCTCTGCTGCTGCTCTGGGAGGACTCCTCCGGGACCCGCATCTTTCTGTCGCTGCTCTACGCAGTCTTAGCTATCTCAGGGACTTTATCCAATGTGATGGTCATCTATTTAGTCTTTTCCTTCAAGAAGCTGCAGACAACCAGCAATGCCTTCATCGTGAACGGCTGTGCGGCAGACCTGAGCGTGTGCGCCCTGTGGATGCCCCAGGAGGCCGTGCTGGGGCTGCTGCCCCCCAATTCCTCCTCCCTTCGCTCGGCGGAGTACCGGCTGCTCCGAGGGGGGCTCCTGGGCCTCGGCCTCACAGTCTCCCTGGCCTCGCACCTGCTGGTGGCTTTCAACAGGTACGTGCTCATCACCAAGCTGCCCAGCGTGTACCAGGCCCTCTACCAGCGGAGGCACACGGGCTGCATGATCGGGCTCTCCTGGGCCCTCGCCCTACTCCCGGTCCCGCTGCTGCCCGGGCTCTGGACCCTGGGCTCTGCCCAGTCGGACGGCAGCTCTCGCTACACCGCCCTGCTCCTCGCCCTGGCCGTGCTGGGCCAGACTGCGCTGCTGCTCCACTGCTACCTCGGCATCGTGCGGCGGGTGCGGGGCAGCGCCAAGCGGGTCAGCGTCCTCAACTTCCACCTGCTGCACCAGCTGCCCTTCCCCGCCGCGCCACCGCCGCCTCGCCGCGCCCAGCGCCGCCTCAGCAGCGTCTCCGTCCTGCTGCTCTGCTGCGTGTTCCTGCTGGGCACCCAGCCCCTGGTCTGGGTGAGCCTCCTGGGCTTCTTCCTGCGCCCGGCGCCGCCAGCGCTGCAGGCCGCCAGCTGGCTGCTGCTCTGCTCGCTCTCGGCCCTCAACCCGCTGCTCTACACGTGGCGCAGCGAGGAGTTCCGCCGCGCGGCCCGCTCCGTCCTGCCCCGCGGCGAGGGCCCGGCCGCCGCTCCGCGCCCCGCCGCCGCCGCCGCGGGCCCCGCCGCCGCCCCGCCCTGCCCGCAGCTGCCGCGGCGCCGGGGCACGGGGAGCAGCGCCAGCGCCGCGGCCGCGCCGCTCTGAGGGGCCGGGGCAGCGCCAAGGACCGCGGCGGCCGCGCGCGCGGGAACGGGCGCGGCCCCTGAGGCCGCTTCGCTATCTCCGCCGGCGGCCACCGCCCGCCGGGCAGCCGAGCGGCCTCGGCCCCCGCCCCGGTAGCGCTTCTTCCTCTGCACAGTGTCCTGTTGCTCCTTTCTGACCCCATGCACTTCTTGCCCGCTCCCTCTTCCACCGCACAGCTGGGCAGCGCCGGGTGCTTTCCCAAGGCACCGGGACGGACACTGGGGTGGGATCTCCCGCCCGCGCCCTCAGCCCTGCTCCCTGCACGGCTGCTGTCCGCCCCCGGGAGCCGGCCAGGACTCCAGCCAAAGCGGTGGATTTAGGAATCTGGGATAACCGGTAAATATGGCAACGCACGTAACTGTTGTTATGCTCTAAAGATTTCAGTATGAGACAGGCACATAGACAGCTCTTTTTGAGACGTACTGCAAGTTTGTTTTTATAAAATCGATGTAATTCTTTCAGCATTTAAAGTAGTTCTTTGAAGTGAGCTCCCTGAACACAAGGTTCATTTGTGAAGAACTGGCAGGTGTCTCATTACACACACACTCACACACAGACACCGGGAGCTGCTTCCTTTCCCCCAGCATACCTGATCTCTGTGCTCCATACAAGACCCTCCTTCAGCTTTCTCTGACAAACTTCAGGATGATGCTGTCTGTGGAAACTGTTAAAAACAAAAACATATGCAACTTTGTGGTGATCTGGTTTGGATATTTTGTTTTGAAAGCTCTTTAAGGCCTGTTTTAACAAAGGCCTCTGCCCATGGGTACTCAATAAAATACAATGCAATATGAAGACTGGTATTGTCCATCTAACCTTGTCACCTGTTCAGTTACCAGTTTGTTGTGCTTCTCTTAAATGTATTATTGCAGAAGTATGATTTCACAGCCTCTGCCAGATACAAAATAACAGATTCTGTGCGGCATTTGGAAAGGAGACAGCTCCTCGCACCAAAACTGCGGTGGTGAGTGCTGAAGGCCTATTCCTCTCAGGAATGGTCTTTAAATCCTTGTATTTCCTTCTCTTTTGCTTGACTTCCTCCTTCCTCTTTGCCAACACGGTTGCTCTTGTTCTCATGGTGATGATGCTTAGTGCTGTGTTTGCCTTTTGACACAAACGACTGGAAGAAGGTAGTTGTTTTCTGAATCCATGGGCATCTGCAAGCAGTATCACCTAAATTGTGCTGTCTTGAGAAGAATGGACTCATGGGAACATAGGAAACTTTGTCACAACAAGAGTTTGTTGCACTGGGTGACACAAACTTAGCAGCTCTCAGGAAGATATTTTAATGATGGGATAAGAACAAGGAAAAGACTTGTATGATGGGTAATAACATAAAAGGCCCTTTGGCCGTATTTTATGATGCCCTACACACTTTGCTCGCTTTACTTGATGGGGTTTGAGTTTCCACAGAAAATGCTTTAAGAGAAAGGGAATAATTTAATTTTTTCCCATGACTGGGACCTGTTAGGTATTTGTGATACAGTGATGTGTCTAAAAGCCCCATGCCAATACTGTTTCCCTCCATAAAAAAAATCTCCATCATCACGGAAGAGATACTTATTAAGGTCAGGATTTGAAAAACACAAGGAACGAAGGCCTCAAAAGGATTTTTAATTGACATCCTGAAAATGTATGAACATCTTGAAAACAGCTTTAGCCACTTGCAAGGACCTGTGGAAAAGTAAGAGAAGTTTTGTAGAGCCTGAGGCTTACAGAAAACTTGTTCCTTCATCTTGGAGACAGATCAGAATGATAGGGAGGGCCAGTAAGGAAATATTGAACATAGAAGATATGCAAGATTTATTTTATTAACACTGTGCACATATCTTGGAGAGTGAAGGAGCCACTATATCCTTGTTTTAATATCTCATCCTAATCGCAGTGGCTGTGCTTTAGCTTTCTTTGTGTAGCAAATGGAGAAGAAAAACTGTTTCAACCTCACCTATCCCAATACTGGAGAATATTCTGGTTCACTTCCAAAATAAAGCTCAACCAAGGGCCACCTGAGGGTAAGACCCTGTTCAACTATAAAATAATCCTTAGGCTGGAACCCACAGAAGAATGTATATTGCCACCTCCCACCATGGCTAGAAGAACTCAAGACACTTGGTAAAGTTCAATACTGGGCCCATAAGCAAAAAAAAAACCCCAAACTCTAAAATAAAGACTTAGACAACTCCTCTCCCCTGTTTTTGGCTATGGAACACGTTAGTCTGGAATTAAAGCAATAACAGGTTTCAGAATTCAATGTCCAAACCATCAGATAACTGGAACTTCTGGGCTTCTTCCCTTGTAAAATAGCATGCAAGTTAAATCTGAAATGCCTGTATTTTATATAGACTACATTTTAAATGCAAACATGTATAAAAATGCTATGATGTACAAAACTCCAGACAGCTATCCTTATGCTATGCATCAATTCCAGAAAACAACTGGAAATCCCTTGGAAAGTTTGATGTAATTACATCTGACTGTAAATCTTTGACTGTTTCAATATACTCAGGTGACCTAAATAGCATTACGCAGAAAAAAAATTAATTTAAAGTAATTAAGAAAGAGTATTTGTCTCAAGATCAGTTTCTCTGAGAAATTACTGCTCTGAAAAGTCCTGTATGCCTTGTTCTACAGCCATAATCGTTGTATTTCCACATTGTAAATACTCCATGGTAAATTGCAATGGAAGCTTGGCTTGGCTTAAGTTCTTCTGACTCTGTGGTACTGCTTCTTGGTTAAGAAAATGGATCTCATTCTCAGTTTTTGTCATTCTATGCTTTACTTTTACAGATGATTTATACGTGTCCTCTGCTAGTTTAATGGTGACTTTTTTTCGATGTGAACTTCTGTCATGCTCAAACAACTAATTTACAGACACAAGGGATATGTTGCCAATTGTCCTTTAAAATGTCTCAACCAAACAGTATTTCAAGAGTTGTAAGTGAAGATGATGGAAAATCCTGTCAGCAATTCTAATGAGGTTTTGTTGAACTGAGTTGCTCCTTTTCTCTGGTGTTGTGCCAAGCAAGTTGTCTGAGCATGGCCTAAAGCTGCCCTTCCTAGACTGGCTTGCACTGACATGTATTAGCTAGCTTCATGTGCACTAGATGGAAGGTGTGAGCTCATTAAAACGTTGAATTTATGTTGCAGTAGTGATACAGTAGTGCAGATCAGCCGCATTGCTCATGTGCAATAGTTGCCTATTCCTTTGCTATTTTCTCAGGGCTTCTGGAAACAGGAGCATGTAGGAGATAGTAATAGGCTGGATGAATTGTGGCCAGTTGCACTGATGTGCTTGGAAAGTGCCATTTGGTGTATTATGGCCCAAATAAATCTGCCACTCAGTTTGTGGATTGCCCATGCAGAAATATATGGGAATCTGCTTTTTGAAAGTAAAATTGTGATGCCTCAAAATAACACCGTAAGGCATGGGTTATTTGTGAAAATTGCTTGTAGAGGGTGTTCCTGAAGTTATAGTTTGGATTCAATCTTTTGAAGTTACCCTTGATTTACAATAGTTATAAAAGGCCGTTATAAAGAGCGGCTTTGCAGAATTAGGTAGCTACAACAGTAGGAGTCTCCACCAAAACTGGGCAATCATTGCCCTCAATAAAGGTCTGTAAAAAAGTACAGGCAGCAAAGTGAAGCTGGGAAATCATGACAAGGGGAGATGAAGATGGCAGGACAGGGGCACTAATAGTTTGATCCTGAGAGAGAACACAGAGAAAAATCTGGAAGCCAGAAGAGGCCTGGGATTATGATAAAATTACCCACCTCAGATTCTTTGATTCTTTTTATGTGAGGAAATAGAATTCTATGCTTTTCTTAATAAATAAAAACATGCAATTGTATTCTCAATTTCTTCCTTTAACAAAGCATTCCATACACCAGCAAATTTTCTTTAAACTCTGAAATCAAAAAAGACTAAAGGTGTGAGTTGCGTCAGCATTCTTGTGGAGACTGCATTCAGCAGCAGTACTGGACTGACAAGCAGAGATAATATCTTAGCTAACCTCCAGATTCAGTCAGCCATAAGCACACTGTGAACCTTTTTTTTCTAACTACCAAGTTGATGCTATTTTTAAAAAAACCCACATACAGATTATTTTCAAATGAAGACATTTAAGTGTAGCATTTCATTAAAGAAAAAAGTGACAACATATACTTTAGCTTTCTATTTCATCTTAAATCACATAACTAGATTATTGCAATATTCTTTAAATTCAGAAGTCCCTTTCTCAAATGGCAGCGAAAATAGCTTTTCTCGTGACTGTTTAACTTCTAAGAAAGCTACTTTTTTTTTGCTCTTTTATGTCAATCCTTCCCATGCACTGTCATCATTTTACCAGGGTAATAGTCTATTTTCTTTCCTTCTCTTTCCCTTTCTTCAGTATCTTCTGTAATTTTCTTCACTAAGGGAAAAGTTCTTGATTCTGCTGATCAGGGCACAACTGCTTGAGCAGTGTAAGTTTTGGGAGACAATTGTAAACTAAGACTAAAGAAATGATGGACAAATCCCACATACATAAATTCCTATTTAAAGAATGAGTAAGTATTGAAGTCGGGCTTTTCCTGTGTAGGGCAGTGGAGAAATTCTGTGTCTATATTTACAGATACTTGCATTTGAGTAAGGCTGTGTAAAAAAAAAGGTAATATGAAAAAAAAATCCAAAAATAGTTTGAAGGCTGGAGAAAAAAACCTTTGTGGTTGAAGAGTTCAATATTAGTAACTTAGCAAAAGTGACATCATTACAGAATATGCACCTTTATGCAGGTATTCAATCTGTTACCATACATGGTGATCTAACAATCTCTTCTGGTGTGGAAAACGTTACTTTACAGGAAAATAGCTCTGCTTTAAGAGTGTGGGCCACCTTGTCTGTTTATTGTCAAGGAGTTCAATATGATAAGGGTGCCTTTGGAGCCTGCCCTACAGAAAGTCTGGGTGGATATTAATGAAACTAAAGAGCTGGAAACAATCCCGAGAAAAAACCAATTGTGGCTGCCTTCTTGCCTGTAGCTTTGGGTTTCTGAAGAGGCATAATAACCACTCCAGGAAGGTTAACTGTTTGGTGTTTAGGGAAAACTAGGTTGTCTAACCTGCAACCCCAAACATCAAACTTGTTAGGAGTTTAAAGCCAAGCTTTTGAGAGTTGTTCAGAAGGAAAGCAAACTGCCAGTTGGAAGGGGAGTTCAAGCCAATCAAGGGAGCTGTGTAGCACCACAGACTTCACCAGGCTGAACTTACCCTCTTGTAAGACAATGGATTGAAATAACGAATAATAAAAATGTGCCTCTGCCAAAATTTTTCATCATTCTTTAAATGACTTTTTTTTCTGTACTTCTGTGAGATCCACCCCTGCTTCCAAAGTTTTTCTGCTGCTGTAGAATTGACAGCTGATGAAAACCATAATTAGTATTAATTACTAAAGAAACGCAAAGGAAGGAAGAATAAGTCTCATCCTTATTGGACGGAATCAGCTCTGGTGGTTCAACAACCTAGGCACACAGAACAGGAACAGAGCAGCTGTTATTGAAAAGCTCCCCTTAAGACCAAAGATTCCTTGTGTTCAGGCTGTCTTCACCTGCTGTGTGAGAGTCTCAAGGCAGAATTAAAAGCACAGCTATGCTTCAGGTGAGAGCTGCATCCCCCCGATCTGTTCTAAAGTTGATGATGTGATGGAGGTGTAATGTCAGTTGCAAAGCAACTAAGTGAGCATTAGCAACAGAAGAAAACTCTGAAAGGGAGAGCTTGAGAGACAAAAATGATGAATTGAAAAATAGTCGGTTTTGTAAAACATTTTGCAAACTTTGCTTCATGCTTGTTCCATATCCTCTGTTTTCTTCTGACCCCTTTGTCTGCCTTGCCTCTGTGTACCATAGTGCTGAGATAGCCAGTTTCTCAGCCTAGAACCTCTGACCCTGACTTTGATGTCATTTCATTAAACACTGTTTCTATGATTCTCTATAAACTTTGCATCTTCCATTCTAAGGTTCAGTGAAATGGCTGTAGCAGTGTTGTCGCTGTGGAGACAGGAGCACCAAGGTTTGAACAGTTAGTAACCAGGAATGTTGTGAAGATATGTGAGTAGTACTTCTTCATATCTATGTTTGAGTATTACTCCTTTGTGTTCTGTTGCATTTCACCCATGGCCATCTACACATACTGGAATAGCTTCATTGCAGGAGTGTCCTTTTCCATAAAAATATCTCTTTCAATTAATCCTTTTTTATAAAGGTAGTGATAAAATCTTGCAGGATTTGAAATGTTCAGCCATATTAGCTCCTTCAGTGAACATAATTGTCCCTCTTTCATTCAACCGAGCATCTCCCCTTGCTCTAGATTAGTTTTTCTCAGTTTATGGCATTATTTCTCTCAGACAGATTAAATGAAAGAGTTGGTAGGTTGCAATATGGAAAGAAAAAAAGCCAGTCTCACTACTGCTTCTATTTGATTTCAAGCAAAGACATTTTTTATACCTTTCACTGTGGCTACTAGTTTTTTTTTCATATGCTAATTAAATCAAGGCAGTAGAACTATATTGTATTAAAAATAGAGATAAATAGGAGCACAAAAATTATGCATTGTATATAAAGAGTAAATATAAGCTCTCTGATTTCACAGCAAATATCTTGCTTGGCTCTTTGTTGTTTATTGTTAGCTGTTATGTACATATGAACAGGATTAGAAAAGTCATGCAAATTTAACAAATGATGCCTCTGAGCTGAATTAAAGGCATGAATTAATTTTCTTTTATCTCATGCATCATTAAATATTGCTGTCTACTGATTATCTATATAATACCTGTCACCTGATAGCAACCACGGTCGTTATGGTAATGTCAAGATTATAATTATAGTCCCTTCTGCAATGTAGTCATACTATGCTAAAAAAATCCTTGAAATGATAGTGTCCCATGCTTGATATCAGCCCAAATACAAATACATTTAGAGATTGTTGAGGGGAAGATATTTTGTTACTAAGTTATTAACATTCAAGAAGAATTATGTACTGACATGTACATACATGTGTATGTAATTATGTAATATGTAGCCTTTTGAACTATGGCTTTATTTCATTTGAGATAGACAAAACTTGTCAGAACTTCATGTCCCTTGACAAGCATCCCTTTGGCTGAGTTTGGGAATTTAAGAATATTTCAAAAATGAAGTTACTGCTCAGAGAAATCATGTGAAAACTTGTTTGGCAGCATATGCCAGAGTGGTAGATGAGCCCATACCCTTTTGCAGTAGAGCACATGATGCACTGGGTGTTCTGGCTGCTCCTTCCAAGGTCTCTGTCATGGCAGAAGCTGGTGACCCCCAAAATCCAGAAGCTGATCTGGAGATCAGGACTCCTGGGAGACACATGTTTACAAGACTACAAGTTGTGGGTGGCAGAGAGAGTGTGGCTTTCCGGAGGATAAAATAGGTCTGATTTCTGTAGAATGTATGGCAGAACTCTGAGAAAAAAATTTAAGTCATTATCTGGTAGCTTCTTCAGATTTTATTAATACAGTTGGCCTATTTTCTTTTAGATTCCAGAGACAATTTTCATTTAATTATAAAGAAAAAATATTGTCTGATAAGTGTACAAATGTATAAAACAGTCTCTTCTCAAATGTAAAAATGTTCTAGGAAAAGCATATTGAGGAATCTGTGTGAATTCAACTTGTGGAGCAAATAATTCAGAATAAAAACCCACTACACATAAAACTAAGAGCATTCTAACCATTATCTCATCTAGTAACATCTAACACTATAAATATTATGTTAACTTAATGAATAAAATAGCTGATTATATGTTATTCTTATCTATAATTTGAAAGTAATTGTGATCAACTTAACCAGGGTAGAATGGCCCATACAAGTTTATATCTGTAAATGAGATACCAATAGAAATACTGAAGTGTTCTTTTGTTTCTTATTCTCATCATTTACACAGTACTATATTGAAATACTGTTTTCTATTAATTGATTTTGGGAACAAAGTTGGTGACTTGTTTCATGTGTGTTTGGTAACATTTTGACATCAGTATTTGGTTTCAAGCAGAATTGTACAAAGTTGTTTATGTGCCAGCCATTCTTAGGCTGGCACAGGTACCTGTTAAATAAATACTTTTATTCAGATAATCTATGGACAAGCTCTTGCCAAGAGTGTCCATGAAAAAATTCAGTGATGCCAAGGTTGTCTGTAGCTGTTAACCAAGGGTGTCTGGTGCTGGTGGATGCTGTCACAGTGCAGACCGCTGTGTCTGTCAGCTCTTTAGGAACAAGAAGGCTGCTCAGCTGCAGCTGCTCTCTTACAGGGGCCACCCAGTGATCTGAGTTGTTCTCCCTCATACAAGCCCATTGCAAAAGGCCACAACTACTGCATCTCTCTAAAAGCTGCACATTTATGCCACCTTTACACGTTCAGTAATTTATCCTCATCTTCTTATCTTTATCGTTCAGATTTATCCTCATCTCTTCACAGACTCAAGGAATAAGACCAGTGGAATCTCAATTAATTTGTTAATTATTTAGGTATTAAGGACTTAATATACCCTGATCATTTAAGAAGTTTGGTTGATTAGTAGGATTTCATGAAAAATCTTTATCTTGATATTCATTCTGAAGTAAATGTTTGAAGATTCAGCTGTTTTCCTATTAGGCATTAACAGCATTAACTACTTGGCACTCCAGTAGTAAGAAGTTCATGTATGGTGCCAGTGGAGGAACAAACCATGCTCATGGGACAGAGCAGGAAATACCTATCCCTCCTGGTAGTGACGAGCACAGCAGTGAATTAGAAAGAAAGACTAAGTAAACTAGATTGAATCTTGTGAGTCCTGGCTCACCAGAAGCTGCCAAAGACGTGAGTCAGACCCAGACCTGGAAGAGACTTTATCTGTTCTACTGCTGCAGCTCTTGTTCTGAAATCATACCCTCATTAAAGGGACTGGATTTGTGGTATGCTTACATATAGTTAGGTCCTGCATATATTGCAAAGACAAATGAAAACCAGAGATTTTTCTGTAAGAGACAAATGCCTTCAGCAATGTGAGAGGATTTAGTCATGCTGTCCTTGCTGTCCTGTGAAGTGTGTATTAGTATTGGTATGGTGCCAGAGCTTTTCCAAAGGCATTGGTAGCTTGCCTAGACCATCAGTAAGGATCTTGATTTTCCCATTTTGAAGGGGAGCAAAAAGACCTATTCTAAAGGAAAATACATGCTTTTGTCTCACATTTGTATTATCAAAGAGGGGTTTATTGTCAGGCTCCCCTAATTCAGCTGTATGTCTAGATAAATAGTCAAATAACTTGACAGCTCTATTAGTGGTTGTTCCCTGGCCCTTCTTTTGCTACATCACTCAACTGTGTCCACACATGGAATTACTGAGGTCAGGAGAAGAGAAGCTAGATGGCACTATGGTCCAAAGGGATCATGTGCTGCCGGTGAACAGGGTGAAGTTGTGCAAGTTATCTGCTCTAAAAAGCCTCTAGAATTCCATAAACATCAGCAAAACCAGGATCATAATTGTTGGAGTGGAATTAGGGAGAGAAGAGGCTGATACAATTAGTTACCTTTTGGATTTTATAATACAAACAGACTTAAGCATGTAGACATGAAAAAGAATGCAGATGTAAAATGGTTTTAAGATTGCCTACACAGAAAAAGCTGTGAGAAATAGTTTATGCATCATTGCCTCAACATAACTTAATCATATTTGTGATTTTTAAACATATGCTCAGCTATTTCTGTTTATATATGTTATTATTTATGGAAGTAGATAAGCTATATACCGTATGTGTGCAATTACAGGAAATCAACACACTCATCTGATTTGGTCCAGCAAACTAAAGAGGAAAAATAATCCACCCTGAAGCCCTCATTAAACCTTCCTTTAATGACATTAAGGATAGAGCTAAAGGGACCTACACTGCCAAAGTATACATTTTGTTCAAGCAAATGTCTAGTGTAGTTATTGTAAGACATTCACTAAGTTGTCTGTATATACATGTATTTTCACTATGATATGTCAATTTCCCTAATCTCTACTTTTTACTGGTTTTTAGTTAACAAATATATGTAATTAATCCATTTGTATTTTTATCAGAAATGAAAGTCAGACAAGAATATATAAATATAGTTTTTATCAAAATTATAAGGCAAACCAAAGCCTTTAGCTAACCAGTAATTACTATTTAAGAGCACAAGTAGGCAGTTTAAGCTTAAGAACTACTTAGAAAAATGTCAAAGTTATTAAAACACAAAACAAATAAAAACATCTGGAATCTTTGAAAGTCTGCATAGGTAGGCAGTTTAAGCTTAAGAATTCCTTAAGAGAATGTAGAAGTTGTTAAAACACAAAACAAATAAACAAAAACATCTGTGAGCATTGGAAGTCTGGGGAGGTCTTATTTTGTACTTACTTTAAAGTCTCAATATTTGAAAGTAAATAGACCCCAGTCAGATAAACAACTTTGCATCTGTAGTAAAGCCAGCCTCTCGGCTTTTTCGTTTGTACCATTTGCTTATGCAGTGAAGGGTCTGCACTGCAGCATGCCATGTTTGAACCAAGGTCTTTTGCTAAAGGAAGAGTCCTTTTTTCTTTTTTTGGGAGTTCAATAGTTGTTGTTTTGGAGGTGAGGTATTGCTGTACAAGTTACACAAATGTGCATCTGTCACAAAAGAGATGCAAAAAATAACAGATTTAGTAGGATTTTATGGCAGAAGGTAACCAAAAAATACCATACTGTTTTTTCAGAGTTCAGTATGTCATTAATGTGACAGTAAGGGCTATGGATGAGCATGTAACTACTTCGAAAATGCTAGGAAATCTTCAAGGTTAGTAGTTGCAAGGAAGACACTTGCAGAACTTCTGCAAATCCTGCAAAAAAGAATGAGCAAGATGATTTCAAACACTTAATGTAATTATAGAATTTTAATGCTTACACATTTGCAAGACAGCATATGAAAGTCACTGAAGCAAATTCATAGAACTGCAATCCTACAAGGACAGTGTTCAGGAACAAGCAGGAAAACAAATAGAGGAGTTGGAACAAAGAGGAGAAAATGGGATCGGAAGGAATGGGAGAGAGAGCAAGACACCTCTTTGGAAGTGAAAATGAGATAATGGACATAGTCAACACTGTCAAGAAAACAGGAAGTTTATCAAAGCTTCAGGAGAGGCTAGAAGAGAAGGAATCATCTGTGGACAGGAGGCACAGTGGAGGAAGTTCAAAAGTTTGTAAAAAGTGTGCAGAGAGGTAGGTGCATACTAATTTGGGCAGTGGGATTGCAGATTTGAAGAACCTAGTAGAAGGCTATTAAAACAACCAGTAGTAGCAGCAAACATATCCTTTAGGTTAGCAAAGAGCAAAAAAATCAGTTACTTTTAACATGGCAGTCTGTTTAAAAATAATTTAATAAAAGAAATTAATTTCACAGCAATTTTTTTTTTACATCTTCCTCACATTTCAAGATACACTGAATTTGCCAGCTCCTGCTTTATTGTGTATATGGTGATTCAAGAGTCCTTCTTAACTCCTGTGCTTAGTATCAGTATTCTAGAAGGACGTTCTTCAAGTTTAAATGGGAAAAATGATGCTTTCCAAGAAATGGAAACCGTGATAGGCCTCCATCACAAAAATGGTGGAGGCATTTAGGAATAAGGTTCAGAAGAAATTATAACCAATTACTAAATCTTTCTCTTCTATCAGCAACATGTGAAAAACTATAGCTCCTGTTAACACCTTTTAGAAAGAACCCCTAGTGCTGATCTGCGCATTTGCATGGAATACGGAGATGCCATAGATTACCCAGGAAGGTGAGCATCATCCAGTAAGTACTACCTTTTTTCTAACTTATATTAAGACATGGCAGATCATGAGCCTCGTCCTTAGTTAACCATGGATTCCTGCTGCCTTATTAAAAACCAGCCTTAATTTTTAAATTTCTTTTATTATTTTATTTCTTTGGGAGTCACACATTTTTCCCTTAGTGGGGACTGTACCGTGCAGTTTGCCACTTGGTTCTGGACTTCGGAGAACTGACTGCAGGTTTCAGCCTTCAAAACCCTAAGAAATACTTTAGGGCTGATACAGTATTTGTACAGCTGGGAGTGTTGCTTTGTGCTGCTTCAGCAACAAGGAGAAGGACTGTCTGACCTGACAATATTTCTGTGCTTTTCTTTTTTTTTTCTTTTTGCCATTCAAGTGCTGTCCCCCTAGAATTCAAGGAAACTCATATTTTGTTTTTTCTGATGATGTGTCAAATCCTTTTAGAGTAGTGTGGATGTTGGCTGAACCTTCTGCAGGTTTAGTCTATAGTGGCTAAACTGAATGGAAGCCAAAAAGCTCTCTAATGTCTCTTATAAGTCAAGGGTCATGTTGTATACGGAGCAAAATGCATGTATAGTGACAGGAAGCAGAGTTTTCCCTATGTTTTAAATAAACAATAACAAGTCCAAATTCTAGTTATTGGTGATAGGAAGATCTTTTTGTTCTGTGAGAGTTCTGTTTCCTGTGACACTCTATAAGGTACATCTCCTTCATGTTTGCTGGCATTATTTGTGTTTTCTAAATGTATGATGCAGCACATTCTTAAAAATAACTGTCAACTTTGTATTTGTTTTCAAGAAAGTGCTGATACTAAATAAAGTACTAATTTTGGATTGCAGCAACAGCCATAAAATAGGCACACTCAGCAAGAAATCTAACATGACTGTGTTTTGGATTTAGTGTCATAGGTGAACTGAAGAAAACATAATAAATTTAATGTACTTTAAATCTGTGAATATGTTTAAAAATAAGTTGTAAAAAATAATGTATTTTTAAGCTGCTTATCACACATTGAAACTGGTTATTTTACTTCACTAACCCTGGATGAACTTATTCACTAGATGGTTCATCAAAACAGTGCATTGTAAGGGCTATATATTTATAAAATACTAAAAGTATCAGGATAGTTAAATTTTGACTGGTGACTGTTCACAGAAAGTCCAAGCAGGGCCTATGAAATACGCCTAGGGCCTTGTGAGTCTTCTAGCAGTACAGAAAAACATTAAAACGTCTTAAAGTTGTTAATTTCTCTGAATAAATCAACAGTTATTTATTACAATGAAGATTGTTTCTTGGAAATACCAGGAGTGCTTTAGAAATACACAACATTCTAATGGGGTGTTGAATAGGTTCATTGACATGGCATTTTGCCATGTACTGATTTGAAGAGCAGATCAGAATTTCAGATGATGATTATAAATACATTTATACTGCAATAGTCACTTGAAAATGACTCTTCTTATTAGTTTCTGATGAATTAATTTGTTTAACATCCTTGGAAGGTGCCAAATTAATGATGTTTGTTTATTTCAATCATCTGTGAATGTTTGCTGCCATATTCCATTGCAAATTACATAACAAATTCCCAACGCTGGCTCAGTGTTTCCAGAGACACCCTAGGTTAGTTGCCCTAATTCAGGTACAGTGTGTCTTCCAGGCTGCTTGCTGAAGAAGGCAGGCTGGAGGACAGAGTAGGAGCTGAGGCCAAATGAGCATTTTTCTGCTTGCTTCAGTTTAGGATTAAAACCCAGGCCTGCTACTGCATTTGCAGTTAAGGGACAGCTTGTGGAAAGACACATCCTCCTTTTCAGCTTCTGTTGCAATTGGTAATTTTGCTGTCACAGTTCATGTGCAAGTGACTGCTGTCTGCCTGCCCAAGGACTAAATGCAGCTTCCCCAGTGTTCCTAACCCATGAGCTGCCTTCCCAGGAGCTGAAGCCTTCCTTCCAGGGCCCATGGTGTGGGGGAACGATAGAGATTCCCGCTTGCCCCTCCCTCTTGTTTTGCTTTTCTTCTCTCTCTGTTTTCTCTCTGAGTGTAAACTTTGACCCGTACTGCAGTTCTAAGCTGCAGTATTTCTATTATGAGCAGGAATGTCTAAAAGCAACTTACTCCAGCACAGGTGAGGACTAAAGAAAAAGCTGAGAACGTTCAAAACCAGTGCAACAAGCCAGAGTAAGGAGCCAAGCCTCCCTGTGCCTGGTCTGTCTGCAGCATTTGCTTGAAGCAGGAGTTAATTTGACCCGTACATTCCTTTTCTTTTTCTTTCAGTTCTAGTCTTGTCTTGCGAAATACAAGAGCTATTCCAACTTAAGTTAAGGAAGGGACCAATATCTAACAGAGATTAAGTTTTTACTGAGAAAGAATGGTTATAAGCAGGAGATTTTGGAACCATACAGGCCTCTATAGATCTTCACAAAATATCTAGAATGCAAGAAGGTTTTTCCATATTCCTAAACATTCAACTCCATCCATGACTATGATATTAATATTATATAAAATATTTTGAAGTGATAATGGATGAGAGGGGGATTTCCATTTCCTCTCTTTTACAAGGGTATTTCCACAGCTTTAAAACCCTCATTAAACAGTGTTTACTTTATTACATAGGTACAAAACATGTTCAGAGCTATTAAGATGTGATTGCTGTAGAAAAAGTTCGTTAGATATTTTTTACACAGAGCCTGTGAGCCTCTGAGTTCATTGCTGAATGCTCTACCAGCTAAAGGGGTGGTTTCTTGCATTTTTATACCTCCATTTACAGTTCTTATTTAATGATAGTAAGGATTCTTCTAGCAAAACATTTAAGCCTATAAGAGGCTTGTATCACATAGTTAACTGGAAATAGTACACTCTATTTATGTTACGTATATATTTCAGTATTTTACACAACTAATAATCAGAAATACTTTCCTGTGAAGTAACATCTAGTTATTTTTTTCAGTTTTGAGATTGTGCAACATGCCAAGAGCCTACACTGAACTTAGTATGATGAGTATTTTTTTAATCCTATCTTCTTTTGTTTCATTTCACAAATACCACATTTTATCCATTTTTTTCTTTTTTCTTTTTTCTTTATTCTCTTGGAGAAGTTTCAGTTTCGATATCTCAGAAATGTTTCCATGTTTCCAAGTAGTGGGGGCATTTCTAGCAAGATAACTGAAGGAAAGAATAGCAGGAAATCTTAATTAATTGTACTGATTTTGTACAAATGAAGTAACCGAGGGACAGAGCAGGAACTAGGTGGGAAAAGAAAATAGTTTGAGCACACAATACCAAGAAATAACATAGGGCCAGTTTGGGAAGTATTTGGAAGCAAGGACTTTGAGAATTTAGCTGGTACTGGACATGCAAAGAGGTTAAATGTCTGCAAATACACCTGCTATAAAATATCTTATAGTTCTGCTAGTTTTAACTATCAGGGCAACTGCAGTCTCCGTTCAGTAGTGCCTTGAGCCATTAATGGCTTGTGAAAAAGTAGTCATCTGAGTGATCTTGCTAACTCTTTCCAGGTGCCAGTGAGGAAATATTTACAAAGGAGTAAGAGAGGTATTTGTCATACTGAATGAGAGACTGGCTGTAATTCAAAGTGTAAGAAACTGACTTTTAGAAAGGCATATTGGAAAGGAAATGAGAACTTTTAGTGTGTGATTTTGAGATGACTGGAAAAAGTCCCAAGAGCAATTATGGTGATAGGAAATGTGAGACCTGTCAGAGTAGAAGAGAGTCTTTTTAAAAAGTAGAAGCAGTTTTGAAGTTACCCTCTGATTACCTGGGAAGAGAAAATAAATATACAAAGGAAAACTGGGTACTGAAGCCAGTGTATAAAGGTACAGGTGCTTTCATAATTAAGAAGAAAGATAGTCAAACTGAACTACTGAAAATAAGATGAAAAACTAATTACCAGAAAGAAGAGTTTCAAAATAACTCTTAATTTACTGATAACTGAAAAGAAACAGAAAGAGGAGAGTGCAGGTACTTAAGAGATGCTACTGCAAGCAAGGTTCAGAAGTTTTATATACCTGCTGTGACTTTAAATGCTAGTACTTGGAACTGTTCTACCACAGAGAATAGCCAGTGTTTGGTATTGTACAGCCTTGTAAAAACAGAATGTCAGAACAAGTTACCTTATTCAGCAGATTGCCTTCATCGTTCTAGGTTATTGTTTGTATGGACAAAAGTGCCCAAGAGTTGCAAGGAACCAGAGGATGCTGGGCCTACAATAATCAAGAAGGAAGTATAGACATGTGATAGTGAAGGAGGAAATATTTTAAGTTCCTTTGAGTCTGAGAACAGTTTTGTCTATCTGGAGATCTAAATGCTTGTGTGAGCGCTGTGCAGATACTTTTCAAGCAGTAGCATGTAAATTTTTCCAGTGCTTTGCACAGTGGGGCTTCCCCAATTTTGACCTCACCAAAATAACTTGGGGCATTTGCCATTGCAGTACTGCAAAATTTCTTGGCAGAGAGAGAGCTTCCCAAAGGTGCATTTCTCTTTGTAGCTATCTTCTCATAAGAGACAGAGTTTTTACATGTTTGTGCTCATTAGTTATGTATACTTTGACTTCCTGTTCTCCGCTGCATCAGTGGAGACCATTGCCATACTTGGAAGGCATTTGCACAACTACAGACTGTCCAAAAGGAAAAGAACAAAAGGAAATTATTGTGCATAAAGTTGTGCATGTTGTGAACATGTTATAAGGCAGACTCTTAATTTTGCCATTCTATAACGTACCCTATTGTGCATGGGACATCTAGCTGGCAATGACTGGTACCACAACTAGTTGCAGCAGAAGATTCTAACGTGAGCAAAGTTTTGTCTCATAGCATAGGCCCATCTGAGTTTGGAAATGGAGATAATAGTAATGACAGAATCTTTAATGTTGGAAAGTACCTCCAAGATTAAATGTAACCGTTGAATATTCTGAAGATTTTAAAACCTCCAGAGCATATGCTTTTGTATGTTTATTGTAATCTTTTTATGGTAACAAATATAAAGTTGTCTGATATTAAACAGGCTCAATTTTGGTACTTTTTTCTGTTGTAATTCTGTACTCCAAGTGTTATGCCACACAAAATCCCCACAGTTAGGAATCACTGTTGAGTCTAAATTCTGCATGAGGTTTTTCTCTCAATAGTCTAATTGTTGTTCTTTGCTTGATAAGCTGTCTGGATAGATTTTTAATGGTTGACTTTAAGACTTTCTTGTGGGAACCCAGAGGAGCCTGTGCTGTGGAGGGGCTCACAGCAGACATTGCTGGCTGCTGGGTTCAGGCACTTGGGTTCTCCACAAGTGCTGGGTTGTTGTCTGTGAGTCACTCCTCATCCAAGCTTCACTGATCTCAGATTTCTTGTGTTTTATAAGATGGCCTGTCACAGAACAGTTCTTTATCAGGCCAATTTCTATAAATGAAGTTCTTTCCTCCTGTAACTCAAGGACTCCACAGGTGTGCTACTCCAGGGACTAAAATCGCAGTTTCTGCTCAGAGGTGTCATTTCCCTTGAGCTGTCTGGAATTTAGGTTCACTTAGTATAGCAAAACATACCAAGGAAAATTGCTGTGAGGATCTGGGTCTTGCTTGGTGTTCTTCCCTTGTAGAAGTGGTTGTGGATGGAGGAAATGGGACAAAATGGGTGTTACTTCTCATATAAAAACTGTTTAGAAGCTGGATATGGCCTAAAGCTGTTTTTTTCTATTGCTTTGTTATTGTATCTTCTCTTTTTAGTCTGTAATCTCAAAGCATTTCCTCATAATCATGCGGATATTACGGCAATTCCTATTAATAACAGGATTTAAAAACTTTCCCCTCCCTTGCAGCTTATTCAAAGGATGATAGATGTACTGAGCTGGACACATGTGCTTATATTGTACCTAGGCCAACATACTTGATGTAGATCACCAAAATATGAAAGACAGATGCCACTGATTAATTTATTGGTGTTTTCTACCCACTTCTCTGGAGCACCTCAACTCTATTAACTTTGATTACCTAAGTTAAGCACTTGAATTTTCAAGTAATAAACATTCCTTACTACTGTAATTAGGCAAATGGCAGTGTTCAGTAACTTTAATTGTGGCTAAATGAGACAAAGTTTGGGTACAAAGAGTCTCCTTTTTAGTCCAACCCCTCACTCATTACCACAATCAATTTATCTCTTCTAGTAAAGAAATGGAAGGCTTCCTGGGGGAAAAAAATATATCTGGGAGCATACAAACATACAAGTTTTAATTATCTTCTTTCCCATTTTATAGCATGTGGATTTGCAACCATAATAGCAATTTAAAATAAAACATCTCATTGCAGAAATTCCTTCATAGCATGTCATACTGACAGAGACCATGGGAATGCAGCTGCAGGAGACCATCTGTCCTGTTGAGCTACAATGTAGGTGCATTTAGGACTATCCTGAGCACATGCAAGCAAGAGCTGAGACAGGTTTATTTTCTCTGAAGGGATGATGGTGTGTGTGTGTGTATGGTCTGGTCATACACCATACTTGGATAATACCTCCATTTGAAATAACTGAAGCTTTTGATTAAAAAAAAAAATTAAAACAGTAAAAATTTGCAGAGTTGTGAGCATTTTAAGGAACATTTTAAAATAAGTAATGTGAACAACTATATGGTTTTGGATGCAGGATATTAAATATTATTTTGTAAGAGTAGCATTTATACGATGACACCTACTGGGGACTTTGCAATGACCAGTCTGTTTTACACAAAATTTTGTAAAATACTGGTGATGTAGTTTTAAACTCCGTCATGGCTGAATGAGCAAGAACTGTAAAACACATTTTCTGCTGTATTTGTAAAATATGAATCTACACAGGCATTCATATGTGTAGGAAATGATCATGCTTCAAAGCTTACCAGATTGAAAAAAAAAATTAAAATACCAAAAGGAATGTCAACTATTTTCGGATTTTACCTAGGAAGTTATTCTCTAGTGATTTTTAAGGATGTGAGTAGTATGGAAAATTTACACGATCAAGTGGAGTTAGGAGTGCAGACATTTTCAAAATAATCTTAATTGCCTGGAGATATCTCGAAGCCAAAAAGCCTTTATAGGAAAAAGACAGTAATTCCCATCAATGTGCTTTAACTCATGAACTGTAAAGACAAAGAGTGAGGACTGGTGAGGCTTTGTATTTTCTGATCAATTTTTTCCTTTCTTTGAGGAGGGGTAGAGGTTTTATGAAAGTCTGAAAATAAGATCAGTGCAGTAAAGCAGGCGTACAGGTCTAAGTGGATTCCATGCTGTTGCAGCCTGGACTTTGAAAATTATTGCTTGAGATGTCAGGAAAAAAATAGTACACTAAGCAAATTAAGAGATTCTAGGAAAATGCTGTTTTACATCTTTATCTAGAGAATTCGTATTTTACAAGAAAAAAAAAGTCTGAGGTAATCTGAAAGTCTCCTAAGATCTTGGACGTAAGTCAGAAGGGCAGTACTTCCTAAGCATCTACTATCCAGGTTTCTTACAAGCCTGATCCATTCTCTTTTTATCAAATAGAGAAAATGGGCTAGAGCAGAGATATGCCTTGGAAGGGACCCTGAGATGGATTTTGTTTAATCAAGTGATGTCAATACAGATTTGACTATGTAATTTTTTTTTGTTTCTACATATAGCTATTGATGTGGGAGTTTCTAAGAAAGTGTTTTGATCAATAGTCATCTTCACTAGAACAAGTTTGGAAGTACAAAGCACTTCCATTTTATTAACAGTATTTGATCCGTGACTAATTGCTTTTATCCTGTGAAGCTGTGTTTCTGTAAATGTATCTTTATGGTTTTAATGAGTGTTTTTAAAGTCTAAAACTAACCGTATAGCTGTATGAACAAACTCTTCAAGAACTAGAAAATGAGTTTAGCTCAGTGGTTCAATTTTCCTATTTTTTGTGTGTATTTCTAAGACTTTTAATTATTCCTGTAGGATCTCAGAAACATGAGGTATCCCACAGTGAAAATGAGAAGACTGGTTTCTTAACTCAAGCTCACACCAGATTCTCGTTTGGCACATAGCAGTGGTTAGTTTGAATAGATTTCACAGCTGTATCAAAGCTTAATTTCAGTGACAGATTTACAAACAGGATGTAGGGGCTGTAATGAATGAGCTGCATTAAAGTAATCTTTTAGCATTTAGCATCAGTAGCTGAGGTTTTGAAAAACAGGAAACAGTTTCAGGGTGGAGACTCCAGAAGCACCTAATGTTCTTTAATATAATTGTGTGAATGCCTGTGTTTCTGTAACCATAGGATTCTATAACATAGTTGGGGTGTATTATTTCAAATGGAAGGCCCTACCTCCCTTTTCTCCCTAAAAGGTTGCATATAAAAAAATGTAGAGGGAAACTTCCAGTGACCTATTGCATTGCACTGTTTTTTTCCTAGCAAAGGCTGCTTTTCTCGGCAGTCATTCATAATTTTGAAGTCCTTCCAAAGGAAGACAAAGCTCTTTGAATTGGTCCAAAAGAATCAAAATTCAATGGCTAGTGCTAATTCTTGCCAATAATTTTCTGAAGTTACTGCAAATAAAGAACTCGCAAAACCTGATTGGTGGCGTGATTTACAGGGCCCACATACAGACTCATGGATTTTTGTATGGCCAAACCATTCTGGTCACACATTTCTCCACAGGGAAACAAATAAGAAATTTTAGTGCCTCTCAACTGCCTTAATCTTTTTTTCCCAAATTAATACATTAATACTATCTCTATTATTATTATTATATTGTCTCTGATGCTTTACTACATAACAATGCTGACAGACGTTTATAGATATATGACTAGAATGCAAACAAAAATAACCCAACTATAGTAATATGGTAAGAAATAGAATGTATTACACAAGGAAAAAAGTCAGCCAGGATGTTGAAAGCAATTGGGTACCTGCATCAGGGAGATGAATTCTGTGTTCTGTCGGAGAACACACATGACAGTTACCCCAAACTCAAAAGAATATATGCATAAATATTTATTGGGTTTTAATTAAAAATGTTTTTCAACCATTTTTTAAAGAGAACTGGAATTGATAATGGCTTCCCTAATTGCTTGCATATGGGTTTAATGTGCCCTGTAGGGAATACAGTACTTTAGAAGATTGATGTAATTCAACATATAGGTACATTGATTCAACATTTGAGTTGCCTACAAGGATTCCAATAGAACTTGGAATGTTGTAGCATTTTCTCTCCTTTTGCTACAACAAGTAAGTCTTTAACTTTACTGTGTAGTTCAGAGTGTTTTCCATTTCCTTTGAGCTTATTAGACAAGACAAATGACAGTTTCTATCAGAAACAGTAGTCCTTGGCCTCCACTTGTATGCATGCAAGCAACTTGGTGATTTTGGCATTCACCCGCAAATCAAGAAAAACATTTTTAAATTAACTGAGATTTAAATATACCTGAGATGATTTAAGCTATAAATTCCCTGTCTTGTGGAGAATAGGACTAATAGATTCGTTGTTGAAATGAGTCTTAATCCTGACAAAATACTACAGCATTTTTGTGGCACCAGAAAACAAATTTGTGTTTATGTACCTTTAATAAAGGTAGCTTATAGAAGACATTTCCAGGAGCAATCTGCATTATACACATAAATCACTAAGTAAAAAGTTTTTTCTAAAAGAAATTATAACATATTGAAAAAGATCTATGTATTTTCTCCTTTGCATATAGTTATTTCATCTATATGCTACATATTAATATTATTATTAATATCTCATTATATTGATGTATTTGCATATGTTTCACATAGCACAGAGCATTTACGTATTACAAGTGTAGGCCATAAGGTTTTGTGTTGTAAGGAGTTTTAAAACTGGGCAAGAATATCCTTCCAGTGGGGTTAAACTGCAGATATAAACACTGACATGTAGGATATTTGTAGGTGTCCATGTGTCAACTCATGCAGTTAGTGAAGTCCAGTAAAATTGGTCTAAGTCCTACATCTAGTTGGAATATATAAAAACTAAAAAATCAGTTTTTACATGACAATGATTTTAACTTCTAGAACATCATTAACCTTAAATTCCTTTTTAAAAATATATCTTTTTGTCTTTCTATAACTTATTTCAATTAAAGGTCAAATATAAAGGTCACAGACTAAATACAGGCAGTTCAAATGTTATAAATATCACAGCATAGATGAAATGAGGAAAATTACTTTTTAACTCTGAAGATTAGCATGAACTGTGATTTAATAAGTGAGAATTCCTCTCATTTCCAGTCAATGTTTCGCATTTCCTTGATTTAAGTATGTTGTGATTTCTGAAACTGATAGTGTCTGATTAGACAGTAATTTGTAGGTGGGACACTTTTGGGAAATTTATTGCTGTCTTCAGACATAAAATGTTTAAATTATACAAATTTATATGCTCCAGTATTTACCAGTCTTTCTATGTATTGTTCATTCTACATGGGTTTGGACTTCTCAAAAAATTTTGTGGTTTTCACTATTGAAGGAATAATAATTGCAGTAAAGTAAGACAAGCTAAAGAAGGAACTCATACGTCAAATAAGGAGACATTATCTCAGCAAATAAGGACATTATTTAAAGAACTGCGTGATGAACTTGGCCAGTTATGTGCAGTCTTCATCTTCTGCTGAAGTCACTGCTATTGACTATTGCTGTAAGTTAGACAGTGGTCCTACAGTAAATGCAAAAGTGGGAAATCATCTGTTCCTCAGGAAGATTTTGCCAGAGCACTCTCTACTCTTGCACTTCTGAGAATGATGGGTGTCTCTGTCCAGGTGGCCAACTTTGTCAGGATAATAAATCGATGCCCTTTCTTCTCTGTCCCAGAGGAGCTGTGCAGGAGGGAAAATGGTCTTCCTTCCAGAGGATATTTGCCTTTGCCATAGTGATAGGAAAAGCTGATGAATAAATCAGCCAGAAAAAAACCAAAACAAAACAAAAACCCAGAAAGGTCAGAAAACTTGTGGCAAAGGAAAAAACAGTGAAAATATTGTGTATGTCAGGACTCTGGTTGCCATTTCATAAACAACCTTCTTCCTATTTTTGTATAATTTACTTGGACATCCTGTTTCTTTCTTTATCCCATGTGTGGCTTTGGGATTTTGAAAAGGGCTGTAGCCACAGAAAGGTTTCATCTATTGTGTACTGGCAGAAGGTGGAGGCTTTTCTGATAAGACTGAGAAATGTTTAAAGAGAGATAATAGATGCTACTAAAATGATAAATGCCAACTTTCTCCCATGAGGAGAATGGAAAGAAACACCACAGAAAGAAAAGAGATTTTTATTATATGCATTAGAGGTTTACTATTTCATGTATTTCATTTGAAACATCTTTGCATTTTGAGGTCAGTTTTGACATGATTTTCAAGCTGTTTTCCAAAGCCAACTTCCATTCTTTAGGTAAGAACATGTATTCTTGTGATAAAATTTGCATATTTTTATGCTATGGCAAAGACAGCCGTCTAAATTTTATCCATGCTTCATGCTGAGTGGCCCAGCACAGCAGGAGCTCTATAAATTTTCATGGTCCTCATGAGTTCAGTTACACTAATCCATGTTGCAAAGAAGCAAGCAAAGTAGCTCCTTAGCCTTTCAGTCATTCCGGTTTGTAGTGTTAGTAAATGTGGTGCTTTCAGGGTTAAAAAATCATTTAGTAAGTCATTACACAGCTGAAGAGGACAATGCAAAGTCTAAAAGTGTATCTAGAAGATTCTCTGTTTGAGTCCATTGGGCTTTAGACTAGGTCAGAATGGAAACCTAAGTAAGAAGATGACATTATTAATTTAGGGAAATCTTACCTTTACAGCTACCAACAGGCAGCTCTGTGACACTTGTAGTGCAAAGTCAGTAGATGGTGACATGGCCCAACTGGTAACAGGACTGAGGTGGCCTGGGAGCAGTGCACTGGCAGGCAGCAACAGCTGTGGGACAATTCAAAACTTTGACAGAGGCTCTGTGCAAAGTTGGGATGCTAAGAGCTCAGTTGATAAAGTTCAGTGACATTCTAGATTCAGAAATGACAGAGATTATTTTAAAGTAGCATGGAGAAAAAGATCTTGCAGCAGTAGTGCAGGGGAGAGTAAAACAGCAGAGCTGGTTTTAGCGTGGCGGAACAGAGCAGGTGATTCCTAGTTCCAACTGAAATAGTGTTAGGTAATACTGTTAATTTCTATTTTTCTATGCTGTTTAGGATAAGATTTTAAAGGCTGCAAGCTTTAGAAATACATGACAGTGAACTTGTATTTCCAAATCTCTTAGATATTTCTCAAATTTCATTCACTCGTATATTTTTCCTGTAATGAATTACACTCTCAAAAACACAGTGCAGAGACCTTTTGTCAAAGTCCGTGTGTAAGCAGTTGTATCATTTGTGCTTCCACCATTCTCAAGCTTTTATCTTCTAATCTGCTTTTGGCCAGTGTCAGGGATGGGATTCTGGCTTGAAAAATTCTGACTGATCCACTGTAGGTATATTCTGTCCATCTCAGTCTCCTTGTAACAACTACACTGATGAGCACATTCAAACAGGACTTGAATTCCAAAATACTGGAAATGGGGAAATAGGACTGAGATCTCAGGTACTAGCCAGCTTCTGGCCTACGTTCTGTGATTCTCACCAAGGTTTAGAGGAATATTTAATTAACTAGAAAAACCTTCTTTCTCTTGCAAAAGCAGACCTTTCTGTTAAAGGTTTTGGTGTACAGTTGCATTTCTTTTAATATATGCTGGAAAAGATAATAAGAAAATAGTTCTAAATGTAAGGCAGCAGCAGCAGCAGCAGCATGTAATTATGAAAAGGTTTCGTCTGGTGTAAGAAGGAAAAAAGTGTAGCCTCCAACCCAAAACATGTAATGTGTTCTGTAATATGTGGAAATAATAATAAGAGATTAGGAATATTATCTATAATATCTATCATCACTGTATGTGTTAGCACCATTTGTCCTTTCATTTGAGCTACTTCATAAGAAAAGAGTTTTCCTGAAGTATGTGAGATACTGAAGCAAGACTTCAATAACATTTTCAGGATTTTCTGTAATAACTATTTCTTGTTTTCTCTTTTTTCTGGGTTTTGTTCTTTTATCTATTTGCATTATTTATTGTGTTTTGTGGAGCAATAGTAAGTGATTCCTGGTTTGACAAGAAAGATTTTAAGTTTTAGCATAAGAAGAACTTAATGATATTTAAAAGAATTTGTTTTACCACTCTTTCAAATACCCTCTTAATATGTGGCAGGGTCTGACATTCACGCATACCTTGAGTAGTAGGTTTCTTAGAGAAGAACCTGTGAAATTCACCTCTATGTAAAGAGCTGTTACATTGGCAGGAATGGTAGATTTCATTTCTCTTTAACAGCAAGATTTTAAAGCTGCCTTGGGCTCCTGGGTAGTTTCTGCATATTCATATGGGAAGCATCAAGCTGCTCTCACTGTTTACTGAACACTTCTGCGTGTTGTAAACCCAGACGTGACAATCCGAACTATACTCACTTTCCCTACAGACTCTTGACATTCCATGAACTCTAGAGAGCTTTCTGAATAATGTAGAGATCTTGCTTTTGAGACACAGCCAGTAATTACAGTCAAGGTGAAACTGAAGTTCCAATCACATATCCAGTTAGGCTTGCACTGTGTTTAACCCTCAGTGACTTTAAGGAGTTACTATGAAATTGTTGCAACTGATGTCACTCAGTAATCATGAGATTACCAGGAAGTTGCAGACGACTTCTTGCTTGGTTTTATGTCCTATTCCTTCTAATTAGATCCTGACAGGATTTCCAGTTATTCGCAATGGTTTTCTTTACAGCTATGTGCCAGCTATGTGCTATCCACACTCAAGTCCATAAATAATTGTGTTCGTCAGTCAAAACACTAGCATGGTTGTCTGAGTTTTTCCTTTTGTTTTCTGTCTAAAACAGCATTGGAAGGATAAAATTAATCTTAAATGGCACATTATAGAAATCCTTATGAAAACAGCTTAATGCTGTAATATGAAATGCATTCACTGAAACATTAGATTTTATTAAGAAGAGTAAGAAAATAAAAGATCAAGGCAAGTTTACAAATGATTCACGAAACCAAAACTAACTTCACAAGGAATGTTGTGCAGGATTGTCATCTCCTCATTATTCATCTTTATAACCATCTGCAGCTTTGGTCTAAATTAATGGCATTTTTCAGCTGTACTGTACAATCCTTCTGAAAACTTAGAAAGCAGTTGTTTCTTTCATTAAGAAAGGAATATGATGGGCTAGTAGGAACTAGTAAATAGTGCAGATTAATTCAGTAATTGCTTTCCTCCTGGGTAGTATGGAGTTTTGAACACATACACTGCTTACTTTTCAATCTTGTGATAAATTTCTCTTCATTCTTGTAATCATTCTGTACTATAGACTTCACCTGAAAAATTGCCCTCCTTTGTGTTAAATGTGCAAATCTTCTGGTAATCTTTAAAAATAAATTTTCAATTATTAATTTTCCAATCAATGAATTAGAAAAATAAAATTTAAAATAAACATTCCCATTAATAAATAAAATATGCAGGATAAAGAGAAACAATTTTTCTTAAATCGTCTGAGATCCTAAATTGTTACTAGACTGTATTTGTTATGTAGCAGCACATTTTGTGAAACCATGAGCTACAGCAGGATGCATATGCTGACCTTAGAGGTAGAATGAAAATCTCTTCATGCCACAAAAATTCAATAGCCATGATACAAGACACCTACGAGTGCAAGAAAAGCAAAGTCAGCAGCTGGATCTTGGTGCCATAGCAGATGAATCAATATGATAAAATGTAAAAATAAATCACTTACAGGCTGATGGGTTTATGTCAAATACTTTAAATCAATAATACAGAATTCCTAGAGTGTATTTCTTTTTTGTGTGAGATGGTTGTGTTATATTCATTCAAATAATCTAGGAAACTCAGTGTAAGAGAATTTGCTTAAAATCTGACTGAATTCACCCTCATACACCTCTGGAAGTTTCTGTGCCTGGATCCTGTTGGTCGTGCAGATCCCAAGTCACCATGCTACTGATATCCTGAGTACTGAAAGGTACTACAGAGGTAAGATTAATCTCGAGCTCATGAGCCTACAAGAACTTACCTGGATTTGATCTTGGATCCACAAAAGGATTCAACACTGCTTATAAAACATTCATGTCTTTATATTTTAGAAACTGTGGGTTGCACAGAATTGTTCCCTTTTCCATTAGGATGTTCCAGCTTCCAAGAGAAAGCCCTGGCAATAGCTGCATGGTCATCTCACTTAGTCAGTAGTGATTTTATTCAGCTGCAAGAGAACCATATAGGTTTGTCTAGAGCTGAGCTGTTGAAAGAGAGCTACCAATACCCATTCCTCATGGTGCAGAGCTAACGACAGTAAGAAATTAAGTCAAATGGGGCAAAATTTATCCAACCAAGAGGGTCATTAAATAATCTGTTACTTATGGTTTGGTATTCACTTACAATTCTTGGGAAATTTCAGGAGAGATGCTTGGCTAAGAGGTATGGGAATGTTGGAAGTCAGATATTTCTCATACTAATTCAGCACAGACTTTTATCCTGCCTGACAGCAATTTCAAACATGTGTCGCACTTCTCAAGTTGCCTCTCTTATCACTAGAGAGTAACATGGTCTGTGATAGAGGGTGACACAACTATGAAAGTAATTCTTGCTCTGTTGTCTATATCGGACTACAAGGGCTGGGGCTTTGATGCCTGGCCAAGTAATTGTCTGGGGAGGGGAAATAAATTCCAGTAACTCGCATCTTTCTTACCCTTGCCTGTCAAGAAAAATTCAGCTGCTTATGGTTTTTAGCACTTAGCCACTCCTACTTTGGCATATTCTTCTCGTGGAGGTGTTAACAAACAAAGCAGTTAAGATGATACCTAACTGTCTGGGGAGAAAAAAAGAAAGAGAGAAATAGTTCAAGTAACAAAATAGCATGCTTTTTATTTAGGGTAGAGCACATTCAAGAGATAAAAGAAAGGTGCCAGATCCTTAATAGATTTGCATCTTGTTTCAAGCATCACTTGATTTATCAGTATATGTACAGAAACACAAACATATGTATTTTGCTACTGTAAAATGCTTTCTCTTGAATACTTGTCATTCTGGCTTGATGGAAGTAAAAATTGGTTCATTCCCTCTTGTTTCTATTTGGAAGGTCAGTTTCTTCAGGACTTTCAGTCCACTTCCATAGATGGGAAGGTGACAAAATCTAGGTAAAAGGAAGATTCCTTTGTGCGTGTCTTTAAAAAAAAATAAATAAACTGAACAATCCCTGTAATTCTTACCTATATGGAGGATTTAAAAATTATGAATCTTGAATCCTGCAATGTTAAGTCATTTAGTTTCTTTCTGACATCTGTGTAATATTTCTACCTGTTGGTGAGCCAGTCCACTGTGGGACAACAAAGATAACATTTCTATAACACAAGACAGCAAAAACACACAGCCAAGCACAGTTCTTCAGAACATGAACCATTGTAAGAGAATAAAAAAGAATGTATTCTGGTGGACAAGTTGAAGGACAACCAAGTAGTAGCAGTGCAGTTTTCAGTAGCCTGTCTAGGAGAATCCACGTCCTGCATTTCTTGCAGGTGGAATGGTGTGTCACGGACCTTGCTCTCATCATTCCCCTTTGTCTTTCTTGGTCCATAGGGACATCCATGTACTTCATGACTGAAGGACAGGAAGGATGTCGGAAACAGGGAAGTGACTGGTCTACAAGTGCATTGGAGAGCTGCTGCTGGTGAGTAATAAAAAGCTCGGTCAAAAAGTTCTGCAGCATTGTCTTGATAAACTTCTGACCATGTGAAATACTTGCCTTAATAAAGTACAGAACAAGATTTAATGGTATTGGAATTTCCTGTGGAATGTTGGGGGAATTAAGTAACTTGCTCATATTCCTTCTTAAATGTTTTTATCTGACTTTATCTTGCCGTCTCCTAAGTTCTAGCTATCATCTGCATGTTGACCCAGAGCCCACTCTATTTTTTCACTGTGTCCATTCAAAATGAGTTTTGTCTGGGTTTTTTTTGTTGTTTTCCCCTGTGAGAACAAGTGACATTTATATGCCTTAGTATATTCAGATCAAAATAAAAGTAGATCTGAAGTCTTACTTCAGAATTCCCAAAGAGATTTTGAATGCTCCAAGGCTCATATTTGAATTGACTCTTGTTATATACTAGATAATATTTCAGGAGGGAAACTTTTTTTGCCTATGTCACTATGAAGAAAACAGGAGCTCAGCTAATAAAGTTTGGCTTGGAATACAGTACTTGGCACTTTAAGTATGTGGATTTAAAGGCTATCCAACGGTTTCGTTTTTAGATCCAGAATCACTAAAATCATACTTTCGGTTTTATAGAAATTAAGTCTGGAATTTCCACAGCTTGTCTCTTGCCAGCAACAAAAGACTAAGATAAAAAGTAGGGACTTTTTTCTCTAGTGGCTTTTATTTATTATTAGATGAAATTTTTGTTCATTCTGTGAAGTGGACAATGCCTCTGAACAGAAGAAAATAAGAAATTAGTTATTCTGTAATCTACACAAGTTATCACACTTCTGTATTATTTTATCTGGCACCTTTGTGGATTCTGGAACTAACCAAACAGGAAGTGTCCTAACTGAGAAGCTGGTGCCTGAGAAAGATAATGCAGGAAGTAGATGCATTTATTTTTACATACAGTATTTAAGAAATTCCAGAAAAGGAAAAGAAGCAGATGATAAGACTTTCTTAAGATGTTTCTTTTTTTTTCCTTCTTGCAATAGATGACAAGTTAGATGTGGAGTACAATTGTGAGGTGTGATGTGGGTTACAGGGTAATGCGTTGGTGTTCTTTTTGTAGTTAGGTACAAAGTTACAATTCCTGAAACAGACACAACCCTTTAAATAGATCTGCATGTAGATCTCATCCTTCCCATCCGGAGATGAAAATTATAGGGAGTCAGTGATGCTCTCCTCCCCCTCCTGGGGCTATACAGAGGTTGTATTATTGTCAGGTGGTGAGAAAGCAGGTGGAGGGAGTCAGGAAAAGCAAAGTGTTGGGGAAGCTTTGGGAACCGAAAACCCAGGTGCTCTGAGGAAGGAGACAGTGTATAACCCATAGAGCAGGCTACTGAGTGTCTCGGTTTTGAAAGACAGGTGTCTGCTAAGGAAGGCAGAAGCCCCCCTTGAAGTGGCAGATATAATCCCTTTTCCCTCCAAGTTATTATATTTTGAAATCAAGGGCCTTCAGGCAAAGATGTGGGAAATCGGAATAACAGTTCTTTACTATATATATATATATATATATATATGTATATGTATATAACCAGTCAAACAAAACAACAACAACTATGGCAGTAACAGCACACACAAACCCAGTGCCAGCCTTCTCGGCTGTCGGGCCCTTTCCCCTGGGGTGCAGTTCCGCTCGCAGCCGGCAGGGGCGCTGGCGGCTCCCGGTGAGCAGGGCAGGTGCGATGGTTCCCCCGCGGCTGCAGGGGGCGCTCCGGAGCGAGCTCGGGGAGCACGCGGCACCGGTGCCCTGGGATCCCGGGAAGGGATGGGACAAAGGCTTCACAAACCCCTGGGCAGCCGATCCCGGACTCTCAGGAACAGCAGGCTGGGAACGGCAGGCAGGAGCGGCAGGCTAGAGCGGCAGGCTAGAGCGGCAGGCTGGAGCGGCAGGGACGAACGCAAATCCCGGGTGGCAGGCGAGATGTATCCAGATGGGAGAACCCCACGGGTGCCCAGGCAGGCAGGGCGAGCAGGGCTACAGCGTAGCGAAAACTCGAAGCAGCAGCAGCGGGGCAGGGCAGCCACAGCTCGGCCTCCAGCAGGGCAGGGAAAGCGGCTTTTGGGGTCCCGGCGTTGTTTCCAGCAGGAAGAGAAGAACGGCCAAAAAGAAAGAAGCAGCAGCTCCTTTCTCTGCAGCTTCTCTCTCCAGACGCTCAGAGCGAACTGACCCCACACCCAGGTGTAGACAAAAGGAGTAGCCAGGCCCGCCCCACTCCCTTTTTTGTCTTTCTTAAGTACAGCTATTTGTCCCCTAGCAACATGCATATGGGAGAAAATTCCTTTAATAGAAAAAAAACTAGGACTAAACTAGAACCGCAACACTGAGGTTGCTGAGAACTGAAAATGTTGAGGCTGGCAGATCATTTCCGTCTGTATTATCCATGTAGTCAGCAGTATTCATACATGTCCTCCAGCTTTATGTTTTTTCGTTTATATTATCAAGATATGACCATATTAAAGGTACTACCTCGCATGTGGTTCCTGGAGGGCATTCCTTCTTTGCTGATGCCTGTAAGTTTTCTCTCCGAGATTAACTCCCATTTGAGTTACAGCACAATCCTCTGGCTCTTTTTCTTTAGGCATGATCATCCTGTAGATGTATCAGACACTCTTTGCATGAGGTGGAAGCTCTTCATCCCAGATGCTTCCGTAAAGCATCAGAAACTCTGTAAGAGGCTTTCTGTACTCAGACCTCCAGTGCACACTCCAAGAATATCCTTCCTGAGATGTGTGAGGGCTGCAGTTCAAATGGGGAACCTAAGTATGGACTTTCTCTAACATCTCTTTGATATGAGGCTGAAGAGCTGTTGAGTCAGACTTTGCTGCATCCTCTCACCTGAATGTCAAGCTTTCCACAGAAGGATTCTGACCTCTCAAGCTCTCAATCATCTTTAATGATAAACACGTTGCACATGTTTCTGTGCTGGGCTTCTGTAGAGAAGTTATGATTCCAGAACTGAGTATTTTTAGCAGAAGTCCCAAATTGTTGCTCTAGATGCAGATACAGGAATGAAGTGCCATGAAGAATTTTATTGCTACACAGGAAACAGAATATCATGTTAGATGACTTTCCTCCCACCTTCTTTTTTTTAAAATTTCCTCTGCCAAAAGGATCATCACTCTTCACCATAGGTCCTTGGCCATGAATCACAAAACCAGTAGTGAAGGTTTTAAGAGTCCAGATTCTGCAAAAGATTAGCCTTTCAGCTTTCCCCTAATAGCCTCCATGAGACAATGCAGTATGTTAAAAATGCAGGAAGAGGTGTGTAAATGTTGGGTAACTAACATGCTGGATAATCTTCATTTTGTTCAAATAATTCATTAAGATATCAAGAACTTATTATCTCTTTTGCTTAGAGGAAACTTATAAATGCATCATATAGGTATTTAACAGGATTGCAGAAGTATGAGTTAAAGCAAATGCTTAGCACAGTTCTGAAATGGTTTATTTTCTTAAATTCCAGGAAAGTCTGATGTAAATATCCTGAAGGACACTTGTGTTTTCTTATGCCAGGCCAAAAATTGTGTTCAGTATTTCCAAACTCCCTTTTGCAACACACAATTGTTTTATCTTTGTCCATCAAAGCCTTAGAAGTCTCTTTTGATTACTAGATGTATTGAAAAACATGTAGTTACATCCCTGTGCTTAATTCTTTTAATCTTTTTTGCCTTTAGTAATATTCTTGTAATATTTGTTTCATTCCAGTCTTCATTACACTCTGCATGTGTCAAGATTTCTTCCAGTTGATCCTATAATACTTATCTCACTGTGGATGTAGATGCATCCTCTATTTTTACCCCCAGCATCCACCTCTCTGCTATTTGAATAAAAAGCTAGATTATCTGAACTCTCAAGGTCGAGTGCTAGAATTTGTCAGCTGATCTCTATTTGTTTACAGACAGAACAGACAATTCTGAAAATAAGCAAACTTGGTGCCCATTTTCCTATTTTGAAGTTGATGATGAGGGTAGCAGGAGCAACAGTAAAGTACACATTCTTTTTAAAATACACAGAAGGCTCACATTTGAAGTTGTGTAAAGAGAAAGTTTTAAGAAACTTTTAAATTTTTTAGCAGATTTGTACTGCCTTTAGTAATATTTGTTGGCTAACTCTGCTCTTACTTAAGCTGTCTGAATTCAGTTTGTCTGATCACTCAGTATAGCGGTCCCTCTGGTAAGGCTCCAACTCCAGTAAAGTTGTCCAGTTTATTTTACTGAGAGCAGGATCAGAGTTATTTCCTATTTCGTGTTATCTGATGAAGGACTTGATTAAAACTTCTCGAGCATGCAGACATGACCTCCTATGTTTAAATCTTTTTCTGTCTAGAAACTAATTTCCCAGAAACAAGGAAGTATTGCCCTTTCTCTTTCAGCTTAGCTTCTGATGATTATTTAAGGAGGCCAAGCAGAAGAGTTTTGTTTCTTGCTTCTCTCTGACTATGATTTAAAAGTAATTATTTACAACGTAAGTGAGAGAGTACACTTTTCTTCAACAAAACCATTTTCTCTGAAGTAAAATTACATTGTGTAGATGTGTTGTTTCCTATCCAGGATAGCTTTTGGGTTTTTGGGTTTGATAGCAGTACTTCCAGAACAGTACTCTGCTTGCATTTTGTGACACTTAAGAGTGTTTTATTCTTCCTCCTTCTCCACCTCCTCCTCCACCTTCTCCTCCTCCTTCTGCTCCTTTCCCTCCTCCTCTAACAAAAAAAATTATGATGGTGATAATAAAAATAAAATGTTATGGTAGAATCCACTGTGGCAATTTAATTTAATTTTAGTTTTAGTGACTTTTGGTTAGGCATTTCTAGATGCTTCAGATTTCCCTGTTTTATTGCCTTCTGGGCAATTCTTGGATTGTCTTGGGTTGGGGTTTTTTTTCATTATTTATTATTATTATTATTAATAGTAGTATTACATAATTTCTCCTGAGATCACAATTTATCTTTTCACGACCTTTACATCCCTTTTATATTTATGTGTTTATGATGAGTGCATGAAAAAATTCGTTGATGCTTCTTGTTTTACCCAGTGTGTTTCTGTAGCAGCTTATACTCTCCAGCTATCCTTTGATGAGGATGCAAAGCTATGGCAGCATCTACAGTCATGTAAAAAGCATTAAAAAATACTTTCTGTAGAAGACATGCTTCCTGTAGGACAGCAGGGCCCCCACATCCTCTGATACAACTCTCACCTGACCATGGTATTTTTGGAGCTAGCATGAGGTTATTAACGATATAAACTCTGACTGACTTAAAACATATATCCGTGGAGAGCCAACTTTTCAGCAAATACATTTCTTTAACATTTACAGCATTGCTACTTCAGCCTTTTTTTTTTCCAAGTTATTAATCACTTACTAGATATTTGAATCTGTGCTGTTTATAAAATACAGACATCAAATAACCAAACTATTACATACCAAATGATTTTCCAGAGACATTTTAAAAACATATATGTTTGATTTTGAATTTCTTGCTGCATTTATTTAGTGATTTTTAATTGACCAATATAGAATCATTACATTCTTTAGGCTGGAAATGCCCTGTAGGTTCAAATCCAACTGTTAAACCTGCACTGCCATGTTCAGCACTAGACCATCTCCTCACGTGCAACAGCCACACATTTTTGAACGCTTCCAGGAATGGTGATTCTACCACTTCCCTGGGCAGCCTGTTACAATGCCTGACACCCTTTCAGTGAAGACGTTTTTCCTAACATATGATCTTAACTTTCCCTGGTGTTATTCGAGGCCATTTCATCTCGTTCTGTCACTTGTTACCTGGGAGAAGAGACCAACCCCCACCTCAGCACAACCTCCTTTCAGAGAGTTGTAAAGAGCGCTAAGGTTCCCCCTGAGACTCCTTTTCTCCAGGCTAAATCCCAGCTCCCTCAGCCATTCCTTGTCAGACTTGTGCTCCAGCCCCTTCCCCAGCTCCACTGTCCTTCTGTGGATACTCTCCAGCATTTAAATATTTTTCTTGAGGTGATGGGCCCAGAATTGGACGTAGCACTCGAGGTGTGGCCTCACCAGTGTGGATCACAGGGGGACAATCCCTGCCCTGGTCCTGCTGGCTGCACTATTGCTGATACAGGCCAGGATGCCATTGGCCTTCTTGGCCACCTGGGAACACTCTGGCTCATGTTCAGCCACTGTCAATCAGCACCCCCAGGTCCTTTTGCCCTGGACAGATTTCCAGCCACTCTTCCTTGGGCTTGTAGTGCTGCACAGGGTTGTTGTGAGCCAAGTGCAGGACCTGACACTTCATCTTGTTGAACCTCATCCAATTGGCCTCCGCAAACTGATCCAGCCTGTCCAGATCCCTCTGTAGTGCCTAAATTACTCAAGTAGTTGAATACATAAACAACTGAGATTTAGAAGCCTTTATCCATTCTTTGCATTTATAGCATTTTCCAATTGAAAATTATACATTGAAAATGTTATTTTACTTTTTTTCATAACATTGCTGCCTTATTAGCCATTAACAGTTGTCCTCAGAAATATTCCAAACTGGATTTGTATATCCACTGCAAAGTGGTATTGGGAATATTAGTTAATTCAGTTAATTTGAACAGTATGAGCCTGATTCAAGTTGATGAAGTCAGATCTCCAGACTTCTGTTATCTGATGATATTTCTTCATTTTTAGAGATCAAACATACTTGGGATCATGAGTAACATCACCTCTCAAACTGGTAGCACAGTTTTCAAAGGAAATACTGAGTCATGTAATGTTATTTACAGAGCTGAGCATTGTTAGAAGTATTCTGAAGACCCACAAAAATATTTTCATTAAAAGCAAATTTGAATAACTGCTTTATCTGTGATATAGTTGCATTCAATTACTTGGACTTACGCACATTCTTTCATTTTATCAGTTGTTTGCAGGATCAGATCTGAAACTGATTTTTTTAAATGCAGTAGGCACTGTATTTACGAGTGTTACCATTTATTTTCCTGGGCTTTCACAGAAGCAGCAGAGGGCGCTGAGCCAATGGGCACGGCCCGATGTGGGTCTCTTCCTCCCTGCTCTGGTTTTTCCCGTCCAGGGGTTTCCCACTCCACCTCGAGCAGAGCCCTTATAAAGAGCACTCTGAAGCTCTTGTAATAAACTGTTGCAGAGCAGCAAGATCTCGCTGTGCTTCTTCACAGAAGATAGAAAGCAAAACTCTTGAATTTACTTTCTTTACCCAGTAACAGCAATTACAAATGTTTAAAGAGATGGGAAGAACAAGCCAGGCTGTGCTAGTAATTTTGTGTGTGTTAAGGACTGGTAAGTTGGGGAAGGTGGGGGTTGGTGCTGCTTGTTTTATTTGTTTTAACTTTGTTAAGTGTAAACTGACCTAAAATTTGCTGTTCGATCTTTATTTCACTTTGCTCCAGTTACCTTTTCATTTCAGTGAATACAACTGTCAATTAAGAAGTTCTGTCAAAATGTCAGGAAGCTTTTTTTGACATTTACTTTGAGTTTTTCTGTGCTCTGCAATGACTCAGTCGTTTTCCTATTGAGTTTGCTAAAAGACAGTCTAGGAGACAACTGCAGTATATCAATGCATGTTTGACTTTTTACTGTCATTCCTGACAATGTCAGTCAAGTTTGGTACTAAATGTCCTGTTGGAAGTGTTTCTGCTGTTGTCTTTGCTATCTACCTGCTACCTCTCCCCTCAAATGTTACAAAGTTTTAGAACCAGCTCCACCTGACAAAAAAAAAAGTTATATTGTGCCAATGCATTTATTTTCACTGCCAGCATTTGGTTTATGCCATTTTATACATGAAAATTATCTGTTAGTCATCTGAGTCTGTATTATCTTTGACAAAAATAGCAATGTTTATGGGGTGTTTTGAATGTGTAAACCACTGCATGAGCTTTATTAGTTTAATTTCCACACAACTATAAAGTAAAGAATTGAAACATTGAAAGACCTCATGTCACAGTAGAACATGAGAAGAAATAGGGAGATAAAAGTTGAGGGAAATGCTGAATTGATGTGTGTTTTTCCTTTTGTAGTTAAAGCTTTTGAAATGGAGATTATACCTGCTAAGAGAATTGTTGCACAGATTGGAGACACACTCATACTCACATGCAATTCTACTGGCTGTGCATCACCAAGTTTTTCGTGGAGAACACATTTGGACAACCCCCTTGGAGGAAAAGTCAGCAACCACAGGACATATTCTACACTGACTATGAATCCAGTTAGCAGTGTGAATTCTCATGCTTATCTTTGTACTGTCACATGTGATGAGAAAGAGAAGAAAGAGAAAAAAGAGAAGCAGGTCCAAGTTGAACCTTACTGTAAGTAAAAATGCAAAATTCTCTTTAAATAGTACGTGTTGATAGAAAACTCAATAATTGTTTTAGATATTGTGGTTACCAGTTAGCTTTTAATTCTAGGATAATGAGTCTGCTATAGCTCAACATATACTTCCTTCTGAGATGATTCCTTTTATATGTCTCCTTCTCTGCTTAGCTTTCTGCACTGAAGATTGTATGTACTAGTATTATTTTTTCTTATTTCTGGTAATTCTTGAAAGCCAAAACTGCCTGAATGCGTTCACAGAGCTGGGGGAGAAAAAGAATCAAAGCCTTTGTAGTTTGCAGGGGAGTGACTCAGATGTCTAAACCTACCAGCACAGAAAACAGGATAGCACTAGTGTATGGATTGCTCTGAATGCCTATGTTTAGGCAGCTGTATCACTGCCTAGGTGCCATGCTGAATCTTACTAGATATTCTGTGATCATATTTCAGCAATTGTACAAATCAAATTCCCCTTAGTAAAAGAACTGCTTATAAAAGACTTGTAGGTCTTCAGATCAAGATATGTCTTATAATAAAGTTGATAGAATGTCATGTTCTGAGCACCTCTAAACTCAAGATGTTTAATGTCTGGATCTTGCTCTTATGTTGACCCTACTATTCATCTCTGCTAGTCTAAAGAAATTGATTTTATTCTTTTAGCTTTCCCCAGTGATCCTATCATTGAGATCCGCTCATCCTTAGTTGCTGGAGAACCAGCCACTGTCATCTGTCAAATTCCTGATGTGTATCCCTCTAATGGCCTGGAAGTTCTCCTAAAGAAAGATGAGTATGTTCTTCATGAGAGAAATTTCTTTGAAGATGGCAGCACAAATACAGAGACCAAAATTGTGACATACACATTTCATCCTGTGGCTGAAGATATTGGGAAAGAGATTACCTGTGTGGCCAGGTTACTAATTCCTGATATGGATTTTGAACCCAAAGAAAGAACATCTTCTCAGAAACTTAATGCAAATTGTAAGTATTTTTGTACTAGGGCTTTCACACAAAATATGTTGAGTTTTGTGAAATGGTTTAATAAAGTGTGTACTATAAAAAAATTTATAATCTGCACTTCTTACCTATATTATTTATGTCAATAATATACTGGATTCTATTGTATTCAGTAGCACTCACTGAGTAATTAAATATCCACTGTGTTCAGGGCAGAAGTTAGGCAATGCTTTAGTAACTCTCTTCTCTTGCCTTAGACAGTCTGTCAGACAGTAAAGACCAGAAGAAAAATGGTATCACACTGCTAAATGTTTTCAAAATTGTATTGTATGCTTAGGAATTCCAATTTTAGTCATAAATGATAATTAGAAAAAAAAAAAAAAAAGAGAAAACCAAAAATTGTACACATTTTGTCTAGCTTAGCTTTCAAAGCTGTAAGCAAAACATCTTACTGAGCCTGGAAGAATTTTTCCACTGCGTTACTGCGATACACATTATTCATTTTTTTCTTAGTATTCTGTGAAATGTACCTCTAAAGTAGCTAGTGTTAGAGATGTGCATGTCATTCTTCATTTACTTACTGATCTTGTCTTCCTTTTGTTCTCTTACAGTTGGTCCACAAAATACTATCATTACTGCATCTCCAGGCAACTCACCAATGGAAGGAGACTCTCTAAACCTTACTTGTGTGACTCAGAGTAACCCACCACCACAAATAGTTTGGAATAAATATTTGGCTGAAGAAAGCATTCAGCATCTGACAAATAACAATGTTCTTTCTATTCCCCATGTCCATTTCAATGATTCAGGACTGTATATCTGTGAAGTAATTAATCTGGTAACCAATAAAACAGAGAAAGCAACTGTGGACATTATTATACAAGGTACAATTCTGCTTGAGTTTCACTTGTATTATCCAGTACCTAACTGGCAGATCTCTGTTAGGTTGGAGGAGGCTGAAATATTGAAAATTAGGAAAATACGGGGCCCTCCTTGTTGCATATTCAGGATGCAGCTTCAATTTAAGGCTGCTCTTCATGAGTTGGACTTTTTCTTTCTATAGTTAATTTTCGGCTAATTCTCTCTGTACTGCTGTTGTATGTTCACACTTCTATACATTTCACACAATGCAACATTCAAAGTCACAAAAGAATCTGAGAAAGTGGTGGAGGGACACACACTTGTTTCCTTGAAATACAATGTATGTAGCTGTTTCACAGGGACATCACAGTCTCCTTCTTTGAACTAGTAGTTTTAGTCATTAGTAATAAATGTAATAGTAATTTAATGGTAAAAATCTTTTGGACATAATAATATTGTTGTTGTAATATTTTATGATTGACTGATTGATTGCTACTGTTTTGATAGAGCCAAAAGTCTTAGATTGTCTGGGATCAAAACCAAAATAAACAGATCCTTGAGCAAGCAATTCCCGCTTTCTTAAAAACCTCTCCATCTTTAGTACCTTTGTGTTAGTTTAACAGCCTTTTCTTTTGTCATGCAGGTGCTCCAGTCATTACAAAATTCTCCATTGAACCTTCTACAACAGTTCAAGAAGGAGAAAATGTTTCCATACAATGTTCTGCTGAAAGTAGCCCTCCTCCCAAGATTATTTTAAGGAGAAAATCTGACAACGCAGACATGGGCCCTGACAGTGCCAGGAGTATCCTTCTTCCATCTGTGACATTCCAAAATGGAGGAGACTATGAATGTATAGCAGAAAATAAGTTTGGGAACAGTAGAAGTGAAATCACACTTAATGTGAAATGTAAGTATGTGTAAAGTTTTCCCAGTAATTTAAAATTAATTAGTTAGTTCTTCAGTGATAAATACAACCGTCAAATTAAACAAAACCCTGTGAGAACAAAAAAATCAACGTAGTCCTCTGCTCTTCCCTAAGAAAGGAGCAGTGCTGACGAACAAAACAAAGTCATGAAATCTTAAATATAATGACATTCTAAAGTCCAGATCTGAATGAGTGAGAAACTGATCTACATGGTTAGAAGTACTTGGTTAGTATGTTTAGGCTATGGAGGGTTTGTATGGAATCTCTGATACTGTGTGCTTTACTTTTCTTTTTGAGAATGAAAAAGAAATTAATGTTGGGAGGCTGACATCCAGTAGGACATGTAGGATCCATCACTAAAAATCCAGTGGTGATTTACTATAGGACTCTTCCTTTCAGATGGACCAAAGAACACAATGATCACTGTTATCCCTACTGCTGCTCTTAAAGAAGGAGAAACTGTGACAATGAAATGTACTAGTTCTGGTAATCCAGCTCCTGTGATCTCCTGGAAGAAAAAGAAGGCCACTGGGGAGTCTGAGAAAATTTTTAGAAATGCAACTTTAACTATACAGAACTTGAAAAGTCAAGATCTGGGGCTTTATGAATGTGAAGCTTATAATCCATTTGGCAAGGAAGAAAAATCTGTGAAATTACATGTTCAAGGTTTGTAGAACGAGCCAGAAAACAAGTTTTTTGGTTTATATATTTTAGGTTCAGATCTTCTTTGTGAAGGATGAGGTAATTCTGTCTTTGATGTCAATGGAATTAAAAAGTGGCCCTAACATCACTAAGTCATTTAGGAAGCTTTAAACAACGAAGCATGAAGTCTGCCTCAGTACAGATAGCTTATGAAATGTTCGTAAGTCAGCGGGGCTTCCATCACTCCTTCCAACTGACAAATGTATGCTTGAGGTAAAGAAGGTATGCAGTGCCTGTATTTCCTTCCAAACAGGCCTCAGTGGAAATCTGCATACAAAATATTCCAGGAGAAAGTGTGTGCTGAAACTGCTCTGTGGAAGCACTGTGTTACAGCTCCTTGCTTCTTCCCTAAGTTACAACTCTGTTTCCTCCTCTTGCAATCTGCATTTAAGCTACACAAAATGCTGGTTCCTCAACTTAAGATGAAATGATAGCAAAGTCATTTTCAATAGTAATCAGGCTTCTCACCTTTAGCTCTGCTGCTTCTGCCTCTTGCATGTCAAAAGGGTATTGCTTTGGGATCACTTCTGCCACCAATTCAGCTCTCTTCCCTATTCTTTACTATTTTAATAGCTGCACAAAAAAATACACTTTTGATTTCCCCTTCAAGCAAAGCAAAACAAGGACAAAGTGTTACCATTCCTTGCATATCTGCAAATGTTACATCTCTTAGGAGTACTCTATAAAAGAAAATTGGTGATGGGTTCACAACCCTTGAAACAATAGATAGCAAATATACCGCAGACAGGGCTTGGCTAAGGGATGCAGGAAAATACACATGCATACCTTTAATGAACTGGGAGAGTAGTCTCAGCACATAGTACTTATGTCAAATGTTAGTTAATATAAATGCTCTACGGAGTTCATATTAGGATTTCTTTTATGCAGATAGAGTGACATCTTCAGTTTCATTAAGAATGAATTGTCTTTAAAAAAACTGAGATAAGTTGTACAGGTCTTTGTCGTAAGTGGTCTTAATGCTAGTGAAAACTTCAGTCCAAAATAGTAGATACGCAAAATAATTGCTGCCTCAACATTTTTCATATTTCCACTTCCATCTTTTGAAAACAGGATATAAAATTGAGGAACCTAGTGGAAAAAAAATACACTTCTAGGACTCCTTCCTTTGCCTTTTCTGTTTCTCTTGTGTTGAAAGTGGACATAGACCTCTGGTTTTGTTGGTCTGTGCCCTTTCATGAACTCAAACAAATAAATAGTGAATTTGAAATAAGAAAAGAAGAAGAGGCTCCATATAATGTAAAAGTTATGCAACATACTCCATCAATTGATAAAATGTTCTTTTTGCCAGCTGTTGTTGGCTTCAGTGTGTGAAGGATAGCTGGTGACAGAGTAGTGTCTAAAGCCATGTGCTCAACTACTATAGTGGGCCCATTGACTGGGTTAGTATTTTGCCTGTAAAAGCTGCTGATGCCTCACGAGTTTTGCTTCTGTTTGTTGCTAAATCCTACCTTGCATTTATTTTCAGTTCCTCTCCAAAATATTGCTGTGTTAGTATATCCATCAGAAAATGTTAAAGTAGAAAATATCACTATTACATGTAGCATATATACCCTCAGAGATTGTCCTGAAAAAAAGCCCATCAGGAGAAATTATTCTACCATCAATGAATGGAAATTTATACTCTGCACTGTCACCAAAAATTATACAAGCAGATATGTACTTCATATTTCCAGTAAGGTTGGAACAACATTTCAGAGATCGAGATAGCTGTTGTAGATGGGTGGGTCTATTGCCTTAATCCTACTTTGTTTGTACTTTCTAGTGAATTTTTTGTCAAGGTGAGCACAACTAGTTCATAGCTGATCCTTGCATGACAGTACTGCAGTTAACCTAAAAAAAGCCCCTCACCCAAAATCAAACCAAACAACCTGGTCAGAATAAGCTGTATTTAACCTCCTTTCAGTGTGGATGTCATTGTCTCTCTTACGTGAGTTGGTGTGGTAGCTTTAGGGATAGGGCCAGAAAAATGTGGATCCCAGCTGCATTTCTGTCCACATGCGTGAACAGTGAGACTAATCCAGAGAAAGTTCTGTTTCACAAAAATAACTAAATATTGGACTTTTAAAACATGGTCTTCCCCTTGAAAGATGAATTCCAGGAGGTTGAAATGCACTCAAACGTTTCCTGAGTAAAGTATGTGGTATTCCTCTTGTATTCTTCATTAATTTCATGGTATTCTTCAATGTAGATGATATCAGATGGGTTTGAACTTGCAAAGCAAATTTAAGATCGAGATAGTGGCTAGAAATTAAAGTATGTAATATGAAGTTACTAAAGGAGAAAATGTAAGGAAAACACAAAAAACATGCTTTGTGCATGAAAACAGAAATATGTTCCAAATGAAGGTCATTAATAACACTGCTTTTACAGTGATGTACATATATCTGTTTCAAAGAATATTTACACAATTTTTTTCTCCTTTTGTCTCCATTTTCAGCAAGATTGGAAGAACCAGATCAGATGATACCATTGATTATTGCATTCTCATCTGTAGCAGCAGTGGCAGTACCTGCAGTTGCAATTTTGATCTACGTGTCAAGGCAAGCAAAGATCAATGGATCCTACAGTCTTGTAAAAGCACTCAGGTTGAAAGTGTGATCATGTGAATACAAGTCTTCAGTTGATAATAAGCACATTTATTTATTGCTGTGACTGGTTCTACTCTTCTGTAACATATGGTAACAAACAAGTGACTTAAGAACAGCACCATGTGATAGCAAATGGATTTTTTTTTTCATGTTTTGAGAAGTGTTTTGGTATTTAAATTAAAGGAAGAGCTAGAATCCTATCCTAGAAATTGGTAAATCACTTCTGTGTTGAAGCATGCTGAACAAAGAGCTCTGTGAAGAACTAGGTTTGTACATAGTGTATAATTTGTGTCATAAATATGTTCAACTAAATATCAGTTTGTAAAACTGAAGTCTTGTTGCAACTGTACAGAGTAATTTTGTTAATTCAAAGATATAAATGAATATTTCTTGAGCTGATCAGGTGATTTTTATTTTGTATTACTCTGCAGTACGAATGTTTTTTATATAATTTGTCTGTTTGTGGTAATGTTTGGAAAATGTTCTCTTTTCACTGATATTGCCATAAACTGCATCTTCAGTGAAGTTATGCAATCACTGGGCTATGCATTTCTAACAAATTTAAACTAATTTAAGACTTCGAGGCTCATTTGTGAAATGTTTTATTTTAAATATTATTCAAAAAATGCCTGGGGTTATAATCTAGTACATTCTAGGACTGCCAAGGTGTTGTTGTAGGCTTTGATCATTCTTAGATCAATGTCAGAATTCTGTTATTTTGTGATGAGCCAAATCAGACTCCTCTTGTAAAATCTAAGCTGATTTTAAATATACTTTACCAATTTCCAGTGCAAAATAAAACTGCCAGTAGATTTCTTTGACTAAATCCTGCTAGTGATGCTTGTTTAAGATGATGCCAGAATACACATTACTATGGAAGGAGATTGTCCTTAGCAGCAGCAGCTGTGGGTGTTGTGGGAAGCCCCAGATGCAAAGGCACAAGCAAGGCTGGCAGCAACCTCAATGCACAGGCAGGGGGCACAAGCAAAATCTGTGCACTTGGCAATGGTGGGCGAGTCGTTTCCTGAAGAAATGCCCTTCCCAAGCTGCTCACTGTGGAAATCTAAACCACTTGCCTGACTACTTTCCCTTTAACAGAGAACCAGTGTCTGCATGCTTCACTCTGGTTAGTGCCTGTTTCACCACACACTTGCCAGTGTTGGCAAAATGGCTGTGAAAAGTGTGGACTTCCTATGCAGAGGCAAAGATAGAAGGAAAGAGAGGTGGAATTTGATAGTATTTATCCTTACCTCTCTTCTTCTGACTAGCAGTGGTGTTTTGACTCATCTGGGTGCTGATATTCAGCACTGAAGGCAAAGTTGTGGGAGGTGCAGGCTCTGTGGCTGAGAGGTTGAAATGTATCCTGGTCCAGTGTGGCCTGATCCATCGTTCTAGGCACAGGAAGGTGGGCCTGGCCCCTCCAAACTTGCACACAGAAGCTCAAGCAGGCATACGTGAAAATAATATATCTTTACATCATATACATGGTAACAACTGCTGCCAACAGCAATGCAAATGCAGGTGCTAGTTCTGGGATGAGGCTAGCTCTGGGATGAGGCAGTGGTGCACATCTCCCATATTTTTTCATAGTGTGTTCAGCAGTGTTTTGTGCACAGTAAATCAGTTCATGCAAGATGTCTACCTAGATTGGAAAGGCAGGCTTGGAAAGTGGGGGTGTAGCAGAAAAATGGAGAGCAGTGTGGACTTGGCTTGGAGGAATGTGAGCATGCAGTAGGAGGGTGAAGAAAAGATTGAAGACAGAGGAGGAGGAGAGCTTTGACAGGCCCATGACATAAATTTCTTGGAGGTGGTGCCAGGCATATTTATTCAGAATAATGTCAGGCCTGTCTCAATGCTGCCTTGTGAATAAACCAGAAAGCATGATTTTTTTCCACTGTGCAAAACTTTGGTGCACACACATTTTGCCTACTCAGTGAGGTTCTGGTGTCTGTATTGCAGGAAGGATAGTTAGGAAAGACACAGAGAAGGAGAACTGGAAAATGAGACAAATTAAAATGCCTGGGACTTTCCAGTTTGGAGAGAGAATGCTGAAGGAGGAGAGGTTCTGACTGATGTTTTCCAAATGTGAAGACAGCTGATAGAAAACAACAGATGCAGAACTCTTTGCTAAATCATGCAATTCCAGAACTACAAGACACACAAACTAAGGAGAAAGTGGTTTAACAAAAACAATAGAACAGTACTTCTTTACAGGGTGAGTGTTAATCTTCTGGAAGCTGCTGCAGAAGGGTCATGGGGGATAACACTGTCAATTGGCTCAAAAGCAGAATGGAAAAAAATAGTGGGCTGAAGGTCCATAAACAAAAACGAAAGGGAGTAGGCAGAAATGTGTTGTACAACATCCCTAATTCAATGGCCATTGATGCTGAGCAATACTCAAGATATATACCAGAGGAACTGGCCAGTGTATGATGTCCTGAAATAATGTCTTTCACTGCTGGAGACATCCTGGGGTAGCTGGGTTGCTGGTGAGACCCACCAAGGTATGCCTTGTCTTCTTACTCCTCCTCTGAGCTGCCTTGGGCCAGATCTATTGCAGAAGGGGCATGAAAGTTCCTGTGCTGTTTTTCCCTCTCCTGTGGACTGAAAAGACAAAAGCTGGGTGGGAGAGAAATAGGAGTCATCTTGCAACAGTGCTTTGGTACTTGAGTAGTCTTTACTGGGAATTCCTCCATGAGTTCCCAGGATCCTTTCAGCTGTTGGTTTCATCAGTATTTCTGATACAGATACAGATGCTAATGTCCACCTGGCTTGTCTGCCCTCTCAGGACCTCTATTAGGGTATTAAGTTACTTGAGTGGATAGGAATTGTTCTGTGATTTCAACAGAGCCAGCTTTTCCCTCAGAAACATTAAGTGAATAGATAGAACTTCCAGTTCGTGTTTTAGGAGAGTTTGCTCTTGTGTGGGCAGTGAGCTTCCTAGCAGTGAAATCACAAAGAAGGGTTTTGCCAGGGGATTTCCTTCCCTACTGTCTGGTTCTCGGTATTTTCCAGGGAACTAAATGATATCAGTACAAACTTGTCCTGTGGAGGCTGAAAGTTCACAGTTTAATAACTTCTCTTTTTATTCAAAATTACAGAAGGAATATTGCTTCTCCTTGCACAATTTCTCATAAGCAACTTGCAGAGCCTCTGCCCTGGCAAAAAGTCATGAACAGCAGCTCCAGCCCAGCAAGTTGTTTCAGAGCTGCCTTGAGGCCTAGGTAAGAGTCCCTGCCACAGGGCCTGTCTTTATGATCAAGAAAGTGGTCTGTAAAGCAAAGAGCTGTGATGGGTCCTCTCAGGTTTTCCCTATAAAGTCACTTCACAAGTTACAGATATGCATTTTCCCCTGTCTGATCTGTGCTCAAGAATAGCTGTTGCTTTTTTGTCCTCAGGACTTTAGCCCAAAAATACCACTGGGCAATGCTAATATGAGTCTGGATTTTAACAGGTGATTGCAAAATCTCACTCCCTCAAGTCAGTCCAGGATGTATTCTTTCTTAAAATATAAAGCTCAAACAGAAAAAGATGCATTTTTTAAACATCTCAAATGTTTTCAGGTAATTCTCAAATAATTTCAAATAATTTTTAGGTATCCTGAAGGGAACAGTTAATATATCCCATGAGAGAAGTGCTGTTATGTGCTGGAGATAACATTGTTGGCCTTGTATTTGAAGGGGCAGGCTCCTCCTGTTTTCAGGGACTAGCAGGGCATGATCAGGATGTTTAAGGGCAAATGATGATCTCCTGTCTCTGAATGGGGTAGGCCATTCAGCTTCAGGGACTTGCTGCTGTGCTGGACCACGTAATTTCTTTAAGCAGAGTGTGTTCCCCTGTAAGGGATCTGATCTGGAAATTCATCATAAACAGAGAATATGCAGTTGTCCTTGGTAATTAGCGGTGCCCTTCCAGTCATACATCCATGGCCTACTTCCTAATCGGATTTTTCTATCCTTTTACACCATTCTCCCCCAGCTGATAATTTGGGCATGCTGCAACCAAGTAATCTCTTATTTCTTTGATAAACTAAAGCCACAGGGCTGTTGGTAGCTACATTTGTCTTTTCTACAGCAATAAATAATCCTTGTGGTTTTTTCTAAATCCTCTCTAGCACTACACATACCTTTTAACTTGAGGCAAAAAAACTTTGTCAAACTAAGCAGTCGGAATTTTACCTATACCTTTCAACTTACCAATCAAAACCTGACAGAGTTTTTGACACTACTCCATACTCAGTTTGAAGGCCACTTCACATTTTAGGAAGAAGTGAGAGAAGTGGTTACGTCAGTGAAACTCCCTCTCTTGTTCCATTGTCATTTGTGTAGCTCAACAGTCTTTAAGTCTCACAGCCTTTTGGGATCCATGTGCTACATATTCTGCCACCAAAGTGGTGCAAGTTATGTTACTAGAAATATGGAAATGCTTGTAAAAAGAGTGATGTGCTTTGCTATTAGCTACCAGGCATCTTAGTAGTGTGTTGTTGCAAGTATCTGGGCACCCAGTGGGTACAAAAGCAGGGAACCTCCTGTCTGTCCCTCTGCCCTTCTTGCCTGAGGAGTCCTGGTGCTGCTGAAATACATGGAATGGCCAAATGTGTGGCTGTGAGACACAGGAGTGGGAAGTTCCCCTTGCTTATGAGGTCCTTTTTTCCTCTCAGTGGTTCTGCTATGTTTAACAAGGGAAACAGTTTTTTTGACAGGTTGAAAATTTACCCTTACAAGGGCACCTTTTACTTTCTGCAATGCGAAGAAATTGGGAAGTTTAAATCTGAACATTTATTTTTAAAAAAGGAAAATATGTATTTTATAAACAGATGTGATAGACAATCTGTGACTCTGTGCTTATGTGACTAGAAGTAGGACAACAAATACTCTCTTTTTCTTTTCTTTTTTTTTAATTGCAGTAATAAACACTATATCCATATGTGTTAAAGGAGCCAGAAAGGAGGAAATATGAGGGAAGTAAGATCACTTGACTTTAATCCTCTTTGCTGTGTGTGATTGTAAACGCCAAAATGTTCTGTCCTAATGGTGCTAATTTTTTCTCTTAAATATTTTTCCTTTCCTTTGAATGAGAGGCAGATATGGGACATCTGCTCTCAGCAGTTGAAAGAAATGGTGGCATAGGATGTTCCAACACAGATGTCATGTCTTGAACACTCCCACTTATTTCCAACTGTTATATTTCATGTCGTTCTTTCATATTTATTGGAGATTTCCAGTGATGGAGATTATCAGTTTTAACAGTGAGGTAATTTTGAGACACTGCTACCAGTTGAGCTACAGGGCCTCTTTGCTAGTCAAACCTGGTAGATTAAATTAGTTTTTTACATTCCCAGGCACACGGTGTACAGGGCAGAAAACAGCCCTTGATCCTTTGGCACCACTGATAACATGCAGCTGAATGGAGAACTTCAGAACATGGGGCTGTGGTATTTACTTGACTTACAACTAATGGGCTTAAACAACAAAATCTTACCACAAATGGTGCATTCATCTGCTTGTTTCAATATCAGCAATACATATAAAATAGAGTTAAAACACAACTGCATTCCATTTTTAAAATTACATTGAAAATGTATCTACTATTTTTGCTATTGATTTCCCGTTCAACAAAAAATGAATATTTGTCCCTTCGTTTATATCCAAGCTTCATAACCAGAGAGTGAGGCAAGACAGCATGATTCTTCACTGTTGAGTAATCATTCAGGCACTCGTATCTGAGAACCATACAGAAATAAATATTTTAGTGATGTAATTTAGGTTTTGTAGATAAGCTCTGGGAAGAAGGAAAGAAAACTTCCTTCTTACAAACAAAATGCAATTCCAGTGCCACATTGTCATTGAGGCTTTTGTTCTAGTTCATAGTCACAATGGTCTTGGTGCTGATAACTGAGCAGGGATGGAGCAGATAGCAAGATTTTGTTTGTATTGATTAAAGAACACTTCTTTTGAGAAATCGTGACAATGGCACTTTTCCCAAGCTGTCTGAGGGGAAGTAAAAAACAAAACATGGCAGAATCAGGCTCTGCATGCTTTTTCTGACAGCCAAAAAAGTGGTGTATCTGTAGAAGCAGATAAGGAAATTAATAGAATACAGGAGAAGGTATTTTGACATCTAAAAGTAATTCCTAGGCTGAAATTCTGTGTTCAAAATACAAATGTACTGAAATATCCCATTTATTTTATGATACATATAAACTTTTTGTCAGAACATAATTCTTCTTTCTCTTGTTTCCTGTTTAGTAGTGCCTGTAGCAGCAAGCAGTTGAAGAGCAGACTTTACCAGTAGGCTGTAAGTGTGATTATTCCTGTTTTCTTTCCTGTGTCTAACTCACTGTTAATTCGATAAAATGAGAAGGTATAAACCTCCAATATTTGCACTTCTTCAGACATGAAAATCAACTTTATAAAAGCTGTTGTGATTTTTAACTAGCAAAGTTCTCTTGCTGCAAAAATGAGAAACAGGTGAGTAGATGTGAGCTATGATCGAGGCACCTGTTTAGCCTTGGGCGTGATTTAATAGGGAAGAGAATATAAATTCTGTGTGAGCTTAATGCTGAATCACCCACAAGGTTTCTGCAGCTTTTATAGATGCATATGCTTAATTTTGGAATGAGACCAAATTAAGAAGGTAGCAAGATAATTTTAGGAAGACTCAGTGAAAGGAAAATGACATTCATTATGATGTAGAGCGTGAGAATGACCACACCATGTCAAGCCAAAGCTTTTAACCACCATCAGGTAAAACTGAATGCCTAAAAAAAAATGCTGTAAAAGCAACAAGCATGGTAATACGTTCTCTAAATGCACTCCCAACCTCCAGCTGCTTCGAAGCTCAGGAGTCTCCTGAGTCAGAGTTTCCTTCACTGCATTTAGTAACTTGCAAGGGGTTTGTTTTCATTTTGACACTTGAAATTATGTAAATCCATAGCATGCACAACATCCTTGTTTGCAAGAGATGAAGTACTGCTTTGCTGAGTTTGAGATCTTATGGTGGTATGTTTGGGAGCTTTTGAAATTTCTGCCTTGTACTGTTTTGGTTTGTGTTTTTTTCAAAATGGAAGAAAGTGGGGAAAAGTTTGAGCCATCTTTCAACACTGAACTATCTAGATTTCTAGATAATGTCTGGGGCACAAGAGAATGCAGTGTGAAGAACTCTGCACAGCATTGCCACAAGCTGTCAACAGCAGAAGAGAGGGATTTGGCAGTGATCCCACAACCTAGCTGGAGAGCTGCATGTTCCAGACCTATTAAGGAGTAATTCTGCATACAATTTATATTGCCAATTGCTGTATTTAACACAGTACAGGTGAGTAATCAATTACTTTCACATTTGAAGAACTCTCACTTAGATATTTAATATTCAAATACAGCAAAGCAGGGGATGACTGTGACAGTCAGGGTCAGGACTAGCAGGAGCAAGACTGGCCGCCACACCTGCTTTTGTTCATTGCAAACAAAATAAAGCCTTCCCAGTAGTTGCCACAAAATCCCTGGGAAAATTTTTGAGGTAGGTTACTTGGATTATAGGAGAGACTAAGGTTTTTGGTATGTAGAAGTCTGGACCAGAGGGTATGAAAGAATTTCTGATGTATTGTTAAATGTCCTACACTAATTTTAATAACAGTAATAATAAAACATGGTAAGGACTATAAAACAGGTAAGAGAAAAATATTGGGAATCTTACTGAATTGGTAGAACATTTTAACAAACAGAATTTTATAAAAGATTGTTTATGTAGGTATTGTTTCCACTGTTAATGACAAAAACTTAATTTCAAGGTAGCATTTTGTATGATTTATCAAAATGAATATGTGAAACAATAGACCAATAGCATGAAGCACAGAGGAAACAAGAGCTTCTTTTGTTGGATCCTCTGAAGGGTGTGTAATCAGAGCTCAAGTCTATGACACTTGAAAAGAAAAACTGTCAGTTTTGAACCACAAGATTAACTTCGTTGCCTGTACTTAAAAGATGAATACCTCTTTTCAGTTATCTTTCCTGCAGCTGAACTGTCAAGAACAGACATCTTGAAAGCATGTTTTTTGAGTGTCTTAAAAGAGCCATCCACAGGATGGAAAGAGACAGAAGTCTGCAGTCTAAAGGAATGTAGTGCAGTGCACCTTCTAGGTCACCCTGATATTATGGCCCAAGCAAAAATTGTACAAAGAAGTACCTTAAATTTCATTTAATATGCTTGGCCAATCTAGTTCTTGATAACCTGATCTCCTAACATTCAAGAGATCACAAGCAGACTGAGTTAAAACTATGTCTTTTTCAAAAATACTCTGATGGCAGGTTTAAAAATCGAAGTGTGAGAAATTTTGTGGCAAATGCAGGCCTACTTCTCCATGTCATTTAATCTGTTTTGCAATTTGAAATTTTTAAGCTGCAGATATGTCTAAATACTGATGCTAGGTAAAAAAATGTATCTTAGAAGGGAAAAGTATATTTCTGGACTGATTGAAGCCTTTCCATATCCCTCCAGTCATCAGAAATTAGAGAGAACACAGAGCCAGTCCCTTCTCAGAGGTGTACAGTAAAAAGAGAAGGGGATATGGCCAAAACATGTGATAAGGGAAGTTCCTGTTGTACGTGAGCAACAAATACACGGTGAGGGTTTTCAGAAGCCAAAACAGGACCTCAGCAGCTGTAGGACCTCTGCCCTTGGGGTTTTTGCAATTCAGCTGGAAAAGGCCATGATCAATCTAATCTAACTGTAAAGTTTGCCTTGCTTTCAGTGAAACACTGGACTTGATGATCTCCAGTGATCATCCCTGCCTAAATTTTTCTGTAACTATGCATGACAGAGGCTTCCATGAGATACCACTGTTTTTTTATAAGGAGCAGTGTAATTCCCGTATAAGAGCAGATGAAAAATATTCAAACAGACACTGATCTTGGGCAATAAGCAGCAACCAAAGTTTCACAAGAGGATGCAAGAAACATCCCTGAAGACAGATACAGGACCAGCTGCTTCTACAGCATTAAGGGGTTTTTTTCCATCTGGTATATATTGCCTAAAGGCAGGCATAAGATTCAGTCTATCTTCCAAATCCATGGCATAGTCATAAGTCTAAAAGTCCCGTAATTTCGTGACTCCTTTAAAAGTGCTGTCCCAATTACTTCCTGTGGAAAAGAGTTGCACAGTTTAATAAGACACTTTGTGAAGAGTGTTTCCTTAGATCAGTTTAAAATGCTTCTCCTTTTTGTCTTCTTGTTTCTGAGTAATCTGTATCACCCTCTCTAAAACCTCTAGTGCAGTGTCACCTTTCATAAGCAATTATCAGTGCAGTACTTCCTATTCCAAAGGAAGTTCCATCATTTATTTACCTTAAGGGAGCTATAAAGTTTCTTGGATTATTCTGCATCTTATTCCTTGCATGGTAATATTTTTGGGATATTGTTGTCTTAAGGTGACCTGGTCTGGCTGATAGCCATAGTTTCCAATCCCAAACACCCATTAAGCCAAAGAGAGGGTCTGCTCCTTACAGAAAACTAGTTTCTCATCCACCCCTCCCTTTTTTTCTTTTCCTCTGGATGAATTTTCTGACTAGATCAGGCCCTGAATTGAAAGTGCTGTAGGATCTCACACTTGTTTAGGCTAGTGCAACCAAGGCAGAGAATGCTGATCATCAGGATGAAGACAGAGCCATCTCTCCCACTCTTGCATCAGTTGAAAGTGTCTGTGACTGATTACTCCTGCTAGCTGACCTTTATTTAACCATAGATGCACACTCAGCAGAAATTTTACTGCTCCTAGAACAGTGATTTTTAATTGCCTACTTATTAATAACTTCATCTAAATGGTCATTGTTCAACATGTCACACAGAAAAATTTCCTGTAGGAAGTGGAAAGCAGTTGGCTGCTCTCTGGAAGACTTCGATATTTATAAAGCCTGACCTGGATTTTCCAACTAATTTGACTGAAAAATATTTTCCACTTCCCAGAACAGTTTTGGTGTATTTGATAACCACATTTAGGACTTCCTTTAGAGTATCCTTGATTGAAAAGATTATGCAAGTAAATCTGTATTCCCAGAAAGAGTTTAAGGTTGCCTTAACTTTCTTTTAAGTGTGAAGACCTGTACTGTAAAGATAAGTGAGACCATCAGAGGTCACACAGGATGAAGAATTCAGCCCTTACAAAGGAAGATGCGATGATGGATTGTATCTCTCCTACCATTGCCCTGCAGTGCTTTGCAGCCATATCCCTTTCCAGCTTATTGCAAATGGCATTTAGGATCAGCCATCCATAAATCACTAATATCACCAAAAACCTACGAAAGTATAGATTTGCTCACCTTGAAAACTTCTAAGAAGCTTTGATGTAGGGTAAGGTCAGAATATTTTGGTTTAATGAATAAGCATTGAGTAAAAGAGAAGTTTCCACTTCTTGTTCAGTGTTAGTTACAGAAAACACCTCTTCTGCTCATTTCCTGTTTGAAAATTCTCACTTGTACATCCACTCTGGATTCCAGTCGTGTGACCATTTCAGTCACATCCCATGAACTCCAGTAAGTGCTTGCCTGTGTTACTGGTATAAAACCTCTTCAGTGGCTTCCACCTCAGCGACTGCATTAGCCAAGAGTCCAGCTGGGTGAAACAGTGGGACACCAGCACAAACCCAGGGCTGTGAGCTGCATCATGGTGGTTCAGCATCCACTGCCCCTGGAGAAAGCCTGCAGTCTAGAACCTTTTGCTAAGGAACCCGGCTGCAGATACAGAGCTGCAGACGAATGTGTGCTCTGAGTCGCTTTCAGCAGTTTTGTTGTATGAGTGATACATATTGATATGTCAGCATCTTCCCAGTATTGTTTTGAAACAGCAAGTTGGTTAAGAACACATTTTGTTCCTGTTGTCTTGTATTATGACTCACTTTCTCAACAATAAAAAATACCAAAACCCCTGAAACTTTGTGTCAAAATCCATGAGCTGAGAACATGAATCTGCAAATAGTTGCTGTTTGTCTTCCTACTCTCTTCTCATAAACAAATTTCTTGGGAAATTATTTTTCATGATACTCTAGAGTCAGCTGCTTTACACACATATTTGTGTGTAAAATTCATGTCAACCAACAGCAGTGCCTTTTTAGAGGAGTGTAACTACAGTGTGATCTGCCAGCCATCCATGCAGCTATTTAATCCCCTGACCTAAATTTGGGTGTTTGTCACCGCCACCAACACTACTACTATTTGCTTCTAAGATTAAAGGGGGAAATAGTGTCTCTATCTGCATGGAGTTGTAAAGCTGTGCCAGAGTAGGTTTTGCTCTGTTTATTACTTCTGCTGAGGCAGAAGAGTGTTCTTCCTCATACAGTGGTAATTTTAGTGCAGGGTAGATAAAGCATATGTAGAAGTAAAATGCTGGGAAAGAGACCATTCTAAAATTTGAACACATTTTATTTAATCTTTTATTTCTGGGCTTTTGTGGATATTGCATATCTTGGTTTAACTGAATATCAGTCTTACATTTATGTGAGAAAAATCAGTCTTGTTCTTTTCCTGCATGAAGTTGGGAAACCTCAGGAATCTCACGCAAGTAATTTTGTGAAATTTCCATCCCAGCTTCCCAGCAGTTTAGATGCAGTCTTAGTCATACTCTGAGGAACATTCTGCCACCTAAACAAGAAGTTCTAAAGAAAAATGCTCTTCTTTCAAAGATGTCTCTTGTTTATGGGCCAATAACTTACTTTGCTAAGGACTGAAAGGTAATTGCAAGACCTCACAAATCTCCATGTATACAGTGGGGATCCAGTTATGCTAGAATGGTATTTGACTGACTTTCCTTTTTAGCTTACTTGAGCCATAACTCCCAGATAATTCATGCTGCCTACACATTAAATCTTACTTTGTCTAAGGCGGGTGAGCCAAGATCCTGCCAGGAGGAGTGACTCAGACATGGGGATAGCCAGGTTCCCATGAAAGTCTCCCTCCAGGCTCTGTGGGTGCAGCTGGCTGCAGGAACTTGACCATAAACGTAGGCTCAGCTACAGCATTATATGCACGAGCCTAATTTGCCTCAGTTTCATGTGGTTTAAATAACAAATTGTTTGATGGAAAAACTCCAACCCAGCTCTGTAGGAGGATGTGTCTCTCCTCTATTTATGCAGAAAAAACGTGAATCCCATGTTATAGTATTCCTTTTATTTCATAAGACATCACGAACCACCATTTCTGCAGCTGTCTCTGCAGAGGCTGGTGCTGCATTCATGGGAACTGAGCCTCTGCTCGTTTAAACTGTAGGAGGGGCTTACAAAGATGTCCTTGAACACTTTCTGCATCTCCAATTGTGGTTTTTAGGAAGTGAAGTGGTTTTACAAGGACCAAGGTTAGCTGGAGTCAGACTGTACTTCTAAATCTGTAGTCTAACAATACTTTGATATTGTAATGCTTCTCTCAGTAGATGTGAATGTGAGAGGAAGGGGGGAAAAGGAAATGAGGGAAATGTAAAGTTGGAGAGAAGGTGAGAAATGCACATAAAGCAGGAAAGAAATGAACTTGAAAGCAGAATGTAGAAAATAAAAATAGAAGCAGAAAAGGAAATTTTAGAAAAACAAGAAGTAAAAAAGACAATTTAAAAAAATTGTTTCTATTTGTCATAAGCACTTGGCTCAACTGCAACTGAGTCTGCAAGATGGAGACTGATAGTCTGCAGTGCAGGAAATGGGCATTGCTCACTTCTTCACAGACTCACATGCTACAATGAACTAATGAAAGAAAGAAAGAGAAGCTTAGACAAGTAGGGTAATTTAAACCTGCTAAGTGTCAGAAATTTTGTAATATGTCATGAGATCCTATGGAAAATTGTGCACTTTTTGCTGAGGTTTTCTTACCTTCTTCTGTTGAATTTTGTCCTTGTTTCACTTGCCCGTACCACCTGTTCAGGGGAGTGGTGGATCTTGGAAACAGCCTGCTTATGATTTACGAGAAACTTGAATTTCATGCAGTCAGATGTGGGAGAAGAAGCTTTAAGTAAAAATGGTTGGATGGTGGTGGCTGGCTCTGAGACTCAAATTCCTGGACAGTGGGAGCCCTGGTTTGTGCTCCCAGGCTCGCTATGCAGCCCATGAGGAGTGGAGCAGGGAGGCATCGGAATTCTTGCAGGTTGCTACTGAGCCCTAAGAGGTATGTGGGTAACTTCAAAACTCAGTTCTTTCTGCAGGAATGTCATTCCTTCCATTTGTGGTCTTGTATTGTGGGGACCAACAGCCTTTTCATCAGAAAACCACAGTAGTCATTTAACAGTCAGAACAGAGGTGGTAAAGTTTCCTTCTTTTCACAGTATGTGCATTAAAGTATCTCCCAGGAAGTAAAAGATCCAGGTGTCAACTTCTTCCTCTGCCAGAATGGGTTTAACTACCTTTCCCTCCAAATTACAACAATCTGTAGCTGTCCAGTTTGCTGTGGGACAGAGTCTCTCCTTTTTTCCTGCATGATAACAAGGATGACAGGGGTGTTCATATGGAAGAAAGTTTCATTGGTTCTGTTTCAGGATCATTAACTAATCATTGTATAAAACACCTAAATTCTGTCTAAATGTGGGCTTGGGCTTGACTCTTGACAGAATGGCAAGGCATTTGAATTGTGCTTATTTTACAGAGCACATATTAAATAATAAACAGGATACAGGAATCTGGCTTGCAGTCAGAGGACATAAATCTTGTCCTGGAGGTCACCATCCTATGAGACGGAAGCAAACAAATCTATCTAAAAGCACAGTTTAAAAACTTTTTGTGCTGACTGACCAAAGTATGTTAAAAGGAAGTTAGTTCAACATCACATTGACCTTTTCTCTATGAAGGTGGCTATCATTGATTCAGTGTCAGATTACCTTAATTTCTTACTGCAAGCACAAAGGGTTACTATACAAAGTATTTTGTTTAGTATATGACTTTTGTACTATCTTAACCCATTCTAAATAGTCTATTTCATTGTTAATAATCAAATCTGTCTCCAGCTGTGCAGGTTCTACAACTGATTATAAAAAAAAAGAAGGCAAAAAAAAAAATAAACGTCCTCAATTTCAGAGGAGATGAGCACACTGCAAGAATCATAAACTTCAGTGGAAATACAAGCCACTTCTGTAAACAAGACTTCATACAGGTATGTAAATATTCCCAACTTTACCTGGGAGCAGGCTCTGTCCTATTGAAAGATATAAACTTCTAAACCAGTTAACTGATTTTCTCCAGAAGTGTGTCAAGTTTAAAAATTTTGCTCCAGTTGTAATTAATAAGATGAAAGAAATTAGCACATTTGAATGTTTCCATCAAATGGCTGCATAGGTCTTTTCCTTGCCCTTCAGCAAAATCAGCAGCCTAGACAGATTTTGTTGTTGTTGTTGTTGTTGTTTTTTGAAATAATTCCATTTCAGAAGTGAAAAACAGATAAAATAAAAATACAGAATTGAGAGTTATTTTCGAATGCTTTTGAGAACAGAGACTTGTACACTTTGGAATGGAAAGAGGAAAAACCCCAGCAGTGGTAATATTAAGAATCTTTCAGCTGAGAACTCAATGGTGTGTAACAAAATCATTGGTAAAACTGAGGAACTGAAGTTCAAAGCCCAGAGCTATGATGTGGGAAGTAATAAAAAGATGAAAGCTTTGAATAGATAGAAGGCCCAAGATTTTCTGGTCTTTACAAAACGTAATTAATTTTTAAGTCCTATTTTGAGTTCATACAGTTCAGCTTAACTCAGAGAGTCTTTCCTTCTTTACCATTTTACATCTGATAATTTGATTATGAAAATGAACTCTCCCACATAGCAGAGAATGCTAGCAATCCTGTTCTGATAAGAGATATTTATACAGCACCACCAAATCACTTAAACATAAGGGGGCCATGTGTTTATCCTCATGTCTGATGACGAGTCCACTGTAGCTATCTAAGATTTGTCAGCACATGTTGATATTCCCTGTTCAGTCAGGGCCAGTGCTTTCCAGTGCTCCTTCAGGGCAACAATTTTGACTTACTTGGATATTCTGTGCATTTAATTGCTGTGAATTGAGGCTGTTTCTTTATGCTTGCAGCTTAGAATAGATAGGTGCTGATTGAGGACCTAATTTTAACCTATCCTTGATCAGGGAGAAAAGAAAAATCTAAGGAATCTTGAGAAACAGAGCAAGGGAAGAAAGGACTAACTTTTGTAAAAAGCAATGTAATTGGTAAATTTTCATGGCAGAAAGGTATATTGAGTGAGCATAAAATGTTTGCTGTAAAGTATTTCTTAGCAAGCCATTATGGCAAAGTAGAATTCAAAATCATAGTTGTCTGTGGAAAATTTGGGGGAGATGATGGTGGAATAAAAGTGATGGAAATTATGTTCAGACTCATGGCTTACTCTCCCCTTCTTTCTTTGCCAAATGATACAATCTAATAATCATTTTATTTATGTCTATAGCCCAAAATCCATCTTCAGTTAAACAAATGTAAATTCCCATAGTCATGGTTTCATCATATTAAAAGCAAATATTTGCTATTATATTGCAATGAAGCCTTGACTGCTGTTTCTAAAACACAGTATACTGGGATTTGTCTTAGTCTGCACAGACATTTTGTATAAGACCCCATTCTGTTAAAAAGTGAATTCTTTATTCATCACATCTTTAAATGGAATGCAATACCAATATAAGAAAGAAGTAATGACTGTAAGCCTGACTGTTCTGATGCTACAAACATTAATAGCTGAGAAAATAAATGATCTCCTAGAGCATTTCTGGATTACAAGAGTTGCAAAAACTTCATGTCAGCTGGCATTGTATAAACTAGTAGAGTGCAGTGCATGTAAAATTCTGTTTCTAGAGAGGTTTCCAAATGAAAAACAATCATTAAACCCTTTCACAAACTGTCTTTTTATACAGGAACAATTTATCAGGTAAGGATGGTCTTAAATAGCTAGAAAAATATCTCTGGAAGGAGAGAAATAAAAATAACATTAGATGTTTTCTGAGCTAATACTTGTTCTTTTAATGGATCTTTGAAAACTTGTATGGTGTGACAGAAAATGTCTAAAATTTAATCCTAAAAAAGTTTTATGAGAAGAAAAAGATTCAGTTATTATTTGAAAGTGTGATTTTCAAATAAGAGTTCCTTGTTCTAGCAGATGTCCTATCACTATGGGACCCCAAATACTTTGGATTTGGAAAGCATTGCACAGAAAGCCTCCTGGGCAGAGGAGAGGCAGCTGGGTGGGACAAAAAGTCACACAGCTTGTGTTGGGACCTTCTCCATATGCGCACTCCACAAGAGCTTTTAGCTTTTAAGTGCACTTATCGGTAGGCTTCCTAAGCTTTCAACTCTGGTCTTCCAGGCAGTAGAAATCTGGGATTAAAACAAAAATTCTGGTTCTGTCCATGTTTATGCAAGACTGTGTTCTCACTTGTTTCACCTGTCTTTCCTGACCTTTCTGCAGTCAAATATTAGGGAAGCACTTTTCAACTGATCTATTTTACTTGATTATTGGATATTGATGTTATTTCCTATTCTCTCCAATCACCAACAGATTTGACATCTGTGCTTGCAGTCACTTCTTTTGAATTCAAGATGTAGTTCTAATTAAAAAAAAATTTCTTCATTGTTCCCCTTCTAAAGAATTTGTGTTGGCAATATTTTCCTATATGCACCTTTGTTTAGTGTAGTGCTTTATTTAACCAGTGGTTGATATCAGCATCGTCAGTTATAGATAACCTGTGCTGGAATATTTTAGAGAATTCTTCCACATTATGTTTCCACATCAGTTGCCAGATAGGGATTTCAGGATCATAGGATAAGGTGGGAAGGGATCACAGGAGGGCTCTGGTCAAAACTGCTGCACAATGCAGGCTGAGCCGTGAGCTTAAGCTGTGTCAGTCAGGGCTTTGGCCAGTCTGAGCATCTCTCATTTCTGTTCCTCACCCTCTGCCACGGACTATGGGCCTGATTCCATCTCCTCCATCACCTCTGTGCAAGCAGTGGCCATTTGCTGGCAGGTATCCAAACCCATCCCCTCCCCAGGCTGAGCGAGTCCCGTTCCCTCAGCTTCTCTTCACAGAGCTCCAGCCCCAGACCGACTTCACCACCGGTGCTCTCCTTGTATGGAGGGGCTCAACACTGGATGAAGTGTTCTCAGCATGGGCTAGAAAATAGTAAATGTGTCAATAACATTTTAGTGACCAGAACGAGACATCTGGGCTCAGAAGACGAACAGTCACCAATTGATCTAAGGGCACGAGAGGAGAAAAGGTTCAAAAATATCCTTTTTGATAGCAACAGTCAGAACCAGAGTACAGTATTTCCTGGAGAAATTTTTGTAACTGGCTGCATATGATGCCCTTATTATTTATCTTTCAACTTCAGTCCCCACATACCTGAGTGCAGTGCCTCTGATCATTGCATTCATCCAAACACAATTCTCTCTCATGCAAGTACACTAGACACACAGTTTGAGAGGATTTATCCCATTTCCTTGGTACATAGAACTTCTGAGTCATTGCCACTACTTGTTTGAGCAGTACTAAATGTAAGCATCTTAGTTGTATCTATACACCCACACTGAAGTTTTTATATAAGATTCAAATGTGCCTGATTAACATAAGAAAACCCTGTGCATATTTGTGGAGCAGGTGCAAGCAATGTCTCATCTCTTCCTGAACAAAAGGTTAATACATTCTCACAAGTGACTTAATCCAACCTTATAGTTAAAAATTATGTGATTGTAAATGGATAAAAATGAAAATTAAAAAGCTTCAAGTAATGCAAAGTAAATATCAGTTAGTATTCAAAAAGGACAGGATGTTTAAAAGAAAAGTTACACCACTACTACCAACAACTAATTTGCACACATTGCATTAATTTTAAGAATTAATTATGCTGTAAAATTTAAGCTTAAGTACATACAGCACGTGCAATGTAGGAGTGTGATGTAACAAGGTCTGCAACCTGTGTTTTGACTTTTAGATTTAAAATCAAGTGAATTGAAAGTAATTGTAAACCTGGAGGATTTAAGTTTTATGGTGCAGAACCCCACTGAAAAGGGAAGGTAGGAACTTGGTAAATATGAATACCAGTAGTCTCAAATTCATTTTATGGTTTTTATCACCTCAGTTAAAGTCTACATGTAATGAAGAGTAATTAATCATTATATATAGAAAAATAAGAGGAATTATAACAAATAAGGGGTTACCATGAGGTGATAGGATGTGAATTGGACCTGGGTAACAAAATTCTGTGTGGGTGTGTGTAAGTGTGTGTATGTGTGTAGCAGCAGGTAACAATTATTTGGGGAATTTAATCCCATCGAAGAGTAAAACTTGTTGTGGATGACTCCCATCTAGAGATTTTCTAATCCTGAGGAGAAAAAGGTTGCATGAATATCCTTATCAAATCAGCTCCAGGTTCTCCAGTGCAGGCAACACAGCAGGGATGGCATTAGGGCACAGACCTCACATTGACAAGGCGAGCAAGGAAGGAGCAGCTCTGCAGCCTCTCCTCTGCCCACTGCTGGCCCCTGAGGTCGGGTCACAGGAGTGAGGGCTGGGTATTTGACCAGGCCTGCCAGGAAACCACCAAGGACTGCCAGTTTTGAATGACAGCTGCTCTTTGTAACAGACTGGTGGAGCTCAGGGAGATGCAGCAAGAGGTGTCAGGGTTGCTGAGCTGCTCTTTACTGTACATTTACCAAGAGGAGGTTTATTTCTGGTATCCTGGGTTTTATTAATCTTTGTTAAAAATGTGTTGGCTGAGCATTTACATGCTTTTCTACGTCTGGAAGACAAAAATTGCACTTCAGTTTTTCAATGGAATTTTTTTGTTCGTCTGAATTTTGTTTTATTTTGTGACTTTTAACTTTCATTGGTAACAAAATCTGCACATTTGAAAACCAAGTCAAATATATTAATTTTCTGAATACTGGAAACAGGTAAAGATCCATTCAAATGTGGTTAATAAGAGCTTGTTTTCTTAAGCACAGACAGCAACTTCTCTGGGATTTTCTTTCAAGTTTTTTTTTTTTAAATACATTCAGAATTCTTCAAAAAGGAAACACTGAAAATCATTAGCAGCACAGCAATGACAGCAACTCAGAGAGGGGGTCTTCAAAGGATGTTGAGTGTCTGTGTCCCAAACATACTTCAATGGGTGTCTATTGCCCCCTTCAGACTAGTCCCAGTACTAGAGAAAAATAATTAGCTGGAAATTAATAGCATTCCTTTCCTTTCCACTAAGGAAAAAACCCTAAGAAGAAAGATATTGTTAAGTAGATGGTTGGTGAACATTTTTTAGATATTAGCAAAGGTCTTTCTTGTTATTAGAAATGCACGGTAATGCAATTAACTTAATTAGTACAGCAAACAATACCTCAAGTTACGTCTTCAGCAGTTAGGTTCAAAAGTCACAATTGAGGAAAAATGGTCTCAGAGCTATGGCTGCAGGATGGGCTGGAAAACTTGGAAATCAATTCAAGCTCCCAGTGTGCATTTATACAGTTTTGGTTAAGTGATTCCAACTCTGTGATTCAGGTCTTCATATGGAAGACAATATGTGCCCTATTTCTCCTCTTACTTTCCTTCTACTTCAGAAGAAGTTTTTGTAGCATGATCAAGGCCAGCCTGGTAGAAGGTCTTTACTTAATCCCCAGATGGGGGATAACACACCTTGATTTCATATGCCTATACAAACTGTGTGTATTTACAGTGTTCCATGTCCATACACTTAGATATCTGTGTCTATAAAGCACCCTAATCTCAGCTGAAATTAAGTAGTCCCTTTAAAAAGAACAAACCACCACCTCAGTGAAAATGTAGCCTCAGTCAGTATGCTAAGTGACAGGGACAACTGTAGCTAGAAAATAAAATTGTATCATGAGTTTACTACTTCGTGTCTGGGCTGTAATGTGGTACATGGATTTAGCTTGCCTGAGAAGGCTTTTTAAAATAGATGAAAAAAGAAGATATAAAAGATCATCTTACGCATTGAGTCTTCTCTCCCTAAGGAGAACAAGAAACTATGCTGCTGTAAAGTTATTTTGTATCCACCTTTCTCAAGCACAACCTGCTGAGATAACAGCACATATAAATACCAGCCTCTTATAGGGTGATACTGCTTTATTATTTAACCAAATGGCTAAGGAAGAACAGCAGTACAGATTTGATGGTGCATTTCATTCCATGTATCTCAGAACATAAAGGTTTCCAGAGAATAAAACTTTTATTTTTTTAAAAGGGAAAGAAATACTGAACTGAAATAGTTATTTTCTACTTAGATAAAGCTGAGTTTTCAAAGCTTCTAACTGAAGGTCTTGCATACCTACAACATATTCTATTTGCTGTCCCGTTGCTACTCATTTTGCTGCTAATAGTAAAAAAAAAAAAAAAGTTTTCATTTTTCACATGACAGGTTCTCACCATACCAAGGGAAATCCTGGCATCAACCTTCAAGTTAAATCACTCTGATGTGACAGAAGGCTCCTCCTCTTCAGGCAGATTATACATCCATTGAAGTGTAGTGCAATACATCACTGAGGTATGTTGAGTGTTTGGCAGCTTGCTGCCTTTTTTGTTTTTAACCCTATAAGTTTGGGTTTATCATCCCCATGCCTTGGCACTCAATGATGTAGGTATCATTACTGGGATCTTCCTCTTCTGACTTTGTCACAGTAAATTTGGCCTAAAAGAGGATTAGAAATGTATCACTGACTAAGTTATCACACACAGCAGTTTAAATATTCAATATCTGATGTCCAATAATTGTATTGCCATGTGTTTATGTATATTACAGCTTTGACAGATTTAATTCAAAAAAAATTTAAATAAAAGTGGTAAAATTATCTAATCATTCTAAAAGCTTTTAACTCCGGAGTATGCTCAATTTCTACAGGAAAACTACCAGTTAATACTATAGCAATTGTTTTATCAATGCTTGTCCTCCATGATCAAGTTCAGCTCACTGCCTGATGAACTGTACATTGCCAGGTTACAGGAAAACAACTGATAGGTAAAACTTCCTGAAATTTTGGACTCACCTTTGTTAGCTGCTCTGCAAAGTGTATAGCTGTTTGAGTATGAAGTGTAATTGGTCCACTTTTCACTCTAGACACTCCCTTTGCTAGTGCCATAAAAATGATCAGCTGAAAGGGAGGGAAAGGTAATTATGAAGCCATTCTTCACATTCTACGAATTTACTGATTAAAAACAACCCAACCAAAACATGCAAAATGTCTGTAGATATAAAAATTTGGTTTTCCAAGTTTCATAAAAGTTCATGAAGCTGAGTTTGAAGAGTGACCCAAGCTCCAGAAGTTTGGAGATTACTACTGTAATGCCTGTTACAGAAGAGCTACTTTTCCACAGTGGAGACTGCCCCTGAATTCCTACTACTGAATTCTTGTTACTGAATTCCTGTCACTACATTTAACTTTGCTCTCCCTCACTGTATTGCCTCAAAATTCCCCAAAGTCACGTCAGACTCCAGATTAGTAGATTACCTATATGGAGAGAAACTTGGGAAGAGGTACTTTAATTCTAACACTTCCTGATCACATATTCACCAGACAGACACCTAGAAACCTCTGATTTGACTTACAAACATCACCATGACAAGAATATTGTAAGGTGTGATGTAACTCTGTACAGTTCCCATACACAGCAACTCTGGCTGTGGCTTGCTCCCACCAACTGTACTTGCATGCTTTGAAAAAAGTAGGATGAGTCCAACACCTAAATACTGACTATACTACACAATACCAACGTGAGCCCAGGTTTTTACAGCTAAGAGGTAACATCATTCTAACAAAACCAGCCCAAGATCCTTATCAGGCTAAGATAAGGCAGTGGAGGGCCTTCATTCTCAAATGCAGTTAGGTGACCAAGATAATCAGGAGCACATCCTAGATAGCCTCTAATACCTTTCCTTAGTATCATACTATATATGTAAGCAGGGAGCTATTATCACTGTACTACAGGGAATGCCAAATAGAAACAAATTCCTGCCTCTTTTTCTGTTCTTACTGAGGGTTAGAAAAAGGGAAAAATTTGAGGGTGTTGTGCAAAGCCAACAGCACTTGTGGTTCATAAGAACTGTATGTGATTTGCTAATCCTTGTGATGTTGTGACTACACATCTCTGAGACTTCTAACATCTTGTTCCTTCCCTGTTCAGATCTATATTGTTTACAAGTAAAGCAGTCATATTCTTGCTACCTCAACTTCATGTAAACAAATGTATGAACCTTACTTGGTCTTGCAGAGAATCATCCACAGTTCCACCATGTTTAAGATTCTGAAGCAGCCTCTCAGCTGCTTCAATGCCAACCTTGTCAGAATTCTTTCCTAACAGAGAAATTAGAAAGCTGAAAATTACTATTTAAAGTTTTAAAAATACAAAAGAAAAAAAACCCCATGAAATTATCAACTTTTTAAACCTTATTTTCATGCTCTTGCCTCAAATGTCTGCTAAAAAAAAACCCCTTCCCATCTTACGCTCATATACAGTTCATACTTCCTAAGCAGTGGAAAGAAAGTAGCCTCATTTAGTCAGAAAAACATTTGATTCAAATAATTTAAAACAAAGATCACTTCTATTCATTTTAATCAAGATTCACTCTTGAGCAAAAACTTCCCATGTAAAACACAAAGTCTATGTTCTTAAAGTTCACAAATATTTCCAGTGATTCTCCAGTGATCCTTAACATTCCATTCTGATAAAAGGTAAAGTTAACAGTTTTGTAATTTTTATAAATTTCCATTTACTATGCTTTAAATCTGCTCACTTCTGCTGTCCTTTATTACCAAACAACATACATTTAAAAATGCAACATTCAAAGCATCAGATCTCTAAACAGATGATATCTCAGATTCTTATTTGTTACTGGTATATTCAGTTAAGTCTCAAAGAATTAATGGAATTCTTACCTCTCTTGCCAAGTGATGATCCAGCTAACAAACAACCTGTTGAGGTCTCTGCAACAATGCTACGCAAAAAAGAAAAAAAAATAAGAACAAAATCACTCATATTACAGTTTATTTATCAGAAATGTAATCAAGATCTAGCTAATCAATCAGCAAGATTAGAGTGATCAATAGAAAGCTTGGAGTCATCTTACATTATTCCACTTCCAGTCCCAACGGCTTGATCATCAGGTTCTCTGACAGGGTGAATGTTAATGTAAAGATCTCTGATTTCTCTTCTGATGCATCTCACTGCTGCTGCTGACATGTCTTTTGCCAGCTAACAAGACAAGACATAAACCCAGTAATTAAGTTATGTAACTATAGCAATACTTTTTCCTCATAATTCTAATTATTACAGTTAATCCCCAAATAAAGGGGCTACTTTATTAACTAGAAAAACAAAGAATTTTTATAAAACCCCTACAAGCAAGAACTGAACATGATTTTTTTCTGACAGTTTTTCTACAAAATTAAGGTAACATTAAATGCTGTACAAATTACAGTTATAGAAATGTATGTAGAAACTTCAGTCTCAATAGAAATTCAAGAAGTTTTCTTCATTTATAGATAAAAAGATTTGATTTTAGTCTTATCCCAAAACATTAGAGTCTAAAAAATACTCACCCCAAAACCAACTGCAAAAACCCCACCCCACAATTGTTATGTACAGAATACACTCAGTAAGAGCGAATACATAAAATAACAATTTTAAATGACAGGCAAGTGGGGACATATGAAGCTTATCCTATTCCTGTGATCTAATCATAGCTATATTCATAGGTTTGGAGATTTTAAGACCAAAATGAGCAATCCACAGCTCTTCAAAAAGTAACTAAGTTTCTCTTCTTCCTTCCTCTACTAATTCCTAGCCTGTCTGTGAGAAGGAACCCTAAGAAGATCCCACCACTCAGGACAGAAAGAATACAAAGGAGATATAAAGGAGAAAATTTCTCTCCTTTTTATTTTTGGCTATACCCACCCTTAACCTGTTCTAATACCCTTAGCAGTGGTTGAAAAACTTGTTGTAATCTGGCCTCCACCTATTAACAGTGTCCACAATCTATGAACAAGGGCCCTAATTTCAGATTTAAAATAATTCCCATGAACAATACATAAATCAGATAGGAGATACCCCTCAATATATGCTAAAGACTTTTGAATAGTCCTATGAAGGATCATGAGGATACTATTCTCATTTCCTGTTTTAGCTTTACACTGCTGTGCAATGAATGAATTTTAGGTATGTCCAATAGAATATTCTACAGCCTGAACAATTGAAACCATTTAATAAGATTGCTTATCTTGTGTAAGAGTGCAGAAAACAGGGGAGCAGAGGAATGTTAAGCAGATTACATGCAATTTTATATAGCATACAAAGTTGGATACTATCAGAGCCGTTATCAGCACTTACTTTGATAGGCAGTGCTCCAGCAACAAATGCCCTTCCATATATCTTTGTCACTGTGCCACGTTCTGTTAAGTTTATTGGGCTCAGCTCTTTGACTGGAGACATCTGGACCACAACTTCACCACCTCCTTGAGGATAGTAGCCCCTTTTTAGAAACAGTAATCGGATATAACTAAATGCAATGATCACAAGGAAACTAAGAAAAGGGCCAGAAGACTCTTTGTATATTTCACTATACATTTTTATGTTCCCGGTTACCATACACACAAATTTTCTTGATGTGTGCCTTAGAAACCCTTATAATGGAATTAGGTTCTCTAACAGTAATCCTTTGTAATGCACATCTTATTAACTTCCTAACACTAACCTACCAGGCACCTCAAAAAAAAGCTCAGTAATGCACTGCCTGTTCAGCATGTGCTCCTCTCAGGGGAGCCAACGGGAAACATTACACAGCAGCTGTAGACTCAGCATGGAAAAAATAAGACAGGAAGGAATCACATCCCATTCATCATATGGTGACAGTACACACAGGGGCAGCTAATGCAGATTAGTTCATGTATTATAATTTCATCCCTCAGTTTGATTGAGAGCACCTTGTGTGTGCCCCTGAGCTCACACATAGGTTCAGTAAGGCCCAGCTCTGCTGCACATCTCCACAACTCACCTCCTTTTTATATCACAATTAAATGTGAAATTGAACTTTTCAACTATTGGCTTGAAAACCTGAAAAATAAACACATATAAAAACACAGAGTGAATTTATTTTGCATTGATAATCTCCCACTCTTTAATGCAATCTTATTTAAAAAAAGAATCAACACAAAAATTTCAGTTACATTATTAAAAAAACCAGTAGCCAGTCTCATCCATATAGCTTATTTGACATTCCTCATATTTCATTATCAATGTCACTTTGTGTAAAAGGATTTTCTTACGGAAAACAGAAGAGTAATTCACAGCACTTCTAGAATAAAGAATACATTTTAAGTGAAATTTTCTGTAGTAATTAAAACCAAAGAGACTATTTGCTGTTTCAGGAAATTCCATGAAACATTGGTTGCTCTCTACACCCAGTACACTAATAGTGTTATATTCCCATGCCTAATTCCATAATCACAAATAGACTTGCAGTAAGAGCAACAGAGAACAGCAGTTACGTTGCACACATATTCATGGAAGATGCACTAAGGCGAAGGAATTTCTCCCTACCATGACTGTGTAGTCTATCTGAGGAGCCATCTCCGCATTAGTCCCACCTTTTAAACGGAGCTCTGATGGGGAAGCAGCAAACAGCACACAGGGCATTGCTACCTGCATCAGTAGACACACACTCCTAAAAGCAATTACAAGATACTCAAATGTCATACACTCACAATCCATAGAATTCCATAGAATCATTATATAACAAAGGCAAATGACTTTCCAGAGTGTTTAATTCTGTATTTTATTTTTAAAATTATCTATAAACTTATTAGTCTTAAAAAACACTAATTTAAAACTTCATGTCCTTAGCAAGCCTAAATACGAATGTTTTCATTTCACAATAATTACATCTTTAATAGTTCTGTTTGAAATAAAAGTTTTATGTATCTTACTTAGTATACTGATGGCACCATGAAAACTGTGGGTTTAGGTAGCAGAAAAGGCTTAGGCAGCAGTAACATTTTAATACTTATTCAATAACAAAATAATTCAAAAAGCTACAAAATTGCTTAGAAGCTGGTCAGCGCCAAGAGAGTTCAGGGGCATAGAGAATATGCTTTTAAATACAAGATTCCTCTATCACTGAATCTCTCCACATATCACAGAGATAAAAAACTTCCAAAATAAGTTTTGCAAAAGTGAAAGTTTGTTTGGCAAAATAAAACAGTTATCTCATAGGGGTTTCAAACATAATTTTGAATTGTAAAAACAGTAATCATCACAGAACTGAAGATAAACATGGGTTTGTTTTCTTAAGTAACTCCCAAATATTTGTGAACCATAGTGTGTCTCTTTTTTTCTTGTGCTTGATTATTAATTCTACTGCATTGTTCCTTACCCAAGCTCTTTTGTGCTAAGTAAAAGGCACCAACTTAGTTGTTTATACTACTGCAGCTCAGAAAAATATTTCTTAATTTAAAGAAAATTTTAACTTATGCCTGCTCTGGCTTATGCTTCCAAACAGCTGTTCCAAACAACACCAGCCTTCCACAGCTCAACCCACTTGGTCAATTTTGCAACAGATTCCAAGAACAAAGGGCCCAACACAGAAATATGGAAGAAACAGATAGAAAGGATCGTGGATGAAATATGTTGCCAGTTCCAAAAGTATAACACACTGTGCCACTATGAGTGTAAGTAAAATGACAAAATTTACCTTATTATATGGTGATGATTTCAGACCTCATGGATGTGAGATATTTACCTAATTTAATGCATTTGGTCCAATATGTAACATACTAATGTGAGAAAATAACACCTAAAGTTTTAAATACATGGGCAGCTGCTTTTTGCATAACATGGACCAAGTGTTCAGCTTTTATATCAATCACACTTTTAAACTTTGCATGTAGTTCATGCATATCCTGCCTATACTACAGGTTCTTTGGTCACATAAATCTGGCTCAGGCAGCACATATCCTGGGTCATTACCAAAGCATAAATGTTCTTACCCCTCTGACTCCCCCATCTATTGTGATAATTTTAAAGTTATCAGAAGCTGTGTACAAAGACATACCCTGCTGTTTTTGTATCTGCTATGTGGGTTCCACCTTTGATCTTCCCAGGAGTGAAGGTTATTTCTGTTGAGCCAATTTCTCCACCATTCAGCTTCCCATCACACAGATCTCGAACAATCTCCAATCCAGACAGATGCTGAGGTCTTAGAATGACAGTACAAAGTTAAAGATACGTGCAGGTAGACTACATGCTCATGCTACATTAAAAGAACCAGTAAACACCAACTAAGAAAAACTACAATTGCAAATTTCGATCAGACAAGGATCAGAAATTCACTCTGGTTGCTACAGTACTTCTCCTGAGTTGACAGGAGCCAAAGGAGCAGCATTCTGGCCATTCTGGAATATGCAGGATTCTGGTATCTTTTCCACTAGAATGGGTCCAGACAGATAGATGAGATGCAGGAGCAGTTGCTCGTCCTAATGTGATAAATGTGTGGACAGAAATGCAGGGGGATAATGATGGCAATACTGGCTGAGCCAGAATCGGTTGCAGCGCTACAAGAGACTTAACAGGTTTTTTATGTACCTGCCTTGTGCTTGTTTCCATTAGTTAGGGTAATTTAAATAGGAAATACACCAGCTCTTCTTAACACTGGAAATACACTAACTGTAGCAACACTAGGATATGCACTAGCTGTTCTTAACGCTGTACGCTCGGTAAGCTATGTTTTGCTCAGGCATTACATGACTGTATTTCGTGTTTCAAACCGTGTTCTTCTTAGCATCTTCGGAACCATTTTCGAGGCGGCGGCCGGGCCCTCACCTGCCCCAGCTGCAGCCCGAGGGGGGAGCCGCTGAAGGCACTGGCGAAGGAACCCAGCCCGGTTCATGCCCCAGCGTTCCCACTCATTCCTTGTGAGCCACAGACGGGATTTCTGGTAAAAAGGCTCTTTTAAAGCAATGGAAACACAGCGGTTTCAGACGAGAGCAGCCGAGGCCTTGCGCGGCCGTGTCCCGGCCCGGGAGGGCGCCACAGGCCGTAAGTGACCGGCTGAGCGGCCCGGGACCGCCCGGGGAGGGTCTCACCTGAGGCCGGGCTGGCTCCGCCCTGCGCGGATGCGGCGCACCCGCAGCGGCAGCCCCAGCAGGCAGCTCAGCGCCGTGGACACCCGCAGGATCTGCCCGCCCTGCACGGAGAAACGGCGCTCGTCAGGCGCTACGGCACTTCCCGCCCACCCGGCCAGCCCTTACCGCTGCCCGGGGCCAGGTAAGCCGCGGCCCGCTGCCTCTCACCCCCTCCATGATCCCGCCATCTATCTCCACCATGTCCCCGTCCATGGCTGGCGGGGAGCGGTGTCTCTCACAGAGGCCGCGTCGATGGGATCCCAGCGGGGCCCTAAACACGGCGAGCCCTCGGCGAAGCAGCCCCAGGTCAAAGCGTGCTTGACGATGCAGGCACGCCCGGGATGCTCGGGTGCCGGGGCTGGGGGCGGCGGCGGTGCCGGGCAGGCGCAGAGCAGAGGCACCTCCCCGCCGGGGCGGCTCCGCCGCAGGGAGGAGCAGCCGCCGGGCCCCGGCGGCCAGGCAGCGGGGCGGTACGGGGCGCGTCCCGGCGTTCTGCAGGAGGCAATGCCTTTCCCCTGTTCTGCACGGTGCGCGGAGCACGGGGACCGGACAACAGAGGCACTTAGGAGGTCAAAGCCATGGGTGCAGCGCTGCCGCCGGGGCAGAGCGGCCGGATTGCTGCCCTTCCCCGTTAAAAGCGAGTTTTCCTCAGAATCACAGAATGAATTAGGTTGTAAAAGACTCCTGAGCGAATACCACAATGCCAATCAGACCATGGCACTAAGTACCACGTCCAGTCTTTTCCTTAAACACCTCCAGGGTTGGTAACTCCACCACCTCCCTGGGCAGCCCGTTCCAATGTCTAATCATCGTTTCTGTGAAGAGATTCTTCCTACTAATGTTCAAAGTAAACCTCCCCTGGCGCCTCTTAAGACTATGTCCTGTCGCTTGTCACCTGGGAGACCAGGTCGACCCTCACCTGGCTACAACCTCCTTTCAGGTAGAACCACAGACACGGGCGTGTTGGTCTGGCAGGCGCGCTCGGGACTTCATTACACGTGTATCGGGAATGGCCGGGCCCTTCGCGCTGCCCCTCCCGCTAGTGCGGCTCGGGGAAGCCTCACGCCCTGCACCGCCACCAGCGGCTCTGCTCCGGGAGCCCCCGCACAGGGGGACGCTCTCGCGGTCCCTCCCGTGGGCGTGTGCGGGCCCCGAGCGCCGCCCGGCCCGCGGCCCCCGCCCGCTCGCGGTTGGCTGTGCCGGCGCGGCCGCCGCCGGTTGGCTGTGCCGGGGGTGTGTGCGGGGCCGCTCTGCCCGGGTAAGATGGCGGCCGTGACCGCGCTGAGGAGCAGCTGCCGAGCCGCGGGGCGCCTGGTAAGGGGAGCGGGGGCCCCGCGGGGGGCGGCGGCGCTCCCGGCCAGCCGGGGCGGGGAGGGATAACGCGCGGCATCCCCGTGTCCTGTTGCTGCCGTCCGGCGGGCAGACAGCGAGCACCGCGCCTCTGCAAACACGACGCGCTCGCGGACCTGCCGCCTCGGCAGTGCCCGGGGGCGGGCGGCGCCTCAGCTCCCCTCCCCGCTGTGCGCTCCCCGTGCTCCGAGCGGGTGACCGAGTCCCCGGCGGTGCCTGGGACCGCCCGCCCCGCGCTGCACAGGGAGCCCCAGAACTGACACCCTCCGCCCCGCGCAGCCCCCGGAGTGCCCTGCCCTTGCCCATGCTCTCTGTGAAAGAAACGTGTGCCTTTTTGTAATAAGCCAGTGACATCCTCCTCTTCTGTAATTTCTAAGTCATCCCATTATTGCTTTGCCTATACGTTGCTGTGCCATCACCGCTTCTCCTCCCTTTGCATACCGCATCTGCACGGAGACGGTGTGGCTACACGTACAAAAAAGGGAAATGGATTTCTTTGAATCCCAGGCGCCTTGATACTTAAAAAGCAGTTGAGATACCTTACCATAAGAAGTGAATCTACTTGGTTGCCTTTTAGGATACTTACAATCTCATGAACGTAGATTTAGTTCATGCTTCCTTCTGTCTTCTTGTATTACAGTCTTTTTGCTGTTATGAAGAGTGTAGGTTTCCAATTATATCACCCCTATTTTGTGGGATGTCAGAGAAGAAATAACTTTTGAAACTTAGAAACAAAATTAAGGATCGGTTCCAGTTTCTATTATTTTTTTCCTCTTAATAATTCATATTGTAATTTTAAAGCATGATGATGAGGAATTTTTAAATGATACTTTTGTAATCTAGTTTTAAGCTAGTAATTTATAAGTATTTATTAATAATCTTACTAATTAGGAGCACTGAAAATAACGCTTTCTTTTTAGTTTTATTTCTAACCATCTACTCTTAAATCCAGAGGGAGGTTCTGATGAGAATGCTCATCTTATCCATCTTATCTTAAGTACATGCTGAACTATATAATTGGCTGGTTTATAGTGCATGTTTCTTGCAAGCACATTTTCAGTCTGAGCCAGGGGGCCTTTGTGTTAAGTGGTAGGGAAATGGCAGTTACCAGGACACTGGGACGTGTGCTAGGTTTTTAGATAAGGGATGACATCGGACTAAAACATGTTACGAGGAGTGTTGCTCTAGTATATAGGTAACTATATACCTGGAAATATAGAATATGTATGCAAAAACAGATGCAATGCTCATTAAAATGACTCAATGGGACAGAAGTCAAGAGAGTTCAGCAGGGCAGTATCCTTTAATGCAAAGTCATTGCCTGTGAGCATGTACTGTTCAATTTGACTTGGAAATTTAGTGTTACTCAATCAGGTAATCAGTTCTCTGCAGGCTGCTTAAAAATATTTTGTTCTGAGGCCAGCATACATTTTCAGGATCAGTGGTAACTTAGAAAACCAGAGTTGGCTTGTTTTTGAGGAAACAACCGAAGCTGAACCTGAGGAGCAAGGCAGTTCTCCCCCAGAGTGCACTCAGCTCCGCTGTTGTCTCGGGTCAAACCACAGCTCTGTCAGCCAGGCTGGTGTGGCCTCAGTCCCAGCAAGAGACTGAGTGGGCCCTCAGTTTCTTTTTGCCAGTGTCACTCTGCACATCGAAGACTTGCACAGGAAAGGTGTTACCTTGCTGTGTCATTATTGCCTTTAAATTGCTGTATAGTGTAATAGTAGTGACATTAACAAGCTCAGTACCAGCAGTTATGTTTGGGGTTTATTGATAGATCTTTCCAGACATGGGAATATGTAGATGGGTATGCTATGGATATTAGAGCTAATTTTGTCTTTTAGGTACCGTTTTTATTTCCTTATTTGGCATTACACCAGTATTGTGGTGATTAAATGCTGAAATTGTAAGCACAGTCTCTTTTTAGTGGATTTTCATTTTTTCCTTGTTAGTAAGGAACACTGTTCTGTGAAGAGATTGTGTACTGTATTATTACTCTTAACATGCTAGCACACCAACTTTTTGGTAGAGAATGTGCAAAACTGAAAACCAGAAAGATTCCGTTTTTAAAACTGCTGTAGTTTTGAATTATTCCTACAGATATAATATGAAACAGCATGGTAACTCTTCTGTAACAACACCAGTCTCTTTTTTTGGCAGTGACATTACTAATTCACTACCTGCATTGGTAACCAAAGGTTAAAAACACATGGAAATCATTGTGAAACTTCACATTTAGAAATAGTTCAGAGATTTGATGTGCTCCTTGTGATCATCTTCACAGGTAAATACTGAATGTTTTTCATTTAGCGTCATATAAAGAGACAAGAGGGTTTTTGCAAGTTTGTGACAAAAAGGTCTAGTTGAACAATTTTTTCAGTAACATTTTTATGTAAACATGTACCCTTCAAGTGGGAAGAAAGCGGAATTAAAAATAGGAGAAAATAGGATTGTGAAGAGGTATGTTATATACCAGTTTTGTAATTTAAGGAGAACTTTAAATGTATTCCTAAAATATGACTTTTCATAGCTTAAAATTGCCATGTTACCTGATTGTTGAATATGGAAAGTTGTTTGGAGGACCAATGGAAAGATTTTGTGTTTGCTTGTTATAGGAAGTAGAAAAATACTCATTTTAAATCAGTAGGTATGATCTTAGTAGCAGGCAACTGAAAGATAACTCATATGATACAACTTTGATGTGTCCGTTATGATGGATTGTGTTGTATAAATGTTTGTTCCTTAAAGAAAGGTGATATGGAATATAACTTGCAGTACTAGGTTAAATAATACAGAAAATGAGTACATTGTCAGTTCAGAATTGTATGGCCTGCTGAATAATGTACTTTTTAAAGAGTGAAATGTGGTAGCAAATAGTTGAACAGTTTGGGGTGTGGGGGGGGAAACAGGAAGTTTCATATGCTCTGTAGTCACTGAAAGGATTTTTTAAACAAGAAGTTAAAATGAACTTTCCCATGCAGGTGTGCTGTTTTCTGGCTCCTCTAAGAAGATAATTTCTAAATTTTACAGTTTTGAGCTACTTGAGGTACATTGTAGCACCTGAATTTTTTTTGTATCTCTGAATAAGTTAGAGATAGTATCTACAGAGAAACTGTTATTTTTATAACTTTTACAGCACTTTTAATACAATATAACACCAGAATTACATTAATAAATTTTACTAGACAAGAACAGGTCTAAACTAACTTGTGTTGAGATTAATAAAATACCTGTTTATGTCAATGCAAGCGCTACCAGCTTTGCTTTTGTTCACAATCATGACTGATTACATGATGCTTTAAAGCATAAAGTTTTGTCTGAAGAATCTTTCAGAAAATTCTGTAGACTGTTTTAAATTGATTTCTGGATAAATATAATTGTAACCATAAAAGGAAACCATCTCATGCCCAGTTCTTACAAAATATCTTTGAAGCTGATTTGGAATGATGTTTACTTGGAAATGATTGCCTCCTATATAGGAACAAAAATGAAAGGGCAACTCTCTGTGCCCTCTGGTGTGAATTTCCTTTCTGATTAGTACTTCTGATCAACCTCTGATAGGAATTAGAGCTGATGAAGAAAAAGATGCTGGTTTTCCCTGCAGTCTAGGAAAACCTTCCAGCATTCATCCTGGATAGGAATATTTCAGATGGCTGATGTACTTGATAGTATGTGTGCTTTTTGTGTGCCTGTCCTGATTAAGCTAATTCCTGAGAGAAACAATAGCAGTGAATCACTCACCAAATCCTGTCATGATTTTTTTTAATCAGTTATGTCACTGTGACTTTGATCTCCCCATGTGTTGTGTTAGTGAAAGAAGTTAAAGAACTGCAAAGCTTTTGCTAATGTAAAGGTTATTGTATATTCAAGAATGTATTCAGCATCATTGTGTTTCGGTAAGAACTTCTCTTATATAGACTAGAATGAAACCATTTCAATATTGATGTTACATCAGGAATGTTAAATGAGCTCTGCATCCTCAGTCCATTGTATTAACCCTTGAGACTTTTCTCCCCAGGTTTGCACTCATCGCATTAGATCGTGCAGCAGCATTCGCTTTATAAAATCAAAATATGTGTGCGTGTTTGACAAATCTGCCCTCAAGTTTAGTCATCAACAGCGATTATTCAGAACATCTGCTGGTAATCCTTTTCATAATAAAATAATTCATTTTAATTTGCTATTTTATGAGTGTTATGTTAGAGGTTTGCATATGGCTGGTGTGTAGACTATTTCTGATGAATTCAGATTTTTCTGCCTGATATCTTGTATTTAATGTTAAACATGCTGTATTTTCTTATTCTCTGTTTCAAGTTTCATGTGGCCAAATTGTTCAGTTTAAGCTTTCTGACATTGGGGAAGGAATTACAGAGGTGACTGTAAAAGAATGGTAAGCTCTGCTTTCCTGGAAATCCACTAAGAAATCAGCAGGTAGTTTAGCAGCTTTAGTTATATTATCAATTCATTATCTGAGAACATTTCCTGGGTTACTAGTGAAGTTGTTCTGGTTTCATTTTCCACATTTTAAAACCTTGTACATATGGAGCTTCACATTTTGTTCATTTGCAATCTGGTATATTTGTGAGTGGAAAAAGTGGAAGGAAGGGGATGCACCTGTATATAGGATTTTCCTTCAGTGATTAATGTTTTTTAAGTTCAGGAGACCTGTCTTTCATTATGTTTACTTAGACTGAGCTTTAGAAACCAATGATTAGTCTGGAGAGTCCACATAATTTTATCCTATAACCCTTCTCTATTGCTTTTAGTAAAAGATTTGAATTTTTAAATTGTTTGTAGAAAGCCAGTGATTAATGGATTAAACAAAATCAATGTGCACAGTGAATGAAGGCAGTGCTGAAAGGCCTTGTTCTTTGCACAAATACCTCTCTTTGCATGGAAGACAGTGTTCCCCACTATCCATCTCTTTCCTGAAACTGATCGTGTACTTCTGACAATTTGAAACTAAGAACTTCTTTGCATTCAGATTAAGCTGGGCTCATTCTTATTTTTAGATGCTTTATAATCTGACAGGAAAACTCTGCTTTACTAAAGTAGATGTAGTATGTGTATAATGATATTCATAATCATTGTGTCATTTCACCCAACAAAGGGTTCTGCAGCAGTCCGGCAAAATGCATATAGCCGACACATCCAGTATGTAGAATTTGTCTTCTCATCTGGAATGCATTTCCATGTTGTGGGGATGTATATTACTGAACTTAGCAAAGGAATACACAGAACAGATTTTTACACTGACTGTGTTTCACAGTAGGCTGTGTGTTGCCTCCTAGGTACATAAAGGAGGGTGACAGTGTGTCTCAGTTTGACAGCATCTGTGAGGTACAGAGCGATAAAGCCTCTGTTACTATCACCAGTCGTTACGATGGCATCATTAGAAAACTCCATTACAGCATAGATGATATTGCTTTTGTTGGAAAACCACTAGTGGACATTGAAATTGATGCTTCAAAAGGTACTGTAAGCCATTTTTTTTTCTTGCATATTTTATGTTTGTTGTCATAAAACAATCAGTGACAGAGAAGCTTACTTTTTCCTCCTGAAAATCTTAAAATATTTTTTTCCCTTTATAAACTCAAGGAATTTAAATAGAGAAAGTTGCAATATTTTATTAGAGTTTAAAATCTCCTAGACATTTCCTATAGCATATTTAGCTTAAGCAGCAGCCTTTAACAAACTGTGTTCCTGTCCATATTAACTCAAAGTAAATAGTAAAAACTTCAGCTGTCACAGAATCACAGAATGGTTGAGGTGGGAATTTAACAAATGCTTATAATGTAGTAAAGTTAGTTTTTTTTTTTTTGTTTGCAGGTGTTGCTCCAGAAGAAGATGTTGTTGAAACACCTCCTATGTCTCATGAAGAGCACACTCACCAAGAGATAAAAGGTCACAAAACATTAGCAACCCCTGCAGTTCGTCGCCTGGCCATGGAGAACAATGTAGGTTTGCTGAATAAGGTCCTGCTGCATTTTACCCAGCTTTTATATGGCAGTTTGACTGTCTAGAAGAACACTGATCTAGATGAAACACTTGTTTTCAAATACATTTTACATGTATGAAAACTGTTGTAAAAATTAAGAGGATTGTGCTTTCTGATGATTACGGTGGATAGAAAAAGAATTACTGGGCTTAAAACACAGCTAGGAAGCTTTAGGCTGAAGATTGAGAAGACCTTTCTAGAATAAAAATAAGAAACTGTCAGAGGAGATTCCTGAGAATCTCTACAGAGAAAGAAGGAGGGGAAAAAGAAACCAAAACAACCTTGTTTTGTTTTTTAGATTTGTATTAGAGCAGAGGATATACTAAGTGATGTTTTACATGCTTTTCTAATGCCTTTTTTTCCCTATGAATATTCCATTGGTTTTGAAAGCTTATGATGCATTTTTAGGAGAGAATTAACTCAAATGAATACTTCACTATTGATCCTGTGAGGTAATTAAGAGGTTAATAGTATTCTCAGTTCCTCCTTGAAGTATGCAATCAAACATAGTGGGGCTAATGGGACTTTTGGATGATTTGAACAATGTTGAATATCTAGTAAATTATAGAAAGGGAAAGAAAACTGCGGATATGTTGGATCAGAAATGGGAGCAATTTTAACCTTAGCTCACAATATAAGATATTTTTATAGTGCTGTGAAACTAAAGTGTCACAGCTTGTTATGTACTTTTCAGATTAAATTGAGTGAAGTTGTTGGGACAGGGAAAGATAACAGAATCCTTAAAGAAGATATACTCAACTATTTGGCCAAACAAACAGGAGCTATTCTGCCTCCATCACCGAAGGCTGAAATTGTCCCACCTCTGCGAAAAACAGAGACTGTGCCAGCTGCTCCAAAGGACAAAGCACGGAAAATCCCTGTACCTGTTTCCAGACCCATTGCATTTTCAGGAAAAGATAAAACTGAACCTGTAACAGGTAAATCATGAAATACAGTCTTGAGACCATGGTCACAGTAGGCTACCAGTAAATGTTGCTCTGTGAAAAGCTGATTCTTTTTGATGGGAGTGTTTCATGTTAGTGTTATGCAAGTGAGCGTTTAGGAAAACATTCTCTATAAGAAGCATCTCCACTGAAATTATTTTATGAAATATTTGTTGATGTTTTGGTTGGAAGGAGTTGGGCTGCAAATTGCGTTTGGTCATTCTTCAAATGTATGCTGAAACAGGTAGGAATTCTGAAACATGGATTTGTCATGGTAGGGATCATTATGCAATGATAATGGCAAAGTGCAGCGAATTTAAGGGTTTATCAGTGCTTGATAATAGCATACTGCACTATTATGTGAACAGTATTCACACTTGTTCAGGAGAACAGTGCCATAAAAGACACTAAGGTAACAAAAAATCACATTAAAAGGGGAAGATAAAGGTTTTTTGCTTGCCTTTCAAGCAATGTTTATTGGGAGAGGCTGGAAAGAGAAATGCAGATTATCATATTATGATTTCACATTCATGCATACATAGGAGAGAGATGTAGTAATATAGTCTGAAATGTTAGTCATCAAAATTGAGTTCTGTGAGCTGAATAACTCAATAAGTGCTGTTTACCCTGTTCTTTTCTGGTTCTGGTTTGGCTTTAGTTTGGTTTTTGTAAGCTGTGTAATTTGTTTAATGGAAACAGATGAAATTTCACCATAACTTCACAGAAGCTCCTTTTGTTGGTTTAAGAAGACAATGAATATTTTCCAGGTTTTCAGAAGGCCATGGTAAAGACTATGAGTGCAGCCCTGAAGATTCCCCACTTTGGTTATTGTGATGAGATTGATTTGACTCAACTTGTTCAGCTGCGAGAAGAGTTGAAACCTCTAGCTGAACTCCGTGGAGTTAAGCTTTCCTTTATGCCTTTCTTCATAAAGGTGAGGCGTGCAGCAGAGCCCTGCAGGGAGTACTTACACAGGTTTTGCCAAAATCTGTTCAATGATTGTTGTAAGTTTGGAGCACCTCTCTATCATCTGAGTTATGGCAGATCACAAGAAAACTTTAAACTTGTTTTTTGTTTATTGAGCCACTTATCAATTTACAGTTGGAATTGCAGCTAGGGTTATGCAATATCACTGAAATTTTTAAAAATATTAATGGGAAAGGGTAGAGTGCCTTCAGCATCATTTAATATGGAGGTAAGCATCACTAGGTGTTTGCATCGCACAAAACAAATTTTTGAAATTGTCTATATTTTTTGAGCTCCTTTAAAATGAACCTCATATGAAATGCATCACCTTTGTTGTTGATGTTATTTTTATAATCTTTGTATTGCTAATGAATCCCTTAGATCTCTCACTGTTGTCCCTTCTATTGTTCAGAAGAGCAGGCAGTTGCACTCATTTAGTTGCCATGGTTCCATTTCCAGCTGCTGGCCTCGCTGAAGGCTGATGCGCTGCCTAAGCTGTGCAGTGAATGCGCAGCTTAGTCTGAAATTTCTCATAATGCTGTTGCACTCAGAGTGCTACCTAAACACTCGTTCCGTATTGTTATTAATCTAAATTTTCTCCTACCATTACTTCTTTCCCATGGAGCTCTCTGGTTATAAAATATAAACCTCTTATTTCGTTTCCTTTTGTTGTATTTAACCAGGCAGCCTCTCTGGGATTGTTGCAGTATCCCATTCTTAATGCTTCTTTGGATGAGAACTGTCAAAATGTCACATATAAGGTTTGTAAACTATGGATAAACTTTGTGAGCAGAAAGTGTACAGTAATGTCTAACAGGGGCTTTTCAGAAGCCTGAGCTAATTATAAGAACCAAAATTATGGTGTTGTGCAGGAAAATAATTCGTGTGCTCAGATTTTGAGATCTAGATTTGATTTATTATTGGTCTTGTTTCAGTAGATAGTTTCAGTTTGTTAGATAAGAGTCATTTTGTTATTCAGACTTGCCTCAAAAATGCATACTGATATGTTGATTTCCTATTTTTCGCCTGAATATAGGCCAAGCTTTTAAAATGAGAACATTTCAAATCTAATACAACAATTTTTAAGTAATAGCACAGTGGTTCTACTATTCCAACACTCAACCCTTATATATTAAAGTACAGTCTTGATAAAAGTTACATCATTTTCATACAAGCTGCTGGATTGATACTTCTGGGCAGCAAATATCTGTTTTCTTAAGTTATGTGTACTTGCTCCTTGCAGTACAAACTCTTTTTGTGCTGTTTTATAAATAGCTCTTAGAATCCTTATATTCCTTCCAACAAATGAAAAGCAACTCAGTTTCTTTTTTTTGTAATTTTAGTGTTCTTTAAAATCGGCTATGCATGTTTTGTTACACATATGATCATCCTAAAGTGTGATGTTTTCAGTGTGAAATTGATTCCAGGACTTTGTATTCTCTGAAGGTGAAACTGTTAGCATCAATTTACAGTTTGCAGATGTGAGGCTAATATTAAAAAAACTACATCATTTTCTCTCCTCAGAGTTGTATGCAGGAGTTGCTTACTAAATACAGCACTTTCAGGTTAAAAAGATAAATAAGAAAAATGTCATTTAAGTGTCTTTTTATGTAAGATATGTTTTGTGTTGACAGTTTATATTAATATCTGGTTAATGACACTTGTTGCAGGCTTCACACAACATTGGAGTTGCAATGGACACAGAGCAAGGTTTAATTGTCCCAAACGTGAAAAATGTTCAAGTCTGCAGTGTGTTTGACATTGCTGTGGAATTGAATCGCCTACAGTCCTTGGGCTCTGCAGGCCAACTGGGAACAAGTGACCTCACTGGGGGAACATTCACCCTTTCAAATATCGGCACAGTAAGTACAGGAAAAATGAGAGCTACATCTGAAATCTGCTTCTGAAATGCAAACTTTACTGAAGTTTAATATGCAGAGAACAAAACGTGTAGCAAATAATTCAAAAGGCAATCTGCTTTAAAAACAACTGTTAAATAATATCTCCACCTTTTCCTTTTCTAGATTGGTGGCACTTATGCCAAACCAGTGATACTACCTCCTGAAGTAGCTATTGGAGCACTGGGAAAGATACAGGTACATTAACTTTATCTCAGTGATGTAAATGTTAGCTAAGGTCATGAAAATGGAACATGGAGTCTCTCTTTGTTGCAGAGAAACTGCATAACTCATGGTTGAAAAGTTTGTGGTGTTTTTAGATGTTTAAATGTTTAATTAGAAGTCTCTTATGCCAAAGTTTTATATTTATTTTCTAGAATCCTGTTATATTTCACTCACGTCTGTGTTTAGCCTGCTAGTTACTAAGAAACAATCTAAATACAGTTTTACAAGTTTACCAGCATGGCAATAGCAATTTTGCTATCATTAGGGAAAAAACTTAAGAAGTATTCCGAAAATGAAGTTTAATTTCATGAGCCAGATAGCTGAATCCATACAGAATTTTGAATGTGAAGGCAGTTTTGTATTTTCTGAATTTCAGGCTTTAATTCTTTAATATAGACATTTGAGGTCAATGCTGGAAATGAAATTAGTGTTAACTGAAATGACTTCTTCTATGTGCTTCCTCTGAGCGTTTTTTTAGAGATGCTTTAAAGAAACAGACATGTTGAGAACTAACAGTGCAATAAACTATTCAGGAGGAAACTTTTGAGTCAGGAAAGGCTGTTACTATTTCAGTATTTTTCCATTGTGGTGGAAAAGGGCTATGACTGTTTATTATGCAGGCTTGCAATATATTCTAATCTACAGCACAAACAGTAATGGAAAGGTCTTGGGTTTTAGTGTGGTGCTACTGCTGTCTGTCTAATTCAGCAAAATGTTTAAATTTAGATCAACAAATTAACAAGAACAAAAAAAATACAGATTTGCTAATGGAAGTATCTATTATTTCTGGTTTTGTCCTTCCTCTGATTTTTAGGTTCTTCCTCGGTTTAATGGGAAAGGTGAAGTATTTAAAGCACAAATAATGAATGTGAGTTGGTCAGCTGATCATCGCATCATTGATGGAGCTACAATGGCCCGGTTTTCTAACTTGTGGAAATCTTACTTGGAGAACCCTGCTTCGATGCTGCTGGACCTTAAATAAAGGAAATCATGGCTAGAATATTCCTTTAAACTGTGGATTAGACTGAATAGCTAGAAAAGCTGTCTCTGCTAACATGTGCCCTTTGCTACGTGCATTATATAGTAATGTTATGTGGTTAAAAGTTCTCAACAGCTGATATCAGTCTCAGTTAGTTGTTACTTCTTTTAATTAGTATTGCTGTAATTTCTTCTACAGCAAACTGTCAAACTAAATAGGTCACAGCTTCTGAATATGGTGGTGGAATGTCTTTATTTTGCCTTTTATAGTAAGAATGATTGTCAGGCTGGTGTGACTGAGTGCCACTGCTCTACACCTTCAGTATTTATAATCTGAAGGGGAATTCTGGAGGGGAATACTCATAATTCTTCCATTTTGGACACGTAAATTTATTTTAACAAATAATATCTGAATTCCCAAAAGGGATTATGCAAAAATCATGTACAAATAAAATGCCTTTAATGCTTCTGCTATAAGATGTTCAGAGAGCTTTTTGTTGTTTAATTGAGTAAACCTCTTAAATCTTTTGCTAGTCCACTTTTTCCTGGCAAATACTTGCACAGGTACTCTTTATCAAGCTATAAATGAAGAGGCCATATTTATTCAAATGCTTACTGACAACACTGATTGATAACTATCAAGGCCTTAATACTCTCTAGAATATCCTGTATTTTTACAGGCTGAAAGTAGTTTCAGTCCTTAATGCTTTCCAGTTATTTTTATTTCTTATAGAAAGCATCTGTCTGTTAAAACCAAACAAGAAAGAGAAAACAAAATAAAAAAAGAAGGATCTTGTTTTATTATTTTGTCATTAGGTAAGCCTGACAGTAAGCTGATCGTGATCTACAAGCTTGCATTGTGTTATCGATATTCAGATACTAGAATTTGACAGATTTATCAGATTCAACAAAGAATGGACCTTAAAAATACTGTGTGAGATAAGGACTTCTTAAACTCAGATACTAGGCACATAATGAATAGGTTCAAGTTAATGCCTTTAGAACAGGAAACTGTTATGTGGCTTTAAGGTAACTTAACAGATCACGAGGATTGCACTGGTGATTTAATGGGAGATATGAAGAAAACTGTTGGATGTAAATACCTTCTAGACACATAAGTTTCACACAGACACAAGAAAAGACAGTTACATAGCCTTAAAAATGAACTTGTAATACACAAAATGGACATTTTCTCCTTTTTTTAGATGTATCAAAAACAGGAGCATTCTCCAAAATTGTAGACCAAAGTTGTCTATTGCATTTAGCTGTGAAGATTTGAGACAGGCTGCCAGAGGTGGAATCCCTGCTATCCATGATGCTGAGACTGAGTAAGAGGAAAGCTGGTAATGTAGGAGGGGGAGTGTGGAGCATCCATGTAAGGTGCTATTAATATTTCTATTGTGGTATAAGGGTCTTTTATATAAAGGTCATTTCTTGGAAAGTTTGACTAATATATCATGCTTATCACCTATTTCATTTTTATCAGATTTATTTATTCCTAATAAAAAATATAAAGCCACAAAGAATTGTAGTAATATTGTTTTTATTTGTGAATTTTATGCAGGCAATCCTGTACAGGTGACTCAAACTCTTTCTTCTAGCTTTAAAGAGCATACTGTGCTCAAGGCTACCAAAAGAACACAGCCGAATATCTACTTTCCTACAAGTATGTTGTTGTGGTAAGGGCTTAGGATAAAGGCTTAGGATATTTTTTAATCTGATGACCATTGAGAAAATAAATTGAGGAAATATAAGTGTATGAAAGAAAGCAATAAAATTACTTTGAGATATTTAAGACAGAATAATTTTACTTACACAAGGAGTGGATTGAAAGCTTAAGTACTTAGTGTCTTTTTAAGTAGGTATTGGTGTTCGTGTGTTTAGTTTGTGATGGACTGGAGAGGGTCAGGGTTTTTTTTGTTATAAAGTTCTGTGTGGTAGAGTTATAACCAAATTGATGTTACTTATAAAATTTCATCTTCTTCACATTTTATACTCCAGTGCAGTTGGTTAGAACTATCCAGTTTTATGGCTTCTGCCTTAAATAGTCACCTGTGATTATTGTTGTTTCTCTTTCCATTTGATTGAAGAAAAAGATTCTGACAGACTTGTTCTCCTTTTATCTTCTCCAAGGGCTATTTGAAGAAATAGGATGTTAAATATGTTTCATGAGGAAGCATGAAAAGGGGTGAGTAATAACCCCTCTGCACATCCCAATAAAGATTATTTTTCTGTCTGGACTTTGATAATTTGCACTAAATTCTTCAGCAAGAGAATTCTTCAGCATGGGCAAAAGTAATGAGTGAAATACTTACTGATGTAATACTTTTTCTAGTTTATTTAGTCGATGTTGCTGTTTAATAGCACTTTGAAGCTCAGTTACCTTGCAGAGAAGCATTACTAAAGAAAGCAGCTGTTTTTAACTCAATACTAACCTTTTTTATTTTTAATTATAATTTTTAATTCAAAGCAAACTCATTGTGTAGTATAACAAGTACTCCTTTGTTCTACTTGTTCACAATTTTTAAACTTCTGTTAAAGGGAGTCTAGTTTAGGGGAGCCCAGTCACACTCTGCAAACTGGGAAGACTTTAACAGTGGTAAATGCTTGGGGGGGTTGCAAAAGTGCCTCATGTGATGCTTTCTATTCTCAGCATAGGTTAAAATTAGAGCTAGACTGACATTGCATTGGAGTCTGAGTGAAGGTTTTAAATGGGTTTGGTAATACAGACAAGATTCATAATTTATCTCTGCTCTTGTCCAGAAAGCAATGAATCACAGAAAATCCTTGAACACACCAAATAATTGAGGTAAGTTGTTGTTAAACTCTTTCTGATGCTTGGAGGTGAAGTTTTTGGGAGATCTGATTACTTGGGAGTGAATTTGCAGCTGTTTTACAGCCACGTTTGGGAATTCACTTCTGAATTGTTGGCTGTGATGGCATGATTATTATGGTTTTATTTTCCTGACAAATAATAAGATCTAAGAACAAGAATTTTTTGATGGTAGTCATGTTATATCGTGAAATACTCCTGAAAATAGTCATATACTTAGGCCCTTTGGTATTTCATGGTTCTAAGGCAGTACTTGTTGAATAGTACATTTTCCACAGCAAAAGAGAGTTGCCCAGAGTAAGCTTTACTGGAAATAAATATTGGTTTGACTGTATAGTATGACACTGGGTTTAGTAGTACAACTATTAACAAATGTCTCTTTTCTGCACAATTTGTGTAAAAATATTTCTAGTTTTCTACATAAAAAGGCTTGTAGTTCAAAAAATGTCTCTAAGCAACAAGAAATTATAGATTAGTTAATCACTTGATCTCAGTAGAAATTTAACCTTGAAAAAATCATGCAGTTTGAATAGTAACCACTAACTGGAGCAAAAAAACCTCATGCAAACATAGCATTACTGTTGCATATTGGGATGGGGATGGGCAAGGGTAGTTACTCTGATGACCATTGAAAGAGAAGTTAATCCTTCAAATTAGTAAATATGATCACATTTATGTGGGGGAGGGAAAGAGGATACAGTCCTCTCTTTACAGGAAAAAAATCCAATTCCTCTGTAGGAACCCAAAGGCCAGACTGCACTGTGCCACGCTGGGGTTGCCATTTGTGTCACTTCTCAAATCCTGCCATTTTTCCCTAACAAACAGAGAACAGCTAAGAATAATAAATATTAATGTATTAGACCACATTCTTCTTTATTCAAGATCTATAATTTGGTTTTTATGCTGTTTTTGCAACAGGAAGGAATCCTGACATTTTACATATTATTTGCTTACAGATTTTAACTTGATTTCAGTATAATCAGGCTTTACAAATAAGTATGTTAGCAAAAGATGTAGTAAACATAAAATAGAATGACTGACAGTTTGAACACAAAAATGGTCACTAAGCAATTGTGGCTTATCCAGGCCATACAGAATTATAACAGAAAAAATATAAAAGAAAAGATTGGTTCGAAAAGACAGACCTGCAGCAATTATTGTAGGGAAATATATGTATGAAAAGACATGAAATTCCTCTTTTGTTGTCACCTACCTGCTTGTTGGGAAGAAAATTATCCTTACTTTTTTAGTTTGAAGCATATATAAGATATTTTTCTTACTTGCCCCTACAAGTATCAGTAAAAAGTTAGAAAGGGAACATTCCCATCATCAGTGTTCAGAGTACACTGCCTCTGGCATGAAGTTTAGCCCTGCAAGCTTATCTGAGTATCAGTGTCTTGGCTCCAGTAATGAAAATAACAATGATTTTTAGAGGTATGCACTGATTAGGATGAGTGAGTATCCTATTTTGCTGCTCTTCAGGACAATATGTATTAATTATCTCACTAAAGGATAGATAACTTTAAAAGTTTAGACTGAATTTAATTTTAAATGTGAGTTCTGACACCCAGTAGGGCTACACAAACATTCAAAGAGAAATCAGAAGAATTTAAAAGCCTTTTCCTAAAGGTAATGCATTACTAACTATAAAATACAATGTAATGAGTTAAGCTATGAAGAAAATGAATGCAAATAAAGTATACTAATTAATTTCCAAGAACAGTTCAGTTCTTATAAAGTGCAAAACTCCTGTAGCTGCAAGTATTTATATCAGGTAGGTGCCAGAATGCAGCTATCAGAATTTAACTGCCTTAGATTGCAGGTAACAGCTTAATTTCTTCCTGGAATGGGAATGAGTACTCAAATCTGCATTTAATAATTATTAAGGTCAATGCATAGCCTACCATTGGAAGGAACTGAGAGAAGCAGTTGTTCACTGATAAGAATGCAGAGACTGCAAAAAATACCATTTCTTATTATAATAAAATTTATCTAGGTGCAATTATCTATTTTTATAAAGAGAAAGCAGTCAATAAAATCCTATCAGTTCTTTACATTAACTAATTTAATAACATAATGAAGTGGGTATTGCAGTATTTTAGTTTTCACATCACTGTCCCCATCTGGTAACTGATACATGAGGTGGTGCATTGAGCCTGAAATTCAGTCAGATTCCTGCAACTGAATCTGAACATGTAAAGGATCATGGCTGAAACTGCAGTTTGCCTGGGAACATTCACTGCTGTGAAGACACTCTGGGAAGTGAGAATACACAAGATAAATGAAGAATTACAGAAAGAAAAGGAATTCAGGCAGAGGTCTGCAGGAAGGTAGGTGAATTGTAGATCTTTAAGTATGTGAAAATCTAGACCATATGTTACATTTCAGAAGACTGTAATTGGTTTCTTCAAACTCATCCAGACTCTGATTCTTTAGTTGTTACTCCTGCAGGATTCCCAGTGATTAGAATTTATCTAGTGTCTATGATAAAAATATTAGTATATAGACTAAATGCCCTGAAGTCAGATACTAAAATCCTCTGCTGTGTAGATATTCTAACCAGTGAAGATTTGTTATGCTTTCTTCTCCATTGAGTTATTAACAGTTATTAGTAGGGTTGCTTGGTCAAAAAATTGCCAGCAATTTTATGAAATTTGAAGAAATTTAGCATTCTATTTTTGGAACTCCTAATTAATCAGATGTGTTTGAAATAGAACAACAAATTCAAAAGTTACTGGAGAACACAAGCAGAAAGAAAGATAATTGCTTTGTTGTTGGAATTCTTGCTTAAGTTCCCTTTGGAAATCAAGCTAAAAGAAGCTGATTGACCTTATTTTGTTGCACTTATATATGGTGGAATGGAAGGCTTTCATTTTAGGAGACTGCTTCAAAATGTGGTTTGGAACTTAATTCCACATGACTTTATATTCTGTGTCCCTCCTGCAACATGTTGAAAGTGAATTATGTCCTCCTCCTGAATGTAAATTTGAAGAACTGTAAATAGAATTCCTATAAGCTGAACATTAAGTGTTTTGTCTTCTCTCCAACTGATAGTATATTAACATCCAGATATAATTAGTGTTATTTGACAGTAAGGCAATTGTCTCTTTTATTTCCAGAAAATAGGATAGTATTTATTCGCTGTATTCATTGTGGCACCACTGGCAGATCTTCTTTCCCTTGTAGGCTACTGCTTGTCTGGGAGGAGAGAGCTGCTTTAGCAAAGCTCAAAGAAAAAGTTATTAATGAAGGTGGAAGAGCAATTTTAAGGATAGAGGAAGAAGAATGGAAGGTAGTGTTGATAGGAATGACTGATGCATTAGAAAACTACTATTTACAACTTTACACTTACAGTGGTACTATTTTTGTTCTATTAACTGCTCACTGTGCTTTGCTAACAGTGAATTGGGACACACTGTTGTGAGTGTAAAAGCAAGCTGGGTGTTTTTTAGTCCTGAATATTAAGCATTACTCTGTAAAAACAAAGCCCAAAAGGCTTTTCTGAATTAGAAATTATTTACACTGCAAATTATGATTTTTATTATGTAAATTCTCATTTAACATTCACACACCAGAACTACTGAAATGTATCAAGGTGAAAACCCCCCTTCGTATTTGGGTGCATGAAAATATTTCTTATTGTTTATTTTCTCTATCTAAGAGTGAAAATGAGCCTGTAGGTCCCCAGAACACTGTTATTGTTGTTTCTCATGCACAGAGGTAATCTGCTGTTAATTCTGGCAGGATGAAGGTCACCAGTGCTCTGAGCCATGCAGAAACACACAGTCAAGCTCCTAGAAAGTGATGAGAATTAGTCTGTGTTGAGGCCAGTGAGAACATGACAGCCAGACCCAGCCAAACTCTGCTGGTCTGCAGGCCAGTGGTCCTTGTTCAGAACTCTTTGCATACAGATACTGTAGTTTTATTATCTCTCAGCTCTTCTGCTCTCAGCTGCTCACTGTTTTTATTGACAGAACAGGAATAGAATTTAGATCTCCCTTTATGTGCAAAAATCCATTTAGAGCAGTTTCATCTTGAGTTATATTGAATTTTTTTAAAAAAAGAAAGAAAGAAACAAAAATAAGCCTGAAACTTGTCAATGACAGAAGTGCAGGTATTTAAATCCTGGAAGCCAAAAGTAGGCAGGTTAAATCTGTGATCAGAATGACAACCCACATTCGTGTTCACTTCAGGATCATGGAATCATGGAACATGCTGAGTTCACAGAGTTCAACTCTTGGCCCAGCACAGCACCATCTCCAAGAGTCACACCCTGTGCCTGAGAGCATTGTCAAACATTTCCTGAACTCTGTCAGGGTTGGGGCTGTGACCACTTCCCTGGGGAGCCTGTTCCAGTGCCCAACCCACCCGCTGGAGGAAGAACATTTTCCTAATATATTGATGTAAACCTTTATAAAATATAAACCATTTCCTAATATGTATGATATTAAAATCATATCAATTATGCTTGCTATTTTTAGCATATATTAGAAAACAGTTCCCAGGATTCATTTTGTAACCCACACGTTACAGTATAGCTTAAGAAGAAGGACAGACTGTTAGTGTTTCAAGCAAAACTTCTGCCTCAGCCTGTATTCTTCCTGCATACTAAGTTGAATTTCTTCCGGTTCATATTTCTTGTTGTAGACATTACCTTCATGCTTATTGAAACTAATCCATCTCCAGGAATGGCAGCTTCACAGAACTAGTTTGCAGAAAATTCCTCAGTTTATTGGAAGATTTCACAGTCTTGTTGTTCTGGATCTATCCCGGAATTCAATTGAAAGTGTACCTAAAGAAATTGGTGAGCTGTGCTTTCTTTTATTTTAAGCTGCTTTTCTAAGAAAATTGGTCTTGCACAAATGTGCCATTTTTGTGCCCTTTGCTGGTCTCATAATCCTACTGGGTAGTAAGAAAACAGATTATTTAAATGGGACAGTGAGATAGAGATCTCCAAACCATAGATTCCCTTTAAACTAAAGATGGGGCTGGATGGAAGAGACATTTCTCTGTGAAAGCTCCCCATGACAGAAGAAGAGCCTGTTTGCACAGCAGGGACTAGACATCATAATGCAGCTAGCAAAATGATATTGAAAAACAGACTTCATGTTCTGAATCCACAGCATGAGTAGCCTAGTCATAATTTTTTGGATTTGGGTTTTTCCTTGAAGCACTCAACTACAGTTCAGTTCTGTACTAAAGAGTCCTGAAGTGCTGCTCTTTGCAGTTTGGTGATTTTTGTTTTGTTTTGTTTTGTGAGAACACAGAGCATTTATATAACAGTAAAAGGATAAGACAAAACAAGTAATGTGCCTCAAATAGAATAAACATGTACATTTTTCATTTGTGCTCTCTACAGGCCAGCTGACCAATCTCCAAGAGCTGCTTCTCAGCTACAACAGAATAAAATCTGTTCCTAAGGAAATAAGTAACTGCATCAGTCTGGAAAGACTGGAACTGGCTGTCAACAGAAGTATCTGTGATCTTCCTCCTCAGGTTTTGACAGACTGTTTAGTTTTGTTTAATGCATATTTTGAATTTATACAAAGCCAATTATCATTGCACATTGCACTTCTGATTTCAGATTTGCTGTGATACTGTGATTGCACAGTACTACCCAGAAACACTGATGTGAACAATCTTTCTATGACTGGTCAAATTGAAGCCACATGAGAAGCACATACCTGAGTAGCTGAAGGAGCCAGTCCTTATTTTGGCCAGATAAATGACTTGGCAGTGCTGGGAGGGCAGTGATACAGTCCGTATCAATTTGTTTAGGCTGGTTATCTTCACTGATTTACCCCACTAAGAGTCTGATGCCTTAGCACAGAGAAGTTCCCTTTTGAGAGTATAAATTGGTACCATATGCTGGGACACAACTGTAAGCATGTTTACCAGAACAGCCAGCTCTGAAAAGGGGTTGTGTGATTTATACAGTTGTCTGTGCAGAGTTGAACAAGTGTTGTTCTCAAATGCTGAAAACAATTATGGGCGACTAAAGACAACTACTCGCCTACTATGGAACTTTAATTTGAACTCACCTAAATGTGAGAGACCTGCATCTGTAACTATTAGTCTCTTAGATAGAGATGACAAGTATGTAACCATATTTGCTTGTTTTAATTTATTTAAAAAGCCAGTTGTGGCAATAGTTGACAGCAGTCAGTGCCTTGCAAAATTGAGTGAGTTCAAACAGCAATTCAACACAGAATCTTCAAATGGAAATATACACTATTAGCCAAAATCCAGAATTCACAAAATCTATGTGGATACAGGTTGCATGGGGTAATGTAGAAAATCCGTAGTTCTGTCCTATGGAGACTGCAGCAATGTGAACACTGTGAAGCTCTGGTTATGTGCACTTGAGTGGCATTCAGTGTTTAAACAGTTGGACCAGATCTGCCATAAAACATCACTTGAACATCGCAAAAGCACGTGAAGGCACGATTCACCAAAGCACTTAGGTGCTGTGACACTACACTGCATTTTTAGAATGTCTTGCCAGAGTAGTAGACTTCACAGCATGGAAGGTGTCAAGATTCACTCTAAAATACAGTCCATGCAATTTGATACATAAAAATCTAAATATTTGACTAACGAAAATGGCATATTGCATGGAGTATGAAATACTAAGGACAGTGCTGTTTTTAAAATTCTTTTTCTTGAGGCTTGGGGCATAGCTGCATTGTATTCAGCAGTTAGGGCACTCACTACTGGGTGGGAGGTAAAGTTCCAAACCTACCTACCCTCCAGGCAAAACTTACAAGGTACCATATTGTTAGGTACTATCAGCTATTGTAACTCAAAACCCTTCTGTGTTTACTGGCTTCAGAATGTGTTTTAATGTTTCTCAACATTATTAGAGCACTGCTGTACTGTTGCAACAGCTACACAAAGTTGGATTAAATCTCCCCTTCTTTTCAGCTCAGTGATTTAAAGAAGCTTTCACACATAGATCTGTGCATGAATCAGTTTACTACCATCCCTTCAGCTCTTCTCAACATGCCAAATCTGGAATGGTTAGATATGGGGGGAAACAAACTCCAGGAGCTCCCTGATGCAATTGACAGGTAAATAAAGCTCAAAGCTCATCTTGGTCACAATTCCACTGCATTGAAATTCTAATTAATAAATACTACTTCAATAGGTAATTTTTATGTTAACCTCACTCAAGATTTTATCAGCCCTAGTGTGATGTTTTGGATGAGCTGAAATAATCCATTCAATTAACAATAAATTCAGTATCAACTATAAGGTTAAATATTTACTGTCAATGATATTTTTGAACAGAGATTAGGTGATTATCTTGGATATGGGGCTTCCTTTGATAATTGCTGCATTATGAGTCCTTTATGTGACTGAAAAATTAATTATTTTATGGTAATAACTGATATGATCTATTTTCTAAATCTTGATTTATTGCACAAATACCTATTTTTCAGAATGGAGAACCTCCACACTTTATGGCTCCAAAGGAATGAAATAAACTCTTTGCCAGAAACCATTGGTAATATGAAAAATCTTAGTACTCTTGTTCTTAGCAACAACAAACTTAAAGATATTCCAGCTTGTATGAAGGACATGACAAATCTGAGGTAAGAAAAAGCAATAGAAATACAAATGAAAATACTAGAAAATACTTTTCAAAGCCTCTCTTGAGTTGTGTATCATAGTGATACTAAGGGAGAGGAAAAGACACTACCACAGTTGTAGAGATGGACACAATAAATCAGCATAATTACACAGATTAACAACAATTAAGGATTTAGTCAAGCAAGTGTAGTGAGACTTAGTAATAAGAAGTAAATTATGATAGCTACACTCTCACATGAAAAAGTAAACTAAAACACATTTTCTCATTTCATAGCCCTCCCCCTATAATTGCCCTTTTATATCACTCTCTAAAGGCAAAAGCTTGCAGAAAGATACGTGGCAGGCGTAAAAGTGACAAAAAAAGTAGAATTTTGACATTGAGAAATCAAGCATTCAGAATTTAAAAAAAAAAAGATTAGGTTTAGGGACATGTCCTGTACTTGATATGAAAAATAAAAAATAATGTAAATTCTTAATTGGTAGAATTTGAACTACTCCTCAGTATACCATGACAGAAACTTTCCTGTTGTTTGCATTTTCATTTGGATTGCTGGATGTTGGCCATTTTAGAGAAACAATGCTAGTCTGCATAAATCATGCCTAACCAGTAAGACAGTTCCTGTTCTCAGCTCTTTTGGAAGCACCTCCTTAACTAAATACATACAAGCATAGGCCCAAGGATGGACCAAGAATAAAGAGAGACAGGACTGGCTCCTGCTGGAGGAGGCATTTGCACTGTTCTCATCCACTCACCTGCTTGTGAAAGCTCAATACACCTGACAGTGGGGTCAAAAACTGATGGAAAATTATGAGGACCACAATGTTTTTTGTCACCACAATCAGCTACTGTTAGATAGCATCTTCTTAGTTTATTTAATACTATTGATAGAGTAGTGAGTTTAGTATAACAAAAGTTTAATTTCATTTTGCTTAAAATAGTGCTTGAGAAATCTTAATTCAGTTTCAAAAGAGTTATTTTCTCTGGACAAAACTTACTGCAAGAGTAACCTTTCCTGGTGAATTCCTAGATTTGTCAACTTCAGAGACAACCCACTGGAGCTAGAGGTAACACTCCCTCCATGTGAGAACACAGATGAGGAGGAGCAACAGGAAATGTTTGGCATTGACTTCATGCACATGTATATTCAGGAGTCACTCAAGAAAACAGGCAAGGTTTTTTATTAATTCTGATCTCTCCACAATACAGTGAGGAAGAGAGGAATAAACTGGATAAATAAAATCTAGGATATATATAGAAATGAAACATGAATAATCCTCTTAATAAATGAGTAGCTTTTTCAAAAAAATCTGTAAACAGGCTTTTACTGAGGGCAGGGGCACTTCTAACAGGAGTTGGCACAGTAGGTCTTCACCACAAACAGCATAGGAACATACTGGAACCATGGAGCATTGGAATAAATGTGCCTGAGTTATCTATACCATGAATAACTAGAAGCTGATGACTGTCTTTTGTATTTGCGAAATAATCAGTTTACATAGTGAAGGTCTTCTAGCACCCTTTAATTCATGAAGCTCAACTTTTCCTATTTTTGGATGTTGTTCAGATGGTACTTCCAGAGGAGGATTAAGGGAGAAATGCCTATTTTCCCAACATATGTCTTTTAGCAATGAACTATCAATACCTGATAAACAGGTGTTTGTCACAGCTTGCTTTCCCTGACACAAAGTCACTTAAACAAAATACCCCCCCACTTTCATCCCACTTCTAAAACATGACAAGTATTTGCTATTCATAGTTTCCAAAGTAACAGCTTAAATGTTGCAGTTAAGAGACCCAAATAAGCACTTTGGAACAGATGTTCAGGTTTCAGCTGTTTTTTGCAGAGAGCACTTCACTGCAGATATAAAATGTTCTCTGTGATCTTCATTCTGTGTTTTGTGAATGCTTAAAAAAATGATTGAAATGCTCTTGATTTAGAACACTAAGCCAACTTTTTTCTTATCTATATTTCATTACAAAATTATACCACGATTACACTTTAGACATAAGTTTTCTTCTTGACTAGATTCCTTAGCAGCACAGGCTGATAAAAGTACTTAGGTCTACTTAAATATTTTAAGAGGAAATACAAAGCTATTCTGAACTTCAAAGTGAAAATAAAGTATGTTAACTTCTCTTAGTTTAACCTATTGTCTTTCAGGAAATCTGGAAAGTTCTTCTGGTTCTCCTCCTGTCATGAATCCAAATGAATAAAGAATGTAACTGTGAATGAAAGAAAATATCAAGTACAATTCTTCACAGCGAAGAGGCTACAACAGGTTTCAAATATTCTTAGGGATTTTATATTTCCACTGATGTGAACTGGTTTGCATATTTGTAATTCCCAGTGAAACTGAAAAATATAAGACCTTTTCCGGGGTACAGGAAAGATGACAAAAGGGTTTTTTTGTAAGAAATGAATTAGCTTTTTAAAAAAGTCCAGATGAGTTTCATAGGGTTTGTTTTTTCCCCTGCCAATTCCAAATCTATTTTCTGTCATATAGTTGTCTCTGGTATCAAAGAAGGACTTGGGACAGCTGTCAACAGCACATTCTCCAAGGACACAGCAGACTCTGTGTAATACTGTAGTGCAGCCTTGTATCCTTGTTGTTGTAAATACTCAATCCGGCCATGATCAATCAGCCGTTTACAGAGGCAGCCGATCTCCTTTCGTTCCTCAGCACTCAGTATCCTAGTTTCAGAGAAAGGAAGGAAAGAATGAACAGCTGTCAGGAAATAGTTTTGTTAATTAACATTACTAGTTAAGCTTAGAAAAACTACTGAAATCACTCTAAGTTCATTTCAGTCAGGAAAGCATGACTGTTGAAATATTTTAAAATGTATGTTCATGAAAATTGTATTTTTAAAGTATTTCCATAAGTTTAGTAATTAAATGTTTCTGCAAAATGCGTCCATTTGAGGACCCAAAACAATTTAATGTGCCACTAGACACAGCTTTTCTGCTAGAGTCCATTTGCTAGGAAAAAAAAATACATACCCTTGTAAAGTATCTGAACCACTTTCTGTCCTGCTGAGTGTTTGCTCATGTTCTTCTGTGTCATCAGTTTGATCTTCACTGTCTTCACTTGTAGAAGCTTTGCTTGTGGTTTCTCGCATGCCACAAGTGGCCCAACTACTCATTCTCTGAAAATAATGAAATTCTACTGGTCCCAGTCCTACTGATTTAAAGAACTCTCTGCCTACATAATGTGTCCAGTCACACTTGTGATGGCAACACAGAGCAATAACAATTCCAGCTACAGGCTTATGGTCTTCTGTGGTGCTTTCATTACCAGCAGAGCTCTGAGGAGCCACCTCTGTCTGAGCAGCCCTGGAGCGTTTTGGTGCAGGCTCTTCATCTCCGCCATCACAGCAAGTGGTGTAACTTTCAACCAAGCATCTCAAAGCAAGATCTGGGAATGAACAATTACATCCCCCCCCACCAAAAAATATCCATAAACACCATGCCATTATTTATACAGGCTGTATCATGGTTGGGAATGTGGGAATGCTTCCCACAAAGAAAAATAAAATTATAGATCACAAATTAAGCCAAAAACCAAGTTCAATGATAAATAAAAATTACAAACATGCTTTGAAAACATTAAAACCCTAAATGCTAAATTAATATTATGAGACCTTTTGGAGCTTCTAAGGGCTTATCCTCTGAATATTTGTTCTGCACAAGTGAATTTAAAATAGTTTGGTTAAAAAATTGGCATACTGTAGGAGAATATCCTCCCTGTAAAACACACAAGTATTTGCTCTAGAAGTTTGATATCTAGGACACCATCTATTTAATATGCACATGTACTTCTTAAATGCTTAACTGTGTCATCTTTGTCACAGTACCTCTAAAGGTGTCATATTTATGTCTTTCTCTATGTAGTAACCATATAACATTAAAAAAACTGTATTTGTTTAAAGTTTTCAGGACAGAAACACAATCCTGTTTGTGTTTGGGATACCTATTCAGACAGCCAATAAAAATTTAGAAAGAAAAATATTTCAAAGAAGAGGCAACTGTGCTAAAAAAAGTACTCTCAAATGCATGACCCATGCCACCACACACTATTCTCCGTTCTAATCTATTAAAGCCAAAAAAAGCTTCACTTCTGCCTAAAGTATCCTTACATCTATTATCCTTTTACTATTCCACTGGAGTTGACAGATATTTAGAATTTAATTACTGTATTCACCAACAAAGGGTTAGAGGGCAAGAACAGCTTAAAAGGACAGTTTGGAAGATCAGTCCAGAGCGTAAGGTTTAGTATCCTGACTTTCTGTAGTTCCTACATCTGTAATTCATACCTGTTGCAGCACCACACAAATGCTTCCCAATTCCTACCACTGGTAGTTTTTTCTTCTCCAAAATAGGTACCTTATCTGGAGGGGAAAAAAAAAAAACAACCAACAAAACCCCCATCCAATCCACAATTACCCCAGCACCCGTATGGGGTTTTTTTAAAAATACAATTTCAGCGCACTTAGAAATAAATGTTTGCCACTACTAAAAATACATGGTACATATGTTTTTCATGTACATGGTACACTACTAAAAATGATTGGTACATTCAGTTATAAGCTATTCAAAGGAAAGAGTCTTTTGTTAAGACAAATTAAAAGAATAGGATGCTGAGGCTGGGAAGCATATTTAACCACTTCAGCCTTTCTACACGGCCTATGAAAGGTAAATATGACATTGATGCATCTCCTGCTGACAGGTGCCTCCACAAAATCTGTGTCACTGATGGTGTATGCCTTGCTTAATTCTACACATAGAACAAACAATGCAAACATGTTTATTCCTGCAAGTGCTAAAAAACTTTTAAAATGTATTTGTTTTGCTACTTCTCATCTGTAATGATGTCCCATGAGTGTATACAAAGCAGAAAACTTTAAAACTCCATTTAATATATATGTATGCATCTATGTATATTTACACATGCCTGTGTGTATATATGTGTATACACACAGCATCAACATGTCCAAGCAACCACTGAGAATAATCTTCAAAACCAAGTATATTTAAGTGTGCTACATACAAACTGATTGGAACCCCAGTATCTGAAATTTAAAAATAAGCCTCTATTTCAGAATATCAAAGGCCAAGAAGGAACTTACTTAAACATAAGTGCTGAATGTCTACTTGAAGTCTCTCAAATATAGAATCTCTCCTTTTATGTTTTCCATCCACCTATTTAAACAGGACAAGATCATTAAGTAGGAGTGGCCACAAATAATTATAATTTTTCTCCAGGTGTTAATGTCAGACTTTTTCCCTATCAAGTCAAGTGACTTTCCGACATTAAACACCAGGATTTTTTTCTAATAAATTTGCTATTGGTGAAGTATGGAACATATAACTTGTAAAATTTAAATTTATTGAGGACAAAAAATAAATACTAACAGCTTCAATGGCAATGGTTTAAAAACTATACTTTACTAATGAGACAATATCCTCTTACCTTGAATCTTGTGGTTGCCCTTTCCACAAGCAAAAACTGAACACTTTCAACATTCTGTAAGGCAACATCAACCCAATGAGACAGCTTTCCTCGCCCAGCTCCAAACTCAACAAAACACCTTCCTGGACCAAGTAAATGCAATTTTTCCATGTTACCTAAAATAGAAGCCTACAAACATCAAAAGATTATTTGTGAACCAAGCAAGTATTTACACTGTGTATTGTAATGCCTTACAGAAAAATTATTCCTTCAACAAACTGCAGAAGACTTTTTAAAGCCTTCCTTTCAGTAAGAGATTAGGGAAAAGATGATGTGTGTACAGAGGATGTGTGTTCTGTTTTATCATATCAGATTTCCTCTGCAGGAAGCAATGGGCACAATGCACCCAGTCACTCAAATTTGCAGCAGCACAATTTCACATTCAAACTCCTCTATAGTTATGAGTAAATCAGACCAAACCTGTTGTTTCAGGTGTTTGAAAGCAGATTCCCCATTCTTTGGGTCATTTAAGGCTTCTTGTAAAGCCTGGTGGGACAGTATTTGTTCCTTAAGATGAAGTTCCAGGCCTGTAGGCAAATGCAAAACTTTTAGGTATAGCTTTCCAGTTTCCAAGAGTTCCTAGTTTGTAACACACATTACAACTGTGATATGAACTCAATTTGTAGCACTAACAAAACAGTCTGTTGGGAGCATAAATCTATTATCGTGTTTATAACAGAGCTGTATTGTTATCTGTAGTGATATCAGAGTGTGAAAAAAAAGAAAAACAAAAGGAAGGGAACACAGGATTGGTGTTTCATCATTCTTTCAATCTATTTTACTTTCTGTAGTAAAATTTAGCTACTGGAAGTCTGCCTGATCATTATTTCAGATGTGTTTTATGCCACCGGTCTCATATTTTTACAGGTATCTAACAACAAAAATAACAATGAAATATTTAATCCATTCAATTAAAACCTCTTATTTTTAGTATTTAGTACTAAGCTCACCATTACTTGCTTTTTTCAACTTGATAATTAAGTTCTGCAGCTCTTCGATAGAGAGAGAAGATAGAGGAACCTTTTCAAGGAAAAAGGAAGTGACACCAATAAATACGAGACCATTCAATTTTTCTGTATCTTTATAGTCATATGGCAAATTGCAACATGTAAGGACTGAACTTAAAACCAAATAATGTACTCACTTGTTTTTCTGGTATTTCTGCAACATCTTTTAAACCAGCATTAATATCTTGAACAAAGTAGACCTTTAAAAAAATCAAAAGAAAATAAATTTGATTCAGTTAATTACCAGGAAGCAAATAGCTAAATTCTTCAGTGTTCATAAGAAGGTATGTAGCAATAGGAATCCACTGAAGTAAGATTTTCCAAGTAATTTTTCTTCCTATAGTCTGATCCTGAATCCCAGCCAGAAATTACTCTTCTGACACAGTTTTACAAGATTGAACATGTTAATAAGAGTTATGCAGTCAGTGCTTACTAGACAGATTCCAGAGACCATTTTAAGGTGTCCCAGGTGTTACTAAAGATGCAGGTATTACTACTAAGGTAATACACCTTAGGTATTACCAAGGTTTCCCAGGTATTACTACTTAGGCAGAAAGGCAGGCAATAAAGAAACCATCCTCTGCTTTCTTGCAAGAGCTGTTTAAACACGTCCTGTTCACTCAGCAGCTGTCAGCCAAGGTTTCTATGTCTCACTGCCAGCCTGACCGGAGCGGGCAGTTGGCTGGAATACCTGGAGCCTCCCTGTTGGTTTTACTTTCCCAGGACAACCTCTTACCCAGCCTCTGAAATGAATGGCATTGTGAGAGCCTGTTCCCTGGGTGTGTTTCTGAGAAAAATGAATTAAATGTTTTCATTTGTAACTAAGAACTGAAAAACTGTACCAAATTACAATGAGAAGGGGCAGAGAATATGAGGGGACTGGAATGTAAGTTGCATTTCAGCAAGTACTTATCGAGCTTCCGTCCTGCCTTACAGTAGTGCTTTGGTAGAAAGGCTGCCCTGCAGCTCACAGCTGCTGTCAGCACAGAAATCCTCTGCAGGGCTGTAATGTTTAAGGTCTAAAATCCGAGAGGAAGTGCTGAAATTACAGTGCACTTACGGGCCTTGGCTTCTCTCTTGAGTTACATTTTTTTAAATGCTTTTGTAGTTGATCTTCATATACGGTGCTAAAAGCCAAATGGAGAGAAAAGTAAGTATCATGGGAATACTGACAAAGCATGGGAAAAGCATTCACATATACTCACTGTTTTGGATCAAGAGGGCACGGAATTCTTTTTCTGTCATTTTGTTCCTAGTTAGAAAAGTTACAGAAAACACTTCAGCATGCATTCAGCGTCCTGTTTCAAAAAAGCTGTTGATGGGCATCAGCTTCATAAAACACCTATTCAGAATAGGTGGGTTAACCGGAACAGAGAAACTGAGACGACAACCTAATACTCGACTGGATCCTAAAAGAATAAACCCCTAATGCAAGGGCAGCGCTACTGCTGGGTTGAAGCGAGTGCCCGGCACACGAAGGCTCAAGGGAAGGCACAGGCGCTGCCTCTCCCCCCCGTGCGCCAGAGCGAGGCGGACCCCGAGCCCGCCCGCCCTCCCGGCCGGAGAAGGGTCCCTGCACCTCCTCGTGGCTGTGCTCTCCGCAGAAGCGCCTGCCGGGCGCGGGAATCATCCTGCAGAAGCGCCTCTTCCTCAGCACGAAGTAAGCGCAGCGCCCCGGCTGCGGCTGCGGCGCCGCCATTGCCGCTCCTGACGGCCCCCGCGCCGCCATGTTGCGGCCCCTCCCCGCGGGCGGGAGCAAGATGGCGGCGGAGCGCATCTTCGACCGGGCGGTGTCGGTGCGAGTGCGGGGCTGCGGCTGCGAGGAGCGGTGAGTGCGGGCCGGCCGTGCAGGAGCCTCTTTGCGCTCCTCAGAGGGGCTGCGAGCCACAGGCGCTTTTCTCCTGCCTGCCCTGTGCTCTGAGCGCTGCCGGGCAGAGCTCTGCGGTACCTGCGCTTTGGGGTTGCTGCGGGCATCCTCCGGTGAGGGAGGGACCGGGTCTGGCGAGGCCCGGGGCAGCCGGCGAGGGCCGGGCGGTCGCCGTGGGTGCCTCGCCAAGGGAGCGGGGCCGGCGGGGCGCCTGCAGCGGAGCGAACTCGCAGTGGCTCGGCAGAAGCGCCGCTGTGCCCGGGGCCGAGGCCACTCGAGGGCTGGGCGGCTGCCGGGCCCAGCGCGGTGTTTGGCGTCGCCCTGGCCGCAGCGTTGCCCGCGGGCCGTTCCGCCTCCCCCCGGCGCACCGCGGCCTCCTCAGCGCCCTGCGGCCCAGCGACCCGCGGGTTTGAGCCACCCGTGTCTGGGGAAGCCAGACGTTCTGTATGTGAAGTGTCTCTTCAAAATAGCATGCATTTCGGCACTATGGGTCCTGTCTGCATGAGACAGTGTGTGCCTGACTCACCTGTGTGAGAAGCCGCGGAAAGGCTGATGTCCGTGGTGTGTGTTGTATTACAAGTGACTTTGTAGTCGACAAGAAGTCATTGAAGACAAGGTAGCTCTGTATAAATGATTATCAGAACTTTGAAATTAATAAATTTCAACGGGCTTTTCCAAAAGTTCTAGTTCTGGACAAAGTTTCGAAACTTCTGCCTTGCTATTTAAAGCCTGGTGGATAACAAGCAAGCAGCAAAAATCCAGCTCTGACTGAGGAGCTGCAATGACTGAAACTTATATCTTAGTTGTAGTCATCTGTGCGAACTTTCATAATGTTTCTGCCTAAATTTTTATTTTTAAAATGCCATTGATTGCTGTAATGCAGCTGTGAACACATGTTATTTGGGGAATGTTTTCTTGCTTTATTACTGAGTTTCATCTTTTTGTACACAGGAGATTAAATGTTCGAGTGAATATTGAACTACTGTCAATTTCTAATCCTGTTCATAAAAAGGTTTGTAAATTAATCATATCTGTGTCGTTCATTAGGTATTACCTGAATTTCATTGTATAAACGGATAAGTAGAAAAAGGAAAGCAAAATGGGATTTTAGTGTTTCCCATTTCACTTTATTTTTTATGTAATTTTTTGAGTAACTTAGTTGGTTTGGTATTGCATTTTTCCACCTCTGCCTCCCCCCCCCAGCCTTTTTAGTCCTCTATTTTAGTTTGGCTGTTGATGGGTCTTAGCAAACTTGCGTATTAAAAGTGTTTGGAGACGCTCAGAGGAACATGAGTTAGAGATTAAGAGTACCTTTAGTTCAAGGTATGAAACTGGGAGTAAGGAAAAAAGTCTTTCTCAGGGAAAATAGCAATGAGACCACTACTGGAGATTTTTTAATCTCTTCTGTTGCATGTCTGACTTGTCACCAAACTGTTCTTTCCCCTGGCACGATGTTAAGGTTGGTCATGGGTTGGTTATAGTGTTGCTAAGTAAAGCTTTGTTTGTAAAGCAGTACAGCAGCTTTTGGTAAGGTTCTGCTGCTGGTGGCAGTGCTAATATTACTTCCCACTGTGCAGGAGCAGTTCAGTTAGAAGTGTGTACTGAGCTGCAGCCTGTGTCAGGGGGAGCCTGGAAATGCAGTTGAGTACAGCAGGGAGTGATCAGTCTAAGAGAGAACTTCCACTACTTGATGGGACATTAGACCTAGCAGGCATTCTTATCCCACCCATCAATCCACCCCAGCTGGCTTGGGGTGGCATTAGTTTTAACTTGAACTGTCTGTGTGTATAAATCCCTGAGTTTGCTTATGTGTCTCCAGCTGAGAGTTTTGTTGGTGTTACTGGCACCTGAATTACTGAAACAAGTTGCAGTTGTGTGTATGTACATGTGCTGTGGTCACACTTCATTATGTTGGAACAGCTGACATGTTTCTCCTTACTTTTGTACTTCTGCTAGGGAATATCCTTCCCACAGGGGTGAGCCCTGTTACAGGGAGCAGCTGCTTGGGTCTAATGTACTGCATGAAGGTTTTCCTTGCTTTCCCACTGTAGTATCTGAAGTTGTATTAAATGGCAATGTTTTAAACATTCTGAATTAGTTGCCACAATTCTATTGTGTTTTTGGTTAAACAGCAAAAACATTCAATACCGTTTGCAGTGCTGGTTTAAAATATTTAAAGACTCCTGGGTAGCTTATAGTATTTTAATCATATTTAAATGTACATCTTTTCAGGACTTAGCTGTTCGATTGACTGATGATACTGATCCTTTTTTCCTTTATAACCTTGTCATATCTGAGGAAGATTTTCAAAGGTAAGTGAAATTACAGTATTTTCTCTGTGAAGCATTTCTAAATGGCAAAGAAGAACAAGGGAGTATTTTTAGCTTAGAGTGGTCTATGTTAGAATTCAGGTTTTGGCATTTTTCAGTTGTGGGGTTTGGTCAGTATCGTTCTCTGACCAGCCGGTGGAACAGCCAGGTTCCGGAGGGTGACCAGCTCAGATTACACAGTGGAACGTTGGGATCCCATGCAGGGACACAGTGCCACTGTACCACAGTTCATATCACTGCTGGTATCTTCTGTTTATCCTAATTGCTTCTTACAGACTGTTGTGTGTGTGTGAACTAGTTCAGGGAAATAATTATGAGAGGTAAGTGTGTTTGCATGAACATGGATTCACAGACCTGAGCCTGTGTCTTAGGGGTTTCTTGCATGATTGTACTGTTGGGTCTCATTTACTTGCTCAGAATTTGAGCAAATCATTGAATTTGGATTTCAGGCATGAACAGATGAACAGTTCAGTTTTCTGCTTTCTTTGGGTATTTATTTATTTCATTTTTTGCTTTGTTTTGGTGTGGGTTTTTTTGGCGTGGGTTTGTTTGGGGTTTTTTTGGGAGGGAGTGGCTTTGGTGGTTTTAAAAAGGGAGGTGTGATCAGTGTGTGGATCAAAAGGCAGAAGCAAAATAGTGTTTTGCAAGAAAGACATGCAGAAGTGTTTTGTTGTAGAGGCACAGCTTTGTGCATGCACTGCTGGATGTTTGTCTGTGAGTTTGCTTTGTCTATGGAGAAGGGGGGGCAGAGGAATGAGTGAGTAGGTGATAGAGGTGATGGCTGAGTCTCCCCTCCTTGTTCTGTGCTTGCTCCCTGTGCCATAACTGCTCCAGGCTGTGCTGTGAGGATGATGCCTACTCAAAGGGCACATTTGTTACACCACAGCAACTTCTGGTTTTTAATTAGTGCAGCCCATGAGCAAGAACTCTTGTGATCAGAAGTATCCTCTGGGAATTATTAACCAAGATGTGCTCTAGGATGACCCTGCTCAAGCAGGGAGGTTGGACTAGCTGACCCATCATGGTCTCTTCCAGCCTGACCACTTGGTGATTTTGTGATATGTAGACACACTTCTGATTGAAAATAACATGCTAGTAAACTTTAATGACATGATCAGAACTGGTTCTTTCTACTAGTGTAAACAAAATATTTTATAGGAAATAAATTACAGTTCTCTGTATTATTAACATTCTGTTTTCTGTCTGTTTATATAGTTTGAAGTCCCAACAAGGTCTCTTGGTAGACTTCTCTGCTTTCCCGCAAAAATTTATAGATCTGCTTCAGCAATGCATTCAGGAGCAGAACAAAGATATCCCAAGGTAAGTCACAAGTGTGTGCCATGTTACACTGTGTGTACCTATTGAGTTCTTAAAGTGCTTGTCAGTCACTCGGTCTGAGAAGAGTCAGTAGAACAAGGATAATCTGACCTGCCCCTGACCTGGATATAAGTTGGTGGATGTAACTGGCAAAACCAGAGTCTTGGGAGGAGAATTCTTTCTTGAGCAAAAACTGGACAGCCTTTTACATGCAAAAATATATTTTATTGGGAAATAGCTTAGGATCTACAGGTAGTGTGAGAAAAAAATATGCTAAACATTTGATTGTCTTGGTTTTTGCCTAGGTTTTTGCTGCAGTTAGTTTCTTCAGCACCTGCGCTAGATCATACACCTGTCTCTTTAAATGTAGTGGAGACCAACCCCTTCAAACACCTTACCCATCTCTCTCTAAAATTCCTGCCAGGAACTGATGCGGAAATAAAGAAGTTTTTAGCCAACTGTTTGAAATGCCTTAAGGTAAAATGAAAGTTTATCATTAACTGCAACTAAACCTTGATGCTGTATGTACTTAAGCATTTTCTTCATTCTCAGTAATTCAGAAGAATGTACCAAGTTGTATGCACTGATTTATTTTTCCTTTTAGCCCAAATATGTCATTGCATGCAGCTACTTGGGTGCATGTTGTAAGATCTAAATGGTGACTGTGACCCTGGCACTGAAAGCAGTGCATTCAGGAGGCATTTGGAGTGGCAGCAGCTGAGGTGTTTGACACGCAGTGCTCGCAGTGTGCAGCTGCTGAGTGCTCTGGCTGCTGCAGCTCCCCTGCTCACAGCCTGTGCTGATGGCCAGAGCAGCTGCACGGGTGACTTACTGCAACCTCTCAGTCTTTATTCTGCACTTGGCTGTAGGAAAGCGTGGTCTGCTGGTAATTGTGAGGCTTGATGGACTGCAAAGGAGTAATGGCTATAAATAGGAAATTAAAATTGGAATGTTGATGCGTTTTCACAGCATGCTAGGTTTGATTTCACAAGAAATTAAAGGTCTCATAGTTTGACTGCTATGAGTTTCATAACCTGGGATTTGTTTCTCCTACTGTGCTGTCATGTTTCTAGGCACCTAATAAGCCATTTTATTATTAATATAATAATAATTATTATCACTAATACATTATTAATATATTTTATTATTAATATAGACTTACAGTATTTCAGTTGTTTTGTTGTTTAGGTAACTTCTTTGTAAACAATTTTTCATGATAAGATACTATTTCCTTGTAGAAATTTGGTAAGAATTTAATTTGGAGTTTTTACATTGTGGGCTATTGCCCTGTCTTTTAAATTTACTAATTATGTCTTATTCAATATGACACTTATTTAATAAGGTGATCTCTTCACAAATACAGTGGGTATTTGGGTGCTTAGGCAGGCTGTGCTGGTTAAATGAAAGCTAAATACTAATTGTATTTTGGGAGCTAAGGATTTGACTTGGTGCCAATTTGTACGTAGGAGGATAAAATGATGTTGGAAGAAAAGCTTAAAAAAACTGAAGAGGATCTTACCAGGCAACTGAGCTACACTCAACAGGTAACATAAATTTTTAACTTTTGTGTGTTGTGCTTTTTTGATTTGTGGAAAATGTCCCTTTTTGTAGGCTGGTTGGTTAGCCACTACCTAGCCAAGATAATGGATGTGAGAGTGCATGAAAAGACAAGAACAGTCTACTGTAGCTTTTATAGAGAGTGAGTAAAGCCTGCAGCTGAAGAGTTAAATTGAGTTCTCACACTACTCAAGCAAAATTCTACTTTATTTTGTGCAGAGATCTGTCTGTGTATGCACACACAGATTGAATACTAAATATATGGTCATGTGAAGATAAATGATAAATATACTTAATATATTCCATGGAAAATCATTTTATTTGGAAAAATTGTGAAACAAAGGTAAATAAATTGGAAGTCTTGGACTTTAATTACTCAACTTCTTTTTGATTTTTGCAGTCAGCATAGTAATCACTTTTGTATTTCAAGAGAATGATTTAGGTCAGATTCTACAATTATCAAGGTGACTTTTTTGACTATAATGAAACAGAACAATTCCATTAAAACTGCTATGAATTATTTTTGGAATGGAATATTTGTTTGCCTCATGTCTGCAGCTTCAGTTTGAGTCACTGGAATGCATTTGCTGAATTGAAATGCAGAATTACAAACCAAAAAGAGGAAAAGATGCTGCTTAAGAACTTTTATTTCTTTTTTCCCCTAATAGGGTCTCTCTGTTACAAGGGTAGGCACCATCAGCAGGCTGTTTTTTCACTCTTAAATAGTGGTTGGGAAAAAAAATGCAATTAAAAATTAGAATTATTTTATTCACAGCGTTAAGAAAAATGCTCTTCAGCTTCTCAGTGCCTTACTTTTTCTGGTTACAAAATTAACATATTTCAGCATCTGGTGCTGAAATTTAGACTTTTTTTAATAGTTCCATGTCCTCTTAGTAAGAAACAGTAAAGAATCCTTCAGTATTGACTGAAATGCATACATTTTTAAACTCTGTGCTTTCTCAAACTTGAACAGAACTTGTCAGAGAAGAGCCGTGAACTTGACAAACTGAAAAATGAATGGACGTCCTACACTACAGCTCTGAGCAACAAACACTCACAGGAGCTGACAAGTGAAAAGGAAAGAGCTCTCCAGGTACAGTGGTTGGAAAGAATAAACAGGATTCTTGTATGGGAATGGTCAGATTCATTGAATAACTGCTTCATTTCTTTGCTTCTCACAGGCACAAACTCAGTACCAACAACAGCACGAACAACAGAAAAAGGAGTTGGAAAATTTGCATCAGAAAAGTATTCAGCAGTTGCAGACCAGACTCTCAGAACTCGAGGTCATCAATAAGGACCTGACAGAGAGGAGATACAAAGGAGACTCCACAGTCAGAGAACTGAAAGCAAAGCTTTCTGGATTAGAAGATGTATGGCTTCCCAACACCCAAAATCAAGCTTCCTACTGTTAGAGCATTACCATGCTCTAACAGTAGTAAGCTTGCATAGGAAATATAGCATATTAAGTTTATTAATCTCTTCTGCATTCCATATTATGCTTACTATTTAAATATGTCTTTTTAAATTAAAATTACAGGTTTTCTTGAAAAATAAAATTCAATTCCTTCCCAACATTAGGAATGCCAAAGAGCAAAGCAGGAGGTGCTGTCCCTGCGCCGGGAGAACACAACTCTGGATGCTGAATGTCATGAAAAAGAGAAACTCATTAATCAGCTGCAGACACGAGTTGCTGTCCTGGAACAGGAGATCAAAGACAAAGATCAGCTTGTCACCAGAACAAAAGAAGTCTTGGATGCAACACAAGAGCAAAAGGTTTCTTCATTAATTTTCTTTAAACTTGGTAGAACCTTCTTAATTGTGGTTTCCACAGAGTAGCTGCTGACCAGTTTTTATGAATACAGCAAGTCAGCTTTCAAATGTAGTTAAGATTCTAAATTGTGGCATCAAAAGTATAGTTCAGATTTAATATTGTGGTACTGGAGTTACAGTTAATGGTATTTCTAGTAAGAAAAAAAGGATTAATGATCCTATAAAATTTGACTGAAAAATACTGACTGCTTTCTTGTAAGGATAGTTCTCAAAGAATTAATGAACATTCTACTTGAAATCATAAGCAATGTCTATCACAGCTTTATTGTGTAACATTCTGTTCAAGGTGATACTGGAAGAGAGTACAGAGGAAAAGCAAAGGCATATTGAAAAACTAGAGACAACAATTAAGTCGCTGTCAGCTGAACTCCTTAAGGTTTGTTTGAACATGACAATTCCCTTGTGCAACATCTCCCTTCTTCTTAGGTGTTTATTTTTGTAATATATGGTTTGGGTTTTTTTTTAATAGGCTAATGAAATTATCAAGAAATTACAAGGAGATTTGAAAACTCTAATGAGTAAATTAAAATTGAAAAATACAGTAACAATTCAACAAGAAAAACTATTGGCAGAAAAAGAAGAGAAACTTCAAAAAGAGCAGAGGGAGTCACAGGAGATGGGACAATCCCTTCAGATGAAAGAGCAGGAGGTATTGATGGGTTAACCTGTGCTGGAAATGCTGTTGTATGGACTTGGTTGGGTTTTGTGGGGTTTAACTTAGTTAGAGCAATAAGGTCTTAAATCTTCCCATGCAATAGAATATACTCTTTTGCTTAGTTAACATGTTTATTTAAATGTGTAATCAACTTCCAGGTTTTTTAATGTTAACCTGATTTGTAAAGGCCTTCCATTTGTATGGAAGAAAACTAAAATTGTTTTAAGGGAACAAAGCAATGTAATGGATGAGTCAGCACCCTATAGAAGGCACGTTCATGTGGAAATTGCTGAAGGGAAAAAGAACAGGAACAGAGTGAACCTTTTTCTTCCATTAAGGACATTGTCCTGTTTAGAGTCCTTGTGCTATTTAATCATAGAAAAATAAAGGTCAGGAAGGATTCTGGCTGTCACCTTGTCGAAATCCCAGCTAGAAGTAGGCCTTCCTTTAAAAGAATTACCATATTGCTTTTGTGAAAAACTAAGTTCAAACTTTTTTAATTTTAGTACAACTTCATAAGTGCTTTTTTTGTTGTTGTTTATAGTTAGTATAACACTAGTAGTATAACTCCTGATGGTGTTACAATTATTCTGGGCATTACAGGTTTGCAAGCTACAAGAACAGCTAGAAAGTACAATACAAAAACTCGAAGAAAGCAAGCAGTTACTGAAAACCAATGAAAATGGTAGGTTTATGCAGTTTGATATCTCCCTCTGTAAAAATGACCCAGTGATCTCACTGCTACTGAAATGGATGGAAGCAGCTTTTGGGGTTTTTGTGAAGACCTGCAATTATTGTTGTGTATGGAAAACAAGCCTCTGGCTGTTGAGGGCATGCAATAGCCAAGAGCTGCATGCCGGGAAGCCTTCCCTTGGGGCTGTGGGGTGGGGTGGGTGCTCAGAGGCCTGGACATGGGGAGGAAGCTTCAACAAATGGCTTTGCATGGGACTAGAGAGGAAAAACACCCAGTGAGTTATCACTTTTTGTGAGGAAGGGCTACTGGCCATTTCAAACAGCTTGTAAGAGGTAGCAAATGGACTTGAGCTTTTTCTTCCTCTCTGCAGTTATCACCTGGTTGAACAAACAGCTGAGTGAAGTTCAGATTGCAAAGAAGCTGGACCCCTCTGCCAGTGCCCATGGTGGTGGGAGGGCTGCTGTTTCACCTCACAGCATGGTAAGGTAGAGCTGTAAATACCAGGCTGGTGGGTGGTCATGAGTTGCTACAATGCAGGGCCTTAAAGGAGGGGAAAAAAAAGTGCTTTCATCTTCTTCTGGGCCTACGGTTTTGGGTGGGTGTGGTTTGGGGTTGTTCGTTTGTTTTTCAACAATGTAATACCCTGCTGGGTGGTTCTTGTCCTGGGCCTTGTAGGTGAGAATCTTCTAAGCTCTCATTTACATAAAATATACAAAGCAATACAGAATTATCTTGGAAAAGATGAAGTGCAGTGTGAAGGGAAAAAAAAAAAAAAAGGCATTTTTGTGTTGAGAGGTTAACTTACTAATTCTCTTTGTAAAGGTTAAAACTCAAAGTGTACTATTTGAATACTCTTACTAGTGATTTTCAGAAACAGGAAAGTCAGGGACTTTCAGAACACTGCCTGCAATCATTGTTGAATAATGTAACTTGCTGGTTCTCACCCTGTGTTGTACAAATCTCTGCTGTCACAAAGCAGCAACAGGAACTGATGAGCTGCTTGTTCGTAGTGGAAGGGCATGCTCATACAAACAGGTCTCTTGATTTGTAGATGGATACATTTAATACTTTAATCAATGTGTGCAGCTTTTTACTAGCTGAGTGCTCACCTCATCTAACCTTTTCAAAGTTATATTTTCCTTAAATGTACAAAACTTGGAAAAGTGATGTTTTCTTTCCATCAGGAAGACTCACATAAGTGTTGGCTTTGTAATGGCAGTTAGTTGTTAATTGTGGAATTTTTAATCTCTACAATTACTTGAAGAATTGTGTTTCTCCTTTATGGATGTGTTTTTATTTCTTTTACAGCCTGACCGACCATCCTTTCACAGCTCAGGAATCAGTCATCCCATTTCTCCTTTCTATGCCTTCCAGAACTTTCTGGAACCAACACACAACAAAAATGGGAATTCCCAATGTCCAGTACCAAAGGCAGGCACTTTGACTCTTTTGTTTGGTTAAGAATGTGACAATACAAACTATCAAAGCACAACATTTTGACTATTTCTCAAAGTACATAAATATTTACTGTACTTTTACTCCTAGGCTCCTTGCCATGAATATTATGACTGTTATTCTGTATATTCTATGTTACAGCTAATGCTTGTCTTTAGGCTGCTTGTTCTTGCAGGCTTTGCTGCACAGCAGGGCCAGTGAGGTGTAGAAACACAAATCCCTGGGAATTTTTCTCTGGGAATGCTGTTGGGGGAGGGGACTCTCAGATCTGGAGTAACTCTTAACCTGCAGCTCTTTGTCACCTGCAGGTTCAGTTGAACTCACAGCTTTTGAAATTGAGTCGATGTTCGGATGCTCACACAGTGCCTGCAGCCGGTCACCCAGCGAATAAGGAGAAGTGAGTGTCATCTACTGCAATTTAGTATTTTTATTATTATATTTATAAAGCCCTTTGTCATTTTGGTGTGTTTGGAACCCAGTAAAATGGTTCTAGTACCAAGCCTAGTTCTGTGGTCTGCCTTTCTTCGTTACCATGCTAATGAATTTTGTGGTGGTCTGTTGAAACCAGAGGAAGAGCTGTGCTTTTCAGGAGTGGGCCCCAAAGAACAACAGTTCAGCGTTGCTCCTGCTGGCAGATCTAAGCCAGCTAGTGCTGGCTCACTGAAAAAAATACTTCTAGGCTGTTCTTAATGTACTCAGTTATAGTTCAACTTTAAATGGTAAAGGTCATAGAAACATAGTCACACTTCTTACTGAAGGTTTTCGTGAGCAAGTCTGTAGCTGCCCTCATTGTAATGCACTGATAATAAACTGCATTTGCTTTAAATTGTAATTGGCCTTTCTGTTTCTAGTGGTGATCAGCTGGGTCTGGAATCCAAGTATTTCAAGAGAAAAGATGACAGCATTCCTTTACGAGGGCTTAGTCAAAACACACTTAACTCGGGTAAGTACGAAACAACAGAGCAAGGCCCTATTTGAAATGTACTTGCAGGGCAGTAACAGCCATGGTTCAATGCAGTGTCCTGTGCTGTTCTGCAGAGTACCTGAGACCCTACTTGCCAACCAAAGCCCAGCCGTCACCAAAAGCTGCTGGAACACCAGCCTCGGCCTATTTTCCTGGATCATAAACAGGGTTCTTACAGTAAGAGTCCTCTTTTAACTGTTGGGGGGGGATTTTTGAATGTCCTGCAATAGAGTGTGAACTGACACAATTTTATGAGCCAGTTTTCTTTGAGGAAGGGAGCTTGACTGACTTGGATGATGTTTCAGTGCTTGAGCCTAAGGACAGGAAGATAAAGCTTTAAGGAGCTTTAGTGGGAACAACACTGCTGTCACCAGGGCTGTGCAGAATTTCCTTAGTATATTGCTGACCCTGTAAATCCTCCTAAAAACCCACCTAAGTTCTCTGATTTTTTTATAACAGGTGAAATATACATTCCCTGAGTGAGAACACTTACCTGAATTTCTATTTCTTGACTCCTTTCAGAGAAAGGATGAGGCAGAGGGAAAGCACAAGAAAACTGTGCTGTGCTGTCCTTTTCTGTAATGGTCAAGCTCATATGTTGGCATGACTGCCTCACTAACCTTCCCCTTACAGTTCGGTTTTAAAAACTTGCTTAATTTTGGAACCAGCTTATTTGAAGTGCATATAGACTTACAGATCTCATACTAAAAATGCTAAATTATTTCACTGAAGGTATAAAATTAAAACTTAAAATTCTCACTGTGGGTTCCCCTAACTTTTCTGTGAATTGCTCAGCACAGGCCACCACGTTAAAACATTAAAAGGTGAAGTAGCTGAATAGTTAACTGTTGCCAAGTATCAACATTTTAAAGTTCCTTTATTTTTATATGTCATACTTTACAACTGTAAGACTACAAAGAAATTTAAGATTCTCTTACATGTATTCAGCTTGTTCTGCTGTGTGGGTTCAAATGCTAGAATCATGTAACAACCTGTTCTGTGCCATCTTTCACTTGGTGTCCCCTGCAGAACGAGCATGCACAGACTTCTGCCAGGCAAATACCCTTACAATAACTATTCCTTATTTTTGTTAAAGGTATTTCATTCCTTTTACTTTAGTTACTCAAGTGCACCCAGAGGATTGTTCAGTGATTTGTTTTGCTGTGTGAAATGTGTAAGTTTGTTTATAAATTAGCACTGTGTTAATGTGTAGTGTCGGGTTTTGTCATGTGTGTTGCAATGGAAATAATAAATGGTTTTTATCAAAAGCTCTGATTAGCTAATGTTTCAGGAGTACTAAACCACCCTCTCCACTGTACTGCAATTCCCAGCTGAGGTAACCACCAGAACAGCTGTATTTTGTTTACCTTTCTCTGCAGTTTTCCTTGTTGCTTATTGTTCCCCAGGCAGTGCAGTGCCCCAGGCCCAGCCCTGCAGCTCCTCTCCAGCTGTCCTCAGGTGTCAGTGACTGAAGCTGTGGTGATTAAAGGAGTGTGGCAGCATCTCCCAGGCCTCTTAAATCAAAAGTGAACCACAGGTGCTGTGGGCCTGGGCAGCCCCAGCCAGGCCGGCTGTGTGGAACAGACTCCTTCCTTGGAGCCTGGATCTGTGGCCATCCTGTTCCAGTGGAAGCCCCAGGAACCAAGGAGCCAGCTGCAGGGACCCCGTGCTGCTGGACAGCAGAGAGCCTTCCACTGTGCACAGGGCTGCTTTAGCTAACACATAAAGCTCCGTGCTGGACCTCTACTCCAGCTGACTTTTCACACCTGCTGAAGTATAACACATGCAACTACTGAATGTCACTGAAGCTTTGAAGAGACATTCACAATTATTTAAAAATTCATTAAAATATTCAACTTTATTAACAGTATATTTACATTTTTTTTCCTGCTCTTGGTCAACCATGGTGAATGTTCAAAGGTAAAAAAGCATTAAGCAATAACCACAAGATGAAAACATTTTAAACCTATACAATACTTTATACACAAATTTATACAAAGGAACACTTAAATAATACAACTGGACACAAAAATATACACTTTTAGAGAAATTCACATCAGTTATTGTATAAAGCTCTCTTCTGTACTAAGGGTCCTGAAAATTTAGGACTAAAACTTTAGCTCTGTAATGCAAAAGGGTTATTGTGACAGTCCTCAAAGGCCACTATATAGCACACGGACAGATTCAAGGCTATCAGCTTGTAGAGTTCAGTCTGTGTATTCAAGTTTTGAGGTCCTTTATGATTACACAAACATCAGAAATAGAGTGGTTTCATAAACGGTACAGAGGAAAGCAGAGGTTTGGAGCCGGTATTAAAATCTGCAGGCCCAAAACACCCACTTCATATTTCAACAAGTGTTTGATACGACCGTTTATTCAAAAATAGAAAGAGTAAATGCACTTACATAAAAATAACTTTTACTGTTCAGCAAGCGTGCTTGTGTGATTTTTATATTAGTACAAACTTAAAAAAAACCTGCCATGTGACTATTAAAAGAAATGATACCAATTCACCTCCCTACTTAAGTACATTTACATTAAGGCTTTGAATCATCTGACCCAAGATTTTACAACATTAAAACGAATGGGTCCACATGGATGCCAGTCTGTCTCATTGAGACGTAGCATGACTAGAATTAAAGCTCACCACCGTAAGGAAACAGAAGGACACATGCTCATGCCTTGACTATTGTTTGTCTCTGAACTAGAATGTAAAGTTTAGCAGTAACAGTATTTCATGGCAAGAGACAAGTATGTAACAGTTTGTTTATAAAAGCAAGTTAGTTTTTAGTTCAATGGCAACATCTTTGGAGAAAGTTCCTGTTTCAATTCCTACAGATTTCATGCAGAGATGTTTCTTAAGATTACCTTAAGAAATTACATTTTGGTGGAGTTGGAATGTGTATCCCAAACTGCTGATGAAAGAAGAGTCCAAACAGTCTTCCTGGGATTTTTGTCATACATTTGTATCTTGCAGTAAAGGTTCTTTAGCTTCACCAGGAGCTTGTGGGCTGTGGGGATGACCATGACTGCCACAGTGTTTCTTCCAGTTGCTGGATCTTACATTTAGGTTTGTGTGTTCAGGAATAAACAAGGCAACAAGTAATGCCAACAGCACAGAGCACGCTCCAAATAAGAACGGGGGTCCAGGAATTATGGAATTCTGAAAACAACAAGAGTGACACCATGAAGTGTTAATGGAGCCTTTAGACACACATTAACAGCCTACAATTGCTAATTACCCATTTTCAAGAGTGGGAAGAGCTGCTGCCTGACACACTAGTGAATACAGTGCAGGCTTTTAGAAGGAATGAGAAGGAACTTTACATCCTAAGATTTAGGACAAGGGTTTTTATTAATGCTTGCCAACTTCCTTATCTAGTGCAAGTTCTTCCTGCTGAGTTTCCCCAAAAGCTTAATTAAAAAAACCTGAGTGCTTGGTAAAAGGACAACAAAAAAACCCATACACCATTGGGAACTGTCCATCCTTCCCTCAAGGTAGTCTCCTCACAAGGGTCACAGTTGTCTATGACTGTCAGCTGTAGCTATTTGAAAATTAAACTAAACCAGTGCATGTAATTAACTGTACTTAAATAACCCTCCCTGAAGGACTTAGAAACCTCTTGCTACACCCTTCATTTGCAGTCAGTGTAACAAAATGTAACACAGCATCGAACTGATGGGCACAGGAGCCCTTCCTAACAACTTTTGGAAGCAGTAAGTACAGAAGAAACGTACCTGTTGTAAATGGTATTGTGCAACCACACTACCTCCTGATGGTGATTCGGGCATGGGCAGTTCATTCAATTCAACGTGAAATATATAGAATATAAAACCATAAAGTGCTGGTCCCAAACCATTACAGAGTCCTCGAATTCCTGTAATCATCCCCTGAACAACACCTGGGAAAAGTGAAATACATGTTCTTACCTAGCTGTAGCTATACATAGATAATTAACTATTTCTGTTGACTTCACCTAAAAACTGATGCAGGCAGGAAAGCTCTAAATGGTGCTGCACTCTGGGTAGCAGTAAACAAGGGGTGCAAAGAGCCAGTCATTATCATATACTCGAGTGGTTTTTCTATCTGCCTCTAGCAGAGGGCAGTGCCTGCCACGCTGAGCTAGTTCAGAGGCCAGGAGAAGGATGCTGTCATGGTCTCACACGGGAGAGAGAGCATTGTGGGCAACAGCGAGGAACAGTGCACCGAGTTTGCTGAGTATTTTGCTACTACAGGGCCTTGTTGAAAGTCTTCCCTCTGCACCAGAAGTACATGGTACACACACAATGCAACTTCCAAGGAACCTGGATTTAACATGTGGTGCCCTAAGCACCTGGGCTGCCCTGCCAAGACTCAGCCTGGCTGACAGCACTAAGCCCAGAGCCCAGTGTGCCTGCACAGTATTCCTTGACTAGAATTCCAAGAACCAGGAGCAAACCTACCCTGCTGGTCCGCATCAGCGGTTCGTGAGACCAGGGCGCTGACAGCTGGGAAAGTAATGCTGGACATGGCGGCCACAGCGCCGGCTGCCCACATCATCCTGCAAAACACAAACTGCAGTGACTGCTCTGGGGCTGCAGCTCTGCCCTGGGAGCACAGGGATGCTCCACTGGCTATCCTGCACTCACACCCTATGCAGAAGGGATACATGCAAACCAAGGCCCCACCAGCCAGGCCCAAGAGAAATGTGCGTACCATGGCTCTGATCCAAAGCCATACCACGCCAGCTGCAGTATTTGGAACCCCAGGCCCAGCAGGATGGTGTTCTTATTTCCAATGGACCGCATCAGTAAACTCAACACTATTGTCTAACAGAGAAGGGAAAAGTAAAGTGTCAGAAAAAGAACATCTTATTCTAAATATTAAACACAGATAAGTTGATGAGTTAATGAATTAAAAAACAACAAAAAACCTGAAAACATTTTATACTTAATGTCAAATACATGCAATAAACTAATTCTTAAGTAGTGTTCTTCAAAAGCAGTATTTGCCTCTACCAAAAAAATCCAGTCGTTTAGCAAGTAATATGACCAAACCATCACCCCTTCTTTGATACACAAAGGATTTCGTTTTCCCTTAATGAACCAAACCCTTGTTGTCAAGTGTTTTCATCTAACTTAGAGTCTTAACCAATTTTTAGAGATTTAATAAAAAACAGACACAGAAAAGCAGAATCACATTTATGGAACCACAGTGTTCTCCATTCTCCACAGTGCTTCCTTCTTTTCAGCTTGCCAAGTCAGTAACACACACAGCAGTAACTCACCTGTGCAATAATGGAAAGAATCCCAAGGACTGCTATAAATGCTGCAACACTTTCAGATGAAAATCCCATTATCTACATTTAAAAAAAGGCAATTTGATTATTAACCATAAACCATATGTCATGATGTCACAAACCCCAGTGAGGGAACACACAATGCAGAAGACCAGTATTATTCAGCTCATCTTTTTTCTCATTACATCAAACAAGTAAATGAAAATAGAGGGGCATAAATAGAAAACAATTAAATTGTTCCCTCAAAAATAAAGCCAGTTCAACATACTTAACCTCAAGAATAGTCCAAGAATAATGCAAATAATTACTAAATACAAGAAACTGTTTTGTAACTCATTCATCACTCCCCTCTCCTCTCTGTCTGTCTAAAAGAGAAAAACAGAACAACAGGGGGACTTAAACCAGTTTGTGGGAGCTTCTAAATTATATGAGTCATCTGTATTTTCCATACTAGTTCAGTATTACTGAAAACTTTCTTTAATCCCGTAAATCTACTTTTGTTCAAATTCATACCAAAATGTTACATTACCTGTCTGAGGTATAGGAAGAAGCTGGAATATTGGCCTGCCTCTGGGAGGTAGGAAAGAAAGACTGTTATGCAGATTAGCAGCACAATGGAGTCCTGGCCGACTTTCTTCAGGGACTACGGCAAGAAAAAAAGACTTAAAAAATATTCCACCTTCATTTCCAAAAAGCATTCCTAGCTGGGCTCTGAAAAGCCTGTCAATGAAATTGTTACGTGACACCACCAAAGCATTCCCTTTATGTTTAGCGAGATTGTTGGCAAAAGTATCACCAGTGAACCAAGGTCAAGCTTGAAGAAATTGCAGGCTTTGTTTTTCAAGCCTGAACTATTGTAAATTCAGTCTCTTCCCTGTCTCCAAACTCAGTATCTACAAGTAACAAAATATTCCCTATTTTAGTAGCTTACTGCAAAGGGGTCAGCCTGTTCCCACGAAATGGGTGCTCCCCAGGATGCTGGCCTCATCTTCTCTGGCAGCGATTCCGGTACAGCAACGAGGATAAAACAAATGTCCAGCAGGGCGATTGCTGTAGCCAGCACCACCACCAGGCTGTCTCCGTACGCTCGGCCAAGGTAGGCACCGATAGCAGGGCTGGTGACTAAACTTGCTGCAAAAGTTGCCGAAACCTGAAATAGGTAACAGCTGGTAAGATTTTCAGTGAGACAAGTCAGCAGTGTTACTACCCACATTTCCTCCTTTTCAGAAGCCTAACCATTTTAATCACATAGTAATTAAAAGTAACCTTTTTCCTATGCCTATGTGGTAGCACCTGTGTATTTAAGACAATCACAATTTTTCAAGAAAAACTTTCTTTTTCTGATAACTGGACAGCAATGTAAGGCTCACAGCACTCTTGCATGTATTGACATAAGTTTAATTAACTATAGACTCTAGTAATACCTCTGGGAAGCAATGAGCTGTATTTAATCTCCATTTTAGTGAAATAGGCAATGTCTGTTAAAAAAAAAAATCACAGGTATAAAGGGTATATTAAATGTAATATGCTGGTTAATCCAACTCAGTAGCTCTCAGCTGACCAACTGGCCTTGTGAAAGATGTTAACTTAAAAACTGAAGGAACTTTCTCAACATATCTCAATCCCTGATGTGTACAGGCACAAAGAGACTATTTAGTTCTATATCCATTGCTTTCAGCTCTTCCTGCTGAATGGTAATGGATTCTGTAACTTAAACACAAAAAATAATTCTGGTAATCCATAATAACATGAGGCTGTGAAGGCTCCTGGGACCTGGCACGTTATTGGGAGATAATGGAGAAACAGAGGTGAGTTGTAAGAACTTAGACAAGTAACTCAGCTAAGTTTGTTCTGAACTGCAGCACAGCACGGTGACTGGAAACACAGGCAGGTGCAGTCAAGTACCACACCGTGGCAGTTCCAACACAACAGGTGAGATTTTTGAAAAGATGACAGAGTAGTACCACTGTGGACAACAAAGGAGGAATAACTAAAGCTCCTCAAATTACATCATTAAGACTGATAAGAGCTGTTAAGACAGACACTCAAGATAGCTTTTAATACCATCATGTTTTGTTTCATTTAGAAGCAGAATATTCAAGAGATACAAGACTGGATGACAGGAACAATTAAACAGAAAAACCTGACTCCAAATTAAAACCAACTTGCCGTAGGAGCAGCTTTGAAAAGCATTACAAACTGAAGGGCTTAGTACTGAATACCACAGGAAAAGAGCCCAAATAATACATACCAAACCATAGGCCATGCTTCTCTCATGTTCTTGGGTTATGTCTGCTACATATGCAAAAACTACAGAAAATGTCACTGCAAAAACTCCAGACACGGAGATTACAGCAAAGTACCACCTAAGAACACGATAAAAAAAATTAGAACAGCTAAATAGAACCAAAAAGTCTATTCAATCCAAGTGCAGTTGAACAATAAATCACCTTGTCCAACTTATCCTGACAATTTATTGAGATAATCCTGGATAAAGCTGATGTGAACGTGTCTTGATAGAACTGTGTAACTTCTACGTGCACCAAGTACAAACAGCCTGATTTTGTAACGTCTACAAAAAGCTGCTGTGATTAAGTACTACCAGGAAACGAGGTGTTCAGCTAATAAATTCAACTGGTCTATGACCCAAAGCAAATTAGGAACTTCAGTATTCTGAGAACCTGGTCATTGAAAGGCCTCAACATCTGCCATATCTTTATGCTATAGACACTAGCACTTGGCATTTGAAACTTAATAAACACTTAGAAACAAGCTCCTTCTGAAGAGAGATGAGCAGCCTGTGTGACCAGAGGGAAAACGGAAAAGGCTGACCTGAGCAGCTGGCACTGGCCTGTGTCAGTGCAGGCTGTGCCACTGCTGCTCCACCCTCAGGGACAGCACAGGGGTCAGGGAGCGAGCCCAGGCCTCTGACTCCTGCCATACCTGGGCAAGGTTCCAGCCAGTTAACAGGTCGATACGGTGCACACAACATCAAAGCCGGTCGATTTTAGAATTTGAGAAACAAAGTGTAAAACTTCTGCAACTTGTAGGTTACAAATGGTTATTTCACGCACCCGCATTAGGTAAGGTTTTGCTTTCAGTGTTGCTGGCTGGTATCTGAGTGAGAACTGTGGCCACAATCCATGCCTGCACAGTCCACTGGACTGTTTTCCAGCTTTGGCAGATGTGCTGGAGCAGGACATAGGGCTTACAGCGCACAGATCAAAATCAGCAGCTATTGAAATTCTGACCAAGGCCTTTGGCCTCATAGCAGCTGCTTCAGGTTTATTGTTCCCCCAGCTTTGCACAGAAGTAATACAAAAGCCTCAACCTTCCATCGAGCACAAACAGCATTTTATCAACAATGCTACACACATAAGCATTAGACAGCAACCTTGAAAAGCAACAGCCAATCTGGTGTGAAACAATTTACTAACCATGGGCTGATCTTCATTAGTGGTATTGGTGCACAGGTGAAAAATACTGTTAGCAGCAAGAAGGACTTTCGTCCCCACACGTCAGACAGGGCACCTATGAGTGGGGCACTGAGAAACGACAATAAGCCCTAGGTGAAACAAAACATTTGAAGTTAGAACTAAGTGGTCAGACTCGTGATAGCTGACCAGAGCACAGTCCAAGAGCACTGGTATGACTCAAGTCAAGGGCTACAGTGCAATGCACCAAAAGCAATGTGACCAGCCATCACTCATCTTCTCTCCCATGTCTGGTTAAATAAAATTTGAGGTCTGTTACCTCAGAACTACACAAAATTCAAAATGCAGATGATCCAGTCATACTAGCAGTTTCATGAACTGTGTGTTATTGTCTTCTTAAAATTCACATGAATCTAAGTAATGGAAAATACCCTACTGGGGCAACAAGCTCCAAGTAAAAAATTATCCACTTTTAACACCATATGCATCATTTGGGATTAATCAACTACCTTTTTATTTGCTGAACCCAATCAGTAGATACAGGCCAAGCAATACCTTGTTGAAAGTAAAAAGATACACACTTGCCTTTTCAGCAGTAATTTATTCCCATTTTATTTATACTATGAAAGCCATATTGAAAAACCTCGTGACTGTTTCTCTCAGCTGGCAGTTATTTCTATATTCCTCCCACCATTCACTTTAAATTGTACTTGTGATTAACTTCTGTCAACTTACCTTTACTCCTTGAATTAGACCATTCATTAGAAATGTATGTTTTGGGAAGGTTTCATGCAAAACCTGGAGAAGAAATATGAATACTGTCATTTACACAATATCAACTACAAATATTGCTCATGACACATCCAACTTTATGATGCACAGTAGTTTTTTTATTTTCATAGATTACAGAGAAAAAAAAAGAAGGAAAAAAGCAAACTACAAACAATGTGATTAATCTTTCATTTGCAAGGAAGGCATTTTGAGATTTCAGTGCCTGAAATGTAAATAAACCACAGAGAACCTAGAACATTATCTCAGACCAGACTCTCCACATGTTACTGTGTCATCTGTCGGGGACTGGGGAGAGAGAGAGAAGGGACATCACCATCCTGAAGTGGCTCTCAGTTTGGTGAGCAGAAGCCAGAAATGGAGCTGCCTCAGTCTGATTTGTGTTTAGATGACAGGGATTTCTTTCAGTGACAATGTGCAGTTCATACTCAAGAGACTGTTCATGGGTAACATCAGCTTTCAGAGCAGCACCAACACTGCATTTTAAGTGGAGTTGACTTGGGAGATTTTTTAGCCTTAACTCCTTTTAATTTGTCAGCATGTATCACTCACAAATTAAATCCAAATTAAAAGCAACTGACTACATGAGAAAGTACTTGGGTACAAACACATTGATATGACTGTCTCAAATCACAGGGATGCTTTGACTGGTGTAACACAGTCTGTGCTCTGAAGCTTCTGCTTAAAACACAGCCAGGTCAGCAAAGACCTCCCTACCTACACACACACTTGCATAATGTTACTAAATTTCAAGTGTATTTTTGCCCTTACATTTGTAATGTGCCAATGTTTTATGGCATCTTGAAAGGAAAGATAATTTCATTACCACCTTACTGGTTTCAATCAGAAATTATTTACATGTAAGCTTGAGTGTTAGCAGACTTGCATGTAAACAGCTGTGCTACAACCATTACACTGCTATAATGAAATAATTGAAATTTTTGATATCATCCAAAATTACAGAACTTTTTTTTCCACTTGCACAACAGAGCAGCTCAGTCATATGTAATTTTCATTTCATGTAATTCAGAAGATGCTGAGTGCCTTTGCAGTAATTGTCCCACCTCCCATAGAGTGAGAAAAAGCTCCTGAGGATTACCTACCACTAGAGTGGGAGCTGTCAGGAGTCCCCAAGCAAAAAACTCCAAGAAGATCACAATAACAGCATGGTAGACACTAGGTGAACCTATTCCTTGAGGCTGAAACAGGAGAAAAGACAGGTGATTAAAACATCTGATCATCTATCAGTCATGAGAAATGCATCTGAACACTATAAACAGAAGGATTAATAATGAAACAGGACTCAAAACTTGGGAATAGTTACCCAAGCTAACTGGTACAGAGTTACCAAGTAATCCTTTGATGCTACTGTCCTGAAGTGTCCTACTCTTACTCTGCAGAATCCTTCACTGCCATCTCAAAAAATAAATCTCTTACACTGCCAATCTGGGAAACAAGGATGCTACAGGGAAAACAGACTCTTCTTCAGAGAATTAATTTGTTTTCCTTGAAAAAATGCTTAAGTCTACGCAGAGCCGCATGGACCCAAAATTCCATGGTTTCAAAACACGGCAGTGGTCACACTCAGCTATCCCCAAGTCTCACTACCTGGTCTATCAAACAGCTCTTCTGTTACTAAAAGGCACCATAGCCACATACAAAACATGGCTCTAAACCAGGAAAGAAACTAAAATAATGAGCACCAGAAGCAAATCTCAGGAACAGCACTGATCACTTCCCAAATACTGAGCGCAGGCCTATCGGTTACAGTGTGCTTCAAATGCAGGAAGAGATGCAGATAAAAGGTTTGACAAAGGGAACTTGAAATTGTTCAGTGATTCAGTAGAAGCAGAGGTAGCTTTTGAAGAGAACAAAAAGAGCATGGGTGGGACAACCTGCTCATCTCGTAGACTCTGTAAATGCTGTCAAACAACATACCATAGTTCAACATTTGCAAATTAAGGATAGGGCTCACTAATTATTTTCATATGAAAGCAGTATGAATAACTCCTCAGAAATCTTACATGCATTCTTTCAACTTAGAAGTGCTGCCTTAACATCTACTTTGCCTGCTTTGTGCAAAGGTGAGTTACTAACAGAGCGGCCCTGATGTGATCAGACCCCACATTCACACTGAGCACACATACACAGGCTACGGACCTCAGCTACTTCCCAAGGAGGCTCAGAGGGATTTTATCAATGTGTGTAAGTAGCTAATGGAAGAGCAAAGACAACAGCCAGACTCTTCTCAGAAGTGTCAGTGACAGGACTGGAGGCTCATAGTGAAATACAACAAATTATACTTGTACCTCAAAAAAGCAACCCCCTCTGAAACAGTTTCCATCTTCCAAACCCCAGTGGACATAGCCCAAACTGCTCCAGCTGACCCTGTCTGGGGTAAGACACTGGGGTAGTTGGATTAATGATGTTGGAGGTGCCTTCCAGCCTCAAATACAACACAATTTTAAGCTGCAGTTAGGTAATACTGGAGTCTTTATTAGGAGATTTATGCAAGCCACACCTAACTTTTCTTTCCAGATTCCAGTATTTCCAACATAGAAAAAAAGAGCTTATTGAACAAATGTAGGAAATAAATACAGAAAACCTCACTGCCTACTCACCCCTATCGCTAGAAAAAAATAATAATTTTCAAAAGTAACCATATCAGTCTGTAAGAGGTGAATTACAGAAGTACCTCAGCACTGCTGTTTTTCTTTCCCAAGCTCTCTTCAGTAAATACAGACATACCATACAGATATTTCTGCTATATTTTCAGCCTAAGGAGGTAAATTAACAGTCTTTGTAGGTACAGAGTGGCTATAATTATCATCTCTTCCCACAATTCTTTTCCCTTTCCACCCAGAATCCTTATTTTAGCTTTCGGTTAAAAATTTATCCAGCTCTGCACAAGCTGTAAGTATCAATGTCAGCTGTTTGACTCAGTCTCATAAAATCAGGTGCATTCTGATAGCCCCCAGATTCCTGTCACATTGCTGGCACATGGCCCCTCGAGGCATGACAGACAGTGAGGGAGGTGTCACAAACCATCCCACCCCTTCCAGCATGGGAGTCAAGAGCACCTCCATTCACAGCAAACACGAACGAAGGCAAAGGCCATCTGTGCCCATGCTGCCCTCATCCAGCTCCGGGCAGCTCCGAGACCACCTGCACAAAGCGAAACAGCAGAACGAAAGCAGCGGCTGCTCTGCACGGGAGAACTGCTGCTGACTTTAGAGGCCTCGGGTGGGTGAGTGCTGCCCTCTGCCCATCCAGCTGTAAGCAACACAACAGAGCTTTCCAACACACTGGCAAAAACGAACAGAAGTGACATTTAGATCACTAGGGTTCAACTTCCCTGCTTTCTTGTTGCTAGTGCTCACTTATCACAGGTACTTATCACAGATTATTTGTTCTTATCGACAAAAAAAAGAAGTAATTTAGTCACATTTAGATCATCATCTCTATAGCCATTTTTAAAGGTGCTGGGAAACTATCAAGTAACAAGGATGCTTCTGAGGTGAAAGGGAAGGAGATGAATAAGCAGTTACACTGCAGTGTATTAAGACACATTATAAGCATTCAGTCTACAAGGTTTCAGTACCAGTCTGATGCACCCTCCCAACCCAACAGGTTCAGTGCAGGTGCTGGGTGTTCAGCCCTGCCCTACTCTACAAACCTGCCCCCTGTGCTTTCCAAAGGGGCTAACACAGTGTAATGCAATGGCCTAAGTGCAACTGAATCAGAAGGCCCTAGCCCTGGAGAGAAAAGACACAGGGGCCTTGTGAGAACAAGGTGGAACTGAGATGTTCCAACCAGAATAACAGCAACCCTCCTGCTACGAGTAGCCAGAGCATATTTCTGCCTGGCTAAACCTGCAGCACAAATAGGGCTCCAACAATGCCTTTTCCTCTGGTTATAGAGAAGATGTCTTTTAATCAAACACTTTGTACTCTCAGTCATGACAGTGATAAAAAGTGTACATGCCAGACAAGCCTAAGAACACACATCTGACAACAACAGAATAACTATCAAAGCAACAAAGGCATTCTATGTAAGACCACAGCTGTTGCTTCTCTGCTGGAAAGGAAAAAGCACCAAATGAAGCCTTAATCTCTAATTCGTTTCATGACTGCTTCAAAAATGCATTATCTTATGTAAGATGAATACATAAAGGACGGAAAAATTAAAATTATTGGGGGAAAAAAAAGTGTTGAAATAGAAGTTGTGGCTGCCCTACCCCTGGAAGTGTTCAGTGCCAGGCTAGATGGGATTTTGAGCAACCTGGTCAATGGAAGGTGTCCCTGCCCATGGCAGGGGGGTGGAAATAGATGATCTTTAAGGTCCTTTCCAACCCAAACCATTTGTGATTCTATGAAATCACTTCACTGGTGTTACTGCGTCTCCTTTGGTGAAATCTGACAACACACACTTGAGTACAACACACCATTACATATTTTTTCTGTGATACAGCTACTAAAGCTGCAAATAGAAAAACACAAAAATACCACCATGCACCAACCCAAGCTCCTGCACCACCCACTGCCTTGTCAAGGAGACCCAGCAGAAACTGAAGTGGCAGGAGAGCCTTTGCAGAAACAATGGGTGGGTTTTCCTTTTTGCTTTTTTGGTGCTTGGTTTTTTGGTGTTTTTTTTTTGTTTTGTTTGTTTTTTTTTTTTTTTTTTTTTTTTTTGTTTTGTTTTTTTTTTGTTTCCCATCAGAAACTCTTTCTGCCTGTACCACTGCCTCATTAGCCATCTGTACATTCTTTCTGGCTCACACAATTTTCTCTGATGTCAAACAATTCCAAAATAAACCAATCAGGCTGGAAAGTGCACATGAAGATGCTTGATTAATTACTGATTTGCCAGTGGGAGACATTTAAGACACAGGGGCCATTTTCAGGTACCTGTTTCCCAGAATGTCACACACCACGCTGGGTAATGAACAAAGCAGCTGAGGATGCTGAGCACTGAAGACTAACTTAACATTTCAGCAAATATTAAACAAAATTCTATGCATGAAGTTTCTGCTGTTGTTATAAAGAACACTCTGCTGTATCAGACTTCATAACTTAAAAAATGTATTTAACACAAACAAATTCCCATTTATTTAAAGGCAGAAAGTATCACAAGCTGAACTTTTTGTAGCCTAACAACAATCTACATACCTTCAGCTAATGTTTATGGCCCATTTTTCCACTGTTTTCCAGTGTAAATTAAATTAATACAGAATGGGCGTTTGCATTCAGCTTTTGAAACTGGTGGGAGGCACCGAATGATGTAGCACAATAATATATTTCTCCTCTCTTGGCAGAAGAAAGTTAAAGTTGAGAAGTTAGGGACACTTGGAAACACACTGTATCTTAATCAATGATACTCCAGAGAGAAATTATGAAGCACCGTGTCCCCTGAGTAACATTTACTCTGCTTGTACTACTCAATCTAAAACACTTGCATTTAACATATGTACAAGGTAATCTCATATATTTCTATCTTTACAAAGAGCAAGAACACATCCTAGAAAACACCAACAACCATCACCAAAATTCATTTTGCTTCCTAGCACTTAAGTAATCCAGCCAGTTGGCCACTTCGATGAACAAGTAATGAGACGCTAACACCTGTCTCTTCTCCATTATTGTTCCAAAACGACAAACTGAAGGGCCATCAGCAATTTAGTCTGTCAAGATGTCTCGTTATTTGAAATAATGGCACTGTATTTAGAACAGGGCACATCGAAGCTACAGAGTGTTACACAGTGGAAAAAAATCCAGGGGCAACGATACACTGCAAGTAATGGCACTCATCAATGTAAAAAAAAACAACCAAAAAACCACCCAAACCAAATCCAAGCTCCAGCAGCCCAAACACTTAACTTCCTTTATTTTTCAAATTTATGTATTTAAGAGGAAGCAAAATAGTGGGAAGAACTGCAAAAACCTTTCTTCCGGGAGCCATTTGCGGGACTGCTCAGGCGCTGGCGTCTGTCCCCCTCGCGGGCCCGTTCTGTCTGACCACGGGCACAGCGGTCGCTGCAGCCCCGCACCCGAGCCGCGTTCCGCGGCCCCGCCCGCACGGCCCCGGCCCTGCGTGCCCTCGCTCACGGGAGCCACGCTCGGCGAGGGCAGGCTCGGACAGGCTCCGCTCACCTCGGGCGGCCGTAACGACCCGCCGTGCCCCAGGCCCAGCGCCCGAGGCCGCTCTCGCTCCTGCGCCCCAAAACCCGGCCGACGCGAGGAGCAAACTGCGTTTGCGGGCGGAGCGAAGCAGCCTGACACGCTCACAGGTGTTCCTCGGGCAGCCGCCCGGCGGACACCGGCCCGGGCTGCCGAGCGCGGCCATCGGGGCTGCGGCGGCCGTAAAGGCACCGCGACCGACACAGGCGAGGCCGCCCGAGGCCCGCGGGCCCACCGACCCGGCCGGACCGGGCCCTACCCACCCGGGGCCGGCCCCGCACCGCCGCGGAGGTCGGGGCCCTCCGGGCCCCCCCCCCGCCGCCAGCCGTCGCCCGGGCCGCCCCGCGCCCCCGGCCTCACCGTCCCGCCGTCCTTAATGATGATCTTCTTGGCCAGCATGATGCTGCGGTTCACGGCGCGCTTCTTCTTCTTCCCCGCCTGGGTCATTTTACCATCGCACCCCGGGGGGCGGCACCAGCGACGGCACCAGCGGCCGCTCCCGGCTCCCTTCGGGCCTCGGCTCCCTCCGTCCCTCCGGCGCGGCCGCCGCCACCCCTCACGCGCCCGCCGCCATCTTGGGCAGCCCCACCGCGCGCGCATTCGGCGCTGCGCATCACGCGATCGCGCCATTGGCCGCGCGCGCTCACGTGCGCCGAGCGCCCCGCCCCGTCCGCGTCGGGAAGTGCGGGCTGGCGAGGGGAAAGCGGCGGCGCCTTTAGGAACAGGGGCGGCAGGCGCCGCTGCCACGGCCGGCCCCCGCCCAGCCTCCGCCGCTCACCCCGAGCCCGACAACACCGCGGGCTAAAGCACGCGAGCGCGGCCCCTCGGGAGGTCCCGCGAGAGCCTCAGGTTCTTATCCGCCCTCCCAAACATCACCCGTCCCTCCCACCCGAATCGAAACAACCAGCCCCGCTTCCTCCTTCCCGGAACTGCTGAGGCGCCGCGGAAAAAAGGAGCAAAGGACGGCAGTTCGTACGGGATATACCTGACGTTCCCAGAGCCAGAGTACACAAACACAGATATAATCCACCCTAAAGATCCAGAGACAGACATTCTACTTTCTTACTGTCAAGTTTTAAACTTGGTTTATGAAAGCTCCGACACCTTCAAACGGGCAGGTCATCCCAGGTTCTGATTTACCACAACTCCCGCATGTAACAAGATAACAGGGATCAGCTTCCCCGGGGCAGCATGCCAATTAATGAAGAAAATCTTTTAGAATCATGTGCTGGCATTATTAGGTTTTTTGTGGCTTATAAATTCATCCACTGCTGATGTCTGGCATCGCTAAAGAGCAACAACTGTCCATCCTGTACTATTACATTCACGATACAGACACAAGTCTCCATGGCCGTATCCACATATTAGCCTTTATGTTATTAGTCCTCCACCTTTCAGCCCTCTTGCTGCTTATCTCCATCTTCCCCAGCTCCTGCAACATCCCTGTTTCCCCCAAAACCTCAGCTGCAAATGAACAGCTTCCCTGCCCCTACCAACAGTGGAACCTCATCCCTAAGGTACAGACTGGCACTGCAGCCCCCACCTTGTTACCAAAGGGCTGCCAATCACTCACCACTTCAGATAGTGTGGGCTTAAGTTAAACCCTTAGCCTTAAGATCAAGTACCTCTTATCATAATGCACTTTTTAAGGAATTTAGAACTTGCTGAGGCACAACCCTACTCACGCCAATGTCACAGTGAGACAACCACAAGCAGACTCTAGCTCACGAAACAAGAGTGCGTCTAGCGGGTCCAGGATGTTTGCTATTATCAGGCATATGTTACAAGTATTAGGGTGTCACATGAAGTATTTGACAATTCTGTCCCACTTCTACTTGAAAAGGAGAGGGGTCTTCAAATGTTGACATAGTTTCAAGTCTGTTCCTCAGAGTGCTGTTAGATTTTGGTGAGAAAGTCACACAGACACGTATGTGACATGTAAGGGACTCATGTAAAAGAAGTCAACACAACTACACAATGCAAGCAAAGTCATTTGGTAACTAGGCTGAGAAGACAGTTTTCTATCCACACCTTCATATAAGACCAACACCTGTTATTGATGTCATTATCTCAAAATAAATGCATTTAAGCATCAAGTTTCCTCATGCAGAGGATTCAAACAATGAGAATGTAAAATAAACTTGCTTTTGCTGTCATGAATTTCAGCCAGCTATGTTTTCAAAAATCAAACTCCACTTACCTACACAAGTTCTGACATAATCTGCTCTAACATTATTTAACTTATATATTAACATAACATTAATTTTAATATTTAACGTTATTTAACACAAACTCCTGAAGAAACGAAACAAGAATTGTCTGTTACATCTAAACACCTGCAGTGCTCAACCCTCTATACTATGAAAATGCATACTACTACTTGCTAACTGTAGAAGACATTACCATCATTTTGGAAGAGGGATGAAAAAGCACAGAATACTTATCTCCCTAGGGGGATTCCAAGGCATAGGCAGATGATGGCTTCACTGGTTTCAGATAAGATTCCTCCCAGAGTGCTTTTACACCAAACTTGAAGAACACTGTCCCCTGCAGAACCAGCTATGCTCCTTTGTTTAGATGGTGAATAATTGTTACCTAATGGCATAAAATTTTCAGTTTAAATCATGTTGCATATGAGCATTAAGAACAGGGCAAAATTGACAAAAGGAACTGACAGAAATTAAGTGCCCTGAAAACTGCTGTGAAATGACCCAGTTTTATTATAGGTATCTCCAGAAAGGGCAGAGAAACATGTCCTCCATCATACATAGCAATTGCTTGTGAATTCTGTTAAGGTCTTTGATACACTGTAAATTATAGCTATACATAGCTCCTTACAGTGTTAGTGTTTTACAACCACACCCCATGCTATAACTCCATATTGATACCCAGGTGCTCCCTACCACCCCCGGTTCAGGGCACATCTGGGGTTTCAGACCAGAAGAGCAGAGAGTGTCACAAGAACACTGCTCTTGAACGTGATTCACAAGAGGTCATGACACAGAGGTCAAAAAGAAGCATGTCTCAGTCAAAATTAAATTGCTGGCAAAATTCAGTAAGATGTATGTTAAAAGATACCATTAACAAACATCTTACAACAGCCTTCTAGAGTTTATAGGAAACTATGTTAAAATTATATAGTGAAATAATAATAACTGTTAGTTAAAACATCGTTTAATTTCTGCCGAAATATGCATAAGGCAACCCTCTCCTTTTAACAAAGCTCTCAAACAGTTTTTTTATCACATTCTTAATAAAGACAGTGCTTAATTTTAATCCGTTTATTACTACAGTGACATTATCTACACATACAGAAGAAAAAAAATACAGTATTTTACCCCAATGTGGATTTAAAAAAGGACTGTGTTAAGTCATGTAAGATGCATTCAGTGTTCAGCAGTGTTATATATACCAAAAAAAAATAACCTTTTCCAAACTGCCTGGAAGCACCATATATTAAAACTGTATTCAGTGTAATCACACACAAATATCAACATCAAGGTATAAAAACCTAAGACTACCTTAAAAAGTTTGCTACAATGTTTGAATAAATGATTTATATTTGGGCGCATCTATTGACAATAAGGACAAAGTTTAAAAAACCTAAAAGAATTATACTCATGGCAGCAAATGCAAACTATGCTTAACATATAAGCAATTCTTACTGAGCTATAAATCACTAATGAAATGAATATAGCTAATTACAGTCAGAATGACGCCAGAAGGTTGAAGATGAGTTAATGTTCCATGTCTACTCTTGGATGCAAATGTGCAGCAGACATTCAAGAACAAGAACAAGCACTGAATGGCAAGTCAGGACAGATTCTTTTTTCTTCTAGGAAGAGTTATAAATTCAGCTGAGAAATACTTAGAAAAGTTAAAAATTCAACTGAACAGAACTTTGGACAGTAACTGAAGCAGAAGATATAATTTAATCAATTCCATGTATTTTGCTGCATTTTGACCTGCATTTTTCTTTAGTAAAATGTCTTAATTCTAGATACCTAAAACCATACCATGAGCTTACCTGGAAAGAGCAGGACTTTCTTCCTCTGGAAAATAATCAGCATTAAAAATGAAAAGAACAATTAAAACTAAGGCAAGGAAACACTACTTGGAGTTTCTCATAGTAATACACCACCTTACATAATGACACATTACACATATATGGTATACTATCATATTATAGATAAATATTACCTTTCTAATACACAAAAACCCATTTTTTAAATAACTCTTTCTCACAAAACATAGATTTCAGATATGAAAGGAATGAATAATCCTCCTCAACACAATATCCAGCAAGAAACATTGTCACCAGGAGGAAAATGAGAAACAAATTCAAATTTGGAAAATGATGATCGCTTAAATACAACAGAACACGCAGGGCTGATTAGGAAATACATTAAAATATGAAAGTTGCTGACAACAAAAACCAGAAGAAATGCAACATGTCAGTAATAAATTTTTTAAAAATTCAACAAAATCTATTACAATATTTTGAATTACAGCCATAAAAATAAGTCAGAAACACAAAACAATTACGTACTACTGAAAGTCTGTGAGAGGCCTATATGCACACGAAACACAAACAAAATGAGATTGTTTTGTCTTTTTGGGGAAAAAAAAAAGACAAGTTACTAAAACATTGCAGTAAAAAACTAAAGGTGTTATACTGGAGAAGTTGAATCGAGAACATTAATCTACCCTCTACTGACACAAATAAAAAGGGAGGTTTTCTTAAAGTTCGTCTAAAACAATAAAGTTGAATAAAACTATACAATTATCTGAATTCTTTGAGAAAATACATTATTGGGCACTTGTGGATTGCTTAGAAATACACTGTGGAAAGAAAAGTTTATCTTACTTTATTAGACTCAAGGTTTTTCACCACTAAACTGATTTATTTTGCTTTGAAGATAGTCTTATCATTATTTGACCATTTATCATGTAGCCCAGAGATTCTCAAATAAAACTACCAAATACCCAAATATTCAATAAATACTAGTACACCCAATATGTAAGTCTAGAAAAAAAAAATCACATAATTCAAGCTGTTGCAAATAAATACCTAGCTATAACTTCTGTAACTTCATAAATATTTAAATAAAATTCTGCTAAGTATAGGTTAGCCTCCTAAATATACAACTAAACTAACAAAACCATTGCCTGCCTAAAAGTCAGAAAAGTAGTTCAGAAAGGCAAGTTTATTTTTGGGAATTTAGACTCCTACAGAGTTTGCTTTTAGGGCAAACTCAAAGCACATTATCCACTACTTCCCAAAGCTCTGTGCTAGCTATTCTTCTTTGGTTAGTTAATGAGTTATAGACTTAAAACTACTCAAAAAAAAAAAAAAATCCAAATGTAAAAGCATCTCAGTGAGAAAATGTGCATATGCTCTCCGATTGCAAAGATTAAAGAAATCAGTAAGCCCTCCTCGAATCCGTTCTGTTCTCACAAAACACGTGCTATCTCTCCTTGGCCAGAGTAACACCTCAGACAAGAGCCTTTCCTCAGCCTGCCAAAGGCTAAGGAAACACAGCTAAAAATTCAAATTCACTTTTCCTTTTCAGCAACAAGTCTTTGAAGAGATCTATCTTGCTGGAAAACATAACTGGACTGTCAAATGAAAGCATGGAAGTCACAGATTTACAGACAGGAGTTACTGTTCCTTACTACAGCAGACAGCATTCCAAAGCTGCATGGCATCCTATTCCAATGCAAAGAGCACATATTCCTGGTCTTTCCTTTAAACATCCTTACTGACAAATATTGACAGGTGCACCTGAAATATTAAAACCAGGCTACATGTCACAGAGCTCCAGCCACATGGTGATTATTTGGTCTATTTGGTCCCTTCCTGTACAACTGGCTTTAAAGTGTTCTCAACCCTTACGTTTTTTGGACACTTTTTTTTTAGGAAAGTAACCAGTTATATCACCTGAACACTTCCACTGCTGTGATTCATGAAATCAAAAGCATTATTGTGTAGGCCAAACTCCAACTGAGAGATTATTAGCAACACTTCCCGCCTCATTTCAGAGCTGAGTGGCTCCCATTCTGCACTCAGCACTGCTGCGAGCCGCTGCCCTACACACACATCTTACCTCATGCTGCACACAGGGGGCAAATGGCTAAATGTGACTTTTCAAAGATTGTGCCACATTGAATGTTACAGGTAAAAGAGTCAATATTAACACAGAATGCCCATTTAGATAGTTTTGACCACCAAGTAGCAAAGCTCCTACAATTACAACGTGCCGGGACAGATTCACAGTTCACAAAGCTTAGCAAGCCCTAGGCATAGCTCTGATATTTCTTTAATGTCTTCCTCTGATAAGATAAACAAACAAAACATTGATAAAACATGTAATTGCCAACAGAAGGAAAACACTATTTTTACTTGACTGATACAACTGGAATTCTTCCTTTCGTGTTTACAACACTTCATTAAGAAATCTCAGAGCACTCTTACAGAATCTCCTCGTCTATCAGATGAGGTACTTTGGTAAACATTTTAAAACACCCTTCTCTTACACGTTTTCTTTAGCACAAGACAGATAGGAAAAAGAACATGAAGGGAGTAGTGGTGGGGAAAAAGGGAAAGACATTTTTACCACTTGCCATTCTACTGGTAAGGGACTCCTGATATGTTTTTGTATAAATGCACCATCACGGGTGTCACACGAAGTCACCCAACATTAACATCCATTGTGAACAGTCTCCTGAAAATCAACGATTTTTAAGACAGTTTTTTTTTGTTTATTTGTTCCAGATTTTTTAGTGTTTCTGACTATATGCAAATACTTCAAGTGAAGTGTTCATAACAGTCTAATTGATTTAATTGCAGCAAGGTTTCTTTTTGAAGTTTTTTCTTTGTTTGAAACAGAACAACAGCATGCTTTTATATTTATCTATTGCACAATTAATTGCTTTTTAATTATGTTTCCTACTAAAGTAATTCCACTACTAGACTGAATAGCTCCAGAGAACCCATTTTGGTCTGTTGGCTCAAGGACTCCCAGAACAAAATAATAATTAAAAAAACCCCATCAAAACTCTAATTAAGCCATTACATAGAAATATACAGAAAAAGCCTTGAAGAGTTCATGAGTAAACAACACTTGTTTAAAAAACACCTCTGTAATAAAGTACAGTACAGTATACAGATGCCATACCATAGTATCTCCAGATGGAGCTGTTACAGACAATGATAATGCCTTTAAAATGCTTACTATGGGCTCTTTGTTTTTTTTTAATTGTGGTTTAAAAGAATCTCCAGAGGCTATTTAAAGCACAAAAACTACTTTTAAGGTTCTACCAAAAAGATGATTTATAATCAGTAAAATAACAAGAATGAACATTACATCTGAACAAGCACCCATCAGAACCCTACTCTTACTCCCAGGTTAGCATGGTAACCTCCCACTGGTGTTCCCAGAGTTATTCCATCTGCTACAACACTACAGGCTGATGAAGGCTGCAGTATTCCTCTCTTTGTACTTCGGTGAGAATGTTAACATTCTTACAATAGTTTTATATAAGCAACAGCATTATAGTATTATCATTTAATAACAGATTTCTGTTATTAAATCTGCCTTCTAAATATATAAAAATATTTGATATTGTGAAAGTGTCTTTCAATCATATTTCAATTTTCACAGTTTTAATAAGAAGTACCTAATTAGAACCATCACTTTAGAACTATGACATTCAGCTCGTTTCACGTAAATAGACAAACAGTTAAAAACATATTTACTAAGATTAAATAGAATCAAATCCCAAAAACATACAATCTGACAATGTTGTCGTGTGCTCTTTCAAAGAGTGCATAGGACATATTTCTGCAGCAGTCAATACAGTAATTATTTTGATGCAATCTCAGTCAAAGCTGTAAACATTCCCAATTGTAGTTTCTTGGAAACTTTTGGTTCCTTTCATGTTTTTATTAGCAAGTTGCACTGGGCATTCCCCTGACATTTCCCCCCCATCAGTTACAGACAGCATCATCCTCCACCTGTAGCCCCTCTGGCTGTTCAGAACTTCTCATCAGCACTTCTTCAATACATTCAGGGCAGTCATCCTTCCCTTGCAATGCACAGTGACACTTCCACATGCCAGTGCTAGCAAGGCCCCCAGTGCATGATCTCGAGAAGCAGGTTGATGAGGAAGTCTGCTATGCCTTAATGGGATTTCCTGCAGGTTTGGGATCATAACCATATAGGAAAGTAGCTGCTATTACAAGGATGGCTCCGAAGAAAAAGACACTGGATAGAATAGGGATGAAAAAAAAAAGTTTGTTTTAGTTGATGCAAATTTATTTATGCAATACAATCAAAAGAAAGGATATTCTTCCATGAGGAAAACAGGAAGATAAATTATATTTGTCCAATGTATAAAGAACACAATAATTTGTACATTTTTATTTTTAGAGGGATGCAGAAAGTTGTTGAAATAAGTAACTACAAATTAATGTATCATTATATTAACATATTCTGAAAATTAAAACTATATTTTCACGGAACAACTGTCAAGAGCATCAGATCAATCCTTCTTTCCTTAATTTTTTACCTAAAGATGTGGGCAAAATGGAAGCAGGAGCTGAAGAAAAGCAGCTATTGTGGTTAACTACCGGTTTTTAACAAATTACATACATCATGTTGTTGGAGCTGTGTTTGCTCTGAAGTCCTAAGCTTAGTCAAAACAAATTACTGCTGCCTAAGACCCAGTTTGCAAGTCAGTATAATCTAATTTTTGGCAGATACAGAAAGATTTGTCTCATGAAAACACAATAAGGGCATCTTTTCTATTGTGGCATTTTGGCCTTTCAAGTTGTTTTGATAGTTACAAGTCTGATACAAAATAACCAAAGCCAGCAGACAATCAGTACACATTTTAGAAACGAATCTTCTCATAGACATGACAACATCAACAATTTCATCTTCTGAACCAAACAGTAAAAAACTGTGGCATATGACACATCCTTCAGAGGATACATTTAGCCTATTTTGGGACACGGCCCCTTGCAACCCATTCAAGCATTTAAGTACTTTACATCTATTACCCTAATCAAAAATGTTGATGTAACAGAAACAATTATACTGTTTCAGTTCAAATACATTGTTAGCATAAGCAAGGTACTAAAGATTAAGTTTGATTAACTCAAGTTAAGCAATTTTTATTAAATTGGATGTCTTCAAGTTCTACATGCTGCTACTTGGCTCTATTTAATTTTCAACATGTTTGCAGAAGCTGTTAAGTTACTTATTAATTTTCCATTTGAGCACACAGAAATTCTTAAACCACTTTCGACATTTGTTTTAATGGGACAAATATAGTCTACTTATAATTTAAGCTCAATGTCTTCCACTTCTTAAGCCTAGATAGCTACTCCATTTCCTTTTTTGAATGTTTAAGTAAAGCCCTGATAATACAGAATCACAGAATAGGCAGGAATAGAAGGGACCACAGTATTGCAAATATATACTTTTAGATAAAAAGATGTTTCTTTGTACCAGATACAAAAGTCGTAAATATTATTCAAAATATTTGTATGCTATGAGTACATGTAACATGCAAGGAGTGTTGGTCAGTCACAAGCAAAATCCTACTCCTACATCTGGAAGTGGGATTATTAATTCTATACTCCATAGAAGAACAGCACTGGCAAGACAAGCAGTGTTCTGAACCTACCCATGTACAAAACCTGTGGTACACAGAGCTCATCCCCAAAACATCAGGACACTGTACAGGGCCTAGAAGAATGGAGCAAGCACTCTTCTTTCTTTCTTGGCTGTTCTCACTACTGAATATGGTGTTGCCTTTAGAAATAGCTCTGCCTTTGGGCTTCTGGGTGCCCTTGGGCAACTCAGTGCTGCAGCGGCACTTCCGTGAGTGCCGTGACTGCAGTGACCTGTGTTGGAGCGTGCGGTGCGGTCGGTGAAGGGCAGCAGAGAGGCGATGTCCCCGTGCCAGCCCCTTGTCCCGGGACACGGAGCAGCGGCGGGGGTGCAGTGCCCACCCGGGGCCGCAGGGGGCGCACCGGGCGGAACAGCGGCACCGGGCACCGGCAGCAGCCCGCAGGGAGCGGGACGCTCGCCCGCTTGAAAAACTCACTGATAGCTACCGGATGAGGCTAAACCTTGATGTGCAAGTTGTACCTAAACATTCTGAAAGTGTGGCTTGGACGGGATTGGGTTTTTTATTTATTTTCGCAGTTATATCTGGTAAGCAATAAGTTTTCAACTATTTTTTTTTAGTATACTTGGTAAGTAATTCTTACCTTGTAGGGACAAAATCTTGCAGCCAGAAATAGGAGATCAGTGTTGACAGTATAATAGAGAGAGAAGTTGCAAATCCCTTTAAAATGTTGTCTGCATATTTTATAACAGCAGCAATCACCAGCCCTCCAAGTGCCTGGAAAAATAGTGAGGTTTGGATTCATAAACAGATAATTTGACTGAGAGCATCTATTTTAACACCATGCACCTACTTTAGGAGAAGCTATTGTCTGTGTTGAAGAGCAATAAATTTATTTTATATTATGGATTTGCACTGTTGAAAATAAATATTGGACGAGTAGTTCTTTCCCCATCAAAGAAATTGTTGATTGTATCACCACCATTAAATGAGTGGAAATGCTTGTACTGAACATTTTTAGCCACAGGAGGAAGACCATATAGAGAGATACCTTTAAACATTACAAAATAAATAATGCTTATTTAATAATGCACAATACTTAATCATATACCTGTTATATATTTTCCAGCTTTTCACTGAGAGGTTTATGCTAAAAATGATATATCAGACTTTTGACTATAGAATTCTCAATAACTTCACTGACACCCATTAGTTTCCCCCGTTATTTATAGAAGAGTAAATCCCTGAGTACCTTCATAGAAACATGCAACACAAGGTATCTCACCTGTAGAACAACCACCACCCACGTAAGTTTATTGTATCCTTGAAAAAATCCATTCTTTGACAGTTGTTCTCCATCATAAATGTAAACACCCATCAGTCCAAATATGCTACCAAAAAATCCTGAAAGTACAAGATTGATTAAAAACTTCAGGTGAAAAACATGCAAATGGATTCCTCATCCTTAAAGGCTGCTCATGTATTTCTGATTTTAAAATTGGACTGTCACTTGCAATACCATCACATCCAAATGCAATCAGTCCTGTTCTCTTTTAAAAGCTATTCTCCACACATACAATGAGTTTTGATTGTTTCCATGAAGATATCTTTATATACTTATCTTCTATTATTTTCTACTGGCATTGAGTGATTTTTGTTTATGGCATATAGCAAAATTCACTTAAATGTAATTTCAGTTTTCCTGAAACTAGTCATGACTGAAGGCTGAAGTAACCTTATAACCTGGAGAGAAAACCAGGAAAACACTCAGTGGAGGAGAAGGTCCCTGGCACAGCAGGAGCAGCAATTAGCAGTTTGCCAATTCAGACAAGGATCTTGGAAGTGGGATTCTCCTGAGCCAGTCTCAAACACAATGAATGTTTACTAGTAGAGACTTAATGTCAAAAGCTGAAATTGGGATAAGACTATGGAGCTTTTAATTTGGCAAGTAGTGTTCTTCTATCAAATGGGAAAGTTTTCTCAATCCTTCAAACATGGCATAATGTAAGCAGCTACTCTGTGACTGATGTCTCCTCTAGTCCTGAGCAGGAAAGGGGGAACACTTTTTTCTGTTCCTTCTCTGTGAAAAGCTGATTTTCATCACATTTCTTAGCATCTGAAAAAGGCAGCATTGTTTTGAACAAAATAACACCTTCTGCTTGATAAGAAATAATGCTTCTTGTAGGCAGAATTAAAAATGTAGATAATTCAGATTAAACCATTTACTTGTATTTTCCAATTGATCTGCTAAAATAAAGAAATAAAATCGACTATTCATACATCCTTATTATGATATTGGTATGCATTAAAAACGGAATTTTAAACAATTTCTTTTCCCATTATTTTCTATAGTTTTAATAACTCTCTATGGATATGAAAATGAAAACCTGGTTGGACATAAGGGTTTTTGGTTTGTGTTTTAAGAAAAGCTCTATTTCAAAGCTCTTGCTTATGAATGACTTGCTCCTGAATAATACAATGTCTGAAGTGGGCAACTACCTTGCACTTGCAGAAAGAACACACCAATGTATTTTTGAAAAAGTGATTTCATGTTTTATTTATTTTTGTATGTATTTAATATATATTGTTTAATGTATTTATGTATTGAAATAGTTTCTAAAATCTTCATGACATATGACAACATTATTTTTGAACAGAAAACAACCTCAATAATAAACATTCTACTGAACTTCCTCTTGAGGCAGATCAAGCTCACTAAAAAAGTAAATACAAAACACAGGTGATCTGATTCTCACTACAATCAGACATTTATGTCTTCATGTATCACTGTTCTAGCTATTCATAACCTTGAAGAGTGTGTTTAGACACAGCCTGCTCTGATCTCATTGTTTCACAAAGAAATTACTGGAACATTCAATGTATGACCAGGCCAACTACCAAACTACGTGTACACCTGTGTACTGTAGAAAAATCTCAACGATGTTTTAGAAGAGATCATCGATTCTTCAGCAATTATGGATTCTTATTGGAAATTATTTCAGATATCTGCTGCCCATGAAAGCACTTTTAGCATGGAAACTGATAGTAATAATAATAATCATCATCAGCAGCAGCTTTCCTTGGTAATGGATTTTATATTGCAGCTCCACCCAAAACACCACATCTTACCTTAAATCCTGGACCAAGCCCCAGCTAGCAACCCTTCTCTGCCCCCCAAAATTCCCTAACATAACGCTTCCTGATGTATTTCCTACACCCTGTTCAGGAAAACTTAGTTTGAATACACACAAGCAGATAGTAAGGAGAGGTTTAGATTCCTTTCGCTATACGCAGTTTCAAAATATTATGGTAACGTAAAAATGTTATATTCAAAATTAAGTTCTGCATTTTTAACTGAAACCATTTATAATTAAAACACAGTAGGAGGAAAAGAAAGGAAAAAAGTATGGCTTACTGACCAACTATCTAATTACTAAAGAACCCACACCATCTCCTGTTCTTGCAGTACTGCACTACATTCTACCAGACTCAGTACACAGCTCTGATCCACTAAGTCATCTCATGACTTAACTTCACACTGGATTTGATCACTAGTCTGGTCTAAGGTGCTGGGAAGGTCAAATTCTGCTCAACACATCCATTCAAATATGTCATAAATAATTATTGCCTACAGGTGAAGACTAGAGGGATTCCATTAGAGAAACGAAGACAACAATAAGCTTTGTTCCTGTTGCAGAAAAGGAACAAAACAATATTGTTGATGTCACATTTCCAACCCTCTAAACTGGACAAGAGTGCTTTGAAGTGAGGGAAAACTCACTCAGGAACACAGATCAATTATGTTACCTTTAGTATCTAGGGTCTGGAAGATCCAAGACTGCTTTGGGAATAGAAGATATTCTCTTACTGATAAGTGCACAGTAGGTACACATATTTAAATAGTTAAGATGAACTGGTCTTTTGCATATGCCTCTCCCCAGTGATTATGCACACAACTGAAAGAAACTGACCTTTGTATTGAAATAACAGTAATTAATCACCTCAACTTTATTCCCAAACAAAGCAGATTTTATGGCTTGGCACTTTTAATAGAAAAGCAGGCACAAGAGAAAAAATACATTAATTTTAAAACATCTCAAAACATTGACTTGGAAACATATTTTGTTTTAATATTCCTATATTCTCTAAAAAATAGTAAAAAAATTTCAATTGACAGATTCTGTACAAATGTACAGATACTCTATTAACAAAGTAAATCAAGAACTAGATTGAAATCAGAAAGTAAATGCTATAATTCCATCTAGCAGAGTTTAACTTTCAGTTTTAAAATAACATACATGCAGCATACTAAAATGCTGATTTTTTTAAAATTTATACATTCATTTTGCACAATTATCGTAATGCTTCAGAATGCAATATCTCTAACAGATGACTAAAATTAAACTTACCTAGCTGAATGTTTCTGATCCACACAGACTGCTTAGTTTCCTTTAAAATTTTCTCAAAATAAACCCCAGCAAATCCACTAGAAAAGCACGCTATGAGAACTGCAATCAGGCCTACAAACTGTGATCCTGCTGAATGCTCCTTAGCAGGTGTTGCTTGAGAGTCTGAAGGCCACTGGATGTAAAAACAGTTACACAAAATTCACTGATGAAATCAAGTCATGAGCATCTGTAAAACGCAAACTTGTTTTCTACCAACAGTAACAATTACTAAATACAGACAATCACATGCCTGTAAAGCTTTGTATTTTGGACCACAAATACTTTTAAAGGACTGCAAAGCTACAATTTTTCTTTCTACATATTTGTAAGAAGTAAAATTGTGCCTGAACTGGGACAATACTCATCAACTTGAAAAGGTGCAGGATTTACATTTTATAAGCAAGAACTGTTTCTGAATCACAGTGTGACTTATCATGGTCATTATCTGCCACCAACTTGTGCCACCCAACAGTTGGTTACCTTACAAATATAAGCACAGTTAGAAAACTACTTACACCAGCTGTCTTTAAGATGGGATGAATTGTCTTTTTCATGTGCCCCTCTTTGGTGATTGTGCAGACTAGTTAAATCTGGCAATGTGTCTAATGCTATCTGAATAAAATGCAATGCCACAGACAAAAACTTTCTGAGGAGTCTGTTAAATACTGTCTGAGTGTTTTGTTCTCATTTTTCATTACTGAATTTAATCACCGTATCTTTTCCCAAATCCTTAAGTTTTAAAATAAAAATTTCTAGGATATACTAAAATCTGCTAAAAATTCTTAGAATAGTCTCTTATCCCATGATCCTGCCCTCTAAGAACTACAAACTCTGGTATTTGCACTATTTAGAACTGAGGCCAATTTTGCTTTTTGAAATAGTCCAAAGTAAATGTGCCATGCTGAAACCATATGACAAAGTGAACACAGCCTGTACTGGCAAGGAAGATCTGTGAATTCCTAATGTCTGAAGAAATGTGCTAATAAACAGTGCTATCATTATTACTTGCAGGTTGCTCCAGAGGCCCTTTCACATTCTACAGTAGAGCACTGGGTTGCAAAAGAGGTGTTATCTTCTGCTTTTGAACCATTTCTGGTGTCCTCCAGACCTGGCCAGTTGTGATTGGTAGCTCCTGACTATACTCTGGTGCTCATGTACAGCTGGTAGAATCAGAAAGCTGAATAATCAGTATAGAAATCTGTGTTTCTTGAATAAACATTAAAACCCCACAAATCACCTGCTAATATTTACCTGCACAAATGCCACTCCTGTCATCAATATTACCAGTGACAGCCACTGGTATACACCCAGTTTCTTGCTCAACATGGACACAGAAAACAATGCTGTGGTGAGAATTTTCAGTTGATACGTAACCTAGAAGAACCAGAAACAGTTACTACTACTACCCCATAATTCATGGGGGTTTTTTGAAACTTACAGAGAGTTCCAAATATGCAATACCTGGTATGTGGCTGCATCTAGGTTTGACAATGCTACATACAGCAAGTTGTTCTGAAGAGTGTAAATTCCTGAAGGAATAGCAAGTTTAAGAGTTTCCATGGGTTTGTTAAGGATCTCGTCATGTAGCACTCTGTTCAGAGTCCGTAAATTGCATTCTACCCAAAGAAACAGTAAAAGAAATAGATATTCACTAAAAGGAAAGAGTGGGGAATGAAAGAGAAACAGCAATATTCTGTTCTTAAACTGTTGCCCCTTTTTATAGCTATCGCTAGCTATGCCAAGACCTGAAAATACTATGTTTGACTTTAACGTTTTGTATATGTAAGGAAAAATGGCTGCAAGTATCTTCTTACAGCCTGAAGTATCAGAATGAAAACAATTATTCAAAATAATTTGAGATAAACTTATTGAAACCATATCAATAACTTAAGATAATATATCAAAGAGTACCACCTAAAAGTCCATATGTAGAATCCTACAGTCATCAATATTTATGCATAGACAATGACATTTTTAAGCTGTTGAAAATCAAATAGAAACCAGATAAATTCAGTTTAAAATGTACAGAATAAGAACTGGCGTAAATGTGAATACAGTTTTCTTTTTTTTAGCTGAGAACTATGATTCTTCCTGTAACAATGAAATTGCTTCTTCCGTTCTGCATCTACTGTTTATCACAGGTTTCTATTATCATTCATGCTTTGGACACACTTAAAGCTTTTAGTTTTTAGCTACTTCTACATATGGATTTCTTAAAATGCCTGAGCAAATGCAAAATTTGAGATGTTAGCATAAAATTTATTCTTGCACTCCTCAGTATCCAAATTCTCTTAAGTAAATATACAGCATAATTATTGTCTTTCCAAGACTGTTTCTTACACAAGGAGAAGGGAAATGCTTTGTTGTATGCCTGTACTCACATGGCTGCTTTGCAGTTGCCACTACAATACAGCATATTGATTAGGAAAATTACTTGGTGCAAAATTTGACACATACTGCTGTCTTTGTAGACTAATAGAACACAGGCCAAAATCTTCAGAAGTTCAGCAATAACTACTGCAGTAGAGGATAAGTAACGAGGTCCTTCTTCTTTCAGTGTCCGAGAATAGCGCATGGTCAACACTAAACTGGTGGTCTGAAAAACCAGGATGCCCAAGGAAAGGTACTTTAAATTAGCAGACATTTCTTGACTTTTTTCTTTCTGAAACAGAAAAACAGAAACGAACCCAAAGGTAATATTGCAGATATTGGGAATCACAGATTTCTTTATGTAGGTGAAGGCTCACAAGGTATTTTCAAGCTGAAGGTGTTTTCTGCTGTGGTACAGCACAATGCCCAGTACTCCTGCTGCAAGGAGCTGTTCCCAGACTGAAGAGTTTTTCCCACTCTTCCACCTCTCGCAAGTTTGTCAGGTTGCAGTCTCTGCCTTGCCAGGCAGCACCGTCCCAGCAAAAGACGGTGAGGGTTGGGCTGCTTTAAATAAGAATGAGAGGCATGCCTGGCAATGAAGGGGGAGTTGTGGGAAAGCTGAGTTGGAGAGGAAGACATGGTATGGAGGGGCTGCAGGGGAGGCTGCTGCTTATCCTGCTAATTATCCTGCTCAAAAAAAATTCATTGACTATAGATGACTAGGTGACTGCAACTGCTTACTCAGACTGCACTGACTACCACAAACCTTATGTTAGTAAAGCTGTACCATCCTCCTCTCTACTAGGAACTTCCACCAAGTTGATGCAGTTTTCTTTACAATTTGTCATCAATTTAAAGGATTAACTTATCGCAGAAGACTAATAGAGACAGTAATTTTCATTTTGCAAGCAAAATATATGACAAGGAAATTTGAAAAAAGCTTGCTGCTACTGAGAATATCACATAATTTTTGCTATCCTTCATATAAAGAACTTCTATACACACAAACTAATGCTTGCTCTAAAAGATTACCTTCTGCTCCCTTCACTGCCCACTCATTCAGAAAAAGAGCCACTTTTTATAATGCTGAAGTTAAATCAATAACTAAGAGTTTACAACTATGTTTACAAGCAAAAGAAAAACAGTAACAAGCCAAGACAATGCACATGGTTCTCAATTTCAGAAGTCTAGACACTCACTGGGTGCATATGGCAGAGCTGTCCCTGTGTTTTACACCTGCAGGCACACAACTTCCGACTCATTAACTATCCAGCTCTGTTCACACTGCTCAAGGATGTGCTGGTACCTCTAAATATTCGTAGCTTGAACTGAAGCTGTTTCTTGCAGACTGCATTTCTCTAGCTCAAGATGCATTTTACTGCTGTTTTTGTAGACATTTGGAGAGCTGCACTCTTCAAGTATTTCTGACTTGCCTTTATCTTGTCTCTAAGCATTTATAGTTTTTCCCCAGTCAAGTATTCAAAGTCAAATTATTATCTATATGACACTGACACTTAAAAGACATTGAAGTAACCTGCAAATAGGTGTGAATTACCAACAGCCACGAAGATACGAAGTACACACTTGTATCCTACACAATAAAACTGTTTATCTCAAAAATCATGCCATTGTAAAAATATTTGTAAAAGCATACTGGCAAATAAGGAAGAAAAGGATGCCAGGATGCAGAAACTGAGGAAGAAACACACACGGGTTCCATTAAGGAATCTTAATAGGAGATACTTTTGTATGAACTACAATCTCATGTAACTTCTGAAGCAACTGCACTGAGCAACATGAATCACACAGAAATACAAAGTATGAAGGAGAAGAAAGCTGCAGACAATACTGAAGACTTGATGTTTTTTACTGGTTCTGGTGGAACAATCCATTACACGAGGATGTTAATTAATTAATTAATTAATGTGGAATTATGCATCCCCAACAACAAAACTGAGATGATCTGTTAGTTGAAGAACAACTTTGAAGAATAAATTTGCTACATCTGAGAACAAGGAAGAGAAAAAGAACAGTTCCTGCAAAGGGACAAAGAAGGGACATGCATGTTCAGAGACAATGCTTTCTGGAGAAATGCCAGCAACACAAAGAAGACAGAGGGACAAAAAGGTAAAGGAAAAAAAAAAAAACAACACTGAGAGAAGTATAAGAATTGAATTTCACTAAAAGGCTTGTCTATGATACTGGAGAAAAGTGACATTTGTGTGAGCCTGCCTGAACAAACAATTTCTTTCACCTTTTCCATCTACCTAATTTTTTAGAATTGAGACCTTAAAAACTGGAAATAAAGAGCAATATATTAAGATGAAAAACACTGAATTTCATAAAAGCACACATACAGATAAATAAGTTTTTAAACTTTTTGGTTTTCAGTTTTCAAAATGCTTCTGAACAAAATATAGATAACGGGAACACACATATCCCTCCTGACTCAGACCCAAACTTTTGCATTTTGTCTGCCTGTGAAGTGACAAAGTTCACATTAATTTTTTTGCTAAAATAAAAGCACCTATTTATGAAGCAGCTTAAAATGTAATTTTAAAAGTAAATCACTAGTGTGCTGTTCATGAGCAAGTACCAAAGCAATCAGCATGAAACTAAACCAAAAAGCACAACACTTTGATAAGCCCATCAGGAAAGCCATAAAGAACACAAACCACGTAATTATCTTGAACTTCTGTCTTGTCTTCCTCAGTAGTCATGAAAAAAAAGGGAACCCTCCTCAGACAGTGTATCTCAAAAAGGCAGCAGTAGCAGGAAATATTTCCTTACTGTAGTCACTAATGCAGTTTTGAAGTTTCAAAAGTTCACACAAAATGGAATCTAAGTATCCAGCGTGATGGCTGAAATAAGGGTGTTTGTTAAAAGTTGTCCTGTCACTGGTCAACAAGACAGGCTGGTAGACAGAAAGTGCATGAAGTTTTATGCTGGACTTACAAACTGGTTCACAGAGCAGGAACTAGAGTCCTGAAACATACATATGCCAACAATATAAATACTCTCTCTTAAGCACACAGAACATTTAATCAGCTCTCCTGGTCCCTTCTCCTTCTTTTGAAAGAGCTGCTTATCAGCCCATGGGCCTCTGTGCAAACTGGGGACGGACAATCCAGAAAAGGAGCAAAGTAGTGAACTTCAAACAGTTGGGGCTGTCTTCAACTGCAGTTTCACATCAGCTTTAGATTTACAGGTGACTACCAGAGGTGTAAGCACTCACTTGTAGTCATGAGCTCCTGCTACCCTCACAGCAACAGCCTGTGCAGCCACAGAACAAATGAACAGTTGTCTTCAGTAACAGCCCACCCTTGGATTGTCTTAAACCAATAAAGACACTGACGTTCCCAATGCATTTCCTGTACAGAGTTACAATATAGATTTCTTACTGGGCTTTGGATGCACTACTTGGTACTCTGAAGGATGCATCTGTTTGAAAATTCAGATTTAGGTTTGCTAATTCAAAGACTGGAAGGTGGGTGGACACATGAACTCTGTCTTTTGAACTGTATCTTACAGTGGGGTGCACTAAGGACCTGCACTTCCCTGACTATAATACTGAATAACCTATCTCAGGGACTAGGCTCATTACTCTTTTCTTCTGTTAGTTTATGTTAAAAAAAAAAGTCAGCCGCTTCTGCGTCATTTCTTCAGTAAGCAATGGACACACCCTGCAGCCACATGGAAGGCAGCCCTATACAGGAGCCAGCACGCAGGAAGCCAAGATGGGATTCGCAGCCCCGTAAAATTTGAATTCAGTACACACAGGTGGGTGAAATACAGGTGGAGTCTATGTGAAGAGCTGTTCTCCTTGAAAGTAAAAAGGAGAAGGATCCTGGAAAGGTTTCCAGAACACAAACCAAAGCAAAGCAGTCTATACAGGAAGTAATACTTTCAGCTCAAAGTGCCATACTGTGCAAAGTCTGAAAAATAACTCTTCAAAGGAAGCACATTTTTTAAAGTGGAAAATCACATATTTCCATCTCATAATATTAATTCAAAAATGAATACCTTTCTGACTTGCAGATTTTCGTCTCCCTTTGTAATACCTCCAACCCAGGCTAAAATTTAATAGTTTGCATTTTATTTTGTCCCTACGCTTTCCCTCCTAAAATGCTGGTAAATGCTAGTGTTTGCAGAGGAAATTAGGCCATAATCTATTTGACTTAATGAACAACACACCAAAACTCATTGATATTAATCAGGGTTTACTACAGAGCAGTAAGTTTACAGGACTTTTCTTAACCTTAAGATTTTGTCTTTTAAAGATCTGATGGTATAAACTTCTGAGTTTTTTCAGCTGCTAAGTATCTACCATTACAAACTTCTGTACAAAATTAAGGCAGAGTCTTGAGTTTGTAGAAGGACTCAAAATCTGACAGAATTACAGGGAGTATCAGAGAAAACTTGCAAGAAAAACTCCAAGCACTTGACACTATCTGAGGTAAATGACAGACCAAAAAAAGAAAAACTAACAATAAATTCCAGCAAGTCTCGTAACAAAAATGCAGGTTAAATTCACCAAGAGATTTGACAAAAATAACCTCTACTGGAAACTATTTCTTTACTCCTCCATACTCTGTCACAAGTAGAGTTTAATTTAAAAAAAGAAAAAAAGTAACAACTATCATGCTCCAAATCTTCACAATGATGTCATGATATGAATTAAATTCCTTCCAGCCTAGCTGTGAAATGTTTCCACTGCTGACAGTCTTTTAGAGTAAAAAAGCCAAGTTACAGGAGTTCTTTTTCTTAGCTCTTATTCCATTTTATGACTATTCAGTTTAACATTGCTTAACCAAATAAAAGGCATTTGTGTATTAGTCAAAATGTAAAGCCCAACACAGAAGTAGACAACCAGCCTCTCAAAACTGCCAAAGGCAAAGTTTAAATTTTCTGTGCCACTACACCAAATTCTCTATATGGGATCTGCTGGAAAATAGACTGAGTCTGCCTTGTGGAAAGTAAAGTACACTGTGTCATCCCAGTGGTACAGATACAGACTTCCTGGGCATTTGCTTGGGAATCAGGATAACAGATTACAGAAACAGGATGGTGCTCTCAGATTTCTCCAGTGAAAGATGAACCTAGTGCTGATGCTACACCTATACAAATATAGTAAGCCGTCAACAAAGGAAAAAGCACAATTGGAAGGTGAAGTAAGAGCTAACTCACAGAACTTGAAGAACCTATTTTTACAAGGCTTCTTTCAATGCTTTTCATACTTTCTACATGCATTTCCCTCTTCCCTGTGCTGGGTAACACACAAGTAACATGTCATTTTCTGCAACACAATGACTTTCCTCAGAGGAAAGTTCTATTCCATAAATACTCTTTCTTTTTGGAGTGAATATAGATTTGTATTTACCAGAAGTAGTATCTAATACAACAAATATTTTAAGTATAGAAACAAATGGAAGGAAGGAACCTCATAATGTTCAACAAGGCCAAGTGCAAGGGCCTGAATGTGGGCTGGGGTAAATCAGGAACAGGCTGCCCAGAGAACTGGAGAAAGTCTGTCACTGTAAGTGTTCAAGGACAGGTTGGACAGGTTTTGAGCAATGTGGTCTAGTGGAAGGTGTCCCTGACCACGGCAGGGGGTTGGAAACAGATGATCTTTAAGGTCCCTTCCAACCCAAACCATTCTATGATTTTATGACAAATATCCCACATGGTGCAGAGGGCGCACAGACCTCTCGAAATCTAGTTAAGTGCTGCTGAACTGGGGCCTGAAGTAGATTTTACATACATACAAATAATTTAACTGCTATATTTGGACTGCTATATTTAACAATACATTTCTTTCTCCTCTCACCACCACAAGATGTAATCTGTCATGTCACTGTAATTTTAATAAGGCACGTCCTAAATATTTCTAATAATCTTAAACCTTGCATTTATCACTTTAAAATGTCACTATGTTTTCCATTTTCCTCATACTGTAAACAGGTTTCTTTTTTGTTCCCTCCCTTAAGCTATCTACAGTTGCAGACATTCCTCCCCAAATACATGGCACTTTTCAACTAAATCACTGCAAATCACATCATCATTTTAAAACTTACCTTGTTCTTTCTTTTGGTTTCCAGTTTCTTACTCATTTTTCTTGCTGGAGACATTATAAAGTGCACTAAGGACACTATGAAAAAAACCAAAACTGTGTTTCTCTTAGAGTTTGTACACTTCTTCAGAAGTGTGGTTAAAAGCAAATCCTCTAACAAAGCTTTTTCCTTACTCTTCTAGCAGAAACTGAGGAACAAAGATTTTTTTCACATGAAGGTTTCCTTCAGGCAGTATTTCCAATTTCTCCATTTACATAAAAAAAATCTTAACTGGTGAAATGAATTAAAAATATAACTGCATTCAAGTAATATTTTAAAGACAAAGATATCAAGTAGAACGCAGAAGATCACTGGTGGACCTTGCTCCTGCAACGTCATCTTGCTCCCTAGGCATAACCATATCTCATGTACTGGTTTTGGCTGGGGTAGAGTTCATTTTCTTCACAGTAGCTGATAGGGAGCTGTGTTTGGGATTTGTGCTGAAAAGTGTCGATAGCACAGGGATGTTTTCATTATTGCTGAGCAGGACTTACTCTTTTCTGCCTTTTCTACCCCACCAGTGAGGAGGCTGGGAATGCACAAGAAGCTGGGAGGAGCACAGCCAGGAGACCACAGGGATACCCCAGACCATACAGAGTCATGCTCAGTACATAAAGCTGGGAGAAGAAGAAGGAAGGAGGGGAGGCTCAGAGTGATGCTGTTTGTCTTCCCCTGTCCACTGTTCCACGTGATGGAGCCCTGCTTTCCTGGAGATGGCTGAATACCTGCCTGCCCATGGAATGTGGTAAAAGAATTCTTTGGCTTGCTTTGCTTGCATGTGCAGCTTTTGCTTTACCTACTAAACTGTCTATGTCTCAACTCACAAGTTTTCCACTTTTACCGGTCTGATTGTCTCTCCCATCCCACCAGGGGGGAGTGAGCAAGTGGCTGTGTGGTGCTTAGTTGCCAGCTGGGGTTAAGCCACAACTCTTGGCCATTTTAAAATCATGAAGATGGTTTTCAAAACTGGCAAGTGCACTTAAGTACAGAGCAGTTACACATTAAATGGTAACCATTAAAGATCAACCAATGATTGCTCCAAAACCTTGGCTTCTGCCAAAGATAGTGGAGGCTGTATCAGTGATTCACCAGCCATATATCACTCAACCAGGAAATTCCATCACTGCCAAGTCTAACAAAGGGAATGCAATTACATATTAACTATTAACTAAAGTCTAATTTCAGAGAATGTCATAAATTGCTTGGGACTCAGGTAAAGTTTTCTTATATGTTGACAGAAAACTGAGCAGAAAGGGAACTTGGATGAGTGTTTTCATGAGCTCCCAAAGGTTTTCTGTTTGTTTCTTTCTTTCATTTGTTGAAAAAAAAGTACCATTCTAATCTATGTATCAGGCAGGAAGAGTAAAGCATTGTGAATCTTAAAGTGTGAAATTTGTGGCTAAATGTTCTTTAAGCCCACCACCTTTATCCTTTACACCAAACCTAAGAATCCAGACATCATATTTTTTGACTGATGAAAATTTGGTTTGATGAATATTATACAAATCACACACCAAGTATAAATATTCAGCATTCAGGAAATTCAGGCCCTCATTGAGCTAAATGCTAACACCAGCATTTCTTATAAGAGGAAGACTTCAACTCTGCCCAGTAGTGCAATAGTTTTATGTTGACATAACAGTCATTAAGCCAAACTCTGCCTGCCAGCGCAGAAATTTGATACAAGCTTCCTGAACAGCCTCTCATTTTCACACAGTACATACACTGTACTCATTGTATAGATCACAGTATAGATAGATCCCAGCAGCCACATTCAGACTCTGGGAGCAAGGAGCCATTCAGTTCTCAGTTTTAATTCAAATAACCACCCCTCCTCAAGCACACAGGACTGCAAGGCCACGAACCAAAGGACTGCTGGAATGCAGCTCCTGCAGATGTATCAAGTCAATGAAGGAGCTTGATTTAAGGTGCTGAAAGACTGAACATTGAGTCCAGCTGGGGTTCAGCTACAGCTTACACTTAAGCTATTTATGAATTACAAACCAAGTCCGGGTGCTTAAGGCAATACAGTGTGTCAAACACCTCAGTCAAGGTGGCCTACTTGGAGTAGAGTAACACAAAGTAGATCCTATAGTGAAAATCAACCTGTAGGCACTTTAATTACAAATAAAATTAGACAGCTGTACAGCACTGAAGGGATATAAATATAAGACAAGGTTCAGAAATCCAGTGGCAAAATCCTGAATTCTTAACTGTCTGACATTATCATGCCAGATCCTAAGAAGTACAGATGTTAAGAATCTCTCCTCCCCTCTAGAGACATCCTCCATTGACGTGATCCAGCTGTGCAGCCTCCTGAGCTCCAGCAAAAACACAGAGCCTGCACAAGCAGCATGAATATGGTATGAACTGAAGTAACCACTGAAGAATAAGCCCAGCTAGCAAGCAAATCAAGAACAATATGGGAGGAATAACTGTGTCTAGCAAGCCTGTCCCAAAGGTAAGTATGTGTTGTCCTCCCTTAACACTGCCAACTTCTGAACTGTTTTGAGGGGATGTGTGACTTGAATTCCACAGGTACCTGGCTCAGATGATCTCTGCCTTTTTCTTGTTATTGCAAACAGTAGCATAACCAGAATAAGGAATTAGGCTGTGTAGGCAGCCTGTAGGATTGTTAAAGGCAGAGTTACTCCTAACAATACATTGCTCTAAAGAAAGCAAATTTATACTTACTAGAACCAGTCTTTCCCCAAACCAGTATTTTTGCTACACGTTACTCCTACCAACCAGAACATCATACATCCCAAACCAATGGATCTTTATCTCCCAGAACTGTGAATTTCAATCACAAGTTCTTCTCACAATGCCTAACAATGTGCAAGGGAATCATGAACTACAGTATCCAGAGGGAGAGGTTATAATAAATCACTTTCTCCACAACTATCACCTCCCTCAAACTCACCCTGCAGCCTTTAGCTCAACTCAGTGTGCACACTGTTAAGTCAAGTGTAATGCCTATGGAGAGAGGCAATCCCACAGATTTCAGGAAAAGCAGTCCATCACCTAATGTTAATTCTAAGACCCACTCTGTCATTCTGCACATACATTCTCTGAAAAGCAAAGGTTGTCTTAGATCCCAGTCCTCCTGTGTAGAGGCCACCATGAAAAATAACACTTCCCACTGTGGTGCTCACTCAGTTTTAGAAAGGTTTGTTGCATATGTTCTTTATGTTCCACATAACACACCCGTCTGTTCCCAAAAGCTGTGTCAGTCTTCTCCACCCAGTCATTCCTTTAAAATATTTTATCTGAATCCAAGTCTTCCTCACTCTGGCTTAAAACATAGTATATAGGATTTAATAAAATGAAACAACTTGGTATGCTTTCTGATAACTATCTTTTACCTTTCAGTTTATTCCATAATATGCATTATTACATTTTTAATCTCTATATTCTCTGAGTTTCTGCTTAATCCATAACTACTGTACTGCTAGAGGGTTTCTCATTTCAAAAACTTGGTATAAAATTGTGATACCATGCAAATACTTGTAAAATGAGCATTTCCGTGAACTTTACATGAGCACCTCATCACGCATAGTGAGCATCTTCTCAGCAGAGCACCAGCAAGGGAGTCACAACCTCAGCAGCACTGACACAGCTCTGGCCAGATCCGTGCCCCTTCCCAACTTCACACGCAGCCGCTTCCCCACAACAACTTTAACTTCACCTTCTCCTGCCTCTTCCCTAAACCGCTCCATTTCCAGACATTTCTCCCGGTGATTCTTCAATCCCACCCTTTCCCCTCCCCAGCCAGCTCCCACAGACCCGCTTCCCGCCCCACCCACCAGCCCCAAGCGTCTCCCCCGCCACAGGCCTCCCTCAGGCTCCCCCCTCACGCACAGCCCCGCACCGCTCCCCGCGGGGCGGCCCCGGCCGGGCTCTGCTCCCACCTGCGCGCCCGCCCGGCGGCCCCGCTCGCCCCTCACCGCCGGCCCTGCTCGGCTCGCTCCGGCTCCCGGTGCTTCCGGGAGCCGCGGTCCCGTCCCGCAAAGGCTCCGGCTGCAGCCGAGCCCCGCCCGCTCCGTTCCCAGGGCCGCGGCTGCAGCGAGAGCCGGCAGCGGCCGGGCGGGCCCCGGGCCGGGCCCCGGGCAGGGCTCGGCGGGGCCGCCGCATGAGGGGCAGCGGCGCGGGGCGCGGGCGGCTCCCGGAGCCTGCAACCCCTTCCGCGCCGAGAGCGGCCCGGGCCGCCTTCCGCCCAAACCGTGAACGGGCAACTTCGGCAGCCACTGACACGAGCGTTTTGTATGAAACCCATGACAATTTATTAGAGAATGGCAGGGCTGGTTCTAATTAAGGTACGGACCTCTCCAATAGAACATTACTGTGTTGTCCGAAGAAACAAATTGTTCACCAAATTTTGAAGATCGTATATAGGCATAATTTTATGCTTCAATTACACGTTGATTTACCGATGGTTGGCAAAGGGTAGTGCTGTACATAAAAACAGGGTGAAATCCTGTCCCCGCAGAAGTTGGTAGCAGAACTTGAATGGAAACCTCTCCCACGAATTACAATTGTAAACCGTGACAGAAAAGCACACTACTGATAATGGTAACTGTAAGAGCAGGCACACGTTCAGTAAGACATTCATTAGAAGTATGCTTTAGGTGAATGCGCTTTGTTAACACCAAACAGAAGGTGGCTCTGAGAGCTCTGAAAGAGTTTACTGCAAGGTCTGGAAACCTGAACTCAAAAATGGGCTGTGGTATTTCAGCGACCACACTGATGTACCTGCTTGCAGATGTATGCAGCACTCATGAAATTAAACTTTCAGATATATGAGGTATAACGCGTTAGACTAAATACTTGAAAAAAGGAGTCAAGAAGTTACGAGTTTTATTAATTTAATTTTCTACTCCTTCTAAAGAAAAAGGCTTTATTTTTCAGCAGATTTTAGTTTATCAGCCTAAGCTGGGGTACATTTGCCTCATATGCTTCTCTACAGAATTCCAGGTATGTGCAGTTGGTTTAAATGGAGTTCATCGTGTCTTTGCTCTGAGCTGTTTCACTTTTCTAATAATTAAACTTTAATTAACCCAAAAAAATTTCCGTTCTGTGGAGTTTTTTTGGTTTTTTGCTTTTTTTTTTTTTTTTTTTTTTTTGTGTTTGGTTTTTATTTTTTTGTTTTGGTTTGGTTTTTGTTTTTTTTTTTCGTTGTTGTTGGTTTTTTGGGGGGGTGGGGTTTTTTTTGTTTTTCTTTTTTGTTTTGGTTTTTTTTCTTTACAATCTCCATTTTGAATTTGCATTTGATTACAGAAGACTAAAACCAATACTCTGATACTACTTCAGCATCTTTTCTTCTGTCCCATGGAGAACTGCTTATTAGATGCTTACATTAGCCTTGTTTTATGCGATGATTACGAGGCACGGTGCTCAGTTTGCATGTATAACAATTTATTACACCTTGTCTGCTTTGGTTAATAACCAAATATTTTTTAAGTATTCATTTGTCACACCAATCATTTCAGGTAGGTGTTCATTGCATTCACTATTGGATAAAAAGAAATCATATAGGTAGGGTACAATATGCTCTCTTAAAATGATGCCTAAAACACTGACACAGCTAATGATATCTACTAATGACTAAAACCAGAGGTAAACTAATGAGAGGCATGACATACCAGCTAGACATGCAACATAACAGCCAAGTAGCATCTGCCAATTTGGCTTAAGGGTATTTTTTTCTTACATTCAGTAATCTAATAATACGGAATATAATCCGTGTTTAGGATGTCAAGTAACCCTTCAGAAGTTCATATAGACCATTTTGACACAGCAGCAGAGAGAGCAAAGGCACTCAAGACACTGAATAACATCAGGAGTTGAGGAGTGGAGTGCTTCCCAGCAGAGCTCTGTAAAAAAAAAAAGAGACATTTGATAAACCCATTCCTAATTAGTTCTCTTTTTCACTATTATAAAAGCGTAGAAATTTTCAGAAAAATCTTTTTCTATTAGCCCCTTCTATTATGTAGACACTTCTGATGTGAAAAGATCACGTGCCACATTTATATCAACAGGTGTCTTTCAGTGATAATCAGGGTCAAAAGTATAAAGCACCTATGTGGTCCCACTTCTCTTCATTTTTGTTAAGACTATTTCATTTATTATTTTGCACACGTGTTCTCAAATATTTATTCATATGTAGGAAATGTGACAGATTTCAGTGTTCTGTGACATGTATAGGAAGAAAACAGTAGAAACTACGAAGAGGAAAAGTTCTTACCACTTGACTGCCGCCTGAGTAAGGTGATTGCTGAAAACAAACAAACAAATACATTTATAGAGGTGTTCCCAGCCAATGGTTTTGAACACAGTTTTTTTCCTATGATCAATATTTTAATAGCTTAACCCACAGCATGATTTTAAGTTGTTTAAGAGGAAAGTTGAACTAATATTAATACAGAATGTTCTCTTTAGACCAATTCGTCCCAAAATTGCTCTTTCCACCACCCAGGTTCTTTGTTTACTAAGCAAAAAAGATGAAAGTGCTGTGATGAAAGTATTCTTACCGGTTTCCCAGAGTAAGTGCTTCCTGAGCCAGCGCCACCCTGTGAAATAATTATGAACTATTTAATTTTGTCATACAAGACTGCAGTGAACAGTGTCCAAAGAGCACAGAGCAGCTTGAAAATGCCCTGGTTATTAGTGGGTCTGGTAGTGATTTTGATTTTACCATTTTCACTGCACTTTCTCCCCCTACTTTAATTGCATGTCTCAAGTAAGCACAGCTGTGTCCTTTTTATTGTATGAACAGTTTCAGAGTAATGGGTCAAAGCAATTTGTCTTGTCTGAACTACAGAGTTGGAAACTGAATCAATTGCCCCGATATTTAAATGCATCATTCTTATTAGAATGACCCAAGCATGTTCCTATGAGTAAGTAACAGAGTATATCAAAACTGTGCTGTGGGAGGAATAAATGCTGCCTCATCCTAAGGTTCAAGTTTGAACAAAATATACCAATTTTTATTGGTGATTTTTCTCAGACATTTACCATTGTAACATAATTTTAAATTTCACCTTCATTATTGTTACCTATCTTAAAACCCAATATCCTCATTTCTAACTTGGTTGCAGAATACTGAAAGAAAAATATCCTTACTGGCTTTCCTTGATGACTGCCTCCTGAGGAAGAGGAACCCTGGAAAAAAATACCTGGTTTTGACTCTAAGTCTATTTGTGCTTAAATATTCTTGCTATCTGGAATAAAAGACCACAGAAGAATGAACACTGTTTTGTATCCAGTCATCCAAAAATCCCAGGCCAAACCTTATCTGAAATACAAATATTTAATATCTTTCTGAGTATTCTTTCAAATGTTGTATTTGACAATTTAATACAAAATTCCCAAGAGGAAAGAACTGCTTTGTAGTTGTGTTTAATATATGGAATGGAAAAAATAACAAGATCCAATTAAACAATAATTCATCTGGTATCAGTCTATGGTTACATTTGGGAAAAAAAGGGCACCACCAACAAAAAAAGGCAAATGTTAAGAGTCCTTTACTCTACAGCTCCTACTTAAAGAAAACTCTAATAAGAAAGGTAGTTGAAAATAAAAGTGGATACAGAATAATTAGATGTTCTGAAAGCATCTTATTCAGTATTCTGGTGAAGTGGCTCTGCTTACTTGAATGGCATTGCCAACAGGAAATGTTACAAGCATTAAGTCTTTAAGAAATGCCATCAAATAGGTACAGAAAATGTCTCACCTTTAGGATTCATGTATTAGAAAATGTAACATTTATAGCCACTTTTTAATAAAAAGTACATCTTCTTTTCTATAAGAGATAAGCTAAAATATTTGTATCTCCTGCCATTGAATGACAAGAGCAAGGTCCAAATTACATAGTAAAAGTAGTAGTCTGAAATGGTAGAAGTTGAAAATATGCATAGTTAAATGGCAACTATTATTTCCCTTGAAAATGAAGTGTTTTCTTCAAAGCAAGACAGAAACACTTAAGACCAATGCATCCAAAATCAATGAAAAACTGAGCTCTGAGCACGAAGTGTATGATTATTTTGAATTTGAATAGAAATAGCTGTTCAGAAGTTCCTTACACACACACACACACACAGACATAGACAAATAAAAATCCAGTGGTCTCATTCTGTGATTACTAGAAGTTCAGCTACATAGTAAAGTGCTGTCTCAAAGCCATGAACTGTATGAAAATAAATATTGCGTTTGCATTTGTTGAGACTATCCCAGAGAAGTAAATCATGTGACACTCTTTGCATATTAAAGTAATTCTCAGAAAACTGTCTAGTCCATAACTAACTAGATATAGGTTTTTTAACGGGCGTATAAGAAAAAAGAAAGGTAAATTTGATTGGTTTGTACTTACTGGTTTACCATGTGGTCGGCCTCCAGAAGGTCTGCCTCCCTGTGAGAAGACAATCAAACTTGTATTAACTGAATGAAAGATCTTCTATCACTGTCTTGAGACAATTTCTGCAGTACTTAGGACAAGCTTATTTGGGTGTTCTTTGAACAGAAAAAAGTAAATGAGGTACCTAAAATTTACACTCTGTACTACACACCACAACAATGGCAATTTGAATCAAGAAAGCAGTGTTATGAAATAGAGCCTGGCAACTACAGTATGTTCAGAGGAATGTTTTACACAGAGCAGTAACTCTACTATAGAGTAATTTTAACCAAATTTTTTATTCACCTTACTGAAACGACTCCGATCTGTATAACCTCCACTGTTTAAACTTATTAAAAGGGCCAAATTAGTGCATCTTTCAGCATCAACTAACTGACCTGATCGAGAAGGTATGTTAGGGAAGAGTTAGGAGTGATGGGATGGAAAGAGAATATACTCACCTGCCCACCATACTGGCTGCTTCCTGAGGGATAAAATCCCTATTAAAAAAATTACAGAAAATAAACAGCAGTTATTTTTTTTTTCTGGGCAGAATGGAACATCACAGGACTCTTGACATGAGATCTCAGTAATAATCTGGAAAGTATATTAATCTAAAAAGATGTAGTGAAAGACTTCTGACTTAATGCCTCTAAGTTCCTCAACAGCTGAAAGTAGTAAACTGGACAAACAGGCACAAAACACCTGCTAAGACTGTTCTGTTACATAAATAAATGGATCACAAGAGTCTTACATATAGCTCTGTTAAAGAGAAAAAAATAATCGACTTTATTTGTGATTTTTTGGTATGTCAGACATGTTCAGAGAGCATCGTGTATTATTGTAAAAACATTGTTATTATTACCAAAGAGATAATTTGGGAAAAAAATTGATTTGCAGCTGTTAAAAATCCTCTCTGTTCTACATAAGATTTTTTTTTATAAGATCTTTTTAATAGAGTGATACTGAACTCCAATGCTTGCCAGTGGAGTAAAGAGAAATTATTTGTTTTAGTATGGTAGAGTGAGACATTGCAAACACAGTAATACTAATGAAAAATAAGCTCCATCTTATGAATTAGTCATCCATTTCATCTGTCAGCTATTTGCACTAGTAACATTTCTGAATCAGTGGCAAACAGTCTGCATATGGCACATGCTTAACAGGAAGACTTGAGTTGAAGCTGAAGAAGAAAGTAGTATTATTGCCTGCAACACACCAGAATTTATATTTTTAAAGCAGTATCTACTGCTATATTTTGTCTCAAATTTTCCAAGTATTTCATGTAAACATAAAAAGGGTTAATTAAAATAATCACTTGAGATAAGAGGCATTCTGACATAAAACAACTAGAATTATGATCTATGGAATTTCTTTAAATGGAAATTTGTTTGTGCTACTCCATTTCAGCTACCGAGCAACAGTCCCTGTTTTCAAATATTTATTAAGAGGCAAACGACTCTAAAAAACTGTCAGTAATTGCACTGCATGATATTTTTCATTTAATAAATTGCAAGTAGAAAGATCTTGAAAACAAAGAAAAGTAGCTTGCCTGTCCGCCATACTGATTGCTTCCAGAATATGAGCCCTGTAAAAAGAATGCAAAATTTTGATAAATACTTTTTTTAATAGCATCAAAAATTTTAAATGGCAAAAAAAAAAAAAAAAAAAAAATCCTGGACCTCATATAAATCATACTGAGGAGACTGATAGTAAGTAAGAAAGCTTCTATAATTACAGAGTAAAATTTTGGCTCTTGTATGTAGAAGAATATAACTGAAATGACTAGAGTGATTGAATAAAAGCTCCATGCACTCCTGGAATTATTGTACCTATCTCTGTGACTAAACTGAACGCAATATTTAATGGCTTCTGGGCAAATATGACACCTGAGCCATGTTTATTCCTGAGGAACTAATGTGTGTAAATGTTAGAGACAAACTGCCTACCTGTCCACCATGGTAATTGGTTCCTGTGAAAGAGCCCTGTATTCAACAGAAACAGCAATGTTTACTCTGTATTAACTTCAATATCACAAGAGGAAAACCAAGAGAACATATTGACCTATGGCAATGATCAAGTCATTCACACTGATTACTATTCTGATTCATCTTGACTTGTATGTAAAGTAATATATATGTGTGTATATATAATGTATATATAAATTATTATTATTATAATTTCTATTTATATAAATTCTAATTTATATGTTGTTTTCAGCACTTTTGAGTCTCAGAATTGGCATGTATTCCATGAGTTGTATTACTTGGGCATGTCATTTTGCTTGATTACACAGACCAAGAAAGAGAAGTAGTCATCCAAGCAATTTTGACTGTACTGAAAAAACAGGTAACTGAACCCTCCTTTGGAGGTAAATTAACTTGATCTCAGCAAAACAGTGGGGGGATTTTGTATGTTTGGGGTTTTTTGTTTTTTTTTCAGGAATTTACAAAGAAATAGGAAATATACTAATTAGACAGAAAAATGGAAATAGCTTTAACTTTTCCAAATGTGTTGCTCTGCTCCATTCTGAAAGCATTTGGAGCCAAGATTTTAGATCTAAGTTTCACTAGTTTAATCATACTGTTAATAACTATCATAACAGCAAAGTCCAAAACCCAACAGGTCTGCTATGAGATATTTGGGAAACAGATTCTTAAAAAAGTCCCAGGCCTGTCTTACAAACTGAGTAGCTAGTTTTGAATACAATACTATGGTTGCAAGTCATTTAATATTTTTGTCTTTAGCAGATTCAAAATTGCTTATTTTAGCATAATGTGGAAAAAGCTTTCATCATACACAGAACTTCACAGACAGAATTACTTCAAGAAATGGAGTTCCTTGGGAATTTTCCAGTATGTGTACATACTATGAGAAATATATAAAGACAAAGAATACTTACTGAACCTCCACCGGGGCACACACACCCACCCTGTACAAAACACAACCAAACTTACTTTCCTGGATCTATGATTGGAATAGGCCTCTGAATTAGTTACAACTCACATTCTGCTACTGTAAGAAAATGGACTATAAAGCACTGCTCATAAACTTATCAAGCTCCACTTAAAAAGGTTCTTTCTCCCTTCGCTGCCCTTTTAGGCTAGCTGTGCACTTACTGATCAAGTTTTTAAATAGAATCTTCTAATTTCTCATTTAAAATTTACAGTAAAAACCTACTCACCAAAAGGGTGAGTAAAAAATTCTGAATAGTAATACAGATTTTTTTTTTCTTCCCTTGAGGAGATCAGAGCACCTAGAATTTTGCCAAGGAAGTGGTCACAGCACCAAGCCTGTCAGAATTCAAGAAGCATTTGGACAATGCTCTCAGACACATGGTGTCATTCTTGGGTGTCCTGCATAGAGCCAGGAGCTGGACAGGATCCTGATGGATCCCTTCCAATTCAGCAAACTCTATGATTCTATGAATGCATACAGTGCTCTTTAGATGACTTCCAGTGGAGGCCTATTAGGTAACTTCTACTCTGATAAAGCTTAGGGAGAGGTGGCCAGGGGCTCACTATTTGGTGTCTCACTTTCCACATTCAATCTGAATGAAATGTGTGATGGGAAACAGTTCTTGTGAAGGAAAGTTACACAAAGCAATTTGTAAGTATATGACACTAGCAGAACTGAACAGTAGAGAGGAAAAAAGCTTACCTGTCCACCAGATTGTCTGACTCCTGAAGAAAAGCCCTGGAAAAGATTAGTAACTTAATTACTTCTGTGTTTCTGGGTAGCCTTTTCACTTGTTCTCTGTCGTTGTCAGTCTTTCAAATTGCTTGCATTTAAACATTGCACAAAAAATTGGCTTTCTTAAACCATGATACGTTGAAGAAACATTTCCATGCCACAGACCCCTGTATCATTTGCTCTTAACATGATCTGAAATACCAGACAGACTCCTACTCAGCAATCCTCAGTCAGTCTGGCTTAAAGCCATTCTATCTTACAATGTTCCTTTTTTGCAAAAAATATGGGTCTGTTTTCCTGATGAACTGTGTACCCAAACTGCAAATACCATGAAAGTAGAAGTTTTACCTGTCCACTGTACTGGCTGCTTCCTGAAGAAGCTATACCCTAAAGAAATGAGAAACCATTTATATTTGTTGCACATTCTTTAACTTATGACCTGCCACAGAAAAACACACTTTCATTTGTCTTCCATGGATTTAAGTGCCCCAGGGACATGAACATTTACTTTATAACAACACTGAAATCCACAGGCCTTTACAGTGGCTGCAGTTTAAACAGAACAATGATGTTTGAATCAAAGTCAGCTTCAGGCAGGTGTGAGTAGTGCTGCTGCCCTACTTTACAGCAGCCTTGTGTGTTTTGCTTATGTGAGTGGGCTGACACAGCAGAAAGTCAGATCTATTCTGCCTAAACACTGTTTTGGTGTAAGACACCCCTTCAAAAAATATTCTGTTTTTCACAAACCTCCCCCCCCAACCAGTGAACAATGGAAAAAACAACTCATAAACAGAAAAACAATTCTCACCTGTCCTCCATAATGGCTGCCACCTGGTAAAGATGGATCCTGAAGCAAAGGTGCCAATTATTTCTCAAATCAGAAAGCTTCTTAGAGAGCTTTTTAAAGAAACACTATTTTTGCCTCTTTTGCACAATGACAAATTACAGGAAGATAAACACTCAGCCTATTGCTTTATGTGTCACTCCATACTAGAGGCTATACCTCTAGGCAGCACTGGGAACCCTATCCCTCATCTTTCACTTCACAGGGGCATGGAACTCCTCTTAGCACTCCTCACCCTCTCCCCTCTTCCAATTAGAAACCATACTGCTTCTCAGACACCAACTCTGATTCTGCATTTTGCTGATGGAAATGAGGTAGAGAAGGGATAAATCTGCTTCCAGCCACTCCTTACTCTTAGAGCTAAGAAACCTTGACAACAGCAGGGCAGGTTGGAGGGTCGAACAAGATCAGAACTGCATTTAATACAACAGAAGCAGCAGATCTCCATAGTGTTTGTATTGCTTCAGATCATACCCCTTTAGATACCTATCTATTATCAGATGAACCGAGTTTTCACAGAATATTTTTTTCAGTCAATATAGAAGAAGCGATTTTTGATGTAGAAACTGTATGTTAGAATAAGAACTACACAGGAAGAGATTCTCACCTGTCCTCCATACTGGCTGCCTCCTGAAGAAGGTGACCCCTGAGCAAAAAAGAATCAAATGACCTCTATATCCATGTCATAGTACCCCTTTAAACCATGTTCCATAGGAAGGAGTAGCCAGTTTCTTTCACTGCAGAACTGTGAGTGTACCAAACCAGACTGTGCCAAAATGGGTGAAACTCATCTGCATTTACCATGATGCATGAGAAATTCCATCTTAAAAACTCTTCTGTGGCTTGGTATCACATACATTTATAACCATTATATACTAAGCAACAAATTAGATAAAAAATGGACAGAAACCTCCAAACCAAACCCCAATCTCCTTAAAATGTTCTTTTACACAGAGAACTACCAAATCTCTTTGATAAAGTAGCAAGGGAAGAATGCAAGGAAATACAATACAAGGGAAAAATACTCACCTGTCCACCATATTGGCTGCCTCCTGAGGAAGGTGAACCCTGAAAATAAACAAAAAGTGGAAACTGAAACTTTTTTATACCTATTTCATAGACTCATCGAATCATTTAATGAGGCTTTAAAAATTCTGGTTAGTTTCATTAAGTACTGATATATTTCAGAGGCATGATGTCTAGTCCTGCAAATTTCAGGAGTCAATTGAGTCAACCATATATTTCACATTCTATTTTTTCTTAGTCTTGGATAATGATCTTTATCTGAACTTGTTTTGTTTAATCACAGTAGCATCCAAACACTACAGAGTAAGATTTACTGAAAAGATTTTAGATTAAATTAAAGCTAAGACAGACAGACAGGTGGACAATAAATGAACTACAAAAATGGGGACTATTAATGCTTACTTGTCCACCATACTGGCTGCCTCCATAAGAAGATGACTCCTGGAAAAAAATTGATAACTAGTTATTTCTTAATATCTAATTACTGAAAAGAAGTGGCAAAGACATCTACATTTTGTTATTTGAATGTTTGTGTATAATTATCCCAGAATAAACTCTGTGGCTTTTGTCTTTCTTCAGTTCACAATATTATTACAGAGTATAGACCACTGTCAAATTTCTTGAGGTCCTTAATATGAGTCAAATATTTATAAAACAAATATATAATATAAAATATTAAAAAGTAAGAGCTTATGTGTCCTCCATACTGGCTAGCTCCAGAGGAATATGAATCCTGTAAAGAATACCAGATGAGTGAATTACCTGCAGTAGGATTTCCTTAAAGCAAAACATGATTCTGCCAGGACAACAGGAGCATGAGAGCAAGGTAAGAGTGAAGACAGGTGAGCAGGATTTTCAGAATGCTTTAATAACTATAATTTAAGTTGAGCATGGTAAATTGGGAAAATACCTGAGATCCTTAGCAAGGGTGGACAGCAAAGACCTAGTGCTTTGTTTGTATGACATGTTGGAAAGGTTAAAGTGCCATTCTTTCCAGTTCTTTCTCTGCTCATTTCTGGAGAGTGGCTTTTTTTTTTATTTGGAAAGCTGAATGCTGGGCCAGAGCTAGCAGTAAAATATTGGCTACCTAACAGGACTCTGAAAACCAAACTAAGAAAATTTACTGAAACTTCATACAATAAGAGGTCTCTTTAAAGAGGGGAGATTGTATTTGTTTTTCTTCATAGTGGAATTAGGTCAAATAGGAATAAAAAATGATGCGTTTTGATTCATTCTTTCCCCATGCGTATTTTTTTTGTGAGCTTCATTTTGCAAGTTTCCCAAAACAAGGGTGGTTTTTGCTAAAAAACCCATTGTTGTAATTTTTAGTCCATATCTAACCCAGTGATGAATTTCATTTCCTGAGCTTTTGCTCTTTTTACCCAGTTCCCATATAAAAACTGAACTTAATTGACTGAATGAATAACCATTGTTTTCAGAAGTGGCAAACTGTCTCTCCTTTTGGAATGAGTGCTTACTTGGCTATTGTACTGGCTGCCTCCAGAAGAAGATGAGTCCTGAGGAAAAAACCAAACAAACCAAAACAACCAGTTATTTTGGTCTAAAAGAAGTATTTTGAAGCAAAACTTCTCGAAAGATAGTAGTACATAAATACTAATACTAAACTTTCTTGCAGTAAATGATCTAAGAGGAATACAATCACATAAATCATTGTTCTTGGGGGCTATTTTTACATAATTCCAAGGAAGCCAATGGAATTGGCTCCCAAAGTAAATATTTATACTGGTATCTACCTGTGTTTGTGACAACATTTTTCATAGTAAGGCTTCTCTTTGAATGAAAACTGTTTCAAATGGAAAGAGAAACTGGGAGCGCTGCATGAATGTCATGTGTGTATTTTTTAGTTACAATTAAAAAGAATGTCCTGTGTGTATTTTTAATTGTACCTAAAGTAGGTTATTTTCACAAGTGTATGACTTCTATTAGGCACTGACTCTTTTTATCCTCTCTGGCCACTAAATTGATAAAGCAAACAGAGGACACACTTAAAAGCTAATGAACATTGCTTACATTTGCAGAGGAATCACTTCTGACTAAAGAAGAGGATCCACCCTAGAAAGGAAAAAAGAAAAGGAAAATTAGCCTTTGTCTTTGATCATAAACTAGAAATTAAACAAAACCTTAGAATGCCTGTTCTATGGCATTTCAAAGGAAGAATATCCCAGCCTGAAATGAATTACACTTACACTTATTTTTATCAATTTGCCAAGAGAGAAAAAACCCCTTTTTTTGGCCCAGAAGATCATAAATCATGAAGTATCATATTATATCTACGCATAACTCATTGCCTAGGATATAATAGTATTACCCAAGGTGCAGGAATGTCCTTTACATGCTACATGTTGATTGACCACATATGATCTGCCTTAGAAAGCAGGGATTACCCTGTTTCATAGTCCTTAAATAATTTCATATGGACTTAAAAGCACAAGTGAGAAGTAACTCAGTTTTTGGTTTTGTTTTAAATTTGGTGAACATTGATTTTTGATACAAATATTTGACTTGGTATTATTTTAGCTTCCTTTCATGATAGATCTTTTGTCAATCAATTCTGCTATTTAATGCAGTCTTTTGGGGTTTTTTTTGAGAAGAGGCACACATTTCTGTAAATACTGTATGGTAACTGACATCACTGCTCAGAGAATGCAACTCACTGCCAGCTTTGGGGCTTCCTGGCTTTTATAAGAAATAATGCAGCCAGCAGCAGTAGGGAAGTGATTGTCCCCCTATACTGAGGGGGGACTGATGAGGCTGCCACCTTGAATCCTCTGTTCGCTTTTGGGCCCCTCACTACAAGAAGGACATTGAGGTGTGGGATTGTGTCCAAAAATGGCAACGGAGCTGGTGAAGGGTCTGGAGTACAAGCTGTGTGAGGAGCAGCTGAAGGTGCTGGGGTTGTTTAGCCTGGACAAAAGGAGGCTCAGGAGGGACCTTATTGCTCTCTACAACTCCCTGAAAGGAGCTGTAGCCAGGTGGAGGTTGGTCCCTCTTTCAAGTAACAAGCAATAAAACAAGAGGAAAAGGCCTTGAGCTGCTCAAAGGGAGGCTTAGATTGGATTTCAAGAAACAATTTCTTCACTGAAAGGATTATCAAGCACTGAACAGGCTGCTGGGGAAGGGGCTGAGTCACCACCCCCAGAGGTATTTAAAAGACATGTACATGTGGCACTTAGGGACATGGTTTAGTGGTGACCTTGGCAGTGCTGAGTTAATGGTTGGACTCAAGGCATTTTCCAACCTAAATGATTCAATAATTCTGTAACAGTGAATCTTGGCATAATGAGAAAACTCCTACCATATCAGAAACATCTAAGTCACCAAAGGAACCATGAATATAAAATTAAGAGTACATTCAAATAAGTAAGTTGGAAATAAATAGGATCTTACATAATTTTCCAGTTAAATAGTTTAGTAAAAGAAAATGTATAATGAGCACTTACAGAACTTCCCCCAGAACAATCACATCCACCCTGTAAAGAATGCAGAAATTATTTAAGATATCAAGGGCACAGGACTGAAGTGGGTTCTAGTTACAACTCAAATTATTTCTACCATCCCAGGCATGCAAACCATAAAACTACATTCTTAACTGCCCAACTTCTAGAACTGAGTCTATTTCATCCAATGCTACTATTCCTGCAGTTATTGTTCTGAAGGGGCAACATACTGCTAATTTTTTTGTCTTCAAATTTTCTTACTTACAATTTTTATGATGTTAGAAACATTACTCATCAAAAGGATGAGTAAAAAATACTGAGTAGTACTACAGAAAGCAATTTTTTTTTCCTAAACAGGCCAGAGCACCTAGAGTACATGCAGTACTGTTTCATATTACAGATGGTACAGAAAACAGGTGACTTCTACTTTGATAAAACTGACTGTGAGATGGCCAGGAGTTCACCATTCAGTGTCTCACTTTCCACTTTCAATATGCATGAAATTTATTTAGCACCAAAGCAGCTACAGAAACTCAGATGCATGTGCCAAACAGTTACTACTGGCTACTCTGGCTTGCAGGATGTCCAAATGACACGGCAAGAGAAAATAATGTGTTGCTGAGGCTTTGGGCAAAAAGGACTGTGGTGAAGGGAAACAGTTCTTGTGAAGGAAGGATAAGAGAAATAAATTTGAGTGCCTGACACTAGCCCAGCTGAAGACTGTGAAAAAAGAAAATCATACCTGTCCACCATACTGGCTGCCTCCTGAGGAAGGTGAACCCTATAAATGTTACATTCTCATTTAAAAACTTTGACACGTGCATTTAAATACAAGGTATTGTCTTTTACTCTTTTAACTATGTTTCAAAAGATCTATCAGGTTGAGAATGCAGTTTTATCTATAGAAAGATTAATGAGGATAAAATAAACCACAGAGTAGTCTGGAAACTTAGGTATTACCAATCTGGTAATATTTTCTTGAAATATGTACATTGGGGGCAAAAATGCCTCACAATAACAACAAAGAAAAAAAAATTCCCACCTGCCCACCATACTGGCTGCTTCCAGATGAAGATGAGTCCTGAAAACAATAAAAATCACTTACTTATATTTAAAATATATAAATTAATGCCAAATATGTATTACTTTCATTTTTCCTGGTGTTAAAACATCAGTTAATACATGAATTGTATTTTGACTACTCTGCTTGCATTTGGACTTTTACATAGAGATATATAAGGAAGAATGAATCAATCTTGTTCACAGATTAAAAATTGCTGTAATACAATATGAGGCCTCAAACTTTTGTATGACAGGTACTTGAGGTCAAAAATATAAAGATTTAGTATTTACCTGTCCACTGGCATAGCTACCACTTTGAGAAGATGATCCCTGCAAAAAGAAGACCCAATTTATTTTTGTTTGAAATGGCTTCTGGAGAGCAAGACTGTTGTACACACACAATTTTTAATTTTTTTATTCAAACAGTTTGCAGTTTGATTTCACAAGACATGATGCCAGATGTCATGATATTCTGGGAAATAAATGGTTTGGTGTAATATACTCATTGGGATAATTTTTAAATAGTACAGCCATTTTGGAAGGGAACTGTAAATAATAAATAAAATAGATGCTTACATGTCCACCTGACTGGCTGCCTCCTGGGGAATAAAAATCCTGGAAAAATGTATTGAAATTACATGAAAAAACCAAACCCCCAAAACTGGAAAGATCAGAGTGGAAGATAAACACTCCTTCTTGCTTCTCCACATTCCTTATTTTTCTGTCATGGATTATTCAAGAAAAACAAAAAAAAATCTGTTGTCTTTCTGTATAAAACAGCACATGCCCCTTCATGACTAATTGCTCTTTTGGTAGAAGATATTCCTTAGGATACAAGAGTTGGAAGAGTTATATCTCCAACAAAATAATTTATCAGTCTGTGTCGTTAGAATAATTACAGTATGTGCCATGTAAAAATAATAGGAAAAAGGAAGCTTTCATAAGTAAGTCATGCAGCATAACAAAGCAAAGGGTTGCATTTAGAGTAAGTGCTGGATAAATGATGGTATTGAAGCCCTTTGCAGTAAAGCAATGATATAAAAAATGCAAGGACTTGAACAAATTGTGCTATCGCATTTGTGATGTAAGTTTGAGATTCAAGAGCACACCTCAGCATCAGTTGGGATTTCTAGCAGAACTTTAACTCTTTAGCCATACCCTCATTCCCTCTGTGCTTGAGGACTTTCTGTCCCCCACTGGAAGCTGCCCCAGGGTTTCCACACAAGATGAAATTTAGGTGCTGGCAGTTGCCAAGCACTAGGGCCAGCACCTGGCAATACGTAAGGAAGGAGGGCTTACCCGCTCACTCTGGCCGTCACCAGTTGGCAAGGCAGAATCCTAAAAAATATCAGAATCTAGTTATTGCCATGGCAAATACTACTTTTTCTTTCTAAGCAGGGGTGCAAGGCAAAGGAAAGTACTGCTTGTGGGAAGGTTGAAGATGTAGGCTGTAGGATAAGCAGTCTACAAGTTCTTTCTCTGCTCATTTCTGGAGAATGGCATTTCTTTATTTTGAAAGCTGAATCCTGATATAGTGAAATAAAGGAATGAGATCACATCTCAATCTATTTTATTTCCTCCAGAATGTTTCAGTGAAAAACATCAGCATTTGGAAAGCTGTCTTGATTTTTTAAGACCAAGACATGGTGCATATCTACTGTTATATCTTAGTTTCTTTCAGAGGGCTTTTTGGGCCCTCTGTAGTATCATATTTTAGCTTTCTTAAATATCCATAAGAAGATTTTGATATAGAAACTGCATTGAAGCTATTGAACCAGTATACTTGTGATTAAAGTGCACAGCTGAATTTATAATTATTTGCACAGAGCAATTTCCTACTAACGAGGACCCTGGAAAACACTTTAAAATTGTAAAGTTTTATAAACAGCTTCAGCAGAATTATTAGGAAATATACTTTAGTCAGGAGAAAAGGCATCTTCCTAGGAAAAGCAGGCAGTTTTCACCACACTATATGAAAACAGACCATTCCTATGCAATATATAGATGAAGGAACTTGAATCTTACGTATCTGGCATTGGCAAAGCAAAGTAAGTGTAGCGCAAATTGGGGATGGAAAGAGGGAAGTAGTCATATACTAATATTGAGTTTTGATGGAAATTGTGAAATAAAAAGAGTTTTCTTTGTAATTGCTACTTCTAATAACCAATTCAAAAAATGTTAGATTGTTAGAAGTCAGAACTGTTGTGACTGCAATTTTAATTTGTGAAGTCCTTATCATGCATAGCACTATCATGTGACACCAGATAAGGTAAAGGTCCATGTAAGCACCTAGATACTTTAAAAGGTAGAGAATTATGATATTGATATTGTTGAGAAGAACTGCTTACACTATCTTCAGTTTCACTGCCTCCCATGGAAAGTGAATCCTGTAAAATGAAAACCATTTATTTTTATATAAAAGGACTCTTACATGCTCTTAATTGTGGAGAATATAAAATAGAAGAATAAAGCTAACTAACTGCTTAGAATCTCCAATTTTACCTAAGCTAGGGAATGTGCAAAAAAAGAAAAAATATGTAACTTTATCTGTTGCTTAAGCAGAAGAGGCTGGAAAAAGCCCCCTCCTTGCAGACATGCATTTTTATAAGGAAAAACTTTCCAATGAAGTTAATTTGCAAAGCTTTAATTCCTTATATTCAAAAATCCCATTTTTTAAACTTTCAACAGCTTCTGCCTAAGTAAGGTGTGTAAAAGTAAATGTACAAAATATTTTCCTTTTGAATGAGGAAATGTTATGCTAATGCATAAACAATAAAGTACTTAAAGCATTGAATAGTCACAGGGCACAGTTAAAAACAGCATACATAGTGCATCATGTTCTCTACATTATGGAAACATTTTAAGTTGCTACAAAAATAAAGAGAAACAAAAGTTAAAATGGCATTTTTGTGGTCGTGGTCACTTAAAAGTAACTGAAACATAGAACCCAGGACACATAAGAACCAATACAGCAAGCTTAAGCTTTTGATGTAGGAGACAACATTTACCTGCCCATAAGCGTCAGAACCACTGTATGTGGAAGATCCACCCTGTTCAGAAAACATAAATTATTTTCATATTGCAAACAGACTCTTTTTTTTGGATGCTTACTGTAGGGATCTCCTTTTTGGCAGATTTAAAAATATGATTATTTACTTAGTTATCAGAATGGTTAGGCAACTCAGAGTTATGTCCCTGTAAAACACTAATGTAACATACTTTTTAACTCAAATTCTAACCCCACTTTTGAAGAGACCTTTATCTTACAGGTAATTCAAAGCTAGCATTGTTGAGAAGAATAAGCCGTAAAGGTTGGATGCATCCCACCTTTTACTCCCCTATAAACTTCCAGGCTACTTAGTTAAAAATATATACAAATTTACTTATTCCTCAAAGAAAAGACCACTTTCATCAGAATGTAGTGAGAGCCAAAATACAGATATAGCTGTATATTTACTTCACTCAGAGTATTGGCCCTCAGTAACATTTACACAAAGAGAAAAAAAAGAGTATTTACCTGACCGTAGGATTCACTGCTGCCATCATAAGCAGAAGACCCTCCCTGAACAGAAAATAAAAAAGGCGGATTAATTTGATTCTCCCAAGAAAGTGTTTTCAATCATTCAAGGACACAATAGGAGTGAAAATAAAAAAACTCTGTTATCTCTACAAACAAGAAAGAACACCTACCTGTCCATAAGATCCACCAGGATAGAAGGAAGGCCCTCCCTGCAGAGCAAACATAGAAATTTACTGGTTTGTAGTTGAATTGTTTTCTCAAAAAATACTCTTAGTCTGCTCCTGTGCAGACACAGTGACCAGAATTTACCTGATTACCGGAGTAAGAACTGTGGGACGAACCTGGGCCACCCTGAAAGAAAAGCACAGACCAGTTATTTTCTTGCAGATGAGAGTTTAAATACCTGCATACCCGGTTCTCACTTTATAGCCTGTCTCCCAATTTTAAGCTAATTTTTAGGTGCCTAAATAAAACTCAAGACCATTATTGTTAAAGTGGAAGAAATCTGGCAGCAATTTTCTTAGCCTGCTGAAACTTGAATTCTGCAAAGAAACTGCAAAGACCATTCTGTACTGTTCCCTGTGAAGCTGCTCACCACCAGGTTACATCAGGGTTAATTTAAGTTTTCTGCTCTAGAGGACAACAGTTGGGTGGGTCTGTATTACACTATGTCATAGCACCCACAATATTGGGGGTGAAGGAACCAGGAGGATGGGAGTCTGTATTATCCTGGTGAGAGAGGAAGAACAACTACCTGTCCATAGGATCCTCCAGGATAGAAGAAGGGCCCTCCCTGTGCAGAAGACAGAATGGGTTACTGGTTTATATCTGGCTACTCCTTCAGGGAAGGTTTTAGATGGAACTTCTGAATAGGGCATTTTAACTGAATGTTTACCTGGTTACCAGAATATGTGCTGTATGAAGAACCTGGAGCTCCCTGAAATGAAAACATAAACTAGCTATTTTCTTGCAAACCGGGTGGTGGAAATACCAAGGTATCAGAATCTCACTCAAGGCCAATACTGTTGAACAAGAAGGGACTTTTTATCACTATTTTTTTTAGTTAGATGAAAGATCATTCCATGAAAGTTGTAAGCATAAGTGAGTCTTTTTCTCTAACAGATTTCATGTGGTAAGGTACAAACAGCTGATATAATTCTTAGGTGTTATTATAGACTCAGCTTTTGGGTGTTGTATTTCACAACAGCCACTACATGGGGAATATAGAAATGAAGATAAAAGAACTCTGTTATCTCTACAAACAAGAAAGAACACCTACCTGTCCATAAGATCCACCAGGATAGAAGGAAGGCCCTCCCTGCAGAGCAAACATAGAAATTTACTGGTTTGTAGTTGAATTGTTTTCTCAAAAAATACTCTTAGTCTGCTCCTGTGCAGGCACAGTGACCAGAATTTACCTGATTACCGGAGTAAGAACTGTGGGACGAACCTGGGCCACCCTGAAAGAAAAGCACAGACCAGTTATTTTCTTGCAGATGAGAGTTTAAATACCTGCATACCCGGTTCTCACTTTATAGCCTGTCTCCCAATTTTAAGCTAATTTTTAGGTGCCTAAATAAAACTCAAGACCATTATTGTTAAAGTGAAAGAAATCTGGCAGCAATTTTCTTAGCCTGCTGAAACTTGAATTCTGCAAAGAAACTGCAAAGACCATTCTGTACTGTTCCCTGTGAAGCTGCTCACCACCAGGTTACATCAGGGTTAATTTAAGTTTTCTGCTCTAGAGGACAACAGTTGGGTGGGTCTGTATTACACTATGTCATAGCACCCACAATATTGGGGGTGAAGGAACCAGGAGGATGGGAGTCTGTATTATCCTGGTGAGAGAGGAAGAACAACTACCTGTCCATAGGATCCTCCAGGATAGAAGAAGGGCCCTCCCTGTGCAGAAGACAGAATGGGTTACTGGTTTATATCTGGCTACTCCTTCAGGGAAGGTTTTAGATGGAACTTCTGAATAGGGCATTTTAACTGAATGTTTACCTGGTTACCAGAATATGTGCTGTATGAAGAACCTGGAGCTCCCTGAAATGAAAACATAAACTAGCTATTTTCTTGCAAACATTTACATAAATGAGTCCATTCGGAATTTCTATTCTTTCAAATAAAACATTACAGCAACCATTAAAAGAGAATGCTGGTTGGTACTTTTTGTTAGAGATAAGGAAAACTTTAGCAGCTTCTGTTATTTCCTGTTCAGGTTAAAACATCTGGAAGTAGTACTAACATTTAATTTTACTCTTTCTAATTACAGAAGCCTATGTCATACCTTGCAGACTCTATGTTGTTATCAACGATCATGACCTTGATGGTCTTTTTAAAAATTGCCAGAATACTGAACTTCCAAAGTGTAAAGAGTACTTAGGAGAGCATATTTTTCAGCTTACCACTTAAAGGAGAAGACTATTTACCAGTACGTGACATTCACTATTACTGTCACTTCCCCCTTATATACAAAACGGGGAAAGTATTATTCTATGGTTAGGCTGCTTCCTCTGAGACTATTTGTAGACTAAGATCTTGCCTTTAAATGAAGCTTGGAGAAAAAGCAGAACAATTGCAGTGTGAGGAATTTGGGGATCCACATGAGTAAAACCATTTTTTCCCTTGAAACAAGATAGTTTAAATATGTATAGCTTTGACTCTTAATTTATAATATTCTTCAGGTTTGAAGAGACTTTTGTGTAACTCACAGCTTTTAAATCTAGAAGAATGCTTTTTGCAAGAATTTTTCTCCTGTGCTGAAGAATCTTCAAGGAATCACAGAATCACAGAATAATCTGAGTTGGAAGGGACCCAAAAGGATTATCAGGTCAAACTCCTGGCCCTGCACAGGACCAGCCCCCAAGAGTCACACCATGTGCCTGAGAGTATTTTCAAAATGCTTCTTGAACCCTGTCTGGTTTGGTGCTGTGACCACTTCCTTAGGAAGCAGATGACTCTCTCTTTTATGTAAGATTTATAAATAGTAGTTTATTTGTACATGTACATCTATCTGTAGCTTGCTTTTTCATTATTATTAGAATGTAACCTCTCATGGACAGTCTGTTTACATTCTAATCTAAGCACTGTAGCTGCCATGTGTAGAGGGCCCTGGAGAGAAAATGAAGTTCATTTTTAAATTCAGTTTATTCCTTTGCAAAGATCACTGAATTTTACTGTTGGCTGGAGGCAAAGATCAAGTCTATTGCTACACAGTTTATCAAAACTAAATTTGATCTGCTGATATGATTGCAAACCTGGAACAAGCTCTTGTGTATCAAAGAGGACACATTTGCACTGAGAATTGGTTTCTGATGTGTCCAATTTTGACATCTTATTTTCTTCATGTTGAAAATTTTTGTTGATAGCAATTAAATATACTCTCTTCTCCCAACCAAGTTGTTAAAAACTAAGGGGTTTTTTTTCACCAATTAAATCATGCAAAGAAAATGTTTATGAGAATGAAAACTTGCATAAAGATCTCCACATTTTTGCTTATAAATGGCTTTTTTTATACAATCACGCAACAAATAAAAAGGTTTTTCCTCAATGAAGTTTCAGTATTATTTATTTTAATAGACTAGTTTATGTTTTAAAGCATGTAGGTCATGATTACTGCTTAGCCTCAATTAGATGAAAGAGGTGGTATTGTACCTGACCAAAATTACTGTTGCTATATTTTAAGTTAATGAAGTTAAGTTCACAAAGCAGTAATTTCTTTATACAATTAGTCTGCTTAAATAGAATGGGTTTTTTAATAGAAAGAATAATCCACAAAATGCTTTTTGTCGAAATCGAAAACTAAAAAAATACTACACCATTCAAATGGGTTTATGTAAATACAGCTTCAATAAAAGGTTAAGAAATATGTATCCTGATAGAAGACAGGTGACTTTAAAATCCAAGATGACTTTAAAAGCCAGAAGCCTGGTAAAACTAGCCTATAATGCCCATATAAGCGCATTCCTTGGCCTTTTTCCTGGCACAGAGGCATTGCCTAAAAGAAAAGGTTATCCAGTGCAACTGAAAATGAAATTTCAGCGATTCTCTTTAGGGGAAAGAACAATTTAAATGTTGATTTAAGATATTATATTTTGAAATATATTTTGACATATTGAAATATCAACATATTTTGATATTTTTAGTCACAGTTATTTTATTGTACCAGTGAGAAAGACAAGGAAACTAAGCTGGATGCAACTAAATACTGTGGTTACTACGAGGTATATTGACTGCTTTTTGAAACTAATGAATAATTAGGTCATAATAGTCAAGTGACAGAGCATCTGGATCACCAAGCACACTTACAGAAAATAAGTGGCCAAATGGTAATTATGCAGTTAAGTGGAACTCATTCTTTCATTTAATTGCGTCTAGTTCTACCCATACTAAGGAAATTACCATTAATGTTTAGAGTTAACCAAATGTTCATATTTACAAGGTGATTAATTCAAAATACTCCATTATATAGAAGGAAGTATAAACTTAGAAAAATAATTACCTGTCTATGACCACTGCTTCCATCAGGACAAATGCAACCACCCTACAAATTAAAAAAAAAAGGAAACAAATATTGCTTTGTGGAAATCTAAAATAAAATCTTATTTCAGATGCAAAACTTTTTAGGGGAAGAAAGCCTGTGAGACTGCAGAGTAGGTGTGACCTTTCCTGTACGTAGAACAAATGAGGGGAAAGGACAGATGTGTATGTTTATGTTTGCTTTGGAAGCCAGGCTGATAGTGCATCTCTAAGTGTGATGTCTCAATGACAGATGCCTCAGCAGGAGAGAAGTATCAGGGTAGTCAGGAGTATCACCATTGTGCTATCACCAATAAAACACGTTATATTGAAACAGTGCTAAAAAGTGATTTCAGAGAGCCACTTCTGAAAAATTTAATGTGAATAGGGTGACTTCATTTACAAAGTAATGGATAACATCACCAATCTTCTACATAAAACTACTTAAACACTGACTCCTGAATTTAATTAGTTTAATTACCAGGAAGATATCTGAACAAAACGACTTAAAAATAAAAGAAATCCTGACCTGATTACTTGATCCACTGGTTGCAATAAATGATCCACCCTGTGAAAAAAACAATTCTATTTTATTAAAGCATTTTATTAGAATCTAAAGTATAAAACTATGTAGTGAGAAACTCTAACACAAACTCTATTACTTCCCTGCACCAACAAGCATAACCTGTTGAATTACTGTGAAAACATAAATTAGGAGGAAACATAATTAAATGACTGGATACAAATCACAGGGAATGGGCATTAGGAAAACTAATTAAGAAAACAGTTACCTTCCAGAGCTCAGAGATCTATCTGTACCCTTGAACTAAATGTCAAACTCTCTGAGACAGAGGACTATGCTAATGTTAAATCTACATAATGCTGGGTGTACCAGGATTTCAGATCCCTGGGAAGCTGATAGGTACCAATACAAGATAAGATACTAAAAAAACAGAACAAGGTCCCACTCTGGATCAGTTAAATTTCTCATAATTCTCTAATATATACACTGCTTCAGCAGTACATAATCCTACAGAATATGAAAGCTGGATGTACTTTTGTAACAGAAATACGTAATCCCCAACATATGCCTTCTTACCAAATGCTAAATAAAACAATTATATGTATGGCCATTACCATCACTAGAGCATGAATATTTCTAAAAAAAGAATCTGAAACGGTATAGTTTGTATTTTTCAAATGAATTTTACAAAATGTTACATAAAGAAACACCTGCAATTCTTACCTGCTTGGTGGGGTGAAGGAACAGAAGAAACTGTGTATTCTGGGCCCAATATCACTATTTACAACTGTGCAAAATTATAACTTTATAGGGAAAATGTTGTCAAATCAAAATGGTATCCTGCAGCACAGAAAAATTACTGGAACCTAATTTTCAAAATGAAATGTAATTTATCAGAAAGCTCCTTGATATCATTCAGTTGACACTATGTTATTACCTGGATGTCAGACTGGCTGCTATTTGAAGGAGAAGATGCATTCTGTGAAGAAACAAAAAAATGACACATTTATCTGTAAGGGTAATAAAATAAAATACATAGTTCTATTAGGAAAGAACAACCTAACCCTAAACAGAATTAATTCTCTTTTGTAGACGCTGGATCCTTCTTCTTTTTTGTAGGTAATACACAAGGAGCTGCAAGGTTACCACTACCAGCAGAAGTTCAGAAGAAGTGACAAGAATGGTTTACCTGTATATCATAGGCTCTTCTGCTTAAAACATGTGATGTGTCCTGTAAAAAACAATAACTTTTACTATTAGGAGATGAAAACTCTATGATCAGATCTTTTTTTCATTCCATATTATTTGTTTATAACAGGTGCAGACTCATTATTGTGTACATTGAGTAGGAATGCATTATTATAAAATAAAAGGCTATTTGCACATAATTTTTATAGGCTACTACTGAGTCTGACTTGCAACTATATAATACACATATCTGTATCTCCTACACAGCTGCTGAGCACAATAAATTAGCAAACATTATTATTCCATCTTTCTTCAACTAAAATCTTAGCTGTCCTTTGTTTGTATGATACTCATTTAATTTTAACTTTAGCTTGGACCAACTCTGTATGTGCTTAATGAAGAACAAGAATTTGAGCTGTCCTATACTTCAAAGCATGATTTTCATGTCTTTTTTTTCATATATATACTTTCTTTAAAGAAATTCACCCAAAGAGCAAATACCCAAGTAATTTTATTTTACTTTCCCCTTATTTAGGAGAATATCAACTAGTGAAAACTCAATTAGGGAAAAATTAGGTATAATTAAGACAGATTAGGTATAGGTTGGACCAAAATCCTACAAGCAGGCCTACAATCCTACAAGAAAAAAAATGATACTTACTCGGGCAACAAGAACTTTCTTCTTTGCACAACCAGAACGCTGTAAAGAAGCCACAAGCCTGTTATTACTTTATGGGTGTAGTCATCTACATGAAATACTTTAACAAAAATCTACTACTTGTCAAGGTGATGTTTGGAAAAGGAAAATGTCCAGATATTTCATTGTATTAGCAGTAAGAGCCTTAAAAAGCATATTCTTTGTCTGTTTTCACTTTATCCCTTTCAACAGAAGTTCCTGCTTAGGGGTGTCTCTCTCAGCTGAACCACTGTAGTTTAGAGAACAATCTGTAAAAGGATTCTCTCTTGTTGTTTTGTTGGGGTTTTTTTAGCATTCCCCATCCTTCTTTGTGAGAAAGTTTAGAAGCAAACTCTTTTACAAAGCAGTCCAGCAATACGGACTGGATAGAGAGATAACCAAGGGAATACTAACATCTTTCATGAGCAAAGGAGGAAGTGACAATGCTCCTAAACAGGGCTTGCTGATGAAGGATGTCTTTTTTCAGAACATTTAGAATTGAACATAGTGCAATGCATTCAAGGTAAATACAAGCCAAAACAAAAGATGTTTTCAGAAGGCCTCCGTACTTTCTAGAATACATTTGGTGCAGTACTTAAGTACTGCAGAGGAAAAATAGGGAAAACAGTGAATGGCTGAGAACTGAAAAGGCAAGTAGTTGATGACAGAAGGTTACTCTAGATGGCAGTAAAACAAAAGGAGGTTGTGACAGATGGGAAAGCTTCTCTATGAACAGAAACAAGTAGGAGAAAAAGTAATTTATTTACACAACAGTATATTTGCTTGGTGACAACCTATCCATGTTAATTCACCATTTCTGCTTGTAGGACAGATGGAAAGTCTTGACACAGATAATAATACTGGGTAATACTGGGAACAAATGTTGCTTTAAAACAGCAGCATGTAAGTGGCTTTAAATCTGAACGAGTGAGCAAAGCTTGAGATGGCTACATGCCTCATGTACATGGGTGATTAATTCCCAAATAACTGTCCCGTTAAAGTGGATATATTATGAATCGAATGTATTAGTATATATTCTTAGAAGTATTGTGCCATTTTAATAATTGTGCAGCAGCCTTGAATACAGAGAAATAATTAACTTTTTGAAGGGTATTATAAAGCAATTATATACTAAAGGTCAACAGGTCTAATATAGAAGTGTTCAGTTACTAACACTATCTTTAATCATTCGAATAATACAAAACAAACAAAGTACTTACCTGATTATTGGCACTGTAGGTAGTGTCATTCTGGAAAAGAATACATTATTTCCTTTTTTGAGAATTATTTAAATAAAGTAAGCTTACAGAAAATTGTTTCCGATACTGCATACAGACATAACAAAAATCACTTATTGCTGCCATTCTCCACAGCCTTGTCTAAATTAGTTTGAAATTCTACCATTCTAGTCTGAAAAACATTTTAATAACAACCTTAGATTGGTAGAAATGTAACATGAAAAGCAGTGTAACATCTGTAATATCTTGCATTCATTGTATATACCTAAAGATTTTCTTTCAGGTTTGGTTTTTTTTCTTTAATTAATGCAAAATGTACCTTAGACTTTGGGGAAAATCATCTGTTACAGGAAAGGCATTGAAGTATTTTTATTCATATTTCATTTCATCATGTTAAATGCATTTAAAAGCACTAAGTGTATCCGTAAACATATGTATGACAATTTGCAGCAAGAGAAGAGGCAGTTGCTGAAACAGCTATTAGTGTGGAAACTCAGCATTCTTTCTGGATCATTCTGCTCCAAAGACTGCATCTAGCAGAGCAACATTTTCTCATCTACGTGAAAAATATTGAGATGAAAATATATTAGAGACAGCATACTCACATCATCACAGGCATTGGGATTACTATCATCTGAGAAGTCTTGTGAGTCCTAGAAGGACATCAGATACCAGTTATTTCCTCAAAAGTATGAATTGCTAAACATACACTTTCATGTTGTCCTCTACAAGACAGAAGAGACGCTCATGCAAAAGAGAAGCTGAGTTAAATTAAATTGCGATCTTTATAAGGCAAACAGGAGCCAAATACATAGCTGCCATAGTGGCTGACAGAGAATGTTCCAATCTTCAGTAAAGAAATAAAAAACAACAAAACAAATCCAAACCAAGAAAAGCACAGAAACTATTATGTTTTATTACATCTTTGAGAAAAATGATGCAGGGACTACGAATAATACGTAACCAGGAGAAAGAACTACTTACCTGATTCTCATAATAGGTGTCTGAAGATGATCCACCCTTTAAAACAAACAAAAAACGCAATGAAAATTGGAGAAAATTAGGATATAGAAAACCTGATTTTGAGCAGAGGCTAAAGTTTATATGAACTGATGTGCAAGTAGTGAAATAGAGTATTACTTACTTGGCCACCACCATAGTTTTGTGAGTAGGATCCATCCTATAAAACAAACAAATATAAACTCTACTTCAGAAGAAACTGTGATTTGGCTCAGAGGCTGTAAAGCTGGAATAAACAATTGACTAGGATTCCTTTGAAAAAATACAATTTTCAAGATATCTGGACAAATTATCAAATATTATAAAAGTTCTTACCAGGACAAAATCAAGGTCTACCTACCTGATTGTCACTGTAACTTTGGGAGTATGATGATCCACTCTGCTAAGAAAAAACACCAACAAAATAATTAGAATTTACATTACCATAATGCAATCAGCCATCACAGAAGTTAAAACCATCATAAAACCTCAGTGGGAGGCAATACTTACTTGGCTACCACCATAGTTTTGTGAGGAGTATGAACCACCCTGTGAAAACAAAACAGCAACAGTTATAATGCTGGAGAGCTGAATTTCATCTGAGTGCATACAGCTATCCTATGTTGCTGAGTTCTATGGAAGTTCTATGTAACTTCCACTTTTATATAAGTGGAATTTCAGGGCTGATAAAAAGTGTGCCTGCAGAAAATGAGTTACAAACTGGACACGGAGAGACTCTGCAAGATTCTATATCCCCATGAGCAAGAAAACTGTACTGTGGATTAGAATTGCTTTAAAAGTTTTTACCAATGGATAATAAAGAGTTACGTACCTGACCGCCCTGTGATCCACCCTGTAAATCAGACAAAAAATGCTTTAGACACTCACTGTTTGGCCATGGAATATTTTTGGTATACTTGCTTAGGAAGAGTAAGAAGCAGAGGCAGATATGCAATATAGATATAATTTCTAACATAATGAGCACACACTGCCAGTAATGCAATGGTAAATACTAGATGAGACATAAATCAAGGAACCTCAAACATTTAAGTAATGTCTACTGCACAGATGAGTTCCATTTGGAACACTCTCTAGAGAATGTATCTTTTTTTCTCCTGTAGAAAACGTAATTTATATAAATTGAGTGAATTTATACAGATTCCCCTGGTAGCATTATTACTTAGAAAGCTGTGACCTGTGAGATACAGTGGCCTCAAGGAGAAGGTTTTAAATAAAGCACTCAGTATGTTTCAGTGTGCCCTCTTTAGAAGAGGAATGTAACTCCCTCCAGTGAAATCAGAAGAAATGTAGAAGTATTCAAGCCAAAAGTGCATAATAAGAACAGTGAAATCCTGAACAATTGAAGTGAGTGGGAAATTTTCCATTTGCTAAAATGGGACTGAGGCTTCATTCAAAACAGTCAAAAATGAAATGAGAAGTATTATCTTTCAATGTTCTAGAAGATTTTAGAACAAAATTTAAGCATTTTCTTCTTTCTTCAAAAGAAATAAGTCCTCTTAAAAATATTAAGAGCTATTATAAAATATATACCTATTTAATATATAATTCTATCAAGTTCCAAGTTACATACAATGCATTGTATATACTGTACCACATAATAACTATATATTGAAGCAACATCTAAGTTGTTTGCACATTTATAAATATAGTATATATTTATATTGCTAAAACACAGTATTTATTGAAACAATGAATCTATCCAATTTTTCTGTTTCTAGTGAAAACTCAGTAAGAATCAAAAGAAATGTTGTGAACAAGAAAGAAATCATCTATTGCTGCTTTCTTCCTAATTTTTAACATCACAAGGATGACTTCTTTAAACATAGTTGACATCTTTTAAAATAGTGGTCTGTAGAGCTCCAACACTTGAATTTGTAACAAATACACATGTAGCCGTCTATAATTCACTGCAAAAACAGTGAATTGTTAAACCAGTTTGTTTCAGGAACCTCAAGTGGCAGTCCTAAAATATTTTTTGGCTTTTGATAGGAAAAGAGAGACTGGCGAGTTCCAGCCCTGATTTAAGTCATGCCAGTTAAGGAACTGTGCAGCAGACTTCTTCTTTCCAGAATCTGGCCTTAATGTCCTAGTGATTTAGATGTTTCACAGACATAACACTAGGAAAAATGGGGCAAGAAAGACTCCAAAGCCCCTGTGATACTTCTGTGTATAGGAAGATAGTCAGTTCTAATCTCAAAATTTGTAAGATTACATGGATTTGTGCAATATGAATCTGAATTTGGGACTAATTGAATTAGTGTCGAAACTAATTGTGGATGCATCTTAAAATAAGAGGAGAAAGACCATTTACCTGGTGGCAGGGATTGCTATCATATGAAACACCCTGTCAAAAACCAAACAAACAAAAAAGTAAATGCCATTTTTCTTGCAAAGTAATTAGTTTCCTTAAAATTTCTTATGTGTGAATTAATGTAACAAAACTCAACATATAACTTTACAGAGGGTGAGTTAAATTTTATTTAACCCTTTAAGTGTGTGGCTTTACCCTCTGCAACTCTCATACTTCCATACAAGAATCAAGACACATGCACACAGATGATCAAAGGACTACTTGTGAGCCACAATGAAAGAGGTAGGTTGGTAATTGATGTCTCTGTACCATCCTAGTTCCTGTTGATTGGCAAAGATGAACTGTTGGTGGGATTTTTTGGAAGCAACTGTTACTGTTGGGCAACCATCTATCTAAATGTGACCATCAATCTCTTGCTAGATTCACCCACCATGCATTTTAGGCAAGGCTTCTGCTCAGAGCCATTCATTTACCCGTTTTGGGTATATCTTGTGATGACAGGATGAGGAACAGTACACAGAAAGAGTTCTGCCTTGGCTGTCACCCTCCCATTATTACAGCACAGGTCTTCTCTTGATAAGTCAACCCATGACACAGCTTGGTGGAAATAATCCGTTATTCAGTGTTTATCAGTGTCATTGCTGGTAACTGTGTCCTTGTTGTAATGCTCCTTATGATGCTTTCACATGCATTTTCATTCATGCCTAACTTCTATCAATCCTAATATTTCTGCTAAGTACTGCTAAAAATGTCTGTATTTATACTTATCTTTCATTCTGGTTGCTTTCCTCAATATATTTATTTAAACATAGGTTTATATTGGCCTCACCCATGATCCTTTCACCTGGGATCTCATAATCAAAGACAATGTCTTTACACCATTGCAGACATACACAAGCTGAAATAGAACCGGGATGAAAACTACTGATTTAATTCTTATTCCATTTGAGCCACTCTCTATTCCTATCATTTTCTATAGAAAATAAATGGAGTAACATCCAAATATTCCCAAGCAAAGATTTTATATACTTATTAAGTAGACAGATTAATCACTTGTTTGTCTTCCATGCGTAATTCTAAATGGGAGCAGCCACTTCATATTGGTTATAAGGGCCAACAATATCAGCCTTTCTTGACCTCTGTGCTAGGTAAGTCCATGTAACAATGAAAGCAACAGATTTCAAACTAACAAACACTATAAATTATTAAAAACATGCTACTATTGCAAAGAAAGCTGGGTATAGTTTTCAAATAGTTTGGAGACAAAAGTCTTACTTGTCCACAACCACTGCTGCCACCATAAGAAGCAGATCCACCCTGCTTGGGAAAGAAAAAAAGCAGCTCATGATCCAAATATTCCTATTCTCCATTTCAAACACAGATATAAATTTTCAAGGGCTTTAACTGCCAAGTTGCTTCCAAGGTAGAAGACCAACTACATCCTACTGTGAATTATCTGGTAAAGTACTGAGTATGTTGAATACTGAAGTGCATCAGAAAGCTGAAACCTGCATGCACTCCTTTCTACAGGGGAAAGTGCTGCTTCAGTGAGCCTATTGCCAGAGCCATATGAAAAAAGTTCATGAGACTTAATTCTAAAGAGTACTTACTGTATTATTTCAAGTAAGAAACAACAGAATTTTCAATACATATATGGGAACACCACATACATGCTGTATAATGACCAGTGACTGACTGATGCTTACCTGTCCATAGGAGCTGCCACCTTGAGGCTGGTAGCCCTGTAAGAAAGGCAAGGAGTCACTTGTAAACAGAGCTGTGTAAGTGCAGTCCTAGCACAGCTGAAACAGAATCACAGAATGCCAGAGAGAAAAGCACATTTCCATTAAGGGTTCCTCTCTACTATGTTATTTTTTCCCTCATGGTGTTTTAGTGGTACAAACCAAATCAAGGACCACTCAGAAGCACCAAGAAGGAAAAAAGCCCACCCATGCCCCAAAGCCCATTTACAAGACAGGCTCCAACAGAAAGGCTCAACACATTTCAGCAACGAAGTCTCACCTGGCCATAGGACTGGCTGCCTTGGGAGCCCTTTAAATAAAGAGAAAATAATTACCACCTTGACAAGGAGGCTTCTTTACAGAGCATAATGTTTATGGAACTAACAGCTGCATGTGGGATTCCCTGAAACATTCTTCCTGTGCCAAAAGACACAGAGCAGAATGCTAACAGCTGTGCCTCTGTGCAGCATGTTGTCCTATTCTTAGCAGAAGCCACAGCCCAAATTGAGACACAGAATGCCAAGGGAAACATCACTTCCAAAGTGTGCCAGTCATGTCAGCCACAGAAAGGTCAGTAAAGAACTTTCTGCAGAACAGCCAGTTTGCTTACCTGGCCATAGGAACTGCTGCTGCCCGAAAAACCTGGTCCACCCTAAGACAAGGACACCATTTGGTTACTTCCCTTTCAGTAAGGGAGCCAGCCTGCATTAGCAACAGCCAGCACCTACACCCTAAAGCCACACAGGGCAGTATGAAGAGCCAGACATCTCCTGGCACTCATGAGGATGCTGCGTGTGATGATTTCACACACTGGCATTCCAGATCAGTAAGTAGCACGTGCATAAATGTTGAGTGTGAGAATAGACAGTTTCAGAGAAAATGTCCATTAAAGTTCAAAATCTGAGGGATTGCCCAGTGCCTCTACAGTGCCATTTCTGAAATGCTATATTCTGACTGATGACTGACTGATGCTTACCTGGCTGTAGGAACTGCCACCTTGAGGCTGGTAGCCCTGTATGAAATTAATAATTGATACACAGTTACTGTATTTGTGAAGCAGATGACTTTCTAACGTCTCTTTGTGGGGTAAGAAAGCAGAATAAGACAGAGAATGTACAGACTCTATGGCTAAACTAGAGTTATTTTGATATTTTCTATTCTGGAGGAATAGGTGATCACACTGTTTATTGAATGACAATCATAGAGTAGTTTTACATCTGTCTCAGACAGTACTCTAATCCTATGAGGGTTTTCCAGGAGGGGACACAACATTTCTTACTATGTTTGTTTTTCCTTTATTTTTCAGACACTGGGCTTAGATGGCTAATGCTGAATACTAGGTGAATATTGATTTCATATATTTGTATTTTCCATTGGCCCCAATTGCATAATTGCCTTCCTCTGAGGGAAAATTAGGGTGAAAAATAATTTTTAAAAATTAGGAAAGAATCTTAGAAAAAAATATAGGTTCATAAAATGGAAACAAAACAATGCAACTCAAAGTAGCAGGTCAAATGAATTAGCCAAGGATGACTATACTTAAAAAAATTTCTCAGTAATATAAAGTTACTGTGGTTATAATTTGCTGTTGCAATCTGCCTTCAATATAATCTCCAAAAAGTGCAGTTGTTTCATGTACATGCAGACCTGTGCCACAGCTGCCTGGGAGACTTATGAAGATAGGGATTACCAAAAAGTATTTGAAGTATCATGTCTATCTTTGCTATCTGACATAGAGATCTTGACAAAATTCATAGCTATGTTAGGGCTGCTTCAATTTACATAAAAACTGTGAAGGGAGGTAAAAATTCATCAGTTGCAGGCTGCCACACCAAATCTTCATTCAGCTGAGAACCTGACCCAATGTTCCTTATTCCTCAACACTACTCCTCTGCTGAGAGCAAAGGAGGCAGCAAGAACTGACTATAAATTTGTATTATACCATCAACTGGAATGGGAACAGCATCAAATAGACTATTTCTACCATAAATTTATAAAGTTCCAAACCCATGGAAAAGGTAAGACAGCAGCCAAAATCTAGGATTCCTGTATCCATCCACGAAAAACACAATGGTCATGTTCACAACAAAACATTTGAAATGGAGTCAGAGATATATTGGTTAAGAATTCAGTGTGAATTGAAAAAAATTATTTTAAAATCTGCTAACTTTTCAGGACAATGACCTACACTTTCTCAAATGTTCTATTCCAACCGACATTTACCTGTCCATAGGAGCTGCCACCTTGAGGCTGGTAGCCCTGTAAGAAAGGCAAGGAGTCACTTGTAAACAGAGCTGTGTAAGTGCAGTCCTAGCACAGCTGAAACAGAATCACAGAATGCCAGAGAGAAAAGCACATTTCCATTAAGGGTTCCTCTCTACTATGTTATTTTTTCCCTCATGGTGTTTTAGTGGTACAAACCAAATCAAGGACCACTCAGAAGCACCAAGAAGGAAAAAAGCCCACCCATGCCCCAAAGCCCATTTACAAGACAGGCTCCAACAGAAAGGCTCAACACATTTCAGCAACGAAGTCTCACCTGGCCATAGGACTGGCTGCCTTGGGAGCCCTTTAAATAAAGAGAAAATAATTACCACCTTGACAAGGAGGCTTCTTTACAGAGCATAATGTTTATGGAACTAACAGCTGCATGTGGGATTCCCTGAAACATTCTTCCTGTGCCAAAAGACACAGAGCAGAATGCTAACAGCTGTGCCTCTGTGCAGCATGTTGTCCTATTCTTAGCAGGAGCCACAGCCCAAATTGAGACACAGAATGCCAAGGGAAACATCACTTCCAAAGTGTGCCAGTCATGTTAGCCACAGAAAGATCAGTAAAGAACTTTCTGCAGAACAGCCAGTTTGCTTACCTGGCCATAGGAACTGCTGCTGCCCGAAAAACCTGGTCCACCCTAAGACAAGGACACCATTTGGTTACTTCCCTTTCAGTAAGGGAGCCAGCCTGCATTAGCAACAGCCAGCACCTACACCCTAAAGCCACACAGGGCAGTATGAAGAGCCAGACATCTCCTGGCACTCATGAGGATGCTGCGTGTGATGATTTCACACACTGGCATTCCAGATCAGTAAGTAGCACGTGCATAAATGTTGAGTGTGAGAATAGACAGTTTCAGAGAAAATGTCCATTAAAGTTCAAAATCTGAGGGATTGCCCAGTGCCTCTACAGTGCCACAGTGCTCCATTTCTCAAATGCTGTATGACTAAAATACAGCTAAAATATTCTCAAATGCTAAATTACTGATGCGTACCTGGCTGTAGGAACTGCCACTTTGAGGTCTGTAGCCCTGTAAGAAAGGCAAGAAGTAATTTGTAAACAAAGCTGTACCATCTTAGCACAGCTGCAGCAGAAAAGTCCATTTCCACCTAAAGTTCCTCTGCACTATGTTATTTTCTTCCCTCACATGGTATTTCAGTGGTACAAACCAAAATCAAGGACTACTAGGAAACATCAAGAAGGTAAAAAATGGCCCATGCCCTGAAGTCCATTTACAAGCTCCTGCAGAAAAGCTGAATACATTTCAGCAAAAAGTCTCACCTGACTATAGGACTGGCTGCCTTGGGAACCCTTTAAATAAAGAGAAAATAATTACCACCTTGACAAGGAGGCTTTTTAAAAGAGCATGATGTTTATGGAAGTAACAGCTGCATGTGGGATTCCCTAAAAGCACAAAGTAGACAGAGCAGTATGCTAACATCTCTGCAATACATTGTCCTATTCTCATCAGAAGCCATGAATGCCAACCTTGTGCGTATTGAATATTTGTGATATAGAGCAGTGGGCTTCCTGTGGCCTTGATCCCTAAAAGTCATACCTACCCTTTTGAAACATTTTTCTGGTTGCATGTAGTGCTATAGAGAATATTGACAGACTTTTGCATCCTTCCTAACCCCAACCCCCAAGAGGAGAAACACTTAGAGACTGGCTTCACACTTCATACTTGAGTTCATACTATGAATATCCTCAAGTTTTAGTTTGCAATAATCTATGACACCATTATTTGAGTATTTGTTAAATTCACACACTGTTTTTCACACAAGTAGCTTTAAGCAATCCTGGAAGACATTGCACATAGTTCCACAATTATGATTTTTCATCATTCTTGATATGGCTAAGCAACTACCCTTTACAACTTTTGGAATTCGAGGTCTAATATGCAAGGGATCTGAATCTATCAGTCTGGGGCTGATGGTGCAGTGTGAGCCTAGAATCACTTCCTCTCAGGGCCATGACCTTTATGCTCTGAGTGGAATACACTCATTTCATGTCAACCCATCACACACAGAAATACTTTTGTGAGCATCACAAACAAAAACAGTTGAACACCAACATCAGATGGTATTTTTATGAACAAAAGCCAAGGAAATAGAAATACCTGCACCTATGAATTCCATTTTTTAATGGAGAAAATTATTTCTAAGTTGTGATGGCCCTGTTTTAGTGAAGTCTACAGGAATGTTTATAATACTTTTTAAGTTCACTTACCTGAACATAAGTACTACTGCTGGTTTGCTGTTTTTGTCCACTCTACACAGGAACAACAACAACAACAGGTTACTTAATTTTAAGAGAAATTGCTTATGCACTAAGCCATTTCAAGGAGCAGCTCTGTCCCTTTATCTACTAGACAGTTTGAAAGCCACAAAGAGTTCATTACACCTTTTCATACTTTATGCCATCTCCATGTGCTATAAGATGTATATAAAGATGCTACAGAAATAAAGTGTTAAAAGTATATATATATCTCTTCTTACCATTTTCTTAATGAAAATTAATTGTATAATACATCTTGGTGTAATATTGTGGTATTTGAAGTGAGTTAAAATAATTCTGCCCTTCAAATGTACTACACATATTGCCTTTAAACTCATTGCCTTTAAACTTTGTCTTCATATTATGACCGATATTTTTTCATGAATAAGTACAACAAACTGTTGACAAAGTCTTTGACAAAACAAAAATTGAAAAAGCCACAGTTACAATTTAATCTAAGGAAAGTCACTGCAGAAAATATTTTGATTCCCACGAAGTATGTGGATTATGAGAGGAATAAAATGATTTTTATATCTACACAATGAAAACAGTTAACCTGTGCAACTAAAACACTGTACATTTAAAGTCATAAATTAAATAACGAGGAAATCTGATTCCTTTCTTTGCCAGCATTCATCACTAGCCAGGGAAGAAAATAATGCTATGTATTTTGAAAGTGATGATTTCCAAAAGACTAATTTCAGCTGGGGTAACCTGCTACTGATCTTTTGATGAAAGTGAGAATTTGTTGTTGTAGTCTAATGGACTAGCATCTAGTGGACTGGCTAGCCATTAAGAATGGGATACATGCTAAACGTGCTAAATTGCAAAGAACCCAGAAAAATATGCCTGATGATATTCATAATACTTTATGAGCATGCTCTTAATGAGATTGGATTGTAATCAACTTTCCAAGTGCCTGGTTATCAAGAAGCAACATTACAAATACAGTTCACCTAAGCATTAACAGTAGGATTTTAAAAACGTAATTCTGAACTGGGTGTTTCCATTAAAAAAACAAACACTTTAAATGAAGATGGAACTGTGCAGGTTGTGATTTATATTTAATTTGATATTGACTAACATTCAAGCTTTAGTTCTAGAATTCCATCCTCCTTCCTGAGCAGACCAAGATGGTCAACTTTTGCCAATTTTGAAAGCACTATGGAATTTGCACACAGAGGTTTTCAGATTTTTTAAGTGTCAAAAACAGCTGCAATGGTCTTTAATCAGCAACCAACTAAGATATCCCCTTTGCTGTAATTACAGAAATGCCCTACTCCACCACTGTAGTTCGTGGACATCTAAGATATCTCTAAGCTATCCACATATCCACAAATGTTCCCTAAGAGACAAATTATTAGTTTATTAAGACAAAGCTTCATTTAAAACTCAAGTATAATGGCGAAAAAATGTCTACCTGTACTATGATTCTTGTAGCAGAGCTTCCCAAACTCTGAAAAAAAATCCAGAAACAAAGAAACATAATTTAATTGTCTTGTTTAAAAGTAATGCACTTAAACAGAAAATACTAAGTTGAGCAATTTAGTTTGTGAGAATAAAGGGAAAGGTCATATGTGTTACGTATTGTGCATCAGTTCTTAACACCCAGCATTCAACTAGGTTATTCTCAACTCTGAAAGTCTGGGGAGGCAGTCTAAGTAATTTTCTACTCTTAAATCTTCTGTGGAGAGCAGCAGAGCACAGGTTATGTGCACCACCTTTCTGCACTACCAGTCAGCTTGGCTTTTCCAAATGTGGGAAGGAAGCTAAGACATCATCATCCCTCCAACCTGTCTCACTCCCACTGGACATACATCAACACATACAAATCCATTTCCTCTTCCAGTCATTTGTTTGCTGAATTCTGGGGCATGAGGGACAAATGTAGAAGAGTGGCACACACCATCCTGAGACAACTGGTTTGATCCCATAACAACTATAATAATACTATAGGAATCACAAGAAAAAAGTAAGCGTACCTGAGGGAAGGTGTGACGCTGCAAATGAAACAGAAATATATTTAATTATTTTGTACAAGGGCTTGCCCAAACAGAATATTGCAGCAGAGGAAGGGAAAAAGGGCCCTTATATTTCAGATGCAATACACAGTGGAATGTGAAAGAATGATATAAAAAGGATGGCATAGAGCAAATGCATCTTAACCTTTATTCATGTTAGAACAACATGTTCTATTAGAAATTAAACATCTATAAAATATTACATTATAAAAACTCACTTTAAGCACCTGAAGGCTAAACTTACTTTTAGTTCCAAGTAAGCAGAGTAGAATGTAATCATTTAAAAATCAGAATCGAAGTGAATTTTCAAAAGAAAATTGCAGTAGAAACAGAAAATCAAAACTATTCAGGAACACAGAGTTTGCATACTTTGAGAGACCTGGTGTCTACAGCTAATCCATTATCTCTGCAAGAACTAACAGCAACCACAGGACCATGAGATTTGTACCTATCTTACAACAGGCCTTCCCTGAAGATAACTATACACATAGGGTAAATCCTGCCTGCCAAAGAATTTTCTCCAGGGATATTTCTGAAAAATTAAAAATGTAGATATTTGAAAGCCTTTTTGAGTCAAAATTATTTGTAGAGAAAATGTGTATTGTAGAGAAAAAACTGCTTACCACAGGTGGAAAAGGGTTGCTGTTGGCAACAACCACGACCTATAGAGAAACCAGAAAAATCTCTTTACTCACCACAGAGATTAAATTGTTAAATATGTTAGAAAAGTGAAGAATACTGAAATCTGTAAATTTACAAACTCTGATAATAATGCTATGGAAGATCCCTTTTATAAAATATTATTTTTATTAAAAAAATTCATTCACATTACCAAGAAAAGAATTATATATACACACACACACATAAATATATATATACACATGGTTTACACAAGAGTATAGGAAGATGAAAGATTTGCCCCAAACTACACAATGCCTCAGCTGTAGAGGCAGAAGCAGGATTTCATGTCTTGTACCATATCCCCTGGCCTGTACTGTGTGCCCTTTTTGATCTTCAACTTCCCACCCCAAACTAGAAGATCAATTTATTCTGTCTTTATTCAGTGTTATGCTAAAAAGCCCCTTGATATTGAGTTAATTAAAAAAAAAATAAGCCAAATGCAGTAACTGTATCTTCTGCTTAGGTGTTAATATTTTCTCATTAGAAGCTCTGCCCATCTCTAAGAACCAAACCAAATCAAATCATATTAATCAATCTGGGTTAAAACCTTGAAAAGTCTTGACTGAAATAACAGGAGTCAGGCCAAGTTATAACTGTAAGAATTCTTTTCCCTTTGAAAAGGAGTGCTTACCTTCTTACTGGAATCTGAACTGCTTGAAGGGACAGACTGTAAAAAATACAGAATCCATTTGTTGCTTAGGTAAATGTATGGCAAAAAGAGAAGTAACTTCTAAAAAAATGGATATAGCAACATACACCAAATATTCAACTCATCTGCTGAAATTATTTCCAGATATGATCACTACTAAAACATTTGAAGAGAGTTTGCCTTTATCCCCTTCCACAAATTTAATTATTGTTTGGTAAATTTGGGCACAAAGGCTTAGCTTTTGAATACCTTAGGGAGCTAAAACATGTTGGAAAACACAGTTACCTGGCCATAAGTAAGACCACTGCCGGATAAGGATGCACTCTGAAATAAAAACATAAATCAAATATTTATTTATACAATACTTTGCTAATTATTAACCTGTTTTCAAGTACAAATGGAATAAATGAGATTGACAATAAAAAATTGTCTACTAATCAAAGACTTAATATGCAAATGTTTTAAAAATTCCCAAATAATATTGCTCAATATGCAAAATCCAAAGACAATTATTTTAACTGATAAAAAACATTACACAATGAGAATTATGACATTTTAGTAGGGTAACAAATTAAGAGTTTATAATAGGTGATTTTATGTATACCTATGTGTACATATACACCCTTAAATATAAATTATTAGGCTTTGAGGAACTGACAAGGTAGCATCTTTTAATTTTGGGTTTTAATCTCAGAACAATACCTTAAGCCAACACTATTTTCCTGAATATATTTAGGAAGACTTCAATAGCTCTATAGAAGAGAATCAAGTGCAATTTGCAGTAAGGAGATGAGTTAAGAAGCAGAGTAGGAGACAATCAGTAAAAACATCTATAACCAGCTTACATCTCTGCAGGCTTGTTGGCCATATGCACCAGCAGCACCTCCCTAAGACAAAAAATAAACCAGTTATTTCTCATCATTATTTTCTATTTGGAACAGAGACTCCCACATGAACATTTATTAAATAATACCATTGAAGGCTAGGAGTTACTATAAATAGAGTTATGCTGGGGACAAAAAAGAAAACGTAAAAGTAGTGCTTACAGGGACACATCCACTCTTGCTTATTGTGTAGACTACTCCACCCTGAAATAAAAACAGAATTCAATTATCTCTATATAAAAAGCTCAGATGGGGAAGACAGAAAAAACCCAATGTCATGCTGTTTATGGCATGAAAAACTGTGCAGCTGGCAATGTGTATGTGCAAGCAAGGGATAAGCAAGTAAAGAGGTTACCAGTTCACTGTCATGGCCTGTAATAACTCTAATTTAGTATGACACATTAATAATGATCTTTACTTCATATAACTTTCATCAACTTTGTTACTGGTCATGAAACCTTTCAAAATTTTACTGAATGGATCATATTTTATAAAAAATTAATAACTTTAAGTAGCTATATGACAAGATGAGAAACTCAACTCTTAGAAAAGAATATGTATTATATATGAAAAAAAGGGAAGAAAACTAGTTTTTAGCATATATATCAAAATAATTTGTATTTCTTAGTATCTGGTAATTCCAGTTACAAGTAGTAAATATTGAATAAATTGAATATTACCAGATAATTCACCAATAAATATAACTAGTAATTAGTAAGAAATATATCCTTGAGAAGCTCAGTTCAAGAAACTGGAGACATACCAGAAAGTATTTAAGAGTTAAAGAGAAAATAGGCATATAATGGTAGTGAACATAATCAACTAAAAACCAAGTATACATTGCTGTGATTAATGAAGCAAAAGTGGTGAGAATGCAGACATACATACCCCAGAAGTTTTAAAAGGCTAACTAAACAGTGATATCCCCAAATTTTCAACTGCATATATAATATGGTGTTAAAAGCAATATAGACATTAAATTGGAACAAGCTGTTGAGTTCAGCAGAGTGGAGGTAGTTGAACTTAGCCCAGGTACAAACATACTGTTTACTGGATGAATAACTGCCTTTCTGGGTTAACTAGCAGAGAAGATATTTCCGTACTGTACTAAATCACCTCACTACTCTGTAGTTACAGAATTTTAGTCATTCAAGGTTACTGAAGGAAAACATACAAATGCTGGAATTTAGAGCTCATACCTGACTGCCTGAATAGCTGTTCTGGGAGGAACTGGAAGGTCCAACCTGTAAAGAAACCAAATTGGTATTTATTACTTTGCTGAAAAATTACTTTTATATAAGTGATTTTCAGGAAAGAAAGTTCTACTTGGTGGGAAGAGAAAGAACACACAAAGTAGTTTTCTATTACTTCATTCCACCAAACTGATACTGTTAAAATTATTTCAGAGATCTTTCAAGACAAATAATCAAAACTGTGCCAATCCAGCTGTTATAAATAACATAATTCTGCTGCTTGTATCCTTTTTTATCTGACCTCATACACTTGATATACATCATTGAGGAGGAGACCTACACCATCACAATCATTAAAAAGTAGATGAAAGATTTTACTGATATGAGTATGCAATAATTAGCATATTTGCTGTAAAAAAGCAAAGAAGGAAAAGAGGCTTCTTCACTGAGCTGCAAGTGATAGTTTTCAGAGGAAAAAAATCAAATAACTATATTTTATATCTAGATCATGATTTGCAAAAGGCAAGGTTTCAGAGCTGTTGAAATAAGTGACCTTGAACAGCAAGAAAACAGTAAGAATAAAAAGAGAAAACAGAAAAAAGAAAACTTCTATTACAAAGCTACATCAGATTAGCTAGAGAGAATCTACAGAAGGGAATGGTAGCAAGTGTGACAACCCTTTAGACAGTTTTGGATTTTTAGTCAACAAAGATAAACTAACAAAAAATTAAATTGAGTGACGAAGGGTATAAAGACATTTCTAGAAGCAACTTTTGACTAGGCCTTGAGATCCTGGGCAGTTAACAGCATGTCAATATCTTTGGAGAAAGAATATTTACCATGATGCATCGGCCTGTTGAGTAAGTCCCTCCACGCTGCAAGAAAGTACAGGTTCCAGTTACTGTTTATTGACTGGTGTAAAAATATTACTTTAAACAGGAAATCAACTGAATTCACATTGATGGTCCCAGCAAAGAAATCAAGTGTTTCACTGCTGACAACACATTACACATTTTAACAATCTCATCTGAGAACTAATGTTAACTAATTCAAAATAAAAGTACCTTCAAAACTGAATAGAAAAATGAAAGCATAAATGTGATATTGCTAGGACAGTAATTTGAATGGTATAATATAATCCTCATGCTACAAGCGTGAAACAGTAGGACGAGAATTCTAAAAGTGAGGTAACTGAAAACTGGGAAATCAAAGAAAAATTGCTCTTACCTTGTTACATTCTAATTCTATCATAAGCTGTGGGAAAAAAAAAAAAAAGAGGAAGCATTTCCAAATTATTTACTGCAAAAAAAAAAAAGGGCAGCTTATTATAGGAAACAGGAAATACAGCTGGTGAAGTGAGAGATTAAAGGCAGGTGTTCATTCTTGATTAGATCACAAGTTCACATAAATCAGTGCTGCTACAGACCAATACAATAGATTTGAGGAGAATTTCTTTACTTAAGCTGCCAATCATGTTTAATATGTTTCATATAAGCATAATTCTTAGCAGAAAAAATTTTACCAACTCCTTTCAAGAGTATGCTACACAGTTACAGTTCCCAGAGCTTAGGGCAGCAGCTGAGAACAGCACTGTTCATCAGAAGTACAGTACAGTTCTCCTTATAAACAATTTGCTTTTTTTTTTTTGCTTTAAGTTATGGATTGTTTTGATGACTAGATTATTACTGTCCTCATTTCTGTGGGAGGAAAATCATATTTATTTCTTCATCATTTTAGTAAGTGGATTAGGCAGTTAAATTACAATTATTGAAAACATCTAATGACCTTGGCCATCTTAGTTAATGAATAAATGACAACAAATATATGTCTTATATCAAGCCAAAGATAGAAATTAATACAGTAATTAAAGTATCATTCAAACAGACTCAAAACATACCTTCCTTTTACTTTTTCCTGTCGCATTAACTGACACAGAACGTATAGGTGTGAGAGTTTTGCTTTGAATTCCAACCCAAAAATTCTCTAGATTTTGAACCACAGTTGCACTAGAAAGAAAACAAAATAATAATTATTTTTCTATAACAGTATTTTAATATAAAATACTAATAAACTCTCCTCCCCCTTTGCCCCCAGCCAAGAATATCTACTCTGTTTTGGTTTTAAGTGTATACAGTACAAGTTGCACAGAATACTTTTCCTTATAGTGACATATCATTATCCAACATAATTTTGAAGATAACTAAAACAGATGCTGAGAACAAGCAGAAGAGGTGTGGGCACTCTTTGAAGAAGCACTGACTCCAGTGAGGAGTCTCAGCTCAAATGTCCATAAGAATTGTCACACACACTGACAATCTTTATCTATGATGGTGAGCTGATTCTCATGGCATTAACGAGTAGAAGCAATTGTGGTTTCCTATTCTTTTGCCTATTCTTTGTATTTTTCAAGATTTAATGAAGCAAGGCAAAGATGCCCCTACCATAAATATGCACTTCAAACAATACAAGATATCAAATATTTAGATATTTTCCAATATACTTCAAGCATGCATTTGTTAGAGTAGGTGGAATTTTTACAAGCTTCAGATCTGCAAAAAAAGTAGCATTAAAAGCAGGCTAAATAAGTCTTCTCCTGTTTCCAAAATTTAGTTCATGGGTCATACATTTATTTTAAAATTTATATTAGAAGAATTTACATCAAATTACTATTTTGCCACTGTTCAAAATAAAAAAAAAAGATATAACTGAATAGAGCCTGAACTGAATAGAGCCTGAACTTCATCTTTTCAGGGAACAAGTTACATTCATATTGTTGCTGTTTTAATTAAAGAAGTCAAAGTGTAAAAACTGGTTACTCAAAGATCCATTAATAGTATTGTGCTTAATTGAAATATTTAGATATATTAAGATCTGTAGGACAGTGTTTGTCTTTTTATCTTGAAATGGAAATCATATTACTTAATGAACACAGTGGGAAATTATGGTGAACTATGAAAAAACCCATGATGATGGCAAGACTAGAATATCAGAAATAGCAACACAGGTCCATCTCAACACAGAATTAAAATTTCAAGGCAAAAAAAATTTGAAAAACAACTATTTACATAAATTGAAGCTCTCTAGCATCCTGTGGAGCAATCCATGTTGTTGTAACTTTCTGTTTCACATCTGAGTTGGCATGACTTACTGCTGAATTCTGCAATTAAAAAGGAATACATATAATTATATAAGATGCAAAAGTGACTTTTACCTGTATTATTACAGGAACTTTCTCTACTACAACAGGAAACACTGATGTAGTTCTAAAAAGAGCTAGGGAATTTCTACATTAGGTTCATATCACATATAGAGGATATATGTAGTTCTTGAGAAAGCCCAGTTTTTTAAACTCTACTGATGAAATAGCTTTGCTGTATAAAGAATGATCCCTACTTCTATTATTTAAAAGAAACCCAAACGTCAGTAAATATTCCAAAGACTGCACACATACCGTCATGTTGTGACATTCCAAGCCTTTCGTGTTTGGATCTGTAATTTTAAAAGTACCAACAGGAACATCTCCATCTATTTCTCGAGCTTGTAGATTAAATCCTTTAAACCCAGCATCTCCAAGTGCTTCTAGAGTTACTGTGAAAAGAGATATTTTGAGAAATTTAAGTTTCATATACAGCTAAAACTGCCTGAATGTTTACCATGTAATTTGCTTCACTCCAAGGCAGAAGACTGCATGTGCAGTAATTCCTTTAAACCTTGTACAATTCTAAAAATCATTAAAAATGCATTTCTTAATTATAAGGAGAAAACCAATAAAGGTAAAGGAAAAAATTTAGAAAGGCACTTCTGTGTAAAGTAACATGAAATTTATGATTTACTAACAATTTTAAAAGGAATTCTGCTCTAAATAAGCAGTGGCCCTGCTGACCAAAAGGTTATTTATTTTCTGTCTAGCTAGGCCTACAAAGTCAAAATTGCTATAGGAGAAAGAGAATTGCATTTCCTTCTACCTCTGTTTTAAAAGAAAAGATTAGCTTTCATGTAAGGCTGAAATGCAGAAACTTTTGTTTTTAATGTATTGTAACTGCAAAGAGAGAAACTACAGTTTGGCTTCCATGTTCTACATTAAATATGAAAACTTAATATAAGCTGCTCAATATTACTCAAATTTTGTTACTGAAGGAGCTGAGAAAAATATGGAAGAGAGCAGTTTCATGCTTTGTGTGTATCAAAACTGACATTAAATTTCGAAAAGGCATAACCAAATTTGTTATGATCTATTATAACTTTTCTTTGCTAATTCCATTATTAGGGACTTTGGCAAACAAAATCAGAATAATTTTTTATGCACAGAGGCATGTGTCAACATTAAAAACAAGTGTAGATGAACTGGGAATGACACAAAAGTGAAGGCAAAGACCAATCATACCTCGATAATTTAGCATTTCCAAACACCTGCATAATTAGCCTTCCAAATGTCATCAACTTTCAGTCCTAATTCACTAATTTTCCCCAGGTGTCACAGAAGCAATGACATGGAGCCCTTGAATGCAGGACTAAATGCAGCAGGGATGAGTTGTAGGAGTCAGCACGCGGCATGTCACAGTGAAGCTGCAATATACTCAGTGGAAGGGGACCTGAGCTCCCTGAGACCATGTATGGGGTGCTTACAATTGGGAGCATGAGAAAAGTAGTGCTAAAAGTAGGCACGGTTAGGGGAAAAAAGGGACATAAAAGGCAAGGTTAGTAGCATCTGGGATTCAATATTTTTGTCATGATAAATCTCATTTAACTTGCTGAACAGTCTGCATATACTTAAATCCATCCATCATTTTTCTGTCAGTAGTATTTTAAAAGTAGGTATCCATATTTAAAGAGCCCTCCCATCTTTGAAGGAGCTCTTCACACATGTTTTCCCAAGAATGGCAGCAGCAGCAGGACTCAAAGGCTTCTCCATTCTTCTCCCTATACATAACTCTCTGTGGAAGTACATCCATGCTACTAGGTTAAAGTAAAACAGAATCCCAGCCAGGGAGTAACTACTTAGTGAATAATGCTCTTTTTCAGCTACTGAGATCCAACAATAGACATGTGACAGGTCACAACTCTCTTCCACTTCCACTCTTCTTCTAGCATGAATGGCTAGGAAAAGAAGCATTCACAAGTTACTTGAAGTGTGACAGCACCATGAGATGGCATCATAGTGTGGAGAAACAAGGCTGTTAAGGTGTGCCATCCAGAGAGCAATTTGGGATTAGGAAAATAAAAAGGTGGTTTAGCCACAACAGCTCCACCTCCTGCAATTTGATAAAATCTGGGATGCAGCTCTTAGAAGGATGACTCAAAATGTCTCACTCTTGAGTTGTCTCATACTGCGTCTTGAATTTTTATTTTCCTGTAAGATGACACCATGTGAAGAAGTAATGAGTAGGATCCCTTTGTATTGCAGAGGCCTGATTCAAATACTCAAATACAAAGTTAAAGAGCAACTAATTATTAGTCCAGTTTGGCCAGCTGTCCCACTTAATTTTAATTTTGTCACAAAAATTACATCATAAAGTTAATATATATTTATTAAATGAAGAAAAAAGAAAGAATGCATTTTCAGTTATACAAGTATGTACATACAGATATAAAACAGAAAAAATAATAATATCTCAGATATACAAGAACAAGATTGAAGTTAAAAAATAAATTATTTAGACTGAGAGGAAAATGGAGGAATTTTTATGAAGATAGGTAATTCTGGAAGACACGAACAAAGATTTTATGTCATTCAGATTGTTTACCTTGGACTTCATTTCCTGGCTCAAAGTTATCAAAAGATACAGCAATAATATATGGTGGTGCAGATGTCTGAGGTTCAGCTTCATAGTTTGGTAACAGGGAATCGCAATCAATTGAGGTATTTGTCTGTGGAAAACCAAGGATTCCAGGCAAAAATATTCCACAGAACAAAAAAACAAAGCAGGAATGCCTTCTCATCTGTGGAACAAAAAGACAGTACAGTTCATAGTAACTTCTTTTAAGTAGTTGCCATTTTGAAAAAGATCTGCTTTTCTCCAGGACAGGAAAAAAAGCAAGCTCAGAAAGCTGTACTTTCTTTGCATTCATGTATTTTGAAGAAAAAAAAATTAAAATAAAGTACTTATATGCACTTGCAGAAAAGTGGAATAAGAGACCCAAATATTATAATTTAATGGCAGTTTAAATTTTCAGGTTACATGCCAGCAGTCCATTTACAGCCACGTCTGCTACATTACACCTTAGAACTAGAGAAGTCTTTAAACAGAGTTCCTCACTGTTGCACTGGCAGATCTAGCTCAGCTCCTTGGCTACTCAAGAACGAAGATGTAATCCTTGCTCTCCCAAACTGTAGATATAACCATGACTAGCATGCTCTCCTTTGACTGCTTTCCCTACTCTCACTTCCAAGGGATGGTCAAGAAATCTAGTTAAATGCCTCAGAGTACTCTTAACGTTTTTCAAAATATTTGTTTCCTGAAGGACATAACAAAAGACCTCTGCAAAGTCCTCTGGAACTTCTAAACAATTTAAAAATACTAAATTACTACTGCATGCTTCCTATGGGTTAAGAATAAACTATAGCCAGTACAGAAATTAAAAAAAAAAAACCTGAAAGACAGGACTGAAGTCCATTCCTCCAGGACTGTCTGTGAAGAAAAATTGTATTTTCTTTATAGTTCACTTGTAGTATTGACATTGATGGTAAACTGTTTCCAAGAAAGAAAGGAAACATTTCCCAATAGTATTCTCAGGTGTTTAATACCAGATTTTACACCCCATGTTCAAAGTCTAAACATTCAAGTGTGGCACTACATAATTTAAAAGGCCATTACATCTTATGAAGAACTCACTCTTCCAGCTACAAAAATGCTGATACAACAGTTAAATTTCCAGAAGTATTTAATAATGATATTTTACATGCTGTCTGCTACAGGATTGCCTTGTGTGACAGGATTGCCTTGTGTGAGATTTTTTTTACGCATTTCAAACACAAGGTAAGAGATATGTTCAATTTGAACCATCTACCTGTGTATCTTAATTCATGCATGACAGTGAAAGATCATTTGGTTTTGTACGTGCTAATGAAATAAGTAACAGAAGCATCTGGGAGCAGGGGAAAAATATGCAGTTCCAAACATCCCTGTACTTAACTCTGAACTTCAACAACTTTTTAAAAAGCCACTGAGTCAACAAATAATAAAACAGGTGACTATGAAGTGCTGAAAGGTTTCCAGGTAGGATGATGAAGGTTTGCATGGTGTCACAACTAGTCAGAGCAGCAACCAGGAAAGTGATACATGCAAGTTATCATGTCTTCAAGCAGATGAAGACTGTACCTCTCTAAAGCCTCATCAAAGTGTCACTTTAATGGATCCTGGTAAGCATCATGTTTTGGTATCAGCACGCTGGGTGCGGTTATCCGATCTCTTGTGATGATTTTGACGTGGCCCACCTCTAATTAAGTTTTAAATACAGCATGTGGGTGCTATTATATCAACAGATGTGGTAAACAGTGATTTAATATGAACCAGTCTATGTGTTGTTGAAATCTTTGTCTGACTCATGGAGAGATGGAAAAAAAAAAGGATGTTTCTAATTAGACGTTCTATTCCAAAGTGCAAAGCCCTAGTTTAGCTAGGATTGGAAAATTGTCTGGAGCTGCACTCTGCCATGAAAGAAAGCCAGTCTGAAATCTTTCCTCTTTTTCTTGCTAGAAAAGAGCCAGAAATACAAGTACAACATGTTGAAACATGGCTGAGGTGCCTTCTCTTTGTATCAGCTCTCTGATTTAACAGTTTAAAAGGTATTCTAAGAGTCCCATCATGCCATTTTTTGGAACTAGCTTTTAGATGAGAAAGAGAGATATTAACATTTTAAAAAATTCCAAGTCCAGACTTGAAGCAGAAAACTTCTATGGGCTCCGAGTTCCAATACATACTCAATGCAGTCGTGTTACCTTGGATCACATATTTTACCTTTTCACCACGAAAAATGTAAAGAAACAAAAAGTAAATATTTATAAAATAGTATCATAGAGAATTCCGGCAAATAAATGTTATTTGCAAACTTCCAATTGGATATAATTATGAAAAATTAACTATATCCTCAGTTTCTTCATCTGATGGAAAAATTCTTAATACTTTTTAGTCACAGATTCAAAGCTTTTTCCCTATGGGTCTATATGGCCTTCATCTTTCCAACACCTGAGTGGCCACCTTAAGAATCCTCTTCCATATTTAGTCTAATATGACTTCAGGCCAACAATTAAGTCCCTGAGTGCTAGTTAGCTACTGTGTTCAAAGTCTACTGGACTCAGGAAGAGACACTTTGGTGGTTTGCTCCTCCAAAGCCTTGGGCAAACTTCTGAATAGAGACAAAAGTTGTTTTAAAAGCTTTTAAATATAGAGCATTTAACTAATATGACAAGTACCTTTCCGTAATTTGAAAAACACAGTCCTTGCAAGTCCATCCTGCCAACAGTTTAAGACTAATTCCTGCATACCCTTTCTATTCCGTTCTTTATGAGTATTTTTCTCCTTCTCCTAGACACTCCTGATGAGCCACAGACTTATTCTTAGCCTTTGAGAATAAGTATCGCCAGTTAGTGTGCACCCTGTCCACCACATCCCCAGCAACACACCTTATCGACCAAGTGCTGATGCGTGGGCATCCTCGGGTCCCTCTGTGGTCAGAGTGGAGGAGCTGCAGCCGGGCAGCGCTGGTGCCCCAGCAAGATGAGACAGAGGAGGCGGGAGGCTCGGCCAATCCGTGCTGAGGCAGGAGCCAGCGCAGCCAATCCGGGCCAACTGTGCATCTGGCCTGGAAATTGGGACACCACAGGTGGGACTGTCCTGCCCAGAGCTGGCGGTGACAACACAATCCTCACAGGTGAGTCACGCCCCTCTGACCTTTCCCAAGGCATCTGGCACAGGCAGGGCTTCTGAAGCCTCGTAGCCTAAACCAGTATGTTGACTAAAATCAAAAGAATCATGCTATACAAAAACCCCTTACTAATATTTTATAAACCATTCCTGTAAAATATTCTACATTAGTCTTATTAGTCTGTTACCAGAGAGTATTCTGCTGCTGTTTTTTTGCTTTTCTACTTTCTTACAGAAAGTAGATGGAAAGAGATGGAAAATTCTAATGATTGTCGTACTTCCAAGCATTTTCTCAGAGCAAAGAGTTAATGAGGATGTTTCTTCTCATGCACCTTGTGGGAAGAATTGAAGTTATTGTGACTGACCTACACTCAAAACTAAACTTTTTTTTTTAAGTTTTCAGGATTTTCACAAAATCTCTACTGGAGATTGGGAGAAGTCCAAAGGCTGAATGACATATAGAATAGGATATGGATTAGCTGGATAGGATCTACAATTATTTAGCTATTATTTGTCAATTATCTGTCCAAATGCCTCTAAAATACTGACAGGCCTGGGGCTTTTACCATCTCCCTAGGAAACCAGTTCCAGTGCATGATCAACCTCTCAGTAAAGAAATGCTTCCCAGTGTCCAGTCTGAACCTCCCCCAGCACAGCTTTGAACCATTCCAACACATCCTATACTAGACACCAGGGAGAAGAGATCAGCACCTCCCTCTCCACTTCCCCTCCTCAGGAAGCTGTTACAGGGCAATGAGGTCACCCCTCAGCCTCCTTTTCTCCAAACTAGACAAGCCCAAAATCCTTTGCTGCTCCTCACAGGACATTCCTTTCAGCCCTTTCACCAGCTTTGTTGCCCTCCTCAGGACACCTTCAAGGACCTTAACAATATGACAGACACACAGAATTCTGTGAATCTATGAGTCCATGATACCAGGAAATCCATTAACCAAAGACTGTTCATAAGATCCTTCTTCAACTCCTTAATGTTTGTGCATTTAAAATGTAGTTAAATTCAAAAGCCCATAGCATTTTAAGAACATTATCTACTTTTAAGATTAAGTGCATTTAACTAACTGTATTCTCTTTCAGTTAATTACCTTGAGTTAATGAGTAGCATTTTATTTACATTGTTCCATTATGAAATACATTCTTTCCTATCTACTGCTATCCATTGGGGAAGAGATCATAATCTTTCTTCTCTTACTGTACCACCAAACTTACCATTAATACCAATGTTATAAATAGCAATGAAAAATCATTCTGCACACCACAAATGCAATAGCATACCAGCAACACCATCGAATAAATTACACAGTAAAGGAATGACAACTGCTCATACTAGAAACACAGAGCCAAAGAGATGGGATCTCGCAAATGCATAATGCAAGACCTCCCTCACAACCAGCTAGGAGATACTGAGAGGTAACCAGAGGGATCAGAACTATTTCTCCAGGCTACTTTGAGCAGCAGTGAGTACTCCACGAATACGTGATTTGACAGTCAGATAGATAAATGTCAGGCAGTGAATTGCTGTAATCTCGGTAATATGGTTATAAAGAAGCAAAGATAACACAAGCAATATGCTTTTGTTGGCTGTAGCACTAATAAAATACTACTCTGAATAAGCTGGTAAAGACTCAGACCATTAGTTTACAATGTGGGAATTGTAAACGTGCGTCCCTCTTACACAACACACTGCTTGCGGTTTATTTCAAAGGAACAGTATTCCCACTGAATCAAACATAGGACACTGATTCAGTATTCATTTACCTGTATTCCAGAATTGCCAGTTTAAAAAAAGAGTCTTTTTCAGGTCTACACACTTAAAAGAATGATTTTGAGATCATAATTTAAATACCAATTGAACAAGTGGTAAACTCCCGACTCTAGTGAAACGATGATTACCACAGTTTGCTATGTACTGAAACTCCTGTGCAGATCAACACTACGCTGTGTGCACATGGAATTCCCTGGTGCTTGGAATGCCTTCAATGCAAATTCCCGTGGGAATATTAGCCTCTTTTTTTAGATCTCTGATTGTATGCAGCCCATATGGAGTTAGCTGGTCTTTCTTTAAAATAATCACATTAGATTTGTGCCACCGACAGTGGGCCAATTCATTTTAGGAACAAGACAGAGATCATGGCAGAGAGGCCGGAGTTCAGAACACTGAAAGGAAGAGGATACCTACTGGGCAGTGGGTGAAAATTTTAAAGGGCATGTGATGGACACAGGGGAAACCAGCTACTCACCTAAGCAAAAGACTGTCTTCTTGAATAAAGGACTGAAAACCCTGGCAGAGTTTACAGTACTACTTTGCTTCTACTAAAAGTTGTTTAAACCGAATCAGACAAAGCAGCTCACTTCCTTCTTCCTCACTGACATCAGGACCTCCAACTGCCTTCATGACCCTCAACAGCTTTCTGTTTGCTCTCTGCAACATCTGAGCCAAAGACTATTTTTAATCTGGCAGTTTGCATTGCAACTGGAAATGCTAGAAAGCCGAACGAAACTTCAGCTAATGCCAAACACGTGTATAAATAACATGGTAAAATAGGTGGTGTTATTTTCATCAGGGCCTGGTATCCTATCTAACTGCTTTGATGTTTCCCACCGGTGACAGATACACCACTGACTCTTGGACTATGCAGGAGAATTGACAAACTCTTTGCTCAGACACCTCACATGTGCTAGACACAATGAATGCTGTAACAGTAGCCGCTCCAAAATTATTTCAGAGAAAATGTATATAACAAGCAGTCTTACAGATATGAAGAGCTGAGTTTATAACAATTTACATCATCTGTTAAGTAGTCCAAACTGACTCTATGGAACAGTAACAGTGAGTGGGAAGGGAGGGAAAGAAACTTAATTTCTTCCAAGCATTATTTTTCATAATTCTGAAAAAACCCACAATTATTTCTGAACATCCTTGACTCCTTCTAAGTGTCAGGTGCCTTCCCAAGCTCTCCTAGTCCTTTTCTTTGTTTCTTCCTTGCTTAAACAGGGAAGGACAAGAATAATCCCTACAAATGACAAACAAAATTTGCTCTCCTGACATCTATTTTGACAATATGAGAAATTTCTGCGATATCCCACATTCCATCTCCAAAGGAAAGTGGCTTTCTCAGTGTACAGTATTAGTGCTGTAAAGGGATGTTACCACTGCTGCAATCGTCCAGCATACCTTCTGTGTGTAACTCTGGAGTACTCAATCCAAGTTACTTTGAAAAACATTCTAGTCTAAATTTAGTGGTGAGGATTCTTAATAGCTATGTGAATTGTATCATAATGATTAAATGAAAAGACAGATTTATTTAGTCTTCCTTCAGAAACAGCATGTCTTCTGCCTTATACTAGTAGGTCAATATTTACATCCTGTTTCCAAGGACTTAAAGTATTGCCACATTTTTTATTTATAAAGGAACACTTTGCTTCCTATGCTCAATAAATAGATTCCCTTCTTGAAAATACACCGACATATCATACAGTAATATTACACGTTGCTCAAAATAACTCTAGATATAAATATGGTGTTATTCTTCAGAAAAAAAATATTTTAAAAAACCCATTGTAAAACCAACTAAAATTTACATAGTATATTTTGCACTCCCAAAGAAATATGTTAAATATCTTCTTGATAAACAATCAACTCTCTGATAATTCAGCAAACCATGTATTTCTAGGGAAAAAAAAAGAAAATTATCCTTTCCTACATATTAAAAAATTTCAACTCTTTGTTGTCCTTAATGTCTATTATTTGCTTATATTAGCACTTTTCCTGTCTGATTTACTCTGCCAACATTAGTGTCAAAAAACAGTAACTATAAATAACAAAATGGTTCACACCCCAAAAGTCCTAGATAGGTGATGTCACTGGGAGCCTTACATGAGAATTAGTGAGCAAAAAAAGGTTTGACTTGACTTGACATAAGAATAGAAAGGGAGTGTCAAACGGATTACTTCTACCAAACCTTTTGTGTCACAGTAGAGATGAGGGTGAACAAGACTGTGCAGAGCTGATGGATGCCATGCACTTATGTGCTGCTCAGGAGAAACACCTGACATGAACAGCACATACAAGAGCAATGACATATGAACATTGCATCACTTTATCTCATGCATTGTGCAAGCTAACAAGCAGTATTGTCCCTATGTGCTTTTAAGGTAAGTGCTTGGGCGTGGCTGCAAACATATGCAATACTTCATCTAAGCCACAGTGACTACCATTTGTTAGTGATTTACCAGACACTATATTCAGATTTAAGTAAACCTAAACATCTGTTAATGGAATAGAAGAAATGGTAGTAGAGGGATCCCGCTACCAAGAAATGCAGTCCACAAGAAAACTGAAGCCTTAATATTAACAATCAAAATTCACTGTTCCCCTAGTCACAGAGAAGATAAATGGTCTCTCTTACATGCATCACCTACTGGTATTATTGAAAAATTCTCTTTGATTGTAATTTGTATTTATAGATCCAGAATACTTCAAATACAGTTGAAATATGTTCACAGGCTATTTCTAAGTCCCTGTGGCTTAGAGAATTCCCCTGCATAGTGGGGTTAAGGCAGCACACTATCCATTCATGAGTGAGCAGCTGGGATTCAGACATGTAAGTTCAGCTTTAGAGCTTCTGCCAATCCAACAGTACTGGGTCAAAACTAGCATAGGTACAGGATACAAAACTGACTTGTATAAACTCACTTTGCTGATGTACTCTCAGTCTTTCAAAAATTTTGGCTGCTTAGGCTAACTGCATTTTGGCTAATTTGGGAGACACATTGTTGCACGTCTGTAACAGATATCCATGAGACCTGCACTACTGTGTGATCAAACAAGGCATGAATCTGTTATTAATAAACATAGAGCTGCAGTTTATAAGAGTTTCTTCCAATCTCTCAGGCAAAGAGTCCTTGCTAGTGGACATTCCTTTGGAATTCAAAATCAACTTTAAACACTTGCTATTCACTCCTTCAAAAGAGTGACTAAAGGAAGTAGATTACTTATCTTTGCGTCAATCTATACACGTTGTTCCTAGGTAAGAGAATGAGACTGTAGATTTGGGGAGTCCCAAGTTCATCATTTACAGAAGCCAAAAAGCTGTCATCCTAGAAAGAGACATACTTTTTTATGGGAAGAGAGGTTGTCTAATTTTGCCTAACTACATGTGCACAACTACTCGAGAGTAGAAGGGAAGTAGAGGAGAGAGGGAAGGTATGATGGGCCCATGGCTTCCAATAATATCACATTCCCAAGAATTAGCCAGTTAATAATATATTTTGCAGGACATGATCAACAAGGCATTTGATATTGTACAGGTTTCCAGCAACAAATAGTAACACTTCCACTGCATTTTTCCTGTTTGTCTCTGAACACGCCTTGCAAACAGTAATGAAGTAATCCCCACGGCTCCCTGTGAGGCAGGGAAGTATTACTGTTTATACCTAATTCTGCAGATGAGGAAACCAAGTCACAGAGGGATTAAGTGACTTGGCCAAGGTCATATAGAAAGTCTGCTGCCGCTCATGGTATGCGTCAGTCCTTGTCAGCACTCAGTGACACTCCCTGAAAAGTTCACTCAACCCCTTTCTCTGCGTAGGCCAGCATCTTTAAGATTTCGTAAGTATAATCTTCCACCCTAACCTTGACTGAAAGAAGAAACTTCATCAGCCCAGGTCAGAGTCAGGCTGAGCATGATTTCTTGCTTTATGATTAGGACTCCTGATTATCTACAGGATTCTACTTTATTTTCACCTTTGCCCGAAATTCTTCCTAATGGACTCCTCTAATTTAAACCTAAGTAGGTGGGCAGGACAATATCCATACAATAAATACATGCAGTAATTATTTTCAAAGATTCATACATATTTCTCTCAGGACACAAACCTTCCCATTTCTACTCCTGCACTTAAAACTCTCCACCATCCTTTCCTATACAATATAAATCAGCTCAAAGTTTCATAAATTCATGCCATACAATGTACATATATTTATACACACACACACACATATAGGTAGCATAATACCTCCTGTATAGACAGTGTTACACTACAGGTGGGAATATCTAAGTGTATAGAGTAAAAAATAGCAAGGATAGTCTAAAAGAATTAAACCACACATCTTAAAGTCTTTTACAGTAACTTTCCAAATACAATCTCGGATGTATTTTATGTGTAAGCACTTAGGTGTTGCATTTCACATCTTATTTCCTTGTATTGGTGTATCAGAATAGTTACTGGACTTCATTTGGATTTCTTTAGGTGTGAGAAACTTAAGTGAACCTCATGTGTGACCCATACAGTGAACAGTGCTTTTTGCTCAGTTTAAACAGAAACACTGAGATTCAGCCACAGCAAATCAAAAAGCCCAGTGATGAATCAGCATGTTTAAGGCTTGAGACCAGATCAACCAGAACCATTTCTTCTATGCTGCTCATACTAGGTTTCTGGTGCTACATCAAGCCACTGAGATCCTCCTTCCCCTCTCTCACCTTCTTCAAATTGAGATCTAGGATTCTTGCATTCTAATCTGTTTCTACTTAAAAGCAATGCTATGCCAATAATAGCAAGGCTCTTCTATTATATTGCTAGAAAAGTAGCAGAGTTGCTCTTGGTACTTTTCTTTCACTTATTCAATAATTGAGCTTTTCAGATCATTCATTCATAGCACTGCTCCAAAATCAGGAGTGCCTTTTATTTGAGGACAAAAGGAGTCATTCTGTGTGGAAGGTATCTTTTCAGCTTTATACCGGCTAGCGCTTATATTTCAATGCCTTAGAAAGCCTCGAGCAGCCTTGAGAGGTAGCAAGGGCGATCTAGCACTTTAGTAGCTCTAAAATCGGTACCTGAATCAGCTGCAGAGCAAATACCATCAGCAGAAGCAAAGAGGGAGAAATATAGCTCCCTGCCCGCTCAATTCCCTGCAGTTAGAAGCTTTCAAATGAGACAGACAACCAGAGATGTTCACAGGAAAGTCGCTGAGCTGAGTGAGAGCGTTTGCCTCCCCTCGACCATCTTTATTAGGAGAAGGGGAAAGGGGGGGACTGGGGGCGCACCCGGGGTGAGCGGCCAATCAGACACTGCTGAAGAGTCTGAGTTACATTTGGCTTTGCCCGCGCTTGGAACAAAGGAGCTCGGAGCACATGTCTTTGGGAGGGGGGAGGGGAAGCTCGGAACAGGCAGCAACAATACAGGCAGCAACATTCTGTAAATAAAAAAATAGGCATGAGAGCTGCAGGAGCGGCCATCTATTCCTTGCTCTGTCACAAATTTCCTGTATGACTCTAACAAGTCATTAATTTCTATATGCCTCATCTAGAAAATGAGATAATGACATTTAACTATTTCATTGGCAGGCTTAATGGTTGTGAAATTTGCTGAGCTTCTTGGATGGAAAGAAGTTGCTGTCAGAGTCAACAGTAATTGCATGATTATGTTTGGTGGTAAGGTTATAGGAGAGTCACTTTGTAACAATATCACAATTCTGCGTTACACAGACAAGATTGGCTAATCAAGTGAGTCACTTAGTGAGAAATTTGTGTTTTACTTTACTTGTGGTACCTGTGCATACTGTCTGGACCCCAAAATCAAGATAACTTTTTAATGCCCTGTAAGTCTGTGGAAAGAGATACCTTCTTTAGAAAATAAGATATCCTTTCTCTACTGTTAGAATCTAACTGCAAATATCAGCCTACAAAAGACTTAGAAGCATGCCTACGGGCTTTGAAATCTGCTATGGATTAGTACAACTCACCATGTGACAGATCAGTCATAGACAGTAGCACATATATTGATTCTTTGTTGATTTTCCTTCTGATATTCTAGAAAGCAAGGGGACTTGAACTAATGTATCTGGTATTCACATACTCTTAGATGGGAATGCATCTGTGGATTCTGAACACATTTGTGAAAAAATATCTCATTCATTCAGTCAGTGGAAACCACAGTAACTTAGGATCTCTAAAAAACCCCACATAACCTTCTTGGAATACCCTTTGTGGACGTTGGTATCTGATGTTAGATACACATACACAGTAGTTTTAATTTCCCAAAGATTCAGCACTCTCCAGTGTCCCATCATCTCTCTTCTTCTCATCTATATTTGCTGGAGTTTGGGTTTTTTAGGTTTACGTTCCTTTAATTGAGAAGATGATGGGATATCAAATATGCTTCTAAATTGCTTTTGGCCATGAAAAATGTGATGGCTATCTCCTACAACCTCAAACAACTCATGCTGACAAAATGATTGGTAACATATATTTGGGCAACGACTTGAAACTAATGCTTCTGCTTCCACCATAGCAACTCTCATTTCATCTGTGATAAGGGATTATACCGGTCACTTAAATTCTCCGTGATGTTTTAATGTTGGTAAAACATCAATGACCATGTGTTGTTTCCCTCTTCAAAGTAAAACGTCACCTGAAGGAAATGTATCTGTTTATGTACACTGTTTGTAAATAGCCAATACCCCAAAACTGAAAAATCTTGATATCCACACCCAGTATCTTGAGTACAGGAAATAACAAGCCATCTTTTTACTTGAAAAAGGAACTTAATCAAGCATTCTCTTTCACCAAATACATGTTACTAAATACCAAGGAAGAATAGCAGAATTATATGATTGAGAACATAGTATGTAAGAGACAGAGAAAGCTATTCTTGTGTCATTGTCTACAGATGACATTCTCAAAGGCAAACATGGCTTTCATGGGATTATAGGTATGTATTACAACCATAGCAGAAATAAAGTCTTCCAATCATAGTGGCACTACAAACTGTAGCACTGGTCCATTCAATTCACAGTGCTTTAGAAATCTAACTGAATTTTCTCTAGGAAACACCATCTGTTTGCTGGACAGCCACAGAAAAAAATATGAGATCTTGGAACAATTGTGATGTTCATGTATTATTCGGTCAAACATAGGGCAGCTAGCTAGATAAACAACATTTAAGATTTCAGCACGTCGTTTTGCAGTGGTTTACTGAAATCTCTCCACAGCAACACAGCTGAATAGCATCCTCTCACACCTGTCACATTTCATGGCATCATGTCTTAAAGATCAGGACATCCCACAACACCACACTGGTGCCTATTGAACTACTGTATCATTGGAAAGTGAATAATTCTGAGTAGGACCAAAAGGTGTAATTTAAATAGATTTGTAGCTAGTTGCATTTTTCATTTCTATCACCAAATTAGTTGATTCACATCAACACAAGCAAAACAAAAGACCAATTATGATATATGTGTCCAGAACTCTTACAGTGAGTCAGCAGGTTAAAATATTCATTCTGCAACGAGCACATTAGGAAACACACATGATCTAATTAGTCAAAATCCCTAAAAGAAGAACAAATAACCATATACTATAGCAAATTTCAAAAACTCAATCATAAGTGAGTTGAAATAGGAATGTGCAGCACAGTTCGACAGTGAATGATTCTATCTGGTAGTGCTAACTCTGTTAGTATCAGTACTTTAAATCAGTGACAAATTATGAATTATTATGTTAAGATTAGAAATTAGATGCAGGAATACCTGAACTGACTGCTCCACTCCTCTCACTGTTTTTTGTCTGGTTCTGTGCTCAGTAAACCCTTCGCAACAAGAATAATCTCAATATAGATTTCTACTAAGGTGCTCAATTCAGACCCTTGCAAGACAAATGATAGAAGATATGCTACAGGAGACAGCATTAAATCTCTGAAAACTCTCAGATTAACTTTACTCTGAATTTCAAAACAAGAAGGTTCACCTGTTTTGCAGATAGCTGAAAAATAGATGAACTGTGGCAAGAACTATCCAACACCTAAAAGTGATCATCCACTAAAGCTGAGACTTTTCTAGCATGTGTTTATACTCTAGAATCTCTAGTTTTAAAATTACATCAGGGCATCTAAGTTCCAAATATTTACTTTCAGCAAAAGGAATGCAGTAACTACTCTGTCTAAGCTGATCTCCCTGACAGTTCTGGACAGGCCTACACTTGCTTACAAAAACACAGAGATTTATAGCTGAGAAAGAGCCCTACTTTTAACTGAGAAGGCAGTGTATGCCAGCAGGACCTAACACTCAGTGGAGAAAAATGTGAGCCTTCCATGACTAAGGTAGGCATTAGAAGATACACAGCTGGGAGTGGATGAACCGGAATGGGCAAGGTCGGAATATTAAAATTTGGCCTATTTCTTCTAATTAAATGCTCACAGAAGGATTGTACAGGGACAAGGTACCCTACAGTTGGTATGTAAAAAATAGCAGAAGTAAACTACTCTTCAAAAAAAGTATTAGGAAGAAGGTGTATGATGAGTTCACGCAAATTAGGAATTAAAAAAAAAAAAGAGAAGATGGGGGGAGGCATTTAAAACATCGAAGGAAGAAGTTAAAGTTTACTTATTTTCTCCCTGAATCTTGCTCTTGACATCTTTTTGGCTAGATGAGTGGAAAAAGATATAATACTGTGCATCAAGCCCAGCCAGCTTATTCTCAAACTCTCCAGGTGATTATCTTTCCATCTAATTTGAACTATGTGAAATTATAAAGGACATACCGTACCATGCAGCAACAGAAACTGCTGTGCCAAGATTGCAGAGCTCTTAAATTGGACAAACTCTTGTGCCTTGCTAAGAAGGCAGAAGCATATAAACATCGAAATGAGAAAAGTAAAAAGGGGAGAAAAGAAGCCATAAAAGTCAAGTACTCTACTGGACTGAGTCCCCAAATTAAGAGCTGCAAACAATATGCAATTTCCACCTTAACATTTTCAAAGCTTCAGGTTTGAGTAAGCCTAAAGTAGCTCTAAAGGACTGAGAATGCTACTAGACATTACCTTCATGTGCAGCTCTCTCCCCGCCAGCTTTTTCTGAGAGCAAGTAGAGGTCTTTGAAAGTCATAAGCTATTTTCTCCCCATATAAACCCCCATGCAGACAGTTACAAGAGCAAGGCAGAGATGACCAACAAAATGATCAGAGGCCTAGCTAGCCTCTGAATTAAATTTGCTCCTTTTTCCTATCTCAATATGAAATGTTTAATGGGCAACTACAGGAAGTTTATAATTTCACAGCATAAAAATTAACTTTCAGTATAATTCATGTTTGTAATATATGGTGTTACTAAGTACAGAGTAGAGAAATTAACTCTCTTTATTATTCATATATATATAATAAATCTCAAATTGTAATGTCTAGGTGCTTAGCTGCAAGGTACCTGAAGTTTTATATATTTATAATTTATATTCCAGAAAAGTTTAAGTGACATTTAATTGCAGAGGGCCACTTTGTTGGAAGCGTTCAACACAAAGTTCAAAGGCTGACACTGACCTGGAGCCCTAGGGAAGTGGGATGGCCCTTAATTTATTATGAATTAATTTTGTTGCTAGTAGAGACACATCACAAAATGTTCTGACCTCTTAGTTAATGGTAACCTTGATTCCACAAACCTCACTGTAGAAACACAATCTAGTTGGATACATGTTCCTTAGTATGCTGCGGCAGCTGAACACAGAAGATGCGGAGATGAGAAAAAAACTAACAGAAATTCTGGGCAAATTCATTTTGAGACATCCAACTCATAGGCTTTTGCCCCACCTCCCCCCAGAAAAGGAGAATATTGTCAGTATTTTAAGTACTGAGAACAAGGATTATTATTTTTCCATCCCCTTAGGTTAGTATGGTTGAATTTGCAATCCTGGATTCTCAGAGCTTTTGCTTTTCTAGCTGCTGTAGAACTCCCTCACACCAACACTGAGGTTGGACCAAAATCTAATGGTTCCCACAGCTTTGGCTTAGGATGTCAGCCATGCTGCTGCTATTGATCTGCAATGCCACTTGTGGAAATGACAAACTGAACTTCTTCTAAGCAGTTGAGAGAGACATTTCACGCCATTAAATAACAATTTATTAGAAGAGCTCATGTATTTTAAAAATGTGAATAATAGTAAATTAGAGTAGTATTTTCCACTTACTGCTAAAACAGGAAAATTTGAATGCCTTCAAGACACAAATTTCTAGGTATGTTTATTTTAGTCAGACTCTTTTTGGCCATCCTCTTGAGTACCAGAAATCTTGCAAAATTGTTTCTTTAATTTTTGTGCAATCCAAGACTGAGAAACACAGGCTGCAGCATTACTAAACTAGACACTTTTCATTGCAGTGAAAAGTTGAACAGTGCAACCATGAGTTTATTATTGCAACATGGGAGCAGGTTTAATTGACACTGTCCTACAGAAACAGGAGTCCAGTAAGGCCCTGAATTTCTGTCTAAACAAACACAAATGGTGGACAATGGAAATAATCTCCAAAATCAGGAAAAAAGGAAAAAAATATGGGAGATGGCTGAAAATTGCATCTCTTTATGCCTCAGTCTCCAGTACTTAATAACCACAGAAACCCAGAAACTAAAATGGAAAGTGTAGCATTAGTGGCACTCTGATTTCAACCCAGCCACATCCATTTATTTTGAGAGAGAATACAGAAAGAGGAGAGACAGTTTTGTGAGAGAGCCAAAGCAGCGCTTCATGTTTCATCACATCCTGTTTTCAACAGTTTCATTAGACTTACCCTACAATTAATTTTAGGAGCAGATCTTGCAGCACCCTAAGGATATCTGCTCTTTCCTGGCTTTGTGCTGCAGAATCTCACACTGAACTGATGATAATTCTAAGCCATAAACTTTTTCCAAGTTCATCAACAGTCTGTAAAGAAAATTATTTGCTGCATTCCAATGCTCTAGATGACACATTAGTCTTCACCTGGAAGGTTGGGGAGTTTGTAACACACCTTAGTAATGTGATCTACTTCCTACTTGATCAGCTATGACCTATTGATATTATTTTGGAGCTTAGAATGACAAAAAACTAAATTTTTCAAAAATTGTTTGCTTGACAGGCAGAAATCCAGTGGATCATACAAAACTAATGAAGTGCTAATGAAGAATGACAATTAAAAGCATAGCATATACTATATGAGGGCCTAATGTAACTTTCATTAACAAGGCTAAAACTATCAGTAGAGCATGTTCAGTGTATTGGATAGACTAGAGGCAAATTAATAAGTATAGAATCAGCTATTTTTTAGACTATTTTTCCTTAAAAAAGTGTTTATTAATAAAATAAAAGTATTTAATAATAAAAGGTTGAATTTAATGTGAGAGAAGATGTATCATTATCTGAGCTGAAGTTTAAAGTAACTTCTTTTTGTGGTATTGAATAAAAACAGGTTCCTAAAAATGAAGCTTGGATACCAGTAACAGCAATGTCACTTACAGTACCAGAGGATAATGGTAATTATGTTCTCCACTTGCAAGCTTAGCAAAATTATACTTAGTGTTATGAAAACAGGAGGGTGTCTGCTTCAATCTATTTGCTAATCTAGATGAAGGACCCTTCTTTGCTCAGAAATGATGTGACAGGAGAGGTGTGGATACACGTATATACACAAAGAAGACTATTTATTTATATGGCTTGGGAAACACGAAATTAGGTGTGCCAGGCTTGAGCAACACCTATTATCATTTCTGCAGATAGCTTACTGCCCTGAAATCAGTCCTGTGATAATTATTTCAGGACTTGATTAGGTGGCATTGCATCAGAACTCCATTTTCTACTTTATATCCAAACCATTTTTGCAGTTCCAAAAGAAGGTTCATCCCAAAGCACTTGATTAGGATGAGAGAAAATGTACTTTCAGAAAATGATGAGGAGGAACAGGAATGGCTCAGGAAGAGGCAGGTGGCATGGATCAGTGACACTGCTCATGGTAGGCTTATTCTTTAATGGTAACATATGAGAAGTCTGATGCGTACCAATATCTGAATATGCTTAGGTTGGTAACTGAAAACAACAACTGTTTCATCTCCATTTATTCATCTTTTTCTCAAGCATTGAAAGAAAAAACTTGCTGGGTGGCTCAACTAAGTAATTTATATAAACAAAGGTTTCTCAATGACTTGGAATAAGAGCCATTTCTTGCATGTGAGCTACTTGCATGTATTAGGTATGAGCACTGTGTAGCATAAATTTACTACTGCTGATGGTCAATAATTTCCTTATATCCTCATCTTGTGAGCAACTTCTAGATTATCCAACAGAACATTATTATGCAAGAAATCATATACGGACACTAACTTGAGATGTTTTCAAATTTGATGTATAAAACTGTTAGTTGGGAACTAAAATTTCTATCTGCATCTTCAGCAAGCTTTCATAAACCAAACATAAGCCAAATATACAGACTTTTTTTTTTTAATTTCCAGTAATTACTCTTGGATTACTTCTAGAATTTTTGGTGCTTGAAACTATGTATGACTAAAAACTCTGACTTGACATTTTTAAAAGATGACCACCTAAGTGATCATTTCTGCAAAATGCAAAATCTTGTCATACAGATGCAGCACTTGGAACCACAGAGAGAACAGCTAAAGAAAATGCTTTTATTATGGCCTCCTTTCTCAGAGAACCATTTGATTCTCACCACAATAACAACGACTTTTTAGAAAAAAACATAGAAACAAAATACCAATTACAACAGTTTAGTCCTTGAAAGAAAGCATCCAGAAAAGGTCTGCTCATACATTACAGATTTTGGAAACAATATTATCATTGTTACCTGCTTACTTCTGATAAACTAGTTATGCTAGCTTCGTTGTTGGTTTAAAAAAAATTTTTAAAATTACCAGTAAAAACTTTAGCCTTATAAATCAAGGAGATTGGTAAAGGTGTACCCACTCTACTCCTAAAAGCACCAGTAGCTTAACTTAAGCTTAATTAAATAAGAATTTAGTAAAGAGCTATAGATAATTGCAGTAGAAAGAGCATGAATGTGATCACATAAAAGGACACTCCTTTTCTCTCCTGTCCTGAGAACTCCCTAAAGTTGAAGAAATTACCCAAAATTGAAAAAGTCTCCCTTAAGGCCCAGTCTCCCTGCCATGGACTGGATGTAGGAAATATGTTTTGTAAATTTGACTGTAGATTAAAAGTCCAAATACCAAAGACTGAGCAAAAACACTTTGAAAACTTTGTCCAACAAACCAAACAAATGTGTTATTGTCAACTAATACTTCTGAAAAAAAATCATTGAGGAGATTTTAATGATCCAAGATGGAATCTGAGAATGTGAACTGTAATCCAGAGTAGACAACTGATTAGGGCAGCTCCATCTCAGGAAGTCCTTCTGATTCTGAGCAAGGTCTGTCTGCACCTATGTTAATACTATCATTCAGACCAGGAGGATACTTTCACCTCACTCCTGAAGCACTGGTATTCATTACTTTTGCAAATCTATCTTATTCCTCATTTTTAAGGTACTTTGCAGATTTCATTCTAGCCCATCTAGCCTTAGCAATAACTATACTGTGACCAAATCTGATTGATCCACCAGGGCCTTATTTATGTCAAGTCAGCATCTCTCATTACCTGTTCACTCTCATCTATTAAGAGACAGTTGTCTTACAGTATCAAGAAGGACTCTCCTATGTGTAAGTTAAATAAATTCCTGGTGGTAATCTATTTTTACATTTTGTGTAAGTGAAAATCACTTTTAAAATATTTTAGAATCTGGAAGTTGCTTCACTCATTAATCTAAAATACCTTGACTTTGGTGACCTGAACACAAAGATTTAGTGAAAGACACTTAGTGGAAGATTTCTCTTGTGTTTCTTTACAGCAGCTACTGATGAGCTACAGTGAGTGGGTAACATGGAGATGCTGCATGTATCTATTGGGTTGAATTCCTACTGGGCTGACTAATTTAAAGTGGCTTTATTTCACTTGATAATGAATTATGATTTCTATCACTTAGACTCTTTAAATTTGTAAAAATAAAAAGATGCTTATTAAATAAATAAAAAAATGTTTGCAAGAAGATTTAGTAAGCTTACCAGAAGAAGGGTTATGACTGCTTATGGCATCATGATCAACACAAAACCACCTTCTTGGAGCTTCCAGAGAAAAACTTAATACAAATATATTAATTTTTTGATAGACACTTGGAAGGCCCAAGAGAAGCCCACAAAGAAACTCTTTAACTGTGGTCTTTCTCAGTAGAAGGAGCTGATGTTTATTGTTCAATATCTACAGGTCTCCTCCAGATGTGCCAGAACTGCGACATGTGTCTTGGCACTGAGAACTTGTCAGTCAATCAGAGTCTAGATAGTTCTAAAGGTATTCCTTGACTGTTTCCCAAGCCCTTCCTTTCACTCTGCATAGGAGTGAGAAGTCACTGCAGGATGTGTTCTCATGTCACCTGGGTTGTGCAGAGTATTCCCTCTCAAATGCAGAAGCAGGTGAATTCCCATTCCTTCAGCAGCTAACACTGTACGGAATAGTCAGGTAGCAATTTTTGTTCAGTATTTATAACATTTTTTCATCGTGAATTTGAAATCTACTACAAGGAAAAAACCAACTCTCTATAAATAGTCAGTCCCTAGCAGCTGGACAATGTCCCCTTTTTGTTGGAAAATAGTAAGCAGTCCTGGAATCATATCTGAAATACTTAATTAGAAGTGCAGTATATTTCGTATATCTACATTTTCAGGCACTTCTCTCTTCACCAGTCTGCAATTGTTTGATTGGGATATAGTTTAATAATGCTTCCCAACACAATGCCCACAAATTCCTTATCAAAACAAAAGCACCTGGCTTCTGTTTGGGATCTCATTTCATAGTAATAGATAGTATTAACAGAAGTATAGTAATAGATAGAATTTCTAACAGATAAAGACTCAGAACAACTAGTGTAATACCTGCTTTGGTAGTCTAAGTAGCTCTAGAGCCTAATTTGCAAAGTTTCCTCACTACAGTTAGCAGAATATTAGACAATGGATCTAGAGGCTGAAGACAAAACATGTCTACAGAGGCCTTTTCACCTATATGCTTGTTTATTCATTCCCAGTTCATTTCCTACAACATTTCTGACTCTTCCATCATACAGAACATGGTCTTCCTGTGCGAGCTGTGGCTTGTACCAACTTCCTAGCTGACTAGAAAAGTCAATTTGTAAACCTTCATACCCTTCTGGAAAATCTTTCAATCCTGAGGCTTGATTTACCAGGCCAAAATTCTCCATCCTATAGACCAAGATGACATAATTTTAACTAGACTACAAAATCATTTTTTTCCTCAGGTACGTGAGAATCAGATTCTTTAGTCTACCTTTTTCAAGATAAGGCAAAATGTTAACAATGTTAACAATGTGACTTCCTAGATGAAGTAATAACATGAGAATACACACAACTCCTAGTATTTTGAAGAGGAGAATCTGCTTTGGAAGACAATGGGAATGGAATATACAAAGTCCTACCATTGTTTCAGTATCACATAACCCTGGATATAAGGTGCAGACAAAGGCCTGAACATAGCGGAAAATGCAGAAATTAACTGAAGAGAACATAACAACAAAGAGCTGCAAACAGGTGAGGAACAGGAATCTAAAAACGCCTGTTTACAGGGAAGCATGACTCATTGGGTACCTTTTAGTGCAATGGAAAAAGGGAGTCCCTGGTGTGTATGCAAGCCAAGCAGTTTACAAGACCAGTGAAGTGCATGTGCTCTATACAGATAAATACTGCTGCCCTCAAGACAGCATGTTTTTCTGAAATAAATAAATAAGCTTCACACTAGTACTATTCCCTTCCATATACTAGTCATGAAAATGCTTTGAACTTAGACTTTACTAAATTGCAGATAACTAGCTCGTTAACTAAGGAAAAGATCATGTGTTTTTGAAGTGGTTGCTCTTGTCCTTGCATTTGATTGTCCCCTTGTGTCTTGGATTACTCATGATTTTAAGACTAAGTGTAAGATTATCACCTTTTGGAGGCGAAGACCAAGTATTAAATCTTTGAAGCACAATGAATCCTAATTAGGTATAATCAATAATAATTACAGTTGTGTAATGGAAAATAGGAAGGTGAGGAAAAGGAAATGGCTGAGATCATAATAATTACTTTCTATTAGTACTAGCAGGGAAAACTAGTGTGAGAAGCTGGCCCACCTATTTATTTGGGTTTTCCTCCAAATTGAAATAGCTAAGTTAAAGTCTACCAAGTATGCACTAAACATGATTTATAACTTTAACAAACTATGGAAGCAAAGTGCATGAAGTACGTGTATCACTGAGGGGTTTGGTAACCTCTTTGGAACGCAGCAATTACCACCTACCTGGCAAATTGGAAGTGTTACATTCCTCTGCTAGTTATCCACTCCTCCATTTAGCCAGAGGTCAGGGAGGAGAAAGAGGTGACTCTTAAGGAGGGAACGGTCAGAGTCACAGAGTATTCTATCAGAAGAGCAAAGATGCACTAGGTGTTAACCTCAGAATATAAAAGCCCCTCCACATGGAATGTGAAAGCCCGTGTTTATACCCACTCTCGTGTGTCATACCCATGAGATACAAAATAATTTGGACAAAACCGGAAATTTAGCTCCATGACACTTCTGATCTAATGTTTTATGTTCCTACTGAGTGCAGGTCTAGGCCACTCCTGGTCTTCAGTGGGATTTTTTTGTTAGGATGGTTCCACAGAGAAGCTGCTGACCATCAAGGCCGTTGTGGGTACAAGAGTCCCTCACTGCTGTGCTAGACTGGGCATATAGAAAACCAGTGTAATCAGTTACTGTGTAGCATGTCTAGCAAATTAACTCCTAAATCCTCTAATTTTTGCTCTGCACTATGAATCTACTGCCCTGCCTTCTTAGGGACATCAGATCACTACAATCAGGGGACTTCGGCTCATGAGGACTGACAAATTAATTTTCTTTGGTTCTTCCAATCTGACGTTCCATCTACTAAATGAATTCCTTATGGAATGCATTATTTTTTTGCAATACATTGGAACAAAATTATGATATATAACCTTCCATATGGAGAAGTATTAATTTACTACAGTCCATTATTTTAAAGATTTTCAAGCTTAGTATGATGTTATCCACAGTATGAAAGGCTATTTATTAACATCGTATCACCCTTTCACAAAAGAAGAGCATCCTTATAGCAACTGTAATTATAGAGATACATCAATATAAATATCCTTAATGGATCTTTTAATTAGGTTTAGGAAGTGAAAATACTTGGGAGAGTCAACTCAAGGTCAGTTGTCTAGGGACCACTTTGCAGTGATTCACCACTCTGTGGTGATTCACAAAGCACTGAGTGAGAATTTCCACAGCCACTCAAGAACTTATGTTATCCCAGGTGCTACAGCCACAGTCACACTGCTGTGTGCACTGCTGAGGCACAAATGTGCCTTTGCAGCTCTGCTGTAAAAAGGTTAGACATCCACATCCACGAAGGTACTTGAAATAGTTCGAAACATTATTTTAAATGAGAATAAAGAGAGGTCTGCAAAACAGCATAGGAAAAGGGTAAAAGGGAAAATACAAACATATCGCAAGTCAGAAGAAGTACCTAAGGAAGAACGTAACATCTCATAGACAGTGCACAGGATTTAGCTGTGGAGCTAGATACTTTCAGCTTCAAATATAAGCTTCACAGAAACAAAAGTTTCATCTTAAAGTAATTTCTTTTTATACTTGCAATGCTTTCTCTATCAATGTGGAAGTAAAACAAAGGTTGGAGTGTGTGGCTTCCAGGAATAGTGATAGAAACAGGTGTTGTTAGTGTAGTTGATAAACCTGTGGTCTACACATCTGAACATCTAAATTATGGAACAATATTTTTAAAAATCAGCCTGCATAAAAGTAATATATAGACTACTATAACTTTTATGCATTAGTTCCTCATATGCTATGTAATTTTCTGCATGTGTGGCATGGTGAATAACATCTCCAAGGTATTCAGTGAATATCTGAGCTGTTTCATTGTATAAAATCATATGATGATCCAAAGAAAGAACTGTCCTGGAAAGTTTTGTGCCACATTTCAGAACTCAGTTTGTAGACCATGCTTGAAACAGAGCCCAGAAAGCTGTTGTGTACAGCTAGGTCAGACATGAACATAGGCTGTGAGGTTTCCTGAAGGCTAAACGTATGTGACTGGTGTGAAAACAAAGGAACTGTTTGCAGGAGGTTAGTATTTATTTTTTATGAACTAAATATTTAACTATAGGTAGTGCAATGTAAAGGCACATGCACAAGCAGACCTGCAGGCCTGCTGCAAAGCATGGTGAGATTTGGCATGGTATAAACTGCTGTATAATCCCTGGCACACGTACAGTGGGATTACAGATCAAGCACATACAGGTGAATCCTGACAATAGGGCAGACAGAAGCAGCTCCTGAGGAGGGCAGTGCTCAGACAAAACATCAGAGTTGCTGGTGCTCTGTGGGAGGGACCTAAGCAGACAGAATTAACACTGTATAGATGGGAAACTTAACTCTGGACTTTCTGTGTTTAAATGACTGTGTTCTGCTGAACTTGATGCTCTCTAAAAATATTACCCATTACCAGTCACTCCTCATCCATATGTTAACAACAGGAGGGGTTTTTCTCTTTTAATAGTACCTCCAGCAATGGAAGCAGCATTTAGAGATCACATCCAACAGTGGCAGCAAAATCAATGGTTCTTAGCTTAGAAGACAGATACCTGTTCAGCTAAGTAGGATTTTGGTTAGCAGCGTTCTTACTTTCAGCAGAAAATAGTTACTGATTAACTGTGAAGGGCAGTGAAAATGACCAAGCAGGAAACAAAGACCAAAACTTTCCAAAAAGAGGTGTGTCCACAGCTAGTACTACCTGTCATCCACTTTCCACAAGTTATGAAGCGACCAAAAGTTCTCAGAGTACAGCAGGTACAATTTTCCAAGAAAGATAAGGACACAAAGACACCTACATACTATGCCAATGTCCCCTCAGTTAATTCAGAGCAATCCTTGAATTTTTAGCACTGGAAACATCCAAGCATGAGTGGTGTGTACTAATCACTGTCACAACTATTTAGCATTTCAAAGCATCCTCATATGAGTTTCATGACAAAAAATTTAACGTAACACGATATTTAACAAAGCATTAACAGTAAAAAAACCTAAAGATGTAACGTCCTTGACTTCTACTGCTTCCCCCCATGTTTGAAAATATACATACATCAAACACATACATGTTTAAAGAGTGTATTTATTAGCAGTACATTGAGTATATAATTACAGCAAATTGAGTACGCTGAGAATTAAATTTATGAGACAAAAGATACTATTACAGTAATTATTATTCTGAGTTACTTTTGTATATGACATCAAAAGACTTTAAAATGTTACATTCAAGCACATAAAACCTTTGAGTCTGATGTAGTACTTATGTTTCCAGGGATTTTGATGACTTCTGGGTGAAATTCACAGTAGCATTTTAGCTATGCTGAAGAAGGGTGAAAGATGGAGAAATTGAGTCCACTTTAAGACACTATAGTGAACTGGCTGAAGAGCTGGAAATAGGGCTGACAAAATAACACATGATTTTGACTTCAGCCAAGTGGAAAATGTTTTTTCAGCCTCTACAGGAGTTCTCCTCCCCATGAGATTTCAATATGTAAAAAGTATCTACTTTTCAAAAGTGAAAACCAGAAGAGAATTGAAATAAGTCTGGAAATTCATGTGTGGTTACAGCTAGTTCCTCAAGGTGCTCTTCCCTTCAGTGGCCCAGAATTCTTAGTCAGAGTACTGTTGCATTTTGGTGTAACAGCAGCAGGGCCCTATGGCTGTGCTGTCTGCTCCACTGAAGCACAGGGTCATACAGACCAGCCTGTAGGCCCACACTAAGGTAAACTGCAGCTTCCCCCTCTCCACCATTTTTGCTGTACTACAGCCTGCAGCCCCACCAGACATCAGAACTTCCTCTCTTTCCTGCTTCCTCCCTTTGAAAAACCCCATGGGTGAGGAAACATCCTCCTTGTCTCTCTGGTGTTCACTTAGAAGTCCTTCTCCCTTTCTGTCATAACCCAGCCTCAACCATCACCACATCGCTGACCTTCCTGAAGGATTCACTGACCACCAAGCAGTAGGCTGCTCTTCAGACAGTCAAACCTTAAGTTAAAATTCAAACACTGGATTTCTGCCCTCCAAGAGATTCTTTTTGAAAGAGCAATACTGCAGTTCTCCGTCTAAACAAATATTTAAGTGCTTTATAATTTGAATGGCAGTAGACATAGAAATACCCACTCCCACAATTAAACGGAGCCTTTTATGTTAAGCAAAGTCAGGGAGGATAGGAAGCAAGATGACATTTAACAGCAACATTCAGTTTAGAACAATTGGTTCATAACCAGTAAAAAGTATCTGCTGAAATTTGGAAGAAATGCTTAATTACCTAACTGAAAACTTCTTATCTCAGCTATTAAACTAATAAAAATTCACTTTTTTAATATTATAACTTTCAGACTTCTCTGCTCAATCTTCCAGCACAGACAAAACAAGACTTTTGAATAACACAAGCACAAATTTCTAAACCCTAATGTTTTTAAGGAATTTTTGTTAAGCTCAGCTTTGAAAACATGATGGAAATAACCAGAAGAACACCTGTCTGCTACTACTAACACACACATACACACCCCCCCACCTCTCCTCCCCCCCCAACTACGTTTTATTTGCTTTTAATATTCCTGAAGAGAATGTTTTCACCAATTTGATAAATCCAAAGTACAAAATTCTATCAGCTTTTTGGGACTACGGAATTTAGAGTATGTTCTGTTAGACTCCAACAAAAGTATTGACAAGGAAGGCAAAACCCCCTATGCATGACTGCTTTAAGGAAACTACTGTGACAATGAACCCCATCACAGTGTAGACTCCCTACCCTGGAACAAACAATAGTGTATTGCATTACCACATCTGATTGATGCTTTTAACTGCTGTTTGAAAAGGTGTATAAACTGTCTAAAGACAAAATTATGCAAAAATAATTATTTTTGCAATTTTTTTGCAATTATTCAAGGCATGGAAATTAACGTACTCTATGTTTACTCTGATCCAGGTGATAACAGCATCTGGTTCTTAAGTTCAACTAAATGGTGCCTGGAGGCCTTGGAAAAGCTCTGCAGGAACCTAACTGTTCCAAACACATGAGTATGGCCCTCCAGTGGCCTGCAGGGAGACCTCCAGCAGTACTAGCCAGCCAGCCACCACAAGAAAACAAAACCACCTCTTGAACTGCTGTCCCAGTAGGTCTGATTATAGGCTTTACAAATTACAAAATTACCTTTAAAATGTGGGTGTTCCCACCCAGCTCCAGCAAGTGGAATAACTGCTAGAAAATGCAGCCCGTTAAAAACACACAAATTTGACAGCTGGAGTCTAAAGCTGTAGGACACAAGCACCTGGACTTCTTCAGCTACAGACTCTGTACCTTTTCTTTTGTTACAATATTTTATATAAAGCTGTTCTAAGCCACATAAAATGACCTAGTATTTCATATCACTCTTTTTATTCTTTTTTTCTTACCATGTCTTAATGCCTGACTCCATCTATATTCCTTCCAACTGCTGGTATTCTTCTCCAGACTTCTCTATCACTGGACTTTGTTCCTAGATTACAGCTTTACCATTACTTTTGTCTAACAATATCACAACATAAATCTCAGGCCTCCAAATCTTTCATACTCCATGAGAACAAAGGTGTTCAAAGCAAACTATGACAACTAAATCTAAGCACTTCACAGTTTTCCTGGGTCAAAAAAATATTAATTTTCAATTAGAGTTTCATAATTTTTAGCCTCACTTTTCCCAGCTGATTGTCCTAGAAAACTGCTGTGTGCAAGCTGAATGCCACTAAAAAAAAAAAAAAAAAAAAATCCATGTAACAACACACTTAAGTTAAAATACCCACAGTTACAGCAAAAGATTGCCAAGGCAGAATTATTTTCAGTTTTCACATTAAATTTTTTTTTGTACATAAACAAAACATTTAAGGAAGCAGAAAAAATTTGTGAGCAATTACAGAAGTATTAGATGAACTATGATGCAAATAATAAATACATGCCTAACATACACCTGGTTTCATATCCTAGCATTTCCTATTCTTTAGGAGATAAACAGATTCTTGAACTTTGCAATAAAACAGAGAAACAGATCATTGGAATTTTTAATAATGAAATACTAGTCAGTAAACCATCAAAGATGTATTTCTTTCCCACTTCCCCTACGTGAGGATATATTACGGAAACATTTGCTAAACATTTAAAAACTCATTATGATTTTGACATGCGGGAGACTTGAGCTGCTAAAAGCCAGAAAAGCGAGTGTGGCTGTGCAGAACTGCAGAGCCCTGAGGGAGCTGGGCGGAGCTGAATGGCCCAGCCTGAGCAGGAGGCAGCAGCGCCACGGGGCCAACTGGCGCCACCCTCTGCTGCCAAGCTGGAAATGTTAATTTTTATCTATAATGAAGAGCTGCACTATCCTTGCCACATCTATCATCCCCAGCTTTCTACTGAGGTGTTCACTTCCAGCCAGCCCACCGTGCTAGTCCCTGGATTATCATAGATTCAGGTAAGATCCCTTCTAACGTGCCATCCCTGATACTTTAATCAATCATTCACATCCACAAAATTTATACACTAACTTCAAGATCCTACTCCAAGCTCTCCTTAGGTATAATACTACAGCACATCCAGACAACACTTAACCTACTATTGCCCTCCAACGACTGCTCTTGCTAAGACAATATTACCTCATTATTTGGCTATTCTTCCGGATGTTTACACAAGCAGCTGTGAGCTTTACTCCTGTATTTAGAACCAATTTCTCATTTAAAACTGGTACCCCTCTCCAGGTCTAGGCTGTATCTAGGACCCTTATAGACAATGGCCATAAGAACAATTACAAAGAAATATTAAAATCAGCCCCTGAATGTATCCCATAAAAGAACAGATTGTTCATTTTGCAGTAACCTTTTCCTTGAGATGTCACTTGCAAAAATAAATCAATCTTTCACCTTTCTCAAATTTTTATAAATGGTTGTGACTCTACAAATCACCTTAAAAAAAGACTTCCACTATTATAATTTAATCCCATTCTGGAGAATCATGCTTTAAAATAATTGTACTTATAAGTCTGTAAGTCATGTGACTGCGAATATCTTCCTTTAGAACTGATTAGAAAACATCATCTTATGTTTCTCACCACAACATAAAATTAAGCTCCAGTTAATTTGCCAGTCTGAACTCAGAAACACAGAATTCCACAAGAAACTTACCTCCATTAGTACCTGGAGTCCACATCATCCAACTTAAGACCCTTGCCAGGCTGCAGAATAATTCTCTTCCTTCGTGGCCAGCTTTCATTCTTGTTGCAAAAAGGCACTACACAAAGAATAGTCTATCTGTCTGGAGTTGTACTGAGATATTGCTGTGGTGCACGAAGGGAAGTGCTCATGAATCTCACCAAATTGCATAAGCTTATGTGAACTGAGGTGAACAAGTTTATTATTTGTCAAATACAGTCAGTCAGTGGTAGTGATCTTTGTGTAGTATGCTGAGATCATTACACAGGGTGAACTACCACATGTGGCTGAAAGGTTGTAGACAGAACAGACACATCAGAGAGATTAAGATTTCTGAAAGAAACAGGTTCAAGGAGGTATTACACAATGAGACAAACGTGTCACAGGCCAAGGGGATTGGACAAGTGTTTACAGAAACACAAGAGCCTGCAACAGCACAGATGGCTCAGACTGCCACCTGACTAGCCAGAGTCTTCTTGCTGTATTATTCCCAGGCTCACTTTCGTGCCACCACAAGTTAATTCTGCTTCAGAATCTGACCCTGTAAAAATCAGCAATCGCTAAACCAGCATTGAAGTTGTGCCTTGTTCAGATGCTCATGCTTGGAAATCAACATTCCCCATTAAAAAAGGCCATTGGTCCACTTGGTGACCTGCACTTTGATGCAAAATTCAGAACTAGGAAGCCTCTGTTTTAATTTACTCAGCAACTTCTGAGAAATACCAAATGCACAGGCAAATCTTGCAGAACGTTGAGCTCTCCCTTGTATAAGCTCCCAAGTTTGCACAAAACCCCAGATGCTCATAGGCAAGTACATTTTCCTTCTTGCTGTTTCCAGGCACATTTAGAAAGGCAAACAAGCTGTTAGTCGGGGCAGGTTTCGCCTGTTTTCCCGAGAGGCGTGTGGCGGAGCGGCCCGCAGCCGGCGCTGTCCCGCCCGTCCCGCCGCTGAGGGGCCCCGGCCGGGCTGAGGCCGTGGTCCCGCCTGGCTCTCGTCCCGGCCGCCCGGGAGGGCGAAGCGCTCTCTCCGGTGGCGAGAGTAGCGGGCTCTCTTCGACGGGTCCTGCCTCACCTCCCACAGCAACGCGGGCAGCGCTCGTGTCCTGACTGCAGGCGCTTCCACAACTGGCATCTGCAACCGCCAAAGGAGCCTTCAAGAGAAGCCTGCTAGTCACCACCAACATTTCATCCATCTGTTCCTCCATTGAGCTGCTTGAGGTGCCATGAGGGCTGAGGTGGCAGCTCTGACCGTAGCAACTCGCCCCAACAACTCAGTGACTGGTCATTTCTAGATTTCCTTAACCACTTTTCAATAGAGTATTTATTAAAAATAGCATACAGTGGAATAATAAACTACTTCTTAACAAAAATGCTATAATAGAGGATTAGAAAAAAAATCTTATTTTTATAAAGCATGGAATGAAATGGGGACACTGCAAAACATACTCAGTATACTAGACACCTATGCTGTGAGACTTTGATTTTACGAAGCAGAGCTGAAAGGTCCAAAAAATGCCTTCTCCATAGTGACAGGAATTTTGCACCAAAAGTTAATCACTGTAAGGCTTGAACATCTGTAAATCAGTTAATCAGGACTGTAGTCTTGGTGAATTTGCAATACTATGACTTTAAATATATAAACACTTAGAGCAGAAGGGACAGGCAGAGCTCTGCTAACCCAAACCCACTCAAACTCAGCTAGGACAGCTGACACTGACACCAACATAAGAATCTCTGTGTAAGGCTCAAGTTTATGGTTTTTTTTAAAAAAAAAAAAGCTGTTGTTTTTTTAGTAAGTGTTGTTAGCACATTTTAACATTTGACCTGAGGAGTTAATGATCTCTCCCCATATGTAAAATTGCTACACATGAACAAGCAACATCAGCTGGAAAGTTCGACTTTTTTTTTTTTTTAAACAATCACAAGAAAAGGTTAACTCTGAATTAAAGAACTTTATTTTGTGCATTTCAGAAATGAATAATGACATTTTCTAAAATCAGTTGTTGCTGTGATAGACAGACATGTAAAGCTTATGTTTCCATTTTACATTACAACATGCAGTATGAGAATGGTACATTAGTTTACTTGAATTCTCAAGTTAATAATCTTTGAATAAGCAAGAGCTATTAACTGTGTAAACATCAGTAACAGTTAAAATTATTTCAGTTGGGAGGAAAAATAATTCTTAATGTGATACAGATCAAGAAGCACCAACTGGAACACAGTCGATGCACAGTTCTTACTGAGTTATTTAGTTTATTTCTAGTTTACCAATTATAAGTTTGCATTACTAGAAGTTTTTGAGTGTAAAATATAAATGATAATGATCAGTCAATGTAAGTCAGCTACTTTTAGGGGATAATGACTTCATCTATTTGGATATCAGCTCATGTTATGCTAGATTTAACATTGTTTTCTTCCCTCTTAATTTTTAAACTGTCTGGTTTGACAAAGTGTTGAGTAGCTTTTTGAGAAGAAAAAAAAAAAAAAGAAAAAAGAAAAACCCCCAAACCAATAAACCACCACCCCCCCAAAAGTTAATAACCTTAAATCTTACTTTTGTTGCTACTTAACAGCAAAGTCAACCAATACATATTTTTTCCCTATTTAAAATATTTGTCACTAAAACTATGCTCAACTAATCAGTGCAGAAGCAACATTATAAATGGGCATGTTTAGAAGTTTCATAACATACGTATTTTTGTGTACACAGTAGTGATTTATCTTTAAAATTTTACTATTAAATTAGAAAAAAACCCTAGCAGTGACAAATATGCAGTCTGTATCAGCAGTGCAGTTTGCAAAACTGGAAAGCAATCTGTACATAGCATAGGAAGGTCTTGATGAAAAATTACTCATGTTTTTTTTTTCCAAACACTTAAAGAGTGTTATTGCCAATGTATATAATTTTGACACCTGGTGGAAATCTTCAACAGTCATAGCTCTTAAGCTTCGCTTCCAATTTTAAAATGTTTTCATGAAGTAAGAACAATTTTTTTTCTGCCATTTTGTTCCTGTTTTCTAAGCCACAGGAGCCATAAAACATACCTTGAAATAATAAACAAGAAATAAGTATCCAGGAAAACAGTAAAGCTAGTGAAACAGTAGGACATAAACCTTAATATAATTATCAAGAAATTTGGAAAGTTTAGTGCAGTATGAAAAATACTTTCTATGCCATCGCACATTAAAAAAATAATCTGTAGCTGACATTTCAGTAGCATTTTTGATCAAATGACATTTCTTATGCATTGTGTCGAGAAAATAAAAATTTCCCAACCCATGTACTGCAGCAGCTCAAAAGTTCAGGTATAATATAGACGTTACCTATTCCTAAGGACTGAACACTTCAGCAAGGGAGTTAAAATCCTTATTAACCTTTCAAATAAATAGTATATGAGTATAGCCATTTCTTACAATTCATCTCTCTTGAGCCTGTTAACTTGCCCTTACAGTATCTACCTGAAACACATCTCCCTGAACAAGACAGCATGTGTGCACTGTACTTTAGACAGGATACAGAAATATTAAAATACAGACAGGATAAAATCTTGATCTATGTGTTTTAGTGCATTATAATTACATCCTGTATTTATTTTTTCAGCATATGTTGTCTAACATTAAGAAACAGTGCTTTTGCTTTTCTGCCTTGTGATGTGGGAAGTGTTGGCAATCTCACTCTCTGCCTCTTTATTGCACTAAGATGGAAAAATTGTACAAAGAGTTGAGAATTACCAACCACACTCCTCTCAGTCTGTGAACCCTGATACGAACTTAAGAAGGACATGCAAGCATCCAAATATGAAAAAACACATTTTGCATCATGTTCACTGGATATGCTCCCAAAGGACACCACAAAGAGGTAGCATGCTTATTGTTATTGGTGTAATTTCAAAAGGCCCAGAAGCCTCACATTCTCCTCTCTGATAGCAGGCTAGTATGTCTTTCCACTGTGTTAAGTGTTTCCACCTGATTAATAGAGCTAGGATTTTCCCAAGAATGAAGGGCTGAGGTGACTATCTCTTCAATAAATGAAATTAATAAAAAGTCAAGCACGTTGGCCTTCCCTAACATATACGCTGTGCACTGTATGCACTTTTCTTATGAATTACCCATGGTGAAAACCAGATATAGATGAAAAAACAGCTTTGCTATATGGCTCACGGTATTTAAATAAATCTAGGTTAACATAGGATGTTACCTCATTGCTTGAGCTAACTCTCAAAGTTTTCAAAATTTTGTATGTAACTTCAAAAGCTGATTTATTATAGGATTCATACACTTTATTTCTGTTGCTGCTTAGTGGAGTGTTCAACTGAACACATACAAAAACATCCCCATTATACCATTCAATGGAGAGGTAACATATTATGCCTTCATTAATGCATGGTGCTAGAGCACAAAGCATACCAAACTCAGAAAACTAGAGGTTAGTCTACTCCCCCTCAAGCATGCATTTGCAAAAACATCCATTTACTCTTTAAGAGACAAAGAAAAAAAAACATAAGAGCTGTGCTACTTATTTTTAGCTCAGGAAGGAGCTAATTTACTTCACATTAAGATTTTGTTTTGAAAAGGCTAAAAAAACCAAAGCCACTTAAAATTAAGTTTGTGCATATTCTTAAAATTGCTCCTTACTAAAACTTTCTGCATCAAGTGTGCACTGCAGTTTTGTGTTATTTTATTGTCATGGCCTGATTTTCAAAATACCTACGCCCCACACAGTTTTAGGGCACAGGAGCTGCTGGCATTCAGCGTCTTTGAAAGTCAGGACACCACTTGAGTGATTGTGCAGAACAGTTAACTTCCCTTGCAGTGTAAGCCAAGTGTTCACTTATGCCCAATAGTAAGACCACAGAAGTTTCATCAAATCAATCAAAATAAACTTTTACAAGTCATAAAGGATTTCAAGGATAACACCAATCGACCAGGCCTGAGTTTCACAGCTAAAAGGACAATATTGCCCATTCTCATTTGTAAGTTCTGGAAGCCCTTTCCAGGATGATCTGATAAAAGAAAACACAAGTGAGTACTGTTGTTAGATTACAGATTGAAATTAAAAGAACATTTCATTTTAAAACCTTTTGGAAGATTAACTCAGTAGGAAACTGAAAAGCTTGACTAAAGGTCAGCTGCCCTACAAGCACAGTATACCCTTTAATAACTGAGATCTAATTAATATTTTTTTCACCTGCAGCTGGGAATTGTAGTGGAAGCATCTCTTCTTCGAAGCAGACTCTCTGCTACTAATAATAACTAAACTTACACAACTGGTGTGTGCTGCTCCTGTTTCTCATTATAGTAGCTTTGCATTTGGAAAATGGTTAACAATGGTACTCAAACTACACTTGACATTGATTATAGTGCTAAAAGGTGACAACGGCTGGAAGACAGCATGATTACATAAATCTTCTTTTCCTCTGCAGGAACAAAAACATCCCACAAACTAGCACACTTAAAAAATATAAGTAGAGCCTGTTACTACAATAATTATTCTGTACAGAAATAATGTATCGAAACAGAGTAAAAGTACACTACTTTAAGACAGAAAAAGCAAAGAGCATTACCAAACAGCTAGTTATTTCTGATACTACCAAACAAGAGACGTGGACAAGACACTATGTAAGGCAGTATGTTGTTTAACAAATCCTCTTTTCTTCCCCATGTGGTCAGACAAACTCTTCTGTCATGAGTCCTACTGAATTACTCTTTTGGGTGCAAATAAATACCTGTTTCATGTGCTGCAGAACAGATTATATGGATGAGATTCCAAGGGCAAGATTTTTTATTTCAGTTTATCTCAAATCCTTAATAATTAAAAATAAAATAGACAGCAAAAGAGAAGAAACAGTGCGTGGGTTTGGTGGTTTGGTTTGAAGGAAAACTCAAAATGCAAGTTCCTCTGTCTCCTTAGAAAATCAAGGTTATTAGTATGATGGCTTCAGAATGTAATTTCCTCACTTAGAACACAAAAAGTGCTAACAATATTTTGCATCATTTTATCTGCTGAAATTTTAATATATCACTACTAGCCCTTTAACTATTATGTTTTGAAGTTTGTTTTTAAATACTTACGATTTTTTTTTAAAAAAACTCACTGACTTTTTTTCTGAAATTGATTTCTTGTATGAAATTAGATCCTAATCTTTACATAAGATTTATCTCACCCAGTCTTCACATGCATAAGTATTAGGGATTCTGCAATCTCTAAAAGGCACTAGATCTCACCTGTATTTGAAATGTGACTTGAGATCTGCAATTGCATATATAGCAGTCAACTTCCTATCTAGAAAAGAGATCCTGTTTATACAGAAGATCTGTACTCTTACATGCACTTGGATGGTAGATACCACTAGCCCAGTATTTTGAGTATTTGGAATCTGTGTTTGTTGTTATCTTACCTTTCAAGATGAACATAGTGGCGAGAAAGAACATTCTTAATCATAACTACAGTTTTTGCATATATCTCTGGACCAATCAACCTGGAGAAGTACAATTTGGCACGAAGAAAATACCCAATTGGCCATAGCCATTCCTATGGAAAGAATGAAGAGAGATGATTATCAAAGCAGTAGGTTTGAAAAGATGACAACACTTTTTCTAAAATTGAAGGAAGTAGCTCTTACAGGTCCTTGGTGATAATTAAAACCTCTGGCTACATGGTAGTTGTCATTGTCAAGAGCATTATCATACACTCCACAGTACACCATATCACTGCAAGAAAGAAAAAATGTATTATGCAAAAAAAGCCTAATTAAAAATACACAGAAACGGAAAACAAATCAACCAAATAATTTGTCATTTACATTTATTGATGGTTAAGTTATGAAGGTCTCCACCAGGTTCTGTACTTTACATGACAGTGGAATTCCAGATAGAGTTTAAATTTGTAGGAAAATGGTCCATGGCTTGAAAGGACTTAAGAGTCATAATTTTACCCTTTTACTCAAACTGTAGTGCTGTACACTGCATCAAACATAAGTATGTCCCAAGATGCAAATTCAACATCTTTGGTATGATGCCAAATTTGACTTGCTTACTGTGAGGCATTCAAAACCACTCAGCCATTGCCTATATAAAGAAATCAATCGCACAGACTTTTAGAACAGCTAAACCAATTGTTCTGGAAGTATTTCCTGCAGCCTTATTTCATAAGTATATATGAAAATTTCACACCATCACCACCACCCCTGCCCCACATCAAGTAATTCCTACTGTTTATTGTGTTTAGGAATTAACACTTGATCATATCTCTACTGTACTTACTCTGGGTCTAAGGTTTTCATGCCTAATGGACCAAGAAGCTTTTCTTCTGCTATCTGCAGAGCTTTCCAAGCTCTCTCAGGTGAGAACAACTCAGGGGCCTAATAAAATAATAAAGATTTAATGAATAATCTCTGTGCATAAACACACATAAGGCTGTGTATATAAATGCAGAAGACAACAAAAAGCTTGAGGTTTGTATTACTGAATCAACTTCTAGAACCTGTAAGTCAGAGTAAGCAAGAAAACAGAAGGTATCCAGTGCTTTTTTCAATTTTGATTTTATTTTAAAAACCCTTGCCAAGTAGTATTACTGAAGCTCTTTAAAAATCCAATAAAAACAAAGAATCTATCCTTTTTAGCCAATTTGATGGGAAAAGCAGCCTCCCAGACCTAGCCATAAAAGACATTCTGAATAAAGTGAGCACTGCAAATTGGCAAGTCCCATCATGATATATTTTTAGGAGGTAGTCCAAGAGAACCAACATTAAAAGCATGGAAAAAAAGCCACTTTCCAAAGGTTATTCCAAGCAACGTATGTTCCTGACAGAATGCAATGCAGATGGACCTTAAAGTTTTATTTATAACCAACTAGGCTTGCATTTAAGTGCAAAGCCCTCCTCCCATTGCCCCACACTTACCACAACCATTGCTATTGGAAAATTTGGCCTGAGTTGGTAATCACACCATGGACTCGAAGCTCCATAGCTATCTTTATAAATTCCACGTTTGTGTACAAGATCTGGGTGTTTTTCATTAGGATCTGCTGGATTCTCAGAGACAAAGAACAGCCTTTCAAAATGTCCTTGAATTTTCCTGTCCCACTCATCATAGGTGATAATCTCCTCCTTTCCTGCAAGATGTTACATAGAGTTTTAATTTTCTGAAATCAGCCACAGTAGCAACAGCAGAAGTATGCTTCTTGAATTCCTGACATTCAATGTAACAGGAGCAGATCTAGCATCACCTCTCTCAGTTTGTGATTCCCCATGCTTAGGCCAATTGTACAGATCACAGGAGGAACAGCTCACTGAAATTTCTAGTGAGACTAACACAACATCAATCTTCACAGGGCACATATTCACTTGGGCTGGGTAAGCTTAAAGTAACTTTGTGATTAGAAGAGTATTCCCTCTAAAACATATGGGACTTCCAATGATATTTATGTAAATATTCCCAAGAAGGGGGTTTCTGTGTTATGAATACTGGGGGGCGAAAGGAAGAGCAGAAAGAAAAAATAAAGACAAGTGTCCTACATCATTTTACTTCACGTTCTTGTAAATGAATGATACCATCATCAAAATACACTGTAACCTTATCACTTATATCCATTTTGAGAAAAGGTATTCAGGCTCTGAAATTCCTTTGTAATCCACAGAATAAACTATTTGAAATACTGAGAAGAAAATATCAAGTTTTAATAAATTTTTATAGTAACAAAAAGATCTTAATCATACAAGATACTTTCCCAAGTTTTCCTCCTTTAACCCCTAAACCTTCTTCTGAGGGTTATACGGTCACTATTTCATTGTTTTAGTCATTTTTATACCCCAGTAATACAATTATGAGATGTGCCTGTTTTTACCATGTCTTTTTACAGTGACTCCACGAAATGGAAATATGCTTTTCCCAGATAAATCCATCAACCAGCGAACAGCCGACTTGCACAGGCCAACCATTTCCACAGCAGAGCCATCTCTAAAATAATAATGATAAAACCCCTCATTCATTATTTTAATAAGGTTGTTAAAGTTCAATGAGTAACTGAAAAATTTACATTCATAAGTATCTTATTCAGAGAATTTCTTTTTCCTCATTTTTCTACTATTCCCCTATTTCTCAGTCAAGGAATGAACTTGATTGTAAAATGGCTAGCAAATACCTTTTTCTGTACATCAGCCTTACTTAAAGTGGTATTATCATACCCAGCTAATTAGCACAAATGGAAGATAATTTTATACCAGTGATTAAGAATGTGAAAAAATGATCGACCCCAAACACAGTGGTCCTCTGATGTTATAACCATGTTCAATACAAAGCTTCTCAACTGACAGACACTTCTGTAACTTAGGTGATAGCTCTGCCACAGGAGATTACTCAAGTCAAAAGTGAGGGATTAAAATAAGCACTAAATGCATTTCTTGGACTTGCTTCTTTTTTTCAAGTAGTATTAATGTAATCAATATATGCAAACACTTAATATTGTAATCATACTCAGCTTTACTCTCTACTTCATGGAATTTTCTCTCTCGCATCACCAACTCAGCCTCTTTTGCAAACTACCTCAACCTCTCTTGGCTCCCAGTTAAAGTGCTCAACTTGTCAAGCAAGATAATGTTTTCCTCAATTCTCACCCATGGACGGGCAATTGATTTGAACCTGATACTGTACTAAATCCAAGCAAGGGCCTGCAGCAGTTTGCTGGCACATAATAAAGAGCCTATTTTAAAATGCTTAATTCTCAGCTCTAAAAATGTAGATGTTGTAAATATTTTTGAATTCGAACAAGGAAATACTCAAACAACACAATTATCAATATATAACTCATATGAGAAGTTTAAATAACAAAGTACTGCTAGTACAACAAGTATACAGTAATTCCTAAATTACATTTTACCACTTGAATTCAAAACTCAACACTTAGCATGGAGCTAAGACACTGAAAAAATCCACGGGCTTCAGCTGCCAAGAACACAGATTTTTACTTCAAATCAGCAAAAGAAAAAACTTTCATTAACATTTTAGTAGGTAGAAACATTTAGAACATTTGAGAGAGAACCTCTCAGATGTGTCAATAGAAGGCACAGCGGTTCGGCAGAAGAATTTAAGTTAAAAAAAAAAAAAAAATTACAAAATCCCCTACCTAAAGCCTGGATTTCATACCTTGGAGTAGCTGGAATTCCTTTATTGCGAGCTTTGTCGCTCTCTCCCATTTTGTCCATCCAAGTGCCACAATTGAAGCGGTTCCCTCCAAAGACAAAGCCAGTTTCATGGTCAATGCCTGCAGTTACATTAAAACCTGGCAAGCAAGAATATCAGGTGTTAAGTCCATTTTTTAGGCAAAATAAAACCCCAACTACCCTCCCCCAACCCAAATGTCCTAGATTAACAAAAAAACTTCCAACAAGAAAACCGAGTTAGGTTTCTGAAGGCAACTGTTCTTTAAGTGAAATTTTAAAGATCACTTGTACCAAAGCATATGAACAGTTGCTAACAATAAACTATTATTTAGGCACTCCAAAAATATTACATGTATATAAAGTATTATAGTTTCAGTTACATTAAATATAATTTTAAAATAAAAATATGCTCAGTAGAAAGAGGAAGTAAGAGGAAAAGGAAATACAAAATATAATAATCAACTTCTGTATTGCACATCAAATGTTCTATGTATGTTACCTTCATCTCTCATGTTTTGATCAATCTGAGGACCAGCATTTCTTTCTCGGAAATTTATGCCTTCCATGTGTCGTTGCATTGCTTCCTGTATTACTTCATAAAGTGGCTGATCCTAGATTCATTGTGTGTTTGGATGACATGTGAAAGGCAAGATGAAAAATGAGTACAAAGCATTTCTTAAGCCTCTAGTTTATGATATGATATTCCAAAAAAACTCCCAAATCATCAAACATTTTCAAGTAGCATCCCTGGCATTGGCAATACATTGTATACAACTTTTCATACAAACACTTTTTCAAGACAAAAAGCAACGAAAAGATTTAGAAGCTAATGGAATTTTTTTTCCTCCTTCCCTAACCCCTTGCACTTGGTCTAATCAGGTGATGCAAGAAGTGCCTAAAATACGGAATTCTTGCGCTCTAATCAAATTCTACCATGAACAACAGATAGCAAGAGGTTCTTGTAGCTAGAAAAAATTATATCCTTTCATTAAAAAATTATAGTTTTGTTAAATACTTAAATTAGAAGTGATCTTTACCACAATGCCTGCAGGCTGAGGAGAAGAGTCATCTCTTGGGTACATTCTAGAAACAGGACACCTGAGAATGTCTAATCCATTTGGAACAATTTTACAGTAGTCCTGGATACACTGAAGCCACCACCACACAGCATCACGACAGTTGTATCTGGCATGTGTCCCCCCGCCAAGCAGATTGGGAATGAGACCATGTCTTAAAGTCCCACCAAATGCTAAAATGATGTTTCTAGAACAGAAGAAAATCACAGTCTTGACTAAGTTGCCTTCAAGGCCATTATTGGACCAAGTATCAAGTATAAAGCATACAGGGTTACGTTAATAGCAAGGCAGGGCAAGACAAACAAGATTTTAAAGACAGAGGCCAAAGGCTTGCTGTTGAAAGCTAAAAATTACTCTATTTAGCATGAACTTCTTTTACAATAAAAAACCACCCATTCCCTACAAATTCCTCAATATGAATACATTTAAATCACTTTGTACAAAACATACATTACCTATTCATATGGAAAAGATAATTTGCTTTTTTATAGGTAGTGATATAGACCCTAAATCCAAATCCCACTGAGGTCACAGGGAAGGTTTTTATTGACATTGTTTATGATTACCCTGGTATCCATTCTGATGGGTGGGGTGGAATGGGGACGGAGGGCAGGAGTAGATGGGAATTTCCTATTAAAATACAGAGAGGTGACAGCAACTGAGGTTATGAGAAGTTTCATTTGAGAACCGTTGCGCATACCTTGCAGAAAACATGGATTCCGACTAGCTTTAAAAGGCAAAACAAACATACTAGTAGACTGCAGATCTCTCAGCATGAGAAAGCTAGCAGTTGGCCAAATGTACAACAGCAAAAATACATGCTAATTTACACCAACTCATTTTTATATTTCTATTATGTGTCAAGCTCCACTCAATATTAATCAAAATATCAAATTCATCTGGCTTACGTATGGCTCATTTGTCAGGTTAAACGTTTATAGATACCAGATTGTAACAATGCACAATTAGCTGATTTCTAGTATTAATAGACAAATACTAGCAGTTACAAAAAAATCATGACAGACCTGCAATCACGCCTTTCTAATTGAAACAGTATTCTCTTTTGCTACTTCAAATTTTTACATAAGTAATTCTGAAATTATTGCTCAGCAACAATGATGCAAGTACTAGTGAAACCATCACTTTGTTCAAGGACAAACAGTAGCATTGCAGGGGTTAAAACTACCTTATCTCTACAGAACATCGGCTTTGGATCAGTGCTAAGAAGGCAAAAGAGAATCATTTGAGTAGTATTTTTAATACCACTTAGAGAGAGCTCCCAAATATGTCTAGTGCCATTAAAGTTTTATACTGCACATCAACTGTTTCTAACAGCTTGTGCATCAGCTCAGGTTTTGAGAGCATTGCTTTTTCCTAGCTGCCCATGAAGCCAAAAAGAACTAAGGTTAAGCCTGCCTTACCTTGCTTCTAGATAGCGCCCAGTAACTAACAGTAGACCTCTTAGTGCAATAAAAGTATCCCTTCCCCATGAACGAAAAATTCCAGAAGAAAAGTGAGGTAAACCTGGAAAGAAATGTCATTATTCATCTAATTAATTGATATAGCTGAAACCTCCAGGCACATGCATAAAATAACCCGAAGTAAAAAATATATCCTCATTTATAACTTTTTCCTAGATTTATGGTATTTCAAATAAACAATCTCCTAGACCAAGTTCTTGATAGAATTACATATACCCTATAGTAGAACAGTATCTTCTAGAATTTCAAGATCACACAAAAGCATTTCTCCTATCAGTTATAGTAACATTTTAATTTTTGTTAAATCACGTGGCAACTTAACCAAAAGTTAATTAAAAGAAACAGAAAGAAAACTAACAAAAAAGATCAGAACTATGGCAAGATTGTAACACTTTGTAGGCAAGAGTTTATGTATGAGAGCTGTGGCATCTCAGCAGCATACAGGGGTAAGACTGTTCAGACACTGAGAAAGACAGCCTGTTTCTCTTTTCCAGCAGCTTACAGAACTACATTTTACTGCAGACATTGTAACAGGTAGCTTTAAGAGTGATTCTAACTGATAAGACATAATAATTACAACAGTAAGGTCCATACTTGTCCTTTTTTTTCCCATTTTTTTCCTTTTATGATCTATTAAACAGAAATTCCATTTGGTAAAGTTTCAAACCAGCAGTCTCTTGTGCATGCTTGGTAGAACAACATTTCACTTCTACCACTTACTTTAACAAAGTATTTGCTAATTCTCCAATATGGCCTCCACATCTCTGCGAATTTATGGCACATGGCAGCAGCACTCGAGAATGATAATCTGTGTACAATTTAAAAATCTCAGGCACAACTACCAGTGAGTATGTGAAAGGAATATTTAAAACCAAACCCTTTAGTATAATTAATCTTTTATGACCAATTTAAGGGAACACTGTGCCTCTGTGCTTCTAGGTAACACTAAAGCAGGCAAATGGAATGTTATTAAAATCCAGAAACTAAAAGCAATAAAGCTACACAAGAGAAAGAGTGATGGCAAAAAGAAGAAAAGCACTCCACTGAGAGAGATGCCACTGCATCTCTGGATGTTTACAAGTTTCCATGGCTTCAGAAAAGGAATGAGCCAATTCAGAACCAAAATAAATTCATTCTAAGCCACAGAAGATAATACTTTGGACATAGGAAAATGCCCATAGGAAGACTGCCAGATGCTGGCAGAACATTTGGAGTTATAAATACTACTTGCTGACTGCTTTTATGCTCTTTTCTTTTGGAGACAGTTGCAGATCAGGAGTTCTTCTGATCTGCTAATGGCTCTTTCTGAGAACTTGTAAACCATAAATTCACTCTTGTTACGCCATTACAATTAACTTCTTAAATTCACATTTATAAAAGATAAACTAAAATCCCTTATGATAAGTATACTCATCTCAAGCAAGTCTTCTGGAAAGGAAAACATTTTTTGTAGATTTCTATATATGGTAACAACAAATATAGTAAAAAAAGCCTCTAAATAAAGCATTTATATATAAGGCTCTCCCTCCCAACCCCCATGAGAGTACTACTAGAGAAAACTCCCATACTTTTAAAGATGAGCAAATCTTTACCTTAAACACAAAGCTAAAGTGAGTGAAATTGCTACATTTTATACATAGCTGCTGACATATGGCTCTCAAACATGATGCAAAAAATTTTAACATAGTTACTAAAAACAGTTTAACTATTTTGGAAGGCTTTTTTTTTTTTTTTTTAAAGGTTGTTCTCACTTACCAGCTGCCAAGGAAACACAACATTGCTCTTTCTGATTTGTAATCTCATTCAGCCTATAGGGAACATCATGTAAAGAAGGAGACAGTTCTGGCAGACAAGAGTATTTTCCTATCCCACATAACTGGATTGAACCCAAGGAAAGGTGTTTAACAAATGTTGATCCATTCTGCACAAAGCTGTAATTCAACATAATTAAATTAAAATAACTTTGCATTCAACAATAGCAGTCTATAAAATGTACCCTTTTTCATTTACAGAAGGCTATGACAAACATTACACATAAATATAAAAAACTAGCAGTGAATTAATAATAGCATTTTGCATTAACTAATTTTTTACATAAGATTTAATTTGTAAATGACTCGTTTTCCTAAAATGGGTGCCCAATGTTAAGAGTAAAATCTTAATTGACTAATGCCAATGGGAGTGTTTATGACAAGTACTTCTAGAAAACAGTTTAAAAAGTTGTTTTTGTTTAGTTAATGCTTATATACAGACCTAAGACTTCAAAAATATGATAAAAAATATTTCACTATGAAGTTTGTAAAATCTAGTCCGTATTTCAAAAAATCATATTTTTACGTATATATATATACAAAACCTACAAATCAAAAAAATCTGCTAACGCATTGCTTGAAAAAGTGCAATCTGCATTCCTGACTAGTCGATCTCCAAGCATTCTTTCATTAAATATATTATGTCCCATGATTTCACAGCCATACCAAATTCTATTCCCATTTTAACGTCCCTGTTTTTACAAAACAATATCTACTTGTTCAGCACATTCATAGCTAGAATAAAGCCTCCTTTAAATCAATTTCCCTTCCCTTTGCAATAAACAAAGAAGCAGACACTGAAGATTAAAGTTATTTAAAAAATAAGCAGAGTGCTCAGATAATGGGGAGTAATAATGGAGAAGTGTTGAACAAAGCATCAGCATCAAATACAATCTGGTATTTTCTTACTTATCTGAACTTTAAGGAAGCATTGCATTGGTACTAAATTTATAGCCAAAAAAAAAAAAAAAAAGCTTCCAAAGCCTGGCAAAAAAGATGCTGGCTTAAGGTTTCCTCCTCCTACTGCACAATGCCACCAGTAGTTATAAATTGAAACCCTGGACAGGTGTCTGAACTCTCAGTCTTCCAAACTACCACTGTTAGAAGAAGGATTTGATAATTCTCTCCCAATTTTACCATTTTACATTAGAGGAGTATGAAAACATTTGAATGACATTCTCCAGCAGATAAAACTTAAAAGGTTCCAATATATACAGATGCCTTTATAACTCTGATATACCAAGCATACCTAGACATCTGATGCCATCCCACATCCAGAAGTGTTGTGTATGCACCCACTAATATGGCATCAAAGTAACATGGGATGAGGTAACGTGGAATTCTCTTCAGGTAGACAAACATGGCCTTCAACCATTTACCAACCTATTAAAATATAATACAATTACAACTTCATAACATCAGAGTTCAAAAGCCAGTGCTTTCAGGATCCATACTGTAACAGTATTTGTGACAGTTTTTGTACATGTAGTACACCCCAGTTGTGCTGTACCCTTCCACTCCAAAATTTCAGCTAAAAGACAGGAACTCTAAGAAGAGTGAAAAACATGTATTGCATCTGTACTATCAAAAATAAATAGGCCAAAATGTGAAGTATAGAAAGAGAAAAAAATGAACTATCATGAAGTTGTTAGTAAAATTGAGTAGCAAAGAGAAGTCACAACTCAAAAGGCATCACTATAATCCAAGCATGGGAAGGAAGTTTTGCATTGCTAAAAAGACAGGACTGAAGAGAGAAAGCTTAAGACCAGGAATAAAAAGTTATCAGAGCTAAATTATGTAGAGCCACTAGTGAATATGGCTGTAGGTCTGTGTCTTGAACTCAGGATTCTGAAAGCTTCATATCCTTGTATCATTGCAAAACATTTGACATCTAGAAAGTATTTCTCTTTCCTTCTAGTCCTGCTAAATAAAATTATGGCAACTTACTAGAAGGTCACTAAAGATTTAAGCCTTGCAGATAAAGAATGTACCTGTCAAAATACTACATGATGAGACTATACTTTTAACCCAGGTATGATGAAGAGAAAGTTACTTATGCAAACAGCGGAACTGTAAAGTTTATTTTCACATGACTTAAGTCTTCTAAACAGAATGAGACATTACAGAAGAAGAACTCAAAAATACACAGAAAAAAAGCAAGACTCTTTGAAGAGCAGTAAAGGTGGCAAGTATCAGACTAACTTGTTTTTCAGAAAAGCTCTGTTTCTCAGATCAAATTTAGCATTTGCTTCAGTACAACATTAGACTGTTTTATCCATTCTTCTGCTTTGTATTACTAGACCTGACTTCAGGAATAAAATGAAATAAGAATGCTAAAGCTTTTATTATTGAATTTGTTAGGTAAGTTACAAAAATCAGGTCTGCATCTTGTGAAATAAATAAAGCCATTCCCATGTAGGAAAATAAACTATGACAAACAAAAGGACTGCACTGCAATGCAGCCATAAAGGCACTCTGTATCTCAGTAATTCCCATCTTCCCAGTGCTTGGCTGACTATAATTGTATCATACTCATGTATGCCTTAGTATTATTTAGGCACTCTTGAAGGTACTTTCTTACAAAAAACCCCCAAAAAACTCCCCCCAAAAAACACCCCAAAACTTAGGGAAAAAACATCAGTAATTTCATTTTTTATTTGAGGAAAAATAAAACAGGGAGGGACCCCTGCAAGCACTCATGCAAGAGCTAACAACACCTTCATGCCCTATCTATTTTTCACTTCCCTTTTGCAGTCTATTCTTAAACAGGATTGAGGGGAGGGAAGAAAAATGTATTAATGGTTTAATCTACTAGAAGAAATTTCCTAGACAAGAAATATGTTAAAGACAGTTTGAATTTAAAAATATACCAGAAATTGAAAATTAAACAAACTAGTCATTTAAAACCCCCAAGTTACCAAGTAAGTATTTTTACTCACCTCTGCACAGGCTCCTGCACGAGAAATTAGACGATTACTGACATAATCAATCATCCAGTCTCCAGATCTTAAATTGTCACAAAATGGATGACCCAAATCATTTTTTGGTCTAATGTCTGCCATCACTGACATTAACCCTGAAGATACAAACCCAACTCTGTATTAAAAGACACATCATTATCACAAACAGCAATAACAATTCAGCAAGAAAAGGTACATAGCAACAGATGCTTTAACTGGATTACTTCTCTCAGTCTGCATAGCAAGTTAGGCTACAACTCAACTGTGGATACTAAAAAGCTAGGAGCAGAGGAATTTTCCAGCAGCTGCAGCATCCTGTGAAGTTTTTCTTTCTCATGCAAGCTAGCTGAGAAACAGTTTTAGGTTTTCGTAAACCAAGGCTTATCTCACAGGTGCAAACATGTTATGCACAGTCTTGTTATGGTACACTGGAAAAATATTCTGAATGGGTGTTCCAGCATTCTGCCAATCACCCTGGGAGGTGGATGGTCAAGCGACCAATGGGGTCGGGCCACCCCTGCGAACAAAGCTATAGAAGCTGATTTATACAATTAAATAAAGCCATTTAGGCCACTTATCCTGAAACTGGGCTCGTGTTGTTTTTTGCCGTTCTCGGTACGGCAGTGACACTCAATGCTAGTTTCCTCAGCATAATTCCTAGAAACTTATGAAAACCATTGCAAATAATTAGCCGGATGGAATTGTGTACATTTGACAAATGACAGACACCTCTCAGTAATCTAGCAATGCCTCAGGTTAGATTCATGCAACTTTTCACTGGAGGTGTATTTGCTTTCTTTTTACTTTAAAAGTCAAGGCACTGGTGTTAAAACACACACTGGAATGCAGTATTAAGTTTCAGAGCATTGAGAGAGAGGGGGTTTGTTCTAGTATGAGATTTCCTGAGAACACCGATCAGCAGCATGGTCAAGCAGAAAATAACTACCTTTTTTACCAAACAATGGCAGCAGCAATACAACAGCATTATTAAGTGATCTGGATTGAGCAGCTCTCAATTACTTTTTTTACTTGACAGAAAAAAAAATGCTGAAACTATTTATTACCTTGGAGGCCTGCATACTTTAGGGGTGACCAGTTTGGTATATTGTAACAGCCTCCACCATCCTCTTGTTCTTCTGCCTCACATCTATATAGCACTTGATTTAGGTCAGCCAAAGTTAGTTTAGATGCAATACTGAAAAAACAGTGGAGAAAAAAAAAGAATAAAACCCAAAATAACATCAGTAGGGAAAAGGGAAAGGATTTCACAAATGATTTTGATTTCACACATTAAAATAGTAAAATATATACAACTCTCTTAATACTTATCTTGGAAATTAAGAGCCTGATTTTTCAGATGTTCCAAGATATTCTCAGTGTTTACTTAGAAACATGGTATTAAAAAACCCAAACAATCACACCCCAACACTGAGAAGCAGTCCATGTTAGAAAGCCTACTTTAGGCAGCAATTACACAAACTGCCAAGTTTTTCAGTATTAACCCCACTGAGTATTATACATGTAAGATCTCTGAGAGTCTTCACTGCACTGTGACAATTCAAACCCATCACCACCAAAACCCAACAATCCCTCTCTAGGTTTACATTGTATTCTTTGCTCTCCTCTCTTGGTTCTCTGTCAGAAACTTAAAGCATACTCACGAAGAAAATGGTGTTTTTAATATTGGTGCTGACTGATCATCAGGAAGACTTCCAGATTTAAAATGAGAGCTGAACTGGATCAAATGATTGCGGAGTATACCCACAGCCTCTTGTGCCTTTGGGTCCAGACTAACTCTGTAAATATCAATGCATATCTTGTAGAAATACAGCACTTGGAAGAACTATTCTCCAGTCTCCTATCACTCTTGTAACTCACACAGCCATTTGGCAGTTACAATAACATACCTGAATACTATTACACTTCCTGGTGTCAATCTTTCAAATTCTATTTCTTGAACAAATTCATTTGGCCCTTTTATGGCAGTTCCAGCTTGCTTTATGATTTTACTGTCTTTTATCTTAGAAAAGAAAAGAGATTTGCAACTGAAATTCACTGTCTTTTTTTCTAATATAAAATATCACAAGAAATGTTACATCAGAACATGGGTGAAAGAAGCTAATTACCTGGATATGCTCTCTGAGTTCCATTGTGAAATTAGGCAATCCATTTATAAAATGTGGATCTTTTTTGTAAGGACTAGCACTTCTCTCAATAGTCCTAGCCTCAAGTACTACTTCGTCTATTTTTCCTAAAAAAAGTTAAATCATGTTGCAGCTCTTAAGATATTTGAAATTAAAAAAGTGATTCTTTTGAAATTATGAAGCAAAAGCTTAAATGAAAAACCTGAATATTCAAGATACAAGTCTCTGTTGCACAGGAAAAGAACAGAAAATATGGGAAAGTATTTAAATATCCTATAAATATTCATTACACACTCATATGCTGTATTGTATTTAAAATGACAATTTTTGTTATTTTATAATAAATTAACCATAAAATCAGACAATGAGAGAATTACAACCAGTCTTTTACTGGTCATCAGCTTTCTTAGTTTTCCTGTTATCTTTTAGGAGATGGTGCTATACTGCTTTCCAAACTGCAGCTAAACAGATGGTTTATCTTCAAACAATTTATTATTAACATAGAAATTCTAATTTTCACTATCCTTTAAGTAATTTACAGACAATAAGGTATACAAGTCTTGTAAATATCCTAAAACAGGCACACACATACACTCAAAGAACTAAGTATACTTAAAAAGCCAGTCTGGAAAGCTTCTCTTCAGAAACACGTCCAGGTAATGTATAGAAGTCTTTATACTTGTCTATTTTAGAGTACAGTAAATACTCTGCATAATTAATTAATATTATGTACGTACTGCATACATATTATCTTTACATTAACTTATTGAATACTGAGTTCTTATTAAGATGTATTTTCAAGCTACAAAATAGCTATGTATGTTTGAAAGCTGAATAAAAGTGGTATCAACAAATAGGACAAAATTTTAGCCCTTTTCCTCAGTATAACACAATAAATACTAATTCCCCCAACACTGTACAATTAAACATCTCACTGTTAAATATTACTAGTTCACAAAGACCATAAAAGCCCCCCACACTCTCAAGGGGAGGCTTGCAGCAGGAACATACTCAATATGAATGTTTCTGAAAACCCTAAGCACCGCAAGTCTGTTATTTTCTTTAACCACTTTTGGGACATACATGTTAATACATATAAAAGGAGCGTTATATACTGAAAATTCTCATATGGATTTCACGTGCAGGCGCTTGAAGTTAAAAAGCATGAATAACCTGAATTTTTTGTACATGACAACAGCTCTTGGAAAGAAAACTGTTTACCTGGGATACACATTTCAGGAACTTCTTTACTGTAGAAACAAGTTTTAGGATCCCTGAAGGCAGTTCGACACACAGCCACAACAGACTGGTGTGTGTTAGGGCAGTGTCTTGTCACTGCAACTATATCTTCATCAACTTGGTCTACATACACCTAGAAAAGACACAACATTGCAACTGTGCTCTCTCAGAGCATACATATGAAGAAATCGCAGTGTTACTCTCGCTACTTGCCTGATTAAAGCCTTTAGCCCCCAGCTCCTGATGCAGCCTGTTTATGGCCAGCCTTCCTGCTAGAATTCCTGTTTGGAAATTAACTTCACCAGAAGTCAGATGTGCTGCTGGATTCCATTTTGCATAAAACCTCTCTTCAGATACTACAGAGATCTGTAGAAGAACCAAATTTAAGCAAATATGAACTACTCTGGGAAATAAAAACTACCACACCTTGAGGTCTGAACTATGTAATAAATTCAAATTGCCTATGAAGCTGGACAATCTGAAGTAATGCCAGAAAGTGAACGGCTTGGAATTTCAAATAAACAACATCAAAATACATGTTCTAGGATGAGAATAAAAGGTATTTTTAAAGGTAACTTAGGAGTTGAACTGTAGACACATACCTGGTGTGGTACTAGTTCATCATAGCCTTTGGTACTTCCTGTAGCACAACATGCCATGGAAACAATCATTGCACTAGGAAGAGCATCATATGCAGATCGGTGCTGCATTAAAAATATACAGGTAATAAATAGTGAAACAAAGATAGTTTGATCCTCCCAATTCAGCATACAGAAGATATATTCAACTTAACAGAGGAAATGCTAATCCCATGATCATAATTTCCTCAATTACAATACAATTATTGGAGAAAATTTCTACAAATGAACAAAGAAAAGCAACTTCAGAAAAATCATCAAAATAAGCACTCCCTGCCCACCACTCTCTCTCATTCTTGCCTGTAAACAAGCTCAGGAGAACAGGTCAACAAGCAGAAACGGAACGACTTACAGCAGCTGGATGAAAGACTCAAAATATCTTATGTAGTAACTTTATATACTTTTACCCTTGAAAGACTAAATCTTGAATGTCAGAGGGTATTGTTATAAAATTTTTTTCTCTGCATAAAAACTTCAACTGAAATGCATTTTTTCTAAATATTGTTCAGGATATCCAGATTGTATCAAACCCTTCCACAGTCCAGAAATATCACTTCAGAAAACATTAAAGGTAATTTTTTTTTTGTTTAGGTGCTCACCTGAATTGGACATTCATTATCATGTGTAATATCCATGAACAGTGCATGAGCAATAGCTGGCATCAAAGGCCTCAAACGTGGCTGAACAAAAGATCCAACAGGCTCACCTCCAAACCGATAAACCAACCTCCCTTCTTCGTGGCTATTGTAAGCAGTCATGGCCTCTAAAGAACAAAATACCTAAGTGTTTGCATAACAATAACTACCACAGAGGACAGCACACACGAAGATGTTAATATGGCATTTAGAAGTTGTTATTTTGGTGTGTTCAATCAAACAATCAAACACATGTATATATATTCTCCAGTGTGGAAACACAGCCTTGGAATACTCAATTTACTATAATGTATTAAGGAAGAAAAAGCTAAGGGAAAAAACAGACAAAAAAGCAGAGATCACACTATTTCTCAAAGGCTTTAAAAAACTCATGCAACAAAAATCAGACATGATGCAGGACTTACATAGCAGAACTGTGCTACAACTCCTTTTTGCTTCACTAGACTAAGAGTGAAATATTTAACCTTCTGTAAACTAACAAAGGAGGTCTTCTCTTATTTTATGGCTAGTATTGTGTATTTTGCTAACTATCAAAAAAGTCACAATACAGAACCTGTACTTCTGATTATAGAGTATGAAATTAAAAGTCCATAATCTGGTAGAAAACTTTTTCTTGGAAAAAGCACATCATCTATAATCTCTTGTTGGAAAGAGACCACACACACAGCAAGCCTACCTCTTATTAAGGAGGTAATGCCCAGCCTATTCACAAAGATATTGTCCAGCTCCTCATTTCCTGTGAACAGTTCAGCCACTACATACAAATCGGCTCGCAATTTTCTAGCTGTGTCCAGCATGTACTGCAAAAAGCACAGCCAAAAAAGCCACAGAAAGGGGAAAGGTAGATACAAAAAAGGACAAGTTTCAAAGCTAGGCAGGGATTGGACAATAGGAAAATGCCATGCAGCAAAGATAAACAGAAAGCCAAAATTAAGGAACAAAACAAGTTGTTACACAGAAGAGGATACACAAACATAAGCAAAACCAAGAATTAGCATACAACACAGGAGAAGTTAAATAGAACATGAAGAAGCAAAGGTAATTGCATAAGCAAAGAACATGAATATGTAAGAAAAATAAAAAAGCATACCAATGTTAGTTTCACATTTAAAAATCCAAACCATACACGACAATCCTACATAATTTTCAACTGCTTATTGTACCTCTAATCAGGCTGGTAATTCCCAGGCGGTTGACAAAAACATTGTCAATGTACTCACTGCCCGTGAAGAGTTCAGCTATCACATAAAGATTAGGTCTGACTGATCTGGCTGTTGCTAGCATCTCCTATAGATCATAATACATTTTTAATGTAAGACATCCATTTTCAGCTATGTATACACAAACATTAACATGAACGTTAACCAAACATAAATGAGTCATGATTCATATATGCAGCACATTAAAAATATTGGTAACATGTAAGTTTCATAAAAGCATGGTTGTATTTTACAGATATTATTTATGGATTGAATTCTAGGGAATTTTCTGTAGACTTTAAGCTAATTACAACTTTGTTTTAAAACAAAATCTTTGCTCAAAATACAAGAGCAAAGGTTGGAAAAAAGAGATACCAATTGAACTAGGAAATCTGAGCAAGACTTCAGTCTAAGCCTTTGCAGTTACCATTCCAAAAATAGTAACAATAAACACAAGAATGGCAGAAGTTTTGAAACGGCTGCCTTTAGGAGCCACTTACAACTTGTGCGGGCAAATCAACTTGTTTTCGAGAGCTCTTCATAGATTTAGGTCAGCTCTTAGTTAAGACTAAGCGCTAACAAGCTTCACTACTCCAAACCTATAGAAAGCTAATTTACTAGGCAAGTACAACTTCTGTATGTAGTCGGCTCCCTGGGAAACAGAAGCACTAGCCAGACTAAACTTTTTGCAGGAGTTCTTTACCAGCTTTTAAACTCTGTGAAGTGAACCACTTCCTGTTTAATTTAGCAACAGCAAAATATATATGGCAAAAAAATAAACCAGTCAGACTTTCAATCAAGTCTTGGAAAGGACTCCAGCTCAAACTGACATACTGGATACTGGCAGCCATCTCACCAAGTCCACAGCTAAGTGAGGGAAAAGTTAGCCAGGCCCAATCACATCCACATTATTTCAGCTAAAGTAGAGAATTAAAAGATACAATAGCTACACCCCCCTACTGTCTGATGAAGCTGAAACCATATCTAAACATCACCAGACAAGAAACCTTGCTTTTATGCTTTGAGGAAGATTCATTCCCACCGAAACTCTGCCACAAGTCCTGCACTGTTGCTGTAAAATCTGCAGGATCTATTTCACAGACAGGAAGCTGCTTTATAATAAACATGCTTAATTTTGCGTACCTCAGCTACATGAATAGGTGTTGAGTGACAGTTGTCCAGACGAACACCATGGAAATATCTGGCAGTGATTTCGGTGTATTTTTTCATATGTGCCCAGAGGTATGGGCAGTCTTCAGGTTTATTACCGTAACGCAGTTTCACACTGTCTCCCCAACAAATGAGCTCTCTTCTCAAGTAAACATTTGAACCTGTAAGGGAAATAAATTCACTTTAGGGTATATATGTAATATAGAATGTGCAGCAAAATGAAAAGGTGATGTTTTATTTTCTACTGCCGAAGAGCAGAAAAACACTGTAATGAACAGAAAAAATTCTAATGATAACCATATCAACTCAAAAATCTATATACATGACACTGGTGTACAATTTCACACTCCTCCACAGAATATTTAGCTTCTGTAGTGATACTGAAACAATTCTTCAGACTGAAATAAAATTCCTTCTAATTCTTCAAAGTAGTATAAAAGCTGTAGTTCAGAAAAAGAAAAAAGAAAAAAAAAAAAATCAAACAAATGAACAAAATTAGTACTTTGGTTTTTTATACTGGCCAAATTCAAAGAAGAATCTCACTGTGTTATCATAATCTGTCACAGCCACAATTTACAATTTTATCTTCTATTAACAGCAGACTGTGATGGATTTCCAAAGCCAGGAAGTAAAAAACAGGAACTGTAAATTACCACAAATTCCCGAAACATTCACATAAGCACAGCTAACCTTTTTCTTCACTAATAGCACAGCCACATGGACAGAAAAATGGTGTTTCTTTGAATGTACACTGTGATTTTTTTCAAAGGATCATTTAGGGAACTGGCTGCATTTTTTTTGCAGTTCCTTTATTGTGCCTTTGTGTACCACATTTTCACACTTTGTTCTCAGTTGAAATTATGTGTGGCATAAAACAAAGGCAAAACACAAGTACAAAGCACTCAAAAACCTGTAGCTGAGTTACGAGAGAAACCTCAGTAATGGAAATTAAATATGCTAACTGAGACCAACAACTGAGAGAAAAAAAATACAAAAGTCTGCCTAGAAGAAAGAGTAATAAGCTGAAGGCAACTGAACAAAAACACTCTTGAAACACGTTATTATCTCAATCCTTGAGAAGGAGAATAAAAGTAAATAAAATTTAGTGAAAGGGGTGTAGATTACCTTGCAGAAATTAAATATTTGTTTGCTAACTCCAGATGACTCTGGAGTATCATCAGATTAGCTTGTAAAGCAGACTCAAACTTTTAGATGGTTTTTAATTACACTTAAACTGGCCTTTGTTTCATTTAGTTTACCAAGTGAATGGCTACTCTGAACACAAGCTTTTTTTGCTTTTATTAGATATCAACACTGTCCCCAAAGGAGTTAGAATGTAGTATTTTAGAATGCATGGTGATTTCATGCCCTATTTTACCTTCCCAAGTAATCTGCATACTTAATTTGGATTAACTGGGTCATCTCTTGACTGCCTGACTGCCACTCAGTGGACTTTTCAAGGATCCTGTTTTTGCTCACTAATGCAGTAAAATACTATTCACCTTTTCATTGCATTAGTTTTTCTGCCACACTGTCATTGTCTCATGGAAATGCCAACAAGCACTGGTGTTGGAACAAAGTACAAAGTAAGCAACAAAGACAATGACAAAAGTGGGGAGGCAGGATGTCCCCGTTTCAGTGGCAGAAAGCTGGTAATTTGCCTCTCGAATCTTGTAAAACTGTACCTCAAATTCCAGTTCTTACAGTTCATCTGTATGCTGAATGGGAAATTAAAGTGCTATAAGTTTAATATCTGCTATTCTGCAGCTTCAGAGGAATACATCTGAAAAAAAGATTATGCAAAATCCTTTTTGCTTTGGCTAGAATATCAAACGGTTTGTAAGAATTCAAATTTCTTTTACACACCCGGTTCTGCGAAGTTTCTAAGAGGATCATCTCCCATAACCCAGCCATTATGAGCCATGAAATAACAAGCTTTATCTGGCTGATGGATCATAGCTTCTTCCTCCTCCACAGTCAGTTCTTTGAATGGATAGGTAAAATACCTATGGAATAGACAGGCAATTAAAAGAGAAAACAGAGACAAGCACCAAACACATATGGTAACCTAAGCCGCAATTTATTTTCTTTGAAATTAAAGTATTTGCTATGAACTGGCTTGTACATAATACAGACAAAAAAAGAGAGCAACTTGCATAAATGCTGGAGAGTTTTCTATTTTGAAGGAAGCTTTGAAGGAGCAAGAACAGATGTTGCCACTATCCTGGTGTCAGCTGGTAATATAAGACTAAAGCCGTAGAACTTTAGGTATGAGTGGCATCAAGTATATAAAACGTGAAAGGTATAAACTTTCCTAGTTCCACTCCTCTTCCACCTACAACAGCAATTTGCACTATGTAAAGTTTTGATGTTCTCTGAGTATTGTCTCATGCTTTCTGGTCACATTTGCTTATGAAATAGTTATTGCTGTTGCTTACAAAAAACCCTGTCAATTCACTAAGTGGCATTTGTCCATGTGAAAGAAAACATACATTTGTACATATAAATATATATTTTTATATAACTTTGAACTTGCTTTCCCTGGATGGGTTCTAAGTTTCCAAATAAACAAGAAAACATGTATATACCTGGTAACCAAGGGATGTTTCCTACTGATAAGACCCAGCTTAGGACCATCACAAGCGATTCGTTCATAAACCACAGTCCCCACAAGACAATTGACAGCCTAGAAGTAATTAAATTATGCATTATTGAAATGCCTGCATTTATTTGGAATTTTAAACAGTTCAGCATTAAAACACAGTAATTTCAACACCTGGTCTTGATGGTGACTAGTTTGTCTGAATTGCTCAGCATTTAGCTCCTCAATCCTCTTGCGAAACCAGTTACAACATTCTTCTATTGCAGCTGGTCCATTGCTTGTCAGGAGGACATTAAAAGCAGACAACAATAAGAAAAAATTATTTTAAAAGCATGCAGTATAAATTACTAAAAGGAATCAAAACTTTTTCCTCATGTCTGAAAGCAATGTCTTTTTTTTGGCTTCATAAATTTAGCTTCACTTAGATTTTAACTTGTAATCAGTAGCACAGTACCTGTGTGGTATGAACGTTGCCAGTGCTACATTCATATCTACAGTACAGCCAAGTCGTCTGTAATCAGGGTCCTGAAGTATTTGAAGATGTTGATTTGGATCAGATTTACTGCTCATTTTGCCTGAGAACAAAATAGAAACAAGTACTCAAAGTAGAAACAGGAATTACATTTAAAGACATGCAACTTTTATAACTAGCATAACCAAGATGTGGGTGGATGAAGGCATTGAAGAGGTACAGAGTCTTTAAAGATCTTCCTAGCCCTCAAAGCATTCTTGAATGCTTAAATCAGCACAGTGGATGTCTCACATAGCAAAAAATAGCATTATATTGTTTTCCATCTAACTGTTAAGTTTACCTATGCCTCTTGAACTATAAATACATAATTCACATGCTTCAGCATAACCTTCAACATAACCTTCCTTTACCTTGAGTTAGAAGGGTTTTAAATTGCTGCACAGCTTTGTTAACATCCACTTGGAAAAATTCCCATAGTTTAATTTTTGGATATATATCTTCATAAATTATTTTACGTAAACACTGTAAAAATAAAAAATGTGTTAGTCACTGAGGTTGTTTATTAATATAATTAAGAAAAGCAAAAAAAATAGGGAGCAAGGGCTTATTTCACTAAATGTATCTGCAAAGTATACATCACTTTTTGTGCATTTCCACAACCCTAGAAATATTAAAGGTTTATCCAGCTATTTATGAAGTTTATTATTAGCTTATACTTAGTTCTCATTCACTTACATTTAAGTGCTGATCATTTTCAATCAAGGGTGGCACCCCTTTGGCAATATACTTTCCATCAGCCACCATACCAGTCAAATGCCACAGAGCTCTATCCAGGACCCAAGCTGGCTTCAGGTGAGGAGAATTTACAAGGTTATAGCCACATTCTGGATGCATCCTGAGCCATTCACTGTTAGTAGCTTATTGAAGAAAGGGACGGGGGAGAAAAAAACCAAACAAAAATGTAAGTACATAAGTTGAACCCTTCATTGTATTTTGTAAACATCTCAACACCAAGAAGCTGAGGTACTATAGTACACAGAGTTCATTCACATTTCAACTGAAGTTTCCCATGTCAATTGAAAATAATGTCTTATGCAGAAATGTTATTACTGATCGACTTTTTTTTTGGTCAAAAATACAGCTGCAGAGACTGCAGAAAAACTTTTTGTTAGTTACATAAAAATATGCAATAGTACCTCCAATTCTAAAACACTTCAAAAGAGATCCAATTTTTGTTGCCAGAAATACAACAAATACTGAAAATAAGATACTGATATTCTTTGAGTGTTGGAAGCCAAACATACATCCCAAGCTTTATAATATATGTTGCTTATTTTTTAATATTCTTCATCCTGTCAGATGCCACACACAGCCAGAGACAGAGTGCACACACACCACCCAAAAAACAATTAATGGAAAATATAGTTAAATGGGCATTTATGAAAGAAGTAGCTGTGACACTTGTGTACATAAAAAGAAGCTGAGTTGTAGGAAGCAATGTCACTGAGTCTTACACAGCAAGATGAGTGCACTGTCTGGTGCATGCAAATGGAACACTAATTCAGGCCAAACACTACACTCCGTGTCTATTTGCGAAGCTTCCCTTGTAGCATCAACCAGCACCTGAACATTAATGCTGAACATTAAAAATTAACTCAGAGAAGGCAAGGAGCCTTCACTAGAACATAGGTGTAGTATTCTAATATAGACAGCGTGCATGCAGCAGTATGGGTAAACACATACATAGTACAGAAATTTGATTTTGGAAGTATGACTAAAAAGAAAAATCCAAGAGTTAATCTCTTTCCAATTTTGCAACTCATTCGCAACACTGCTTAATTGAAAATAAACCTAATATATTCTTCTGAATGAATATCTCAAACCAAAAAACTAAATTATAAAACAAAAAATAAAAAGACAACCTCACAGAATGCCTAAGAACAAAAACCAGGTTTTCAGAAAAGCAGAGAAAAACAGAAGTAGTACTTCCCACATGGGAAAATATGTAACAAATTATTATATTAGAAACATGAAGAGTCACTAACGTGTCCAGAATTACAGCAGAACAAAAATACTTAAAATCTCAAGTCTGCTTAGTTCGAAGAAGTTTAAATAGAAATCTCAAATGGGGAAAAAAAAAAATCTACTAGCTCAGTCTATAGTGTGAACAGCTCTCCTGAGCACCATGTTACATTATATGTCAAGACATGGCAAAATTCCGTGTTTATAAGGTCAAACCATTTGTGGAAATTAAAACCCTTATGCATCCTTATCATCTACAACTAAACCCACCATGTTTTAAAGTTATGTAAAGCAACATTAAGCTTAGGCTGTTAAAGGCTGTTCTAGGCCAAACAGATTATTCTCTCCTGCTCTTTTCTTCTTTATATTTTACTACTTCTGAAAAAAGCTTTCTTCTCCAAAAAGCAAAACCAGCTTGTTCTTCTAACAAGAACTATAATTTACTATAAAGGACTTTCGTAAGTAAATACAATTAATTCTAAAAAGACAACACATAAGTTAAATCTAAGGGGTTAGCATCAAAAAAAAAAAAAAGAAGTCAACAGGCCTTCCATTAATTCTGGTAAAGAACAGAAAGATGTTTCCTGATCAGAAGGTAAGCTCCAGTGATTCACACTGTAACACCAAGAGAAATCTAACTCTGCAGAAGAAAAATTATCCAAAACATCACTCGTGATTACATTTGCTACAGCTAAGGAGAAAATAAGTATAGTATAGATTATGTGTATAGTATAAAGTAAGTACAGGAATAAAGAAATACCAAGATGAGAAATTACAGAAAACTTTCTAAAATTCATTATATTCTTCTTTAAAAAATCTGAAATTTTTTTCTTAAGTGACTAACTCATTTTTACACAAATTAAACACAAGCCTAATATTTAGCAGTGATGCTCACAGCCCAAGATTTCTTTTTTTTTTTTGATCATTTATAAAGCTGGGAGAAGGTGGTGTTTAATACGACTAAGTACTTGAAATTAAGAGTTACTCAAGTGCTATACTACAACTATACAATAGTAGCCTCTTGTGAAAGATAAGTTAATACATAATTTATTTCACTTTATTTTTATTACTTTATATGATTTATTACAGCCACTGAAAGCTCAGAAAAGAAAAACAACTCCAAATGTCTTTTTTCTGTCTCCTGGTGAAAAGGAAATGCCAGCCAACACATTTCTTATTTGAATATACCCAGTTACCAGAGAGGGTTTGCAAGTTTATCCGTGATACGCCAGCGAAGATGCCAAAGGTGCAGGGATATTTAACATCAGCGCATGACTTCACTTTTAAAGCTGGGCCATAGATGCTGCCTTTCATTAGAGCCTCACGGAGACATCAAGAGCTGATTCCCACTGTTCCCTGCTGTGCCCACAGTGTGGGCTCTGCTCCAGAGTGAACACTGAACACCTCAGCTTAATGCCCAATCCTGCAAGTGATGCTGCCGGACTCCCACAGGAGCAGAGGGGAAGCTATGCCGTTTTTATACAATGGTCTCGACTAGAAAGCAGAAACCACCAACAGAACCACTGTAAGCTGAGGGGTCATGACCTGTTAGAATTAACATTAGAAAATTTACTGAGACAGCTTAAGCTTTTAATGCAGACATCCTACAGAATGAATAAGGATGTGCAATTATCCATAATCTGCTCGAAATAATGGACTATACATTTTATCTCTTTTATATTCAATTGAGTCAATGAAATGTGTTTTACAATTAAGTCACCCTAATGTGCAGGAATGACTTCATTTAACTACTGGAAATCACTGCTCAATTAAGAAAAAAAGTTACCTTCCATCTAATCAAGATCCAAAGAACCCCAAAACGTCCCATATTTTCTTATTTCAAAGGCCCCCTTGAAAAGTTCCACAGGCTTATAACATTAACCATTATCTTTCAGCTAATGCTAAATTTATCATTCAACGAAGTGTGGAGACAGTTGTACACCAAGAAGTTTAGATTATAATCGACAAAGATGGGGGAAACATTCAAGTTTAGAAGTCTTAAAGCAGGAAACAGAGCCATCAAGGATACCTTGCTTAATGACCTAAGAACCACAATCATCTGAATACTTCTATCCTCTTAGAAGACACTTCTGAACATCCTTTCACCATAGTACAACTCTTGAGTCATCCGTCCCAATGAAGATTACTTTAACTCTGAATGTAACCTGAAAAAGTCCTTCTAAAAATGTAGCCAAATAACATGACATTTTCCTTCTCAAATATATTCTAATGTGTAATTATTATAGTTAGGTCTTTCTGTCCATCAAAATACATTCTCCTTAGTAGCATGTAAATATATACTGTTAAAAAATGAGTGGATCTCAAGCATCTATAAGAGAAACTGGACTTCCAGTTGACCAGTGTAAGAAATTTTTTAGCCAGAACTGGGAGGCTGTTTAAAATCCTAATTCCCTCAGACACAGAGCCAACAACTATAATTAGTAACTTTTCAACAAACAAATAGGGCAAGCCCTGTGTTGCAGACTGATTGGATAGGAATGTTTGGCAGCAGTCAACACCAAAGAACTAAAGCAAATAAAGCTTGAAATTCACTTATTATTTATGTTTAGGGGTTTTTGAGCTTCAAAAGACATCAACCTACATAACCAGTTGTTGTAGTGTCTGCTATGAAAACGCTAATTATTATCATCTTTAGGATTACAACATACAGTAACAACCGCATTAGAAACACAATCAAAGAAAACTCATTATCCAAATAATCAGCAAAATTGCAAATTATTAAGTACTGTAATTTAAATTTCATCAGATCACAAAGAAGAAAACCCACTGTCCCTCACACAGTTAAGTAACACCTTCAATGTATTAACACATCTACTCTTAAAAAAAAACCTGCCCCAAGCACAAAGCTCTCTCTTCTTTCTTTCCCCACAGACTGAGCTGTAACACTTCCCCATTACTTAATCCTACCTTCTTGTCCCAACTGTTTGTCTGCATGTTAGAGACAACCTAGAGCAGTTACTTTTAAGCAGCTACATGCTTAACAAGAAAGTTTAACAAGAAAGTACACAGTTTGTGCTCATCAAACAATTCATAATACAGACTCTGTTCAAATATTTGGGAACTGCACACCACAGATCACAAAGATAGGCATATTATATAAATATAGATACACAGCTTAATAATTCTTTTTAAGAAGAGCTCTATTCACTCTTTCAGCAACAATACTAAGTTTTTTTATACCTGATACAGAGGCGTATCAGTTATAATTGCAAGGAGTTGTTCTGGATTTGAGAGACTCAAAACCAGAGACAACTACATTATTTAAAACAGCTACTAAAAATGGGTTCAGGAGGGAGACGTTAAGGGAAATAATTAAATACAATTATAGGACCAATCTGGTTATTAACAAACAAAAGTCATACCAGTATGATTGTAGACTACATCTGTGATGCAAAGCATATTCCATTCATTTTTCAATTTCTCCACAAGCGCTCCTATATCGCTCCAAGTGCACTTTTTATTATGGTTTGAAAATTCAGGATTTACTTCTAACTGATCAGCCAATGAATAACATGATCTAGATAGTCCAAGCTTCTGCAGTGGTGTAAAATGAATCATGTTGTAACCTATGTAATAAGAAACCATTTATTTAATAAGGAAAAAAAAAAAAAAATCAGTCAAAGTTAATAGAAAGAAGCATAATAAGCCGCACTTATTACTTAAAGCTAGTGTTTGGAATAACCAAAGTAAATTTATTTGAATCTTCCCCTTGAAATTCTATGTAACACAAGCTTTAAAAAATCACCCTGTCAGTTCAATAAACTTCCAAGTCCATGTGAAATCAAAATAATAAAATAAGTAGTTTCCCGTATTAGGAAATTCCTGAATTTTTGCACCTCTGCCAATATTTTAATCAATTCACTGACTCATTCTGTTAACTAAATTGAATGTAGTAGAAAATACATAATCTACAAATATACGAGTTGTTTACACTGAAGCTCTTCTGTGTAGCTTTGGGTTTTGATCGTAAAACAAAAACTTATATCCTTAAACATGTGTATGAGCATTACCTGTTTCTTTTGCCACTTTAAGCCTATCTTCCCATTCATGAAATGGTCCCAGACACTTAGCGAGGAACGTCTGGAGTGTAACACAATCCAAAGGTAGTACATGATTATCAGCTCCAACATGCAAAATGGGATCCACAACTATGTAACCTCCACCACTTTTTTCATTTCTAGCAAAAAAGAATTTTAATTGGTATAATTAACACCCATTGTACCAGTCAGTTTCAGAGAGAGAATTCAAATAGCAAACAGGTATTTCAGAAACAGTAGCCCAGTATAGTGGCTGGAGGGAGAGGGGGAACAGGACTGCATGATATCTGAAGAAAATCTCTTAGGCATCATCTCTCTACTGGACTTAAAAGAATACAACTGGGATACAGAGCTTAAAACTCTGGAAAAGTGAGATACCTTTGCCATTTTCTGAGATGGAGCACTGGTTCCTCCTTTTGGCATATGGACAGAAACACAAAGCACAACTGCCCATCTACTACGTGTAGATCTCCATCTTGAGCACCATCCTCAGGAAGGTACCTGAGCTACGTGTCCTAAGCTTGGAGAATTTAACCACCCATCTTCCAGAAACTCAAAATACCAAACTACAGTTATTACAGACAGTGGCATTCTCTTCTGTAGTTGTCCCACTAAAACAGAGGAGGAAGTAAAGGAGCCAAGTAAAGAATGCCAGAACCTTTGTGCTAGATAAGAAACAACCCTGAAAGTCAATGAAGAAAGTAAAAATTAATCATTGAGATACCCAGAATGCTGATGAATTTGAAAACTTGCAAAAATAGATTGCTTCTCCAGCATTCACAGAAAGTTGTTCAGCTTGGCTCTGTATGCTCTCCAGAATATTTCTGCATCAGAAAGTATTAAATAATCACCAGTTACTGTTTTTCATTAGTGGATTCTGATTGGTCCCAAGGTTGCAATTTGAAAAATGCAAGGAAAAAAATGTTTTTCTTCAGGTTAAGATGTAGACCAAGGGAGCAAACTGCATTTGGCTGTAGGTATACAAATTTCACTCACCCAAGACTAAAATAGTACTGGTATGACCCAGAAATTTGGAGATCCAACTTGCAGTATTTGTCAGAGTCATCTTCTTTTCCTGTGGGATTGTGCCATGATAGTGTCCTGAACTTGTGGCGATCAAAAACTTCTCCAGAAGCTGGATAATTTGTGTACACAGTAACGGACTTGCCCTGAAGAGTTGGGCCCAATCGGAATTGTAGCTCAAAACCTCAAGAAAAAAAGAAAAAGAAAAAAGATAAAATCACTTGATCAGGAGGACTAGGTATTTCTAGTCTCTTATTACAATTCCTAACTTGCTACTATGTTAATAAGAAAGTACACCCTCATATCTGCCAAGAATTTCAGCAGAATGATATATCTCTACACCACAGAATCATAGAATATCCTGAGCTGGAAGGCACTCACAAGGACCACTCAAGTCCAATTCCTGGCCCTGCACAGGACTCCTCAGGAATTGCACCATGTGCCTGAGAGTGCTGTCAGGCTTGGTGCTGTGACCACTTCCCTGGGGAGCCTGTGACAATGCCCAACCACCCTCTGGGTGAAGAAACTTTTCCTGATATCCAGCCTAAACCTCCCCTGACACAGCTCCAGGCCGTTCCCTCGGGTCCTATCACTGTGACCACAGAGATCAGTGCCTGCCCCTCACAAGGAAGTTGCAGACTGCAGTGAGGCCTCCCCTCAGTCTCCTCTCCTCCAGGCTGAACAGAACAAGTGCCCTCAGCCACTCCTCAGACAGCTTCCCTCAAGGCCCTTCACCATCTTCACTGCTCTTCTTTGAATGCTAAAGGGTTTAAACCTTTCTTATATTGTAACACTCAAGACTGCACCATCTCTCCCTACCTTCCTAACATGTTCTTTGCATACTCTACATGTATCCTTTTTCCTTTACTTACACGGCACTATTCATCTTCTTTCCAATTTGTTTCTCTTTGTTAAATAGAAAGTTTTAAAAACAAAATATAGCAAAACACCATGATCATCAGGCTACATTCAATTTTACGTAGATTTTGGATTATGTAGTCTTTAAGTACTTAGGTTTACCAAGTATATATGGTAGGCTGACCCATGAAAACATCTAAAAAAATTAGGAACACATTTAAAACCAGAAAATATTTAAAATACCTTCATTATTCATTGAGGGTTCACTAAACAATTAAAATCCTTATGCTTTTTACTGAAAAATTATATGTAAGTGTGTATGATCTACAATATATGAATTGTTAAACTTTCAGAGAGCTCAGCAAACTAAAGGGAGTTTTGTATATGTGCTGCAGGTCACACACACATAGAAAGAGGCTTAATTTTAAGCTTATGATACCTGTGATAATGAGAAAAATTAAGTTTAAAAATTGGAACCTAAAAGCATATGTAGTCTACTAAGTTAGACATAAAAAATTCTATTCAGTCAAGAGGCTTTAGAATAGGTTTCCACTTGCAAGTATGAGGATCACCATCACAAGTGACTAATTACAGGGTTTTTTCAAGTGAAAGAAACAGATTAAGTTCTTACACAGTAACTTTTAATAAATTACATGCCAGTCACACATTTAAGTGCAGCAAACCACCTATTAGCCCTAGCAGTCAACAAAACTGGGAGTTAAAGAAACCTGAGTACTTGCAAAAAAAGGAGAAAATTATTAGTACATAGATAATAAATCAGAAAGTGTAAAAATTCTGGATAGCAAGTTCTAGTATCTTAAGTTGAAAAAAACCACTTGCTTATTAAGTAGTATCATGGGGACTCTAATAACACAATTCAATGTCTGAATACATTTAAATATAAGTGCTATCAAGCTTTGTGTTTCTCTTACTAACAAAATCACCACAGCACCAAAATCCACCAGGCAAAGCAGTTGTTTTCAGATCTGAATGTTTGTCAGGTAAAATGAAGCTCATCTGAATGCAATATATATACATATATATATATAAAACCTCTCTTGGAAGGTTAAGTACACTCTCTTTGGTCCTGGCCTGACATTTTGTTACAGGGATTACTAAAATTAGAGCACAGGGATATATGTCATTGATATCTTATTTCCTGTAAGAGTTATACTGACATTGGGAGTGCTGTGCTCAAAATTAGCTATGCCCTCTCAGAGACTGCTACCAGCAGGAGCACTTTGAATGTTTGACAGCCATGCACTTCTGCTTCCCCCCTTCCAAGAGAATTGACACAACTGGATGGATAAGTTAAAAATGGAAGTTAGGATCAACTCTGCACTTCACTACTGACATTTCCTTACACTAGGCTGGTCAGAAAATTTTGAAATCAGTTAGTTGAAGAGAATTTTTATTCTCAAGAACCAAAATCTTGCTCCTCTACTAAACCACTTTGATATTAAGTTCCTAGATTACTAACACATAGTAACAAACCCCACAAAAACTCTTAATAAAAATTGTTGTACTGTTAAAAACAGTTTTTAAAGACAGGGGCTATAGTTTTATAGTCTAAATTTTCTGACCAGCATAATAGTGGACCAATGAGGGGATGGTTTTTGTTTGGTTTTTTTTCTCCCAAATAGAGTTAAAAACACTTTCAAGGAGAAATAACATCAATAACATCAAGTTCTTAGAAGTATGCAGGAGGATACATAGCTCTGATAATATAACAAATCTGATAACAAGATTTAGAAGTTGCTAAAGAGCTTATATTCTGAAACACTACCTCAAACCTGCAGCCATTGCAAAATGCCTGATATTACTGATAGATTTCAAAATTATAATATTAAAACATGGGGTGCTGCATAAGAAGATAAACACTGGAGACCTTGACTTAAGGGGACTTTTGCAGGTCACTGAAGTAGAGGCTATAAAAGGAGAAGGACAAGGCCTGTCTAAAAAATGCTCTGCACTTCAGTTCCATGAAGACTGACAGCTCTTGGCCAATGTGCTCTTCGTTTCTCAAGAGCTTAACGAGTCAGATTAAACTGTGTGCAGAGCCCACAGAGCTCTGCAGTGGAAGCAAGTTAAAACAAACAAACCAACCCATAACCAAACCAACAACACCCCTACATACACCCCCAAAACCCCATCACTTCAGGCTGAGCTCCCTTTCCACTGCCATCCAAAGACGATGTCGAGGTCTCGACCATTTCCCTCTCACCCGGCCCCGGCACCCCGACCTACCCTGCTCCAGCCTGAAGAGAGTCTTGTCCAGCTTCTCCATCTCGCCGAGGTGCAGCAGCCGTGTCTCCTTACCGCCCGGCATGGCTGCGGCCGCCCGTCCGGCGCTCCCGCCGCGCCGGGACTCTCAGTGCGGGAAGGGAGAGGCGAGCCCTGCCGTGAGGGAACACAGACAAAACCCTGCGGGTCAGAGGAGACCCCCGGCAGGACGCGGCCGCTCAGGAGCGCCTCACGCCGCCGGCCGCGCTTACATGTTCCCCGGTCCCGGGGGAGCGCGGAGACACGGCACTGCAGGGCAAGGCGGAGGGGAGGCGGCTACGGGACGAGCTGTCAGGCAGCGCTCAGCCCTGCCCTAGCCGGGGACCGCCGCCGGCAGCACCCCGGAGCAGCTCCCGTCCCACAGCGCGGCCCGGCCCGCAGCCAGGCTATAGGGGTGCCCCCGAGGAGGGGGAGCCTGACACCTGTCACTCTTCGCGCCCGCCCCGGCGCTGCCGGAGCGCTCCGCCAGGGCCCTCACGGCCGCCCCGCCGCCCTCAGCGGGGAGCGCTGCCCGCCGCAGCCGTCCCACCATACTCACGGGCGGGCCCGCAGAGCGGCGGAGGCGCCGCTCCCCGCGGAGAGCGACGGCTGCCGAGGCCGAGCGGAGCCGGGGCTGGGGCTGCCCGCGGCGGCCGCCCCGAGCTGGTTCGGCGGTCAGTGACGCACTTGCCCACAGCCACGGCGGCACCTCTGCTTTCCTGCCCTTTCCTTGCCTTTTTTTTTTTTTAACAAAGTTTATTGGTTCCGCGGCGGCCGCGCTCGGAGACGGGCGGCGCCGGCGCAGCTCCCGCGAGAGCCCAGGGCCCGCCCCGGTGGCGCTGCAGGGCAGCCGGGCCGGGACTACCCCGCCCCTCCGTTCTCGTTCTCTCCCCGTTAGGTCCCGCCCCTCAGCTCTAGGCTCCACCCGGCCTCGCCCCTCCGAGCTTGGCCCCGCCCCGTTGGGTCCCGCCCCTCCGTTCCCCGGCCCCGCCCTGCCCGGCGCTGCTCAGCCCCGTTCTTCCGCTCTCGGCCCCGCCCCGCCGAACCGACCCCGCCCCTTGGCTCCCGGTCCCGCCCCTCAGCTCGCGGCCCCGCGAAGCGCGCCCTGAAGGGAGAGGATACCTCAGGGATACCTCAGGGATATCTCAGGGGTACCCCAGGGGCGTCTCCCGTGCCCCGCGCTGTTGCGGCAGCGAGCGGGCTGATCTCTCCGCGAGCCTGGACCCTGCAGCCCGGCAGGGCTGTCGGACAGCGCGGCGTGGTGGTACCTGTCTCCTGTCTCAGCTTTTACAGGCACAGCCCCACCAGCGCCTTTACTCTCGGCTGGTGCGCACAGGCACGAGAGGTGTCCCCGAGGGGCCCGGGCACCTGGGTCCGGAGCTCTGTGTGATTTACCGAGCACTCCGCTGAGGGCGAGGTGGCTTTAAAGGCTGCCTGGAGTATCGCGGCTGATACCTCTGGGCCCAGCCGCTCCTTGCCGTGACTGGAACGCCGCTCCGCCGAGTTCCCTCAGCGTTGCCGCCCCGCTGCCTCAGGGCCAGCTCCCGGCGCCGGGCAGCCGGCTCCATCCTGATAGGCTGCGCTGCTGAAAAAACATGATGTCAGCCAGGGTTTAAGTGCTATATATAGTGTGTGGACAAACTCCGTGGATCTGTCTTTGACCAAGAGGTAGCATGGTTTTTTAAAAAATCCCAAACACCAGAACAACCCCCCACACTCCTCTTGTTTTGCAGCATACTGTCATCCGAACTGCTGACACCAGACAGCCCTTACCATTGCTTTGTATTGCAGAACACCTGGGACAGTTGCTCCAGGCCTCTCACCACCGAAGTCATTAACTGCACCCCAGTGTAAAGGTCAGCCTTGCAGCTTTGGAAGGTCAGTCTATTTTTATTGCCTAGAAATACGTTAAAAAAAAGTGCTTCTCAATTTACAGTCACTGAGTTTGTTTTTTCTTTCTTCTTCTCAAATGTGGTATATTTTGTGGAATTGGAAGGAATCTGCAAAACAATTTAGGCTTAACCATTTACTTGCAGCCATCCCAGGCATACCCTTATAAACGTGTTTTACTGCAGGGTGTTCATCTAATTACTGTGCATTTAGGGAAAGTCCAAAGGCTTTTGATATTCATGGAAACACTTCTACCCTTTTCAAACTGATGTTTTTTTATAATTTTGTAGCTATTTTTCCTTTATTTTCTCTTTCACCTGCTCCTCCCTCTGAAAATTTCCAGAAATCTGTTTGTTCCTCATTACAGTTAATGCTTTTTGGTATTGTTGCGAAAGGTTTTCATCTTGGTGTGAATACGTCAACTTGTATGTCCTTGATAATATTAGGGTCCCTAGACAGAAAGGAGGAAAAAGGAAGCCGCCCTCCCTACCACCCCCCCCCCCCCCGTAAGTGCAGTTCCCTTAAGATTCACCTCATTGAGGCTCATTCAGATATGATTCAGATGTGATACTTACAATCTGAGTTATTTCACATGGATATTTCCTGAGTGCCCAGTAGAATTCTCCCATTGTCCATGTCTTTTTTAGCCCCCTTATTCTTCACTCAGCTTGCTGGCCTGTGTTTGTGTACAGGACAGACTTGCACCTAGCAGAATCCTGGCTCTCTTGGTATGCTGGCTGTTTCCTCTGAATTGGATGTGTCCCCGAAAAGAGGATGATACAACACAAGAATGGGAAATACAAGAAACTTCAACAGTTATGGAAGTCATAGGAACAAAACCAATGGAGGTAACTTTTAAAAGAGATCTGGACCATCTTCTTCTCTAGGGTCCTCAGCAAGCTTCAGTAGCTTGAAGTGACTGCAGTTGATCTGCCACAGAGCCTTGCACAAGCGTCCTTTCCTCCAGGCCTGCTGTTGTCCTGTCACATACTGCAAATGGGCTGGCATTTAGAAGTCTCATGAGCTGCTTACACAGAGAACAGCTCTGAGAGAGGGAGAGTAAATAATGCCTATGTAACCAAGTCCTTTGCATAAATAGTTTTCCTGAAGTGCATGTTGAATACCTTGTGAAAAGCAAGAGAAGAGCCAAAAGAGTATTATTAAAGGCTATTTCTCTCCTGCTACTAAGTTTTAAAACGTGGCTCTTTTGATTTCCTTATTCCATACGGAAACTCACCCTACCCTAACTACTAGGTTTGCACTGGCACATCTCTTGTATACTAGGCATTGAGACAGATTTTGAAATGTACCCAGGTTTATGAAAAATGATTTTTTTTAGTGTCTTTGACAAAAATCACTAGGAAACCAATCCCGAGGCAGTTATTTTGACCATTTGTTTCTGTAGCTAAACCAGATGTGAAGAGTGTAAATGAAGGACTTGATTTACAACATAGCAAAAAAGTTTCCTAGCTACTGTGAAATCACTTAATAATTGAAACAATATCATATCATTGGCCTTCAATTCCATATAAAAAATACTGTTTCAAAGATAATGAATGTTGCAGGTCTCTTGATGAAGTGCAATCAGGAGAGAGAGCAGACTTCTCTAATCCTTTCTCCATTGGCATAATCTCTTATGCTGGCCCATCCCTTACAGACTTTGGGTCTCTCTTCATTTGGCACATGTAAATTGAGCAGTTTTTCTCCACATGGAAACCACACCAGCAAAACATGAATGCACAAGTGCTACCTTTGAGCATTGCACTTTTGTCTAGGACACAGCCAACACCAACTGTGCATTTGCTACTCTGGCATCTAAGGGGTGGTTTTCACAGTGCCATTTTATCTTCAGTTTGCAGTTTCTCTGTGAGTGATTATGATATACCACAGCAGGAAATGATCAATAGTTATTTCAAAATGAGAGTACATACCATATCAATGTTAATTATCAGGAAATAATTTTGCAGCATTTTCAAATGTACTCAGACCAGAATTCTTCAGTCCTTTTACATACACCTTCCTAAGTGGTCCTCCTTTCTTGCCTCCTGTTTTGCAACACAGTGTTAGAGAACACTTATCCTAGTAGTAGTGTCAATACACTTTGGGGAGCTTTTCACTGTCACATCTCACTAATGTCATATTGCTTATGCCTGTTTTAAAGGTTATGCCTGTAAAGTGTGGGAACTTAGAGTACTTACATGGTGGCACTCATTTTTTATTTTTAATAACAGAAAAATAGTTCCCAATAACAACAGTAAAAGCCAACTAGCATAGAGAGAACTTAACTGCACATCTAACTAAAATGAAAAGCAGATTCCTTTGGCCTGTGTACAGGAAATATGAGACTTTATAAAATTTAAAGTGAGCACATTTTTTCTCAATGCTCCACACTCATGCCCTGTAAATTCACGAAATAACACCGTGTTACTGTTCAAACAATAGGAAGCTTAAGAGATATTGAGTCTTCTGTCTAGCTTTTGTTTTCTAATGGGGACTTCTCAACCAGAAATGCAAACTTGAAAGAAAGCTCCTTTTCTTTAAAACCATATCTCTGCAGTTTGATTAAACTGCGGTCTTTTCTGAGTTAGATCTTTGCTATGCAGTGACTGAAAACAAGTGCTATTCTTAGACAGTTGTGTGCTCAGCAGAAATTTGTATATGTTCTTGGACATTAGAATCCAGTATTGAGTGAAAACGTTAGTGAGAACATTGACCTAATCATCTATAACTTTTTTTTTTTCAAAAATCCCTTCTAAATGTCTAATCAGTCTAAACTGATAGGCAGTGAATAAATGATAGGCTGGAATAAAAATGTCTATTTAAGTCAGAAATCATATGAGATGGAGAGGCTAGGACCAGTAACTTATTTAATTTGTCCTTACTGGCCTTTCCTGCAAGGCAGTGTTGGTTTGACCTTTCAAAGATTAACCTGGTATCATCATGAACTTTTGGATTGCAGAAACATTTTTGGTTTGTTTTTAAGTCCAGTTTGGCCATTCTTTTACTGTGTGGCCTCAAACAATCAATGCTTTAACATCCATAGAAAGTTAATTTTCAACAGAGTTTAATTTTTAATAGAAAATTGTAAAACTCAATGCAAATATCTTTAAAGAGGTGCATATAAAATGTTGTTAAAGGTAGCTTTCCATGTAAGCGCTTAAGATATATTTGACTGTGCTTTAGCTAACAGCATCACATTAATTTGATACTAATAATCTGCAAACGTGGTGACTTGGCAAACAAAACTAAGTATCTGAATTATATTCTTGTATCATTTAACTTAGTTAAGTGTAAAATTAATTCACATCTACTGGGCCAATTTTTGTTGTAGAAGGAGAACGTATCATACCAGTGTGCTGAACCACTACCAGCACTTTTATCTTCCTGTGAATTGTTCCATTTAACAGTAGGGAGATATGCTGAGATTTAAGATTCAGAGGATCTATTCCTAAAGGAACTGTAACAATGTCTTATCAAACAGATCTACTCTTTCAGTTTTATATTTCCTCCTCAAAAATAAATATTCAGGGTGTCTCTTGCACACTCCATCTCCTTTATGATGTTCCTTCCTGATATATCAAACTATGCTGAGAATACCATGAATATTTTCCTGGTCCATTAAAATAATAATCCTTAAATCTTATCTAGATAGCTCTTTAAGTTCAAATAGTAAACAATAGATAGTGCTTTTCTGTTCTAGAAATCTGATTTTTAGGCAAAGAAGTAATTACCTGAAGTTATCTGGAAGCTAATATTGGGGACTGTAGCCCTACTCTGTAATCTTTCAGTGCAGGCAGAATTCAAGCCAGGATAATTTAAACAGGCTAACACGGTGTAATATGTTGCAGAAGGAGAATATTTCACCAAATGTATAACGATAGCAAGCATTTGTTTTAAAAGCAAGCATTTGTTTTAAAAGGTATGAAACATGAGCAGCAAGAACAGGGAAGATGACACAAGAGTGGTTTGCACTAGGGTTTCCAGCTATGAAGCTGGAGTTCAGACTGGCAAATCTTTTGCTGTACAGCAATCAGAGCACCTTCTTCAACATTTACAGTTGAACCATCTCCAAATGCTGCTACCAGAAGATAAAAGTCCTTAGTGTTTGTCTTATTGATATCATCAGGTCTTTTGGTTATCCAGGAATTTAAGTTTAGGATTACTGATGAGAAGTACTTTGCCCATAACTGGGCAGTGGTTCCTATGTGAACGCCCAGGACCTAGGAATTACTGCTGTATTTTGGGACAAACTGCTGCTGCTGTCCAGTTTTTTTGAGTGTCCTATCCCTGCACAAAGAACTGGCTCTCCATTTCAGCTGGAGGAATTAGTGTCTCGTACAATAGCACAGCTTTGATATTTTGCTTCTGAGAAAATTTGGAACTTCCTTGGAGGTACTGGCTTCCACAGTGACTAGGTACTAACCTGACTCTGCAGGAGGCAGCTTTCCATAGTATGTCTGGACTGGGTCCCTTTACACTTTGCTTGATACTCCCCTCTGCTCATCAATTGAGCATTGCTGCTTACAGGACTTGAAAACTGGTATGAAAGTATCTTCTCTCCCTTATTCTTCTCACAGCTCACAATGCTGGATATGTCTTTTACCAGCTGTGTTATGGTCTGACCAGTTCATTAGCTTCTGAAAGTCTCTGCAAACATTTAGGTGAGACTTGCTAAAGTAAGAGCTAAAATCCCTGCAGCCCTTCCCATGGAGCATACTCAAACTTCACCACATGGTTTCCCCGCAGGGGCACTGGGCATGTACTAACTAGAGTGTTGCTACAACTAACAGTGCTGTGCATCCATCATCCCTCCACCAGAACTGCTTGTGCTTGAGCTCAGAGCAGCTGCAAAACCCACAGACATACTGGGTCTGCACAAAGAATGCATTTGGAAGCCATGAAGGAGTTAAATTAGGAGCTGCTGAGAAAAGGTGGAGAAATGGAAATGGGTTGTCTGTGAAAGGATTTCTGAGATGAGATGAAAAAGGGTAGGAAAATTAGTTCCTAATCCAAGTGAAAGGGCAGAGGAAAAAAGCTGGGGAGCAAAGGTGGAATTGAGATTGGCTGGCAAAGAAACTGATAAATGTGTGAGAGAGCATTGTACAAGATTCAGTTAATCTTAGCTTCACATTACGAATTCTGTAATCAGGTCTAAAGTGCCTTAAACCAAAGCTTACAGGTCAATGCCTTTGCCAGCAAGCTCTTTGCTCCCTGTAAAGCAGAACAATAGAAACTTATCACATCTTGCTGATAAAATAAAATTAATAATTTAAAAAAGCATCACAGCAATGGTCAGAAAATATAGAAAACTCAATAAAGTTAATAATGCAGTACTTCTATCAGATAAAACTTGATAGTGTGCATCAGATAAAGCACTGACCCACATCACTCGAACTGGGTGAAATGATTTTACTGAAGTCCTTAATCAATTTATTTGTGTTGTGCACTGCGTAAGTGGAGACTCTCAGAAAAGTGACAGGTTGTGTGTCATTTTATCATAACACCTATACAGACCTGTCTCAAACTGATATCAGGGGACCAATCTTAATGATTTCCTTTCAGAGAAGCAAGGAAGTAATTAAAAAAAAAAATCTATTTAAGTCAAAGTGGATACGTATTTTGGTAGAAAGCTATGGTGCGGGTAGTTCAGCTGTGGTGTCACAGTAGAGATAAAAAAGCCAAAGCAGGTTTCTGTCCAGTCCACTGGCAAACCTTATTTGACTGATTGGTTACTGCCACCAGGTGGCTTCTTACAGTCATTGACTGAAAACTGTAAAATGCGCTTTACCTCTAGGTAAAGCAGTATTTTCATATAAATACGATTCCAAGTCTGAATTTTATGTGTGACATTAAAAAAAAAAAAAAAAAAAAAGTGATTAGTAAAGAGAAACAAGAACAACAAAAAAAAATGCATACAGTAGAAGGAAATTTCTGAACACAAGGGGAATAGTTCAATCTAGTTTGTAAATTAACAGTAAGTTGGTAAAACAGGTAAGTATGAAACAGTGCCAGAGCTTAAGGGAAAAGACATTATTAATTATGGAGAAAAATACCTCATCCTACATTGTGACTTTATCATCATTTATTTCCTTTTAGATGGTCAGGATTTTTCAATGACTCAACATTCCCCTCTCTTTGGGAGGACCGCCCCCCCCATATACAAATTGGTTTGGTAGGAAGAATTCTTCATATCTGAGATAACAATATTGTTATTAATTCCCTAATGCATCTTTAACTAAGACAGTAATGCTGAAAATTTTGAAAAATGCTGAAGGCTTGAAAAATCTTGAAATGCATAGTCTCTTATGTGTAGTTTAGGCAAGAGATAGGTGAGTAAATATTGGTGCCAGGACTGTTATCTTCAGAGAAAGCCTAGTATCCAGCATGCATTTAGCCAAATCCAAATACACTTTTTCAAGCACATCAGTATTTCAAAATAGGTAACGCTAGTAGCAAAAAAATCTGTGATCCAAATTATCCATCATCAAAACAATCTGGTAGGGATGCAGCCTATTTGCACTTCACTCGATTGGAACTCAAGTGACGTTTTATTGTGATAACCTTGTCAGTAGCATAGAGCCCAATGCACATATGTATGAAACTTGAGCAAGGTCTGACCTTCTAAAATGCCACCATTTTGCTGAATAGTTAGCTTAATACCTAAGAGGAAAGTTGATTAGAAGCAATCACATAGTAACATGAGTTCTCTTCAGATCTAGCTTCAATGGCTTATTGTTTTCCATATAGCTTTGGGCTTAAAAAATAGAATAGCTATCAGTATAAACCTTGGACTGCACAGTAGTTAATTTCCAAAATTATATATATTTACTAAATAGTTTTCTCGGTTCTTAAGCAAGAGAAATTTCCCTTTATATACTTGGAATGAAGTCTCCTCTACAAAATTCCTGTTGCTTTCAAAATAATAAGCTTTCACTAACTTCCTTAAGTCCCTATAATAAACTATGCAAACAGAGTCATCAGCTTCTTTTCATGTTAGATGTTGTGTCATTCATTTGCGACTTGACATCCTCATCCTCTGACACAAGTCAATAGTAGGTTACGCAGTTTCATCTCTCTTCAGGCTTGCAGGAATATTCAAACCCACCCCCCAGCCCTCTATGTCTCTATCTCATTTGATTAAGCTAGAACATCTGCTTTGTAATAAATACAGAGTTATTATGAATGCACTAACAACAGCTGCAGTACACGACAAGGAAGATGCAGCTGTGGACTTTTTTTAGTTCATATAACCTAATGCATTCTATTTACTTTATACTGGATGTGACACTTAGCAAATTAGCATGCAGTACCCTTTCATAGAAACATTATCATTAAGGCTGCAGAACTATTGATTTTATTATTTTTTTAAGGAGACTGGAATGTTTGAAAAGAGCCCTTCCAGACAGATTGAGGATTGCCCGTGCAGAAGTAGTATGGGTATTTGTAGTAAGTAGTTAGAGAGTTGGGATGTTTTCGGCTGGTTCTCTTGGTGTTTTCCTGGTTTTCTTGCTTTAAAGCTCTTTAGCAATAGCTAACATCTTTTGAAATAAGAGAAGCCATACAATGATAAGCAAAATGGTATTCCCTCCCTTAGCCCTTTGCTTTTCACAGATAAATGGTTTTTTCTTCTTAAACTCTGATTACCATTTCCAACAGAATTGTAACTTGCATTTTTCTCCCTCTTTGTTGGTCTCAAGGAGGAAATTACTTCCATATATACTTGTATTTATTATGTTTCAGACATATAGACCTCATTCTGTCAGCAAGCCAAGACCCTAAAATAATATCTTAAAATATTTGTATATGATTTACAATATACTCTGTGAAAGTTATGAACCTAAATATTGTCAAGAATATTGGTCCCTCTGGTCACCAGTTTTCTTACTGTGAATGTATTTATGTTATTATTTGTCTTCTTAATAATGTATCTGTATTAGTTAGAAACGCACAAGCACATAATAAAACATGTATGTACTTAGGCCTGCAATTTTATCAAACTCTTTCATATATGGGAACTTTATGAATGTAGTTGTAAACAGAATTACTTTTTTTTCCCCTGGCTAGGGGGAAATAGCTATATTTAACTTCAAGGTATTGCTTATGCATTATGTTTCTTCATACACTGAGTGAGATCTCAGCTTCCCAGTGACTCCCATGAGCAGGATAATACAAGTGTAATAGTCAAATAATTTTTCTGATTAGGCAAAATAATCCCTTATTGTTTTTCATGTTAAAGGTATTTTTTAATATGTTATTACAGGGTACCTCTAAGATCAATGCTGCTTTTATAGAAACTGAGAAAACAGTGAACAGTAACAGAGCATTTCCTAGTCTGCTATATTTTAGTAGATAGTTCTTTTAAGAAAATATTACCAAATGAATAGTACTAAGATCTCTAGAACTGCTCAGAACTGCTAGTAAGCAACTGAATTACTACAGCTCTCCAGTCAAGGTGTTTTTTAACACAAATGCAATTATTCTATGCTGTGGAGGGCAAAATTCCCCTTGGATTTTTAAGTAATTGTCTTTTTGTGCCTCTTTGTGAGCAATTGAGAGCTTGGATTTAAACAATACAGAAATCAGAGAAGGATGTGTAAGCAATTGCAGTTTCTGCCAGCAAAGCCCCAGTTACAGCCAGTACTTATTTGCTTTCTCGATAAGAAACGCCTGATTTTGCAAGCCGGTGTATGTGACCGTCTTTCGGCGCACGAATAGCACCGCCAATGAGCTCTACAAGCTTCGACAAGGACAACCTCTCAGTAAAACTCTCGTTAAACCAGGACGGCCATCCCGACGTCCAGTGTTGGGAGACTGCAAAGCAATTACGCGCCCCAACCCCTTCCAGGGCCCGGTTCCGGGGGTTCCCTGCGGGCAGCACCCCGGGCGGGCACACGGAGCGTTTGCAGCGCTCCGGTTCGCGGCTCCCCGGGCGCGGCTCCGCGCCCCGCCCCGGGCCCTCCCGCGCCCCTCGGGCACCGTGTGCGGGCCGTCCCCGCAGCCAGAAAAGCGCTGCGGCCACGGGGGAGGCTCGAGCAGAGAAAAGGGCTGGCTGGTACAGCCGCACCTTCCCCCCCCGCCCTTTTTCGCTGCAGCGGTGGCGGAGAGGAGAGTGGGGCTCCCTGGAGCGAGGGCGGGCGGGGCTGAGGAGCTGCTGTAGCTCCAGAGTGCTTTGGTTAATTTCACACCGGTGAGTGCTCAGAGTGTGGATATTGCAAGCTTTTTGGGAACTGTATTTGCTTCATAGACCATATACTGCAGTTACGAAGCAAAGGAAGGTCTGGTGGCGTTTTTAAAGCACCTTGTAGCTGCTGCCTCTCATGCAAGATTTCTGAATTTCTTTAGAGAAAACTCCTAAACCTGCGTGCCTTAATGAATAGAGGTAAGCTATGGCTTATTTTATGTAGAAGCCATGCCAACCAAGTTTCTCTGGCATCTTTTTTGCTTGTTATGAAGATATTAGTTTCTTCATTGACATGCATAGGAGATGGCCTATGATAACGGTGACAGTAAATGTGCTCATGCTGTAGTTGGATTTACTTGTTGGGATAACAAACTGTGTCTTCTTAGGTCAGTCTCCAACTTTGGGTTCTTCATATAGAGAAAAATTTGCAAGGTTAGGGCCTTAAAGATTAAATGCAGAGCAGCTGCCCAAGTAAAATAATTAAAGTAAACAACTGACTGGCAAAATCCTGTTCATTCTTGGTTAGATACATAGAAAAAAGACAAAAGTTACCATATTTTTAAGATTATTTCTTCTTTTAAAATAAAGTGTCTCTTTGACAGGAAGTAAATGCATAATGAGCTTTAAAATCATGCTGCAATTTTGTGTCAACTAAGATGTGGAGGAAAAAGGTATCAAAAGTTGGTTGTAGATTCCTCCTGCCCTTAATTGCACCAGAAGATAATTAAGTACTTACTCAGTATGAAACTCTTTGAGGTCTGGGGAAGTAAATGTCTGATAATGCCAAAGAAGCTGCAGGGTCAGTGTTTCATGATAGCTTCATGCATTTCAGCTGAAGTGTAGGGAAGCTGTGTAAAATACCTGCCTGAAGTAAAGATGCTCTTATAAAGCTTACTATTTTTTGTGTGTGTGTTGTTCCTTTTTTCAGACAAGCTTCCTGGATACAGTAAAGGTTAATACAGTTAGATGCAAACCAAATAAAAGGGATTACAAAGTAATAGAAGTTGTTTTACTACAAGTAGAGAGCCAATGGCAGTTTTACTCAGACTTTGTCGCTGTAACAGGAGGACGGCCTGTAAGGTAAGTACCTACACTCAAATGGTTATAAAAATAATTTTGAAACACATAAGCCCTTGAAATTCTCTTTTCTAGAAAGAACAAGATGCTGAGGCTGTATGTTTTGTGTGCATGGGAGGTGTGTGTGTGTCTGTATTTTAAATGTAATGGATTACTATGAATGTGAACACTACTTTTTTTCTGTCCTTTCTCAATCCAGCCGATGTGATGTGACCTCCTTTAACGAAGCAGAAGAGGTCAACCCAAGCTCTTTTTATGAATTCAGAGGGAGGGTGACTCTTCAACAGCAAGACTGCTTTCCCAGTATATTTCTAAAGGAAAGTGTCATAAACCCCTTATATTAATATAGCTTATTCCCCTTCAGGTGGCTCTTTCCTCTTCTGCTTGCCGTCATCTGATGGTGCTCAGGAGAAAATTTCTGTCTATGGTAGTTTTTGTACCTTTGAACTGACAGTATGTTTGCCTTGCCTGTTATCTCATCTCTTCTTCCTCTCTGAAGTTAGTTTTAGAGTTCACACTATGCAGCTAATGAAGTTAAACAGCTGAAAGAAGATAATTTCTGTGAAGAGGTCCTGAGTTGGAGTGTGAGCATTGTGCTCATGAGCTATTAGGCTATCAGGGCTTTCTTAGCTGTTGATACTTGCAGGGACTGTAGGGATTATTTTCAACACCAGAAGAAGTAACTTATTGCACTCTGTTTATCCAAATATTTTTCAGATTTCTTTTTTTTTTAATTTTATTAATCTCTGCTTAATCTTTTTCTTCTGCCAGCTTTTGAGTCAGTTGAATCTGACAAAGAATATTTCTTGTTTCATTTTACATCCCTACCACATCCTCTTCTACTTAAAGCAGAATACTACCCTAGTCTTTTCCTTGTCTCTGTGATATGCAGCCTTATCTCTTCTTGTTTTGAGAATTTCTCTGGTACATATAATTGTACTGAGCCTTAACTTTTAGCTTTCTATAGGCTTCTTTAGCTTATGAATAAAATCATTTTGATGTAAACTTTTAAAAGTTTGGAGAAGTATTGAAACTAGAAGGAAATACTTCAGCTAGCAGTTAAAGATATGATCATAATGTTATCTTAAATATTTGGGAGGAGTTGAGCGTTTGGTTTTTTATTTTCTAGTTCTTGAAACCTAACTGTTCAACACACTCTTGCCTCTGATTTTCTTCTATTTATTGTTGTAAAGTTTCTGAGGAGCCCTTACATTGAAGTACAAATGTAGCATTGCCTTGGAAATTGTGGATTTTTAGCACTGAATGTATAGAACTTGAGTTGAAGTTGATGGCTCCTATTGTGTAAGGCAAATGATGTGCCTTGTCTCATTTGACTGCTTTTTAAGTATCAAGAGTTCAGTCTGAAATTGCTCTGTGTTTTTCTTATCTTCATGTCCATCCGTGCTGTCAGGGAACTTCATAACCTGATACTTCTTATCAGTTGCTGCAAAATGGGCATGGCCCTTCCAGAAGGCAGACCTACTTGCCTGGTCTATGTTCCACCAGAGCTGATAATTTTCTTCTTGTGCCTAAGGATTGAAAGGAAGTTTCTCTGTTCTCCTGGCCTTTTGGACATGGAAGCACTTTCTTTTGTTGGCTAAGGTGTTCTGTAAACCACAATACAGCTCTAAGCTCTGCATGCTACTGAGTAGCAAAACAATTGCCACAGCTTTTGTGAAAACAGTATTGTGGCAGAGCAAAACATTGTATGATGAAAGCTGAGATTAGGGGCTCATACAACTGTTTGAGGCTCTGTCATCCTACTACCCCGTGTCTTTCATGCATACTGTTCCCTTGACAAGAGTGTGACAAGCAACCCATTGTTTGACTAATTGTCTAGAGGTCCAATATCCAAAAGGAAGAGTTCAAAGGAGAAGTCTTGTCTTCAACAAACATACATATTTCTTTGTCTAAATCTTCATACCAAATTCTCACTCTTGCATGTACAAAATTTTTTTCTGACATTTGGCAACTTTAGTTTCCCTGCAGAAAGAAGAACTTGTTACTGGGGAATTATTTGTCATATGTGAAGAAATAGATACAGGTTGTGGAAACAAAAGGCAGTCTATAACGCTGCAAAATTTGAAGCTATGATTAATAAGTGGGCTAGATAGTAGCTGTGTAGTTCCTCAATGCTGTCAATCTTTTTATATCTGTGAAGCATGTTTTAAGATTCATCTGTCCTGTGCAGATGTTTAAGGAACTTGAATTTATTTTTTTTTTTGGAGAGAGAACATGAGAGGGATAGGCAAAAGACATTTTAAAAATGCTGTCAAAATGCATGGAGGGAAATAATCCACCCAGTGTATAGAGAGATCCATCAACAACCTGTAGATGGCCTGAAATATGGTTTCTGAACGTTCTTGCAATGTCTGGCAGTTATCAGGAGCAGAAGTTATTCAGCAGCTGGGAATGGTGTCTTCTCGTGAATACTTTTTTAAACATGGTTTTGTTTTTAGGCATTCAGCTGATTTCTAAAGATGAATGGTGACCTGTAATGTAAGTATTTATTGTATCTAATTGCCTTTAAATCTTATTTTATACAGATGGAGCTGCCTGGTTTTGCTGTTGCTGTTTGGATGTATGTTTGCCTCTCTGCATCTGTGGGTGGCTATCCAAATGGAAAAGTAAGAGAAGCCTGCACTAGCATGGTACCCTGTCATGGTAGCTCTCCTCAACTGTCACCTGAGCACACCATTACAGTGAATGGGACTGAATTTAAACCAGGGGACAGCATAGAAGGTATTGTATCAGTTATATCTGAAAGTATTTCTTTGTATTATAGTATGTCTTTCCTCAGTTTTCTAAGCTGGATTTATCTAAGCAATTGAATCTTGTATAGGTAATCCATTAAGCATCATTCAGTACTTGTAAAATGAGCATCTGGTAGTCATTGTTGAAATATTCCCTTCTTCTGGAATAGAGTTAAACTTCCTTTTACTTTTCTTCTTGCTTCAGTTCATCTGTCTGGACCAGATTTTGAAGGTTTTTTCATACAAGCTCGGGATGCAGAACACCTGGATAGCCCTGCAGTTGGTTCTTTTTTGTTAGCTGATCGGAGACGTTCTCAGCTGCTGACATGTGGTCGGACCAAGGTAGAGCCCAGCCCCTTAAAATGGGGCATAGCCACTGAGGGGCTTGTACAGACTATGTCTGTAATAGGACAGAGCTAATCTATGTAATCCTGTTCAAGTTCATTGAGCCTCTTGGGAAATTGGTCCAGCTCAGAGTCCAGAGGTGTGACTCACTGCAGCTCTGGACTATTCTTATGAGCTGTTTAAACTGTCCTGGTGACAGAAGGCTGTTGACTGCTGCAGGAAAATGCAGCATTTGTAACATAACTTTTACTTGTACCCAATGAACATGGTGTATTCCTAATATTAAAAGGAGGAGTCATTGCACTGTCTCTTCATCCTCTTATTGTCAAAAAGTGGAGCATTATCTTACTAAGAAAACTTCACTATTTCTGCATAAATGCTGCAGGGACCTCTATCTCATTGCTGGAGTCTTCCAGATTGAAAGTTGTTCCTTTTAGCCTTGGAGTTTGTTAGTGTGCGGAAGTTGCAGCGCTACACTTCACCTGAGCTGATCATGACTGACTGGGGAAAAGGCAGTTGCACTGGGGTTGTGCAGTGTCTCTTCAGGATTTAGTTGCAGCCTCTGCTGACGGTGTTTACTAACAAAATGCATATCCACTGTGTAACACTTGATATGTGTGTGTTTCCAGAATTCAGCTGTCAGTCACACAAGTAAATCAAAAAAGAAAGAAATAAAAGTTTATTGGATTGCTCCTGGAGATGCTCCAAAACATGTACAGTTTCTGTAAGTAAACCTAGTATTAATTCTAATTTATTAAAATGTAGACAAGGTAAGCCTGTACCATTGTCTATGTCAAATACTGTCCAGCACTGAAAAGTCCTTGGGTCCAATGGACTGAAAAGTAAACACCCATTGCTTGCTGCAGAGTCTACGTTAATGTAGACACTTGTTTTTAGGGAGAGCTTGAAGGTGATGGTTTTTCTTTTCTATTTTTTTTTTTCTTTCAGCGAGGATATAAGGGGATTTGGAAACTGAGGTTTCTTTACTCTTTCTAGTTAACTTCTCACTTCTCATACCTGTAGTGTACAGTGTTAAGAATCTTTTTCTTTGCTTATATTTAACCAAATGATATGTATACCCTCCTGTTACACTACTAGCTTTTTGTGAACTACAGGATAAAAGCAGTGCAACTCTTCTCTGAAGTTCTAATCTATGCCACATACATGAATGTTTATCTGCTGCAGCATGTGGTATTATGTTTTAAAATTCTTTTTCTACTGAGATTTAAAGTATTTTCCTACTTCAATCCCTAAAATGTAGATGTCTCCATAATAATGAGGGTTTTACAAATAGTTTGTGTGAACTATAGAATTTTTTTCCTTTTTTTTTCTTTTTCCTTTTTAAAGTAGTGGTCAACTATAAATGTATACAGTAATTACTCTGTATGTGTTGTGTTTTTTAAGAGCCACAGTTGTGAAGAAATACAGGATTTTCTGGGTAAAGATTCCAGGTCCCATTGTTTCTCAGACTGATGTGCTGTCCCCAACACCACCTTTGCATGCAACATCAGAGGCTATGTCAACTTCATACCCAGTTTCCTACATATCAAAGCCAGTAAGTAATGATAAACCTAAATCAGGCTATCTTTAATGCTTGTGATGGATGGAATTTAATGAGATGACATTGCTACAGCCTATTAACAGGAAAGGAGAGATGAGGGATGAGTAACTGATATCTAAGACTGAGAACATGGCAGCTGCCCTCCTGTTTTAGTTGAGTTGCCTGAACTTCTCAGGGTTAAATGTTTTCATGCACACAGGTCAGAAGATTAACAGAACATTTAGAAATTAATGACCAGAAGATATTATGCATACTTGTCATGAGAGGTGGGAGAAGACTTCCTCTGGTCTTGGCTAATAACTTCCTATTTAGCAACCGCAGGCTCAGAAGCTTTCTTCTCAGAGTTCATCTGTGTTACTGACTTCTGTTACTGAGTTTTGAATGGATTGACCAAGCGTTGCTATTTGATCCAGGATAACTGTGACTTGTAATCAATGTATTTTCTCAATGTGTATCAGTGAAGTTTCTACTTTAAAAAGTAAACACAAAGCTGGAGTACCCTTCTTTTCTTCCTCATCTTACAGCTGATATTACCTCTCCAAATATTAAACCGAAGGAAGTTTTTTCTGAAGTTCTTACTGACTTTTCAAAGTTATTCTATTGTAATGTCTTTAAAGTGAAAATTCAACTCAAATATAGCTTGGAATTCATCACCATTTTACTTAGTAGTCCTAGGGTAATTGTAGACATGGTTTAAGAGATTGGTGTGTAGACACAGATGACATTGTTGTTCCTTGTATGCTTTTTTTTCTACCATGGGTGAAAAGGGAGGAAGAGAATAGAAACTCTCATTGCTCACAATTTGTTTGTTTGCTTGTCTAGTTTAGTGCATCAGGTTGTGGAAGTATGAAGTTCTGCATTAGGAACCCTTCAAATTGTGATCCTGGAAGTGCTTCCTGTTTTTTTCTTTCCTTCCAACAAGAGGAGAGTTCAGTTTTTATTGAAATGAGTGGTCCAAGTGAAGGATATTTAGCATTTGCATTATCCCATGACCAGTGGATGGTGAGTGTTCTATTTTGTTTTCTGTAGTTGCTCTTGTGATGTTAGTAAATTTTGAATGGAAATGCATATGGAAAATGGAAATACTGTCAGATGTCACACAAAGTGTGACTCTCCCATAGTGCTAAAACACAAGTTGTTTCTTATAGGTGGATATTCACTTTTAGCTCAGGAGTGAATAATTGCAGTAGAATTTCCCTATGGATCTCTCTTATGGTAGAATTCAGCCTGTCTGACTGAAATTCCTGGTTAGATCAATCTTTATTTATCCATCCAAAAAATCTTACCTCTCAGAGGCTGAGTTGTTATTCTGAAAACCATTTGCATTTGATCCTGGAATGTTACTCCTATACAAACAGTCTTAAAAAATGTTTAAAGATACTTCTTTCTAACTTACGTTAAAATGAAGGGATGATGCTGTTGACAAATTCATAGTTGCACAAAGGAAATGCTATTTATATTCATATCCCTAATGCAGGAACGCTTGGTTCTTAACAACACTTTTTTTACAGCTGTGGAGGAAAAAATCGTGTAACTGAAGTGGATTTTTAAATAGCTTCAACATCTTTCTCTGTCTTGTCTAGTTAATTTATTAAAATTCTAAATAATTAAAGAAACTTCTGATAATGTGGTTGTTACTCTGGTGGGGAGTGTGAATCATAATGTGTTTCTGTGTGTCATCTCTTTGACTTAATGTGGTTTCTCAGTAATAATGCTGATGTGTTTGAAAGATGGGAAATAACAACTTGATAACTGCTAACTACAGAAACCGCTCAGGTCTTGCTGCTTATATTAAATCAAAGACCATTTGGAGACTGCCAGTGGTGTTTTTTTATTGAGCTACAGATGTTTTTCTTTTCAACTCTGCAGGGTGGTGATGATGCGTATCTGTGTGTTAATGAGGATCACCGCATTCACGTAAGCACTGCCCATCTGAAGGAGCGAAGTTATCCTCTCTTGGATTTAGAGGTATGTTTGAAAACAACTCAGACGCTTTCACAGATGTAGCTTTGAAGCAAGGTATGCTGCTGCTTTGTGCTTTTATTTTGCACAGTAGGTGTAAATACTAAGGTGGATCCATAATTCTCGAAGGTGAGATTGGTTGGGCTCTTACTTCCTAGTAAATGTTAACTTTGGAAGTCTAAATTTAATATGTAAATATAGTCACATGGTGGGAGCTTATTCTATTTAGAAACTTTGTGCCCATTATTAGTCTGTCCCTTTGTTAGAACTGCAGTTGCAACTGATATATCCTGGGCTAAAGATTGTTTAATCTTTTGAGCTGGAAAAATTAGTGAAATTAAGTTCAACCTGTACGTTGCTATGTTGACTTACTGACATGCCTCTTGTATGCCAATTTAGAAGGGATCCCCCTTCCCTGCATTATTCACGTTCTTTCTTTGTACATCAGTGACACTCTTGTCTTTTGCAGGGTTACTTTTAAGCCAATTACTCTGGCAATCTGAAAACACTGGGTGTTAAATATCTCCTGTTTTACAGAATGCCCTTGAAGACGTGTCATGGAGGCTTGCAGATGGTGTTCTTCAATGTTCTTTCAGAAGGCGTATTCGTCTCCCTGCTTATAAAGGGAGATTTAATCTGGATACCAGTTACTACATCTTTCTGGCAGATGGGGAAGCTAGTGAAGGTAAGCTTGACTTATGTACGGTTGCTTTTCTTATAACAGCTCTAAATGAGTTAGTAACCCTTCTGTAAGATGTGGCTTAGCTGAGAATTGGTGTCTGAACTAAGGTTTCCAAGTTTGAGGCCTTTAATTCAGTCACCTTTACTGCTTCTCTGGATCATGGGTTTGCTTGTGGAAGTTACTGCAGATTTACTCATACACGTGTGCTCACTTGATGAGAGGAACTGATACCTTCTTGAGAACTGGCCACATCTCGTTTTAAATGGAGACTAACATCAAAGGGACTTATTCTTCATGTCTTGTGCATGTAGTGGAGAATGGTATTTCCCATAGCTGAATGAGCTGGGTTTTGTGCATCAAGTGTGCAGGATAGCTTAGATGATGTTAGGTTCTTTCCACAATGTGTGTTAGCTTGTATGATTATGCTCAGCTGTCACAACAGGGCTTGCATTCATGAATGGGCACACTTAAAAGTGCAGTGGCTTTCATAAGCAGGAAATAAACCAATTTGTGTCTCTGCTCAGGCGGACTAATACACAAACATCGTCGTCAGCCCCTGGTCACCGATGGACTGTACAACGTCACAGGTCTTCCTCAGGATATTGGAGGTTCCCGGTCCCCGCGACTTATCAAGGCTCATGGTAGGCTGCAGTTACTAGTTTTGTATCCCAGTTCTAGACTTGCTGAGACTACAGAGTTATTGCAGAATAGGTATTCCCTCTTGACTGTCTGGCATTCACGTTGTGTATTCTGTTGGCTAGCAAGATCTGATACTCTGGTGGCAGAGGGAAGCTACTAATTTTTCATTTTGAGAACAGTGTTATAAGATTCATTTTGCCAGGAAAATGAACCTGTACTTGCCTTTTCCCTTAAATTTATAATTATGACTTGTTTACCTCTATCTCTTTGTATTTCAAGGTGTTCTAGTTGCATTTTTGGTTTAGTTCTATTTGAAATGAGAAATCACTCAACTGGCAGTCTGGAGACACTGAAGTTAACGGTTATTTTTTCTCCCACACTACTGGACTTTAATGCAGGTCCATGACAGAACTGTCACTCCTTCTTTGTCACACAGATTGTAGCAATGTCATTTTTCATCCTCTGATGTCGGAGTTGGTGATAGAATGGCTTCTCTCACCAGTATGTACAAAGTGTATTAGCATGTATGAAATGTGCAGTAGGCAGAGCTGCTCTGTTGTGCTGTGTGGGCAAAGTATGTTTATCTTTTGCGTGGGTGTTTCTGTCCTCTAGGAAGATAAAGGTTATAAAGCTGTAGTCTGAACCAGGTGATAGGTTTTTAATCATAGGTAAATTCTGACCATGTGCATATGGACTAAACTGTTACATAGTTTTCAAAGTTGTATTCACGTGCACTTAAGTTACCTATTATTTACCTTGTTGCACTTCTTGTGTGTTTATTTTTTCTATTTTCAGGAGCACTGATGTTTGTTGCTTGGATTACCACAGTTAGTATTGGTGTTATTGTTGCACGATTCTTCAAACCTGTCTGGTCTCATTCATTCCTATTTGGAAAGGAATTGTGGTTTCAGGTGGGCAAAATCTCCACATATCTCCAGCTGTATTTTTTAGCATTATTGCAAGCAGAACTATAAACCTACTAGATTGAAGAAATAGACTAAACATGGTATGATTTACATCTTACCATGTAATCTTATAAAGTTGGAACAATTAAAAATCAGAAGTTCACCTACTTTACTAGTAAAAGTAAAGTCTAAAGTGGGCACTAAGTATATCTTTTAACTGAAGGTCTATTTAATGTCTTTAAATGATGTATTAAGAAAGCTGTAGAGTTTCTAAAAGCAAACTTACCTTTTCTAGGTGCATCGTATGCTTATGCTGACCACAGTCATGCTTACAAGCATTTCTTTTGTGTTGCCTTTTGTATACCGAGGAGGTTGGAGCCAAGTAAGTGTGTACTTTTTGTCTTCTTTGTTAACTCAAAGGTAAAGGTGGGACTAAATGAGTGAGGAGGTCCATGGACAACTAACATGTTAGAACTATTTCTAAGCAAATTTCTGTGAAAGCTGTTCTTAACAAGGCTGATTTCAAATCCTACCAACACAGAAGAGGAATGTTGTGTCTTTTAAACTACAGCTGAAAAACTTCAGTGTTTTCCTTCCTTCCTCTTTCCCCCAAATAAATTCCTTACTCACAGTTTCTTTATGTACTATTTTGGTCTTGCTGTTTCTTTAGAGAATATGAAGGGGACAGTAAGGCTGTGATGGCTGACATTAGCATGGTAAACCTGCTGGAATAAGTGTTTTTGTGAATTCAGACATGACTGCATCCAGTGATAAGCTTAGTTTGGAGCAGTAACTAGACAGAGATTGTATACCTGTTGCTGTCACCTGTACTCTGATGCAAGGTGACATAAAAAGTTGGAAAGTCTAGAGAGTATCTGAATTCAAGGTGGGAGAATACAGTTACAGGTGTGAACTAGGGAAATCAAATAAAATGTTTTCAGGTGAGAGAGAAGACCAGTGCTGGGATGAGTTATAAAGTAGGCCTATCCTGAAGACACAGGATTGAGGCTGGAGAGCTTGGACTATGGCTTCTGTAGTCATATTAGTCTGCTCTTCAGCTGGTAAAATTTCTCAATACAGCAAAAAGGTGGGACAAACCTTGAGCAGACATACCAGTGTGTCTGCTACCAAGGCAAACAATCTCCATCTGGCTGCAGGGCAGCTTATTGTGTCCTGTTGCCTCTGCTGGTGCTGCTCCACTGTAACTTACTAGTATAATGATAAATAAAATTTGCAACTTTTTGGTATCTTTTCTCCCTGTTTATATAGATATTGTATTTAAGAAAAATGTCCTCTGTTTAGCAAGCAGGTTTTCATCCTTATCTTGGCTGTGCTGTGATGGCCTTGGCAATCTTTCAACCACTTATGGCAGGTTTCAGACCATCTCGTCACGCGCCAAGGTACAACTGACTGATCAAGTTACAGCCACAGGAATTACATGTGACTGTTACTTTAAAAATTCTTTTTACAATGGAAAGTTTTCACAACTTGAAAGTAAGCAAAAATATTCTTTGACATCTGCCCCCTTCCCCCAACTATGTAATCAATAAAATGTGTTTTATTGTTTTGTAGGAGGCAATTGTTTAACTGGTTTCACTGGAGTACTGGTACAACAGCTAGAATATTAGCTGGTGAGTAGAAGTAATAATTGTAACTCTCATTTAACTGATTTAAAGGAGCTTTGTCCTTTGTCTGGGCTGTTGTTCATCTAAAACATCTATGGACATCCAGTCTAGGCATGTCTGAAGGTCCTTTTCCTTGTTGGCCATGTTTTGTGTGAGTTTTAAGGGGCAATTGGATGCAACTTAGAGAAAAAGTAACTTTAAAACCAAAGGAATTACTGATAAATCTGAAATAACTCTGTAATGAGGACCTTTTCTTCAGAATTTTTTTTTTTGTCCTGGAAGATATGAGAATAGTGTTCTTACAGTAGCATAGTTCAGTGTTATTTAATAGGAGACAGGAATTTCACTTATAGACCCAGAAGCTGGGTTTAATTCTATTAATAGAGGCAAGCTTCCAAAGGAACCTTAAGCACTAATACTGTGGTGACTGGTCTTGTTGGTAGTCACAAATGCTAGTGTTTATGTGGCTGGAATGTGATAGGGCAATAAGCAGGTTGAAAAAAACATCTTGGCCTTTTCCTTTTCTTCCTGTCTCGACCCTCACACTACAAAACAACCCCACGCAAACAACCCCATGCAAACAACCCCCTATCCCCCCCACAAAAAACCCCCAACAACTTTCTGCTGTATGAACTCCTTTAACCTCATTCCTCAAGCAGTTTTAGGTAATACATGGGAAATCTATTTACAAAAGCTTTGAGAGCATTTTTAAAGTATACCGGCACAACATTCTTACTGGTTTTTTTATCTTGTTTTTACTGACTAGTGGTAACCATGTTCTTGGGAATGGATCTGCCAGCACTTGACCTGCCAGATCCATGGGACACCTATACGATGATTGGCTTTGTGGCTTGGCATGTTGGTACTGATGTTCTTCTGGAAATACACAGCTACTGTCTCATTCGTAAAGGTACAAACCCACCAAAACTCCTGTTGTTGCCTTGCTTGCTGAGCATAATACCAGTGTGGACTGAATTTCAGGAGGTGTTGTTTGGCCTCTAACTTGGAAGCTGAAAGGGAGTAACTCTTGAGTAGTAGTGTCCTATAGACAAATTAATATGGAAGTAAACCAGTTTTCAAGACAAAAGTGTTCTAGAAAAGTGGGGTTTGTGCCATTTAAAATAGTAGCTTCTCATTTCTCAAACCATAGTTCATGTGGGACTGAAATGTGCAGACTGAAATGTGTAAGTATTTTCTGAGAATCTCTTATTTTTGGCCATAATTTTGATCCCAGTTGGGTATGTTAAGTCCAGGTTAATTCATGCAGATTTAATTTCCATTTAATTGTTGTCAAATTGCTGTTATTGCAGGGGCAAGCTTGAATGCTTGCCATTTTGACTGACCAAGGGAAGAAATGTGAAATCCTGACTCCAACATGTCTAGTGAAGAGATGGGTAGTAACTTCATTGGAAATTGTTAGCTCCAGTGGCTGGTGTCACAGGGAGGAGATGACTGTGCACATGTGAATGACCTGTGTCTAAGGCTGAGATGAGGCATCTGCAGAATTGAAGAGTGGTTAATTAAGAGTCTGTGTAAGATGGCATGTGAAGGAGTGATTATAAAGGATGTGAATTTAAATTTAACTGCAGTAATTACTTCTGAGAAATAGGGGAATTACCCTGAAGTTTTTGGACAATGAGTGTTCTTACGTTAGCTAATGAAAATAATACTTAATTAAATCCAGTTATGTTAAAATGTAAAAGGAAAAGGTGTTAGCTCAAAACTCAATGTTTTGATTATTCAGTCTAGCAAAAGAGAATTTTTTTTTCTGACTTCGGTGTCCAGAATTTACTTTTTGTAGGTCAGCTTCAGAATAATTTTTCATTTGTGCTGTGAGTGTGATAGTAACAGGTCATGAAATGTCAAATGAAGCTTCCAAGTCCTTTTCAGAAGCTTCCAAGTCCTTTTCAGATTTGATGCTGCGTGAGACTTAGTCACAGGATCAAGACTTCTCCAGTATAAAAATGAAACCCCCCTTCCTCTTAAGGGCAGACTTGACTTCTGTTTTTCTTCCCATGAACAGTTGAAGTGATAGAGGATGACAGAGTACAGATACTGCAGTCACTCACATCTGCAGAAGCAGAGGTGAGTCACAATTTGGTAACTAACTGCTATGAAATCAGATGATTCTTTGTTTAAATCAATAAAAAGACTGATGACTTTTCTTTCCCTTTTCTTGCAGGGTTGTCTGTTTAAACAGATTATATTAACCATCTATGTCTGTGGAAATATAGTATTCCTTGTTGCCTTCCTGATAGCAATCAACCAAGTATGAAATAAGTATTTGAGAATTTTGTGATGAAATACTGTGCAGTTGAAAAATCTGCAAGGAATACTTTTTATTACAACTTTTTTCTCAACGTGTCCCTGAAGATCTAATTGAAGAATAACAGCACGTGCATGTCACACTCAGTGTTAGGGAGATCTGGAATTCAAATCTAGAGAGGAATCCTGCAAAAGCTGTCTTCTGATGGGACTTTTAATGGGAACCTTTGCCTGAGTAAGGAATGAAATCTCTATTTTTTTTTAAGCACACTAGTTAATTTGATTGAAGCTATGGGTTAAAAGAAGACTGAGAAGGTGTGCTGAAAATGTTATTTTGGTAGACAGTTCCCTAAACCTTTTGTGAATATTATTGGGGGAACTGGTAAGATATGACTGATCTGGATCAATCTGTCCACTTTCCTGTGTTCTAATGATATGTGATAGGCCTACTTCCTGCTCTTGATAGTTTTGTGCATAAAGAAACCCCCAGCCAGACAAACCACAAAACTTAGTGAAAAATTGTCCAAATGCAGGTTGATGCATGAGCTAAATAGATAAAAGTAAAATGCAAAAACCACTGTCTGCTCTAAGAGCAATGTACTTACACAACAAGCATAGGAGTTTAGGAACTTCAATCCTTTAGTACAACCACCATTTGCCTCACTCAAAATACTGCTCTGTCTCATCCCTCTTGGTGCTTCTAAACCGTGAAGAGAAAATGTGTTTTCAATATAAATGCATTAAAACCTATTGTAACTTACACAAAACTCAAATCTGGAAGAACCTTTCTCTTTTTATGGATTTCTGTTTTACTGCCTTTGGTTGCTTGTGGCTTCTGAATTACTTGACTGTTGGAATGAGATGGATTTATGCCAATTGATGCTTTAATGGAAGTGAAAATACTTGCTCTGGAATGTTGCAGTTGTATTTGTGTTATTGAGCATAATGTAAATTGGGAGCTAGGTTAACTTCATAAAAAGCAGCTTCTGTTAGTGTTAAGTGAGAGCCCTTTGAGCTGGCATATCTAGAAGACAGAACTATAAGAATTCTGTTAACAACTCTATTTTGAAAGAATACTGGAGGGCAATCTTTTAGTCAACAAAAGATTTCTCCAAATATATGAACTAGGTACAGAGACTGGAAAGGCACTGTTTTTGGTTCATGGTTTGCCTAGGTATGGAAGGATACTCTTGAAGTGGCATTTTGGAAATGAAACCTTAATATGCTGTGCAGTCACGGTGCTTTGCAGTTGTGTTTTGTGGCTCTGAACAGCTTGCTCCCACACATCTTCATTTTTCTTACTGAAAAGTATCGATTTTTTAGTTGTAACAATTCAACATATATTTTTAGGCTAGAACTACTAAGCTAGCTGGGAATTAAGGTGTTGGGAGTATTGGATAGAATAGTAAGTAGTGAGGCCTGACTTGGTACAGACTTTTACAGCAGCATCTCTACAAGTATGGCTAGCTCTGAAATACTTGTAGGTGTGGGTCAGGTGGTGGTTCTCTGCAGTTACTAAAGCTGTCTGGTTCTGTGTCTTCCTGCACCTTCCCAAGTCCATAGTGCCTGTTGCATGGACAGGTAATATTCAGGAATATTCAGACACATTTGTCTGTAGTCAGTGATCTTTTTGGCTGCTCAGATATCTGATTTAGCCATAAGGGTGCTTATGGAGCTGGGATTAATCCCTTTGTCAGCAGCAGCTGACTGTGAGTGAGTCTAAGTTGAATCATCCCCCTTAAAAAAGTCATGTGCAGATTGGGAAAGGGGGACTACGAAGAAGTGAGTCATGACCCAGGTTGAAGGGCAAGAAGCATGGAGCCAATTGTGTGGGTGTGGGGGGGGTCTCAAAAGCCTGGGAATCTCAGGCTCATCTACTGCTAAAGTTTTATGGTACTCTTTTGTCTGCTGTGAGTTTATAGAAGAAAAATCACTCAACCTAGGCATGATTGATGGCTTTTTAAATTAAGGTTAATGCTGGATTCTTTCTGTAATACAATAGCTGTACTGAGGGTTTTTTCATTTACATGTGACAATGAACATGGGTTTTAAAAGATGAATGTAAATATCTCAATAAAAGTTCTTGTCCCTTTTAGTAATGTGAAAATACTGTCAAATGGAAACTAGAAAAGTCTTGCCTAGGAGCAAAATGGATTGTCTGGTTTTTTGTAGATGTTGTTTTATAAATTAAAGCTATCTAAATCCTTCCTGTAGAAACTATTGTTGAAATTGAATGTTAAAATAGTTTCACATTTTAATGGAGTTTCTTTTCCTCAAGAAGAAAAAAAATTCCTCGTTCCACATGTAATGCAACTTTAAAATTGGCAAAATTGTTAGTTGTTCTGGATAACTTCTTTCTTCCCAGTGCTTGCAATATTGTCTAGTTTCTTACGGGAGCCCTTATGTGCAGTATTGTAACTTAATTGATTGAAAGACTTGCTAATTTTACATCATTTCTGTTCACACCACCACCCCTGCCCTTTTCCTGCATGATTAATAAGAGGAAGTAATGTGGCATTGCATTCTAGTGTCTTCCAAAGTTTTTGGTATACCCCTTTGAAAAAAATCTGTGGAAGTGTTTGATATTGGCAGGAAAATAGGTGACGGGTATAAATTTGTGCTCAGTCTCACAAGTAGTTTACTGGTTCAATTAAGTTGTTAGGTGCAGCCTCCAAATACTGGTCATCTGCTCTTGGCTTAGCTAGAAATCATGTTCTTTGCCTGTGTTTTGAACAAATATTAATTGGTGCACACAACTCCAATGTAATGGAATTCGCTGCTACTTTGTTTCTCTTGAAGTAATTTTTCACTAGTTGATGTTTCAGGCTTCAGAAAGAACCAGGGGAAGGTGTACTTAATTTCTCCTCCTCACACTGAGTGCTACATTTTTTTCTGTTTTGTCAGAAATCAAAGATGGGGAGACGTCCAAGTCAGTGTAATAATGGCCATGTTTTTTCCTTCACCTGGGGAAGGCTGAAGAGACGATTGCCTGCTTTGTGCATTCTGTCACAGTTTGTAACACTACGTGGCGCCCTTGTTCAAATAACAGCACTTCTGTTTTGCTTGCTTTCTGTAAACTGTCAGTGAGAGGTTGAGACATGTGAAGGTTTTCCAAAATAGGAAGGTTCCTAAATGAACTAATTGGAAAAATTTTCATGCTTTATGAAGAAACTCGATCTTTAAATTCAAGCCAGCTCATACAGGTGGTCATTATGAAATGGGTGTTTGCTTGATAGCTGTGCATAAGCTTTTGTTTGAGCAGGTATGGATGGTTTTCTTTTGTCATGTGGGTATATCCTTTTCCAGACAATCCAAGATGAACAGCAATCCTTACGGAAAAACTGCAGTATTCTGCGTTTCTGTGCAGAAGTTAATACCTTTGTGGTTTTAGACTTTTTTTTGCAGGCTGAAGTAAGAAGAATCCGAGTGAATAGAAGGATGCTTAACAGGGATGATCTGCTAGTAGGTCTGAGAAATGCTTTGCTCACATAAATCTGATTCCAGCTTTTCTAAGGGGTTTGAGTGAAGGGAGAAACTGTTACGTATCCTTGAGGAAGTGGCACAGGACATGTTTTTCAGAACATGCTTGGAACCACCTGTTTTTGTTCATACCTGACCTAGTTCAACCACTGTCTAGCTTCTGTTGGTCTTCCTTGTGCTGTGCAAAAGTGACTTTACATAATGTAAACCACAAAATTGCATCACTCTGAATCAGCTATTTATGATAATGATCCCACACAAATGATACTGCACTTAAAGACTCTAGCTTTGGCTTTGCTTCAGAGAGACTTTTGTCTTGCTGGACCTTAGAAATCACTTGGCTTTAATGATTAGAGTTTTGCATGGCATGTCTACTGACATTTGAAAAAAAATGTTTTCCACCTTGTATTTCTGTTCTTGTTGCTACAGGATGCAGGAAAGCTCTGGGGCTGTAGCACTCAGATGATGAACACTCCTGCTTTCCAGAAGCACAAAACTTTTCAGTCTTTCTTTTAAACTACTTTGACTAGTATTGTGATGGTAGTTGCTCCGTTTTCCATGTTATTCAAGTTTAATACTACAGGTTGTTGGGGAGGGCAGAGGATGAGTATCCATAGCCATCTGCTGCTGTTACAAAAACTGCTCCTGACTTCTTCATATCCCTCACCTACTCTCATTTTTTAGTGTATCCTTAAGAGTTGAGGGTGAAGCCTTCTGCTCTCACAACCAGCAAATAACAGCAGAAGCATAAGGAAAAAAGCCCACCATAGAACAACAACAACAAGCAACAGGATAGACACAGAGGAAGTGTACTATAATAAAATTTATTTGTTCTTATCTACTATTCCACTCTCCAGGTAACAATTTCTGACAGATCTTAAAATTTGAGATTATTCCCCACATCAGACTGGGAGCCACCAAATGTTTAGAGGCTACAAGTCAGTCAATTACTACCATTGTGCCTCAGTATGAGGTAGTAACTTCAGTTTCCTGCTTTGAAAAGAAGACCAGTGAAAAAATTATAGTAGGTTGTTTTTTTTTTCTTGCTGGTGCACAATTTGAGTCACCTATACCAGAATACCACAACCTGAGCTTTATCTGTTCAGTGTTACAAATGAGGCTAAGACCTAGTGAATTAAAGCTGTTGGACTGATTTGAGTATAAGGGTGTGGTGTGCTGTGCTATGAGGCACTTTTTCCGCCCAAGAACTATGTACTGGAAAATCTCACTTGGATGTGATTTTTCTAGGTGTGATTGTACCTTCTTTTAGGGCCCTTACCTCCTCCATCATGTGGAAAGAATTAACTTGTTCTTTGGTGGGAGCCTTGAAACTTGCTGGAGAACAGTGCCCAGCATTGGCTGCACCTGTAACACATCTTTGTTTGCATCTGCAGGACAAGCCCTTGGCAACTCAATATTTCTGGTGGGAGGCTTGCCTGATTTTAGCTCCCCAGCCAGCTGAAACCTAAACAGTATGGTTGTTGGGTTGTTTTCTGTTGTTGGGGTTTTTTTTGTGTGTTTGTTTGTTTTGGTTGGGTTTTGTTAGTTTGTTGGTTTGTTTTGTTTTTGTTTTTGATGAACTGGTTGCCTGTCTGGCAACCAGTTTCTTGGAAAAGCAGGGCTTTCTCAGCAAGCTGGGAGGTGAAACCATGGTCAGGAGGTCAGGCTGTTTGTATTATTATGCACAGGATTTATCTGTGAGGTTGTGGGTGGGCAGCATGTTTGTGGGATGCTGAAGAGAGCAGGGTGTGAGGATGGCTACACTGTCATATGTAACATAAAAGGGTGAATGGACTATGGAGCTCTAGAAGGTCGCTAAATATTTAAATATGCAGGCTTAATTATTTTTGGTTTGTTCTGCTATCACTTAAAAAGGAATGCTTTACATTTAACCCAACGTAGTATAACTGGAAAGCACTTTTTATATTTACATTCTTCCTGCTCCTCTCTCACATTTTGCTTTTTATTAACCAATGCTTTTACAAAAAGAAGGCTGAAACAGCATTTTCAGTCAAAATTAGATTGGCACACTTTAATGTGAAACAGTGCTCCATGAAGTTCCATGGAGATGGGTGTTTACCTGCTCTGTGTATATAGCAACAGCATATTTCTGATTGTGAGAACAGGTATGCACATGTCTTCATACTTGTATATACACTGCATTTATGGCCTTGGGTAACTTCCCACTACTTTTAACAAAATCCAGGATGTGATTTGTGTATGTGCGGCAGTTGGTCAAATCTGGAAGTCTATTAAAGTCCATTGGATTATGCAGAGGGCAAAATAGCCCATGAAACAGAGGAGAAAAACAAGCATTATGATCCAGAAAAAGTATGTGGAAGAAAGTCTTCTTAGCTTTATCTGCTTTGAGTGGTAAATTTTACTTCCATGTCATTACAGCTGTTAAAGCACCTTTTTCCCCAGCTTTGCCATTCTCATCCTCAGAGCTGAAAAAATAAACAAACAAAGCCATTGCATTTTAAGTCTTTCTTTCTATTTCTGAAGCAAAATCTCCTTATTTAGAAAAATGAAGACTACACATACCTCCAGTGGTTAATCCAGCAGAATAAGCGTTGTTTTAGTGTTATAGAAAGAAATCAGTAAAAGGTGTTAGTTCTGGTAATTTTGCAATGAAGTGAGTATATTAAGAAATTGCTCTGTAATAGCTATTTAAAAATTAGCACAGCTATCTTCTGTTTTGTCTCTGTTACGTTCACTAGCATATTAGAGTTGGTTTTGCCCTTGACTGGATGCTGACAGATTAAAAAGATGTATGAATAATTAAACAAACTCTTTGTTTAAACTAAACTCCTCAGTGGGAGCTGTAACTGTTTGGAAACCTTTTAATTTTCTGTGATGCTCAGAGAAAACTTCCTTCTTGGTGCTGTGAGTCAGAGTGTTCAATCAGTCATGTTCCTGATTTCATCTGATACAGTAACAGTACCTATGTAAACATCAGTATGGCTTTTGTCTGTAACTGGGTATAATGAGGGTAAGTTTGAAAGGGACACTGCAAGGCAAATGATTTAATGTTAAGGTTATTTTTAGAACAGCAACACAATGCTGTTTGATATGTAAAAGCCTCCCCCCAGCACATTGTTGATCTGAGAATGCAGTGGGAATAATCTCCATTACTCTGACCCGTTAGTTTGAAGAGTCACCCAAAATAGCATCTCATTCCTTCACCCTGCATACGGCTCTGCTGAGATGAGGGGTCAAAGCAGCTGTTTACTTGATTTACACATGTCAGCAAGTGTCCAACTTGAGTTATGTTTTGAATGCTGAAGTTGCTGCAAATCATAGAAGCATCTGAGTGTAACTTTATATCATAGAACCACTGATGTTAACCTTAGCTCTTACAAAGACACTGTGTACTTTTTACAGGCTGAGGAATTCTGAAGGATTCAAGTCCTCAGTGTGGTTTGAGAACAGTCAGTCTGATGCTTCACTTATACCTCATAGTCTGTTTTTTTTATTGCTCTGTACATTACAGGAACAGATGGTGTGCATGAATCTTCATTAAAAAGGATTTTTGTATTTTACTTTCTTAAACACAAATGGAGCTGTCTCCATTGTGTTTTTTGAAGGTTGCAATGCTTCCAGTGGTAAGGAGGAAAAAAAGCTCATCTAGACTAGCTAGCTGCCAAAAGCCTTGGACCTTTGTGTCCCATGAGAACCTGTTCTACACTGTCAGTAGGTTTTGCTGCTTACTCAGCTTTAGTTTTGCATTTCCTTACTCATTTCACTATGTCTAGCCTTTGTTCCCTCACAAGGACTTTTCATTTCCCTAATGAGTATTGCATCTTCAAAACATTTGCACTTGAACTAATTTGCCTGAAATTTAAAGAAGAAAATAAGCTCTAATAATGCAAATACAGGTGTACCAATTAGTGTTGTCATCCTTTTCTCTGTATAGTTTTTCTGAGGGCACATACTTTGGGATATTGGTGGGGACAGGAGCTTGTGGGGAAAGGAAAATTGTTGCTGTATGGAGAGAGGTATGTCCTACATCTTTGTAAGCTTGTGAGCGTGAACAGCTCCTAATTTAATCTGATATTTCTCTATATAGATTGGCACATGGAACAATTCCTCTGCTTCTGTGTCCTTGGCCATCATTAGCTATTTCAGTTACTTGTTCTGAAGGTTCATTTCTTTCCTAAAGAACAATTGTTACGTGAGGGGCCATCATGCTGGTCTGTCCTGTGATTCTTTGCTTTCCATTGTCTTTCAGAGTCCTCAGTGCTTGTTTAATGTTTAAATGCTGCAAGTGCCTCCTAAAGCTTCAGTTTCAGAGAGGATTAGTTTTTCTGTTTTACTGTTTGTTGTTTTAGTAATGAATGATGAGCTACCAAAAATAATTGGCTCCCTTCTTTTCTCTAGTGGTGTTTAGGGTGAACCTGCTAGGGTGAGCATCAATGACTGCTTTGAAAACAACATACTTCTCTAAGAAACAGCTCTGTATAATACATTGTTCTAGATGTAGAGAGGCTTTCCTGGTTTTGTTTCCCTTTTAGAAGTCTCAGTAGGATTATAGGTTTGCTTGGGAAAAATTGAGTCACTTCCTGGCTTTTTCCACTGATCAAAAATGTCCCAGGGAGTGACAATAAATAATTGGAGGGCTAAAGAAGAATATGGCTTAGTTCCAAATTCTACTAGCCATTAAGATACTCACTTGGAGGCAGTGCTGACTGGGGGAATTTTTGAGGCACTTGCCAAACTGCTTGTAATTTAGTTGGGATCCATTTTTCCCAACTGGCCATTTTCTTACTGGTGGAATAGTTATAAGTAAATGGGTGAGACCAAATACTGATTTACAGGACGGATTCTCAAATATCTTTGCTATATTTGCACTTAGTCCCCTCTTCTGAAAGTAAGTATTTGTTTTCCATTATCCTCAAATGAGAGAGAACCAAGATTGTTTGGGAAGTGTCTGAGTGGAAGGGAAAAATGTAGGTATTTTGGATGCTTCTCCTGGGAGACAAAAATAAACGGGGGTTGTTACAGATAGAGGTGCTCAGCCAACATCTCATGGCCTGTATATGGCCCATCTGAATGATACTGCCAGCTTGTAGTTACTACTTGGAAAACTCTTTCCCAGGATACCTTCAGGAGCACCCACTCAGCAGGCTGTAGGATAAATGACCTGTTTCAGTAGAAACCTGCTGGTGGGTGGGTGTGTATCCCTTCTCCATTACCCTATACATCTATGATGGGGGAATTAAGGGACTATGCCCAAAATATAATGGGCTGGACCAGCTTCTGGAGTGGTTTATCTTGCCTGTACTACTTCTGCTTCCAGTTGCTGGCATAAGAGCTGCTAGCAGCAGCCCTTGGTACTGGAGGATACAGGGACGCGCACAGATGGCAGGATGGTGCTTGAGGAAAGCAAAGGTCCTCAAGTAATAAAGTATAGTGGCCTTTTTGATCAGAAATGCTGGGCAGCACTGCTGGAATATTTCTGGCTGTTGTGTGCATGTCTCCATGATATTGATGCTCTTAAAAGCTGAGAGCACTGCTTGCTGAGCAGCTCTTCCCAATCAGTGCCTACTGATGCAAAAATTCTTGCAAGTTCTTACATGATCCAATGATCATCCTCTCTCCTGGCTTTACACATAGTGTAAAGAATTCCTGGGCTGTCAATACAGCTTTAGGCAGGGCCCAAACTTATATTTTTTCTGCAAATTGTCTGGAGGGAGAGAATGTGGGATCAGGACCCCTGATCTTCCTGTAATTCAGCCAGAGTGTTCTTTGCTTCGAGTGGAATGTGAGTACTGTCTGAAATCTGCTGCTCTGTAAGTATACTTAAATGCAGTTTAGTTGTCTGCACTAAAGTGCAACATAATCATAAAGAAGAGTTTTCTATGTTTCTGGAAGATTTTGCTATTGCTTTCAAACTTTTATAATAAAACTTTGTAGTAAGAAATAGATACTGTGTGTATTACTAGAATATAAAAAGTATTCAAAAATAGCTCTGTGTACTATTGGACTAACCATGTATAGTGATGAAAACTGTTTCATTATCTTTCAGAAGCTATGAAAAATATCTAACTCAGGTTAATGAAAAAATGTTAAAACTTGCATAAACACTATCAAGTCAATGTTGGCAATGTTGATTCCTTAAAAATACAAAATAAAGCTAGTTATTAAGCAGTCTTTCTGATTTAAGGTGTAACTTGGATGATCTAGGAAGTAGTTGGAATGCAGACAGGTACAAAAACATGCCAGTGAGGGAGGAGGAAGTGTTAAGTAGCAATGCTGTTAGTTACCTGCAAGAAATGAAAACTAATTCTGCTAATTGTGGTAGCATTAATGGAACGAAAGAGAGCTACTTTTAATCTTTAAAGGTTACAGGAATGGCTGTTCTGTGATAGTTTATTTTCCAAATTTTGATACTGTAAATAGTGCATTGCTAAAACCAAAATAATTCAACAGATCCAAAATGTAGATTGGTAAAGAGCAAAGAAATTACTATTAATAGCATATTAGTCTGAAACAATCCAAACAAGGCAAGAAGTGAAACAGTTGCCAGCAGATAAGAGCAATATCAGTTTGCTACATGAGCGAACAGCAGTGACACGATTTTCCTTTTCTGTTACCTGTTAGCGAGGGATCTTCTGTACCATCTCCAGACATCTGGCTGTGAAGATGAGCATGGTGTGTCGGTGAGCTTAAGTGTTCCTCTTGTTCTTGCAGGGAAATGGAATTTTTGTGGGCTACCTTGTTCAGGCTTGCACCCAGACTGCTCACAGGGTTTGTCTGTGGGACTTCTGTGGTTTTTCTGTTGGGTGGCTGATAAACTTGACTGTAATGGCCTATGGGATGATATGCTGGTTTCTCAGATTTGCTGTCATCTTCATCATCATCATCAATGATAACTAGTTCTGCACGGATAACTCCATCATATTGGGACAACTTCTGGTTTGCTTCTGCATCGTCATCATCAACGCGCTGATAACCCATGAAAACCATTGTCACTGGTTCAGACTCATCCACGTAACAAGGTACAGCCTGGACAATGTTGTATCGAACGTCTTCCTCATCTTGAGGTGCAGGGGATGTTTCATTAGGATGACAGGGATTTAAAAACCTTGTCTCACTGTGTCTTTCTCTTGTATTCTGGTAAGGTTTTAATTCCTCATGTGCAGCATTTCTTTCTTCATTATGAATCATCCTGTTTTCATGATTAGTATGCACTTTCTTCTCTGAATGGGAAATTACTGGAGAGGGAGACTTTGGTTGTATTACCTTTGGAAGATCAAACCCATTCTCTTTATTTTGCTCCATAAAGGGCTCTGTTTTGGGGGAGATCTCTGTCTGATGATTGCTAAATCCATTCATCTCTCTTTTGTCAGTGCCTTCCGGTTTTGGTCCAGAGACTAATTTGTCTTTCTGAGGAGTAACTGGCCTGCAGAATTTGTTTGCAAATACAGGTTCATGGTACTCTGTGGGAGACTGAGAATTTTTTTCAGTTGCCTGCCGTAGCAGTTCTTCCACTTCAACAGGAGCAAGTTCATCCATCCCATTTTGTGTTGTGCTCCCATTTGAGGATACTGCATAGACTGACTTCCTGCCATCATCATAGACTTTAATTCCTGTCTCTTTAAACTCCTTTGAGGGAAGAGGTATTGTTGATAACACTGTGTTTTCTCCTGTCTTCATGTCTTTTTCAACCTTAATTTCCATGGCAAACAATGCTGTTGAAAGAAACAAGTGCTTAAACTGGTAATGCAGTAGCTGCAAGAAATACAGGAGTTCTGACAGTGATAGAGACCATCTGTCAGAATGCATTATTTAATATGTGAAATTATCACATACACAACCACTATATTAGATTCTCATTTTGAATGTCCCCTTTTATCCTGTGGAAAAAAAATTTCATTTAGATCTGATTCTGTGAGGAAAAAATCAGCTGTTGATGAGACAGTTTTCAGTATAGGATAGACCAAGAAATCCAGACTTAACCTTGGCCCCTGGCATTATGCTGGACTGAAAGTAGGAGCTGAAAGAGCTCAATGTGCTGCGATGCCAGAGTCTTGGGCACTCTGAAGGGTTAGGAGGCTTTGTAGTAGTTGGAAAATAACCAGAGTACTGTTAGCTGCCCAACAGCTGTAAGTGCAGATAGAAAATGTGAAATGAGTGATATGAAGGGAGTCTGTACTTAGTTATGACAGGCAGAGGAATGAAGCACTGGAAAGAAGTGTCAATGGTGTTATTCTCAGTGGCACATACCTTACACCACTCCCTCACCTCTCAGTTTTGATGATCTAACGGGTAACACAGCTTAAATGAGAATGTCTCTCATATCTGTAATGTCTATTCTTTGCTTAAAGTGTATTAGATTCAATATATAGGAAGCTTTTGTACATATTGACACCTTCTGGAGTTACTAATAAGCAGTACCTTTTCTCTTTTCTTCATCATCGGTATCAGCATGTGCTGTACTTCTCAGTGCAGAAGGTCTGAAATACTTGGGAAGGTCAGGTATGCTGGCATATATGTAGTCTGCTGCCTCTGAGTAGAGAAGATCCACAGATCCACAAAGCATTAGTATGTTTTAACTTACTTCTACAAGGACCTTTTAAAAAAATATTCTTTTGACTAAACGTACCTTTTTCAAATCCTGCTTTTTCAGTCTTCACAGACTAGGTGGGAAAGAGAACCATTAACAATAAAAGTGATAGTTACTTTTAAGATGTTAACTAGACAGTGCTTTGGTTTCCCTGATAGTTTTAACCTTTTGTGTGTGCAGCTTCATACAGAGAAGGGGCTAAAAGTGAAACATGCTCAGTTGGAGCATGGTGAGTGAGAAAGTGAAATTTCTGTGAGTTTTTTTGCTGATATGATTCCAAGTCAAACAGGGAAGGACAAAAATATTATCAAATGTTTAAATAGTGACCTAGCCTCCCACTGTGGCCCAACCTGGTTGGCTTCAAAGATTTTTTTTTTAAAGGTTCTACTTTGGCTTTTCAGTTTTACTTATCTCCCTGTGTATCTTTAGAGAATGTGTGTGTGTATGTAAGAACAACTGGAGAGATGAAGTTTAGTTTCATTGCTGTATTTTTTGAGATGATTTAAGATGATTTGAAAATACTAAAATGACCTTTTGACAAAGACTAATGACTGATAACATTATGTGTTTCATCATAACCTCTGTCAGGGGAGAGCATGATGCAGCTTAGCTGGGCACATCACCTGGACTATGAGTAGACCAGGTCTGTACCTGGTCTGTACCTGTTATGTCTGTCTCTGGCTGAGATGCAAAGTTGCCGGGTGTCAGTGGCAATGCTGTTTTGTGGAGATGTGCTATAGATGAGTAAAGGTAGGAATCGCTCCCCCACCCCCATAAATAAGCAAATAGAGAGGTATGGGCACTTAAACAATGTAACATCTTGACCCCTCGTGTTTCAACTGCTGTCACTTAAGATAAAAGCTTGTGACCACTCATGGGATCCAGCTAGTTCCCCTTTCCCTGGTTATGATGATGATTGAGTAATAAATTCTGTTTCTGGAATAATATAGCACTAACCTTTATTATGTCTTCTGTTGTTTTCTCAACAGACTTCAGTTTCTTTAAAATGGCTTCTTCCTTAGCTGAGACTTCCATTTCTTTTCTTTCCAGAGCCTCAATTTCCTTCTCCAGTCTGCAATCACAGTTGCATTTGATTTAATATTAGGCAGAGGACAACATTGTAGAGTTGATGCATTGGGAATATGGACATTAGTAGGACTGGTTCTACTTACCTGGTCAAACTTTGCTCTTATATGAGGTCAGCTTATAATTTCACACACATTGGGAAATAAGTGTAAAATAGTATTTTCATTTAAAAAGAAAAAAACCAAAACCAAACAACAAACAAAGCCTTCCACATGTAAACATGAACTATTTTGCCAGTTAGGTTTTGGCTGATAGGTTAACTATTTTCTTTTAAAAACCTTTATTGTTATGTGCAAGGAATATTGAGGCTCAGGAGTTAAAATTTCTTTTGGGCTTTCGACACTTGCTGTAGGTATATATGTTACAGCTCCCTTCCCTACCCTTATGTGTTAAGTCTGTGTTGTATTTTTTGCATGTTAAAGCTGAGTACAATGATTAAAGCATCTTTTTTCCTGATCAGAGTTTTTATTTTCTTAGTGTATGACAAACACTTCTAGACAGAAAGGTCCAGGATAAAAAATATAATCTCTTTATGAGACAGGGAGAAAGCTATGCTGGTTGTTCTGGTCTGGGTTAAAGCACACCTGTAAAGTATCTCAGTCAAGTTCTTTGTTGAGTAAGGCAGTGACTTAAACAGGTGTCCTGTATCCTATTTTTTTATTCTTTCTAGTCAAGACTGCTCCTTTCTGCATAAGTGTGTATTTGTTGGGTTTTAGATAGAATTTGCCTTATTAGCTGAGTTGGGAGGTCACTTTTCCATGAAGATCTAGGATCTAACTCCAGATTTAACTCTGAGATCAGATTTGAACTGAATGTCTTATGCTGTAGGTTAATGCTGTATAACTTCAGTCTCCTGGTTCTTTTTAAAAGAACTTTTTTTAACTTGAGGAAAAAAAAGCGAATTTTGAAAGCATCCGTATTTGAGTGAAATATGCCTTCCTTTTTTGAAGGAGCTTTTGAATCCATGCTGGAAATCAATGACTGTAGACCTAAGGCAGCTGCAACTGATACCATGTTTTGCTGAGCGAAGTCAGAATAGTCACAACTAGATGATCTGAGACAAAGTTACAGACGTGCTTGTAGAAGTGTTGGCCTATAACACTGAGGGAAAAAAGTGTTGTATTTTTGTATTTTGACTTCTTTACTATGTGCTAGGATGCACAATATTACACCAAAATCACCATGAGTGATTAAAGTCTGTCATCCCTTTAAAGTAATCAGACTAGAAAAGCTGAATGCAGGTTGATGCATAAGCATTATTGATTTCCTTGTGTGGCTGAGGAATATGAATTAACATTATGGCTCTTGCTCTATTTAAACTCAGATATGTAGAGCTACACTAATGGGGCACTATGTGGACTTTTATCTGTTGGTGACAACGTCCTTTTTTTGATATACAAAGGTATCACAGGTCTCAGAACTGAGATGTGAAAAAAAAAATACCTTCAGGATGAAAGTAAAAGCTAAAAAAAATATTTTAAAGCTGCTAAATCTTTGGACCTGAGCTCTCCAAGACAGCTTTAGAGCCCTGATCAAAGGTACTGATTATAGTGCTAAAATACAAAAATTTTTATGAGGCGATGAATATTTTTGGACAGCTATAAAAGAAAGTAATAACCATGTGCCATGTTTTGGCACTTCTTGTGGAACAGTCTTTGTTTAATCTCTTGAGATGTTGTGTTTTTAGATGAGACTTGATCGCAATATTATCATAATTTGAAAATAATTTAAAAACTCACAAAAGCATAATGAGCTGAAAAATCATTAACTTATACTGTGGGTTTATTTCAGTCTTGGCTCTAAACACTCCTAGACATGCAGGTGAAAGAAGAGGAGGAAAGATCTTGGAGATACTTGAAAAAAGAGAGGTGGAAAAAAAGAGAAAACACAACCCAAATAAATCAAAGATTATAAACACCATATATTTACCTGGGTAATCAAGAAATAAAGTTTATATATGCTCTTGCACTCATATGAACACCCACTTTATATGGTAATTAAGAGACCTGATTCAATGCTCAGTGGGTTTAGAGAAAAATTCTCATACCCATATGATGGGAATTGCATCTAGACTCTAAGTATCTCTTTTGCAGTTTTACTTTCAAAAACAGATTTTTATGGTTAACTTTCAGAGTGTGTTGTGAGTATGCACACTGGAATTTGTGGAAAGAAAACTTCTAAGAGATGCAATTTGTATAGTTCAAAGAAATTGAAGCCCTTATAATATCATGCAGTTGAAAAGTTAGGCCAGGATTTTTTTGGGGTGTTGAAATGTTTAGAAACTTCTAAATCAATGACATTTTAATGAAATTATATCACAGTTTGTCTTGAAAGGATCTAGCAACTATTCTAGCAGTTATAAGAAGCTACCTTTTGTACAGTGCTGCATTTTTTTGGAGAGAAATGGAATTATGACATAGCTACTGTATTAAATCAATCCATTGAATATTTGTCCTTCTCTTTTTGAGTAGCACTTCTTATATGAGAGGTGAAAATAAGTAGTATGGAGGTGTGGATGAGAGAAGAAACCTTAGAAGTCAAGGCACTAAATGGAAGATTTCTCTGCCAAAGTAGCAGCTGAATTAAGAAAATTTATGGACTTTGCCTGGGTGCTGCTGGCCACCAGCTGATCTGCTGGAGTTGGCATCACTGCCACCCCAGAAAAAAAAAAAAAAAAAAGCTTAAGAATGAAAAGCAGATAGGAAGATAGCAGCCTGAAGAATTCCAGACTGAGGGTAAAAGGCGGTTAACAAGTCCTCACAAGTTTTGAGGTGAGTCAAATGCTTTAGCAGCTCTGGAGTATAGCCTGAGTCTGCCTTCATGCATCACATTACAAGCAATTGAATAGACCTTAGTTGTTTTGCATTTTTAAATATGTTGTTTAGCAACTAATTCCATCAAGAATGAGTGTTATTAGCTGAAGATTAAGTGAGAAAACAGGACTCCTAATCCTTCATTCAGATTGTACCCTGACCAAGGATGTGCTTACTTGGCTCACTGAAGCTTCTGACACGTAAAGGGGGTAAATAGGACAGATAATGTAAATGCAATTTTTTGTCTGTAACCAAAGCATTCAGCCATTTGTCTGCAAGGTGGTTCAGGTTGCTTGCTAAACACTGCTATGTTTCATCATTGATACAAAGAATGGAACTCTCCCTTTTGTAAAAAAAATGTTCAAATCTGAACTGATTAGCAGACATACACCAGCTCAATTTGACACCCAAATAGAGAATGTTTCAAAACAGAGGTCCCATTTAGGAGGGTGATGGCAAGGCCCCTGCCACTACTGTAAATAATCTGCCTACAATTGCAAATCCTTTCAGCAGAAAGAAACAAAAACTGGTCTAAGGGTAATCCAAAAGTGTTCAAAGTGATTCATATTTTTTTTAACTGAAGATAAAACACACACAAGAGTAGTCAACAGAGTAAACTGATCATGTCTGAATCAAGTGAGTTTTAATAGTCAGATGCTTAGAAGAAAGAATTCTGCTGTGCCTCTCAATTTATGTTATTTCTACTGTGTGATATGTCTACATGACAGTTTAGCAATGTTTGATTTACAGGACAGGTCAAAGGTCAGACAAGCTTTGATTGGCTTTGGTGATATCTGTGGCATACCAAAAGCACTGTGCAAGTACTGGATGGTGCATATTTTATATTTATTAGTGGACTTTATTCCTAGGTTTCTGTATCACCACTGGCTGGTTTGAAACTGGGCTGGATATGTATAAATGAGATGTAATGCTATTTGAAAGGCAACATGGATGTTTTTCTAGAGTCCCTTGCTAAACAGCTGTTGGAGAATGGTAGGAAATACAATTTATAGCAAAAGACATGTGAATAAAGCTGCCTAAATTCTTAGCTCAGGCTTTTCTCACAATCAACAGGACTTTGAATCTAATCTCTCCTCTCACTACTTAGAGAAGACCTGAACTTCCAGTGGTCTGATGGGGAAATACTTGCTCAGCACCATTTCCTTGTTGCTCCTTAGCCCATTCTAGCCCTAGATGCTGTTCTTTTCTGGCAATCACATTGTTGTATGGAGCCCTCTTGCATGCCTTCCAAGTGACAACTCTTTCTGGGCTCTTTTCAGGGCATGCTGTCTACCTCCTACCACTGCAACTGTGAATCCTACAGAGGTGTGTTCTGCAGAGAAAAGTGCTTTTGAGCAAGAAGTCAGCATAATTATAGGAAAAACTACCACTAGGCTGCTACCTGTCAGCCAAGAGAATTATTTTCTGTGTCAGAGATGGAGCAAGGAGGGAAGAGGATGGGAGATCACCAGAGAAGGTAATCTTGGTGTCAACTTTACTGAAAGAGTGTGTGTAGGACGACAGTGAAAGAAAAGTAGAGAGGAAAATGCTATTGAATTGAAATAGAGGAAGATTACTTGAAAAAGGATGATGAAACTTTCCAGAATCTAGAGGAACAGGAATGTTTCATTCTTTCTGTGCGTGCTAAGGGGTAGTACCAGTCAATATACCTGGACCCAGGGAAGGAGCTGATTGTGTACACAGCTCTTCACTTTGGGAGGTGCTAACTGAAGCTAAAAAGCACCTGGAATCATGTTCATAGTAAATAAGAGTCATTCATGAGACTGTCTCTGCAGTTTAATGTTAGCCCTGTGTGATAGGGATGCGCTAGGCAATGAGATTTGTAGAAACAACTCTAATGAAAGGTGAAAAAAAGGCCTTTACTATAGCAGGTTTTTGGGACTAAATTGAGTACAAAACACATAGAAAAGTGAAGATAAGTATTACTAATGGGGCTAGGGAGCCTGTACTGCTCTGAAGTGCTGTTATGGTGAAAGTCAGGTATTAAAGGCTGTGCCAGGACCTAGAGAAACTGAAGAACTTTCAAAATTTATTGTTATTTTGAAGTTCTGATTCAACAATTGCTATCTCAGAACAAGCCCCATATGTTGTGGCTTATACCTACTGAATAAGGCATGGGAAGGATATCTGGAATTAGAGAAACAAGTCCTCTGCAATATAGTTATTGTGCAATTTGTTACAATTTGAAGTATGGAAAATTGTGTTTTGTATTCTCTAGTTCTAACTGAGTAGAAAACATGACAAAGATTGCTTTACTCTGTGTGTGTTTAGCACGTGTTGACATTTTCATCTTTTCCAAAATAAGATAGGACTTTTAAGATGGAACCATTTAAATCCAGACACAAAGGCAGGGGTACTTCCCTACCTGAAAATGTCTTGTTCCAGCTCATGAGTCCGTTGTTGGTCCTCCTGATTCTGCTTTTGCATTTCTTCTTCTTCTTTTGGAGTCATAGAACTAAAGCCATCCAAGAGCCATTTTTCTCTCAAGGCCTTTTTCTGATGGGGAAAAAAAAGACAAGTGAATGCTGAAAGTTAGGGTATTCAACCATTTACTGTACCTGTCTTGATGCCACAGATGTGATCCACAGCATTGTGATCTATCCAGCATAAGGCAATCTGACTGCAGTGAGTGCCACTGGAAGAGAAATACTAAACAACTTTTGCATTTTGAGATTGGCTTAAAAACCAAAATCTTTAGGAACAATGTCCCATTTTATTAGTTCATCCAACAAAAATGTAGAGTATGTCAGCTGCTATCCACAATAAATTAATATTGGTAAGTGGATCCAGTGGGGTGTGTGTCTTCAATAAAGCAAACCAGCTGTACAACCCTACATATAACAGACTCATGTGAAAGGCTCCAGTCAGAAGCACAGTTGTTTTATTTCAATAGCCCTGATTTCTGGGGTCCTGGCATTGCATAACTTCTGAAGGGAGATTTAAAAGATGAAAAGTTTCTGTAAATAAGACTGTATAGGAGTAAGAGGTCTCTAGGGAGTTAGTGATGCAATGCTACCCCTGGAACTTACAAGGATCTTGTGTAACTATGATCGTGAACTCACATTTCAACTGGTGAAGACGTGTGGGGTAAGAGGGGCAGTGGAAAAATGGAGCATGGGCAGCTGGTGACTGGTTAGTGTTTCAGCAGACCTGCCATGTATTTAGAGCTGCTGTTGTAGGGGCAATCCAGATCTTAGGTATTTAGGTCCTGACCTGATTAGTGCCTGTGAAGTTCTTTCTGTGCAGTGGTGGCTTACAAATGGCTGTATTGCATGTGCACAGGTAAGGGTATCTCTCTCAGCTGTATTTTCAAATTCTGAAATACAGTTGTATGGACTGATTGTTTCCTATAGCTGCTTTACACTATGAAAGGTGGTACCTGAAAGTCTTCAGAGCTCTCAAAAATACTCCTGGTGTGGAAAAAAAAATATTCTTGGAGATAACTTCATATTTGCAGGCTAAAAGTTGTAAATCATGCCAACTTTCTTGCACCCTTTTTACTCCTTTCAGTCTATCTCAGGGATATAAATCCAGTTGCTGCCTTGGGGAAGGAGTTGGGACTCCATAGAAATACTCTTTCAACAGGCAAAAAACCAGCACACATATAAAGTCTTTAATTAAACATGAATGTTCCAGTTATAATTTAGATTCCTTGAGCTGTCTAATTTCCATGTTATGTTTTTGCTTTTTTTGCCCCATATGGTTTTGTTAATTGCAGGATGTGGATGCAGATTAAATTGAATTTTTACTACTGCTGCTTGAGGCAGAGTGTGGCCAGCACTGGTGAGAAGGCTACGTGGACCTCAGTGCTGCTTGCAGGGGCTTTTGGAATCCCTGCCTGCATCCTGTGTTGGGTCACTTAAACTGTTGCTTCCTACACTTTTCTATTTATTGTGTACTTTCCATGAGGTTGTTACTGAGGCCCAACTGGCAGAGGAATATATATGTAGGACCTGATTGCAGTTAGAAGCTACTTTCCACTTGACATATAATGTCATAGAAAGTATGTCTAAAACAGGCTTGTGGAGAAGTCTGTGCACTCCATGGTGCTTTTTATTATTTTACTTGTGGGATGTAAGAGCAATGTTTACAGTTGCCTTAGCCTGCAGGACAGCATTTGGTCTCTCTCAACACTGGACTCTAGGAAATCTTGGTAAACAGGTTGCTCCAAACTGATGTCCTGAGCCGTGACTCAGGCTGTAGAATCACTTGGCAGCACTTCCTGAGAGTTGTGTCTTAGGCTCTAATGAAATAAATGCAGATTTTAATAGGATAGTGATACATGATCTGGTAGATGCAGGTAGTCTGGTGTTGGCACAACTCTTATTGACCACAACATACTGTGTTCTCAAGCTGGAGGGCACATAGTTATTAATTCCCTTTCTATCAAGCTGTTTAGATTTTAATGATAAGTCTGGCTTCTAGAAAAGTGAGGTTGTCATCCTGGTTGGAACTGTATTAGTCTAGCACTGATGTCTCCAGAAATAAATGTATAATTCCTTGTGAGATTTACAGCAGGGCTGGCACTGTAGACCTCAGAAACTGATACCATCAATTGAAATCAGCAAATGCTTCTGTATGTGTAGGTTAGGCCCAAGAAAACAAACACCCTAAATACAAGTGTAACACAATAGTGTTATTTTTGCATGTTTCTAGAGCAGTTTGCTGCTACTCCCAACTAAATGCCATGTAATCTTTTTCATTTAATTAGCCATTTTTGAAAGAATGACACATTGTGTAGTTTGGAAATAGCCTTTGAATAAAACACTGTTTCAAGTCTGTTCCGACACAAGCAGCGACACAAGCCAGTGCAGGAGCAACTGCTTTGGGCCTGACAGGTTTTTTTTCCTGCTCTCTAGCATTTCCTTCCATGACAAAGTGTCTCTAGCTCAGAACTAGGCTGTGCATGTGTTATAGCACTGCATGAAAGCACTTTCATTTTGCGTTAGGCTCCATGTGTTAAGGGAAAGGGATACATATACACTGTGATGAGATAAAACCCTGGAAAGGGCCAAAGGCTGGAAAGTAATCACTTTGTTTTGTGGTTCAGGGACATATCAAAAGTACTGTGACAATATTCTGCAAATTCTGTGAATAATTTACAGTGTGTGCTCCAGGTATAACTCCACTGCAATCCTTTACAAGGCTGGCTTAGCACTGGAAGATTCATCTTTCACTGGAAAGCAAAGGTGTTTTGAGTTTGTGGGTCTTGCTCTCCTGGGGTATGGCAGTTTACCTTACAACATTTTGGGGAAGGCATAAGTAACTTTCATGTTTTTTCACAAAAAAATGTGGTTCAACACTGTTAACTACCAGAGGAAGGAGGTGTGTGACCAGCACCTACAAGGTAGCACTAGTGGAGTTCAGGCATGTCAGAAGCCTGATACTTAATAAGCTAAACTGTAAAAGCTCTTAGAAAGTACATGCAAATCAGTGCTGACTGCACTTTTAAAACAATTTTGTCTGGTCCTTTCCCTTGTGCCTCAGTGAGAAGGATTCCAGATAGGAGGAAGGATTAGTTGTTGGTGCATCTAGAAATGCTTGATGAAATTTCCCCCGTACCCGCACTAGCAGCCCCCAATACCCCTCACAGTTGTGTGAAGCCCTGTCCACACAGGTGTATTTGCTTGCATGCATCACTTCATGTGATAGAAGTGCTCATGCAGGGAATAAATGTTCCTTCTCCAGTTCTACCAGATAACTAAGATCTGTTATGATGCCTCATCTCTGTCTTTCTGGAAGTTTGCCTGGGGACAGCAAACAAAGTCATTGGGAAGCCAGAGCAGGGATTCCTATTTACAAAATGGAAGTTTAAAATAGAAAAGCCTACAACAAACAAAAAACCAAAAAAAAAAAGCAGCTCCAATCAAAAAAAACCCCACAAACCAAAGCAACAACCTTTTAATAAACCTTTTGCTAAGGGTTATAAATAGGAAGGACAAAATGAGGAACAGGATAGTGTTATCCATCTAACAAGAACATCTCTATGGCAGTGAGATTTACTAACCTGCAATAGTTTCCTAGGGGACAGGTGTGAGTTACACTAATAGATCACAGAGCTCTGGACTTCATCATGCACAACTGGTATGTGTATAAATGAGTGAAATCAACCTGAATTGCTGGGGAAATAATCCCTCAATAAAATTTACTGCAGTGTTTAAATGTTTTAGAAGTCTAAATCTGTCTTAAAGCAATTTATGCACTGGATCCTTTTGTTGTTTGACCCCGTTGGAATACCTGAATTAGTCTGAAGCATGAATGTTCATTAAGGGACAAAGCTTCTAGGGCATCAAGCAAAAGATGTTCATGTACTAATGTTGTATTTGATATTAGGTGCCTGTCTTATTCCTGAGTTGGGAAAAGTAGTCTACATTTTGTGTGCTCCAAATAATGTATGTATTTATACAGCATACATGTGTATGTAAGTATATATTTATAGTATTTAAATGTACACTTGAACCTTCTTTTCCAAGTGAATAATTTCCTCAACAGATCCTTGATTTGCCTCATAAATGCAATAGGACTGATTTAATTTAAAATCTTTTCTGTGTGATATCTGTATGATTTCTCATAAGAACCGACAAAGAAATCACATCCTCTGTTCTCTTCCAAAGGAAAACCATTTCAGTAGTATTTTTCCAGGACTGTTTTAGCCTCTCTAAAAACTCCATAAAATTTCTTCAGAGCAAGTGCAAGGTTGGTTTTTGATTTCTTAACTTTTAAAACTCCATTGTACCTATTAATTTTAGCTACAAACATGTACTAGGTCTGTAAGGAAACTGCCCTAAGGCTCTGTCTGCACCCAGCACTAGTGAGGATTAGCTGGTTGTCTAGAACAGATCAGTTTATCCCTTTATAGAGAAGGGCAAAAGAGTCATCTGGATTTATAGACATGGAAACTTGAAATACAGCTTTCAGTACTCAATGTAGCCATGTACTATGATGGAGGAATAGAGTCACATGTTTGCTTCTCAAAGGTTACAGGACTTGGAAAAGATATTCCCCTCCCTTTTAGACAAGATGTTACACAAATGGTCAAGCCTGTCCTTGGAGTAACTACCTTCCAATAAAACCTGGGCCTGGCTGTATGTTGGCTTGCCTGGCCCAGTGAACTAGTTTATCATGACTTCTCAGTTTTTTGGCTTGACACAAAAGAAAAGGGTGGATGAAACTCAGGATCTGGTGTCTGTTTTGAAAAGGAGTCTGTTTTTAAATATGCTTCTCTCACCTTTGCTCAAGGAGACGTGCCACGCTCCTGGTGTTAGATTCAATATATCTTCCTTGAAACTGTTTATCTGCTCACATAATGAAAAGAGTATGGAAAATACCAAGTCTTGCATATTTCTGGAAGCACAGATTTTTGTCTTATCTCCCTAAATGACATGTACTGCCAAAATTATTTTAATTATTTCACTAAAGAATAATTAAACAAGCTGAAAAAAGCCTACAGCCAAATAAATAGGGTATTTTTTTAATAGGGAAAAAAGTGCACTTAGACCTTATGATTGTGCTGCACTCTGAACCAAGTGAGGCTGCTGTTGTGGGATTAGGGAGTAAACACACCCAGTCTGACATGTGAGGCTTAATTTTCATCTGTGAGTTTTTCCTGGTTATGATCTCATTTTATGCCATGAAAGTGATCAAGTAACATTAGCTCCACAGTGTAATTTTTTTCAAAGAGTGATGCTTATTAAAGTCAAATGGAGTCCTGGCAAGACTCCAGAAAGCTGTGAAAATTTGACAGTAAAAGCACAACTTAAATGTATGAAGATTTGCATTCCAAAATCCCCAACCTTTATTCATGCTGTGTGACTCAAGGCTATCTTTAGTTACATAAATCTAACACTTTACTTACCTTTAAATGTTGGTGTTTCATTTTTTCCTCTTCTACTTTTAGGCGTTTCTGTGTAATTTCTTCTTGCAGTTTTCTTTTGTCCTACAAATTAAGAACAGTGAAACTTTGTTTAGAGAAATTACTTGTTAATAAAATTATTATGTGTTGTTCAGTAGGGTGAAATCAATCCATGCAAATAAAGCCTTATTTTAAAGCTCATGTGGTGCTTAGTCAGTGCATAATTCTTTGCAGCAACAACTTGATCCTACACAGCTATGGTTTCCACTGCTCTTTCTCCAAAGTACATTTAAATGTGTTAATGACCACAAAGGAGGGATGATGCAAAATAAAAATGATTGGGAAGGGTAGGGGATGAAAACAGGAAGAAAGTCCATTTGAGTACACTGAGAATTGTACATGCAGGGTGAGACTAAAACTGGGTTCTGACCAGAATTCCTAAGGCAGCCCACACATCGTTTAGGAGAGGAAAGAGTCTGCACTGAGCAACTGTGATACATCATTAAATGAAATGGGCTGTTGGTGAATCCAGCACTGAGTTTATGTATCTTGTGGCTAATTGCTGAAATAAACAAAGGTATAGAAATTTATTTTGTTAGTCAAATAATGGTAAAGATGAGAACAGAGAAATGTAAGATACTTCATATATGTTGTTGCTACCTCTCAATTTAAAAAAAATAAAAAATTGCCTGTGCACAGGCTGTTTTCATGGCTGTGGATCTTTAGAAGAAAAATCTCGAGTGGTGCTGGTCTATCATTGTGCCACCTTAATCCTTTTTATATACAGATTAGAGAAAAAAGGAAATGAGTGAAAAATGTCTTAACGCTGGCAATACTTGAGCCTCTCCTGTTTTTGGATAGCATTGTCACATGGGGTAACCTTGTGGCTCCTGTGTGTGCAGCCAAACACTGATTTAGTACCTTGTGTCCTCAGCAGCCAGGGGCAAAGGAATCATGCCAAAGGAAAGTAATTTTAATAAGGTGTATTAATTGGCTATTCTCTTGCCATGTGCCAATCAACAAATATTTGTACTTGTTTCTTGATGTATTTTAGGGAAGTAAATGGAATCTTCTGTTGTCCTATGCAGTAACGTTTGTTGACTGGAAGCTAATCCCTCTTTCCTTTCAATTAGAACAGCTTGATTCTGTTAAAAAAGTGATAGCTTTTTTTTGAAGAGTCTGCTTTCAGAAAAGTATGGTTTAGGAAGGAGTTAACTTCTTCACAAACAGAGGAAGAACCGTGCCCTTTCAGCCCACCCGAGGACCCAGCTGTGTGTAAAGACTGGAGAAAGTCAGAAAGGAAATGCTGGACGTAAGGCCAGGAGTTGTTCTCCACCATTTCCCTAGGATCCGGGATTTGGAAACAGGAAGAGACGTGGTGTGCTTGGCTGAATCACTTCACTGTTACTGGAAACTAGAAATTAGCAGTGGGACCACAGGCTCTAAGAACACTTTGCTGAAGGATAGGAAGGCTGGCCAAGCACTACTGGTACTATGCTGGGATTTAGCAGGTGAACATCAGAGTGTCACTGATCTCTCGCAGTCTGCTAAGTACAGTAATTATTTATAAACACTTTACAACTTTTCCTTGATGGTCTGCCTTTTTAATACTCCAAACAGAATAGGTGGGACTCTCTCTCAAAACAAATGCTATTTTTATCTGTGCAGTGGTTTTGTGTTTTGCCAATGCTCTTTAATACAATTAACAAAGTTACTGATTTAGGATCAGTACAATATGTAATTTTTCTTCCATTTCCCTTGTCAGAGACTTTATCCTAGAGCTGCTATTCTGGATTTTTCTTGGCCATTCCTGATTTAGAAGACATAGTATCTGGTCTCTGATCTTCACACTTTTCCTTACTTAGGAAATATTACTGATATAATGGTATAAATGGCCTGTAAATCATTAGATGAGCAGTGTGACAAGAGCTTGTGTTTACAGATTATAACAATTCTTAAGGAAAACTCTTTTTGTCTTTACTAAAGTTCTGGATAAGATTCTTAGCCAGAGAATGAACTTTTACTTGGTTTATATGATTAAAAAATATTCTAAGTCAATTTGAATATTCTTTTTGTACCAGTTGAGCTATAATAAGAGTTTGGGCAGTCTGAAATCAGTATTTGTACATAAACTACTGTGCAGAAAGAAATCTGAGTATAAAGGCATAAATTAGTGCATTCTAAACTAACTATATAATAAGGAACCTATTCAGTAAAGAAACTTTTGCCTGTTTTTTTTTTTTAAGAGGTCTGTGTTTCTTTAATGTCCAATGCTTTTTCTCTGAAGGTTTTCTTCTTGTATCCTTTGGTGTTCTAGAATATTTTAATTTCACTGGTTGGTATTAAATATCCATTATACAGTCATCCAGATTAAATAGGTTGAAATAGATTGTCTTTTATATGTCTAGTCTATATATCTATATAGTTTAGTCTAATTCTAGAAGCCAAGAAATATGAGGAATCTTTTTGAACCTCGTGTGCAAAAATAACTTTAAAAACCTGTTAGAACACTTCCTACAGTGTATTCTGCTATGCTTTGTTTGCACGTCATGTCTTGCTTTATGAAGATTTGACTATACATCTAATGGAATGAATGTTTATTCCTGGATAGCTAAGGGAGCCATGATTCTATTAAACTTTGTGCTGTGCCCATGCAGATAATCATGTTGCTGGCAGAAGTCCTTGAATCCTCTCTTACTGCTCTTTTTAATGTGAACAGGATTTGCTTTTTATGAAGGAGCATCTTCGGCCATTCCTTTCTGTTGTGCATCAATGCAAGGTAAGACTTGGTGTTAATTTTCACTCCTACTGAAACATGTGGGATTCTTTCCTGACTTTTGTACATAGAAATGAACTGTGTTCTAAACTGGATCTGTCTGAAAGAAAGGGAATTGCATCCATAGAGCAGTGCCTTGTGAAATACCTTGTCTGCCAAGTCTATTAGTTTGTATCAGTGTTCTACAGTGGTGCCAAAGATGGTGATCTTGGTCCCCTGGAAAATGCTACATACTGCCAAATTCCATGGAGCAGCTAATGTTTTAGCTAACGTATTTTTATTTTCATATAATTTTCCAGGTATTAAAACCCATTAAGCATCAAAAATATTAAAGCTTTCATATTTACGGTATGGAAGTCTTGCTAACAAAATGGAGGCATTTGATTTTTTACTTTTTATGTTCTATATACACCAGTAGCAGGTGGTAGCTACATAACAAAGGAAAAAGTTTCCTTTCCAGAGCCATGGGAGCATCAAAATATTTAATAACAAAAACATCCCTAACAAAAACAATAAAAATGTTTTCCTTTTTTATTTGTTACATGGAGAAGATTTGAAAAAGACTTTGAAAATCCTACTGGCTCTGTGAGAGCCAGTTGCTGTCAAGGAGACAGGTATTTAACAACAGAAACCAATAAGGTTTAGTGCAGGTGCAATTGTTGACTGCTGAGTGCCCCTTGCTATCCTCTGTTAGATCCTTTACAGCAAACATCCGGTAGGTAGCACTTGAAATTCCCAGGTGTGTTCCTTGAGACAAACCTTCCCAGACCCACTGAGGGCTTGCTATTGTAACTGCAGTGTGTTGTTTCCCTAGACAACTCATACTGCAGATTAAAGGCTGATAACTTCACCTTATTTAGGCTACCTCCTTTCTGCAGTCAGAACACCCAGAGTGTTTCAATTAAATGCTCTGGACTGATGAAAGTAGAGAGCAAATAGCTCCTTGACACAGGAAGTGTAATAAATGAAGTCATAGGCAGAACCCAAATATGATTTCGTATTTCTTCTAATGCAAAATGCTGGAGGCTGCCCCAGTTTCTTAAAAAAATACTTCTCCGGTATTCATTTGGAAGCAAAGATGCACATGGAGGATGCCAACCTGAGTATGTTCACAGGAGCCTCATCAGACAAACGTGCTGCCCTCTTCCTGCTCCTAGCTCCCAGGGAGCATAAAACATTGCAAGGCCTGGACTTCTCTGGAGTGCCAAAACAGTTGCTATCTTTTGAGCCCATACACTAGAGACAAAGTCCAGGTTATGACCCTGGTTCAAGCAACATTGCAGTTAAACAAATAAATGTACTCTAAACCCTCTAAAACATTTCAAACTACCTTATTGTGGCCTTGTGTCAGGTCTGAAGTAAATACAATAAATGCTCCTGTTGGCTTTTATCAAGTGCCATAGTAAAACTTAACTGAATTAAAACCTGGCCTATTAGTTTCCTGTCGATTTCCAGTTATGCCTTTTAACATTTATTTTGATCCTGGTAAAGTATTTTTTAATTCTGCCCACCATTTATTCTGCTAGTAGTGTTTCCCAACTAATCTATCATGTTAAGAATGTGACAAATACCTTTGTTTCCTTTATTTGTGTTTAACTAAGAGAGTAAATGATCCTTCTGGAGTTTTCCTTTTATATCAGAGGGCCGAATTTTGTTTCAGTTTAAGCCTTTTGTAACTAAATAAGTTTCAATGGAGATCAAATCAGAGGAGAATTTGGATTCAGCCATTTTTTATAACATCAGGTTGTATTACTTTAAAAATAGTTTAGTTGTTCCTTTCACACACTAGAAATCATCACTCAGATTTCCTTTTAGAAGAGAAACTGAAAATTTTTTCTAATGTCCTCAGCATAAACTTCACTGAGTCCTTCCTCTGAAAACTGACAGGTAGGAATTTGCTTAATCCAAGCTTGTCCTTTTTTACTTTTCAGACAGCAATACTTATGACAGATCATCAATAACTCAGAAATTGTATTTAATTCCACAGTTCAAATGAAAAATCTTTAATCTCACATTGTGAAATGTGAAAATTGATTTGTTCTGGAATTCTCTAGCTGCCTTTTGACCTTCAGGCAAACATTCAGTATGATGACAGTAATGTGTGTTTTAGACTGTCCAGTAGTGATTTTCACACACACTTTCACTGCTTTGAATTTAATTTTAAAGTGCAATACAACCCATAATAAAGTCAGTACAGTCAACTTAGCTGTCTTAAAGCGGTATCTTTTAAACTAGCACTATTAAGTAATAATTTCAAGCAGACATAAAGTCTTTTCTTTTTCTGTCCTGGGATAAATCATTATTCAGCAAATACACAGCAGCTCATTAATGATATTACTTCTAAGCCTTTTTTTTTTTTAAATAATGAATTATAACCATGAGCACTTACTGTTATGGCCTGGAATCTTTCTTTCAGCAATTCGGCTTCCTCCATTCTACAAATCAAAAACAGACAAGTAGTGAAGGCAAAGAGAATGAGACCATAAGTAAAAAGCCTCCTGGTGGGGCTACAAAAAAAAGCTGAGGTGATTCGATCCAATTCCAGAGCAGAAAGAGGCAGAATTTTTGACTTGTCAGAAGAGTCCCTGAACAGATGAGCAGATCAGTCCAGACAGATACATGTAATGAGGGTGTGGAGAAGAGGCAGACAAGGAGAGTGCTGGCATGAGTTGACTGACAAGTTGGAACAGTGGAGCACAAGCCCTTTTCCTTCAAGAGCTGCCAACTCTTTGTTTTAATGTGCTCGGTTAGCATGCCCCTGCTTCTTTAACTGTTAAATGCCCAAAACAGACTCTTACAGGACCACGGCTGAAGTAAACTTTTATAATGGTTCTATTTCTCTTTCCTCTCTTTTTCTATGCTTCTGGTAATATACAGATATTTAAAATTGATTAAGTTTATTTAAATTTATAAAGTTTATTATTTCAATTATTAATCTTATTTCACCCTTATATTTTAACCTGTTGTAATACTAGCCCTGTAGATGGCATGGAGTTTTTTTGAGATGGCAGTTTCAATTTAGTTTGGTAGATGAAATTTTCAGAAAAGCTATATTGATAGCTGGAAGAGTTTTAGAACTGCTAACCTAAAGTAAGATAAACTTTAAGCAGTCAGGTCTTTCATTAAATGTGTTAATCTGTGCAATTACTGGTCAGCTATCTGGGACTCAGGGGAAGCTTTGTCTAAGTAAGGATTTCAGGATCATCACTGCAGTGTTACCAAGATCAATCTAAAATGCTGGTGGCTCTCATGCTGGATTTTTATTCAGCTGACTTGCTGCGGACTTCTGCTGAAAACAGCATTCTGTGCCTTAAGAGATGGTGCACATTTTGACCTTTCCATTTACCTGAGTGAGAGTCAGCCACCCAAAATCAATCTAGGAAACTTGCAGAACAAGTGGAACTGCCTTAGTAAAATCTAGTTGTGGAAAAAATTCTAAGCAAATCAAACAGCATAAAGATGTAATGTGACTCTGGAATCCCTTTGTTACATTCAGTATCATGTAACTCAAGTCTTTGTAAGGACACCAGCAGAAGAGTCAGTCAGCAGGTTTGGATTTTTACTGCTAGTTCACTGACCTGACTAAACTCAGCAGGATTTGGTGATGGGGTTCATTTTACATGTTGGTACAGAGACCTGAATCTTAGTGGCGAATCAAGCTTGTTATTAGCAAATTCTAAGATGCTTCAGAATTGAACACTTGATGGTGAAATTACAGCCTTATAATTCAATAGAAATCAATATTTAATTTCAATTTCCACCTTTCTAGTATGTCATCACTCTGTATACAAGAGCAGATTTTCCCCCTCTGCAGCTGGGGATTAAGGGTTCATTAATGTTTTGTTTATACTCTGATCCACCCTGAGATTTTGTTCAAACTTGCAAAGACCCCATTTTTATTCTCCAGTGAAGATTTTGTTTCTATTTTTTAAATATTAATATATGTTTCATTTGGTCAGCACCTGAAATTTTAAAAATGACCACATTAAAGCAAACTCAAAGTTCAAAGGCAAGTGTATTTAGGTGTATCAAGAGACAGATTACATGGGAATTTAAATGAGTTTGTTTTATGAATTTGAGAATAAATTCAACCACCCTGTGAAAATAAATATATTGTTGCTGCAGAAGCCAATAGAGAGACAGTCTTTCTGTTTAAGCTTTCATAAGTTAGTATAGCCTAATTACTAAACTTTGAAAAAAAAAAAAACAAAACAAAACCAACTTATTTTACCTTTGTCTTCTGTGAAGTTCATCTTAAAGTGTGTATATGGACTTCAGAATGTTTAAAAATATTTAAAGCAGCAAGTGATTTCATCAGAAGTAAGGATATCTGGTTTGAGCCAGAATCGGTACTCTGATATAAATGGGATCTACTCTCAATGGGTGGAGGAATTAGATCTGTGTTTCAAGATCAAATTAAAATCAGTGGGATTGCATTACTTTGAATTCTTATGATCTAAAATATTGTCCTAAATTTATCATTGAAAATTATTTAAGTGTTTTTAAAACTCCTACTTGTGGGAGTTAGTTACAGACTCAAAAGTATGTAACATGTATTCCCCTAATCTAAACCAGTAAATTGACGTAACCTGAAGAAGGTTTCTAGAATGTTGCTTCTGGTTTTCGGTGACCATTATTAAGAAAGTATTTGAAACCCACTTTAAATATTTTAAATTGTTTAAATCATATATATCCCTTAGCTAGGCAGGATTTGTTGTTCAGTCAATAGGTTGCTTTCCAGTTATCTTAATCCTATTCTGCATGGGATTTATGTGCAAGAGAAGAAATGGACCAGCTGTCATTTTGTCTGCCCCCTAAGCCTGCCTTACCGATAGGAGTATCCATGGAGTAAAGGTTAAGAGCAGTGAATCTGAACAGCTGTGTTTCCAGTCCTCAGGATTCTTGGAACAAGGTTTCTCAGAACTTGCCTGCCAGAAACATATCCAGAGGAAACTACCTACCTATTCTGCAACTTTAAGAAAAAGTTTGTTTTTCTTTTGGTAGAATAGATTCTCTGAGTGAAGCAGAAAATGTTTTTATATCATATAATTATAATTAGTCATACAGGTTGGATTTTTTGGCTTCACTTTTTTCTTTGTTCGTTTCCTTTTTGCACTGTGTACCTAATTTAGGAATAATGATGAAAATCTATAGCACAAGGTGAAAGAGTTCCCTTATGAAGTCTTACAGAAAAGTGGATGGGAATGGAGAAGAATGCAACATCATGCACCAAAATCTAGAAGGACCACTTTCACAGCTGAAAATGCAAGTTCTGTTGTTCATTTCTGGAGCAATGTCTGAGTCCTGGAGTGGTCTTCAGAACTGTAGTGGCTTTCCCTGGCCATGCTCTACATACAATATCAGCTTCACTTCTACTCTTGCTCATTGTACTGGGATTTCTTTTGAAACACATAATTAACCTTTAGGTACAGTGAGATATAGATTGTTGTAGCAAACAATTGCCTCTGAGAAGAAACGTTGCATTAAACGAAAGGAAAAAGAAGCTTTCACTTTTTCAAAAAGTGAGTTTGAAGTGAATGGAGTTGATTAGGTTGTTATCAGCTGAAAACATAGCCTATGCTTTCTGCAAAGAGTGTTCACCGAGTTCATGAATTCACATTTTGTTCATCTTAACTAGTTTGATAATTTTGCTTCCTGATGAGCTGCCTTTGGTAATTGCATTTGAAACACGAAAAGAGTGTTTTGGACTCAGTACAAAAGGGAATTCTATATTCTTACAGTGAGCAAATGTACTGCCTCTATACATTTGTCTGCATGTAGCCTTGACACTCTGACAGCAGGAATAGAGAGGAGATAAATTTCATTGAAGGTCTCTCAATAAAAGTGTTTACTGCAGCTGTCCTGTCAATTGACCCAAAAGTCTGTTATTGGGGATGCCTCAATTGATTGAGAGACAGTATCTCCTCCAGCTAGAACCATGATTTTGCATTCTACAGGTAGAAAATAAACCAACAAGAAATAGAAGTTTGAAAATCTAAATAAGGCTCATGTCCCACCATCAAATTATATATTTGAAATTATTAAGAAGTGTATGTATTTCAGGATCTTAAAGAAAGTTCATAACAAAACATCTGCCAGCTCTCGGGAGGGATTAAATTATGCTTTGAAGGCAAATTTTGGAGAAGTAATGCCCTACTAGCCAAGTCCTTTAACATAATGAATTTCTTGGGTTTTCTTGCTGGAGCAAAACAATATCCAGATATCTCAGATTTGTACAGTTTTTTGAAGCTAAATTCCACCTCATTTACTTGTTAGAGTAGGCACACCCCCCCGAATCTCTGAGAGGAAAAGCCTTGGACTATTATATTTCAGTTGGTACAACTCCCTTCCTGTTGCTATTCATAACTATAAATATATTAATTCTTTAAACTCTAAGTAAAGAAAAAGCTATTTGTCATCATCTTCAGGTTTTTTAAACACACTTATTTTTAAAATCATATTTTACAGTACATCTGCTGCTCAGGCATCTTTCAATGCCGTGGAGTGGTTTTAGAATGCAGCACAGGCTCAGGTGTCTCTTCTGTGTTAGGGGTGTATCTTATGTGCGCGGTTGAACCTGGCCAAAAGTGCTATTGTTCTAAATATGGAACATCTTGCCCCTTTTTTCTAAAATTACTCAGTGAACTTTGTTGAAGTATATTGATTATTTTTTAATCAGTTAACCATGTTTTGTGTAGCCTTCTTCATGTTCCCAGAGTTGTCAATTCTTAGTCTCATGTATTTTATGAGCCTCTGGATGTGGGAGGCTTTCTAAAACACTCTGTTGTGTCTCATTTAAAAATCACACTTCAATGAATAGTTTAAGTGTAATTACTGTGGTGATATCAAATGGGAGACTCGTAGTAGAATGTGTTCAGGTGCCCAGATAAATGGTAGGACTGTGTTCATTTTGTGGTGGTTTGGTGGGGGGGGCTGGGGAGGGAGTCAGTTTGTTGGGGTTTTGTTTGTTTGTTTGTTTGTTTTAATGTAAACTGAAAAAAACCCCACAAAGAATCTGAAATACTCAGGATCGGTGTCTTAAACATGTGGAATGCATTGCTTGCAACCTAGCATTTTCCAACTGCTGCAGATATGTGCTTCTAAGAATAGGGCAGTTTTAAATTCTACCCAGCCAACTGTGTGGAGAATTTTTAGCAGGGCTCTGAGAACCAGCTTTAGTTATTCCATCATTTGGTTATGTTTTATTAAGTGAAAACAAACACCCCATAACCAGGACCAAATCTTGGGGAAAATAACAAACCCCAAACAGGTACTGTGCTGTCCATAGTAAGGAAATGACCCCTCATATTCTTCTGATTCTTATTTTCTGATGCTCTTGGGGAACACAAAGAGAACAGTCATGGTGTTTCGGTCTAAGAGACCTCAGTAAATGGCAAAGTTAGGGCCTTGCAGACATATTTTTGTGAACACTTAGTGCCAGGTGTACCAGTGCCTCTGTACCAAGTACTGCTGGGGAAAGCCTTAAAAGTACAGATAATTTGTTCTAGAAGGTAAGTTGAAGTAGGAATTCTTTCTGAGAGAACTCTTTCTGCAGCTGGAGCTGGGGAGGGTGTGGTGTAGAAGAGGCAGGGACAAGACTGGAGGTGGTGAGGCCATTCAGCAGCCTGTGTGGGTTACGTCAGCTGGTTCCCTTCTCCTGAGGCATGGGCAGAGCTCTCACGCTGCTCCTTTGAGAAGCTGCCTAACCAGTCTGTGCCTGTAGCACTGGAGCTCAGACTTTCTGCAAGACAAGATGAACGTTATCTGATAGCTCCCAGCAGAGCAAAGAGGAATTACTGCCGCCTTCTCCCACACTTCCAGCCACATTTCCCTGTCACTTCCCTTCATCTGATTAATCTGTGAAGCAATTATATTTGCTAATCTGTCAGGAAAGTAACTAAAAAGAAAACTTGGAAACAAACCTAAACCCCCAAATCCATGAGTATCCACTGTGTCAGTGAGCTGAAGAGGATCAATAGGAGATGACAGGAACAGTAGCGTTAGGGAATAAGAACTCTAATTCTGATGGGGAGACAAGCAGCAAGAGGAGAAAGATACAGGAAATGTGACTTCTGGCAGCAGAGAGATTAAATCAGCCACCTTGCAGGCCTCAGGCTTACCTTAACTGGGTGGTCCAGGGACCATGAGAGACCTCATGTTGACATGTGTGATAAGCATGTATGCTTAGCTATTTATCTGAAGCTTGAAACTGCTGTGAAAACATGATGACTTCAGACTCTGGCAATCCTTCCTGTGCTTCCAGATACTCAGTATCCTCCGCTGTGGGTGGGCAAAAAATATCCCACATACAATTTGTTTTGCGTAAGCCTTCCCAAGTATTAATGGAAAAAAAGCCAAATATGATAAGATTGTACAAAACTTTATTGTTAGCAGAGGTGATAAGATTGTTTATGTCAGATGATGTGTGTTGCAAATACAGGCCTAGTTTCCTCAGTGAAGACCTGTTGTTTTTTGCTGAGGAGTTTGTTATTTGGAAGCAGCGGCTGAGGAAAATCTCTCAGCTTGTCAGTCACTCAGACTGTTAATATCAGCTGTCCCCTGCTCGTTCCCAGTGCCAGGGAGGTCATCTCAATAACACAGGGCTCTGGCCGGCTGATGGCAGCTGTGTGAGTGCCAAGCGATGCAGCTCAAGCAGCTGAACCTGAGGAGTCATCCGGATGCCTGTGACAATATGTCACCAACTCATATTTTTCAACAGATCCAAATATTTCACTACTGCTTCTCACAGCACTATATATTTACTTAACCCTTTACCTTTGAGTGGTGATTATTAACTAGGAGCAAAAAGCTTGGTATAATACAGTTTCCTTATCTTTCTTGATTGTCAGGATTTCAGACCTGTTTCATAGCTACATTTTCTCATCAGAAGGATATTATTGTCCTTATTTTCACCTGAATCTGAAGTGGATCCTCTTAGTGATATTCTACAATTTGCTTGGTATTCACTTATGGTGAAATTTCATGAGATGTTTGAACCCATATACTGGCTCTGTGGTGCTGACAGGAGGCATCCTGCTTCTGTCTATATATCCCATATTTCCACAGTTAACGTGGCTGTCTACTCATTGAATCTGCTAACTCGGCTGGCTGAGAACTAACCAAGCTAGAAGGTGGATTTTGCTGTGCTGATGAGTCAGATCATTGCCCAGGGAAGCCTGATGAGTGCCAATATGTGGTAAAGAGAGAGCATAGAAGGTGGAACTGTGGCTACTGGAAAATGCAAAGGAAAAGGAAAGAGGAGGGACAAGTAGGAAGAAAGGGGAAACAGTGGTAAGCTGTTAGATAAACTGTTAAATGTAAATTTACCTTTACAGACTATTTAACAGAGTCTGTTAAAACTTCCTGTTTTTCCTTCTCTTCCCCCCTGGAGGCTAAATAGGCCTCTGAAACACTTTGGCAGATCAAAGGTTAATATTTTATTACCATTCATGATTGCAAAGAACAATCTGCTTGTGTGAATGAATATTTGGGGGAATACAAAAGCTCTTTTCTAGTCATATCTTCTTAAGATGTGAATAGGCTCTTTACCCAGTGACTTAAGGAAAGCCAAGCTAATCTGCACTTGATGGTACTGCTTCATTAGATATAATTTCTGAAGAGGGTCTTTGCAAATTTCTCTACAGCCTGGCAAGTAAGATCTGTAGTTGGTTCAGAGGTTCATTATGGTCTTTATAGGTTTCTCACTGTCCAAATGTTCTTGGAGAGTGATGGCCTGCAAAGGCTGGAGTTAAATACTATTTTAATAATCTATTTTAACAAAATCTTTGAAAATTTGGAAATGCCATTGTGTATAGCCTATAGGTGAAATGACTGTTTGAAAAGGGTTTAATGCACTGTGTTAATCTGGAAAAGGGGCTTGTTAGGTAATTTCTCATTTGACCGAGTATTGTAATAGCTTGCTGCTAAATGGATCTAGCTGTATTGTCAGACATACAGCTGATGCAGCTAGAAGACAGTAAGAAACCTGTTCTTGGGGTTTGAATTAGAAATTTAATCCACATTTCTTGCTTATAGTCACACTGAATTGGACACAATTAATGTTGGTGTTTGAAAGAAAAATCAGGAACACTCCAACCACTCTAGTTAACACCTATCATCCTCTAATTTTGTTGGTCTGTTCTCTTATTTTGGCTAATGCAGCTCAGGATTGTAAGTAAGAGTTGTCATTTTGTCATGACTGCCCAGTGCTTGTATGACAAGTTTTATATTCTCAGTATCCAGTGGACTGTCATGAATGGGAGAAGAACCAAAACAGGAGTAGCAGGCACAGCAGTCTGTCCTTTCAGTGAAGGAACACCATATATTAGTGTAAGTAGTATCAATATCTACATTTCAAAAACCAGTAGAAGTTAATAATGAATTTATTTATATGTGTATATTTTTTTCTGCTGAGATTCAGGAACATTCTTGATGCAAATACCCTTTCTCCAACTGTATGAAGTAATTGGTATGTTCATATGAATACTTGATTCTCTTAGGAGACAGCCACTTATATTAGCATTGCTTGGAATTTATACCATAAATCTGAGTAACTGTTGCAGTGGTTTGCTGTTAGTTTGCTTAATGGTGTAGCTCAGAAATGGAAGAGCTAAAGATAGATGGATCAAAAACTTTAACACCAATTTAGACCTCCAGCTGGCAGAGGGAGGCACTTTGGAGGACCCTAATGATCTGTCTGAAGGAAATGGGACCCTAAACACAGTTGAGGGGTCTTATCTCTCCTTAGTTCTAAGAAATGTTCTACATCAGTGTCATATTATTCTGAAGTGATTCATTTTACCGGCTTAAGTGCATGGAATGTATTTCATGATTGTCACAGTTTCACTTCATATGTGTCTTATTTAGAGTTCTTAAGCCTTTTAAACAAATAGGCATATTTCTTATATACTCTTTTAGACTGTCATTAATTTCATGATTCCGTAAATATTTCAATAAAATACAGGCCATGATTTCAAGTTTTAATTTTGAATCCTTGTTGTATCATGGTTGGTTAAAAAAAATAAAATGAATTTGCATTTTTTAAGAGTATCCCTCTACCACCACAAATTGAACAACTTGTGCAAATGAGAGATCTCTTGGGAGATAGCAGTTCTTGGCAAAAGCAGTAAAGAATTTTTAGTAACCATTTGATTTCAGGGAACTTTGGGAACAAGTTCCTGTTACTGGGAGATCTGATCACTGGCTTTCTGCAGCTAACTGGAACAATTCCATAATATGTGCATGAGTTCTCAAGAAGAAAACTACAGACTAGAAAGGGAGACATTTCTACAGGTTATGACCACAGCTCCTATCTATGATTAAGTTAGCTTCTCTACATTCAGGTAGTGACTCAGGGACTTGACCTGAAAAATAGTTATGTTGGGGGTTCACAGAGCTGTGTGAGTGTCCTGTACTGGCACTAATGGTGTTTTCCAGAGCTGATCTAACACTGATCTCTGTGCTGCCATATGCAAATTAGCAATTAGAATTGACAATGCTGGTAGTGGAATGGATCTCTTTGATGGCTCCCACTAGGGGCTTTAAAGTAACTCTTCTTCCAAGTCCTTATTCCTTTGACTGCAACCTTTTTTCTTAATTGCCTTATTATTATGATATCTTCAGCAGAACTGACTGCAATACCTCACGTCCTGGCTTGTACTTTCTCCAAACTGATAACGCCTGCTTTCCAAAAAAACCTTGTGAGAGCCTCAACACCTTCCACCTCCTCCTCCTACTTCAGCTAGACATTACCCTAATCCTCAGTCTTTCTCCTATCCTATATTAATCCCATAAACCCTGGGCAAATCTGCCTACCTCTGTCAGTATTTGCTGAAGAAGGTCCAGGGTGACAGCTCCCGGTGTGCACCGTCTGCACTGACCGGCTGCTGAAAACTCACCACAGCTTGAATCTCCCCATTTAATTGTCCCTAACAAGCAGTTATGAAATCCACTGAGCAGCTTTAAGTGCTCATAAGACATTCAGAAAATGTTCCTTACATACAGGTCCTTTTGGTTTTGTTGTGTATAATGCTTGTAGTATAGGACTGTCTTTGAGTTAGTGAAATTTAAATGCCAGTTGTGAAAACAACATGAATAATACAAGAAGCGGTATATAGGTCACACTTCGAAAGATCATAAGCATGACTCAAGCAAGTGGGATTCTATTATGGTTACACAGAGATTTCAATCAGAAAAACATCCTGACTGTTGATTCTTCTTGTTTCTCTTGCAGAAAATTCTCTAATTAACCTTTTCTTGAATGTACTGATTCACTTGTGATTTTCTAATTCCTGGAGGTAAAAGCTATCTGCAGTAGAGCTTGTCAAAAACATTTGGTATAAAAGGCTAGAAGCTGACATAAATCCTCCTGTGCTAAAATAACATCTTGGAATTCTTTTTCTGTTCCATTTTCCCTCCCTTTTTAATGCTATTTCCATCCTGTAAATGAATTCTAAAATAGTTAGATTCTACAATCTATTTTCCTACATTATCATGTTAGTTGTATTTTTTAAATCTAGTTTTGACTTTAATTTACTTAGTTTTCCTGAATATTTGAGGTTTTAGCCAACAAACTTTTGCCTTATTTACAGGAACAATCCTAGCTAATGAGAGCAATGACTGATCTCTTTAATTTACAGTTTACCTCTATTATCTAGATACCCTCAGTTTCAGAAATGAAGGTGGGATAGGAATTAGTTTAATGCTTTGGTTTGTACAACTTTGATTATTTAATTATTTTGTCACTTAATCATTCAAAATAATTGGATCCTACTGAGCAATGAAAAGATTTACAACAATTTACGAAGCAGGTGCTCTCTCTTTCCATGTGTATGTGGGATGATTAATAAAGTTTCAGATCTGTCATGCATTCCAGAACTATAGGCTAAATTAGTAGTATGTCTGGGTTAATTTCAGCACTTCAGAAGTTTACAGGGAGTCTCTGATGGCATCTGCCTCCAATCTACTTAATTACAAAACAGTTAGATTGCTAAATAAGGCTTTTGGGCTTTTCCTTTCAAACTCTGGTTCACAAGGCTCATATCAATAACAAAGCCTTATGTAGGAATAGCTGAAGATTTCTATTTTCCTTTGGACTTCTTCATGAAGGGTCTTCCTCAGCAGTGTTTCATATTTTTTCACTGACAATAATGCCTGCACATGGCAAATAGATCTTTGCTGCGGTCCTCTGCAATTCAGAAATGACAAACTGCTCTGTATGTGCTTTGTAATTGTAAGAAAGTGAATCTTATTTCTTTTTGTTAAGACTCACGTGTGTAAAAATGTTATCAAAAGCAGGGCTGTGTGTTTAGGAAGGATGTAATTCCTGAGATTAAGGCATGCTCTGTCACCTCAAGGTTCCAAGGAGAACTTGGGAGTCATACTGAATCACCAGATGAATATTAGCTCTGAGAGCAAGCCTGTAACTAGGAAGGCTAATATTGTGAAGAGTTTGAAAGTTCCTCTGATTTGGGAATGAGTGCAACTGTTGAATAAATTGTCCAATTTTGCTGGAAATATTTCAAGAGGGATACTGAAATCTGACTGGAATGTTATGAGAAGAATAATAGAAGAATTTAATGGAAAATATGTTTTGCAAAATGAGTATAACCCATTAAATAAAGTTAATTGGTTCTTCAGGAAGACACAGTTTCTTACTGGCAGAAATTTGGCAGTAAAAGGCAAAATGATAACAAAATTCAGTGATTGGGTGTGTTGAAAGTTGAAATTACTGCATGTGAGGAGAGATTTTTAAGAGGGGCAATAATTCCAGGGCAGTGACAAAAGCAAAATGATGAAACCTATGACAAAACCTGAGAAATTTCTTAGCATGCTCAGGAAAGTGACTGATTAGATGATACAAAAATGGCCTTATCAAGGGCAATTTAAAAAGGTTTCTTATTGATATTTTTTCAATTTCCTTTTGACTTTTCACATTTCCTGAAGAAATTCTTAAAAATTTTAACACTTCAGAGTTTACTATTTATCCTGGGTAGAAGGTTATTTGGCTTTCAGTATTATAATATCATCTACAGCCCCACTGTACCAGTTACAGAACATATTTACAAGACACGTGACAGTTGCTGAATCCACTTTGTACATTTTAAGCAGTACGCTTTTATAACCCAGAACCAGTGATTTTCAAATAGGGACTGAATTTGCCATTCTTTTTGGTGCCATGAATCAAGAAATGTGAGTATAAAGATGGTGTCCTTTCACTGTTTTTTCATGAGCCAAGACGAATTGTGAATGAATCTGTGTAAGTCAGGAAAATCAGCCCTGCTTCTCTGTGTATTTCCTGCTTCCCATCTGACAGATGGGGAGAATGGCACTTTCCTAGCTCCCAGAAAAGTGTGCCATTGCTGAATATGGACTCTTCCTTGCACAGCAATTTAGATGATGTTTGGATTTGGAATGTACCTAAAATGATAGTTGGTCATTTGATAAAATAAATGTTGGGAAAAAAAATCACTTTGAACAGCCTTTTGATTTATAGATGTCCATGCAAAATAACAATTGCAACCAACCACAGTAATAAAGAAATACTGCTAAAACTGTGCTACCAAAATTCAGGCCAGCCCAGCCCAGAAGAGAATGCAAGCAGCTGCTTGATTTTTGTTGACAACGCTGGAACTCATAAGCAAGTGCTCACCATGAAGTATAAGCTGCCTGTGTTTCAAAGCATGTCTCTCTTCTAATTTACTTCTGTTGCAATAGGCCTCTGTGAATTATTGGTCTCCAGAACTTTATCTTTTAACAAATTATTTTAGATGGCATGGACCCAGCAGCAGGCTAATGTACTAGAGTCATCATTAGCAAATGTGCTTTGTCCTTGAACAGTCTCCTATGCTAACCATTTTATGCCATTACCATCCTTTTTCAGGAGTAGCTGTCCTTGCTAAAAGCAGCCTGGCCCTGTCGATTTGCCAAGGGGAGGTCTTGTCATGTGATTTAGTCCCCCTCAGAAAAGGTCTCTGTGTGTGGCTTGGCTGCCTTCTCAGTTCATTGCATGCTGACACTGAGTGTAGCAGGCTAACTATCTTCACAGAGGGCTATAGTTCAGCTGATCTTAGAGGTATTTTCCAACCCTTAATGATTCTATGATCCCATCTTACCGCCCTTTCTAAATCAGCAACCAGACTGACGTCATGCATCAACAGATGATGGTGCTTGGTTTGGTGATGAGGCATGCATATTACTAAGAAGTGTATCTAGGAATGTAAAATCCATAAATACAGATATTCTTCTTACATGTGTATCTCTATAAATAACTGCTCCTTCACTCAGAGATCTGACCACTGGCAGAGTGCAGTCTGTGCAGTCTTTTACCACCAGTGTTGCATATTGTGGTCCAGTCGTACTGGGTGTTTTACAAACATTTGGGCAGGCAGTGGTGCCAGTGGTGAGCTCATAAACTAGGAAAGTGAAAGGGGTTTTCATAAAAGTCTTGGCTTTGAATCTGTGATACCTTGTGTGTGCTACCTTTTTTGATGATGTTAGAGACCTTATCCATACTAGGTGAAGTGTGCTGCTAGAAAACATGTTTAGTGTACTTTAAATAACATCACATCATTCAAAGTTTACTGTGACCAAAGCTCATGTGAAACTAGATGGAATTACTTAGCCTTCTACTCCCTTAACTTTAGCTGTAACTAGATAACTCCTTTTCTAACTCAGCTGTCTGTGTTTATTCTAGACAATAGCCTGGTTTGGGGTGTTCATGGTGTTTTTTCCTAAGAGTACCTTCCAGTCTGGGATAGATGCAGAACATTTCACTACCTGAAAGGTTACAAAATTTAATGGGAAGGGTAGAACATAGTGTGTCATGGTTCCAAACACACAAAATATGAGCGTAAACTGATGTTTCTGATGAATGATCATTGATAGTGGGACATTTCTCTGGACTGTAGTACTCACAATGAGCAAGATGAGGGGAGAATTAACCCCCAAAGGAGTATTTCAGACCAGAAAAAGAAAAAATTAGGAAAGCATACAGGAAGCCCACTATTTGCTTTTGATTAATTTGGTTTAATTTTATTTTGGTACAATTTCATGTCAATGACTAACTCTGAGATGTACCTTAACACCTCTGGAAACATTCAAATAGATCATGCTTGAACTTCTGGGAGAAATCTAATTGTAATAGAACACATAAACCAGGGAAGAGATCATGAGGTTCAGAGATCATGATGAACACTAGGAAAAAAGTTAACTGATACACAAGAAAGTAAGTTGCTGAAGAAGCAGTTTTGTGATCTATAGTTTGGCCTTTTGTCTAGCCTTCATCAGGTATATAATAACAAAGCTTGAAAGCTCTTTGATCAGCAGTTCAGCTCCCACACTGGGAATGAGGCAGGGCTTGCTCAGCTGATACCTCATTCTGACAAAGAAATTGAGTTACAGGAGGGACATAGATCAGGAGTTGGTGTGGCATCAGTAAAAACAGTAGTAAACTTCTACCAACCATTGTTTGCAGGAGAAGTAAGAGCATGGGAAGGTTAACCAACAACACATCTAGTATTACTTGTTCAGCTGCAGCAAAGGAAGCACTTTCAAAAAAGGAAACACAGAAACTGGCGTTCCTCCTGGGATGAACCTGTAAGGCTTGTAGAGCTTGGCTGCCTGTGGTGGGTGGGGAGATTCTAGACATGTTCCATCAGACCCTGGCATCTTCACTGCCTATGAAAGAGGGCTGTGTTTTGTTCTGACAGGTAAATATGAGATGACACAGTAGCTGTGTGGAAACAACACAGTGACACAATCATCAGATGCATGAAACTCACTGAGAGCAGAAAGACACTGCTTGAGATGGGATCTAATGTAAGAGAGGGTTGTTCTCTTTTGAAGTCCTGGTGTGATAATGGTTTTTTCTGAGGATACCAGCAATCCCCTTTGCTTTCTATACTGGATTAAACTAATGTTGCCAAGGGAGTGTCTGTAGGTGCTTTACACCATGACTGTGAGACATGTGGGTACCAGCACACACTTCATAGTGACTGATTGTGATCCTTCCATCCTGCAGCACAGGGAAATTGTTATTAACAACTCAATGTGTCTAGGACTTTAATATATGGAACCTGAAATTTATGGAACCCCAATTTATAGAGCCTGACCCTCTGTGTCTGTTCACCAGTTCACGTCTAGTCTAAGTCCCCTAAAACTGATGTGAAACCTTCAAGTTTCTGTCAGCAATGCACAGAATCAGGTCTGAGCAGCTTCGGGGACTGTCAAGCAGCATGAGGTTCCAAAGAGCTTTAGTCTTCTGTGGTGCAGCACAAAGTTTGCTCCTGGGGTTTGGGGCGGGGGGGGAGTAGTTTAATTATTTGTAGAGATCAAATTTATTAAAGCAGGTTCTGGCTGTGCAATGCAATTTCTTTATAGCATCCATTGAGATATTGCAAGCTTGGGCTGATGGAGGGGCCAGCCAGAGGGTTTAGCACCTCATCTGCGCTGAGGTAGTTAGCCAAAGGAACATTACTCTTGTGGTGCTCAAAATTGCCTGGAAAGCTAGAAGTCATTTTCAGTGGCATGCTTAAGGTAGGTAGGTTTTGGCTCATTCATAGACCCCTGGGGGTAGTTTTCTAAAACAATGTTTCTTGTGAGTGTCTTTGTAAAGATGCATGCAAATACAAATGCAATCTTTACTCCCCTAGCATTGACTTTGTAAGGAACATTATCATTGTCTGTTATTTTGAGAGGTGTTGTAGAGTTGTGCTGGGAGTAATAACATGATTTATTCTCTACTTGGAAGCCCTTGAAAAGCTCCATGTACATGGGAATTAATCTCTTCTTACTGCAGTTCTTACTTCAAGAAGGTAATTTCTGTGTACTCTGAACATCTTGAAAAGGAAGTGTTTATTTTGAAAAAAAGTTCTTGAACTTTAAGCAAAAATTCCACTTAGGGAACGGACTCTCTCCATCTTTATGCTCAGTTTTGCATGGATCACAATGCAAATGCGGAAACAGTGGTCATCTATTACTAGTTTAAGCATCTCTGAATTCTAATTCTTACGTAGAGTAATATGTTGATAGACAGAGTTTAGTGATGTTTCACTGTGCAAAACAATGTCTTGAAATACAAGGATTCATTAGAAAAAAGTCTCATCTTGTTGTTAGGAATTTGCTGACTCTCTTTGGACTCAATTGAGCAGTCCCAGGGCATGGTAATCTCTTCAATGCAGGAGCTGAGAAGGTAAAGAGCACCTAGAAATTAAGCATTTGTAGTTCAAAACATATAATTACAAATTCTGTCTGGGCAGATTCAAGTTCATGCTTGTTGCCTGGAGATAGAGAATATGGGAAATGGCAGCTAAGTATTAAGTCTATAGAGGACCGTATTTGCCCCCTGCCCAAATACAAAACAAACTGCATTGATGTGCTTCAGTACATTGAATTACTCTGCAGCGCAATTGGGAATTTCTGCCAAAAAGCTTTTTGAACATAAATCTTTGATTTCTAGCAGCAGCAGCATTGAAAAATGACAGTCAAGACACACATCACTCTGGGTATTTTTCAGTCAGCTGGGAGCTCTACACTTGCTGTATGAGGGGGAAAGGGCATAAGATTACCCCAGCATTTCCTGAGCCTTTTGGGTTTCATTTTTGGCTAGTCAGACATTCCAAAAAACCCAGGGCCAAATTCATTCTTTGGGTATCTTTGCAGTCAGAGGAGTTTTAACTGTACTAAGTCCCAATCTTCTGAGTATAAAGGCTGTGCTGAATCTCACAAGAGAATCCCCCTTTGAGAGCTTATCTCTAATGGTTGCAGAATTTAGTGTGGCTTTTCATTATTCATGATGAGTCATGCTGCTGCCTGTTCAAAAGCTGCATTTGCAAAGAAGTGGTTTTGCCTTTTCTCAGTTTTCAGTGAAACATGAAAAAAACCTCATGGAACAATTAAGAATCATGCCTAGGCCCATCAGTATGCTGTGGGAAAATGAGGAGATGGGTCAGCTAGGGTAAAAGGCATTTCCGTGGCAATGTTTTGTTTCTGCCATTGCATTTAAAGGTCTCTTAATGCCCAAAAGACTTCCTAGAGCTCCTTTTACTATTAGATTGCTGTCTCTTTACCTCATCCTCTCTGCTGTGTGTAAAAAGTCATGGTAGCCTGGTGTCTTTGCAATCTTTCACCTCAGTTGCAGACAAGGTCACTAGAAGGGAAAAATATTTTCTCCTTTCCCCTAACTCTTAATGTAGGGACTTATTTTATCTGTATCTTAAGCTGATACAAAAATTAGTGGAACTTGTTTGCATAAATGTTTGTATGATCCCACTAGGAAGAGCATAACCCATGCTCAGATTTTTTTCCACTAGCTGCTTTATACTCCTTGTGATGGCTTTTCTCTTGGAGGGTTGCATTTTCTGTACCTGATAATCCCCATGGTAGTTTTCCCCAATACCCCAGCTTTAGCACTGCACTATAATGATTTCAACAGAACTGACTCACATCACTTGAACCTAGAGCAAGTTGCAAATACTTGGCAATAAATTCCAGTTTATGTAGCAGAAAAATACTTGCCTTCAAGTACTTGCTTTTGGGCAGCCATCACGGTGAAACTAACTGATGGACAAGTGCAGGCTTGGAGAAAAATGTTTGTTAATTTTCCTACTTTATTCTCTCTCATGTAACATCTGCTGTATTTTCCAGTTTACTGTTTGCTCAGCTAGCACTGCCAATATTAGCTGTTTCCAGATGAATGGAAACTTTCTTCTGAATGAAGCAAGTTGCAATGCCATCTATTTGAAAATGGAAAACATCTGTAATCTTTACATACAAAGAAATGAGATCTTACCATAAATATAGAAACAAAGCACTGTTTGTGCCCAGACCTCAAATACATCTTTGAAATAGCTGTGAGCTGGAAAAATGTTTGATAATGTGAAGGAAGACGAGTGCTCTAAACATCTCATTATGAAATGCAAAACGTTATTATTTCATTTTGCTTTTGAGCTCTTTATTCCCACAGGATGGCCTTTTAAAAAAGGAAATGTGGCAAACAGGAAAAGAAGGCATTTAAGTATAAGCACAACTGTAGCCTGAATTGTTGGCTTGGTCTTATCACATTCTAGATAGCGGAATTGAAGGTGAATGGATTCACACCCAAATTCCATTGTAGTCATCAGCAGAAACTTTAGAACTGGGCTCAGGGGCTATGTACAGCTGTTAAAGTACAAGGATCTCTGAGCCTTTGGCCTGATGCACTTCTAGATGGTTGATCTTGTTCTATAACTGGGAGTGGGTCAGGTATTATGGGTGCAACCACAGTGACAGAGATGTCTGCAACCTATTTAAGAGAAGTCTTCTTTAATTTTTCTGACAGATTCAGGAGCCTACAAATCTGCCCTTTTTTGTTCTCTAGGCAGCATTTTCAGACCTTCCAAAAAAATCACAGCTACTGTGTTTATTCCTTTTCTGCAGTTTGCAGCCAGAGATACACAGTATTTTGTTCAGCATAGAAAATGCTTCTTTCTTGGGTTATTTCTCAGATTTACCTAGGGTATGGAATAACTGTATAGTTAAGGCAGTTTTGCACACACAAAAATAGAAGTGCACAAATGAAGTTACAAGTAAATGGACCTGTAAAAAATATTCCAACTTTCCATAACAAGCTTTAGACACACCAGATTTCATTTCATTGTTAAATACTAAGATATTGTGATCTCCCTGTCTTAAAATCAGATTAGAAAATGGAAATGGATTATTAACTGAATGGTAATTCTGTTTACATATATATATTACAAAGGGACCCATGCTTTTCTGTAGCTTTCATGTGGCGTTTTGTTGGAAAAGAGCTAGTAAAAATGCCAGTAAAAAGTCCTATTTTATATAAGTTTATTTGCATATACATATAGACCATGTAATTGCTAGAAATGGTTGCTTTGTGGGAATAGTGTGTGACAAGTCATCCAGGACTTGATGTCTGGACCCCAGCAGACATTTTGAGAAGTCGAAGCACTTCAGTAGTTTCAATGTGTTTGTTTTCTTAAGAACATTCATTGGCAAGTCTGTCAAGTGTTTGCTGTGTCAATGATCTCTCCAAAGTCTTTCTTATACAAGCTAATTGCCTGAAAATTGCTTTGGTATGCTCATTTCAGGGACTATATTATAGACTGAAAGTAAGTACAGTGCTATAAAGTAAACCCAGAAAAATTTCACCTCCTCTTCCATAATTTCATTTATTCACAGGTCTATGTTGACTATTTCAATCAATGTCTGGCTCATCCAAAGTAGAAAATTACATATGAATTTGAGAATTAAACTCTCAGCATAGCACCACTGAGTTAATTTATACCTCAATGATTCCATAATGAAATATTTTTAACCCGTTTGCACTGCTTGACACACTTTAAATGTTAGACTGATATTATTACCACCTACTAAGCATGAGTCCTTCCCATGCTGGGAATATTCCTTATCAAATCTGGGTAATCTTTCTGTTGAAATCTCTCTCAGGCAACAGATGGAGTGGGAGTCTCCCTAGCTAATGGCTAATAGGTAAGAACTGCTCACTGGCAGCTTCCCTTTCATACTCACTGCCTACCATCAGCTTCCAGGAAACTTGGCTCTTGGAACCTCTTTAAGAATCGGTATGGACAAAGGTACTTCAAGGTGTGCAGGAATTAAAAGGAATAGGAGAAGTGTGTTGGCTTTAGCATAAGCAAAGGAATACTTTCTAAAATGATAACAAGTGAAGGTTAGGTGCTACACGTAGAAAGCTATAGGTAGGAAAAAACCCTATAGCCACACCTTTGTAGTGTTTGATAGGAGTCACATTGTCCTTAGGCATGTATGGGAATGGGTAGTACTGGAGAACCTAACCCTGTATTTCCTTTGCAGATTGTGAATTCCCACTGGAATTTCAAAACTTGAAGTGTCTTTAAATAAATAGAAGCATCTCTCATGTTCTGTGAGTACCAGTTTACTCTGATTCAAATGCTTCCACGAAGTTACTCTGTTTTGTTACAGAAAATACCACCTGGAAACAGCTGGAAAGGTGTTGAGCTATGATTACCACTGCTGAGTCCTGCTCCGTAGCGCTGCTGGAAATTGTGTGCACTGGTAGACCGCAGTCGAACTGGCTGTTACTGCTGTCACTCTGAGTCAGCACAGACTTCCCCTCAACACCCAGCCTTCCTACCCTCCCCTGAGCCCTTTTACCTTCAGACTTTCATGGCAAGACCTATTATGCCTTTTCTTTCCTGCTTCCAAGCAGTTGAATTAGTGAAATCCTACAGGTTCCTGTGTGCAGATAAACTTTGCTATCAGTTGCAGAGCTGGTTGTGACCGATTTGTACAAGTCACAGGTTGAAGGTGACACAGACGGTGCCAGGCAATCACAGGGCTGCTGTTTGCCCTCTGCCTTTTGCTCTGTACAGCCACGGTCTGTCACTTCTGACACAGTCCCACCAGGTTTTTTATAAAAAACATTTTTCTGATGCTAACTAGAAAAGGAATGGCACTAGACCACTGGTGAAAATCTGGAAAACCTTTATATTTGTTTAGGTCATGGATTTCTGAGAGGAATTTACCATGATATTTAGTCAACAGAAGCACACAAATACTGAGACAACTTAATGATGTCCTTTCCTCAGGAAAAAAAGGCTATAGAAATCAATGGCCGTTTCTTGGACTGAAGCTGCCAGAATTTGATTTCAGCATTCTCTGTGCCTGAGGTTGGATGTGTTGTTATTTTTTAAATAAGTGATATTTTTAAAACCATAGTCAATAAAAATCTTCACTACGTTAACCTGCATCTGCTTAATACCTCTCACAGGAAGTTAGCAGAGCAATCCTTTGTTGATGTAGGTATCCTGAGATTAAACTAATTTCATGGCAATATTTTTAGAAGTTTGTGGAAGAGTGTCATTCTACCAATTCCATGTGCAAGCTTCACCGTAAAAGTAGGGTAGATTTCGCAGTTCAACAAAGTGTCCTAGAATTCATACCACATTAATCAGCTTTGATTTTCCTTTCTCATCTTTGTGTTCTTTCATGTAGTGTGTTTGGATGCCTTGTGTAAGCATTGATACTTCTATTGTGATGTGCATGGGGTGTTGATTGACACTGGAACTGAGATTCTACATTACTAGGTAATCCACATGAGAACACTTTAATTTAATTTGTAACTTAGCATATTAAAGGAAAAAACACCATATTTTATGTTATGACTTAAATGAAATAATGAACACCAACAGGTAGAGTGAAAGCATGTAAGAAACTTGGTAGTTTCTAAACCAATTCATCTGCATATTTTCCTAATACAGACAAATATCTCTACCAAAACAGATCCAAAACAATGAATGTCCAAGGCTATAATTTACCACAAGCAGGAAAAAATCACTGTGGTTAATTTTCTTCTCTGAGACTTAAATCCGAAATGAATATTCTGTGTATCGCTATTAAAGCAGAGTGTGACAGAAGGGTAAACAGTCAGGGTAAATGTCTCCTTCATGCAAAAGAAGAGCTCTGTCTGTGCAGGCATCTATAGATAGGTCAGGGCTAGGGAGGGAAGGGGCAAAATACAACAGAGAAAATTGAGATTGTCCTTTTATTTCAATCTGAGGATATAATTTAGAGAGGCAAGAAGGAGAAGATTTAAATTACCTTTTTTCAGCAACTTAAAGTGAAGGTTAAGGTGCTAGAGTGTTTGGAAGGTGAAATAACCAATTTTGAGAGTGAGAAAAGCTGAGCAGGAATTGTAATTTATGGAGGTTAGGGACTTAGAAATTAGGTCAGACAAAATCTTCATGAGAATGTGACTTCTGATAATGGAATCATCCCATAAAACAGCAGGAAACTCAGTGTGGGGGATGTTTAAGGCAATCTATTGCTGGATATAGCTCTGAGGAATATGCACAGAGCAAAGAAGTAGTATTTGTTTATACATTTGTTGTACATATATACCTGTTACTTGGTGAAGGCTCTCCTCACAGCGCTTTTTAATGCTTTTCCTGATCATACAGAATGTTTAAACTACAACTGACTAATTAGACTTGCATATGAAAATAAATTATTCTAGTTCTGACAGTGAAAAAGTCTGGTTTAAATTAAGGCCAAACCACAGGGTCTGTGTATCCATGTAAACTGGGATTATTGCTATGCATTGCTGCTTTGCTGATGGCCAAATCTGCACAGCGACCACCGTATTTTTATGTATTCAAAGTCACTCTCTAATACTATTTATTGTCACAGAAGCAGGTTTACAAAGTTTAGATTAAATCCAGCTACTTTTCAATAACCCTGTCTTCTTCCTTCTCCATCTGTCTTTCTGTCCTCTCTTACCATTTCCTCCTTGTCTCTCAAGAATATCTGTAGTCACAGGCACACATACATTTTGAGATTTGTGTAGCTCTGCCTTTGAAATAGATACTCATCCATTGTGAGCTGGCACAAAGGCATTGAAATTATAGTGCATTCATACAAGTAGTTCTCTGTCCTTTCCTCCCACATCTGAAAGCACAAGAACTCCTACTCCAGATCCACATCATAACTGTAGATGTATAAACTAGGAAATTTTTTTTTTAGTAAGTAAGAAAAGCAGAATGAAGAGCAGGATCAAAATACTATGTAATGGCAGATTTTGATAGACACATTTCTTAAGAGCAGTATGCAGCCTAAATAGTTTTTAAGAAATTGTGACCTTACCTTTTTTGTTGTTGATGTTCAGAAACCAAAGTGTGAGACTGCATTTTGATGTCACATTTATCACCACCACTTAGCAATTGACAACAAGGTAGAGGACTGGAAGCAGCAGTCCGAGATTTTAAATCCTTTTGATGCTATGTTATTGTGCTTTCTTCATGCACATATCTATCCAGGTGAAGTCTTTTTTGAGGGCTAAGATAAACAGATGGAAACAGATATTTTAGAAATGTCCATGGTGAGCTAAGGAATACTTGCTAAAGGCTTCTCCTCTGATAAATCAGTTATCATTGAAGGGACCTAGCTGTGTTGTACGTCAGTTATAATCTAGTAAATTTTTAACCTGCTAACTCAGAGACCTGGGGCTGTGTGATTTATAAGTGGGTGTAGCCCTCACTTTGGCATTTATTGTGGCCCTTTGTTCTGGACATATCCTAACTAAATTAGCGGGGAGGTAAAGACTGTGATTTATTGTAATTTCTAAACAGATAAAAATGCTGGGCAGGTGCTAAAGGTTGTTTTTTAAAAAAATTATAAACTTTCATATGATGAACTGTTTTCAATGAAACTGTGTCTTGACAGTACTCAGGAAAAATCACAGCAAATGCATTCTAAAATGGAACTTCTGTGATTAAGAATGCTAAATTTTCTTAGAGATACCATGAGAATGCTATATTGGATATGTAATCAATACATATTTTATTTCATGCAAAACTGCTTTGAAAGCAATAATTTCATGGCACCTGTTGGATTTTCCTGTGTCAAGTTTCATGACACATCGATTTATCCATTTAGTTGTGTGTGAAGAATGAAAGGAAACATGGCTCTGTTTCTGACAGGATGCCCTCTGAGCCTCAGACTCCGCAGGATTCAACATACACTTCCATAACAGCAAATGTCTCCATCAAATCTGCAGGGGATTTAGCCAAAGGAATATTCATTTTGAACTACTCAAGATGTATATGAGACAAATTGAATAATCTGGAAAAGCTGCTTCCCTAAACAGATATGTCAGGAACATAGAGCTGAGGAAGCAGGGAGATTGTGAACAGGTCAGAAATGTGAGGGGCCATAACCCTTTGCAGTAGAGTTTTCAGGGACTGGCAAATCTCTTAACTACAACAGAAAGGCATGATCTTTTTAATTATTTCCATTTTGGCAATGTGGGATGTCTCTGCCACGTGGAAATATTCAAAGGCCAGCTGGGATATTGTTACATGTTTTGTAGTATCAGTAAAAGTAGGTTGGCACAGGCTTTGGTTAGCACAGAGCATCAGCTGTGTGGCAATCTGTGACCAAGTCCACACAACTTGGCTGATCCAAGCTGTATTCTGCCAGCAGAGTACCCCATTTCCCAGAGGTAACTCCTGATGGCTGAGGTTACCAGCTAGAAAGAAGATCTGTTCCTTGCTGATGGGGAGACCTACAGGCTTTTGAGGCTCGCTAGTCAGAGTCCTGGCCTCCTACCAGCAGAGACTGAAGGCTGGTGAACTCTGTCATGGTACCACCTCCTGGCTTTCCTTCTTGACTTCTTCTCATCTTTTGGGTAGGTAAACATAAAAGAACTGGAAAATACAGTTTTGTAGGTGTCCTTTCTTCACTTGGCCTGGTAGAATTCCTACAAATCCTTTTCTTCTCCTGTGTTGCCCAAATTATTTTTTCTTCAGGAAAATATAAGAAAAATATGTTAAATACTAGTAAGGAAATAATTTTAAAGGAGATTAAAAGACTAATCTTTAACTGCACTGAGTATCAACTCCTTTATTCAAGATTTGCGTCTTTAGGTTGCATAGGAACCCAAATGCTGTAATTTTTCAAATATTTTCTTTAGAAAGAGTTCTTTGCTTTGAAGTCCTGCCGGCCTGTCAGCAGTGCGTGTTTGCAGTGCGGGCAGTGTTGCTGCAGTCGCTGCCAGCACCGTCCTGCCCGGCTCCCTGGGCTCTGGCGCGGCCGGCTCTCCCTCTGGCGGCCGCTGCCGCTTCCAGCATGACATCTTATTTTGGAATATTTCTCTCTGGAATTGTTTTTTTAATGATCTCTAAAAATACACACATGGAACTATTTTTTTCTTACAAGCCTATCAGCCTTTTTAAAAGGGGCTCAGAAGTTAAAGGATTATATAATTATATAATTTTTATGCATCCTTTATATAAATATTTTTAATAAAGACTTACTGTGTGCCATGTTCAAGTGTTACAAAGGTTTAATTCTGGTCTACTGTGAATGGTTTGGTCAAATTTGAGTAAAACAATGCCTGAATGATGACATTAAAACCAGAATGAGAATTTAATGAACTTACACAAATATTGAGAAAAGACTGGACAAAGAGGAGATAGAACTGTCAGGTTTTGGTAAGAAAATTTACCTTCATAACGTAATTTTTTGGTGTTTATTCATGAAAGAAATGCCTGAGCCTATGTGATGCATAAAGCAGAATCATGCAGTCAGTGCTGTACAATCAAAACTATGCACACATGTACATTAAGGACCACTGACCACTTTGGCTTCACATTATACTGAGACTTTTGTCTTGGTATAGTAGTGTCTGTCGCTTGACATTAATATTATTTGCTGGACTACAGGAATTTCGTTTGTATGAAGAGGTAATTTTTGTTCCCAGAACTGCTACACAGTATTATAGATGTCATGATAATTTCTTGATTACTTTCTTTTAGCTCTTGCTACTACTGAATTTTAACCCAAAACCACTTCAAAGCAAAAGAACACCTTTTCCTTCTCTGTTATGGTATCATCTTTTTTACTGTTGCTCAGTTTAACTAGAACACAAAAGCAACTGAAAAGCTCAGGGCAGCTCTTTTATGCTTCGTTATTTTTTGTTCTACTGGCCAGGTCTGAGAGGCAGCAACAAAGTGTGCGATGTCTCAACTTTATACAGAGTTCTCATGTAGTGCCACCTAAATCAGTCAAGAGCTGCACATATTTAGACTTTCTTAAAATTGGGTAAAAATATGCAATGTTGAAATGCAAGTTCACAGCTTGACTTGAATATTTGATTTGCAAATATTACCCATGACCATTAAGAACTGAGAAATTGCAGTGGATAAAAATTGTGTTTCATTTGGCACCGGATCACCATTGACATTAGTATCTTTGAAATTCCTTAATTAAGAAGGAAATTCTTAAGTGTGTTGTAAACATTTCCAGACAAATATATACAAATTGCTATTGTCTTCTAGCCTCTCACAGAGTGCTGAGAATAGATTGTTTTGGAGTTTTGTTACTATATTTAATTTCTGTCTGAATAAAAAGAATTTTATTTCCATTGAGGCATGTCAAAATACCTTTGGTTAATTTTGTGTGATTAGATAAACTGAGAGTGTAAAAGGTCTTAAGCCTGTAAAAAATGCTGATCTTTTTTCTGTCACTTGAATGTCACTGGAGAAACATGCAAGACACTAGAGGAGACACTGCGCAGTGCTTTGCTCTGTGGATTATGCTGCATAGATGATCTCATTTGATTGAAATGTAAAAGCAATTTTTACTCTTAAAGGGAGTAGAATTACCTTAAATTGCCTCCTTCCATTATCTTTGATTTTTAAAAAATTGCTTGCCTATCTGTCTTTTACATAGCATCACTTCACTTTGGAAGATGCATCCTGATTCCACTTTTCAGGGATGCATCTCTGGGCATAGTACAAAGTTTTTTTTTTTTTTCCTCTGCATATTGTGCTGTTAGGATGTCATACAGAAGAATTTATAGTGTGTCTAGATTCGTAGTATAGTTCAGATCAGGAATGTGCTTCTGAAGCTAATCTGCTTGTTCCTGGTAAATGTGCTTTCATTCATATCATGGAGCAGTGCTGGGGTGCTCTATTGGATGTCTTTCAGATTAAACTGAAAGGACAATGTTTTCCAAGAGCATTTTCAGTGCTCACTGACTGCATTCAGTCCCTAGTGGGACCAGCTCTGGGTTTTTTTTGAGATAAACCCTAAAGAAATATTCATGGTAGCAGGTCATCGGCACCAACTGTCTCATTGCACAGTTCTGTCTCTAGTGAACTCCAGTCTTTGCTGATGTGTGCATGGCCTCTGGCTTCTTGTTATGGTTCCTTTTAGCAGACGTGGGCTCTGGCTCTTTGGCCTTGAAAGTACTTGTGGAATGTCTCTTAACAATTACTCTTCTGTGGGGCAACACACCCAATTGCACTTTCTCTGTATTAGGAGGGAAGGAAATCAATTCTTTGCCAGAGCCCAGACTGAGATTTTACTGTATACATGTCAGATAGTTCAGTGCTGAGGTTGTGCTTTGCTTAAACTGGACAAGCTGGAATCAGCTGGTTTTGGGTTCAAATTATCCCCAGAATCAGAATATTCCCCAGGTACTCTCTAGAGCTTAAATTCAGGCTTGCGCCATCTACAAAAGTAGGGGAGACGAAAGAGACACAAAGGGAGGTTTGCCCGATAGCAACAGGCAAGTGACAAAATAGATCATCCTTTCTTTACGTCACATAAATAACCAGGTCTGGAGTCTTCTGGCAGATTTTCATGTCCATATTCTTTCTTGACTTTCCAAAAACCTTCTCCAAAAGAGAAGTGATAGAGGCTGGTCTTCAGATACCATGTTTCTTCACGTAGTATGTTTCTGATAAAGCTTGACTGTAGCGAGACTAAAAGAAAAGTGTATTTCATTAATGAACTCATGCAGTCCTAATGGAATACTTCTGGACTGACAGGGACTTAATGGCAGGGCAGTGTAGCAAATTTCTGGATTTTAATGAGATAAACAAAATAGCTGCTTTTAGATGATACTATTAATAGGTTGAACTTGGTTAAATTAGAACAGGAGCAGTTTGCAGACTGAGGTAGGTATACTGTGGAAAACACTAAGTTCAACACCAGTGACATAGCAAAGATTTTTAGGTGTAAATCATAGCCACACATTAGGAAATTGAATTGTTAATGCTTCCTCAAGTCTGGTTTTGGTGTGAGTATTTTGTTTGTTTGTTGGTTGGTTGGTTGTTTTGTTCAGTCCTGTCTGTCTACCCTGTGTGCTGTCTGTGTCCCTCTCCTGCCTCCCCACCTTCTCCATCCCTTTTTTTTCCCTGCTCTGTAGCAGTTCTCTGTAGATTGCAATGAAGTCTGGAACAGAAAGTGCATAAAAGTCAAATCTGAATAGATTGAGATCAAATATCCTCATTAAATGGGAATACTTACAGGACAGTTCAGAGAAGTTTTGAGTTGATCCTGGTTTCCTGAATTTTATCATGATTTAGTGACTGTAGTTTTAAACTATGGTTGAAGCTAGCATTCATTAATGTATCAGAGGTTGATGTATCTGTAGCACCTAAGAAAAGGAAGTGATAAGAAAATGATCCTCCTTAATATTTGAGGCAATTATTCTATAGAATTAGGCTAATCTGTGGTAAAAGTACTCTCCACTTACAAGTTCAGTCCAAGCAAAGGGCTTGAACTGAGCTCACAAAATACTTGATGTGCATTTCAGATATGAAGCACACTAGTAACTTTTGTTTCTCACTGGAGCTCTTAAGTGGGAAATAAGCTTCACAGAGATGCTATAGTAGCAGTGTGTTATTAACTCCTCTTTGCAATTGATGAAGCCTTGAAGAACTGGGAATAAAACCGAGCTGTCTTAATGAAACAACATTTAAAAAATTGTATTTTTTACCAATCTAATAGTTGCTTCAAACTTTTGCTTTGTTAACTGGAAAGCATTAAAAGCTCGAAGCGACGGTGAAGGACATCATAAACAAAAGTATTAATGAAATGTGCTGACCTCCAGATATATGTTCCCATATATAAATACACAGGCTCTTTAATTTCAGGGCTCTTTAATTGACAGCTATTAAATATTGTGGTTGTATTGGCTGAGTTAGCAGCCTCAGCTGCTGGTTGGCATTCAATATTGCCAATGTTTTTCTCTCTCAGCTATAAAAATGGGGGTGGGGGGAGGAAGAGAGCCTTTTACTAGCGGAAAGGTGCTTAAGATGCAAATGAAAAACTCTCCTATCCCCACTTTCAATATGTACAGCAGGTGTATTCAGCCTGTCCTCACCTTCCTCCTGTAAAAAGAAATTTATTTTCTGAGACTGAGCTGTGCAGATTTCTGTGCTTCTCAGTGGTTGTGCTATGATATAAAGATCATAGATCTCATTCCCCTGTAAGGACACCTCTTTCTTTCTGCAGCAGAAACTCATTAATTTTAATATACACCAGTGAAGCAGCTGAGTGGGCTTTGAGGTCTCCTTCATAGCAGCATGTTCTGTTGCTTCTGCACCACTGAGTTCATTATTGTTTTATTAATAAAGCAAGGAGGAATACAGTGTGTACAGTCTTAATGCTGCCTCACTCAGATTTCACAGGGCATCAGCACTCTTTGGAAACATAGACTGCTTGAAAATTGAAATGAAGCATTCTTTGTTTTGTTTAATCCCTGAGTGAGGAACACAGGGCACATATTTCTACATGGTTTGCTTCTTTATTTTCTTCTTACTCTACAGCTACACAAGTCAAGGCTAGGAAAACTGGTTGTGTAAGAAATAAATACAATGCTATATAGGGCCAATATAGAGTTTGTCTGCATTTCTTCTACCAGCAACTGTATGAAATGTTTTTCCTCAAGCCTCCAATATTTAACTGTGCTGACATGAGTACTTCTAGATGTACATATTTACCTTCTGTGTTGCTTCATTAGGATTGATACTTCTTTTAAACCTTGGGAGCCCAGTTCCATTTCTGCCAGTTCCCAAGTGGATCTGAAAGTCTCAGCCCAGTTCTGCCAGGATGCATAAGGAGACATTCATCTAGTACTTAGAGCAGTGAAGATTTTTAAGGGCGGAATGCAGCGGTCTTCAAGACCTGAATTGCTTCAGGTCCAATTCAGATTTGAATTCAGAATGGAGGTTTGATACAGCTGTCCAGCAACCTTGTCCCACTTCTGTTCTGTCATTACAAAAATAAATAGCTGATACAGAACCTGTAAATTTCAGCACACTGCCATTTGAAGTTAGTACTCAGGCAAAAAAAGTGGTTGCTTCTGCATATCCAAATATTAGGCATGTTTTTACTTTGTTCATTAAAGAAGTGTCTATTTAATTTCAGTTTTGACTGTAGATTTTCTCAGGATTTGGATGTGGAAATTAAAACCAAGCAGCCATTTTTCATGTTTCTAAGACCAAGTTTCCTGGCTTCTTTTCTCTCTTTAGGTTCATCTCCTCTTACAGTCCCTATGTAAATATGCCCTTTTTTTCTGGTTTGCCCCAAGATTTGTTCATTCTAATTTATAGGCTTCAAAGTCTCCTTTGTATGCAGTAATTCCCATACCCTGCAAAATGTGCATCATAAGCTCCAGCAGAGCCTTATTTAACCTGCCTCTCCTGTTTCAGGGAAAAGAATGAAGGAAAACATATTGGAATGTCTCCCCATGCTGCTGTCTCCCTGTGGTGATTGATTAGTATCCTGTCAAGAACTGCATGCCTTGATTGATGTGTGCTGTGACAGAGGGATGTGCTTGTTTGCAGTTCATGTACGATAGAAATGTTCTGTGTAGTATCCTTCTTTTTTGCACTTGGAACTGGGGTGTGGCTGGGCAGCAGAGAGGCAACCTTGCTCTCCTGTCCTTGTTACCTACAAAACAGGATAGGTGAATCCTTTAACAGGAAGACAAAGCAGCTGAGCATGTTTTGCTAGGCAGATTTTGCCTGGCATGCACAGACAGAGGGCTCCTGGGAAGATCAGAGTAGGTAAAAAGCCAAGCATTGGAAATGCTCAAGGAAAATAGCCTTTCCTCAGAACCCAGTGGAATGCTGCAATTTAAAGATGAAGCAAAGTTTATTGCATGTATCGTTCTTCCCCACGTCTGCATTAGTGCCAATGCTTTCATGGTTCCCTCAGAGTTTTACCTGCCATCAGAAACCCAGAGTTTATCCAGAAGAATGTTTCTGAATCTTTACACAGTACTCTGGTTGCCAGACGTATGAGAAGGAGGTGAAGGTTGTGATGTCTTGGAAGCAGTGTGGCCTTGGATCTGTGTAAGCTGATTGGAAAGTTCTGTCACCTTTTATCATTGCCCCATCAGGCAGAAGATAAGATTTGCTTTGGAGTAAGTAAACAACCTGTGTATACTTAAGTAAATCACTGGGAGAGTTGGTAACACCCTTTTACTGTAGGAGAGGTTTCCATGACCAAACGTCTGCATTCCCTAAGTTAGGAGGCCATAGTCTGATGATAGATGCTGGTGACTGGCATGCTACAAGTAACTGGTTTGCTATCAAGAAATCTCTGCTAGATGATTGAAGAGATTTAGAATCAGAATAGTATGTTGGAGTATGAAAAGGCACATAAATTAATATCCTCCCTCTGTCCTGAATGCTCAGTTAGGGAGCTGGATGCCTGGCCCAGAGTCTGGGTAAATATTCTGGGAGTGGTAGCTGCAGAGAGGTGCTTGTTGCTTGAGAAAAGGTAAAGTCTTACTGTGAAAGATCATCATGGAAAACGTTGAAGATTTGTACCCAATGAGAAATTCAGGCCTGGAGATAACTGAGATTTAGAAAATGTCAAGTTTTATGAAAAGAGCCAGATGATGGCAGCATAGAATGCAACAGAAAACTGGGAAAATTCCTGGGTTAAGTAGCAAGAGACCTGCCCTTGAAAACTGAGTCATGGATCAACCTTTTAATCTAATCCTCCCCTTCAGCAATGGCTTTTGAATTATAGGTTTATAGTTCTGAAAAGAAGAAAATTTTTTTTCTATGTAACTGTGTTGATCTTTCAAAAGCTATGCAATAAATCAGCTCAGAAATCTTTTCTGTGTGGCATCAGAGATAAACAGTTCTGCTTCACACTTTCAGACCCTGAAGTCTTGTATTCTGTCCTCAGCTGCATAAATTCTTCTAGCAAGTCCTACCCTCCACTTTCTTAATTTCTTGTCATCAGGAACTTAATCTATAGCTACTGAAGCTCCAAAGGAGAATTCAGAATATATCTCTAGGTATAATAGGAAACATAAACCATGTGCATGTTATTTTTTCAAGGGAAAAGCTTAACAACATGTCTGAATCAAAGATGATTGACTTGGGCATCTAAGAAGCTAATGCCTTTTTTTGTTGTGTGACAGAAAAGTACTGTCTCTGTGGCAAAATATCAGCCTGCTTCTTCCTGGAGCACTGTTTAGTGGTATTGGCAAAGGACAAGTTGATCACTGGGCAGGGATTGCTTTCTCCAGATCTACTGGTCATGAAAGAAGAGAGTTGGGTTTTTAACTCTTCAGAATTGCTTCTGCAGATATATCCATGCAGTCCTGGGGAAGCAAGCATGTGGCAGAGCACTTCCAGGACACATACTGTTAGGAGATAGGAAGTGAAGACACTGAAGCAACACAAAGTCATAGCACATTCACAGCTGCTGAGAACATTACTCACATCTATGTTGATACAATTTAGAAGTGAGATTGCACCTCTGTTGGTAATTCTCAATTTTGGGAGAAGTTCCACAAGCCGAACTGCTCCAATGTTTTTATTTTAATGTTTATTGAAAATGTTCCCTTCATAAGCTTATAGAAATAATTTCCTGCATAAACTAAAGATAAATGACTGTAATGCACTTAAACATTGACTGCTTTTTTGACGACAGAGACCACTGAATTAATGCTTGTAACATCTGCAGACTCCTCAGTTTCCTTGGGGTTCAATCAGAAATTTCAAGGACAGGGGTACTTTACGATGCTGAACATTTAGAGAAAGAAGAGGTGCTGCAAAGATGAATGGAGACTGTAGCAGTTTCTGAGTTTCTGGGTGGAATTGGAGTGCAATATGTTTTAAGCTCAACTGATTTCTGGAATGGCAAACTCATTGCTGCTGTGACAGCTCTGGCTCTACAGATCTCAGTTACTGTACCTTTGACCCTAGTTTCTAAGCAGAACTGGCTCTTTTGACTGCACTTCTGCCACCTAAAAAGGAGGTAGTCTCCTATGGAAAGCAGAGATTGTCAAGCCCTGCTTCACTGGGCTACTTTGAAAAGCACTAAGAACAGTAATACTTATTCTTGTATTTGTGGAAACACCATCCTTGGAACTGCACTCATTGTGAGTTTCTACCCCAGCATTTGCAAAAGACAAGATCTTGTTTATTCTATTAGCTGTGATAGTAAATAAGGGCATTTGAGCTAGGAAAAAAAAGGAGGATATTCCTTGTGAAACCTACCCAGGACAGCTCCATTTTTATGGCAAGACAGCATGCTTCAGAAGAAAGTTGACTCTCATTTCTGTTCCTGAGATATCTTACAAATAATAGGGGTCTGATGGGTTGCTCTGGCTGGTAAAAGCAAATTCAAACCATTCTGTAGCAATAGCAAGGAATTTCTAGAATTCCAATATACACAGAAGTGACACTCTTCTAGCCTGTGTGGAATAAAACAGGAAGGTGAAAATAATGAAGAAAGAAAAAGAAGAAATAAAGTACCTGCTGCTACTTACTGTCCAATGCAAACTAAAATCCTTGCCAAGAGAGACAAATTGCTTAATATCCATACAGTGCTTTGAAGATCTAAAGTACAGTAAGTGTTATTATTATTACTTTTACTACAGCTAAGATTGCTCTTCTAAATAGATATACTGAGTTTGATCTTTAAAACATTGTATTAAAAAAGGCTGTGTGAAATTTTTCTGAACAGGAATGAATGATACGGTACATTTATCAACGCAGTAATAAAGCATTTGCAATTAGGCCCTCTGCTTGTATGGGTGTGGAGAAAAGGAATTTCTGAGTCAGCATGTGGTGCCATTAAACATATTTAAGTTTAATGATAGTCTTTTCACATCCTTTTAGTGCATATAACTATACAAATAAAAAAAGGAAAATTGCTCCTGGGGGTAAGAACGCTCTGTGTTCACGTTATTCTGCATCTCTGATTGTAGGTACTGCCATCAGGAGGGTGAACAAAGCATGACCATGAAAATGGGCATCATAATTGTGGAGTGATACTGCTAGTGCCCATTTTTCAGCAATTCTAATTAGTTGCATGTCAGGGGTAAGCACACAGAACCTCAGTACATGGCTGTGCTGCTCCGCCTCAGAGATCTACAGTTCTATTAATGAAATCCTTGGTGTCTTTCCTAATCTATAATTTTCAAGTACTGGTGTGTCTGCAGTAAAGTTTCTCTCTGCTGTTAATCTTCTGAAGTGAACAGGAATATCTGGACAACAGATCTTGTCACTTTCAACTTTAAGAGTTTGAACAGCTTCAAGAAAACACTTTACTCCTAATTAGCAGCTAGTTTAATACACAAAAGTTTTGCAGCTGTCACCTGGCTATGCTGAAAATCATTGCACTCTTTGTTATGAAACACTGCAATGCTGGAACCAGGAAAAGGTCTGCTGGTCATTTGCTATAGAATCAGTAACATTGTCTTTATCTTTTCTGGGATAGGAAGGACTGCTGTGGCTAGGTTATGAAGATAAACTTGATAGTAAGACTGCTCTGACTTTGTGTTACCAGGCCTGGATCAGTGTGGGTGGACAGAAGTTCTTAGAAAATCAAAAGCTTGGACCTGGCACCTGAACTTTCTGGATCCTTTGAAAATTCTTGTTTCAAAAATATCTTTACATAAAGCTATGTTTCCAGTTTCATTTTAAGTGCAGTGAATGATTTTGTAGTAAGTTCTTCTGGGAGCTCTATAAATATACAACATAAATTATGTTGTATGTCTACTTAATATCTATTTGATCTGTTGAGCAGCATTTAGAATTGCCTTCTTACAGCAGATAAACATAATATGAATATATCTACAGAATATTAGACAGATCTGGGGCTGAAACAAGGTTCAGCTTGGAATTAAGGTTGAAAGAAGGTAACATTTTCTAAACCTCATTTAAGGAATTTAACATAGTTTCATTTGAAAATTATGACTCTGTTCTTTGCTGACCCTGCTGCATATTGCAATCTATCACATTTTCTATCTCCTACTGTTCATCTTCCCCAAGATGGATAGAAAGAAAATTATATTGTATTTGAAATAACTGTTTATTCTTGATTATTCTTACTTCAGTAGAAACATTCATTACACTGGAAAATGTCTAGAGCCTCCCAAACTCCTTTCTATAACAAACACAAAAAATAGTGTAACTTTTCTTGGCCACATTGCCTTCTGAGACAGTGAGATCAAGATAGTATATACACCTTTACTCTGCATATGTACAGTGAATGTCTGCAAAACTAAAATGAAGTTATCCACTTAGAATTCTGTTCTATTTTCAGTGTATATATTTGAAGATCATTTTATCAGAGTTGCATTTATCAAAAGGAATAAACTACTTTTCATAAATTATTTCTTCACATATAGGGTAAAACTGTGCAGGATTGCAACTGATTTGTAATTGGAACTTGTCCACCTGTGCTCCTCTCACCATTTCAGTTTTCTATCACTTCATTTTTCACAACTAATTAGAAACTGTTTCATAGCCTTACTGTGTGCTATTATGTATTTCCAAGTTTTACCCCAAAGGTATTTGTATTTCAGTTCTGAGTGAAATTCTTCCTGTACAGTAGGTGATTTGCAGGGTCCTTTGTAATATTTGTTGATAAAAGGTGCTATGTAAATTATCTTTGCTGCCATATGGCCTCTTCATATTCCCAATTCAAATCCATTGGGAAAAATCTCTTGGCAACATCAACAGAAGCACATCTGGTCCACACACAGTCTATGACAGAGTATTCTTTTGGTCTGATTAGTCCTTCTATGCAAGTTCAAATGTATTAGGCATCAGAAGAAGAAACAAGCTTCTCAAAATGAAACCCACTCTACAATATTTCAGATATGCCAAACACTGTTCTCAGTAGAGACCAGCATTACAGATTTTAAAGTGGCTTGATGAGAGCAAAAATCGTTTGTAAGGGCACAGATTACAAACCATCTGGACTTTCAGGTCAGTAGTTTGCTGCAGAAATGCTCCAGACATTGCATATTAAAAGACAATATTCTAGATTTTACTAAGTTCTCCTTTTCCCCTGCTGCTGACCACTGGTGCACTGACACAAAAGTAAGTGATGACTGTTGGTACAGTTATGTTCTGTGATGCTTTCAGATGAGGGGAGCAAGTACTTACCCATGGGATATGCTGATTATCATGCCTGCAATGCAGGCAGAGTTTTCTTCTACTGCTTACAGAAAAGCATGCCAAATTTGTGTCAGTGATTCTTTCCATTGCAGCCTCTTGCAATCTGAAAACGTTTTCAAGATAAAAATGACAATGCCAGTGAGAATGAACCCTGACAGCAGTATAATGAAATGTGTGGGAGGGAACACTCAATCTGCAGACTTTGAAAGAAAATTTTATTCCACCTCCAGTCCTGCAAGATGTGGTATTGGACCAAGGACTTTCAGTACAAGTAGCAACAGCGTACAGTTTAATTCACGCACAGTGAGAATAATCCCTTCTGGTGCATGCAATATTAATACTCCAGGGTTTTCTCCATCTGTTGTCATGTATGCTTAAAGTGTACCTCTTTGAGGCAGGAAGTGACTTTATTGTTTCATGCATTTACTTGTGCCTAGCAGAGTCAGACACTCTTAGGGGGATATAATCACTACTGTAGTAGAAATGGGGTTTTTTTCTCTTGAAGAAGTCGCAGGAATGAAGGAATGATATTACCCCAAGGCGTAAGTGTTGGAGTTGATGGACCTTTCCAATTTAGCATATTCTGTGATTCTATATAAACTACTTCCTAAAAATAGATGTATTTTTGTAACTGAATGCAAGTATAAAAGTTACCTATTACTTTGCTTAAATGAAGCTCCAGATTTTCATGTAATATAACTTTTTAAATCTACTGACAAATGTACCAGAGCAGCAGAAGAGACTTTCAGTACTGGTGGGAAGATAAAACCAGTAATAATGGTATATGTGGTGAAGGTAGGAAAAGGAAACTGGGCTTCCTGACAGCTCTCAGCTCTGAGGGGATATGCCACACATGATTTATAAAGCATGATTTCTCTTATAAAACCCAGGCAAAAGCTCCTAACCAATTCTTTAACCCTGTGTGCTAAGAAGCGGGACTGCACTTCTACAGCCATGTTAGGAGGAACATTCCTATTTGTAATCCTGCTGCAGTAAAGAAGGATGCTCTCATGATTATATTGCTGTGGGTTTATAGTGTTTCAGGTGAAATTTTTGTAGGTTAGAGGTATTAATGACTAAAAGGAGCCAGGAAAGGGGTGATGAACTTTCAAGCAAAAAATGGATTATTGTCGATTTTGAAGAAATTCTATGAGTTTCTAAATATAAAATTAGAGGATTTAATGGCCCTTTATAGACCTTATGTGTTAACCATATTAAAAATCTAGCAAAGATTAAAAAATATTTGGTTGCACGATGGAGGGTTTTTTCTCTATATGGCAACTTCCAGAAGAAAATTTGATCCTAGGCTGTTTTTCCCCCCTCTTAGTATACTGAGTACCCTTAACAATTAATTCCAAGCTTCTATTTTGTAGTTTATGAATAGGTCACAGATAAGAGATTAGACTCCTGTTTGCATATTCACTTATCTTTTATTGTCCTGCTTACCTACATTTTCTCAAGTGAGCTGTGAGCATTTTTCCAGCAATGTGTGCTGGAAAAGCAGAGGAAAGAAACATCCAGCTTGTTACTGCTCTGTTGAAGTATGTTAGCGTTTTGCTGACCTGAGAGGAGAATTACATTGCTCATCAGGGAAGCTAAGACGTGTGTTTGTGTCTTTTGGGTGATGACCGTGCCTTTCAAACATATTTCATTAAAATATTTCCTCCTGGGATAAAAGTGCTTTTGCAAAGAGAGACTGCTCAAAGGAGAGAGGAAATTGGAAAATGGACATTTCTTCCAGGAAAACATTCAAGGATTTTTTTTTTTCTTTTAAGGACTTTTTTCATTCTGAATTAAGATAAAAAGCCAAGAGTTCACAGTCTCTCTCGGAGTAAAAACTGTTTTAGGAGAACCAGGTTGGAAATTTTGGTGCTTCTTTAGCTGCTAACAGGCAATACAGCTGCCACCTGGGAATGGTTTTATTTCTCAAATTCCATTCATTTCTTTCATGCAAGTGCTTTTTAGCTGGTGGTGTATTTCTTTCATTGCAACTTTGACCAGCTCAAATTGTTAGCCAGGGTGTGATGTGATTAGGAATGTGAGTGAAAGATTGCAAAGACTCATTTCACTATGGAGAATTCAATTTCAACTTCCTTGAAGTGTAAGGGATCACGAAAATTTCAGAAAATTCCTTAAAAAAAGGCCCTTCTGTGAGAGGGGAAAACGGGCACTCACCATCAAGGAAAACCAGAAAACTTTTGTCATTCGCAAGCGGTGCATGTTTCACATCCCTGGACTCCCGAAGGTGTCCCGAATGTTCCCTGTACCGCGTCTCTCCGTCCCGGGTGTCTCTGGAGCACGGGGCTGAGGGGCGGCCGCCGTGAGGGGAGGCCGGGCCGGCTCCGCAGCACCCGGGCACGGCCGAGCCCTCGGGGAAGCTGCTGGTGCCTCTCTGAAAAAGCATTTACGGGGAAAATGCCATCAAAGTGGTGAGCAGTGAGGGAAAAAGTGTGGTAAACAGCCCTGCAACCCCCGAGGTCAGAGGAGGCGGGGAGGAGGCGGTGCCCCAGGCCGCGGAGCACAGATCCATGCCGTGAATCGGAATTGGAGCTCCATACCGCAGCCAGCAGGTTCCCTCGAGTCTCTCCGATGAGGTGATGTAAATGTCTTTCTAGAGCTTGCTTGCTACAAGCCGTGGCAAAAAAATATCTCGGGCATGGGAGAGCACGTGTCCTTCTGAAGGAAATAATGTGTATTCTTGCCTAAATCTTTTCATATGTGTGTTTGTATTTTAAATCTTCTGAAACAAACAAAAAAGAGTGGTTGCCTAGGAGACAGAAAATATCAAAGTATTAATGATATTTCATTATTGAACTGGTCATTGACTTTTTGGTCATAATTCTTAAAGCACTTGGATGAGATAGTCAACCTGACCATCCCCGCTAGGCATTGCCACAAAATCTCTGCCGGGAGTTTTTCTGGAAGGTGAATTCACTGCCCCTCAGGCTACGGGGAGTGAGAGCCCAGCCACAGGCCACAGCCCGCAGTGAAAACACAAAGCAGGGCCCTGTACTAGAACTGAAGTATTTTACTTAGTCACAGTTTCTGGTCACTGGCCTGACTACAAATAACCCTCAGCCTCCTCTTACTTTGTTTGCTTTTCCAAAGGCAGTGTGATCTTTAATTAGCTACAGTTTGGTTATTTTTACAGTGAAAACAAATATTTGCAATTTGCTTCGTCAAGTACAACATGTTAGATGTGATACAGCCTAAAAAAATGTGAGAGCAAATGGTTTTTTAAAATTTCCACATACAGCTCCTACAGAATTTAACATGGGCTGGGCCCTGAGGAGTCTTCTCTTCAGCCTAGAGACGGGACAGACCTGTGCTATCTCTAGTTCACTTCAGGAAGGTTGCTCCAACTTCCCAGGATGTTTGTAAGTAGGCAGGGTTTGACTATCTGCCTCTTCCCTGATCATGTCAAGTAAACTACTTATGGAGTAGATGGCCCAACCAAACAACTTTTAAGCACGGTAGTATGTTCAAAGTATTAAAAAAAAAAAAACAAAACCATACTTTCTCACCTCGCAAAGCTTCCTATTTATTTCCTGTGTGCAGTTACAATATTAAAATCAGTGTTATTATTCACTGAGTATATGCTGTTTGACATAAACAGGGATTGCAGAATCAGGTCCTCATCTGAATGACTGAGAATATAAATTGTATAAATCAGGGGCTAAAACAATTACTGTCACTGGAGGTGAACCAAAATCCTTTCTGTTTTTCAATGTAAAAAGAGTGAAGTTCTTTCTTTTTTTTTTAAATTAGGCTTTACAGCTCTGACTTGTACCCTTGACAGTTTAACTGAACTTATCCAAACTGAGATCTCATCAGGTTTTAATTGTGTGGTTAGAGCATAATTAAGATAAGCTATCAGACAGCCTTAAAACCACAATCCTTCATACCCCAGTATTTGGAGTTCATAAAGACATATAGTCCCTAAATGTTTCACCACAAATTAGTCTGGATTGGATGCTTAAAGAGAAAAGGTTGTGCTGTGGTGATACGCAGTCATAAGAAATTGTTCTTTAAACGTTTTGGTTTTAGATTGCAGTTGGCAGTTCATCTTCTTCTGCAACCTACCATTTCTTACCGAGTTTTTGATCAGTCAGGGACATTATGTAGTTCTGTGACACATAACCCGAGGCATTTTCACACGCCTCTGCAGGGTAGACCAATTTGATTGCAACTTGTAAGTTCACCATTTAGGCAAACTGTTATGTAACTGCAGGAAGATGTCTAATCTCCCTTTGCCCTAAGCCATAACACATAGCTGGATTGTTGGTGACTGCAAAACTGTTTTTGAAGGCAGTGGAAATTGTGCTGTTCTGTACCAGCTGAGAACCCAGGCCAAAATATATGGTGGAAATCATAAAACCTCTGCTACAGTTTCTGATATTTTCTGCTACTTTGATGTTTTGTTCTTACATATGTCTTCACACTAACTTCTGATTTGTATTGTCTGGGTGAAAACAAGATTGAGCTTTTCTATCAGCTTGCATATATAGATACATGTTCTAAAGTAACTCTTGCTCTCTGCAGTAGGGAACCAAGGAAAGGTGTAAGAATCCCTTTGTTTTTAGGCAGATGTTGTCAGGAAGAAGTGGCACCACCACAGATGTACCTGAAGAAAGTGGGGTGGACAGGGCTCTGGCTGCTGCTGAGATTGATCGGGTTTATCATGATGCCAGTGGTGGCTCCTGGAGCATGGGGAGGTGAGTGTACTCCAGTGTCACACCCCAGCTAAACATTGTTACCTCAATGGCTCAGGTGTGCTCAGAGACTGCAGTGCTGCTGTTTTCACTGTCAGTTTGGTGAACTGAGTGAAGCTGAATGATTTTTCCCACCTCCACTACAGCTCTGTGTAGACAAGAGCAGAATGTGCTGCCTACAACCATTAGTGTCTACAGCACTTGGGGTTTTGGGACAAGAGACACCTGAAAGGCCAGTGGGTCACCTGGCTACCTGAATGAGTTTAAGAGTACACAGAACTGTTTTGAGTTGAAATGGGATGAAGGAATTGAGGTTGCAATACAGGAGTGTCAAAACTAATCTAAACATGGCGGAATGTGCTAAAGAGGTTAAAATTAGCATTTACTTGCTCTGGTAGTATCTTATTTTGCAACTCTTAGAAGATATTCAGTGAGAGTAGAATTGCAGCAGTTAAATGGATGGCAAGTGTTAATACTTTTAAGGCCTTTGATTCTGCTTTTTTCTTCCCACCTGTTAGATCGAAAGTATTTTTTCAACTACCAAACTGTAACCCCCTGCAGGTCTGTGCTATCATCTTTGTTGATCCTTCTAGAAATAAAAGAAGGGAATTTATGTAACCTTTAAGTGAAGAAACTCTCATGCTATAGATGTTGCTATATCTTGAACTCCAACTAAAACACCACTGAATAATAAACGCTGCATGTTTATATATAAATATATGTATATAAAATTTACTATCCATTCTCATTTCATACTCATAAGTATTAAACATCTCTCTGGAATAGAAAGAATATTTAATGCAATGTGAATATTCTGCTGGTGATCTTTTAAGTTTTAGATAAAGCAATTATTTTATTTAATTATTTTGATAAAGAAATTATTTTATTAAATAATAATACTGTTTAATTTCCCTTATTATTCAATTAAATAATTCGTATGTTAAGTGACACACATCCTTTATCACAAATAGCAATGTAAGAAACGCAGTGTAGTTTGGGGTTGCATTGTAGAAATGTGAAACCAACAGACCCGCGGCCTATGCTCCCACCAGGGGGCAGGACGAGACAAAAATTAAGGAGTGTTAAGGGCGACAAACCCAATATCCGTGCTCAACATCAATTTTTGCAAAGGCACAAGCTCTGCAGCTGTATGACTATCTAAGTGAAAGTAAGGCTTCTGTGTGTTTGGGTTGTTTTTATGTTTTTTTAGGGTTTTTTTTGGGAGTTATGTAAACAATGCTTGGCTTCTGCTTCAGTGAATATACACATATCACTGCTTCTGAGATACTGCATGTCCTCAGAAACTGAACTCCTATGATCTATTTGCAGAAGCACTTTTTAACTATGTAAAGCGATATAATAAATCTTTTTGTTTCACACTTTTTTTTAAAAAGTGCTTTAAATCCCCCCTGCAGTGTTTTAGCTATCATTTTTCTTAAACCAAATTGGAAGATAATCCTAGACACTGCAATTCAAGACTGTAGCAGCATATTGTTCTTTGCAAAAACAACGTAGTAAGAGCCTGAGGCTTATGATATGCCCAATTACAGGAGAATTCTGACGTCTTAAGTGTTTCTTGTGTCTAGGAATAATGCAGAAGGCAGCCTACTTTCTAAGATACTGCAGTGACCCACTTGTGCTATGATGGGAGGAGATCACTGACTAAAGGCTGTTTAGCCCAACCTTAGCTATGAGGAGCAAAACCCGATGCAAAAACTAGGTTTGTTCATGAAAGTGGAAGCACTTGTAATGAATGCTGTTCATAATTAATTACAGCCTAATCCCAGATGATTTGCGTACTCATCTGAGAGCAGGAAGATTGTGAGAGACTTTTTAGTAATTACACCACAAAATTTAATATCTGTAGAAGGTGAGAATCATCTGAGACTAGAAATGTGTCATCTAGTTACCAGGCCATTCCAAACCCACAGCTGAGGTGTGAAGCCTGTAGCAGGTACCTGTGGGTTGCTAGCAGTCATGATTTTACATGTATATTACCAGAGGTACAAACTGTGCGGCACCAGCAACTGTGCTGAGAGGAAGTGGGTTTTCATCTACCATAGCTTTGGAAGTGAAAAAGCAGCTTAAAATTAACAATACACTTAGCTTTGCTGAAGGAAAGGCTTAAGGAATGTGTTTAAGCAGTTACCAGCAAAGCAGTGTCCCCCTTGTTTAAGAGAAAGATATTCTCTATGAGACCTGTAATTAAAGACTCCAGTAACTTGAGTATTCCTGGAGTTTTTGTTTTTCATTTAAACTTTATGCATCAGTGTTGCATTTGGCTTGAGAGATAAATTATTCAGGTAGGTCAGCTTTGTCAAACAGGTAGTTAGAATAAATGCAAACAGATGTGGAAGTTCTGAATGCTGAGGGGTGTAAATAACTGCAAGGAGACTGATACATACTATTTCTTACCTATCCCTTCTGAATTGAAACTGTGAATCTCAACACTGTGCTCTGCCCTGTCAAAACTTAAACAACTGCTTTGGGTGGTTGGTGGGTTGTATTGAAGAAAGTATTTACAGGAAGTCACCACAGAGCAGGAGTCAAGTAGCACCTCTGTCACAATGACATGTTTGTGATCATCTGCCAGTTCTCTTCCAAAGATGCCAGAGACTTTGAGTGTCTTTATTCTATATCTTAGGGATGTTTTTCTCATTTCATAAATCAGAACTATAGGGAAAAAATTAAAAGTCTGGAGTCTGGAATGCTTCATAATCTATACATTTAAGTATACACAGACTCACGTCATACAGGCTGAGTAGGACACAGCATCCAGCCCAACCCACTTCTCAGAGAATAATCTATTCAGAGTTCAAAGTAGGTTCCCCAGGTTTTTGAGATCTCCAAGTCTGGAGACTTCTTGGGCTCCCTGGACAACCTGTTCTATTGCTTCCTTTCTTTCACTGTCAAAAACTATTTTCCTAACCAAGTCAGAACCTTCCATTTTAGTTCATGGTAAGAAAAGGCACAGAGAAGTCAAGCAGTATACATAATGTTAAATACTTAAGTTACGTCTTAAGTAGTTAAAGTGAGAATTCTGACAGTTAGAGTTGGGATATGAGAACAATCTGAAAAAAAAAAAACGCCTTCAGAATACTTTAGATTGTGAACAAGAAATAACTTTTCTAATCTTGATACTCTTTTTCTTCTAACTACTGGACCTAAAAACTATCAAGCCTGAGTTTAAAAGGAATCTGGATTTCAGTAGCTATCATAAATACAATTATTTCTTATGATGAAATAGCTTCTATCTGATATTTTTCTAAACTTCATTGGATCAAAACATTCTAAGAGAGTCTTGGCTTCTCAAGTATTTTTCTAGCATTTATAATACAGAGCGAAGCCTTACAGGAAGATTACAGCTAAGGGTTTATATAATAGTAGACAACCTTTCCTCAAAAAAATGTTTGCTTTAGAGCAGTGAGCCTGAGTTGTTATTTTTGATCCTAGTGTTGATATTACTATGAACTGTGTGAATTCTTCCTATGAGAACACATATATGGGAAAGAATGTAAGCGATGTGTTTTAATGAAGAAAGACCTCATAGTCAGCCCTCAAAACTTGTGTGAGGATAAACCAGACCCCACAGGAGGGATATGGAGAGGAAAAGCAGCTCCAAAAATACCTGTAACAGAGCTAAGAACAATTATTTAAATTTATTGTTACATTCACTGGCAGTTATTTTTCTACTGAAAAAAACCCCAAAACAGAGCAGGGATTACTCTTTCTCCTTAGATGCTTGTGTTTGAGTTTTCATTTGATGCTTTGACTTGCTTCCTTCGTCCCCTAAGCTACAGGCAGGTTGCACAAGCCCAGTCAAAGGAGAGAAATTCTCTGTTTCTTCCCATATCTGTAGACTGACCTTGGAGTAAGGAGACTCTTATAATTTGGGACTAGTCATCTGCAGCTTCAGTAGACAGAGAAAACAATCCAGGCTGTACAGTTTGCAGGGAGGGCCTAAAGCTTCGGTATTCCTGTGGCCAGGAGGAGAAAGAGGGAGTGCTGCACACCTCCCATAAACATGTCCTCTCATTGACTGGAGGAATGTGGGGGAACACAATCCAGTAGATTTCTGGATTATCCTTACTAAATCCCCTGTTGAGCATTACTTTCCATGGTTTTGAAGTTAGTTTATTCTCACTGTTTGGGAATTGGCATCCAGGCCTGAAGAGCTGCAGATTTGCACTTGGCAAGACTGCAGTGCATTCCACTGTATTCAGTTCCTCCCTTTGTGGTCTGATGTGGCTGTTTCAGAGCCCTTCAGCTGTGATTTCACATATATCTACTTTTTCTCAGCCTCATCGAGGTGTGAATTACAACACTCTTCATTAAATACCTTATGATATTATCATATACCTCTTCATGCCTTATGACTAAAGGAGAATGCTTCCCTTTGTGAAAAAAGTGCAATGTAGATGCAATGTACTGTTTTCTTGGGACAAAGGGAAATGCTGGATATAAAAATAATCTATAGATGCATACATATTGTGGAGTAGGAATCTCCTTTATTTTTTTCCTCCTGTATCTTTCATTTCTTTTATTACTTTAGTGTTGCATGTAACGTATTTTATAAAATAAATGTATTTAATGTTGGTTTAACTGAGAAAATGTAGAGGATAAAATAAAAGACATAAATCCAACAGAAAGGCTATAGATATCTCCTTGGCTTGCAGATATCTTCTTCAGTGCTGTTTCCATGGAAATTATTTATAGTGCCTGGAGGGAGTGAAGTGCAGGTCACAGATCCGCAGAGCTACAGTAGGCTTTCAGCCCAGTTAGGCAGAAGCTGACAACAACAAATGGGCATGTCTTTGATTGGGGCTCTTCTGCTTTCAGAGGAAAATGTAATCTCTTATAAAAATGTGGCTTTGAAAGAAAAATATTAATCTCTATGGCAGTTTAGGGTGAAATTGGAACCAAGAGCTGTCGGTTTTCATAATGAAAACAGCTTCAAACTCTCTTCTTCAATTCCCCCTCCCCTTGCTGCACGAAGTCATTAAGGGCTTCATCACATTTATTAGAGCAGAATTCTAAGTACCATTTCAGATAATCACTGTGTATTCCAGTTTGGCTAATTATTTTACTTCTTGAATATCTACCTGGGATATGCTCAAGCAGAGCACAATTGACAAATCTGGCAAATGCTGTGGATATTGCTAGTCATCAAGGAGCATAGTCTGCATTTTATTCACATAAAAATACATTTGATATAAAATACTAAACATATATAGAACATTTTTATATATTGTATTTAAGTATATTGCACGTGTCTTTTTTTCTTCTCAAAGACTTAAAAATATGTTATGTAACAATTTATGTGATAGCTTTTGATAGAAATGAATGCTTTGTATAAAGATTTTGTAAAGAGTGGTATACAGATATATGGACTGCAGTTTGAATTAGGAGTATCACTCTCTTTTTGTCACAGATTACTTGGCAGTATTCTTTTTAAGAATTTTGAAACCAAAAGAAATTTGTTATCCTCTTAATTAACTTTTTTTTTCTTTTATTAAATTAGTAATTTGTTTCTTCATATCTTTCTTCCTAATTCATTAGAGATCAAGCAACGCTCCCTATACTCTTAAAGATTAGGATATGCCATGGCCTCGGCAGACTCTGTGAAGCAGATACTGTGTAAATAGCTACAGTATAAGAGTGTGTGACTATGCATTGTTTTTTCCATATTGCCAGAGAAATGCAGGATGTTCAATATAAGAGTAAGTCACCTCAGAATGTCTTCATCTATATTCCAGGAAAAGAATAAATGCAGGAGGAAGATAGTGAAATGGAATGTTCTGATAATTATTTTTTTTAGGATGGTAAATATTTTCTCCAAGAATGTTACTATTTCTCATTTGACTTTGCTTTCACTCACCTTTGAACTCCTATAGATACTGTTGTACAGTGCATTTCCAGTAGCTTCTTCGAAATATAAATGACTGAGTATTAGTGATTACAGTGAAGTGTTTAAGTAACAACTCTACAGATATAAACCAAATTCAAACTGATTTAGCCACAAACCCTGACTTTAGGTCTTGCTTCAACTATTTTTCAGCTTTATTTTAGTGTCTGAAAGGTTCTGTCTACGGTAGTGTGATACACTTTACTGTAACTTCTTAACCAAATGAACAGTGAAAGTCAGGAGATAATGAAGGTATTGAAGACAGGCCATGTCTGCTGGTTATATCAAGCAAGTTACTTCTGTGATATCCTAAATGCAGCGAGAAGACTCATTATTGTAGACAAATCAATGAATGGAAGGGACCACAGTTGGTCATCTGGTCCAACCTCCCTGCTTGAGCAGGGCCATCCTAGAGCACATGGCACAGGATTGTGTCCAGATGTTTCTGGAATATCTCCAGTGAGGGACACTCCACACCCTCTCAGGTCAATCTGTTCCAGTGCAGTCACTCACACAGTAAAGAAGTTCATCCTCATATTGAGGTGGAACTCCCTGTGCATGAATTTCTGCCCATTGCCTCTTGTCCTATTGCTCGGCACCACCCAGCAGGGGCTGGTCCATCCCCTGACACCTCCCTGCAGACACTGACAGCCACTGATGAGGTCCCCTCTCAGTTGTCTCCTCTCAGCTGAACAGCCCCAGCTCCCTCAGCCTTTCCTCATGAGATACTCCAGTCCCTTTGCCGTTTTTGTTTCCCTCCGCCAGACCTGCTCCAGGAGCTCCATGTCTGTCTTGTACTGAGGAGCTCAGAACTGGGCACAGCACTCCAGATGTGCCTCACTGGGCTGAGTAGAGGGGCAGGATTACCTCCCTCAGCCTGAGGCAATGCTCTTCCTGACTGACACAGCACAAAATGAGCTCGTGTAGTTTGTACGTCTCTCCTCAGCTTCTCAGAAGGAAAACAAAGTATTGCATTTCTGTTTCTATACCAATGTTGTGACAAGGTCTCTCTATTCCTCTCCCCATTTTCCAGTGTTTGTTAATTTCTTTTTCATTTGGTAGATACTCTTCAAATTAGAACAGTGTTTCTATCAGGTCAATTAGGTAGGCCATTTGACCACTCAGGTATAAAACCCTTGGAGGTGTGTGCTGGCTGGAGGTTAAATACTAACCACAACCTAGAAATTCAGCACTCACCTCATTAATCCATTTGAAACCATCTGTCATAAAAAGTTGCAATATGTGTCACCACTTTTTTCCCCCTTTGGCATCTGCCAATTGATTTTTAATCTCAGGAAAATGTGTTGTTAAATTCAGTAATTTTGTAGCCATGCTTTTGTCAGTTTAAATATCTTGGCTGATATTTATTAAAATTGCTTTCATTAAAAGTAGCTCAATTTGAAAATTCTTGTATATGGCAGTAAACAATTCCTCCTTGGTGTTATTTTTTTTGTTGGGACAGACCGTTCTGAACAGCAGTAGGCACAAAGCTGTTGTCCCTAGGAGATGCTCTGGGGGAAAAAAAAAAGAGCAAAACAAACCCAGCCCATATGGTCCCTTCCTGTGCAAAATGTGTTCAGATTCCCACACTGGTATGGAGTAGGTATGGAAGGAAATACCTTAAATATGCAAGGACATGCCCATACATGTTGTGGTCCATTCCTATAGGCATGGACTGAATGCAGAGAGCAGTAGGAGTTGTGAACCTTTCCTGATACGCATGGTGAAAGGAAGATTGAGTACTGAAGCACATTCTGTAGTACTGAAGAGAGTAAATCTGTATGAGTTTCTAGGATATCATGTTGTTACAGCCTGAATGCCAGCCTCTATCTCAGTGGTAAGAAATTAAGCAGCTGGTAATTTAATCTGTTGTTACCTATGGTGGTGTTATGAAGATGTAGAGTACTTAGCTCTCAAAGCTTTTGCACTGATGGGAATAATTGCTGCGAGCAAAAGCACTGATACACGATTTTGGCTGCCTGAATAGGGCACACTTAAGCATTACAATACTCCTTGACATGCAGTAGCCTGCTTAGATCCATGCTGATCCTTCTGCATAGCTATTAAAATAATCTTTATTTTTCATCACAATGAGCAAGATGGACTCCTTCACTCTTTGAGACATGTACATTTATTATTTTTTCTCATTGTGCTTTGAAGCTCCTTTTTGGTAAGAGAAGGCTTAAGACAATGACAGCCTTCTGAAAAATAAATTTTTAAAAGAGCATTAATCAGCAGTATTGGTTTTGCTGCAGGTCTTTATTTATATAGACTTTTCCAGCACTGTGAAAAAACCTTTTATTCTTTTGCAGATGGAAAGAAAGAGCTACTGTTTCTGACTGTATTTTGCCTTCAAATTCCCATGCATATAATTGCAGTGGTAATTTCCTAATTACTTGCTGATTTTTTTGCTCTACAAAAATCCTGAATATAAGCAGTCAGAACCCAGAGTATGTATCATAAGAGAAGCTCTAAAATATCATTTCATAGGAATGAAGCAATATTTTAACCCTATGAGATCCTTCTGTTTTGATGGGACCCCTATTCTTTCAATTGTATAGCAACTATATTTAAGTGTAATAATACAAAAAAACCCAGTGTAAAGCTGGGTGGTTTCAACTCCATTGTCAGGATAATGTTTTGCCATAATATACCTTCTTATTTGTCTTACACTTTGATAAGGAGTAGCTTTTAATTGATAATTGGTTAACAAACTGGAGTCTTAGTTTAGTAGCCATTGTCTGCTCTTTGTTGGGGCTGAAAGACATTGCCTGCTAGAGGATTAGTACACTGATTAGCTTCACAGTTATGTGAGAAAGGCAAGTCTTCTCTGATGAAAAAATTGCAATGAATTGGTTTTGGATTTTTTGGTTTTGGTGTTTTTTTGGTTTTTTTTTTTCTCTCTGAGGTGCTAATTAAAGCTTAGCAGTAAAAAAGACCAGATTGACAGCGATTAGTGCAAACTCTCACAGAGACCTGTATCCACTTCGGAAAATTTTACTAGTCTAAACAACTTTCTTGGCTTTTGTTTTCCATTGCATCAGATTAATATCTTTATTCTATTTCACCAAACTGAAATATGTACAAAAAAATGTAGGGTAAATGGTTTCTTTTCAGCCAGTGAGTAGTCATGTGCTTATTAGCCAAGCAAAATACTACCCATTAATGTGAATAGTGCTTCTAGACTTAGTTTTGTACACTAATGTCCTTTTTTTTTTTTTTTATTTAGGCAAGCAGACAGAGTGAGTCTTCTGAAATACATTTAACAGATATTACTTTATAAGTTAATTTAACACATTTGTCCCAAATTCGTTAAGAACTCTAAGATGGACATCCCTGATGAAATATTCACGAGAGATTTGCTGTTCTGTGCAGTTCTCTACTAGTCATTACTGTGTGGTAACTCTACTGAGACATAAAATATACAATGTATGAGATTTTCTTGTAGAACTTCAGCTTCACTACTCTTTCTCTAGAGCTTATTTCACAGCAGCTTGTGCAGAATCATTATGAATAAATATCTACTCCTGTGTTTGCATAGCCAATTCATATGAGCATGAATGAGAAGAAATGATAATTTTTTTGCTGGTTACTGCACTTTTGAGGAGTACTTGTTTCTATAGTAATTATTTTATTTTTTTGTCCCTTTAGGATTTTAAGGTATCAGTTCAGCAGCTTGTACACATAAGCAAGATGATATATAGTGTGCACTCTGAATAATTCTAAGCAAATAAATATTCAGATGTCTTTGGCAGAAAGGTGTCTTTGAGAGGAAGAGCACCTAGTGTAATCTGAAATGACCACAGGTAATGCAGTTATATGGATGTACCAGCTGCCTGTTGTCCAACTGGGACTTCAAGCTTAAATTTTCTATTACAGTTCCAGGATAATTATGCAGCTCCCTGACATGAATGGACTTGGTCAGTACCAAAAAAGAGTGTGTTTGCAGCTGAAATCAAATGCAGTCAGTTGCTCTTGGATTCTAATTAAGGCTGACACTGAAGGCATGGGAGAAAAATTGTAGATAAATTGTATAACTGCCTTCAGCTCAGGTCTGTAATAGTAATTACACATGGAAATACACGAAGCAGAACGATTACTTTTTCTTGTTATGACTCAAGCCTCATTCTGGACTTGTGCTAAGGACTGTTTTGCATGAGGTATCTGCAAATAGGTGTCTATTTATTTGGGCTGGGATGGCAAAAGTGACCAGATGTGATGCTAAATGGAACCATTCCTTTGGGTGAAGTGGGCTGTACAAGCTGGTGTGTCTTGGTTGTACTGGTCTAGTGACCTAGCTAAGATCACTAGACCAGTACAACTTTTGCCTTTTGAATTACAATCAAATATTTCAATTGGAGAGGACCTGTAATTATGATCTTGTCCAATTGCCTGACTAATTGAGGGCTGACCAAGGGTGAAAGCTTGTTATTGAGGGCATTATCCAACTTCTTAGATGCTGAGAGGCTTGGGGCAGTGAACACCTCTCTAGGAAGCCTGAGCCAGTGCAAGACCACCCTTCTCAGTAAACAAGTGCTCTCTAATGTCCAGTCTAAACCTCCCCTGGCACAGCTTTCAACCATTCCCATGTGTTTTATCACTGAATATGAGGGAGAAGAGATCAGCATCTTCCCCTCCATTTCCCCTCCTCAGGAAGCTGTTGTAGGGCAATGAGGTCACCCCTCAGCCTCCTTTTCTCCAAGCTAGACAAGCCCAAAATCCTTTACTGTTCCTCATAGGACATTCCTGCCCTTTCCCCAGCTTTGTTGTCCTCCTCTGGATGCATTTGAATACCTTCACATCCTTCTGAAATGGTAGAGCCCAGAGCTGCACACAGCACTCCAGATGAGGTTGTAACAAAGCTAAATACAGTAGGAGAATTGCCTCTCTTTACAGACTGAATTGTGTATGGAGATGAAAACTTTGATCAGATCTTTACAACTGCAAAGGAAGGACCTTGCCATTATAGCATCTTATTCTAATGATTAAATTACAGACATATCTATTCTAACCTCAAAGCATGGTTAGGCATCCACTCAGACCAGGTTGCTTCAGGGCTTTGTTCTGTCTTGAAAACTTCCATGGAGGGAGATGGCACAGGCTCTGTGGGGTACCTGCTTCACTACCTGACGGCTTCACAGAGGTGAAGTCCCTCCTTACAATCAGCCTGAACCCCTCCTCTTTCAGTTTATCCCCACCACCTCTCACTCTACTGCTGTACGCTGGTGTAAAGGTCCTGGCTCTGCCTCCTCCATAATCTGCTTGCAGGCCCTGGCAGTCTGTCAGTGAACTGCAAGATATATTTGAAGCACTGTTTGTTTATTTCACCTGTGTCCCTCTTGAATGTTACATAACAGTATGTAAAACAGTGTTTGCATCAAAGAAGATGCATTGAAACATCCCTGAGTATTTTTTATTTTTAAATCTCAAGCTTTCATAAATTCAGATTTTATGGGAGGAATAAGCATGCAGTATTTTTTCTTTCTTCCAAGCTTTTGAGTGTGTGTGAAAGAAATGAAAAAGAAGTAGGGAAAAAACCCAAACCAAGAAACAAACAAACCCAAACAAAACCAAAACCAAAATCAAATGTTAAAAGGGAAGTTTCTATTTTTCTTGGATTTGTAATTCTATTCACACTAACATTCAGTCTGGATGTGAAGTGTGCATGAGAGGATGTTGGTGAAACACCTCTCAGAACAGAGGTATTAATGTGTTCACAATCAATCAAGCCTTAATGCTTCCCTTTCACACTGAGTGCACCTGAATATAAGGCTGACTTTTAAAATTAGGATCTCAAGTATAGCAAAGTAATGATTGCTTTGTAGTTCTTTACATTTTAACTCTCTAGATCCATTTGTTCCTCAGTAAAAAATGTACAGTCAAATAAGAAATAACATTACTTCCAGGGCTGAAATTTTTATATCTTTGATTATAAAAAATGATATTGAAATCAGAGTGGGACAACTTAATTTAAGTCACATACTAGTGGCTAACTTCCTACACCTATTATTAATGAATTGCAACTGTTTAAATCAGCACTGGGTGTGGTATCATGAGTTTCTGAATTTATTTAGTAAATTCAGTATCTGTTGGATGAATTTGATATATAGCAATACATTAACAAAACAGTTATGAAACAGTGGAAAAGTAAAATAGTGACATATATAAGCCCTACTCCAATATATTTTAATGTAGATTTGAGTCTTAGACCATGAGCTTACCCTGCAACAGAATCTGGCTGATTTGCTGACAACCTCTGCCCTCAAAATAGAAGAAAGTGATGTGTGCACTGTGACCATGTTTACCCGAGAATGCTGAAGTGTGTGCAGTAAGTAGTCTTTGAACATTTGTGAGTTCAATGGAAACTAAAAGATTAATCATATAAAAAAGGTGAACAAATTGTTATCACATGAGGGCACATGTTATCACAGCAGGAGCTTCACTGTCCCCACCTACTAATTCAAATGTTCATGCATGTTACTGCACACAGAGAACATGCTGGCCTATCTCTGATTATTTCATTTGTACACAGAAGGTCACTCATTGTATACACAAATCAAAACACTGGAGCAATGCAAACAGAGAAGATGTGTATCAGACAGCCCCCACCCAATTAATCATTTCAGTGGAAGTAAAAATGGGAGGTTAGAAGATGTTCTCACTTCTTGGCATCTAGGCTTAGACCTGGATGCTGATTGTTTAGATGTCCTTGAATGGAGGTTTTCCTTCCAGTCTTCAGCTGGCTGCAATTATATTTCTATCATCTTTATTTTTAATATGTGCTGATTTTTTATTTTTTAAAAAAATCTTACTAAATATGAAAGCAGAGGCAAGGAAAAACATCTGCTGTAGAAAATATTCTGAATCACAGTTTAGAGAGCTTATGAATACTGTAGGCTTAACACTTGCACAAAACTGTGTGGGTGGCACACTGTCAAGTGCAGACAGTGGTGGAAGATTCCAGTATAGAAATCTTTTTTTAATGGTAGTGAAAAGATCAAAGAAAAATTATTTGGAGGAAAAAGGCTTGATTTGGAGGGAGAAAATAGCATGTTGGACACAAATTAAATTACCATATGGATTTGGACAGATATGACATGATTAAAAATCCATGTAGTTAATCCACCAAGTCTTTAATAGAGATCATTACCATCATGTGGGAAAATTCCTGCTGAGAACTTTGGGCTGATTAAGTATTAACCTATGGATTGCAGGGAGCTGGCCTTTTATTTCTAAAATCTAAATTTCTCATGCTATTCAATGAATCAGGAATTATTTGAAAATGCAGCCATGCTTTTTCTTCATTAGTGAATCCATGTGTTTTCTGATGCTATTGTCATTGTTTTCAGCTCTTTCATTAGTGCTTCTACCTGGCTTTAATGTTGCTATGTCTACCAGCTGAGTCTCCAGCTAGGGCTCAGGAAATAATAACAGAAAGTGAGAAATGGGTGATCGGGTTGAACAAAATAAATATTGGGCTTTGACAGAATATAAAAGATTGTGCTTGTTACCAGAACATTATTCTGATTTCCAATATAAGTGCCAGCTAATATGTGTGTTCCATAGACCTGCCTGCCAAATATGTTGGATTTGGAAAAGAAATTTTCCTGCCAGCTTGCCTGTCATTATCTCTCTCCACTTTTTTTCCCCAGTGATTGTGCATTTTACAGAAGTACAAAAGACAAGAAATTTAAAAGGCTTTTTTGTGTATAAGATACTCTACAGGCAACTTACCTGCTGGAAATGAAGCGATTTTGTGGGACAATTTTCTCCCCTGCAGATAACATTTATGCCACAAAAGTCTTGATTGGGGAGATAGAGTTCTTATTTACTGATGCATTAATTAGACTGAATAAAAGCATGATTTTGTATATGGTTTAAAGCAAGCCAAGCAATTTTTAATAAAAACAATTTCTTTACAGCAGGGCAGGAAATTGTTTTTCTATCCCTATAAATATTCACTATTTAAATACCTTCTTTCTCATCATGAAATTTGGACCCTTTAAAACATTAATGAACTTACATTGTGGAAAAATGCAGTCAGGAAACCTCAAACATCTAATTGAAATTACTTTGAAATATTAAATTCTTTACTTATCCTCATTTTATATTCTAAGCTTATATTTACAGACGTAAAAATAAATTCTAACCAGAAATAGTATTTTCTGTGTTTTGAAAAAGAGCATAAGATATTTGGATACCCATAGATATTTTTCCACTTCTCTTAACCAAGAAATCAGTTAGTGTTTCTTTTTCACAAAGTGTTTTAGCTCTGAAAATGACATGTTTTTAATTGAAAATATTTAGGCAAACACTTCTCATCTACCTGCACTACAGACTTCACCATTATATCCATTTCTGAGCCAACCAATACTAGATTTGTTTTCTGCAGTTTAATTTTAAAAAATGAGACAATATAGGACATTTACCATATTTTGAATTTTTTCAGTAAACTGAGCAGACCCACTGTTTTATTGATCTTTGCAGCAGTTTAATCACCAAAATATGATAATGAAAACTTCTGTCAGAGCTTTCACATTGGCACTGTCCTGAATTATCTTGGACAGATTATGCCTATGCTGATAGTAGCCTTATGTTGAATACAAAAACTACTTGACATATTCAAAGAAATATAGGGGTGAGAACGTAATATTCCCTGTAGCAGAGAGCAGGGATCCCCCTACATGCCTTGATTTTGCTCATATGAGTAAATTTCCTCTAAAATAACTAACTAGGCACTTAAATTTTAATGACAGATGTGTCTCCAGGTCAACAATGTCCATGATCAGTGTACCTCATCAGACACATCAACAAACAGGTGTCGAGTAACAAGGGGATTATCACCTAATGTAATTGCTGGCCAGGCTGTTGGATCTGCACAGACTCCTGGTATTGTTTATGGAGAGAAGGACAATCTCCCAGCTATCATGTTTGTGGCAGGGGCTCAGAATTCCCCACTGTAAAATCCTGCATTTTTCTGTCAACTGTAGAAAGTGTAAGGTGATCTGGTAGAGCTAGAACCCCAAATGTGAGGGAGTAAATATACCTGTATGGATTAGCAGGCATCCTGCAACAGGAGACCCTGAGAGACTGAGAGCCTTGGGGGCCTTGTCAGTAGGTCACAGGAGAGCGGGGCCTTGTGGCAATCCCAGGCACATGAGATACAACCTGATTGCATCAAGCAGGCAACTTAAGCAGTACAGCAGCAGTTTCTCTGGGCTTTCACTGTAGCTATTTTCTAGGTGAACTACTGCTGAATCTCTTTTCAGAGATGCAGGCTGGGTCCTGGAGACCTGTGACATGTACTATGAGGCAACCCTTTTTCTCACAATACTGCCTGCAGTGCTTTCTTCTAGGTAACTACTGGAATTGCTAGTTTAGTTTTTGGATCCTTCCTAATGAAAACAAAAGAACCAGAATTATAGATGTATTCTTCGTGTGTATTGCATACTAGATACTGTGGCCTGCAACACACCCACTTATGAAAGGTCACCCACAAATCACCTCTAAAGTCTCTGCTAGTTTAATTCATCAAGTCCATCAGCTGTCATAATTTTTTCAGCACTTGTTTTCAAACTATGGTATTTCTATGAAAAGTGAAGCTTCAGACTCTTGCTTAAGCATTCACTTGAGCACTTGTACTAGTTTGAAAACAAACCAGTGGAAGGCACCAACTCAGAATAACAATTTAATGGGGAAGTTAAAGAAAAGGAAAGAAAAAACTAAAAGAAAACACTGGTTCAAACTGACAGAGTCAAGATACAACCTGAGTCCCTGTTAGGCAGGGTGGTGGTAGCAGTCTGCTAGAATGGTGGCTGCAGTCCTCTGAAGCGGTGATCCTGTAGAAAAGAGGGTCTGCTCTTCCTCAGAAGGTCCAGTGGTGGCTGTGTAGCTCCTGTCCTCTGGAAATCCAGTGGAAAGGCCTTGTCTCTGGTGTTCAGCCTCAGCTTATATCCACGATGGGATGCTTGGTTCCTCCCTCTGGGTGGAGCATCTCACAATGGGGTAATGAGTCATGAGGCAAAGTGTTGATTAGGCTCATTAACAGATGATAGTCCGGAGGGAGTTATCTCTGAGTCATGCGGCAGGACAATGATGGGCCATTAACAGCAAGATAGTCTGGGGGGAGGAGGCAAGGAAACACTGCCCCACCTGATTTCAACACCTCATGAGGATGATAATAGAATACACTGCAACCCAGGACAGCACTGAAACATTTTATAGGAGATTGGTTGTGTGAAGTAGGACAAGAAAGTGTCAAACATACCAAATGTGTTCTACTTCAGAAATTTTTTGTTTCTGAGGTACAGTGCTCTGTTTATGTGACAATGCTGAGTTGTGGCAGTCTCCTCCAGACTCATTTCTTACAGCACCCTTGGACACTACACCATGCTAATGCCATGCTGGTTGTGACAAGGAGATGATTTCTTCAAGAAGTGCTTTATTGTCTTTGTGGAACAACAGAAGTTATTGTAGATCAGCAATTTGTCAGGCTCCATTGGCTATATTTTCAATAGGTTCCCTTCAAAATAGACTAAACTAGTATAAGACCTTAAAGGTTCTCAGACAGACTGATGTCAAATTTTTTGCCAAAGAATGCTATTTAAGGAAAGTTTTGCTGTTTCACACTATAACATGGTTAGTGTTTTGTAGGTGTGATGAATCCTGATCTCCAAATGGATTAAATTTGTGTCATGGACACCATGGATCAGAATTTGTTCCTCCTGGCTTAGAATTAAAACATTAAGGAGAGGATTTCATGTAAATCCTCACTTAAGGGTGTTAAAGATTAGAATGAGTTTTCATTAGCATAAATCTCTCAGTCCCTGTTCCCTGGACACTCACAACTGCCCATAGGTACCTTCTTTTAAGAAACATCACAGAGAGATTTTATTAATTGATCAGAACTTGTTGGAACAGCCAACTGTGAAAAGCAAATCTGCCGTGACTATAGGCTATACGATTCCTTGAGCAGGGAATCAGAATCATTGTGCATTTGCTAAGTGCTACAAAGGTGCTGTAATTATTAAATCTTGTAAAATAATTCTAATATTTCTTTTTTTGATCTTTCCCAACTCAGATAATCCTTTCTTGTTGTTCTTTAGTTGGAGTTCTTTATTTTTTAAGTTAATGCAAATTCAAGTATCTAAAAAATAACTAATATTATTCAATGCTTTCATAAAATTCAATAGAAGGTGTAAGCTCTTGAAAATGAAATTATGCTTCATGAGAATTGGTAGCTAAAATGTAATACCTCTAGTTGCACAATGAATTCAAGCTGGATATTTAAATAGGGGCTGGACACCAGGTGTCTATGTGGCATTTGTGCTTTACAATTTTGGCCTCACAGCCAAAAACCCATGTCTGAAAAAGTGGAGTTTTCTCAGCTGTGAGAACAACCTACTTAGTTAAATATCTGAAAGTGGGCTTCCATGTTAAGATTTCAGAGCTTTGGTACAAAGTTTTATCAGGATTAAAACAACGTTAATGATACTGAAATGTTAAATAATATTATTTTCCTACCACACAGTGAAGTGTAGTATAGTCATGGACATCTTATGGCAAAGTAGTACACTGAAATAGGAGTGTCATTGTTACAATCCAATTTATGGTTAGTTTAAATGAGCATTTATTCCTGATTTAAGACACCAGGGTTAGTACACACACGCACACACACACACACACATATCCCTACACATCCACATACACAAAAAGCCTTTGCTAGTATTTGCAGAAGCCTCAAATTTTATTTTTAATTATAGACTAAAATATAGTAATGGTTTTTCTTTTATTCTGATCAAAATCAGCATCTCCATATTAGCTTATATATCCTAGTATATATTAGATATATCTGTTAATGAAAAATATGACTACAGGACTTTTGGCTGACCTAAATCATATTCCTAATGTTGTAGGTTTTCATCTTTCTGATGTATCTAAAGTTCCCTCTCCACTTTTCACTTATATTACTTATAACATTCTTTACATATATTGCTGGTGAAGCTGTGATGAAAGATAGCAGGGTAAGTGAAATCATTGATAGATTGGTGGCTTTGTAGGGCAGTATTTTTTTTCTAGGGAGCTGAGATTAAAACCTCTTTGCTTTTAGGTGCCCAAATACTCTCCTCTTCAACCTTGTTCCCCCAAACAGGTTTATATTATTCTTAGTGTTAATGCTCCTGTTTTTCTACAAAGAAATCTTACTAAAATCATGATCAGAATTTTTATTCCCTTCACAGAGAGAATTTTGGCGTTGCTCCATCCATTGTCTTAAAGAGAGTGTTACACATCCCAAACACAATTACATTTTAAGATCAGTTATTTCATCTGTGACAACATAGACTGAAGACACCACCACTCCTTAGTTTAAAAGTTTTTCTTCTTTTATTAGGGTGATCCTATGCCCTTTGACCAGTGCTGGGAGGCCTACTGTTAGTTCTTTTATGGGCAAAGAATCAGATCAAAACCACTGTAGCTTAATGCTAATGTTGAACATCTTGTCTGTTAATTACATGTACCGTTTAACAGTGACTCTGATGGAAATAATCAAGGTTCTTAAGACAGGCCAACCTAATATAATATTACTTTCACTCTGATCACTCCTGTGGTTATGAAGAAGAGAAGGAAAAACATATTTCAGGCTCACAAAAGCAGGAGAGAAAATGTGTGTTTTCTTGGAGTTCTGGCTTTTCAAATGAATTCGAGATAAGTTGTGTACTGTAAAGAATTCTGTTTTAATTGGCTCTTAACATTAAGGGTTTTTTTAAAAATATGTTTCCTTCTCTGTAAGACACTTTAACACCACCAAATGATTTTTAAAAATAATAATTTTAAGCTCTGTCATTATAGATGGGTGGATGGATGACTATCTGTCATTGCATATGACAGGCACCTACTCTTACCGAGCTGTCAGCCTTGTGCTTTTAGTGTTATTGTTTGCAGGAAAGACTGCAGTTGTAAGTGAGCTCTCACTGTGGAAGGCTGAAGAGAAGGTATTAAAGATCTCTTTCAGCAAAGCTGAGGTTTCACATGACAGGGTACTAAATGACAGAACGCACAAAGTACTGGACACAATTTTGAATGCTAAGTTTTGGAGAGGAATATTGAAGTATTGAAAGTCTTGATGTTTCCACAGACATTGCGTCTGGTTTTCTAACGTGTTGTAATTTTTGCAGTTGTTTGTGAAAATTTTATCCAAAATCTGTTAGTTACTGTTGATGGCTTCTGCGTGACAGTGAAAGGACCTGTACAAATTGGAGGGAAAAGGAGACTCACTTATCTTGTTGTTTAGAAGCTGTGTATTATAATTATTATTACTTCCTCATTTTGGCAATACGGGGAACATTGTTGGAATAGAAATTTATAGTTGGATTTTTTTTTGTGATGTAAATCACCTTACAGCTGGATGTTGGATATCAGGACCTACATCCTGAGCACTACAGTTTCTTGTCAACTGTGTGAATTCTAACTTTTAGGTGAGATACTGTAGCTTAATGACCACATGTGAGTACTCTTACCCTCTGACAGAGGAGATTGGACAACAGATTACAGCAGTTCTAAATACTCAAATCATACCTGCACTTTCATTTTTCAAGGCAAAAATCAGTTAGGGAGAGGTATCTAAATGGTGTGCAATACTGTTCTGGTCCTGATTTTTTTAGACATGCTACTTTAACTGAAGCTACTCAGAGTTTTACTACCAATGGAAGAAAATTGTATCTATGAATCATTTTCTGCTTTATGCCTGACTACTTCTGTGTATCACGTCACAGTATCCTGTTTATTCTCGTGTGTGGGCCATAGCCTGTCCTTCATGGTTGAGATCTATGGAAATATATTATGGAATCTATGTGAGCTTCTGGAAGTGCTTAAAAAGCTTAATAAATCACATTTTATATATAAATTAACCATCTGGTCTGCCAAAGAGGTAACTCACCTTACTGCATGTTTCATTTAGAACCAAAGAGAACACATGTTATTCTAAATGTAAAGGAGGAACACAAGAAATTGCCCCAAGAAAATTATAAAAAAGTTTTCAGTGATGCTCCCCACCCTCAATACATATTAAACTTGTTGTCTTTGGGATTTTTTGTAATACATAATGTAGGTGACCATCATGAGGTAAAATTTATTACTTTTTGGCAAAAGAAGAAAGTGTTTAGAATAGTTTTGTCTGAAGTTTTGAGTGAATTGAGTGTGAAATTCACTGTTGGAAAGCAAGAAGAGATGTAGTATGCTGAAGAGAAAGAAACAGAATTCTTCATTCTCACATTATGGTGTGGGAATATTCTACTAGGAAGTGGGAACCTTTAATCATGGCTGGTTCCTTGTATTGAATGACAACCCATCTGAAAACTGTGTTCCGGAAATTATGGTTCTGACTCTTGTGATCAACACTGCTGGCAAAAGCAAGGGGTTAGGATGAAGCTGGTGGCCATGAAGATGGGATAGATGGACAGAGAAGTAAAAAAATCCAGAAGAGAAACCTTTTCAGCAGTTGTATGAGAATGCTGTCTTGCTTTGGTTTTTCTGCTATGTAGAGGAAAAAGAAAATGTGATTTCAATCAATCTGTTGTGAAATACATGAAGTATTTTTATCATTATCTAATTAAGTTAGAAACCATTTTAATCATAACTAAGATCAGTTAAAAGATGACAAATGTTGAATTTTGTAGTTATAACAGCAGAAATTAAATTAAAGTCTCATTAAATTCTTGCCATGTGTCATCAATTCTGAAACATCTTATAAAAATTAAAAGGAAGAAAGAGGACATAAATGACATTGGTACAGGACACGTTAGCCCACATTAAATCAGTATTCTGCACTGACAAAAGCTAATAGTGATTATGTCAGCTAGACCAAGGTAGAAGGTTACTAGAAGGTTACTTCTGTAAGAACATTAAATCTGCCTATCTTTTTATGTTCTCTTCTTTTTTGTTTGTTTTTTTTTTCATTTTCTTTAATACAAGGTTGCCTATGGGGTTGCTGTAAATACATTTGGAACTTACTGCTTTTAGCAGTCTTGGTACTGGGTCTGAGCAGGAGACTGGAGGATTTTGTGTTCACTAGCTTCACTAGTTTCCATCCATTTTTAAAGGTCTGTGGGTAACTCCCTCACCCCCTTTTCCTTTTTCTTCCTGTGGGAATCCAGAGTGCAAATAATATTTCTCTGCCTGTTTTGAGGGGTTTCACCCCCCTGAACAACACAGCTTTTGACCTCTGTCCGTGGAAAAAACTGCCTCCTATTAGAAAAGAACTAGAAACTAAACTAGTGTAAATTAGGTGATAGACTACTATGTAAGATTGTCACAGGGTGAAAAATTTAGAGGTTTGGGGTTTGTTAATGTAATAAATAGATAAAAGCAAAAAACATCAAAATGGAGGATTGTTATTGTTCTCCAAACCTTCTTCTTCTTCTTCTTCTTCTTCTTCTTCTTCTTCTTCTTCTTCTTCTTCTTCTACTACTCCATATTCTGCAGTAAAAGTAGTTTGGGATGATTGGACAAAGAATTCCGCAGTTCCTGTCTGTGTTACTAAATAATTGGTAGAAAAGTAAAAATAATGTACGTTTTTAGTAACCATTGGTTGATTTACCTTTAAAAAGGCCGTGTAATCTTGATAATTCAGCTTTCTCCTGTATTCTCTGCTCTGTGCCATGTCTGGATCACACTAGTGACTCTGTTTCTCTGATAAGACTTAATAAACAACTATCAAGAAGCAGCGAAGGCTGAGAGTCCCGTTTGTCTCTGGAACTCCTAGCAAGGACTTTAAAAACTCTCTCCCATCAGGAGAGATTTGATTACGGCACGATCAGTGTAACTTACCCCTCCCCCTTATTGCTAAGTTTATTTCATTAGGGACGTTAGAAAGGTTAAAGCTGGATCTGTAGGTCATTCTGGACTGTGAGTGGGATAAGGTCTGTGGTGGGCATATGCCACATCCTTCAAATGGTAAATTTAAATGCGTTCCCCTACTGTTCCAGTCTGTGGTTATTCTCCGTTACTAAGTGTAATTTTGTTGACACATTGTCATGAACAATGAAGTTATTAGTTGGTGTATTTAGAACAATGTTTAGAACTGGTGATATGTGCTATAAATTTGTGATTAGGATAGTTTCTCTTTGAGCTTTTCAGGCACATTAATGTTTTCATTATAGAACTGGCTGAATTCCTGTCAAATCTCTCTAATTTTGCAGGGAAATACTAGACAAGATTTAGAAAAATTTGCTTTGTTTTTGTAGAAAAACTTGCAGTGTTTCTTCAATTTGTATAAGTTTTATATGTTAGCAGTCATAGAAATGGACTGATTATATTTGCTTTTAATCTAGTTTATGTTTTGATCTCTGTTTGTCTTTTAAACAGTAACTGATTGAAGTAATTTTCTTGTAAATCCTTAATTTTTCAGGCACTCAGCTGCTTTTAATATTGTGTTGCTGCTTCAAATGAGGCATAAACCCCAGCCTTTTAATGTTTTGTGTTTCCCAACTTGCCTTTTAGAGGCTTTCTGCAGGAGAATCTCTAAACAACTTCTCATCTGGAAATAAAAAAGGGAAATAAACATTAATATTTTGATGCAATCCTAAAGGAGTCTGCATTTTTAACTGTTAGGAACCATGCAGAAATATAATGTCTGCTTTGCTAATTTTTATTCCTAGTTTCTTTCTTTTGAGTGCTTTGCAATTGCACTTTGAAGTGAAAGTTATTGCAAAAGTAACAAGATTCATCAGGTTTATCACAAAATGTCTGTATGAATTTGCTAATCTGTAGCTGACATGGCTGAAAAGAATGAAAACAGAAATATGGCTTTATGCCATATTTGTCTATGGAGAAGTGTGATGAGATATTTAAGGACAGATGTTTTATGAAGCCTTAATGTATTCACAGTGGCAGCTGCAGTTTTCTTAGAACAAAATAGCAAGAATAGAAGAGCAGCAGAGCTGCATGCTTTGAAGAAGGAAGGTTTTATCCATGACCAAACTGTAGATGACAATAATTTGCATTAAAAAATTTCAGAAAATTGCAGAGTAGTTGTTTTTGCAAGGGTTCAAATCAGATCCTTGTAAAAGGTGGCTCTGGTTTAGGAAATCATAGTCCTTCAACATGGCTGCATTAAACCCAGTTTGCACCAGGCCCTGTGTAATACCACAAAGGTGTTATTAGAGAACCCTCTGAAGCATGATGTGTTGAGCAGTTGAGATTTTTCGTATGTTACTGTATTGATATTTCTGCTTGGTCTTCCATATCCTGAGATATTTTTCTCCATCAAGCCATTCTAGCACTGATTCTTGTAGCACTTTTGATTTTCACTTTGAAGCTCAAGTCAGTCCTGATTACAGCATACACAAGCACACAGGATTATTTAGTCTCAAAGAACTTGATGGATGTCAGGAAATCTGCATATGGTACATTAGATGTGTGTGAAGTGTATCAACCAGAGCTGATGACAGAGTTTCATAGGCTTTGTTTTACTGAGTTACAAATTTGAAAATGCTGAGGAGTGGCGGTGAGTCCTGGATTCACAGGAATGTTGAGTCATATATGTCTCTTGTAATAGCCAGCTGGTAATCACAAACACTGGGGGTGCTTTATGCCAGGCTCACATTTCAGCTAAAGCACCTATAAAAATGTGTTGGTACAATTGTGTGAGGGTACATTTTAGTTGCTGTTTTTGTATTGTGCTGTTGTTTGTAACTCAGAAATCCTTGGTGATATAATTATTTCAGTCTGCAGGTGGATGGGCAGCCATCTGTCTGTCCTGCCACCAGCCAGGCTGCTGCTACAGTGCTGCCTAGAAAGAGATATTTTTCAATGAGCAATCAATTCCTTCCCTCTCAACTGTCCAGTCTGTTTCAGAAATCAGCTCTTTTTCCTCAGACCATTTTGTGAACATACAGGAGATATTTCCATCAAGTGAGCTTGTTGGAAGAGGCACTCTGCTACTCCAACTCTGACTGTACTTCTGCTTTGATCTCAACCAGAAATCTGCTTTTATCAGATTCAGTTGTCGGTGATTAAACATGGACTTCGCCGGGTGCATGCAAAGCCAAATTTTATTGTACAAGGCACATCTTTATATACTGCTACAAACCAACAGTTCAGCAGCTACCAACTTCAGCTTCTAGGGTTGCATGTTTTACATCTCCAACGACTACAGATTACAGTCTCCTTGCCCAATCTCCCATTAACTATCCTAGTCTTTGTCTCGCCTCCTGCTCTTTGTCTCGCCCCTGCCAGACTTGGCCCGCCATTCTCTCCCAAGGCCCCACACCAACCAGAGCAATTCTCTGTGGCGACACTCTGAATCCCCATAGAGAGGGGCGGCAGCTGCAGCACGGGGCTCGTGTCCCATCAGAGTCTCTCTCTTGTCATGGCACCAATGCCACTGCCTTGGGACACCTGACCGTGGAAGGCGAGTCTGCCCTCAAGCACGGCCATTGAAGTCATTCAGGGGTACAGGCTGCAGCTGAAGCTGCCAAGTGTTGCTGTGAGGCTGGCAAGTCAAGAGAAAGCCATTGTGGCCAATTCTGCTGGAGCCTTTTGCCAAACCATGTGCAGCTGTGCCCACAGTATCCCCCCGTTTGGCATCCCGGCTGGTGCGGATGCCTTGTTGAGCAGGTGCCAGCGTTCAGGCTCCTGCTGTTCCTGTGCACGCTCTGCTGCTGTTTCCGTGGTGTCCAGAGCCGCTTCAGCAGCAGCGACTCAGCAGCCCTGCTTGAGGAGAGATCGCAGCCCTCCCCATGGTGGCAGCAGCTGTGCGGGCCCAGAGCTCTGTGTCAGGGGGGCCTCGGTCACAGCACCATGGCCTGGGCAGCCGCAGGGGCCCGGGCTGGCCGCCAGCCCTGCCTCTGCCCACTGCCCCTTATTGGCAGCAGCCAGTGGCCATGCCCCAACAGGGCCCCCCTGCCAACCTTGTCCCCAGCCAGAGCAGCCTGGGCACCTTGGGGTGGTCCCCAGCTCCTGCTGAGGCCCAGCCTCGAGGGCTTCTGCCGCAGGCGTGAGAGACACTTCAGGGAAGCGCCAGAGCATCCAGATGGCAGGAATGAGGCAACTGCCTGGAGGCTGCTTATGGCCTCTGACACCCAATTTCTCAGGCCTTCCCACCTCCCTGGCCCCTCAGGGGCCTCCTGTCCCCTTGTAGCCACCCACTCCTTCACACATCCCCCTCATGCCTTCCCACTGCCTTGTCCCATCAGGGACTCCGCAGCACCTCATCCCTTCACAGCCTCCCACCACCCTGGCCACTCAGGATCTCACCCAGCCTGGCCAACGTGCCTGGCAGTGGTTCAGCCCTGACGGAGCTCCAGAGGAGCCGGATCAAGAGGTGTTAGGGGCTGAGTCCGGAGAGCTGGCCGGATAAATGACACGTACACCGATACAATTAAGCATCATTCTCCCTTTATTGTTCAACAAGGCCAACTTATATCTACTTTTGCAAAGATTCACGCCCAGTCCCTCTAGACAGCCTCTAATCAGCGGCGGAGCCAACCAGTGTATAACCTGCCAAGGACTCTCAGGGGTGCCTGCAGCCAGGTCCTTTCCAGGCCTGCCTGCAGCCAGGGGCCTGTCCAGGGGCTTTTCCTTAGCAACCCTGGGTTGTCCAATCTTTCCAGGGGCATCATAGGCCCCTGTTCCATAAGGAATCCCTCTACAAAGAGGCACCTCAGAGCTCTCAGCAATCCAGCCAGCAACGCACGGGCAGGAGGACAGATGGCAGTTCCTGCCTGGGACAGGGCTTGGGGCCATCTCCAGGTACCGGTCTCACAGGGATCCCTGCAGCCCCAGTCCCTGCCCACCAGCTCTGTCGGCACTGTTAAGGCTTCAGCAGAACCACCAAAGGCCAAGGGGCTTCTGGCCATTTTCCCTTCCACACTGCACACCTGGGCAACTTGCTGAGCACAGGCACCCTTTTTCCCCTCTTCCCCTGTGCCCTGCAGATACTGGCCCCCAAAAGAAAGATCCTGGGAGGCTACGTATTATAATACATTCTATATTTCTGTACTATAGAAAATGAAAAAGAAGAAAATAAAAACAAGGAAAGAAAAACCTTAAAGAAAAGGAAAATCCCTGCTGGCTCAGGTGGCCCCAGCAGACAGAGCCTCCCAGATCAGCTCTCTGCAAAGCTCCAGAAGCGCAGGCAGCAAAGGCCCAGCAAAGGAGGCTGTGTCTCCCATGCCCTGCAGAGTCAATTTTGCAACTTCTGGAATATAGGGTACAGACCGGTGTCTGCTATTCCGAGGGCACACAGTATTTGAAGAGCCAGGCTTCTGATGTCAGGGCTGATGTCTCTCCTCATATGTTCAAGGGCTGGAACAGAGAGAAAGAGAGCCACGGTCAGATCCCGGATACGCAGGGACTTGAGGAGAGCCCCCTGCCAGGGCCATCGCAGCCCACTCTTGTCATGGCCAGGCAGGAGCAACCAACGGGATCAGCCCAAAGGTGCTGGCCACAGATGCCCCACATGCCCCTGAAACCTCTCTATACTCTGCCCACGCTGCCCCTCGTCCGCACAGGGAGCAGAGCCCTCCGCAGCCAGGGCAGGGATTGCAGCTCCCTGCCCAGGGATTGCAGCTCGCTCTGAAAAGCCCTGGTGACGCCTCGCTGCCCTCACTCACCTTACCAGATGTAGCAGAAAACTGCCGAGTGCCTTCTTAAGCGCCGCCCGTCGATCTCTGGGAACACAGAGCCTGTCACGGCCCCAGAGGCACAGCTCCCTCACAGCGGCGCTGCCAGCCCCGTGGCCAGAGGCTCTCATCCCCCCAGCAGGGCTCACCTCGGGCCCTTGCCGTATCCTGACGCCCGAGGGCACGGCTGCGAGAGGGCCGCAGCGGCCCCGAGGGCAGGCGGGGCTCCACGGCCCTGGGCCTGGGTCCCGCTGCCGGGGCAGCAGCCGGGGCTGGGGTCGAGCTGTGGCGGGGCAGGGAGAGGCTCCGGGCTCGTGGCTCACCAAGGAACCTGATGGCTGCCTTTCGCAGAAGCTCTTGCGGGTTGTCCACGTACTCAACGACTCGGTACAGGTGCCTGGCCGCTCGGCTCCTGTCCTCTGCCAGCTGGAGAGAGCGCCAGGAGGGAAGGGTTGGCGCGGGCTCAGCCTCTTGGCCGGGCGCTCCCTGCGCCCAATCCTGGCCTCCCCTGCCCGCACAGCGCTGAGTCTTGGCCAGCAGCCGCTGGAGCCAGGCTCTGGAGGGAGCCGAGAGCCGGGTGGTGCCCGGGGAGCCACGGTGCTGCCCCACCCCACAGCCCAGCGGGGCCAGGGCTCCATCGGCACACGGCTCGGGGCCAGAGGAGCCTGGAGAAGAGCCCGCGCAGCCCAGGGAAAGGAGCAGCCAGTGGGACGCAGGCTGGCGCCCCTGGGTGCAGCACTGGGCGAGGGCACAGCTGCCAGCTCCACACACTGGGCACTGCAGGAAGGGGGCTTCTCCAGGCTGCAGCTGGGGCTTCCTGGCCGTCCTTACCAGGCACTCGGCAAACTTCCATAGCTGCTGCTTCTTCAGCGGCTTTTTGAAACCCCTCCTCTTCAGGAACTTGGCCACACAAAGCAGCGTTGCCTGAGAGGCCTGGAGAGCAGCAGAGACCCAGAGATGACACCACAGCCCAGGGCACAGGACCCACGTCCCTGTGCTAAGGCCAGAAGGAGGCTGCAGCCCACGAGGCGCCCACGAGGCTGAGCCCCCTCCCGGGGGGCCAGAGCAGCCCACGAGTCCTCACCTCTGCCACATGCTGGTTCTCATTATGGCAGTGGAAAAAGAGTCGGACCAGGCTCCTGCACACTTGCGTCTTCAGGGGCATTTTTCCTCCTTCTTCCACAAAAGACATCAAAGTCTGGAAGATGGACATGGACAGCAGCTGCACCTGGCTATCATCCTGTATGAAAGGAAGCAAAAAAGACCTCAGCATCAGTTGCTCCAGACCCACCTGGGCGCAGGCCTGAAAATCCACAGGGCACAGAGTGTCCAGGAGGCACCCAGTGGCCGTGGCTGGGGGCACCAAGCCTTACGTTGTCAAAGAGTGGCAGGAGCGCCTCAGCCAGCTGCAGGGCGATGGGGCTGGGTATTGGGGCGCCATTACACGTAAACAGACTGCTGTTTTCTCCCTATCCCTAGGGCACATTCTTCAAAAGTTCTGCTGTTACATCTTTTTGCATCTAGTGAAAGTTATCTGCAAAGACCAGTTGAACAAAGCCTTGGGAAAACTTGAACTACTGGGTGAAACTGGGAAAAAAATTAATCTCCCACATCTGAAGCCATTAACTGCCAAGTACTGTCTGTCCCCAGTGTCATACCCTGTCCCCTGTAAGTTTACTGATGCCATTTAAAAGGGGTTGCCCATGAAAACAAGTTTTAATATTTTTGTAATTTCCGCATTGGCATTCAAATCCTTGACCAGAAAATTCAGATGTCAAAATTTCTAGGATTTTTGAATGCCAAAGCTGTAATTTTCACCTCTGGATTTTAGAGTCTCTGAACAGTCACACAGGTTTTAGACATTACATAAAAAGTCACTGGTGGTCAGCTATACATTTACATCAGCATATACTCCTGATTATGACTTTAGTCAGGAGCAGCAAACCCAAGAATGAGCCAAACAGGCTGTTCCAAGCACTGTGTTCCCATCTCCTGCACAGCAGTAGCTGGTAATTCAAGAATGCATTCAGAAGTCATGGGGTGCACAGGAAGCCACAAAGACTTGGGGATGCTGAAATGGACCAACCTGGCATCTGTGCCTGGGCTGTACAGGGCTGAGCTCCAGCTGTAGGATCTTACAAAGGTTGAAAGAACATACCAGGTCCCCTTGGAGAGTCCTATTGCTAGTTCTGTGAGCTCCAAAATTCAGCTTTCACCAGCTGATCTTTTCATCTTAGCTTGAAATCCAGGAGGGGGAAAGGTAAACATGGGTAAATTTTCTTCCAATTCTAGTGACAGGTGTGCCTGCACCACACCTGTGCCTATGGCAGGGTGGTTGGAACTGGATGATCTTTAAGAGACCTTCCAACGCAAAGGACTCTGGGATTCTGTGATTCCCCAAGTGGAGAGCAAAACTGAGCCACAGAATCCCCTGCTTTTCTTCAGCACCTGCTGCTTCTTCCTTTGTTTCACGCAAGTACAGGATTTAGTTTGGAAGCTCATGCATGTGTCTTTAAGGTGCCTGCATGGAGAAGTGTTGGTGATTGAACATGGACTTCGCCGGGTGCAGGCAAAGCCAAATTTTATTGTACAAGGCACATCTTTATATACTGCTACAAACCAACAGTTCAGCAGCTACCAACTTCAGCTTCTAGGGTTGCATGTTTTACATCCCCAACGACTACAGATTACAGTCTCCTTGCCCAATCTCCCATTAACTATCCTAGTCTGTGTCTTGCCTCCTGCTCTTTGTCTCGCCTCTTGCTCTTTGCCTCGCCCCTGCCAGATGCAGCCCACCATTTTTTCCCAAGGCCCCATGCCAACCAAAGCTATTCTCCATGATGACATTCTGAAACCCTATATTCAGTAAGCCTTCTTTTTCCACTGTACTGCAGTGTAGGATTTAAAAAAATCATTCAGAGAATAAAAGCTGGATATCATGGGATTTTCTCTTTTTTTCTGATAAGCCGCCTTTCCAGTAGCCTTTTCCAGGAGTGGAATCTAGACAGCTGCTTCCATTTGGCTTCGTTGACATATTCAGCAGCTGCTCTTGCATTTAGGGTAGTAAAAGTCTGCAAGATGCTTGCACATCATTTAGACTGAGTTCAGGTTTGCAATAATGGAGATTAAATACATAAAATAATATATAAAAATAACAATAAATGAGTAAAAATAAAAGCAGCAAACATATAAACTCTAAACTACAATTGGGAATGTATATATTTTGAATAAATTCTTCTTCTCTGACCTTTTGTTTTCCTAAAAAGAAGTTTTTACAAGAGAAATTAACTCAGTTCATACTGAAGTGACAAGTGAGCTGTTAATGGAATCACTCGAGCCAGAGGTTTGCTATTTTTAATCCTGATGCTATTCCAAGTGAACATTTTAAGGTAGATATTGCTATTTTGTGCTCTATAACATGATAGTAGACTGCCTACTTCAACAAAATGCTGTTTGGATACTTCAGAATAACCCTCAAGATTAATTCTGCTTTATGTCTTATAAATAAAACATAAAAGTGTCACTGTTATACTCATTTACATGTCAAGTAACATCAAAAAAAGAGGTGTGCATTTTCTTTGTTAATATTGCCTTGACATGAAGATGACATACTAACTTTCCTTGTGATGATGACAGACCTTGGTGTCTGCCATCAAGGCCACTATTTACTTGGGTTCAGCATGTAACTAAAAGGACAAAAATCACTTGAAAGAAAAGTAGTGTGATGACCTATGTTTTTAATCTGTCCAGTCTGGGCACCAGATGTGGGAGCATCATGGGACAAGAAGTCTCTGTAACAACAGCTGGCAGTGTGCCCAGGTGGCCAAGAAGGCCAGTGGCATCCCAGCTTGTATCACGAATACTGTGGCCTGCAGAACCAGAGCAAGGATTGTCCCCCTAAGTGGTACTTGTGAGGCCACACCTCGAGTGTTGTTCCAATTTTGGGCCCATCATTTCAAGAAAGTAATTTAGGTGCTGGAGAGTATCCACAGAAGGACAGCAGGGCTGGGGAAGGGTCTGGAGCACAAGCCTGATGAATTGCAGTTGTTTAGGCTGGAGAAAAAGGAGGTTTATGGGAGACCTTATTGTTCTCTACAAGTACCTGAATGGAGATGGGTGGGTGTCAGTCATTTCTCCCAAGTAACAAGTAATAGGATGGGAGGAAATGGTCTCAAATTGCACCAGAGGAGGTTTATATTTGATATTTGGATAAATTTCTTGACCAAAAGGGATGTCAAGCTTGGAAATCACCACCCAGGGAAGTGGCTGTGTATATCCCTGGACATATTTAAAAGGTGTGTAGATGTGGCACTTATGGACATGGTTTAGCAGTGGCCTTGGCAGTGAGGGGTTAGTGGTTGGACTCAATCTTATAGGTCCTTTCCAGTCTAAATGAGTCAATGAAAGACTTTGTTTCAGTTGCTGTGATCCCACTTGCAATAATAAGTTTATTGTTTTTACAGGTATATCTGTGTTGGAAAAAGCTAAACATTGGATATCACCAAGTTATATCTCTCTGAGGTTTTTTATATAACACAGCCACTTACAGTGGTGTCAGGAAGCTAAACATCAGATGACTGCTTTCAAATGCAGATCCTTGTATGCCCTTGAAAATTAAAGGCTAAGTTTATGAATTTGAGGCAGGTCACCTGCTACTCTGCCTGATTCTACAGAATGAACCCGAGCCAGGTGGAACTGCTTGTATTTCCCCAAAAAAGTCATTACATATTTCCTTCTCCCCACTGGGAGCCCAGTCTGATGTGCCCTTCTTCTATGACCTGTTCTTAGAGGGGTTGAATCTAGGCCAGGTCCTCAAACTTTGATCAATAGCATTATTTAATGAAAAGCCAGTGTTCTTAACAGTGAGTAAAAATAAAAGTTTGCATTGCAATTAGCAACAATAAGCTAATGAGAAGGTAGGCTTACAGTATTCTTAAAAGACTTTAAGGGGCTATAGGTTTTACCGTCTTAAATATGCATTGTTGTGGGGAAGGTCTTTACATTAGTAAAAGTAATCTAAGCCCCTTCTATCTTTTATGTGGCTTGTATGTGTTGGACCAGGGTATACAGATGGGAGTTACCACTCAAAGGAAATGCCCTGCAGTCACCTGCAATAAGTTGAAAGTATGAAAGGGAAAACGGGCTGATAATGTTTAATAACTTCATTTGATGTAGATAGACTATAAATACCTGTAAAATCACCATTTATACATATATACATTTTTTTCCCTAAGTGTGAATTGTGTCTCATTGTAATTTTCTGCAGTCAAGTATCCACCCCTGAGTTTGCAAATTTTTTTATGAACCCTGGGGCATCAACTTGAAAAGGTTTAGCTCACAATGACATCTTTGAACAAATGATTAATACTACCAATAATATTGAGCTGTCTTTGGGTTGGAAATAGAAATCTTAACCAAGAACCAAAAATGAGTAAAATGAATAGCCATTAAAAATCACTGATTATCACCGATATTGTGAGACTGTCCCATTTCAGAAAAAACCAATAATATTTTAGAGAAAATAATGCTCAGCTGCCAGGTAGTTTCTTTGGTGAGAATTAATCTTCTGGTCTTTTGAAAGAGTATGTAAGCATTAAGATTTCTTTAGTTGAGGGGCAATAATAAAAACAGGGGAGCCTTCCTGCCATCACTTGAGTAGGAATGGATATTGTGGCAGAGATATATGATACCAGTACCACAGTGAAGTTGTGGGTGAAGTGAGGAAATAAGCTTCAGATTGGTGATAAAATTAACAAATGTAGGATGGAGATGTCAAGTCTGGAGTTGTACTTCTCTGTAAATAATTTAGTCCTGAAGTAATTTCTTCTCTCTGAAAATAACTATTTGGCCATTTTATAGCAGTAGGCTAACATTTTCAGAAATAGAGAAGTTTTAAGGTTTTTAACTTTGTGGTAGGTGACTCTGCTCCTTATGAATGTGTGTGTCTGTATGCTGAAATTAGAGTATCTAGACTCTTAATGAAATGTATCTTGAATAATTTCCCACCTTTTAACTTTCTCTAGAAGGAGTTTAAAAACATCAGAGGGAAGAGTTGCCAACATAAGTGATAGAACAGATGAAATTTTAGTTATGTAAAACTGACTCAACTTACGGGCTCTTATGCTGAGGGAGAAATAAGTGCAGTGCAGGCTGGGGACCCCTTGTAGTCTATTGGTGCTCAGTAGATACTGAGAGTCTTGTTCACACACACAAACACACATCCCTGTATGAGGACATTCAGACAGCTGAAAAGAGCCATACTAGGATTCTTATTTTAGTTTTGGTTTATAACCAGAGATACTAACAGAATAAAGCTTTTGCAGTTGAAGGACTTTTTTATTTTTGATTTATTTTCTTCAGTGTAGTTTGATCCTGTTCTCATTTTATTTCAGTGGCTTTAGATCAGGCCCTATTGCTAATTTCAGTTCCATTCTGTTTCCCTGGTAACGTTTTATTTTTAGCATCATTATGCTTCAGAGATCTGCGATGGAGGGTTCATTTAAATTTTATTTTATATGTTTCATTTCATGGCAAAAACGGTAAAACACCCAAACCCTAATCTGTTCCACAAAATATCTATAAACATCTTTAAAAATGTGACCATCTTACATGGTTAACATTTTAATTACTTTGCAGCTACCTCCCCCCATGGATTCAGTGGAAGATTTTCAGGATACAAGTTGTTAGACATTCATGCATTTTTGAATCTTTTGAAAACCATTATCCTTTTGTGCACTAGAGGTGTGTTATTCTGATTTTTCAGATCTACTACCACAGCAGGCCCCAAACTCCCAGCAGCACAGTGATTATACAATAATTGGTCTGGCAGAAAAGGAGCAATACTTCTCTCATTCCTCTTCAGCACTAGTCACCTCCTCTCTTGGCAAATTGTCTGGACAGAAGTAAAGAGGCTGTGGAGATTGTATCTGTTTCCATTTCTAAGTTCTATTTAATGACTTGTACTTGTATAGTCACATGAGTGCCTTGCCTAGACATTTCTTCCATCTCTGTTAGGAATGTGACTGGCTGACATTCTTGGTTTGGAGTCTCCAGCTATGATTGCATAATGGGATTATAGCTGAAGGTTGCAGATTTTTTTCCTTTTCCCTTCACTAGGGAAAGCTGCTTGTCTGTTTGAAATTCCCACAATGACTCTGACTTAAAGAACAAATGTAGCAGTTGGTAAGAAATTTTATATATTCATTTAAGTAACTAACGTTTATTCATTTTGGCCTGAGACATTGGCCAACCACCCTGACAAAAAGCACTGCTTGAGAACTTATGCTGAACTTAGTGAGAATGAAAATAATTCTGCTAAACATAAATTGAGTGAAAAATTATAAAAACCATACCAAAAACTATAACACCCTCAGTATAGTATCAATATGATGCATTGAGTTCATTGATACTACTTCACTGAAAAAGGGAAAAATGTAAAATAACATTTTAAAACTTTCAGTGTTTTTCAAGGTAGTTCAGATTTAGAGTGCTATTAGCCCATTAACAGATCAAGGACTTTCTGATTATGTCTTTCACTCAAGCTGCATAGAAAAGATGATCTGTCAGAATTTACCAGCAGATCAATAATTATTTATCCTCTTATAGAGGCTCCCATGTATAGCATTTGTCAAGCAAGTTCTCTCCTGGGGATGGATTATAATATGAGCACTCCATGGTGTGATGAAAGCCTTCCCATACCTCAGGCTTTGTAATTTCCTTTTATCTGAAATAATTGCTATAATAAGACATAAGGTCTAAAAAGCTCTTAGGGTTTTAACTGTAGGTCCTGTGCTATTCAGAAGATACCTTGGTTACAAGCAGATGGTTCTATTTTCTGGCAATCCTGAAATCAGGGCTCTTCTATAAATGAAAAAGAACCCAAAATTTTCATGGTTGCTAGGGAAAAGGGGAGAGAGAAACAATATTTCCTCTTCCTTGAAGAAATGACCAATTCATGTCAGAAAGTGTGTCATTCTCAGTATTTTTTAGCTCTGTATCTTCATCTGTCCAAACAATCTCAACTTAATCTGACCTAAAATAGTCTGATGGGATTTAGATGTTAATTGGGCCAATAAGATCTCATCACTATCTCTTGAGAGATGAAGTAAAACAATGACAAAGTCGCCAGTTATGGCCCTTGGCCTATAGCCATACCTAAGAGTAGTGCTAATGGGAGTTGATGGGTTAGTTTCTGCCAAATTTGCTTGTTTACTTCACACAGGCACATTTTTTCACCTCCTGCAGTGAGCAGGAGTGAAAGGCTTTTTAAAGAAGGAATTACTGGAGGTTACATAGTACAAAGGCTCATACAAATTGCCTGTCAGTCAGTTGGATTTGATAGGCAGGAAAGACAGATTGGTGAGAGGTGGGGTTAGGACATTTACGAGGTTACAGCTAGAACATTTCTCATTTCACAGTTTTGAATTTTTACACTAAGGGGAGAGATGAAATGCTGCTGCTTTTGTTAGTTGGTGTGGGTTAATAATTAGCTACTGCTTGATTTGGTGGTTTTGTTAGTGCTGATTTGTTAGCTTCTGTTTTGGAAGACGCTCCTGGTTTGAAAGCAAAATGTGATGGTACTGCACATTATTTGCACTTTGCTCCTGTAGAATCTTTTTGCTCCTTCTTAGAAGGGAGAGAAGGAATGAAGAGCAATTAAAATAGGTACCTTGAAGAAGTATCAGCCTTCTAGAAGTGTTTGTCAGTCAGCTTCTGTTTCTGTAGACAAAGGGGCACAATGCTGCTGGTGATTCAGCCTGGCAATACAGCAGGACCCGAGAGTGTCTGCATGGGCTGTGGTATAGCAGTTTGTGTTGGGTGAGGTAATACCCTCCCTGGAGTCCTGGCTGCAAGCACATGAACATCTGGCAGGATTTGCCTCTGGGGTCACCTTTGACCATACATATTTTGGCCATCTATACAGCTTGCTGTCATGATCTTTCTCACTGTGCAATGGCAAACAGGAAGAGATTGTGCTTCCTGGGACACACACAATCTAAGGAAAGAGAAAAGTAATGATGTGGTAAAAAGGATGAAGTGGGTAAACACAGCCTATTGTATGGAGTTGTAGTTTTTGTGAGAAGAGACGGCAGGGTACTAGAACTCGAGGAGTAATAAATCATAAGAAATCTAAAAATACGTGGATTTCCACTTTTCTAAGAGCATTAAAGGAGAATGGAAGAAACTGGAGACAGCAAAGATTTCCATACCTCATTGTCTTCCCCTCTTGTTCATATTCTGTCCATGTTCTTGTCCATGCTGGTGAATCACTGACTCTGCTACTACTACTCCAGGTTTATAATTTCCCAGGCCCTTACTGCTAACAATTTCCAAAGCCTCACACAGGCTACTTATGCTGGACCAAGGACAGCCAGGGCTGCACTCAGCCTGTTTGAATCCACGTTCTACACAGTCATACTAAGGATAGTGCAACAGGTTTCTTACTGGCAGTTATCAAGTAATTCTGGCAATTTCAAGGGAATGTGCCTTTCTATTTTTTAAAATTGTTTAGAAATTAATTTAATCCACCCCTCAATCATATATGTGTCCATGTGCGTCCCATATTTTGATATTATGATTGCTTACCTGGGCAGGTAGCTGTAAGTTGTAGCAAAAGCTGGAAGATTTCCTGCTAGTTTTCAAATATACAAGGTTATTTAATCTTGACAGTCTACATTTCCTCAAGATTGATTTGGTTCCAGTGGATTTCAGATACTGAAAAACTGAGTGATTATGTTAGCTAACATACAGAGTTCCAGAAATTTTTAACATTCACTGTGATAGGTAAAGGATCTTGTTTATGTAACTGACTCTTCACTGTCCCGAGAACCATGAGTTTTAAAATTTTTTTTTAAGGTGATGTATATCACAGTTTGAAAAGACACAGCATACAATATACAAATCTTCTGTCCTTTTGTCTCACCTTCTTAACAGGCACTCATTACTTTGATATATACCAAGCACTCTCAAGGAGTAAAAACAAGGCCAACCTGAATGGAAGTTTTTTCTCTTAAGACTCCTTTCAGGCACTTGGGAGTAGAAGACATAGATTTAAATGTTGTGTTTAGTGAAGAGACAATATAATCAACTAGATGCTCAGCAAAACATCTAAAAATATGTATTTGGAAAGTATATGCTAAAAAGACATAAAGTACTTTCAACACTTTATGCTTAAGTGATACATCTGTGATGTTCATATCCAGAAGCTTCTGCTTGCATAGGTTGTTCTATGGTATTAGTACCAGAAATGTGTAAATATTGAAAATATCTGAACTTCTGGATTAATAGCATCTTAATTCAATTGAATTTCCTCTTCTGGAAAAATGAAGGATCTTTTCATTAATGCAGGAAACAATTACTGCAATTTACATAAGGTCAATTCATGCCTTTTAGTAGAAAGCAGCATTACTGTGCAAGCTGCTGCCACAGAGTACCATTATGCAGTGAAAACCATGTAGGAGTGCATTTGAATGGAGCACTTTATTTTTGTCTCACAGAAAACACTGAGTAATTTTCAACATACAATTTTTTTCCTATTTAAGTGATAACATCAAAATTCTACCAGGAACTGACAGCACTCAGTAAAGATTAATACAGTGGCAGGAGATTATAGCATCTACCAAATGTCATCCCTGTGCCCTAAATATAATACACATAACAGATATTACATCTCTGCCTGTAATTTATTATACTACTATTTTATGTAGTCTAGTCTTTTAAGAAGTGAGAATCAGGTGGGCTCAGAATTCAATATATCACCTGTATATCAGTGCTAAACTCTCTCCGGATAATCCAAAGCTCCATGTTGCCATAATTTAAAAGCAGAAATAAAAAAAAAAGCGTTTGCATGTTACTAGAGAATTATGAATAATGAGATACTGACAGAGAAATACCATTTCAGCCTTGAGCTGTTGTCATAATTTTTTCTAAAAGTAAACTTTAAAATCCTGTTTCTGCAGTGATTTAGACAGGCTTATTTTCATTTGTTTAAAATTTTAATTGATTCCACATAAAGCAGTTGCACTGTAGGTGAAAGAGACTGGTAAGACTCTACAAGGCTGGAACAAGATTGGGTATAATAGAAGATGAAATGGGCACTGCTGTAGTGTATGATCCTGGCAGATGGATTCCTTATGTACAAGAAAGTACCATCAACTGGAATAGGACAGATGGCCTTGCATTAGAAAGATGGAATTTCAGTTTCATTTCCTAGCAAATAGGAACAAAACCTGCAAAAGTAAAGCACTCTTTGCTGTAGGAGTAATGTCTGGATAAGAAATGAATGATCAGGCACTATGGCTTTTTTCATTTTTCTGAGAATGTAAAGCACTCTGAACATCAGCTTCTGAATGATACTTAATCCTTAATTTTTTAGTTTTTCATCTCGTTTTCCACTAGTTACTGTCCTGTTAGAAAGTATGCTAGGATGGTGCAGCTGCATTATATTATAAATAATAACTGATCATCATTTATCTGTTTTGGATTTTAAATTCTGACTGAACAAAGCAAGTTAGATGCAGTCTGTGGTATACTGCTGATCCATGGTTTTTCCTCAGTGTAGAAATGATGCAGCATATCTAGCAGCTACATGTTTCTATGGCAGCAGATCTCTTGCTGTGTCTCTCTATGTGTTTTCCTTTATAACAACAGACTGTTTTTACAGTCTAACATGGCATAGTGGCATACAACTGATACCGTCCAACTCACCTTCCTTGCTACAAATCCACTCAGTGAGTTTGACTGGTAATATGTTCCTTCCCAGGTTCTGAAGTATTTTTGTTGTGCTAGTTGCACCTCCAGTGCTAGATTAGCTACTCTTGTTATAATATTCAAAAAGTTTGATCTTGAATATCATAAAGTATCCATGTAGCTTCTGTATCACTTCACAGATTCAGATACACTCTCACCAGCTCCTTTCTCACCAGGGTTTCTGCCCTGACCCTTCTCAATGACAAGAGCTCAGGGCTTTGTAAACTAGGCACATTTTGTATCTTAAGTATGAAGGAAATTGTTTTACAGTGACCCACTCTTCATTTATTTGATGAATAACTGAAGAGGAATTAAGAAAGCACTGATTGTACTAATTAGCTGCCTACTCTGCTTGATAAAAATCACATGCAAATTTAAAAATTATGATTTTGTTCTTTCAGTGCTGCTTAATCTTCCATTTTGTAAAGCACCTTCAACTTACTCCTGACTCACTTTCTTTTCTTGGGTAAGGTGTAAGTTTTGGGGCTTTTAAACTTGTATCTGAATTCTTCCACTTGTATCATAAAAGAAGTTAGTGAATGGAGAACTCTTTCATAAATCTCATTAAAAATATAAGCGTTTTAAAAAACCTCTTTCCATGATCTGCCTTGGTTTAGCAGGTTAGACAAGTCTGCAATCTGTTAGGCATACAGAGCTCACAGCACATTTGTTTTGTTTTACCAACCAGAATGTGCTATACGAAGCTGTCCTGATCATTTAAACGGCATGCTTCTCTTCAGTTTTTCTGCTCATTCTCTGGTAGTAACCATGGCATTGGTTTGTCATCATACCCACAGTAGTTCTCAGGAAACAAAAACCTAGAGGTGGCCAAAGCCCACAACTATTCCGTGCCAGGCTGGTGCATAATCAGTGTTGGGAGATAAAGGATGGTGGAATCACTTCTGTGAAAACTCTCCTCTCTTAAAAGAACAAGGATAATTGTCTTAAATGCTATAGGAAGACAAGAAATATCAGAGGAGACTGCAACTGATACCATCCATACGTTTTCAGCTCCCCTGATGCTCTATGAAAAAAGTGAGTGGACCGCAGTAAGTATCCACACCTCTCCTTGACTAAAGCAAACAAATTTCAGGGTGACTGGCCCACAGGATCAGTTACGTAGCTCAGGCAAAGAATATCTCATCAACATGTACATGACAGAGCACACACAAAAAACTGCATGCTGAGTACTTTGATAAACCTAGCCTGCAGAAATTGGAAAAACCATTATAGCTAGTTTTAGAGAAAATTCAAATATGGGTATTGTTTACAAAGCACAGTCATATAGTTTACAGGTAAAAATAAGCAAAGCTATTGGTCCCAGTTGTGTGATGTTATTCAGTTAGCAGAGCTAGTCTTCTGGCCCCGGCACAGGGTAGGAACAGACATCGTAATCCACAAACTCAGTTTGAAGTAGGAGCAGAAACAGGATCACATTGCACTCAGATATGCTCCAGTCTCCTCTGAATGATTTGGTGAGAGAACAGAGCTTTTCCTTATGCATCATTTAGTAGCTGCAGAGACTTGACATATCCACAAATCCCCGTGACTCCCATTTCTTTCTGAGCAGCACTGGAAAAGTAATAGAGTAGGAAAACACTGAATGACACCTGAACTTTGAAGGTAGGGAGAGGTTTGGAGGGGGGATAATTTTTGTTTCTTTTTTTTCCTCAAACATGAGAAGTGCTTTCTAGGATTGAGCAGACTTGCTTTAGTTCTGGATAAGTTCTTAGCTTTTTTTTTTTTTTTTAAAAAGCAGGACTGTGCTGATAAAGCCATTGAATGTGAAGATTGGTATTATCCTTTATGGCAAAATCTTGGGTTTCGTATATGGGAGGTATAATTAAATAATATTTGGAATGCCTGAAGAGATTACTGCAGGCAAAGCAGAAAAATTTTAGAGAGAGTATTTGCAGTTTTGCCACATTTTGTTCCTTGATTTAAATTGTAGGTTTAGCATTCTCCTTCTAAACCCTGGCTTGAACATGTTAACTTTGTGCTCTGTGTGTGTATATGCACATGTATGCAGCTGGAGTTCCCTCACTTTCATTTTCAATGTGGAGTATGGAGACACTTGGAAGTTTTATCCCATGTTTGATATATTCTGTTCTGTGAGGTTTGTGAAAAGATTTTATTTGTGACTTTATGAACAAGGGTTCTAATGCCTTTAAAATGTTCCTGCCAAATTAGGTGTGCACTGATCCATCACACAAAAGGTCTTCATAAATCTATACCAAACTGATTCTGGTACAGTATTGTCTTATGTGACTTCTTATATCAAGGCCTCTGAAGATCTTACAAAATCCAGCACAAAATAGATTTAAGTTTCAGTTTAATCAATCATACCTTTGAAAACCCCTTTGCATGATCACATTTAGTCATCAGTCTGGATCACAGTGAGCTCTCTAAATTTAGTGACAGTGTTGCTGTAGCCAAAATGGTCTAAGACAATATGACAAGGTTTGTCAGTAGAGGTACTTTCTCATCTTAGATGAAGTTTTATAATTTAATCTCTACATAAAAGATAGCCTTCAGAGGGGAACTTTGTTTTTAGTCTAAATTCAGATGCTTAAGATGTGCCTTTTAAAATGTTTGAACTAACTGTCTAGGTCCCTTTGTGATCCATGGAAGGGGCCATTCCCAGAGGAGAAGTAATCAGATTTGCATTAGACGTCAGCTTTCAGCAGAATCCTAGCCTAGTCTGTTTTACTCTCTTGCATCCTTCACAGAGTGTCTCTGAGCCATACCCGGGACATCACTGTCTGTAGCTTTCCCAGGCTCCCAACACACGTCCCAGAGGGTGGGACACCATAACCTTGGGCCACACCCCTTAGGCTTCACACAGCCTCTCTCAAGGCAGAAAATGCACTGCTACAGGAGCTTCTGCTGCTGGCCAAAGGAGAGGCCTCTCCTGAAACCAGCTTCTCATGTGTGGGGTCAGGACAGTCTTCAGCCCCAGCCACAAGAAGAAAGTACCTTCTGTCACCACAGAGGGAACAGGATCACAACTGTACAGACACTTCCCTTTCTTTCAGACAACGTACTGGTTTTTGATTCTATTTTGCCTGAGGGTTCCCATCTTAAATGGTCATGAAAGTCAAGGGACAGGGATTGCCGAGTGGCCCAGATTTGCAGCACAGAGCTTGAGGCAATGTCAGCCCACCCTGCGTGCCTTGGCTGGGAGCATGGCACGTGTGTGTCATTGTAGCGCTCAGCACTGCGCTGCCTGGCTGGAGCCAGCAGCGACAGCAGCTACCCAGTGCCACCCAGCCACGGCAGGTTACCTGCTCCAAGGCCACACATGTACAAAGGGGCAGCCTGCACAAAGGCCTAGGCACACTTGGGAAAGCTTCTCAGAGTCAGTTTGCTGTGCTGCCATGCACTGCAGGGGCTCTGCTACTCCCTGCACTCCTTATTATGCCATTGGCAATGTCAGTGCATGCCCTAGCTACAGCTGTGTCTTCCATCCCAGGCACCTGGGCCCTGCTGTTGCCATTTCAGGGTGTCTCAGACAGGCCTGGAGACAGTCTTTGCTGTTTGCTTACCACATTGTCTTGTGTGGCTTCTAGCTAGGACTGCTTCTGACACTGTGCTGTTACACGTTTTTCACTGTTGCCAGCAAAGGGTGTATGAGACCTGCTGACTCTTGCATCCTAACTTCTTCCCCTGGGGAGAGCCTGTTCTCTCAGGTTTGCCTCTGACATCTGCCCTGTTCTCATTCACAAATCCAAGGCTGCCCTCACCATGTCTGGCAGCTCTACCCAATACTAGCAAGGTGGTTCAGGGGCATTAGGGGCGTAGCAATGCAGCTGGTGCTACAGAATGACTGAACAGGCACATCCTCACAAGGCTTGAAGTTCCCAATTCACTTGGGGTTTTTTGTAAAATGTTTTTTGGTTAGAGACAAGTTTGGACACTGTTCCTTATAAATTCTTGCCACTGTGCAAGGTCTCGAGGTTTCTCACTGATGACCACTTTTACACATCATGAGATACCTAATATTGAAAAATAATTTGGGGGGAATGAGACTTGGCTTCACCACAGAGATAATCAAACATCAATGATGAATTTTATCTTTATTTCATGATGTTAGCACAATAAACTCACACAGTAGCATTGATCTGTACTTATTTAACAAAATACATTTATAGCAATTTACAAATTATTTTCCATTTGAAAACATGGCATAACATTTTATTAAACACAATACTTTATATAGAGAATTCTCATTTAAAAACATATTTTATTTTTAAGTATTTTCTTTTCTCAGTAAAGCACAGCCTAACAAAGAAATTCGTGCCTGTTAGCAAGTAAGAAAATCAGAACACTAAGAAGATGTCACCTGTCAATTTATTTGATTAATTTTAAATTAAGGTACCAGTGGAATGTAAACAAAGAGTAATTTTACAAAAGGCTCCTTATCAAATATACATGCAGAGGTCTGAGTTCCAATGTATATATTATTACATTTCTGCTCTCTAACGTAATATAATTTGATAAGCCATTATTAAAAACAGTAGCCTTTGGCACTTTGAGTAAAAAAGAATATATCAATATTTATGTATAGAACATAATTTCAATGATTACACAAGAGCTTTAAAATCTTTTCTTAAGAAATAGGAAACTTTAGGAAAAATATCGCACTGCACTTGAAATAGTGCAGCAAGTTTCAGAGTAATAAAAGCAACATATATGCCAATATATATCTGACTAAAACCAAGGAATAAAGAACAAACACTCCCACCAGGAATCCTGCTGTTTCCAAAACAGCTAAATTGCCAGAGGGAACATTTTCTAATCTTTGCTTTATTGCCATTATTCTCCAGTTCAATTTTCCATTATTTCCAGGTTCATCTACTGATGTTCTTTTCCCCTGCACTTACAAACTAACAAATGATTGCATTTTATTTCCCTGCATTGATAGGCCAACAGTGTTTGCGTCTTACCCATTCCTTTAAAGCTAATCCTACCTGCTTTATCCTGTACCTAGACTAAACTAAATCCAAAGGGTTTTGTTCGTGACAGTCCAAGTGTTTGTAATTCCTAGGAATCTTGTACAAAATATCATATTAAATACCAAGGACTAAAGATACACCCTTTTGAAAAGAAAAAAAACCAAAACCTGACTTGTAAATACTAGCATCTGAGAACTTATTTCTAAAAAAATTACTTTTTTTTCTTTTTCTCCTGGTATCTATGATTATTTTTCCCAGCTGATGTGCCTTAAAGTGTGTCTTCAACATACCATGCCATTAACATACACAATATGCTGCAACCCTACTGGGTAGCTTCTTACATGTAACCTGCAGAATACTTTCTCCCAATCATTCTAAGTATGATGGGGTCATCTTGTATCAATAGCAGAAAGAGTGTGGTCATTTCCTTAAGGACTGACACTCTTTCACAGCACTGGGTGATGGGCAGGTGAGGGAAGCATTGCTTGGCACAGTTGGCTTGACAGCAAGCGTTCAGCTAAGCCTGGAGCACCTGTAAAACTGGGAAGTATGTATAAAGCTTTCCATTGACTCGCAAACACCATCCTCATACTTGTGAAATTACTTCGGTTTAGGGTTGGGTTTGGGATTTTGTTTTGGTTTTGAGGTCTTTTTTTGGGTTTTTTTTTTGTTTGGTTGTGGTTTTTTGTTTTTGGTCTATGTTTGTGTTGTGCTGTTTATCTTCTTGAATAGGATGATTTGTCTTTCTACCTCCTACTTGGCTGGGGTAGGGTGGGCTTTTCCTTTGAGTTGTGTGGGGTAGGGTCCTGTAGATAGGTTCTGACTATAGAGAATGTATCTGGTTCTCTGATACCCTAAATCAGAAAAGGACTTAGACCAAAACACTTCTCTTAAGAAGCCAGAGAACAGACCTGATCTGGTACTACTCATCAGTGAGGGCACTGCCAAGCCATTCCCTTCCCCTCCTACCAAGGGAGCTGGCAGGTGTCTGAGGGTAGTTCTCTTTCAGGTAGAAATAGGAGAGAATGAAGAGCTGCAATGGGTGAGCACTGCCCCTGGCTTTCTTCAAAGTCAGAGCCAAATGAATGAGGCATTCCTTCTAGCATGCCCATTCTAGGACATGCCATGTTTATTCCTTTCAGAGATTACCCTTTCAATAATTTTTGGCAACAGAGATTTTTAGCAGGCAAGTTTTTTCATTATATTCAAAGCTCAGTTTAAATAATTCATGTTCTCTCAGGTGCAGAGACCTTTCATATTCTTAAGTGGCAGTGGTGAGAAAAAAAGATCATGCTTAAGACAGCTCTGGAGGGTGTCTCAAAGGGGGTGGACTGTAGTAGTGGCACAATGCAACACTTGTTCAGTGATTCTGCAATACCAAGGCATTCCATTCTTTAAAGTGAAGCACAAATCCCCTGTGTGATGGTGATTGGGGTGAAACCTGTGATTGTTCTTGTGGCATACTAAGCAAGTGAGGTGAACAACTGCTTCTAAGTGTGAGCTATGATATTAATTCTTGTCTCCTTGGAAGCTGGTCAGGAAAGTTGCCATCTATTTTTATTTACTCATGGCTCACCTTTCACATTTGCACATCTTGCAGTTGTTGGTATCCTGCATTATTTGTTTAAAAACGAATAGAAAAATGGAAGGGTCACTGAAGGACAGAATAAGAAGTTTAAAAATGTAAAATCTGAATTACTTGTAGTGCTTGGTAAGACCCCCTAAAAAACGTAATTTAAAACAATTCTACAAGTTAGCCCACTAAGAAGCAGCCTCTTCATTAGTAGCACCTGTTCTTAAACAAAAGTTGAGCGGTAGCAGCAAAACTATTCAAAATAGATAGTCATTCCATTCTAATGGAATGTCACCCACACATTTTTTGTTGCAGTAGACATCTTAAAGAACTACACAAAACCTTTGCAATCTTTGAATGTGACAGATCCACTATAACAAAGCTGTAAATATTTCCTACGCTAAATGAATGCAGCCAGCATCATCATAGTATTAGCAATATTACTTGTAAAGTAACTGCACATCAATATGTCATGTTTGCAGAGTCTGATAAGTATGCAATTTTTCAAAACATGTGAAGTTATCATCAGCACCATCCTGTATTAAAGATTTGGTGCAAATTCTGCAAAGGTGAATATATTCCACTGATACAGCCTTTTCTGTGAAAAAGTCAGTCAATTTTGCACACAAATATAAAATAAAAAGTTGGCACATTCAGGAAATAGAGTGTCTGTGTTCAAGACCATTGTTTTAATTGACATCATCACCCTCAGATAAATGTTTTGAATCTGAAGAAAGAAGTTGCATGAAAATGTTTCACATTAGTTCTGGCATTGTGCTTTTCCCCCCACCACATGCTTTTCACAGGCTCATGCACATTGCACATCAGCAATGCTGGGCTGCTGGTCAATAATTTGGCACATAAAGGTAAATATCAGCTCAAAACAAAGGGAGCAGAACCTGTGTCAAGATGTGTTTCCTTTGTGGTGGTATGGACCAGCTGCTATGTCTCCTCTCATTCCTTGTATGCTCGTGTGGGGGATGTGCCTTTATAGAAGATGTTTCTGGTGTTCTCTGGACTGCTCCCTCTCTCAGGGATTAAAATGATGTTACCTTTTCTTCGAAGTGTTGAGTCCCGGCTAGAAGAAATGGACAGAGTCTCTGAGCCAATCTCACTTCCCTCCACTGGTGTGACTCTTATCGTAGTGATTCCATGATGGTGATGCTCAGTGTTATCTATGTTGCTTCTTTTCCTGTCACCTGACCCATAACTGTCTTTTAAGGAGTCACAGCTCTCAGAGTCTCTGTTAAGATCATTTAGCTCATATGTCTGACGAAGAGTGACTTTTTCAGGACCTTTCCATTTCCATGATCCACTTCCTTCACCTTCTGATGGCATCTGAATTACAGGTCTGTTATTTTCTGGATGGGCCTCAACTCTAACAATGCTACTTGGCTCATGGTCTGTCAAGGTTTTATATCTGATGGCTCCTGTACAGGTCACTGTGCTTCCCTCTGAACTCTTTGGACTGCCCTGAAGCACTCCTTGCTGCTTAGACATGGCTATTACTTGCATGATTCTTGGCTGGCTATTGCTCCTGCATGCAACACTCTTCTCAGCAGCTTTCAGCCATTTAGCTCTAGCTGAACTACTTTTGGGTGATGTGTTCACGTTCTCCTGAGTCTCTTCAGGAATGTGTACTAGCTGGGATGAGCCAGGACGAGACTGAATAGAGACCCTCGGCCCGCCAGTAAGACCTGAGTTGTTACAACCTGGTACACTGCCAGGTTGGATTTTCAGGTACTGGCTAGTTGGGCCATGATGATCACCATTTACACCCACTCTGGAGGGTTCTGAGCTTGACCTCATTTCGATAGCCCTTGGTGGTGACTGGCCAGATTCAGTCTCTATTACTTGCAAGGACAACTTTCGACTTTCATTCTTGTTCTTCCACTGGGACAGCAGCTGTTTGGAACGGGCAGAATCCATTGATGCGTGTATTGTTGCATTTCGTCTTGCTGGATCTTCCAAGGATGGTGTGTTGACTCTTGGCAAGGTGTTGCTGAAAGTAACCATGTTTTCCTTTCCCATTGGGCTTCGTGGTGTTATTATTTCTACATCAGCATTTGCTCTCTTGAGATTGGTCAGAGACCCTGAATCTCTGTGGTTTCTATTCAGGATACCTTCTGTACGGTGAGAGACAATGCCATCGCTGCTGCCACCATTTTTTCCTGGGAGGATTCTGTTGGCATCTTGACTAAGGTCTGTCAAAGACCTTAGAGGTTCTCTGTGAAAATTTGGGTGAAACACATTCTCGTCACTTGGTAAGAAGTTCCCCACAGCATACAGGCCCTGATATTTGGACAGAAGCATCAACAATTGGTTAAGAAAGTTAAAAAAGGACCCATTTTAAGCTACTTTAATTATATTATTTTGCTTTTAAATAGAATTCAGTGACCTAATTACTCCAGGTAAACTGACAGGTATGCTTACTTTCCTTTTCTCACTAGTATAGCCTTAGTCCAAATTCTGTCCTCAATCTGGTACCTCTAAGTATGTATGAAGTAATCTCACTAGGATAACTAGGGCATAGTATTCATGGCAATAAATAGCTGAGGTAAGGATTTAGCCTCCATAGGCTTTCTTCTTTTTATCAAGCAACAGATACAGCTACAGAAATAATGTTTTGTTAGAAAAATAGGCAAATAGATGTTTTCAGTCTCTTAGGCAGAGCTATTTTACAACTATACTACCGTCTGTTCTGATTTACTGAATCTTGTTACTGCTTGAGTTGTACTCTGCTGTTAGTAGATTCTGCCCTTTCTACTGCAAAATAATCATATCATACAATATCTACATCATAGAACAACTTATCAACTTTAAATCAATTGCTTTCCAAGCTGTGCAGAACTGTAATAAGATTTAGTTATACAACATTTTCCTAATCAGTAGACTCGCTATAAAATGCTGTCATTTTAAAAGGACTCCACTGAGAGTATTACATGAAAGGGTCAAATATCTGACTCAATCACTTGAGTTACTTGTTCTTTATACTCCTTTCAAAATTATTTGTAGTTTCACATTATTTCCCTTCCCCCTCCTCCTATTGGTATGTAGTTTTCAGGGCAGATTTGCTGAGTACTGGGTATCCAGGACAATATACTCTCTGCTGTATGATGTCACGCAGCAGTATGTGAAGACCTACCAAAGCATACCTGTTTGTGCATTTCAAACATAGGGACAACAGCTCCATTTAGGTAAATCTACAACAGCAGAATCATTTGAAATAATATTCTCAACAGAGTGCCTTTCTGTTCACAGTGCCATCACAGAAGTTGACTTTAGCAGCTCATGGGATTTCTGTTATTACCCTAACTGCTGTTTCTTCTGCCACTGTGAAGCCCATTTTTCCCTGGTCACCTTTGCAGACCATCTGCAGGTACCTCAGGTTATGTTATCACAGAAAAAAGGGGGTCAGGAAATGAACTTAATTTAGTATTACACTAAAATTCATCATTGACTTCTTGGGGGTAAAACATCCCACTAGCTGTTAAGACTCTTCTGTCCACCTGCCCACACTCAGGCAGTGGTGTCAGCAGAAGCTCTGATTGCTCCCAGGCACCTGTGTTGTTCTCTGAGCAGCCAGGGTAGCGGAATTCCTGCTGGAGGCATACTGAGAGCAGCAAGCAAAATCAAGTGCTTGATGAGCTTCCTACTGACAAACATGCCTGACTTACATGCTTCCTTACAGGACCCTTCCAAGGTGCTCCATCTCTTTCAACCCAGTACAAAGGAAAAGCATAGGGATAACCTGATCTGACCATCCTCTTTCCCTGCATGGTTTGCCTAAGAACTCCAACACATCACAAGTGTATAATGTTGCCTTTAATTTCTTGCAGATTCAGCAATTCACTCAGCTGAGTTGCTCATAATTCAATCATTTTTTGAGATCGTAAAGCTAACACTGTCAGTATTGACTCAGGTCAGCAACAAATACCAGTTATTCAAGTATTTTTCTTGTGTTATGCTTTTAAGTGTGGATTAGAAAACATAAGGATTTTTAAGTATTTAATAAAGCACATAAAGTTAGAGCTGTTTCTGTATACAGTGCCAGATGATTATATTCCACTTTGTGCACTGTTATGGCACTTTATATTGAAATACTTGTTTGCTTTTTCCTTTTTGCTTTTAAAGTGATTATCCCCAACTCATTTTCAATACATATTGACTACACTTGTCATTATGGCATGTGACCATAATGAAAAGTTTTCATGAAAATTACCAATACTCTTATTTTAGCCTTATTAGTTTTATTTGCTAAAACTTAACTATTATATTTACCAAATAGAGAGCAATTCCGCCTCCTATGAGAAAGCCACAGTAAACATCAACTGGATGATTCTTATACTGGGTGATACGAGTCAGACCGCATATAATTCCACAGATGATAAAGGCAAAGACCAAGAGTGGTTTAAGAAGTTTTGAGGAGTCTGTTAACGTAGAATTGAAGTACATCTTGAAAAAGAAAGAAATGAAGAAGCAGTTGAAGAAACTTAATTGTACCTGAGAGGATTTAATTTCTCACATACGTTTCTTTGACTAGATCACTAGTACACAGTAATATTACAAGTAATCAATTTAATTTTACTTTACAGCCCTGTTAAAATTTGCTCCCTCACTGTAGAAAGATCTAAAATCACAAGGAATGGATTTCCAAAAACAGAGGCAGTATTGCTTGTTGACATCAATTAGGATAAGGATTTTATGCCTCAATACTGTTCCCAATCAGTATCTAAATGTTCTACAAATGTGACTAAGGAGCCACTGCTTGTGAAATACAGAAGCCAGATGTCATGCCAGATGAACACAATAACCTGTTCCAATGAAAGCTACCACCAGATGCTTTAGAGAGCCATTTCTCAACGGAGGGCCATAATGCCAGGGAGGTCACAAAAATTAAGTGGAGGTGGTTCATCAGTATTATTCCAAATTCTGGCCTTTCTCCAGGCACAACAAATACTGGCAAGCTCCCAGTACATGCACAATACTATTATCTAATGTCATTAACTGGTCGTTACTGTTGTTTTCCTCTGATTTTCACAGCATGAGTGGTGGAATTACTTTTCAAACTTCTAGTAAGTTGTCACTTGTACAAACATTGTAGGCCATACTGAAGAAATGCTACAGCTCAGAAGTGCAAAATCAGCTGTGATTGCTGCGGCATGTCCCACAATTTTCTGCTAGCGACTGATGGGTTTTATTCACTTGCTTTGCAGTAACACCTTGAAGGCCTCTGGGAGTGATTGTGCCACTTCATCCATGCTGCAGATCTATGGAGGTGAAATCAAACTACATCACATGAATGTAGGCCCTTAACGCTTCAAGTTTAAAAGCAGCGAATCAAGTGAAGACAGCAATAAAGAAAAGGCAGCATGCATAAAGGTTAATTTGACTGGTAAGTTAAAATATCACTCTGTAAGACAGATAAACACTGCATTTTATATGAGGGTAATATGAGGCATCAAATATACTTTAACATAACACTTTTTGTTGCTTCTTAACAAAGGATATGAAGCAGTTGTATCTTTTCCTTATTCTTTAACAGCTACAATAAAACCAGCTTCATTAGTAGTTTTATTTTGCTTTCAGACTGGTAGGATAAAAACATCCATCCATCCAAGATATCCAGGCAACACATAATTTTACAATATACAGCAAATTACTTCCTAAATTTTATCTTGTATAGATGAAACTGAACAGAGTTGGTTACTCACCGAAATGTACACTGCTGCAAAGGCTGCCAGGGTGGCATGTTGAGAAGGGAATGACTTTCTGCCAAGGAAGGACACTCAAATTATACTTCTCAGTTCAAATGCTCAGTGCTAGTGCTCATTGAAAAAAACACTGGGTGGCACAGTCATTTCTATCTTACACTTCCTAAACAATATGTGATCTATCAGTAACATTTGTCATCAGGTGACATTTTTCTCAGAGAGGCAAACTACATCTTTATTTGCTATGTCTGTGGGGTTTTTTTTTTTTAAAAATTTCAGTACTTTTACCTCATGACAGAAGCTAATGAAGCACAACAACATGGGGAGGGTATTTTAAGAATTACTGAGCCCCTTCTTGATGCCCAGAGCAAGAGAATAAATGAAAGTATGTCCAAACTCTCTGAGACAGTATGCGATATCAAGTCTGCTCTTGAAATTGCTGAGGGCCTTCTGCTCTCATTGAAAACATGGAGACTTGAATGATGTGGACTGGGTCTTGAGTTACAAACTTCAGATATGAAAATTAAAAGTGACAGCTTAGCTTGTACTTCTCTGGCAAGAAGAGGAGGTTTTGTGCATGCAGAAGCTACACAGAACCATCACATGAGGGTCTCTAACATTTTAATATTATTATTCTTTTAGACCCATTTCAATTCTCTAAAAACAACTAAAGAAAAGTGATGTGAATGTGAAAGAGGTTTTTTCATAGTAGAGAGAAAAAAAGCTGGGTTTCGATTCAGTAACACCTGTTCTACAGTGGACATCTAGATCACAGAAGTCCTAAAAAAATTCTATGACCTCTGAGCCCTAGAAATGAGTCAGAAACAGTGAGGATTTGTCTCTTTACAATGAAATATATATGTAATGTACCATGCTGGATGTTTTGTTGAAGGAAGAGTATGTCTATCTTGCAGTCACAACAGCAACTTTCACCTGAGAAAGCTCAGCTTGGGATAAATGCTTAAACAATCATTCGGCTTCACAGATGGGTCTTGCCACCCTAACTGGGCTCCACGTACAGCCATTTTCCTAGCAACACCTGAGCGAGCTAGTTTAAAACAGCAGAGACAGAAACACAGTCCTTTAACTTCAGACAGACATTTGTTCTGCAAAGCAGTGGAGTCTGCTTTCTAAATTTCTTTCCTCTGCATATTGCCTTGTCTGTTCTACATAACTAATTGACAGTTAAAAATGTACATGTAGTTTAGTGTGAATGCCACACTGCTGACCTGAATTTGAGCCTATGGCTCAAGCAGGCCATAGGCTCATGACTCTGGCCAAGATTAAATCTGCATGGTTCCTTTTGCATTTCTAAAGACAGACCTAAATTCTTCTTCGACTTCCTTTATCTTTAACCTCCCTGAACAAATCTTTCACAAATAGTATCCCTGTGGAACAAGTTCAGGGCTGAGGACAGGGAAATAAAGACATGAAAAAAAAAAAGTAAATGTTTATAATAGCTAATCAGCTCCTTTACCCTGTGCAGGTTTTAATGAAGCATAAATCTACTTAGAGTCTCTGTGGAGCTAATGTGTATATTTGATTCTATGAACTTTTCTACCACTTGGAACTTAACCTTAATTTGATGGCATTTTTATAGTATATAAGGTGTGTCACAATGGTACAGTCAATTTTCTCTTTATTCTCTTTTCTATTCACATGCTTTCAGGGCAAACACAGACTAAATGCACTCTCTGTACTCTCTAATGGTGTCACTGCTTTTGTTCCTCTATTTTTTCTTTTAATCTAAAATGAAAATAACTGCAGCTAAAAATATGTCGCCTTTTTGTATGGCTCTGTATTGAAAAGGTGAACAAAGGTCTCAAAGAAAACACGTCCTGAACTCCGATGACAGTGTCTGACTCTAAATGCTCATGCATGAGGATGTGTAGAGGGGGAACAACGAGAGAGTCCTACTGAGAGAGAGAGTCATACTGAGTCAGAACATCAGAGATGACAAAGGATAGAGACCTCACTGGAGAGCTGAACAGAAGTGACTGAAAAGGCTCTTTGAAGATAACAGAGGAAAAGATGGACAATAGGAACCACTGGATATTTGGGGATGTTGCAGAAAAATGATTTCATGTAATCCGTTGGATAATTATGTGCTCCTCTCTATACTTTCCATACAGGAGTCTAGAGGCAAATTTCTGGAGCCAAAGTTTCTGGGAAGTACAAATGAAAAATGAAGGCGATTAGCAAACTCAGAACAAGTCCCTTCCAAACTGAAATTACTGAAGTCAAATTAACCTCCTGTACTGTAGAAGTTATACCATAATTTCTATGTAGGTGACTGAAAGAAGTAGCAAGTACTACTGAAGAACCAGTAGCAAGTGCTGCTTGCTGTGGTAAAATTGAGACTGGCATAGGGAAATAACAACATAATAAAGGAAAAATGCAGTAAAATTGAATTAAGGAGAAATTGAGGGTGGTGCCAGAATATTACAGCTTGCCAAATATATCCTCTATGATGGAAATAACTTTGAGATATCAATATATGGTCATTTTCCTAGGGAAACAGAAACACCCAAAACCTGATTGCTTAGTCTTAATATGTTACAAGTAATGTCACTGATTTTTTGGAAGTGATGGTATTTAAACTTAGGAGTGACTGGTCATTTTGGAATGGCTACAGGCAGTCAATTCAAAGCAGCAGACATCATATTTGAGATAATGAAATGAATGAGATGTGACTGTGGAAATTTTTCTGCCTGCTCCTGTGTAATCATGTCCCAATTTTCCTGGGACACCATGCAGTTGCAAGACACTGCTTGCAAGCATCAGGCTTTGCTGGCAATATCCCAGTAACAGCAAATGGTTGTGGGAAAAGAGATGAAGAACCAGTTAGAAATACCATGCAAGAAAAGACATGTTTGGGAACACACAGCTTTGCACTGTTGTGGTATTTTCTCTAAAAAATAGGTATTTTCAATGCTGTTAACATAAAAAACTTAATTAAAGAAACAGAAAAGAAACCTGTCCAACAAATCCCAAACACCTGAACAGTAATGTACAGAGGTCTCAGACCAAGTGCTTGGGAGACTTCTTCCCTGTCTGTTATGGGGAACTTACCCACACACCACTTTGAAAAAGCAGTAGCAGCTATACAGTGACAATTGTATAGGAAATTGCCTCCTTTGAGGCGGGAGAACAGCTGCTAACAACTGTGCTTTGGAACCTGACAAAGTCTTCCAAAGCCCACTGTTAGACTAATATCTTTATGGAGAAAATGGAATGTCACTAAAAAGACATTTATGCATTCACCTTTCTTATAAAAGACCAACAAACTCATTCAGACTTTAACTAGGAAAAAATCTCGAAACTGGGACAGAAGATAAAATATAAAGTGAATACTTAAAAATGTACACAATGAAGAATAGAACCAACCTTCCAGCATTGATAATATTGAGATCAGTTCCTGAGCAAATATCTTCCACAACATATGAATTCTCTGAGCAAGATACATTTAAGGATGTATAGTTAGGCTTGCAAACAGTCAGGAAATACGGTGCCTGATATCCTGTTGATAGCTGTATAATATCAGTAACGAGAGCAGTTGCACAAAGACCAAACACGTGAACACCTAGGAAAGAAATCAACAGAGCTTGTTAACTTTAGTATATGCATTAATTAGGTTGGTATATGCATTAATTAGGTTGATTGATTGTGCAAACTACATTCAACAGAACTCTGGTGGCTTTTGTTATTGGACCTGAGAGAATTTAAATGCAGAATATGAGGTATTTTTTTGTGAAAGCTTATTGCAAAGTTGAATTTTTAAATATAAAAAAATAAGATAGTTTATGCTTGCTTTCTTCCTGTTGATACTTAAAGTTTTGTTTTAATGGTTTGATGTCCTCCCACATCTTTTCCTAAAAGGCAGCTACATTGGAGCTTCTTCAGTTTGGAAAGAAGTTTTCTGAATTGACTAAAGAGTAGCCAACTATTTCAGGAGAGCATGTGTATTTATCCAGTCCTTGGACTTTCCCACTGGAAGACAGGCTTTTAGTAGTATGGACATTAGGTCATTGCTCTGAAGACCTGTTCTCTTTTTGCCACCACAGAATCACCAGCTGGTGATAACTTTGGCTACCTTCACACCTCTGATGTTTCTTGAGTATTATGTCCTTGTCACTAACCCAAATATTTAATTCTATTTCATGAGGGATCAATGCTTCAGACTGATTAATAATGCCAAATTCACAAGGCATTGAACTAATGCATTGCTTTACTGAACATTTTCAACTGCTCTTCTCCTAAAGATTTACCTCTCAGAATAATTCCCTGCTTTTATTCATAGAGATAAATTTATTTTTCATCCTAAAATTGAAAGAATGTTAAAGACATTAAAATATGAAAAAAACTTCAAATTCAGAGTGTGAATTTGGGATGAAATTCATGTGTCTTTGAACTTGTTTTTTTGGTGATGGAACACCAAACAGAAGAAGTAGACATGGGGTATGTCTACGGTCCTCCTTGCTCTTGTTGTAATCTACAAACCCTCTGCTTTCTTCCTCACTACTGCTCTTAAGATGCTTTATTGGTCACAGATTGCCTAACCTCGCTGGTCACTACCTCTCTTGTTTGCCAGACTACCAAAACCCAGGGAATAGTTGTCCTACCAGCTTTTCAGCCTGCTGTCCTGCTGGTTGTCTTTGCCTAGGCTGCCTTATCTAATGAAAGGTTTCTGAAACAGAGGAAGCCTTTCCTTTAGCCATTCATTGGGAGAGGAAATTAACTGTAACAAGGGGATCAAAGTCCAGTTGCCTTTCCAAGTGCAGTTTTTTATAAATGACAATTAAAACAAAGTAAAATGAAAAAATTCAACATTTTCCTCTATCATTTAAGTTGCCAGATTCTAGCCCTTTTTGAGAGGCAGATAAACACATTCCAGAAAAAGAATGTCAAACCTACTGAGAGTTTCTGACAAGTTTTCACTGTCATGCTGAATACTGTGACAGGTGGGTTGAATCCTTATGATGCACTGAAGACAGGCAAGGGAAGCTATACACTGAAATCATTAAAAGGCAGCCAGCTCAAGGTGGGCAGAGAAGGAAAACCGAATTACTCTTTTAGAGATACTGACAATAGAACAGGAGAGGAAAGGGAAAACGGAGAGTGTAAATGCTGCATTACTGAGTATGGGGCTGCTCTGTTGCAGTCTGAGTTTCTTCTCACATTTTCTAGCAGAAAATCTGTGCTATGCTCTGCACTGTTCTGAAAGGCTGTTTCAGGGAAGCAAACCTGCATGGTGAAAACTGAACGTATCTGGAAAGTTCTTTTTTGTGAGTAACAGTTGAAACCCACCAACAAATCTGACAGCTCTTCTAAGAAAAGAATTGAAGTTGCATCCTCCTGCATTAATATTGGCCTCTGTTCCAATTCCATTTCTTCTTTTGGACAGACAGCAGTAGAGAATTCCTTCTCCTATCATTATCTGCAATGACAAAGGAGCCATTAAATTGAATGTAGCACTTATTCAGAAGATCCTGATTGAATTTAAAGGACTGTAATATAACTGTAACACAACCAATGTCATCCACTGACATGCACTCAACTTTAAAAGATTTGTATCAATATGCAAACATAAAGTAATGCAACTTAGCCTGAATGAGGGCAGGCGAGAAGGTGGCCCTGAAATTAAATGCAAATGGCATACATTATACAGTGCTCAGTGGTATCCAGGCCTTGATCTACAGCTGAAACTTGATGCTTCTACAATAAAAAGGCAGTAATTATAAAATATCGCCTCTAAAATAATCCAGAGCCACTGCAATGTCTTAGTGCTCCTGAAGTGGTTTTAGCATTCAGTCTTGGCCACAAGCCTAGCAATCCCAAGCAGCTTCTAATTATGTGACAGCCTGCTCTTCTGTATTTGTTTAATTTGGCTTGGGTTTTAACCAGATCCACAGCAGTGGAAAAAGTTCAGTCTTTATGGTCCCTCGCAACACACCAAGCAAAAGAGATTATGACCAAAGCCCTAGACAAGAGTTTATAAAAGGAAGAATATAAGTAAAAAATGGTGTCACTAGCTGGAAGATCCAGACACATTTATACATTTGCATTCTCAGATTTTATTGTTTTCCTTGTTCAATAGTACAACTATTTGGAATTCTGTACGGGGTTTGTACAGAGTTCAGAGTAAGGATTCGATTGAAATATTGCAATTAATGAGGCAGTTCTCACCAGCAAAAGAAGATTCACTTTGTCTATCCACAGCTACACTGGAAACCAATCCATGCAATGCACAAAGCTTATAATGCAATGAGATGCCAAAGCATCTGAATTATGGTGAATCTGCTGTAACTACCAGTGATATTTGTCTATACTAACACCTCCACCCTAGGAAAAGGGAGGTAAAATGGAAAAGCTTAGTCTAACTCTTTAATAGCTGAAGTTTTAATAAATTGAAATTTCTTGGCCAAGAAGATCGAAGTAGTGAAGGTTCTCTTAAGACATGGAAAAGCCAGTGGTAGGGGTTATTTAAGGAATTCTAATTAGCTGAGAACTGTAGCCACTATTATCGGTCTACAGTTGATCAATTTACTGCTGAAGCTTCCCAGAGAACCAGTAGTATTCCAAACTTAAAACTCAGAAAAACTGTAACAGTTTTTAGCCAAGTTCTAGGAATGTCTGGTACAGGGAAAACACCAGACAGATGGATTAGCTTGTGTGATAGAGTAAAAAACAACAAGGCCTATGTCAAGGAAAATTCAGAGGCTGGCATTTCCACAGAAAAAAACTTCTGGAGTAGAATGGGCAGTAGGACTTGAAAATGCCAGCAGTGAATTTCTCTCCCTGAGAATTGAATTCCCAACTCAATGTGATCTAATGTCTTAGTGATCTCTTTGGGGAAGGCTATTGTTACCTCTAAGCAGGTTTTTAGTCAGTGGCTGGTAAGAGTTTGAACCTTCATGGATGTGATTAAATAACTGGTCTTAATATTTCTGAATGAGTAACTAGAGACAAAATCTATCAGAGGATCAGATTCAGAGTGCTTTAAAGCAAATGGAAGTCATGCAGCAATTCAGGTGTATCTATGTTCCAGACATAAAATATCTATCTTGATAATTTCTTCAGGTCCAGGTGTTCCACATTGAAGTCTCCTGTAGTTTTTCAATACATAGCCAAAATTTCATCTATGCCACAAGCTGTAAGACATATGTCAATAAAACAGGTAGTTATTTTCTGTCACCCTTCAGGGCTACAGAACAGACCTGTTTAAATGCATTTGCTACTCACTAATAATGGGAAAAAATGCCCAAAGAGAAAAACCAAAACACAAAGCCCCAAAGCCAAATAGATCCTTCTGTAATAATGGTTTGGGAAAATAAATCATAAAATGTTTGATTTTTTTTTGTATAAAAAATTACTCTAAAGCAAATAGATTGATATATGTTCTTCAGTCTTGGGAAAATTATTATACCAACAAAAATAATACAGACTAAAATTCCTATTCTAATATTTATATAAGGTTTTAAAGAGGGATTGGCACTGGACTTTGCTTGTCCTCTTCCCCATGCACAATTTTTCTTTTTTATCTTTTTTTTCTTCTCAGAGATACTCTTTGGTAATATTTAAAATGTGGCTTAATCACACCTGTATTTTATTGAGTCTTGATGACCTTGTGCTTGATACTGCCGTAAGTACCTGAAGTGTGGACAGAGGCCAGGATACACAACATTACTGGAGATCCTCAATTCCTCACATAGCTCATGCCTTCTTTTCTATGATTCACAGGTTTTAGAAAGTGTGTAATTAATCGAAATGTTTACAAAAACTAACTTACAAAATGCTAAGCTCTACAATATGACAATGGCATAATTGTAATCTTTTCACACTGAGCTTCACTGGCCTATTTTTCCAAACAAAAAGGGAAGGATTAGACAAAAATGTCCCCTAGTTCCTTACTTCCAAAGTGGTATCGAATAATAAGGAGCCAATGCCTTCAGTGCTTTTACTAAAGGAGGTTGTGTATTTTGCACCATCATGGCCCAGTCTCTAACTAACACAAGCATCACATTCATGCTCACACCAAGAAAAATGAACTACACCTTCCTAAGGCTTGCAGCTTTTAGCCAGTTGTACTTTGAAGATTTGGGATTTACTTTCTTTACCAAACTTTCTTTTTTATGGCATGCAGAAGTATGGGTTTGAGTTGCTCACATGGCATGCTTCTGTTTAATTTTCTGTACTGCTGGTAGAATGATTCAAGCAAGAATAACATTTTCTATTGCAAAATTTCATGCAATGCTGAAATAACTGAGCTATAATCAAAGCCCTTAACAAATACTAGATAAAGAAAGAGTCATCTTTTATCTTGATTTAAGGTGTTTGATACTACCCATGCTTAGCATAAACTCTGTGTAGTAAAAGCCAGGTTTTACTACCTACTGTGGCCCAAGTGAGCCTAGATAAATTCCTTCTATAGCTATTTCAGAAAAATCCAGTTTGTTGTTACCAGAAACACTTACCAGAAACACTTAAGAAACCCATCCAAACCCAATACCAGTGTTTTGTTTTTATCACAGTATGCGGTGTTTGCAACAATCATTTGCACCAGAATCACTGAGTCTTAGCTCCCAGTTCCTAAATATACAATTTTTAGCTTGCTGGATGTGAAAAATCCTTCCAAGAATGGTTTCTAAAGCAACAAAAATCAAATGCAGTAACAACTGTTCAGTTAAAAAAAAAAAAAAAAGATAAATAAAGAAAAAACATTCTGGAAAGCAAAGAGAGAACAGCACTTGATAGTTTTTATACAGGCATCCCATGTTATAGATTTTGTAACTGTAAATTGGATAGTATTATAAAATGAATTAACTGGTTGAAGTTAAGGGAATTAAGAGGAGCTGGAAGCAGAGATGTATTTGCAGCTGGCCTTCAAGAAGTACCTAATTGAGATGCGTAGTCATTGCTGTCAGGGGGGAGAAGAGATCCTTTCAAAAGGCTTATCATGTTTTTTAGGTGCATAGAATCACCCACTCAAGGTGAATTTCTCTCTCCATCTGCCAGACAGGAGTGGTGTGAGAGTAAGACTCCTATCTGAACTGCTAAAATCAGACAAAATGAATTCTCTCCTTTATATATTTATAAGACAATTTCTACTTCTCTTTTCTGTAAAACAGTGACCCAACTGCTCATTCTGACAGGATATTTCTGTTCTGTTGAAATCATCTCCTCCCTTTGGGTGAATGATTAAACCAGCCCACTTTTGCCTGCTCTTAATGACTAACTTGCAATTTAGAGGTGTTTCAGTGCTATTTGGGAAAATGTAATTGAGTTCACTGACAAAATCGATATACCTTCTCTCTGAATAAAGCTAGTTGTAACAAAAGTGGCAAGTTCAGGGCTGTGAAAGGCTTGCATTTAAAAAAATTCTTGCATTTTTGATGTATCTGAGAGTATGGAGATGCCCTGTCTGTAAAAGTTCAAATATTTGTACAGCGTAACAGAATGATTCAAGCTATTCTCATCCAACTGTAGATGCTGTTTCTTAACATTAATGCCCACCATCAAGACAGTGAGAGTAGATGAAGTGCTACAGGGAATGTTTTAAGGAGTGTATCTCCTTTTGTTACAGAAGAATGAAATATGAATTTAAAGTCCTAAGGAAACTAGCTTGGATGACACTCTACAGCCAAACTGAAACCAAAGGAGCTATTTTCTTTATGCCAACTGAAACTCTGTTCAAAATATTTATTAAGTGACAGTAGCACTTCAAACTTACCGTAATTGATGGTCCAGCAAAAACCAGACTAAGCAACATCAAGAAGGGAACAGACTCTTGTGTAGGTTCAATGTATGGCATACTCAGACTCTTGTCATAGCAATTAAATCCAGAGTGAACTGGCTTGAAGACATCAGTAAGTTCAAGAAAATAGAGGCTAACAACAGAAGATGCCAATATGGGCAACTAGAAGAGAAGAAAGCAAAAAATTACTGTTTGGAAATGGAATAGTAATGCTTTTGCAAAGACAACATAGTCTGTTAATAAATCTCTTTGATGTTTGCTGTTTATATCTCACTGCTCCTTGTCATGCCTATTTTACTATCTCTAAATAATTAATTCTCTAGAGATACGATACCGTTCAGTTGATATCAATAACCCTGCTGTCTACCAAGCTAGTCAAAACATCCAGCCCAATCTTCAGCACATATAATTTAGCCTTTTCATCTATGAATCATTAATAGAATAACTTTGATTTAATTTTTTTTAAGGAAAGTACCAGGACTGCAGTCTCCCATGTGGGGCCTTAGCACTCTGCTGTTCATCAATCACCCTTTCTGGTCCTTTAGCAACTCTGTGGTATATCACAGTCTACATCAAAGCCATTTTGCATTAAGTTTCAAAAGTAATAGTTAATGAAAACCAGTACCCAGTCCTTCCCTAGAATCTAAATTGTGATAATGCACATCCATTCTGCAATTCTATCAAAAAAGCAATTAACTTTGGCAAGACTCAATCTGTTTAGAACCTTGATGACTATGGTTCGCAATCCTTTTATCCTCTAGCTATTTAGTTATCTAACACTTTGCAATTACTTCCACTAATTTATTAAGAGCAGAGTTGACCCTTCTGGGAGCCCAAATTCACGTCTGCTCACCACCAGCTCCTGAAAGCACAGGATCAACCAGTAAATCTCTGTGGAAGGAAGTAATTTAAGAGAAGATATAGCAAAAAGGCATTTTAAAGCTATTGGTTTGTAAGTGAACAAAGAGAGCAGCCCTGCCCCCGAGATGGGTGTTGGGGCATTCAGAGGTGACCATCAGGATGTGATTATTCTCTGCATCCTCCTTAATAAATGCTCAGAAACACTTTTTGTTTGCTATTTTCCAGAGTCCTCCACGAACAAGGCAATATTAGAACAACTTCCTGCTCCTCCACTGAGATGCAATGAGTCCTTCCTGGTGTCTGTACTGCAATGAAGGTACCTATGGTTAATAGCATCTGAGATTATGAGAAACAGCGATTGCCCTAAAAGAACTTTGAGAATACTTAAATGATATTATTCTTGCAACGTTCAGTTCACATTTACGAAAACAACTGATTGTTCAAAATCAATGTCATTCATCCCATTCTACAATGCAGTATAAAAGCAGAGGTAAGATGGGATCCACATGTATTTTGGGAAAATGATGAATAAAATCTGCTCTACATGGCACAGGGACAATGGTTTCTTGCATTAACACACAATTTTCTGATTTTTAAGCATCAAGCTTACAAAATTCAGGCTTTTTGTGCATAAAATGTAATTCTGGATGATTAAAGGGGGAGGTTTTAAAGCTAAATTTAATCAAAACATCTTTTAATACGACTTTTTGTTTAAAAAGAACAGCTTATCTTTAATCTTCTGATTTGAAGAGGGCGAGTTGTGTCTTCAAAGTGTTCCAAGCAAAATCTGAAGACGGTGGTGAATGGAAGAATGTTGCTTGTCTGGTTATATCTGTGTTCAAGTTGATTGCATTGTAATGTCACATAGTATGGCAGCTGTGATTGTGTAGAGAGGGAGGAAATGTGGATTGGCATCCTTAAGTGCTGTGAGCATTACAGAAATACATCCAGGCATCTAGGAAGTTTGCTTCAGTAAATAGTGTGCATGTATACATATATATATATATATATATATATATATATATACACATAACCCAGACTTGTATTTGCACTCACATACTATACCACACATACATATTATGTACAGCATATAACATACACAATATGTAATACCTATTATGTGCATACATAATATATAACTATTATATAATCTGACATAAATATGTATGGAATAATTACATACAGTGTCACTAAATTGAGTCCTGCTTCTTGCCCATCACAGGAAGAAGTCCAGTTCTTTATCAGGATGCATTATATAATACATATTTTATATATATATATATATATATATATATATATATATATATATATATATATATAATCCTTACTTCATGCTGGATGCAGCCTGACTGACCACAAACATGGGCTAGACTGCTTCCAGTCATCGCATAGATGTGCAGGATGAAAGAGGACTTCCCTGAAATCTTCTTACTCTGAGAATAATTTAGATTGTTGTGGAACTGGGTACCCTTGTCTCAACACCTGCCTGCACAGAGGCTATGCTCATTGGCCTAAGGGGCCTCTGGAATCTAAGGCTGCCACAGTGCCCCCTGTCCTGGTGTGCAGGGAGCTTGCACTGACTCTGTGCTGCTCTTGCTACGATGCTGAAATTCTGCACAGCATTTGAGTTCTCAACTTCCTTTCTGCACAGCATTTAGCTTTTGAAACATTTGCAACATCTTTTATTATTAACTATTTGAAAGTCATACTTAATGAGTTAGTTAGGGTCCATGTCCCATTGGGCAAAGCATCTCACAACAGGACGCAAACTTATTCCAGTGAGCTAAATGGACAAAACAGGCAGATGACTATTGCCCTTCTTTTGAGAAATTATGCCCTTTTATCCAGATGTCCCCAAAAGTTAATTTCCCAGAATGGAAATACACAGTAGGCCCACTCATGGAACATCTTGCATTCAGAGTTTCATCTTCAGTATTTTTCCATTTCTCCGATATCAGGAAGGGAAAGTCTCTCCTTGAGCAATAGCTTATGCTTTACCCACAGGTCAAACTCTACTTGGATCATAGTATTTTTAGGCAGGCAACTGTTTTATATGGCAGCATTCAACTATCAAAAATAGGCAATATTTGAAGTGGTATTTTATTGTGAAATACTAAGATAAAAGGTAGTGAATCACTTGTTCTTTAAACTACTGTATGTAAGCTGTAACTCTATTATTAATTAAATATCAAGGAAATTTAAGAATTGCATTTTACTGTCTTATGACTTTAGTACAGGACTCCCGTGTTATTTCTAACTGTAATTATCCATTCTTCTAAAGAAAAGACATAATTCTAAAGGATTATGAATCTCCAACATAACTGCTTACAATACTAATGAATAGGTCTGTGGCCAATTTGCTATATACAGTATGTCAGATCCCAAAGGACAATTTTCTTCCTATCTTTTAAAAAATACAAATATAAAATGTGTCTTCTAAAAGTCTAGCATTTCTTAAAAAGAAAAGGCAAATGTTACTAAAATCTTCTAAACCGTATATCTGGCTATTTAATATATGAATATTTATGGAGTGTTCTGCTTAAGGCTGAAGCATTTCTGTAATTATAGACTTCGGCGCCCAACACCTTGAAAATGTCAAATATAATTAGATGGTAGAATGTGTATTGTTTTAATTACAAAAAGGAATAGGAATTTTCCTGTGCCTAATTAGAATAATAAAACCCCCAATGTCAATTCTTGACTAATCCTGACTAATAAGTCTTTATACTCTTACTTCCTTGGCTGGATAATGGAGTAAGACCCCTGTTTAGTTTGTAATTTAGACCTGTAAATATAAAGTTTGACCCAAATGGTCAAACCCTGTTCGCCTTAAAGTCAGAAGGATAATCAGCATAGCTACTGAAAAAGTTTGATTTGTGGTCTATTTATTTTTTAAAAAGAGATTTTTTGTCTTTTTCCTTCTTGCTATTTTCTTAAACTGTAAGTTAAAAGCCTTCATTAAACCACAGAACTTTTCTATTAATAATAATTGTTATTAATATTTTAAAAGCTTTTGCTGTATTGAGTGAGGAGTTGTCCAAGCATCAGAAAAGATGTTCTCTGTTCCCAAGAGTTCAACAACGATGCAAATACCCAGAGATCTTGTAAGGAGAAAACCTCCTGTGTGTTACATAGTGCAGGACAAACCAAAGCAGCATTCAGCAGCACAACAACAACTTCTCTGAACTGATGGAGCATGTAACAAATATTCCTTCTGGCCAAGAGCCACAGGACAGGTATCACAATGATGGATCACAGAGAACTGCAAGAAGAGATGGCTGGGAAAGAAGTTCAGAGGTGGGGGATAACAGTTCTCCAGGCTGTTTATCTCTTCTGTGGGACATGCTGTACTTGCTCTGGAGGTCATTTTGGCGTGCTTCTGGTTTACTTGTGAGGATTAAGGTTGTCCAGGATGTACAGTGCAGGCACAGTTTGCTATAGGTCATATGATAGAGCCTGTGCACAGAAGCCATGCTGGTCCTGCCCAAAACTCAGAAGCTGGTTACTGCTTAACCACCGGGCCCAAACCTGCTGGGGCACTCCCAGGTACATGGAAATGCTTCTGTTAAAACTTGCCTATGATTAGTTTTCCATGACTTTGAATGTATGAAACAAGGAACCTGTAAAGCTGTAGCCCACTAAATACAGTACCATCATTCCTACTAACAAGATTTTGTACTGAGTTTGCAAGGACTCAGGTCTGAGGCTTGTCAGACACTCTTTATCCTTAAACCTTAGAAATCAGGCTATGGCTAATTTGTTTTACTTTCATATCTCTGTATGGTACATTACTGCATAATTTTTGTATTTATACTAGCAGTAACAAGCAGTTATTTAGTATAAAATGAGCTGTAGTGTAGTGTATCCCAAATCCTTTCTCAGGAGCAGTATAATGTTGATAGTGATTCTTCCTTACTTTAGGAACTACTTTTGCTCCTTTTGATGTTTGCTAATGCACTTTTACACCTTTCTGTCTTTTCACATTACATCCTGATTTACTATGTGTCGCACGGTTCACATAGTCGGATGCTTGTTCTTTGATCTGTTACCCTTTAATCAGTTTTGCCAGTTGCAGCTCTGCATTTCTTATCTGACCATTAGGTCAGTTGTTTCTAACCTTAAGGTCTCCAATACCAGTATATGCCCCATCTCTTACCCTACACCTGCAAATCCACCCCACTGCACTCTCTGTAAGGCAGGAATACAGGTCTGGTATGACAGCAGAGGTCTTGCAAATGGGTCAGTGAAAGGTCAAGGCTTAGTATGGAAGTCTTATTGGAGTGGATAGCACCTGGGGATCCTTGGCTTCTACAAATTCTCTAAAATTGTACATTCTGGTTTTATATTTTACTCTCATATTCATCAGCACTTAACTAAGCAAAAAGTCCCTATTTATCTTCAGGAAAATAACATCTTAAAATTCATGGGCTTTGTGAGAGTTCAGCATGGAATGTCACGTACTCACATGGCTGAACCTGTTTTGTAGGTTGCAGTTATGTGACTTTTCCTTTGCTAAAATGCACTGTATGGGTGTTCTCTCTTATCACGAACTCATCCAGATCCTGTGGTGATGTTGCTTGTATAAAAGGTGGACAGAAAAGAGAGAAGCAGCATGGATGTAGCTTTCAGAGAAAGTCAAGACATGATTTGCCAGATGAAGACTAAAGATGGTATGACTAGCCCACTCGTCAAAAGAAAGGGTCATTGAATCCCTGATACACTCTCTGGATATTTTGTATTTTGTAAATAATTTTTAGGCTTGGATGGCCAGGAACTTCTCAGATTCTTAGGTTGTTCTGCAACCCTTCCATATCAAGCAAAGGGTTCCTGAGTATGGGAGCTGCCTCCTGATGTTTCTCCTGTTTTCTGGAAATTGGGTAATCTTTGTAAGCAATCAAGTAAATAAACAGGACTGCCTCAAAGAGATAGCAAAAGAATGCCATTGGTTTCCCAGCATGGAAAAAACACCAGCCAAGTCTTTGGGAGGAGGATGGTCTAATTAAGAATTATGTTTAGTTCCCATGGCAAGGCTGTGGCATTGTGGAAGATTCTATTAAATTTATCATAAATGTCAATCCTTGTGCCAAAGAATTCATGGTCTAAATGACAAGGCACAACAGATGACTGAGACAAGAAAGTCTGTGGTGGGCTGGAGGAGACAAGATATTCCTTAGCCAACTACTAACAGCAACTGCAGCTTTCAACCACTGTGGCTGCTGTCCTGTTGTACTTTGCTGTGAGATTCACAATGGACAGGAGGAGAGAATGGAAGTAGGATAGGTTTCTCTTATCCTGACAGGGGTGAACACTGAGGCCATTACTGTGATTGAACACCTCCCAGAATAGATCAGTATTAAGAAATGGCATCAGCCAAATTCTGCCATTTTCTCATTTTTGAGAACCCATGATTCTCTGAAGAGAGAGTATGAAGCATGGGATGCCTGTAGAGCAGGGGACTGGCTTGACAGAAAAGTGAGATTTTTAGATTTATTTTTATATTCTAAACTTAATTCTTAAATGCCTCAGGCTTATAAAAGAAGGCATTCAGTCTTTTCAGAAGTTTAAGGCTTCCATCTGTATAAAGGCTTTTTGCTTTTCTGTCTGAACTTGAGTTTCTGCTTCTCCTTGTCCCCTTTTTGGATGCAGGTGTAATCTGGCCCAAAACTATAAGAAATTAGTCTTTTCTCTATAGTACTTGTACCACACCATTGTCTAATTTCTGTGGAAATTATGTGCAGGTACATGACATAATGGTCTTTCTTCTCCTAGACTTAACACTATTTGATTTAATTTCAACTTGAAAGTTGAATTTCAAATCCCAGATGTCTTTGAAATCTATTATAATTACCATTCTGGAAAATTAAGTTATCTATATTTCCAGTACTGATTTTAGAATTTAACTTAATTGTTTTGTGACTGTCAATTACAGTCTAGCTTTGGAAATACAAAGCTATCTTCATGCAATGCTTCAAATGTCTTATCTTTTACCAGATCTTAATAGAAAGGTCTCAGTATGTGTAAGACCAAAAACAGAGCTGATATATCAGTGATACAATTCTTATTTATTTCAGAAATCTCAGTCATGCTGAATGCACAGTAACACTAAAAGTGTTTTTTTTTCTTTTTTTCTATAAATGTATGTGAAGCAGCAATTACTCAGGGAGAAACCAACAAAATAAAAATTGTTTAACAAAAATATTTTTGGGGAGGAATAATCTATAAATACTTTACAAATATTTCTATATTATATACATATTATATTAAGTATGTGTTTAAATAAAAAGCAAATTCTTAGGCAGAAATTTTAAATACAAAAAATACCAGTAATGCATTGTTTTTCAATGTGACTTCAAATATAATTGATGACTCCTTATCTTAATTATTATTGTTTAATTACATCAATTATAAGCAATCAATAATTGATTGTTATAATCAATTAATAACTACACACAATGAGATTTGGGATATTGCTTATACTGTTGATCACAAAATTTATTTTATGCTCCTGCTGCAAGGTTAAGGTAAATCAAGAACAGCAGTACGTCAACAAAAGGCAGTTGTTTTCAGGTCAGTGTTACCAAATTTCAGCTAGAAGTTCCTTTAAAAACCCCATCTCTAAGGGACAAAGCTGCCAGTCCCTACAATACTACAATTTATTGTACTCTCTGAAACATGCTGATTTCCATACATACAAAAAAAAATTTAATCCTGTGGGTGCCAGCCCTTCTCCAGTGGCTTCTTCCCATGCTGTTTAGCCACTTCTGAACTTCCTACAAATTGAACTTTTAAGTGATGGGACCATCAGACAAGATACCATGTTTGTAATAGCTCAGCTATTAAGTTTCCATTGCATTAAGTTTCCACAATATGCTGGTTTTTATTAACTTTGGCTCCAGAGTAATAGATTTTTAACAACTATAAAAGATCACAGATGGTAGGATTGTAAATTTTTGAAAGAGGTAATAATTTGGGAAAATGTATCTCCATTAATTTCTAACATATCCAGGCCTTATTTTACTACTGGAAGTATTAGGTCAAGAGGATGTTGTTGGACTGAAGCAGGGCCTTCTTTCACTGATAACTACTCAAACTCTACACTTGCCAAGCACATAGCCGAAACCATAAGGGACATCTAGCTTGTGGCATTTGCATTTGTTTTCCAAAGACAGCCTTTGCACAGGTGTGACACCTCCCTTTTCATTCCCCTTTTCTGGTCCATTCCTGCTAAAAGCTGGTAGTGTTTAGGCTGTATGGCTCTTCCATAAGCACAGAAATGACAGGGAGGATGCAACATTGATGACTTGGCCAATGAATTACATAGCTGCTCTGAATGCATAGCAGCCTCCTCAGGTCTTGGATAGCCTCCTAATATTTTGGGGATATTGGTCTCTAAAGCAGCTTTATAAACAAATCTGACATCTGTCCTCTGAAAGTCAGCCACACGACTAGGTCAGCTCAATGAGCAGAGAGCTAAATGTATTTCTCCTTCTCCTCCTCTCACACATAGTTGACTCTTCTGAGAGAAAAAGACATGTATTTGGAAAATACTATGCTACTTTAACAGTATGGGGATAATTTCATCTTCTGCTGCTGGGGATGTTTGTTGGGTGTAGCCCCCAGTTAATTTCAGTATAACAGAAAAGCAATCTAGAGAGGAGTAAGACTGCGCTGTGCCTCCAAGGCGCAGCATTACAGTTTAATTCTTACATTAGATCCAAACACCTCATTCTTAGGAAGGTTTAGTCCTACAGCCTATTCTCTCTCTTACTCTAATCACTGCACTCCCCTGGCTTTTGTGTCTTTTGCAGTCACACCTATACATGCCTTGTCACTGTAATTTAAAGGTCGTGGGTCATGCATGGCTGAACAGCGGAAAAGCATTCCAGATGTGACTAAGAAGTGCTACTGAGTATCAAATGACGTTTCAAGCCCAACTCTCAGCGTATGTTAGAAGCAAAAGGAAGTTAAGCATCTGTTGCTGAGACACAGTGGCCATTCTCCATGTGCACTTATTTCAGGTGGGTCTGAAGACCCGAGTTCTGCAGCCTGGAGTTCTACAATGGTAACAGATCTTTGTGCTTTTTGCTGGTGAGAATTCCAACTCCTTTGGGGAACAAGAAAAATAAGTGGTCTTTCAGTACTGAAAGAAGTGTTTCCAAACTGACTAAGGCCTGGCTGAGCTCAGGAAAATGTAGAAAAAGCAGCTTTATCCATATGCATTCATAATACAGAAGACAACATAAGGAAGAAAATTTAACTGCACAAGGGACAGTGTCTAAAATATCACCAATTTTATTCCCTGGAAGCTACACAACCAACAGATGAAGGCTGTGTTACAACAACACAATTTAGCTGGAGAATAAATGCATCGAGTCGTGCAGATTGACAACACTTTGACCTTTTGCATTCCCAGATATTAGGCACTGGATGAAGCAGGAATGCCACTGAAGTCAAAGGCAAAATTTATGTGACTTCCACGAGAACAGGATTTAAACCAGGAATTTTTGAAGTGGGATAGCATGAGTAAAGACAGTCCTTTTCCTTCACCAAGAAGAAACATGTCTGCCTGTCCTGCTTCGAAAGTCTGACCATTCTACTAGGAATGGAAACTACATAACCCTGGAAGTTTTCCAGATTCACATTAAATTTCAAGACATCAATATTACTTCTCTAAGTGAATATATTTATGATATACTCTGAATATGCTGAAAACAAAGTTAACAAAACCCAAAACTTATTCTAGGAATACCCATTTTCGAGCTCTCCCAGAGGCATGTAGACTTTTTACCATGAAAAGTAATTCCCACTAGGCCATAGGGACTATGAATTTTCATGGTAAGTTTTGTCTTTCTCAGCTATGCAAATGAAATTCAGATAACCCATACAGTCTACAGAACCCTAAAATGCCATAAGCATAATTAGGAATAAAAGAGGCCTAACTGCCTTAAGGTGATGATTACCACGTCCTTCAGGTAAGTGTGCACAAGGCAATCTAAAATTATTCAGCTCTCCGGAGTGTATGTTAATCAGAGGTTCTGCTAAGCAGAACTATTACCAGTCCTTTAAAATAACCTCTAAAACATTCTTATGAGACACAGCATAAGTCATCAAGTTATTTTATTTTATGAATCATGAAACTTGAAAACATGTAACTGAAAATGTGTTGAGATTTACTTCATAATGTTTATTTGCCTCTAATGCTTTTAGAGAATGACCCATCTGCATTTTTCAGAAGCCGTCTCTTCATTTTCTTTCCTTTACATTTCTATGTCTTTCAAAGCTTTAGCCTGATTCTCCTTTTGGTTTTCCTGTGTAAATGAAGAATAGCTCTAATGATCTTAAGAGGAGCACATTAGTTTTATGTTTTAACTCTTTTGTTGGAAAAACCTGCAAGTTTGAATTATCCATCAGTTCATAGAATATGTCCTGAGTTGGAAGGGACCCACAAGGACCACTGAAGTCCTACTCCTGGTCATGCACAGGACCATTTCCAAGAATGACACCATGTGCCTGACACTGTTATCCAAACACTTGAACTCTGTCAGGCTTGGTGTTGTGACCACTTCCCTGGGGAGCCTGTTCCATTGCTCAGCCACACTCTGGGTGAAGAACCTTGCCTAATATACAACCTGAATCTCCCCTGACACAATTTCCTGCCATTCCCTTGGGTCCTGTCACTTGTCACCAGAGAGAAGAGATTGATACCTGCCCCTCAACTTTTCCCTTGTGAGGAAGCTGCAGACAGCTCTGAGGTCTCACCTCAGTCTTCTTTTCTCCAGAGCAGTTGGCCTGCCTACATTCTATGTAATCATATTTTATCTAAGCCTGAAAGTCACTGCCACTAAACACATTTGTTTACTGGAGTTAATCCCGTTCATAACACATTCTTAAGGATACTAACAGTTGAAACCCCTGTTTCTGAAGTTCTGCATGCCTGCATTATATTGGCTGTTACATGTATTATTTCACTCATTTCACTCTTTAAAATATATTTTATTTGTATAACATGAACACATCCCTTTCCTACCATGTTGAAAAAAATTTTGACTTTCAACTCAACATCTTTTTTTTCCAAGTCAAGAGGAAAAAAAAAACCAAAACATTTTTAGAACTGTATTTTCTAAACAATGTGCTTTTCCTTGGGCCTAGACTTCTGAGATACATCTTGCTGGAAAGTGGATGTCAGCAAGCCCTACGTTTCTTGTTTGAAGGTGGAAACTTAATGGGCTATGGGGTTTTTTTGTTGCAATTCAGAGTGGGAAGGGACTGTCTGCTACGAACAGGAGAGGGAAAAGTGAATGAGTGCCAAAAGAAAAAAAAAACCATAAAAGAATTGACAGCATTCAAAGGCAAGAGGTTGAAAGCCTGTTTCTTACCATCCATTTAGGAAAGTAAAAGCTTTAAAATTCAGAAAGCCTTATTTAAAGTGGGTAAGTTTTGGCTTTAAGTACTTGGCTGTTGCTAGATTGCATTAGGAACTTACCTCCTGCTTACAAAGAAAATCCTTATTATATGGTAATGCCAGCCAACCACTGGGTGACTCCTCTATCCCTTACACTTGCAAACTTCTCATTGCAATTAAATTATCTCTGATTAAACCCCTCTTTATGGGGTACAACTTAATCTGGTTTTGTTTGAGCCAACCACAACAGAAGATTTTAAGTCATCATGTCCTTTCCCTGATGCTGCTGAAGTGCTGGCATTTGCTGTCCTCCAAAGCTTTAGAAAGGCATTCTCGTTAGCCTGATTAGAATTAGTGCACATGTGCACAAACGCCGAGTGGGCGTTCACAGGGAACACAAGCTACATGCTCCTTTCAAGTATCACATGAATTGTTGTTACCCTTTCCCTCAAGTGATTTGAGTACTCAGCTGAGAAGTGGGAAATGGTTTCCAATCCTCCTGCTGCGTAATGGGATAGGGCTGATAACTCACCAAAAAGTTTCCTAATCAACGTTTAGGTTCAGGTATATTGCAGTCAGTTTTTTCTCTTGATGGTGTTTTTACTTTTCAGCTCAAGAGGGGCCATAAGCCTGCAGTTCAATAATTAGAAATTACTCCTGGTGGGGAAGGGCTCACACAGGCTCTTGCCTGCTCCTGTGACTGAGTAACACAGAAGTCTTAACAGTTTATTAGGAGACCTTTCTGTTAATTGAGGACTTTGATTCCCTCAGAGCAACTGGGTGCTGAAAAGATCTCCACCTGTTTTTGGATGAAGCTTGAAATGACTTGCTGAGAGACCTAAGAGCTCAGACCTGAGTGGAGAACTTGCCTGCCTCATGTGGGAACTGTAAGCAGAGCTCAGTGTAGGTTCTTCATTGCTCACAGAATCCTTTATTCCTTGTAGCAGCTGCAGGGAGCTTCTAGGGAAGGTATATGTATGCAATTAGTATTACATAAGGCAACTCTTAAGAGCAGCAGTCACACACTTTGTGCTGTTGCTCTGCATTTCATCCCGTCTTGCTGCAGGCCAAAGCACAGTCCTCCTAACAGCACAAGTTCTGTTGTGTCTTGCAGGACCTCTGCATTATTTCCAGCATTAGAGTGCTGCTCAGGCTGAGGTTACAGCAACCTCCCTTCCTCTATGGATTCCCAAGGCAGCAAAGAGAGCACAGAGTGAAGAAGCCCCTTAACTTTTCTTAGGGGCTTCTCCAAGCTTGACCTCTCCCTGCTATGCAAAGCTAATATAAGATACATGGCACATCAAGTGCCTTCCATCAAAGGACATTTCTGGAGCAAGCCTAATCACATTGATAGGATGAGCTTGATGCTTCCATATAACCAGTCTCTGTTGAGCTTTCCAGTTGGTGCAGCTTAGTGTTAGCTGCTGACCATATCCAGGTGCTTACAGAACAGAAACACCCCACTGTTACCTCAAACTCCTTTTCAACCCAACTCCCTTCTACCTTCTAGAGAAACTCCAAAGCCCTTCAAGTGCATCTGAGAGAAAATATATTTTGTTTTATATTTCACCCTATGTTTAGATCTTTGTCTTTTATATATTAAGTGTTATATATATCTTATGCTTCTGAGTGCCCGTTATAGTTAACTTACACCATATTTTACCATTAAGTTCTTCACATTATTTTCACAATCTGTCTCCTACCTAAGTTACGTGCATCAAAGTGCCTTAAGTTCTCTTCCCTGAGAGTGGGGACACCCGAAACACTTTTCTCAACTCATAAAACATTTTTACCTTCCTCTTTCTGCTGTGCCATTAGACAAATCCACATCACAACGGTTTCTTTAAGCTTAAACTGTGTCTACTCATGATCTTCCAGAAGTACCTAAGTGACCTTTCCAGGGAAACTAAATGCCTCCAAGTGACACACCAAGCAGTGTCTGCAACTCCACCTGCTACCAGCTGAGCAGCCATAGCAGGTTTTGCTCTAGAAGATGTGCCGAGAACCTCATTCTGTTTTCCAAACAGACATTTTTAGCTCTGATAGAGGAAACACATACTCCAGGGGTCAAAATATACTCCAGCAAAAATATATCAGTGATGAACTATTTCAGAACATTTCTATTTTTCTAAGCATTCCCTTATGAACATGATTTTTATTCCAGAAAAGCAATGCGAACGGCGTTTGCCTGGAAGCCAGCCCTGATTGAAACATGTCTTCCTCCCGAGAGGTTCCTGTGCACGTAAGCCCGATTTAGCTGAGCAACCCTTTCACGTTCTGAGTAATTCTTAGAAATAATTCCTGCTTCAAAACGCTCAAAGATGAGACTAATTTATGCCTGCTCCTTATAGGCACCTTCGATGCTGATTTCGGCGATACAAAGCATCACGTAAGGGTTTTGCATCAGACGGTGCGGCAAGAGCACCGAGGCGAGCTCGCTCTCCGCGGGCGCACGGGTTCCCCGCGGATCGGCTCCGCGCCACTCCACGAGCCCGCGGCTCCCCGCGGCCAGCCCGCTCGGCGTAGCGGCCACTCACCTCCACGAAGTAGAAGCAGGGCAGGAGGGTGACGCTGTCCTTGGTCACTCTGCCCTTTTGCCGCTCCTTCGCGGACATGCTGGCGGGGCTGCGGGCGGCGGCCCCGCGGCCAAGCGCTGCCCCGGCTGCTCGCAGCCGCCCGCCCGCCGCGGGTCTCCTCCGCCCGCCGCCGCCGCGCCGAGCGCTGCGCCGTGCGCGGGGCTGACGTCAGGAGGCTGCTCGGCGGCGGGCGGGGGTCCCGGCCGGCTTAACTCCTTGGCGCCGGGCGGCGAGGCAGGGAGCGGGGGGCGCGGGAGCTCCGCGCGGTGCGCCCACGCACGGGCATGCTGTGGCTGCGGCAGGAGATTTCTATGTGCGTGTACAGGTGTGAGAGACCCGAACAGGATCCCAGCGGGCATCAGGGTGTTCGGGATGCTCCTTGGGGAGTCTGCTGCGTTTATCTTGTTTCTGGGAAATATTTTTTTCTGAAACAGAGTAGTAGAACGGTCCAGGGAATAGCATTCCTATACAAGCAATGTTCTCCTCTTGCAGGTGTACTATTTTTGAAATCAAGATGATAATGACAGCTCACCTCAGTCTTAGTGTCAGTCAGGGGGAGTAGTGTGACTGGGACAGAGCCAAACTGAGCTCTTCAACCCCATGTGCAATAGTGAGGCATGTGATTTCTCTGATCTGTGAAGTATCTGGTGCAGTTCCTGCTACAGTCTTGAAGAGAACAGAATTAACCTGAGCAATTGTTTCCATGGTAAAATGTGCTGAGATCCTATTTATGGATCAAAGTTTGCAGCCTTTTCTCAGGCAAGCTCCTGTTGATGTCAATGAGATGTACCCTGGATAAGGCCTGCAGGAATTGTCTGTACAAGATAGCATTTTCATTCTTTGTAGCGCATTAATAAGGTCTGCAAAAGTTGTCTTGTGCCTATAAGCTTATTCTTGCATTGTCATGTTCAGCTTTAATGTACAAGGAGAGGAGTGTGACTCAAGCAGTCATTGTTTATTTCCTGTCCTCCTCCTTTTCGGGGAAAATGGGAAATTACCTGCTGTTCTTGTTCAGATGGTTGCTAGTATTTTGTCTGCTATGGCAGTGGAGGTGAAGATTCTCATCAGCCCCTTTTCTTTTCTAGCTGCTTTCTTTTCATTTATCTGGAGTGGATATGCCAATCCATGCTCTGCACTGAGTAGACAAGCTTCATGAGAAGGTGAAATCAAAAACGTACTTCATGCCTGCAGGCAGGTGTGGAAGGCAGATCTGTAGTCTGACTCCAAATCATTGAAAAAGACTTCTCAGAGCTGCAACACATGTTGCCATACCAACACATATTCTTGTCCTAACCCTGTTAGGAAAGATTTACAGGATTTCTGCTGGCTCAGGAGCAGAGGAGATATGCCTCTATCTATCAGCACTGAATTCCAGCAAATTACTCTGGTTGGTGTGGGGATGTTTGGTAGTGGTTTGTACCCATCAGTACGAGTCTAGCCTTTAAAAAAACGAAGTCCCTTTTTGTTAACTTTGCTCGCGGGTTGTTCCAAGTAAAACAGGAAGAGTTGAGGAGCTGTAGTAAGATTTTGCTCTTGCCAGATATGTAACTATTATTGGGGAGAGTGGTTAATGAGTGATACCACTTAAAGTTGCATTTATTGTATCAGCCTTGATTGTTGTGAAATCATTACTCTGGCTTGAAAATAATCAGCACACTAATAAAAATTATTCAAGAGTACTTTTTCTGCCTGTTTCACACACAGTTGCTTCATTCTGGGAGGCCAGGGGGATTAGGTGCTTCTCTGGTAAAATGAACCAAGAAACTTGCATCATGATAGAAATTCTCAGTATAAATTATATTTGATCATTGTACTGCCTAAAGGCCAGTTAAGAGTACATTTGTGATAGGTACAGTGAAACACAAGGTAGTAGCCAGCCTCTCTTCTACAAAGTCTCACCATAAAGAAGTGTCTGGTGGGAAGGATACAAAGCAAGCTGTGTGACTGCTGTAAGGGCAGGAGGACTTGTGCTAATTCTCTGTGTTTGTTTCTGATAGACGGAGTTAGGAGAGGGGTTATATATGAGTTAGCTGAAGTGAAGCAATTATTTTTTGTCAGTGACAGACCTTGCCACAGAATCACAGAATATGTTGAGTTGGAAGGGACCCACAAGGATGACCAAGACCAACTCCTGGCCCTGCAAAGAGCCACACCATGTGCCCGAGAGCATTGTCCAAATGCTTCTTGAGCTCTGTCAGGTTTGCTCCTGTGACCACTCCCCTGGGTCAGTCAAATGCTGAGAAGGAGGATGAGCCTTCCTCCTGGTACATGCAGTGACCCAGTTTGAGCCTTCATCTTCAACAGACCCTTGACTAACAGTCCTTTGACTAATTACCCTTTAGGGTTCTGCATCCACCTGCTTCTCCACTACAGTGGAGGTTCAAGACTCCCAAAACTCTTGAGACTGTAGTGTCTCTGAAAATAATCAGTCTATCTCTTGCTCATTTGCTCAAATATTGTGTAGCCTGTCCACTTCTTCCTGCAGGTCCTTCACCTGGCAACACAGCTCCTCACACATGGCACACCTTCTGCAAAAGAACTGCTTGTCATCCCCAGCCTTAAAAAGGGGCATGAGGCACTCCTGGCAACCTATGACCTGGACAGCTACATCTGCTGTCAGCAGGTCTGGCTGGCTGGAGGCCTCTGGCGTGGCTGGCTCAGTGACTCTCCAGCTACATGGGATTCTAGTCAAACAGAGGAGGAGAAGGCTCATCAGTGCCTGTGTCCCAGCATGGGGCAGGTCTGTCTCATGCTAGTCTAAAGGTGATACGATGGGCAAGCATGGACATGTCTAGGGTGCATTTCCCACTCTTGTCTCTGGGCTTTCACTTAGGTTCTCTCTTGAGACTCAGCTAGAACAACCACTTTCTCAGGAATAAGTAACCAAAGTACAGCTAAGGTGCTACTTCACCATTTCAGCCTTGGTGTGCTGCCAGCAATGGATTCCTAGCTGCCAATAGGGTTGGCAATAAATAAATTAATAAATTGATAATAAATAAACTCATTTCCCCAAGTCTAGTCTATTTTGCCCAAGACAGTAACTGGTGAGTGATCTCTCCCTGTTCTTGTCTTGACCCATGAGCATTTTGTTATATTTTCTGTCCCCTCTCAAGCTGAGGAGGGGAGTCATAGAGAGGCTTTGGTAGACACCTGGTGTCTATCTAGGGACAGTCCACCACGAGTGTCTCATCCATACGATCTCCTAAAGGAGAATGTGTTGGTGGTAACTAATTCAGAACCACCTCCTGTCCGTTTCATGATATTCTTACAAGAAAGTGTGGTAATGTGTGACTTACAAATGCATCTATGTGCTGGATAGTCATATGTACAGGATCTGCACAAATCCTGACAGCTTTTCTACCCACCTTCAAGCAAACTCAGAGAAGTGTCATGGATCATTTAGCATAAAGCATAAGATTGTTTGTTTATGCTTTGCTTCAGCAAAACCTATCAAGTTCATAGAAACATTTAAAGAAGTTGGGGAGCTAAAGGATGAAATTCATAGATGTGGACTATAGGCCTCTTCTGACTCATTTGAAATGAGTTTTTGAGAGTGATTTATTATTCCATAAATGAGAAGAAAACTTGGCAATCATTAGGTACCCCTGGTGATTCCAAGCTGATATTTTGGAGCTCAGTTTGACCCAAGACCTTGTCCCCCTAAAGAAGCATTGTTGGTGAAGCATCTTTAGGTGAAGACAGCACCTTTCTTTGCACTTGACAGGTGGACAGTAGCTGCCACAGTTATTAGAAACATGATTTGAAATTATTTTCCAGTAAAATCTAGTGTGTTGGCCAAGTTCCACTGCATAAAATGTGACTGCAGGTCATTGACTCTTTGTCCAGGTGCTCTCTTCCCTCTGCAGCAAAGTCTGCCTTTACTCCCAGGCTTTGGTAAGAGCTGGACACAGGCAGTGGCTGTGGTTTCACTGCTTCCATGGCAACAGAAAGCATACTGCAAAAGCAGGGACCAGTGCTATATCACTGAATAAATCCACTTGCAAAAGCTGTATGAAATAATATGGCAAAGGTTTAGAGGAGCTGGTGGGTCTATGGATGTGCAGATTACCTGGTCAGAGAGTGGCTCTGGGGGTTTGTAGCAAGCAGAAGTTAGGCCAGAGGCTGCAGCAGCAGCTGCAGTTGCAGTTACCATTGCTTAGTAGCCTAAGGAAGCCTCCTTTCTCCTGGTCACCACACAATTTCCCTGAAGAAATGCCACTTCTGGGACTGTGTGCATGGATCAGGGTTAATTCATAATATATAGATAGATTTTTTTTTTTGGTTTGGTTTGCCCACTGAGTGCAGAATAGATGATGTGAACTCAGCATATTAAAACAGTAATCCTCTCTTGCGAGAGGGTGGCATATGGAAGCTGGGCCTTGCTGTGTGGAACTGACAGATGTTTTTTGTTCTGCTTTGCTTGCCATATCAGAATTCAAAAATGCAGTGCGTGTTTGTATATATATTCTTCTTTCCCCCACCCCCTGTCCCAGTCCCCCATCTCCCTGTCCCTCAGGAAAATGTCTATTTGGGAGAACTGCCTGTGTGTATTGAATTCACGTGTTATTCCATAAGTAAATCTGCCCTGAGCAAGTGAGGGGACATTGCTTGTTATGGTCATCCATTTAAAAAATTGTTTTGGTCATGAGACAGATAAATTTTTATGAATGTTTTATGAACAGGCTTTCTAATCTTTGGTGCAACTACCTCAGTGTAGTCTTTTATTTGGAGGAAAAAACCTGCTGGCTCCCAGGACAAAGCTCATGTCAGACAACATGGCAGCATCTTTTCCAGCATCTAAACAAGGTACCTTACATATGAACCTTATAAATGCTGTGAAAAGGAAAATATCCAGGATATAGCAAAACTGGATAGCTGAATGGTATCAAGGGCAGTGCCTTAATTATCAACATTTGCATTAGCTTTCTTCAAGTGGAAGTTTTTTTCCCTTGCTTTTTTATATTAGGGCAAAATTTTCCTCTTTGACCCATCTGTAGATCCCATGTTGGCAGCACATAGCACTCTTGGATAGATGGCATGTGACAGCACTGGAAGATTCAGAGTGGAACAAATTCAAAACATACAAAAGAGATCCACAGTGCAGATGGGAGAGTTATATTCTGCTTTGAAGTTGTAATTGCAACAAGCAATTGTTTCTCTGCTATGCCTAATAATCTCCTGTCATTGTAAAGCTCTGTCTTCTAATGTCTTTTCCTTGGCTCCTAGATATAGGTCACAGCTTTAAAGCAGCAGATGACTCTGAATGATTCCTGGCTTTCCTGCTGCCTTTTACACTGTAGTGTTTGGTTTGAAAAATGAATTTTGCATATTTTGCATGAGTCATGCTAGGATGATTTTTCTGAATCTGTGGCTTTAAATACTATTTATGAACACATCTACATAGTATTTTGCAGACATGCATGCCTGTGCTTTCTGGCCTTAGGCAAGTAATGGGTTGCAAGCCATGTGCTTGCAGAAGCATAATGCTGGACTGTGGTTTGTATGAACTGCTTCCCTTTAAGTCAGATTTAGCAACAGGCTGAGTGGTCATGTGGCTTTTTAGCGAAGCTGCCTTGTGGCTGGCTGATGTCGAGTCTGTGGTCGCTATGGTCTGTGCACAGTATGCATTTGTTTTGATGTTGATAATGGTAGATTCTTGGTTACCTGCATATGTCTGTATTTAAGATCTTAGTTACAGGCATGAAGGCATGAAAATGTCAGAATGTGAAAATCCCAGCCCCCTTCTGGAATATCAATGCCTCTTTAAAGCAACTTTGTCTAGATATTGATAAAGCACAAATCTAGATTATGCGATGACCTGTCACAAATATTTTGCTTGAATCTGGGGAAGTTATCACCAGCTAATTAGATATCAGCCATTTGGTGCATGAGCTCAGGCAGAGAGAGGTTGAGTAAGAAAGTACAGCCATACAATTAACAGTAGAAGCCATTTGTTTAAATGGAAATGCTGAAGTCCCAGCAGAAATTCTCCTTGCCCTGCAGTCTGAACATAATACCATGTCAGAAAAGGACTGGTATACTTGTCTGACATTTTTAGGACTACAATAGCCTGTTGATATTTATTAGTCCACCCTTTCTAACCACTGCACATATTTGTTTCTCAACATAGTTTTGCCATATCCAAGACTCTGATGTCATGTTTTTTCAGCTTAAATAACCACTTTCTCATAATAGAGAATTTTAATGAAAAATGCATGTTTCAAATTCTGTGAGAAAGGCAAACTGCATGCATGACTTTGAGTAGGAAATTTAGCAAGTGAATTGTAACAACACAAGATAGGAGGTAGTGGAAAAATATCTAAGGTGCTAAAACTTGAATTTTTCAGAGTGTTCTTAGATGCTCCAAATTCAAAAGAGACAAAAATCTTTTATTTTTAGAATATTGAAGTCCAATATTAACTTCCATATAGGCACATCAATTATTTTGGAAGTCTGTAATCATAGTGCTGTTTGTTGTCAAGGACACAAATGAGGTGGCCTCACAACTGAAGAAAACTCCTGTCCCACACCATTAAATATTAATTTTCACTGTTAGTCAAACTGAGGCATAAAAACCTACCCTATGTGTACATATGCACATAAATATGTTTTTTTGTATTTATGAGGTCTTAAAGCAATGTGATAATTGAGTGAAATCACCTTAGCTAAAAATGACTGCAATTCCACAATAGCACTCAATACATATCAGGATTAATATTTATACTGTATAGCACCAGAGATCTCTGACTGAACTAACAGAAAGGAGAAAACCATGAAATGCTCATTTTATTATTTGTATATCATTTTCTGTGAAAAAAATTAGCATCATCAGGCAGCAGAAATCTTATTGTCAGTAAATGTTGAATAAATGCAGAAATAGCATGGTGCAAGAATTAGTCTATCATCTTGTTAGAATAAAAGTGAATAAAGACTTGATCTATGAATAAGTTGAGTAGAAATACCTGGATTATAAAAACTAGTTGAATATTCACGGAGACAGTGTTCTTTAGGACTTGGGCAAATATGTAAGAGGTTATACAATAATTTTGTACCTTGGTTCTGTAATGTGAGAGTGAAGAGCTGTCAGGTGGCTTTCAGCCCCTTTGTGATCATGCTTAGAAGGCTGTTAAAACCAACCATTGCTGAATTTAATGTGGGAAAGTTTGTTAAGAATGGAAATGTAGATGCAAACGGTCAGCAGTTGTTCACCACAACACAGAAGTATCTTGCTAAAGTTCAGAGTGCAAAGCCTGAACAGAGTTGTAATGGCAACTGGAATAATGAGAAGATATCTATGATGAAGGGGGTGACTCTCCTGGTGCAGTTCTTCATCTCTCCTGACTGGAACATCTTAAACACCTTCAAACTATTTTGAGTTCTCACTGAGTTTTAAGGATTGTAACTATTAGGTGTAACTTGCAGAAAAAACAATGGAGATATGTGGAAGATAAAAGATGATTTTGCAACAGTGCAAGCAGAAGTGGAGATTCTGTGTATACCTGAGATGCGTGCAGGTCATGGCATAGTGTGGCAGTAAGTTCTTGTTTTGTGTAGCTGCTCCAGTAAACACAAACAGTAGGATAAAAAGAAATGGGGAAAACCAGGGAACTAGACATATCTGATGGCTTAATGAGTGCTTTAACCTCATGTTCTTCCATTTAGTACCTGGCTTTCCCTGGATGGTTGCTCCTGAATTTGACACATTCTAGGAAGAAAATGGTCTCAGGAAATTAGGGCTCAAAGTGTTGCCTAAGATAAACCAAAGTAGTTCAAGTGTACCTCGACTTTGTTGCCTGCAAAAATACCCTGTGGAAGCATTCAGTAACACCAAATATTATAGTAAGCATAACTGCTGCATGCCTCTGCCTTATAGACTGGCTGGTGGAGAATTCTCCTGCTGGCCTTATATTTCTGCAGCATGTCCCTCAGCCTAGTGAAATGCCTCCAAAGGACTATCTGACATCTTTATGGCTCCTGTACTATCAGTGTAAGAAACCCCCAAATGAGGGACTAAAGCTTTGCTCATATAACTTAAGAGGAATTAGTTTTACTGTTGATTTAGTAGATGTATAGAGGGGAGAAGTGGTGTAGCCCAAATTCAGCAAAATCCAGCTGCCATTTCCAGGGAGTTCCAGCCTGAGGGGAGGGTTTATGAATTAGGTGGTGAGATCTAGAAGAAGGGTTAAATTCCTTTTGAATGCTGTGGGCTAAATGGCTTTCATGGACAGACCAACAGCTGTCAGCTAACTGAGGGGCAGGGAGCTGTGCATTGCCTGAGGCAACCAATCATTGTAGGTTAAGGGAGCCATTAGTGATTTGCTTTGGTAAAAACTGTATTGAGCAAAACCAGTAACTTCATCCAAACACTTGCAAATCCATGAAAAGTGAGGCATTCCTTCTTTGAGATCTTACTTTAAAAGGCCCACAGCATTTTACATACTAGGATTTCAATTGATACGCAGCTTAAATAGAGACCAGAAATTCATTAAAATCTCTTTTCCTGTTGTGGACAAAGGGATGTCTGACCAGTTTTCAGCAGTACCCCTGAAATGCACTGAAATATATTTATTGATAGCTTTAATCTAACTCAAATTAAAAAGCAAACTGTTGAATTTTCAAAGAAGCAAAACCTTACAAAAACGTTATTAATTCCAAATTAATTCAAATACACAATAGTGTGGTTTTATTCATCTTTCCCAGGAGTTCATTTATGTTGACTGAAGGACTTATTTGTTTTGGAGTTTAAATGTCTTTGATAACAGAATATCAATATAAGTACTTATTTGGTAGAATGTAATTTTCATGTGTTTTTCATTACTATTATTTGCCTTCCTGCTCTGGTAGAATGCTTTCTGGATACAAATTCTAGTCATAAATAGAGAACTGTGGCCAGTGACAAATTACATGTCTAAAACCAAGGAAAATAAATGAAGGAGGTATTATTTTTGTAACTGCTTAATACTTGATTTTATAGTTCTTTGAATGGGCTCATCTGTCTCTCTAATGGGAACAATTTATTTCAACTATTTTTTTCTACATTTTTACTACTTTGGTAACAGAAAAGTTTACCATTTTGATGTAAAATTCTACATTTAATTGATAATAATTAAATAAGAGTGTGGGAATAGTTCTTTTCATTCACGTTGGAATTTAGTTCAGGGAGTCTTATCTGCTGTTCAAAGATTCTAATGTTATAAATTTCACTATAGTAGAAGTAGGGCAAGTAATCAGCAAAACTTTCTTGTTTATGTGCATGCAACTTGATGAATATGCAGATGAACCCTGTCAACATCTTTGGTACCAGATGAAAATTGTTTATGACTCCTGGATCTCAGATATCATCAACTGGTTTATTTATAGCACAAAAGCAAAATTAAAAGCAATGAATGCTCCTATCATCTTAATTAAACAGGTTAAAATGCTACATTTTAAATTACTGTGATGTCAAGATTATGATCATTGTTAAGAGGATGGAAAGTATTAACATTTTCCCGGGAGTTAAAATGTATCCATTCATCTGTTAATGGATTAGTGGCTGGAATAATAAATATTGATTTGTCTTGGGATATAGATGTGAGGTTTGGAGATTTGATGTGATATTCCCAAAGCAGGTATCACTGCCTGTAATATGGGTTACCTATTTCAGTAATTCAGTTCTTGATACACATTTTTGTGTGTTCCCATTTTATTTTATGCTCTCCAGATGCTTGTGCATCTCTTGTTCATATCTCTTTCACATATTTTCCCCATTTTCCTTGCCATTTCACCATCCCACTTCTATCACTAAATTTTCTACAAACCGTTTTTCTTTTTTGTCTTCTACCTAGTCTTGTTCGCTCCCTCCTCTACAGTTTCTTACTTTTCTTGCCTCCTCCCCATCCTCCCTTCCTTATCCTTCTCTGTCATCCAGCTCTTCCAGTCTTCCATTTTAATGTTTTCAGCCTCTTCTGTTTACCTTTGACATAATCTGTTTCCAGACTCCCTGCACCTTTCTCCACAGTGCTGCAATTCTTTGTTTTTCCCTCTGGTGCTGTTTCCTGTGTACTGCCAGCCAACCAGCTGTGTTTAGTTACTTGAGACAGAAAGCAGAAACCAGGAGACTGAGCCCTGAAGTGAAGAGCAATATGACACCCTTCTCTTCACTTGGGCCCATGCCCTGTGCTTACCATACCCCTCGAAATATTACCTGTACCCAGGGCACTGCTGTCCACGTGGCACCATCCCATGTTCACCGGCAGAAGTGATGCTGAGGAGCTGTCCAAGGTATGGCCGGCAGTCCCATATGTCTTGCCCCATCCTGTCCTGCCCTGTCCTTCTCTCTCTTTGTCCTTCAGCATTTTAGCACGGAACTTTTCAAGAAAGTGGCTGAAGACATAGGCAGGAAGCCTCTCTTTCTCTCATCCTAGTAACTCCACTGCTGTCTGTGGGGAGGTATCTGTTATCTGTGACCAGCTAATGGAATCCAGGATAGCAATCTCAGGGTGCTGGAGTCAGTAGGATGTTGCAGTGCAGGCAGCTCAAACACCACTTTAGCTGGGTCAGATAAGGAACATAGTGGAAAGCAGTGTCTCTTATTGCAAAGTTTGGCAGAAGAAACATGCAGTTTATGCATGGAGATGGAATTACAAACAGATCACCAGTGTCCTGCTTCCCTAATCCCTTGCCTAGTTAGATTTCTCAGATGTGCAGGTATGTTGTTCTACATCAAATTCATACCATCCAATTTGATTGTTTTTAAGTCTTGGGAAAATGCATTTAAAATGTGCTTCTGTGCATTTCTGTCAATATTGTGAACTGATACCTAAGGACACTTTTCCAGTATGTTGACCCAACCTTTCATTTAGAATACATGTAATGGATATCTGGTGTATCAAAGATGTGGTGAGAGATACTGACAGGTACAGGGGATCAACCTTCACCTCTCCTTGTTCAAAACAATTCTTTGTTTTCATGGACATTCTCAACTAAGTAATCTCATTTCTTGCCTGGAATATTTTCATCAACTGTTTGATGAAGCAGCAGCTCTACACAGAGGATTAGGGAAAGTTTGTCTGTTTTTCAGTTTGATTAATTTGTACATGTGAGAATTCCTTGTGTGTATTTAGTTTGTTCCTCAAGAGGTTCAGTTTCCCACTCGTTTATGTGACTCTTTCCAGGAGTGATATTCCAAAAACCTAGAAAAATAGGATTATAAAATCACCTTCTAAAAAGCAGAAAGGTGGCATTGGCACAGAACATAAAAAAGTTGTTTTTTCTGTCATTAACGTTTTTCCACACTTTTCTTTTTGTCTCTCATAAGCTCTCTGTGCTGAAGTTTACACCTTTGTAAAATGGAGGCAATGTCCTTTGCAGTCTTAGGAGATGGTATGAGTGTTATGTAAACCATAATTAATTCAGTACTGTGAGATCATTAGAAGAAAGTCTGTTGTTGTTATTGTGAGTTACTGTAACTCTAAAGATACTCAGTTGGGTACAATTTCTAACAACATTGACTGAGTCCTCTTCCCAGAGGAGCTATGGGACTCTTCTACTGTCCCTAGAATTTTTAGGATTAGGTGTGGTAACAAGAGGTTCACCCCCTACTCTGTCTGATCTCTTCTGGTCGCACTATCACTGAATGACAACACAGCAATTCTTAGCTTCTTCTGTGTCTCCAGAAGAATTTCCAAATAATATATAAAGTTCCTCTAGGAAACAGTGAACCTGAGGTTGTGACTTCCAATGGGTATTTTCCATGGCTAGTGTCTTTTTTAATGCAATGACACATTTTTAATGACACAATGGGATGATTTTTCATGTAGAAATGTCACAAAACAAGAAATATGGGTCATTATTATTAGCACTGTTCTATGAATTATCTCACAGATTTTCCCTTTAAATGTAACACTTAAGATTATTATATGTATGTAATAATTTATCATCTTTTGCTATACTTAAATTCTCAAGCGCTTTTTCCTCAATATATTCTGAATCTCTAAGGAGCCTTTTAAAATTTAAAATAGGAAAGACAAGAAATAAGGGTTGGCAAAGCAATGCTGAGATTTTTTTTATATACATCAGCTATTTTTCTGATTTGTTCCCGTTATGAAAATATGGTGAACTAGTAGTGTTAGCGGTGTAATGATCAAATGTTTTGGATATCAGTTCTGAGTAAGATCAGCTTTTTTATTTTGGAAAATGGTTGAATATGGGAGAAACAGTAGTTGATTCTTAAGTCATGGTAAAAGAAATAATTACAGTCACTTGTGATTTATAAAATCTATTCCTAAAAACGTACCTCTGGCATGTAAGAGAAGTTTGCCAGGTTAAGTGTAGTATTCCTCTGTGGGTTTTTACTTGAGGAGTTGTGTGGACTCTAGGGACAGGAGGGAGGACAATTGCCACATGGCTCTGTAGATGCAAGTTGCATTGATTCAAAAGTTACCCCTGTTACCACAAGATCTATAGTGAATAGGTTACTTCACAATAAAAAGGAGAAGAGAGCATTTTTCTGAGTTATTTTCTGCTAGTTAACCCACCCCAAGAAAGAAGAATTTCAATAAGATACAGAGCAGAGAGGTGGAGATTACACCTGATATAATGGGACGTGCATTAATATGGCATTAAATGCAAAAATGAAAAGGAAGTATGCATAGCTGTTCCTCACCCTTGACCTTTTCCACCTCCTCAACCTACTCCAAGTCTGGGGAGTGAAACAATACTTTAAGTGCTATTTTTATCTGGAATTGATTTTACAGTTATCAGTATGTCAGGATGAGTTTCTCTGTAAAAAATGTTGAAAACCAGCAGCAGTCGTTTGCCCTCACTTCCAGTCTCGAGTGTTTAACCTCAGATGGAAGAATCCTGCTGAGTTTTTTGCTCCAATGAATCCTTACCTGCAATTAAATGCTGCAAATGTCATTAATTACTCACACTTGATAACATCAGTGCCTTCAAATAATACTGACCTGCTCCATGTGCTGTGCTGTTCGCCTTCTGCTGGTTGGTGAGAGAGTTGTTGATGAGAATTGGGCCTAAGCAACTTGTTCTGTATGAGTGCAGCCAGGGTCTGTGTGGAAATGTTGGTTACTGCTCAGCTCAGGTGGTAGAAGTTTGCCTAGGATGCCTAAGGGAAATCTTTACATCTTCAGTTACTGATTCTGCCCTCAAAATTTCCAGGCAATTATGCTCTGTCAAGTGCCTGGGACACTAATGGTATTTATTAAAACAGCCACAATCCCTTCAAAATGTTGCTTAGTAAACGATCATGCTGAGCAAGAACAAATAAACAAAAATGCATGTTTGGTTTCTTCATGTTTTCTTAGGAAATGCAAAGAAAGAAAGGAAACAGTTTACTGTGTAAATAGTAAACAGTATAACTATGTAAATAGTAAAGTGTTTAACTATGGTTTAACTATGGTTAATGGAAAGTACCCGCTATTTCTATAAAAATATTTACCTATTTATATAGGTAATCTACCATGTAAAACCTGACTATTTTAACATAATCACTTTTTAGGTTAGTACTGTATTACACTTGAAAAAATCTGGGCCCAGTTGAAGGTAAAGACTTCAGGCAAATTGTATTTTAAAGTATTTCAGGAGGAACTGCAGTCCTTTGTCTTTCTAAAGAAATAGCTTACTGAAATGAATATATGGTCCCCTTTTTAGGCTGAAAAAAAGGGCAAATGGGAGAAAGAAGTTAAATCATACATCCATAAAGCTCATATTTATTTTTTATACATACAGGGCAGTTTTGTCTAGAATTGCCTGAGATTTTTTTAAGAGAACTTTCCAATGTTCCTTTCTGAAATTTGGATTCAGCTTTCAAAGCATCAAACTTTGCTATGATGGTATTGATGTTTCCTGCCCCACTGGTATTGCTCACATCATTTCAGTACCATATAATGTTGGACCATTACTATAAAACATACCTTTTAAGCAGGAAGAGAAAGAAAGACTCAAGAAGGCATAGCCAGGAGAAAATTATTCTGTCTCTCTGCTTGAATGAAGGGAAATGTCATCAAAGATCAGACTACACGTGCATAATGTATGTATTTTTTCCTCCCATTTTCTCTCAATCAAGTCTGATAATGAGGGGAAACTAAAAAAATAATGGACAACTGGAAATTGCTAGACGATCTTGGTTTAAAATGCTTTGAGTATTATTAAATTAATTAGTTATGCAATCAGGGGGAGAACAGCTGCATTCTGAACCAGAAAATAGCCTGATTCTGCCTTCATTTTTATTTTAAGCCAGTGAAAATAGCATATGACTGAAATCAATGCATCTAATGAATCTTTCAAAATACCTTCCTGGCAGGAACTACTGAAAACATAGCCACCTTGTGTGCAAAAACCACTAGAACCAAATATTGCATCCTGGGATTTCAGAGCAGCTTCTTTCATTTCCAGTAGGATTTGGAAATATAGTCTAGTGCTTTGTTTTTATGTCTCTTCAGACTATACATTAGAGAAAGAAAAGGTTACCAGTTCAGCAAATTTGTAGAGCTCCACTGAGTAAAGGAGCTGACTTATTATACTTATAATACAGAAGACCATTTAGAACGCTTTGTAAGAACAAAATTCTCATTCACTTACAACGTGTGTTTCAGACATTTACTGTATATATTAGGTCATATTAATTTTAAAATTTGAACTAGACAAAGGACCCTATAAGGTCATATTTCTCTAAATGTCCTGTGTGCTTGCCTCAAACATGAGATTTGGGAAAACAGGAGCAGTTTCTCTGAAGATGAAGCATCAAAGGGAATATTTACTTTGAAATATATAAAGTTGTCTTCATCTTCCTCTGTCAGGATTTTCCCCCCCCTACTTGAAAAGGCAAGACTACCTTGGCACCTATAATGCAAAATATGCTGTGGTGAAAATACATAAGGTCACCTGGAGAATAAGTCCATTTTTTCATTTATATAAAGCCTATTAATGCTGGAAAGAAAACTGGTCATTTGATGGTCAATTGATATTTTTTGAATGCTATCAGCCCAGCAGTGCAGTGATCTGAGTTTAATGAAAATAGCTGTGTAAGGAAAAAAGGACTCATGGTAAAGCTGTATTAAACATCTTTCACAGAAGAAAAGAGGGGTGATTTTGCCACCTCCCCAGTGAGATGGGTACTGCAAAGTTCTTGGATGTCTCATGAGCACTGTTCTGTTCTCCTGTGCTTTGTCCAACATTACTCTCCCTTAGTGCTGTATTCTTCCATGTCACATGGAAGCCACAGACATCTGGGCCAGATATCTGGGCACAGATTAATTCTGCCCAATTTAGGTACTCAGTGCCCAAGTTTTCCATGTAGTCAATGGAAAGAGTGGGTGTGTTCTTTGAGACAAAGGCACCTCCAGAAATCAACTCAGGTTTTAGGAGGACCAGATATACTCCCCGAGTTCTGTTACTTTTGTAGTCAACAAGTTATAGTTGGAAGGTCTTAGCTGAGGTACTTCAGTTAAATAACTAAATTTGAACAAACCCAGGCCTTGGCATATATTTTATCCCCCAGGTTATGCCAGGGAAAATCTGTCTCTTAGAGTGTCAGGATTAATTTGAAAAGAATGCATCCCACATATATAGCATTGAACTAAGATCCACTGAGAGTTGCAGTCTTTAGAATGTATCTTCAATTAATGTCATGTCAAATTATGTTTGTGGAAGAAATGCACACATATGACATTTCATAGGAAGTACGAAATCACAAGCTTGTATTTCACAGAGTAGACTGCTCCTTGTCACAGCAGCTTGTGATTGTGTAAAGGTTTATTTGCACTGCAGTTGCGAAAGCACACCAGGCAGCACTGATATTTTGGCTCTTTGCCCCACCGTGGTGACTGGTACATTCAGCTCAGTGCAGAAACCTTCTTTTTCTTTGTTCCAAAAAGGACACTCCTGTTGCCCACAGACTTCTCAGGGATAAAAGATGTGATAAATCTGTTTGGGTTAAACTTCTTGTCCTTTCTTGGTAAGAGCCAGTCATTTTAACTGCATTCTAACGTTAAACTCCCAGGTACAGACAGCATTGTGTGATGCAGGTTCAGTGCAGAGCTACATCTGCTCTGAAATATCTAATAAACTGTTACATTTCTTTCTCTATAATAGGATAATGGACCCCTTGAAAATTACTGACTTGGTCCTGATAGTTTTCTATTTAAAAAGGAGAAGAAAAATTTGACTCCCATTACCACAGAAGCAAAGCTAACCAAAGAGGAAAATCTGCATGATATGGCACTGTGTGTTTTTAGCACCTCTCATCCTTAGCTCTAAAATGAACTCTAAAATGCTAATTTTCTATTTCAAATTGCTGGTGGTATAATTAAAATAGACATTTTTACTGAGATTACATACTCCTTCTTTTTACAGTGCTATGATATTTTAATATATGATAGTCTTAAGTTCTGAATGTACTAATGTACTACCTTGTGAAGAGCTGTTATGGCTATATTCACTCAAAATCTAATTTGTGCATATAAATATAAATATAAATATAAATATAAATATATATATATACACATATACTGTTTTCATGGCCTACTTCAGCTATCTCTATTAACAAAAACCAGTCAGAGAATAGGGACACACATTTTAAGAATGGTATGTTTGAAATCTTCCTGCTTAATTTAAATAGATTTCTTGAAATAAATTGAACTTTCAGGCAAAAGAGTGAAGAAAACCTCTTTATACTAGGTTAGAAATATGCAAAAACTCCAGCAATCCCTTAAATTCACTTCTGCTCCAATGCTGCATTTACCTCACTCTAACCTTTCAAATTCAGCAGGAAAATAAATATACAATTCTCTCCTATGTGTAGTCCAAAGAGAAAAGGTTGTAACCACCCCAGGCCTTACATGGATACATTCCCTGGATGCTGCCATGGGAAGGCCTCCTGTTTGTAGCTTGCTCGGAATCGTTTGCCTGCAGTTACAGTTGTGACAATGGGGCATCTTCTGCCTACAAGTTTGTGCTTCACAGCACCAGCAGCACTCTGCACCAGTGGTTTGTCGTGTTACAGGGGACATTAGAGCAATTCTCCTTCCCTTTAGATTTTTTTCCTTCTGAACAAATGAATTTGCCTCGTGTGTCACTGAACATCATGAGGAGTAAAAACCTCCCTATTTTGGACAATATCTCTGCTAGAGAAAATCTTTCATCTTCAGAGTACAAGTCATAAATTGAGAGTTTCTCTGTGTGGTTTCAGCCTTGCTAGAATTTCTATTGAAGGCTGGAGGGTTGTTTTTTACAATAAATACTGAAGAAGAAAAATATTAAGAATATAAGATATCCCATATGCAAAATTCTCTAAATTTGGATAAAGCTGATAATGTTCATTTTTCAAGTGGACAATATCATACAGTAATAGCATAAAGCTTTAAAGAAAAGCAAAAATATATGGAATTCAGTAGTAATATCATTGCTGTTCTAGAGTAAATACTACAAAACTGTACAAAATGTGTTAGTATACACTACATTCAATGACATTTTCTCATGGGGGATCAACATATCATTAGAGTTCTTGGGGTCTTCTTTACAGTTACAGCTACAGACAGCTTTTGGTTCAGATAAAGTGATGTCTGCCTCTGTAACTGCTGCATCTCAGTTGTGCATACTGCATGTGAAGGTTGCCCACGTATGTGTACACTTCACACTCCTTTGTAATTTTGCCCAGTTTCATGTGTGTCAATCCATATTGATATTCATATTCATATTCATGCACTTGCAATTAGCCTGCTTGTTGGTGCCCTGAGAGTAAAAATGTTAAGTGTATAAGGGGAACTGAGGGAAAGGATATACATTTGTCCTCTATTGTACAATTAGCCTCTACTGTACAATTAAGGACCCAAAACTAATCAATGGATGTACCACAAACTGGATAAACATGCAGTACTGAGCACAAAGAAACCCTGCTCTTTTTTTCTTAAATCTAGCAATGACTGTAATAAAAAAGAAATAGTAATTGTTCGTATTACCCTCTAGAGAACATATATTGCAAGGCACAATATAAAGGGTGGGGTATAGGCTGGATATGCTTCTGAAGAGTGTTTAATTTAGAATAGAGCTGATCTACTTGCAGTGGCACACTTCAGAAGCAACTGTACTGCAGTGAAGGGAGTAATCCCAGCATACACTCAAAATCAGGCCAGTCAGATTGCTTCTGTATTTCATGTTAGGCTCAATTAAGTAGCTGTTTCAAATGTTTTTGAGGTGGTATTATCAACAGCTGGAAAGACAGTACTGCTCTTTGGTACTAAGGCTCATTTTTGTCTGCATTTAGCTCCTTCACAGTTTTTCTACAGCCTAGAAAGCACTCAGTAAAGGAGAAGATGGAAGCAGAGACTGACATCCAGGCATGTTTTTCAAGAGCATCTTTAATAAGAGAGAGGACAAGTATTTCACTGTGTTTACTCAAGCAGAACACGTTTCGATATGTCACTAATGCAGAGTGCACGGGCACATGAACCCAAGCATGATTCCTACTCTGCTGTCTGCTTTTATCTGTGTGGTGGATATCGCACAGAAACAAAAAGGACATGAGCCATTTTATTTCAGTCTCTGCAGCTCCTCAGTCAGGAGCGCCATAGATTTTTTTTTTTTTTCCCCCTGCTAGGATAAGGTTTGATCTCCACACAGTTGTATGAAGATAAATCATGCAGCTTATTTATTCTTTCAAGTCAACAAACAGGTTAGCCCTGCTGTGCAGACAGGTTTCTGTTTGCTGCGCCTGGCCAGCCGCTGCGCTGTTCCCCGGGAGCGGGTGCCGGCTGCGGGCGCTGCCGCGCGGGCCTGGAGCCCTCTGCCGAGCGCTGCGCTCGCTCTGCGGCGGGCACTCCGCGCTCCCTCCGCTCAGCTGCTCCTCTTGTCTTGGCGGGCTCTGCTCCTGTCCTCTTCATGTCTTTTCGTGGTGCAAGAATATGTCGTTAGTATTTTTATCCAGCTTCCCGACTGTTGTTCGGGGGATCCGTGTGCAGTGCGGACTGATGGCGAGGGTGAGGCAAGGGGGCCCGGACAGGGCTGCCCGAAGCGCGATGGGCCCAGGTTGCGGCTGCTGGGGACGAGCGTGGACGGTGGTGGCAGGGCCTGGGACACAAGAAGAGTGACACCAAGGCCCACAGCCACTCCTAGCCCTGGAGTCTGGGCAGTCAAACAGGAATTTTGCTACGGGAGGTAGAAGTCTGTTGTCTTTTGAGAATAATTGATTTATAAAACTCAATCAACAGTGATTTGCATTGCTCCTTACTGGGCTGCGAGGGACTGTCAGTCATGTGTGCATAATCCTGTTTCAGTTGGCACCAGCAATTCCTGTTGGGATTTTCTATTGCATCGACACAGTGCATTCAGTAGTGACTATGCATCAAATTCGCTCAGTCAAAAAAAAGCCTCAAATATTTGGCTTTTTTTTTTTTTTTTAATTTTCTCAGTAAGTTCATGTAATGTAGAAGCAGTCACATGCTATTAGAGCTTTCCGTGTTTATCCCATTATTCCTCTTACTCTTGGCAGCAGCTGCGTGCGGGCAGACAGCCACCGAGAGCAGCCTCTCGCCATGCTGCCCATCGTCCTGCTCAGTCCAGTGCTCTGCCATGCCCTTTTCCTTTCATTGCCTTTTTAAAATACTTTGGGCACCTTATTTTCCTTCAACAGAAGCATTTAATTTCGTTAAAAGCATGTAAGGTAGTTTGTTTACATAAAGGCCTAATGCATATGGATACTTCCTAAAGACTCTTGTTACTTTGTACCTGGTTCTATTAATGTTGATTTAACAGGCATAACGAGTAACTGATGTTGCTAAGGATGGCAATAATTTTTAATATTTTTAATTACCTAAAATTATCTATCCTCAGGAAGAAATGAACGAGAGATTGAAATATGCAGTGAAATGTTTTTTAATGCATTGGGGAATTGAATATATTACAAGAACTCACATAGATGAAATGCTGATTATTATTTAGGAAGACCAATTATAGCTAAAGATTGCTCTGCAGAGCAGAGGTTGATATGCAGCCTTGCTGTGTCTTCAGAATCTTTAGAGTGTAGGACATACAACAGACTTTACCTTTTCTGAAATCTGGTACATGTGTATTTGTGCGGCGTACAAAATGCTTTTTGTATGCAGTGAGTGATGGATTGGTATGTAAATAAGGAGCCAAAGCATCACACAGCTGTAGCAAAACTGGATACAAATTCCCTGGAAAAATGGAGTCTGATTTCTAAGGGTGTTCATCTAACAGGATGAATCTGTGCAAAGCTTGCAGGATGTAAACAGTAATGTTTTTGCTGATGTCTAGGGCTTTGTGAACAGGGAATAAAGTGTACTGGAAGGAAATGTATTGGATTTTTTTTTAATCTATATTTGCATATTTTCTTCAAGTAGGTTTTTCTTCTAATATACAGTTGCAAACTCACAAATGATTTTTGGATTTTGATAGTAGTTGGATTTTCTGTAGTAGAGCTGTTCAGTTTTATACATGCTTTTTTGTACTGAACTTTACATACATTTGAATGCACTGCAGCACTAAGAATGTTTAACCCTTGGGGCATAAAATGATCAGCTACTCAGAATAGGAAGAAGTTCATCCTTCTACTAAACAATACGTTATTGGAGCTAAATGTTTTCTGGAGCAGCAGTGGCTCTTCAGAAAAGATATAAAGCTAGATAGGTCTTTGGTCTTTCTTACGTAGTGCTTCCAATGTTTCTAAATTTCTATTGACAGTTAAAATTGAAGGAAATGTTGCAGGTGTTGATCCACACAATACTTGCTTCCTTTATACAAAATGTTCCACTGAAGGCAGTTGGATAAACCTCTGAAGTATTAGGATTTGGTTCAGAATATTAGTTTTATAAAAATGTAGAATACTAAATAGGTGTTCAGTAATATTTATCAGAGAAAAATGGTAAAGCATATTTCATTCTCCAGATTCTCCAGCCATCAAAAATTCCCTTTCACAAAGCCTTTTTCTCTGAAAATAGAAAAGGAAACCGCAAATCCAGTAAATGCCCCAGTGACCAAGGCATTTCTGCTGAAGTCCCTGGTTTATACTGATGTATTGCTAGATGGCTATAATGCCCTTCTGCCTAACATAGTCCCTCACTCCAAGCTAGACACCCAGAATGGGATCTAATAAGACAGTCTGAAAAGGAAGAGCTTAAAGTGCTTACAGAAATATTTTTTCCTAACTAAAATAACAGTCAATAAAGTGACATAACTAAAGCACATCATCCCAATGACAACTGAATTCTCAATGGAAAATTAGTACATGGCCTTTGGCCTATGGGATGGAAGAGCAAAGCAGTTTGTATGCCCAGAGCTGAGACCTCTGAGAAACAGATGCACCTTTGTCATGGTTCAGACACAGAAGGAAACAAAAGGCATTGGGAACATCAAGAGATACAGGTATAGAGAACAGCAATGGGTAGAAGTACAAAGGATGCAGGTACTAGCTTCTTTTTCAAATTTACACTTAGGTAGCTATTGCTAAAAGATCTTGATCTTCTGTGTGAAATCTTTCTCAAGCCATATGCCTTAGTTTCCTGGAAAAAGACTTTCAATAATGAAACTGAGGGGTGCTAAGTATGTGTGAAATACTGGAATATGGGGTTCTAAACCAAGTGTCATTCCCTGTAGTAATGCCTACTTGGAAAGCATGGCTGTTTTCAACTTCCTCTTGCCCAGCCCCTCCCCCAGGATACACGGTCTAATATGTTGGAAAGGAAACAACCTTGGCAACGTATTTTATTATCAATAATGACAATGTAATTTTTCTTCTACTAGAGATATTTCCTAATATGTGTCACTCTTGGTGTACCATTCATAAAATCCAAACACAAAGGGATCTCCTTACAGGAATTATGACCTTCAGCTTCCTACTAGCTTTCTACTACCTATCTGCTCTGAGGACATTAAAAATACTTAGAAAAACTCATTGTTCTTGGAAATCATCAATTACGTATTTGTGTATCTTTGGATAGTTTGAAGAAAGCAATTATTCAGACTGAAATGGAGAGACATCTTGGTAGAGATTGACTGGTGAGACTGGTGAGAAACTAGCCAGTGTAAGACTACCCAGAGACAGGCTCACCTGGTGGACCTGGGGTGTCAGCAGTACTTATTCCCTGTCTTTTTTAATCCATCATGCCCATTCCTAACTGCTGTATACTCTGCAAAATTTTTCTGATGTACCTGTTTGAAAGGCCAGGAGACCAATCCATTGTCACTTGAAATCTCATTTTGAGCAACTTGAAAATCTGTTTTAAAATTCTCTATAAGTAAGAAACAGGTTTTCAAGACAGCTGAAGCTAGCACTTCACTAACTAGTAAGTCTGGATGGACACCAATGTAAACAATTCCAAAGACTGTTTTTAAAAAGTATGAATTACATCTCAAGTAATCGCATCACCAAGTATTTGAAATTATGCACAAAAAAAGTGATATCCCCAAAGTAAAGCCAAAAACTTGTTCAGAAAGTAGCAATATCTTGAGGTCTGTCTTTCTGCATATTAAGGCCAAAAGTCCAATTCATTTCAACAGTAAAAGCAAGGTCGTTAGTCCTTTCTTTCTAAGAATGACAAAAAGAAATAAAAAAAATGCCCTTATCAGGAGCTATTAAGTCCTCTTCCAGAATCTTTCAAATATCACAATTCGAGTTGTCCTTCAAACGTCACTGTCAGATTTCAGTGAGGTAGTAACTGCCTGTTCTATTATTACTAGTGCTGTCTACCTTAATAAATGTCTATTCATAATATATTCTTTTTAAAGATGTGCAGCAAGATGTTAATTTGTCTTTCCATCTATTTCTTGTACTGTTTTAACTGCAATAGCATCTGGACCTCAGGAACAGACACTATATTAATGCTAGTTAAGACAAGACCAGAAAAAATTTGTGACTGTCTGTGACAGTGGGGTGCATTTACACTCTTTTTTACTGTGCGGCGTTTAGCATTTATTCATTTTGTTTAGGGCAGTTAGCTAGAAGCCTAGTAGAAATATAACTCACAGCTGTAGCTAAACTGAAGATGGATCGTGGCTATATCCATAGTCAAAAACTTTTTAAAAGGTCAGTTTCCAACCCAGTGTGTGTGAAATTTTGAGCTGTATGCTTAATTGCATAGAAGTCATTTTAGGCTGCATCCCTCTTTGCCCACGCAGTTGTTCTTCCAGAGCATGCTAAAGCTTTCAGCAGTTCGTTCAAATGAAATTATGTCATTGCACATTTTCAAGTACTGCCATTGTCACAGTAGTCTTTGTTAGCTGCCTACAAGCCTTGTATTTTCTAGTAAGTGCCTTGAGGCAAGACCACTTACAGGACATTTTCTGATTTCATGGTAAAGACCCAACAGGCAGTTGTGGTGATCGCATGATTTTGCCATTACTCAGTAGAACTGCTTTTACACACTGATTTGGCCCACTTGGATTCTGCTTCATCCACAGTAGCCCTTCTTATTTCTTTAGAATCTGTTACATCTTTAATTGAGAAATGTCATTTCACTTTATTTAGATTTACATCCTTTTTTAGCCTAGCAAGTTCTTTTTGATGCTGGTATCTTCATCACAACTGCTATTTCAACAAGCTTTCCCTCTAGAGGTTCTTTACCTTAATGCAAATACTTTTCAGGTGTTGCTTACTGTTGGGGTTTTTTTAGCTACTTTATCTTAAAAGTCAGATTTTAGCAGCTGTGTCGCTGACTCACTTGATGACACTACTTAATATCATCTTTTGTGTCTGCTTACAATCCCTTCCTTAACATAGCTCATCAGAAAAAAAGTCCTCTATTGAGTGGCCAAGCAATCTAAACCCTTCCTTCTAAGATTAGACATTGAGTCACCTTGAAGTTTATTTAATCCTGTATTTCATGTATGTTCCTTCTCCATGTATGTTTGGAAAAATTCCATTAAAGACCAGAGAAGTCAGTGTTTCCCAGCTGACAGCTCTTTGATCCTGTTCTTGATGAAACTTTGCAGTGACACTTATCAGCATGAAGTAGAATTAATGAATGCTTCTGTTCTCCCATGAGAACTTTTTGTAGCTCAGGACAAGTATTCTTGCTCCTGCCACACCATCTTTGCTTTCCTCCAGATCAGCTTTGATGACTTGCTCATAGACTCTTCAGTGAAAATCCTCGATCATTCCTACATACCTGGGTTTTGTGTTGTAAATCTGCTTCTCATCTTATCCTCTATCTGCTGTTTCTCTATTGTGGATACAAATATGCTGCTAGCAAGAATTTTTCTTGCTTCTTTCCAGCCCAGTGAGATATTTTTCTCTCTCACGGAAGATATTAGTAGAGTTCTATAAACTATGAACACCTGCGACCTCACAAAGCTTTGTTTATAGTACGGTAGAAAAATATTTTGGCAATGGATGTTTTAGGATTCTAGCCAGTCACCCCAAGGGGTGGCAGATCCTTTGACCAATTAGACTATGAAGAAAAAAGTCTATAAAAGAGTTTGTAAAATAATTAAATAAATCAATCTTGCTGCACAATTCCTGCCTGCTGGATCTCTCTTCTCCTCCCTACCACTGCGGGATGCCATGATACTTTATCCCTTATTTTTGTCCATTTCTCATCTCTGTTATGATTTTCTGTATAATGCAATTCATTGTCCTCATGATCCTGCTTATTTTCCTTGCCCCTTTCTCTTCTTATGGACCCAGTTGCTCTTCTTTCCCTCTTGGTGTGCCTGCCAGTTTCTGCTTTTTATTTCTCCATCTTGATAGTACAATTAGGTGTCTTTCTTCTTACCTTGTATTCATCGCATGAATGGCTACTTTTCTGTGTCTCTGTGTTTCAGATAATCATTTTCTTCAGCCATCTACAGTTCTTGAATCTTCCATGATGTGTTGTCATTTCTCCTCCTTCATGTCCTCAAGTCCCCTTTAAATACTTGATTCTATGTACCCATGGCAACAGCCACTTCAGATTCTGTGACCAAAGCAAGCACTGAATTAATTCTGCAGTGCTTTTCTTGTTTACCATAGCACATAAAAATGGGAGAGCTGATTTCTCTTATCTGATGACTCATAACTTTCCAGTAGAACTGATGTTTAAGCCCTTTTCTTTGGAGCTGAGTGAATGACTCCCAAAGAACAAGTAATTTAGTGAAAGTAACCTTTTTTTTTCCCCCCCCCTAGTTACCATGAAACAGAATCTGTTGGATTTTTGCGAGGAGTAAATACTGAATTTACTTGGGTGTGTTGAGCTTTGGAATATTCTTCCACAAACCTTTAGAGAAGAAAGTCAGTGACAGGTACCACATACCTGGTATGGTGAGGGAGGAAATAGGATAGACCAACTTGGTTAGCAGCCATCTGTCGCTCCCACAGACACTGCCTCTTGTGAATGAGTGACTGAAAACATGTGAAACAATGCAGTAGGTTCAGTCTGAGGTGATGGCTTTGCAAATCCTTGGCAAATGCTAGTAGGAAGCTGCAAGCATCTCTCGGTCAATAAGGACAGCTGCTGCTAAGCTCGTCACAGCATATTCAATGATAGATAGCACCGACTAACATGTTAGGAAAACTGTACAGCTGTTACATGTATAAAATACATGTTATCAATGAGAAAATTAGCAGTGAAATGCAGAAGTGGCTGTGATACATAGAAGGATGTTTAATTAAGCAGGGATGTAGGTGTATACAAAGTTGATTGAACTTGTGAGAGAAAGTTCTGGTGCGATTTCTCATGGCAATAATACTAGAAAGACCCTGCTTATCTGATTATGCAGATTGTGAAGACTAGTTCTTTTAGCAGAAGACTCTCCTGCAAATAAGATCCATCTTGATCATCTGTTGCCAGATGGAAGTATTCTACTTCTGAATCACTGGCTGCAATGACATACTTAGACAATGAGTCTTTCATGCTTAGATCCAAAGCACAAACACATATTGAGGTTATATTTTCTGTTTACTTGGCCTAAAGTTATAGTATGGCTATATACTTCTGTGAAAATGCTTTTAGATAGTAGATAGAAAATCCTGCAGTTCCCACCCACCCTTAGTGACGTATTCCAGTTGCACATAAAGTACATAATTTGTCAGCAAAAGATGTAAAGACTACAAAGAGGCCCTCTTTCACTTTTAGTTTGAAATCTGTAAATTTATTTGAGGGGTCTGAATGATTCAGCATATGTGGTGGCCAGTGCAGGCAGTGTTTTGGTATTTAGGCAGGCCCAGAACAAAGCTCATCAACTCATAGACCTTCACTTACAGGTCTATACTTAAACCTCCTTGATGAAAAAAAATTGCATTTCTTTTTTTGCGTAAATTATTTACTGTGACTTGGCGGTTTTCTTTTTTTTTTTTTTTTTAGTGAACAGAGGTTAGGAGGAAGTTTTAGTCTTCGATTAGCTGAGTCTAAGTCTATTTGGCCTGAAGGAAATAGAAGAAAAAAGTGGAATCTGAAGAACATATAGAGATTTATACATGCCAGCCTCCATCACATTTTTCTAAATGGGAAATAATTGATAAATTATTGTGCAGCAGTGTCATAGAGACTCTCCTACTGCTGGCATTGTGCACCACTTTGATCCTGAAAAAGGAGAATGATACCTGCTCCCATCTGTAGTTGTGTCACATCTTTTTGGCAATACAGAATTTGCTTAGATAGTCACATGAGGAAAGTACTTAATGTATTTTAGGATACAGTTGAAAGAAAAGCAGCAGCTAAAGGCTGGGAAGAAAACCATTACAGTGTATTCAGCCCAGCTCCCCAAAAACCATCAGAAATTCTGCAGATTGGCTGTTCAAGACAACTTGAAATGCAGCTGTTCTTAAATACAAATTAGTTTTGATATATATGTGATATACTCTATGCTTATTCTTTGCACTTCTGGTGAACACTAGTGCAATTAGCAATTTCTGCAAAAAATATTTAGAAATAGTAAATTTCACAGGCTGACATGTGAGCTAACTTTTAATTAATACAAGGTGGAATTGATCCTTGCAACAAAAAAATATTGTGCGATGTTTATGTCTACTCATAACTAATCAACATTACTCAAAATTTAAATATTTGGCAATTAAGAGTATTTTAAAAATCAGAACAGAAATGTCAATACTGAATAAATTTAAGGAAACCACAGTGTGGCCTCACTCTGCTGTAGTTTTGTTCTAATAATACTGTTAATAAGACACAGAAAAAGTACATTAATCAACTAGATAATTTTTATCAGCAGCTGTCTGATATCTGATTCCAGATGATGACAGGTCAATGCCCATTACTCACAGTGGGCCAGCTCCACATCCACTGCTGGACTGTGGCTGTGACTGATCACTCCCAGAGTTGAGATAAGGAATACCCAAACTGGAAAGAACAGAGAAAGTGTGTCAGGCCAGAAAGTACTTCAGTGACTCTAAACACTCAACTGAGCATTGAGTGAGGCAATGAACTGTGGGACAAAAGATGCTTATCCTATGTAGGTACAACCATGGATACATCAATCAAGCTTGACTCACTCACCGCCTCCACAGCACTCCAGCCATGCCTGTGAGGAACTCTTGGCAGCAGTAATTCTAGTGTCACCAGTGTGTAATTTAAACAAATCCCTTTAAATTTCCATGTTTTATTTGTGAATTATTTGTTCAGAGCTTTTAGGATTGAAGACTTGGTTCCACTGGGTTAAAAACAAGTGCAATATTGCTACCCCATTGCATGGCTGGTGTCATTCATACCTCCCTGGCCATTGGTAGTACACAGAGAACTGCAGCTGATTTGGCCTTGCCTTGTAAATCCTCTCCTGACTGGAGAGCAAGCTGCAGACTAAGACATAACTTTCCACATATTTGAATATTTTGATTCTAAATCAGAGAGCAAAATGAAGACAAAAAACCATTCCAAGATCTATATTATTCCAGACAGTTACACTGCACTAACTATTCTAGTGAATTTCTGCAGAGATTCCCACAGTCAGCTGCCTGTGTGGGAGGGTGTCTGTGTAGATGCCTTCTGAGTGGCAAGGGCTTCCTGTTATTATGGTAGAGAGTTGCTGTCACATCCATGGCAGATAGAATTTTATGTCAGCACCAGAATTTTGCTCTTTCACTCCAGTGGGCTCCTTTTAATGTACAAAACTATAGGATTAAGATTCGCCTTGATTTCACAACTGGAGTAATTTTATGGAACTCTTTCATTGGTTAATCCCACATTAATTTGCCTGCTTGCAAAACAAGTGCATTCTTCCCTCATCTTCTTAGCAGAAAAATGACCTTGCTGTTTCTGATACTGCAGCTTGTTGGGCAAAACTTAATCCTGTTGCTACAAACGTAATCCCATGAATCCTCTTCTTGCTGATAACACTTTTTACTGTCTGAACTCCTGCGGGAGCTTTTGATTTGGTGTTTGACAGGCTTCCAGGTCCTTCTAATGTTAATCCTCAGATAATGAGTAATCTAAGAAAGAGAGGGATATAGTTTCTCTAATTCTTAGCTTTCATCTTTCATGGTAATAAGATTGTCACTCTATGCTGTTCTAACTGTTTTACAGTTTTTTAAAAACTAATTTTATTTAATTTCAAGACAGGAGAGCACAATTTAGCTCTCAATATCATCACAAATGATACACCCATCAGAAGGTCAGCAAGGAATGAAGAAACAAAACATTTGTGTGACATATGTGGAAGTCACTGGGGAAAATACTGTGTTGGTATATATTGCACCTCTTCCAGTCTGCTGGTGACGTTTTCCCCCATATTTCATTTACTCATGACATAGATGTTACTGTCTGTTGGCAATCACTGACAGCCTGGCAGATGTTACAGGGACCTTGTTGCCTGCGGATTAATACACTTGTGAGGTGGAAGGTTATTTCAAGGAAGTGGTAAAGAGAGTAAATGCCCTGGGCTTCAGAGGGAAAGAGCATCTGAGTTCATTACTAAAGTTCACCAGTTAGTGGCACTCATGAATTTTCAGGTAGCAAAAGCAGCCAAGTGTGCCGTTCCCTGCTCTAATCAGGGTGATTTGCAACTGTTCTTCTCTCATGTGTCTCTCAGCTTATAGCAACCTATTCCTGCAGGTTTTATATGTGGTTGGTTTCACACTTTGCTTTTGAAAATATGCTAAATGCTGTCTTAATCTGTATGATCTGCATCCAAGTTATCTTAAATAGTAGTTCTCCCCCAGCATCTTTACCATCAGTGTGTGCTGTGTTTCTTCTGTTCCTTTTTCCTGTTATGTATATAGAGATAAGCTCTCTCTCGTGTTGGAGAGAAATGCCCCTCATGTATTTCTCTGGCAGATCTAAAGCCTGAAAGGATAATCATTCCTATGTTTCCATTTTACAGTATTTTTTTGTAAGAGAAAAGCAATTTGGAAACATCACGTATTTGGCTGAGAACAAACTCCCTAGCATTTTACATGAAAAAGGTATAGACATTCGTGTACAAAATTCTCTGCTTTATCAGTCCTATCTGCAGACAAGTTCTTTGATATTCTGTAGTGTGGTTTGATATTCAGGTTGCATTACATACCAGACTCATCTCTGTTCTGTCAGTTATTCAAAGAATGCCTTTGCTGTTCACAGAGTTAGCTTCCCACTGCTCTGTCTGTCCTCTGTCCTTACACCCTGGAATCAAAACTAATATGTATGTCAGAGAAAAGAGACTTTTAGTTACTGCAGCACCAACCTTAAAATGTAAGATAAATCCTCTTCGAGAAAGAGGAATAATAGTGTGAATATATGGAATAACTTGATGAACTCTGTTCCTCCAAAGATTGTTCTGAATATACATTTCAGTATTTCCACCATGAATATGGTTCAGGTTATTGCACTATTTTTCTCTGACGATTTTTGTCAGCTTTAGATCATGTAAGTATTCTTTCTGATATAAGAATGGACACTTTTTTATCTGTGAAAGCCTGAGTAGTGTTTGAAAAAGCACCTGTCTCTGTGCATATACCTGGAACTGAGAGGTAGCTGGAACACAGATAAAAATCAAAAGGAAGATCTTCACTTACAGCAGTTTTCATAAGTAGAGTATCAATTACTATAAAAATTAACTTTACATTTTTTCCTCACCCCAATGACATTCAGCAGGAATGAGAGCCATGAAATGTTAGTAAGTCTGAAACTCCTGAACTTTGCACAGCAACTACAGTTCTTGTGTAGCTGGGTATCAGGGGTGTGCCCTTTGTGCTCACCAATCTACCACTACTGGGTGCTGCAGCAACTCTCAATCCGGCCACCTGCAGAGATAAAATCATGGACAATTTAAACAATGGTCTAACATGAGACAAAGTGGTTGAATGAATTCTTTGCCACCTTCATAGCTGTTTGACTAATTAGTACAGGAACTATCTCGGTGGGAATTTTGGACTGTCCCAAAGTCTTCCCCAGGCAGCTCCTGCCATGCCCAGAACAATTTGTGTGTTTCGATGTGTTGGTTATTAACCTGGGCAGGAAATCTGGACCTTCCAGGAATTACTCAGCTGGTTGACCTTAGAAAATTGATCAAAGTTTGTATTAATACTCTTTAGCCCACATACTCTAAGCTCTCCTGCTTTATATTCATGCAGCGTATTCGCCCTCCTTACAAATAGATATTGATGATAAATACATATATATGATACAAATGGGAGATAGAAATGTCAGTTACTCAGAGGAAAGTATCATCATTCTTTGTTTTTCTTCCTCTCTCTTCATTAAAATGTCATAATCTTCTCTATCCTCCATTACCTCTATGAAGACTGTACAGATTTGGCACATAAAAATGGTTTCTTACTGTGAAGATTTTCTTCACAGCACAGTGACCTTATTTCCTTTTTCCTTGACTAATTTCATGTTCCCCAGACACATTCTCTGTTTACCTTCTCACAAGCCACTACATTTTTACTGCACTGGGGCGCATAAGTGCTACTGATAGTTCTAGTGAGCTTTATTTGAATTTGTAGATTGTTTTTCTTTTTAAGTTTAGAGCATATCTTTCATCTCCTGATTTATTGGTAAGTAATTTTTCCTTGGTATAGGTGAACTTCACCCGTAAATGGACAGAGACAAGTGAAACAGAATATGCCATTTGTATTTCTAGATAAATCCTAAGTTACAGGGAAACCTGTAATGAAACAGACAGCTAGTAATGATGCAGTAGCATCTTAGATCTGCTTGGAACTTGTATAATGCACTGCCTTTCACCAAAAATGCCAGAAGACAGACATACAGATGACAACTGTGGATAATAGAAGTAGCAAAATAGTGACAATCAGGAGCTCCATTTCAGAACTAAGGATATTTGAGTTAATTTTTCTGGCTGTGACAGAAATGCAGTATTAAATAAATCCCTCGAAGTCATATTCAAGCTATGAGCACAAGTACTTCCTCTTCTGTTTCTGAGTAAATTGGAAGTGATTAAAATCTAGGCCTCTTTTTACATTGAAAGTTGTTTGAAGTTTCCCAGAGCTCACTGCTGATGTCACATCTTGAGAGGAGGTCTACTTGTGCATCTGAAGTACATGAGTCAGTAGATATGCCTAGAAATTGCCCATAGAATACATTTCTAGGCCCTATGCAGAGCAGTGACTACTTTTTTGTAAAAACATTCTGCTGTTATGGCCATGGTCGTGGTGCCCAATTCCTACCCCTTTTACAGGAGCTGAGAGTTGGTGGTTTAGGGGTTACAGTCGTAGTGCTGGGCTGATGGTTGGACTTAATGTTCTGAAAGGTCTCTTCCAATCTTAATGATTCTATGGTTCTATGAAAACTCTGCCCTGGAAACACGAATGCAATTGTCTCATGTTGAGGGGAGGTATAAATGGAGTGAGTTTTGATCCAAACGGGATCTGAGAGCAGGTTTGCATCGACTGTGCTAAGTGAGGATATTCAGCCTACAGCCGCCAAGTGTGAAGTTCACCTTTGGCTCTCATGCTGCCGTCGTTCAGAGCTGCTGCCGCTCAGCCAAATGCTCTTGTCCAGAGCTCCTCCTGGAGGTGTGTGCTTGCTGTCTCTTCCCAAACCAGCACAGCTGTGAAGATGACACCCTAGTCTGGCAGTGAGACAGATTGGTGATGATATGTGGCAGGGTAGGCTTGTCTGGAATGGGATCCTGTAGGTTGTTGTTAGGCATGCCCCCAGAACAGCAGCTCAATGAGACAGGCTGCCTAATGCATACAGTGGGGTACTGCCAGAGAAACTGTTTCATAGGCTGCCTAGTAACTAGTTACATAAAAAGACTTTATATCATTAAAACAAACTAGTTCTTTACCAAGAGATATTTATAGGCATGCTTGTAGCATTTCAGCCGTGCTCTCACAGATGGCTTCTTGATGTCTCATTCAGGCTCACTCATCTTTCTCCAAACTCATAGCAGCAACCTCTGGAAAGGCAATTTCATGTATTGTGTGTGTAAAGAGTATTCCAGGCTCTGACCAGTGCTTATCTCCATGCTATGGAAAAAAACCTCTGGGATACATCTCAGGCTCTAGAGTTCATCTCCATTTGAGTGCACTGAGAGCTTTTGACACTGGCCAACACACATCTGCAGTACTTACACAACATTATCAAGAGCATGTTGCTCCTTTGATGCTATTCTGGAGAAGATGAATCTTAGGCCCTTTTTATTCTTGAGGTAAGAGCTGAAAAGCAGCCACATACTGGTCCTTAATGCTCACAGCTTGTTTCCTTTTCTTCAATGTATTGTTAGCACTCAATAAATAATAAATAAGTGCTATGTTGGTGTCTCTTTAATGGACTGAGTCTATAGTCCCAATGTGCAGTAGCTGTGCATACACATCTCCATATGCAATATTAATGGTTATATTATGTAACTGTATAATGGAGTGTCAAGGAGTCTCTGGGACTCTTGCCTGAGAGAGATTTGAAAGGAATATGAGCAGCAGAGTTTGGCCCTGGATTCATAAAAGTAAATTGATCAACAGTAGAGCACCATTTTCTATTTGCATGATAAATAAGTTCAGCCTCCTGAGAGAAATTCCAAGAACATATGCCATATTTGCTTGCTTATGAAGCACTTTTTTGTTCATTGCTTTGGATAAACACAAACTGAATGCAGATAACTGCTGCTGTGTTTTAGAGCACCAAAGACAGGGCTAAAAATGCCCAGAGTGACAGGGTCACAGCTAAAATTCTCCCAGCTCCAAGAGAGACCCAGCTGGTGCATGTGTAAGTCTCACAGAATTGAGCAATCGCTCTGCTTCACATTGCTACTGACTCTCTCGTGAGGGGAGGGAGGCACAGTATTAGGGTCCCTCAGTCACCTTCACGAGGGGAGCAGAGCATCAGAGATGATCAGTGCATTGCTGGGAGCCAGGCTGTACACACAGAGCAGAGTTTGTTTTTCTGATATTGCTTGGAAGCATCTGCTTTCTCTTCCCTTTAGTGTGCTGACTCCTGGACTGCTGAGCCCCAGGCCCTGTGTGAAATATGCACATGCACAGGCAGGGCACGAGAGGGAGAAAGAGTCAGCTGCAGTTTACTAAAATATCAGAGGAAGAAAGGGAATAAAAAATGAGAGGCCCTGGAAGGCAGAGAGAAGGAGATGCAAGATGCTGAAAGATGTGCTACGTGCAAGAAACTGAATGAGGGAAAGGATAAAGAGAAACTGGAGGGAGAACACAGGGAAACCAGAAGGAGAGAGCATAAAAAATGGGTGAATGGTGAGACATAAATGAGTAACAGTGAGGGGAACAGCTGGCAAAAACAGAAGACAGCTAATGGACTATTTCAGTATCTTTTAGGAAGAGCGTAGAGGGAAGCTTTTAAAGTAGAGTTTTAAAAATTAAATAATCGGAGAAATAGTGGTTATATTGGTTATGTGGGGTGTTTTTAAGGAAGAAGAGAGCAATCTAGAGGGACTACCCAGCATTTAGAAGTTTTCTAATTCTTGAAGATTCTAACTTCTCTAGAGATTTTAGTCAATTTACTGTATCAGTCATGGGCTGTTTCCTAGTATCATTACATCCACAGTACTTTGTTTTCTGCTCTGTTTTTTCCTATAGCAGAGATTAGTAGTGCAGGTTTTTCTTTTAGTCAGTTATTGCTTTTTTTTGTTTTAATTTTAACAACAGATCTTAATTTTCATGCAATGGAATAGGAAAGTTTTTGTAGGTGCAGTGTTGAGAATAAATATTCTGTGGATCCTTAAGAACTGAAGTTCCACTGAACTATTGCAAGACACAACTTCACAGCTTGGTACTTCGTTTTAGTCTTGAGTTCCCATGCTTCTGTAGAAGCCTGATAGATTCAAATTTAAATTTTGAAAACATTTAAGCTTTCAACTAATGCTTCTTCAGCAAAGTCCTCTTGTTTATAACATGCTTAAGTTTCTTTGAAGTCTACAGAATTAGAAAAGCTCTGCCAAAAAGAGATAAAGGATTTTTTGGTTGACTTTTGCAGGGATATAATTAGTACAATTTTAAGTACAAATCTTTGTGTAGATACTATTATTTGGAACAAAAAGGGCTGTAATCTATGTAACAAAATAGTAAAATCTAAACTAACTTGGAGATCTTTCATACTGGAATAAAGAAGTGAACGTGAACAGTCCTCTTCACTGATGCAATTCTCACCATTTGTTATTTTGGTATAAACCTGTATTTTATGCAGGCCTTTTCTAGTTTGCCATTAGCACATTATTATAAACAAGGCCATCTTCTCACAGATGGACACAATATCCTGTGTTTCCTTCACAGGTGAACATGATTTCAAGCAGCAGGTGTCAGTCTCAGAGAAGCCACATGATGTTGCCATGCTCCGTATTAGTTGAGGTAAGAAAATATAGCAGGTATGCTGCAAAGTTCTTGGGTGTATTTTTCAATAAAGTACTCTCAGCAACTATCAATGCATTATTTATGTTTATGTTCACAGGTTGCTCTCTGTTAGTTGGCAATCACTTGTGACTGCTGTCAACAAAATTCCTGTCCCTATGCTATTCTTTCACAAGAGGGAATGAAGGGAGTCCCAATGCCTGCAATTTCATTTTAAGTAATTGTGATGTTCTGAAGTGCTAGAATACAGGGAAGTGAAGTACCTCTGGGCTGGACCCATAATTTTAGGATTAAATCTTGATAATGATACTCTATAAATTTAGAATTCTTTTCATTCTTTAGCCACTTTACATTTGAGTGTTACATATCTTGTGGAACCCAATCAAATATTGCTATGAAGGAGAATGTAACTCTCCACAGGGCAGGTTTTACACGAGTAACTCAGTTTAGGATAGATGTGCTTATTTATATTGGCAGAGGTTTTGTTCCTGTTTTTCTTAAGCCATTTCTACATCCAAAACATTTGCTGCACACAAAAATTTCAAGCACCATTTTGCTTATCTTTTAGTGCATGCTAATTATAATGAAAAATCCTGATGGGTCTTCTCAGGCTGCCAGCTGACTTGGTATGAGGGAGCCTGAGGGAAAAGATTAAGCTGTATTTTCAGCGCAGTCTTTCCTGCCTTGCATGTGCACACTGGTATCATTGGATTCCTGTGGACTGCAGATCAAAGTGGAACCTCTTCAGATGAACATTTCATAGTCTGAGTGAGAGTGGGGCATTTGCATTCAATTTTCTGCTCAGCCACAGACTCATGCACTGTACTGAATGCCCGCTTGGGCCTTACTGCAGAGGCAATTAGGCATTGTTATTCCTGGATTTCAGGCAATCAGTTGTTCTGGGGATTTCAGTGGTTCTTAGTATTGGACTTCAGAAGTAACACTTGAGGAGTTTTAGGATTTCCCAGTGAATCTAATTCCTAGACTCTGCATCTTGGTACCTATCTCCTTACCTCCTACTGGTACTGGGAAAGCAGTGCTTTGGTTCCTGTGGGATGCATAGATCCTTCTGTAATACGTTTAGAGTTATCTGATAAATGGAGAGTGGGGGATGTCATAAATTGTGGGAGAATATAGCAGCATGTCAAGCAGAAGTTTTTTATGGTGTAAACATTAAGACTTAAGTGACCTTTCCTGAAGAAATTCTTATTCTCAATGGAGTCATGGAACCTTCTTTGCCTTTTGAATTAAGGTGTTTGGGTTTTTTTATCAGCACATTTTGGAAGTTATTTCCATGTGAACAGAAAATTGCTTCATTGTCTGGCATTATTTCTGTCACATAATTTTGGCAAGTTTTGTATCTTGGCAATTTATGTTCACTGTTTTCAAGTGATGTTTGTGATCCATTGTGACACAAATCACTGCAGATCCACTGGCTTTTCTTGCTTGTGCTATGTCACACTGAGACAGCAGCAAGACTCCTGGCCTGTGTATCATCAAATCTAATGGCATCAGGGGTTCCAAACCTCTGAGGATGTCATGATGCTATTACGTAAGTTTGGAATGAAATTCACTAGGGAGAGGGTACAGAGCAATTAGACCTGTAGATGGGGGTTAGGAAACATGATTTCTCTTCCTGAATGTTGGGGGGAATCAGTTAGCCTTGTTCCATTTCTGGCACAATTTGGAAAATCTGAATAAGAATTCTACACCCACATTTGGTAAGTTACATAGGTGGGAAACAACAAATATGTTGTAGCTGATTGCGTTCTACAATCACTTGTTATTATCGTTGCTCTCCAGGATCAAAAGGTGATCCAAATGTTGTATTAGCTGTAATTCTTTTTTTAGAGCAACTGGATAGGACAAGTATGCAGAATTTGTGCATCTGCGTTTAGGTATTTGGGTGATTAAAAGGTCTGTGAGTTTTCTCAGCCTTCCTTTTAAAGTCTCATTATGTGTCCTCCCTACCATTAACAGGGAAGAGCAGCCACGAGGTGCGAGTGGCAGCAGTGGTAACTCATTGGGTGATGATTGCTTGGAGTGATGTGATGTGTCTGCAGTTTATAGGACTGGGCTGTCTGTCAGAGAAACTGTTTATTTGCAGAGGTACAGTAGTAACTAAGTGGCCACTAATGTGCAGCTTTGCCAGCCCGTATTTCAAGTATCTGTTTTGCATGGACCACAGTATAAATCTCCTTTTCTGAAAGTCTGCCAGCCTTTGTTGGCTTAACTATCAGAGTATTTGAGCAGGTGTAAATGGGTACAGGGTATGACACAAGACTGTACACAAGTCCTACCTCATTTCTCAGGAAGTGTGTCTGAGATGCTGTTGCTCTCTGTGCCACTGATGTCCTGGCAGTGCTTTCTCCTGAGCTCTCCAGCAGTGGGTGAAGAGGGGCTTAGCCCTCAGCCAGGGCTTGGCCTGGCACTCGCAGCTGGGAGCTGAGCAGGGCCAGCACAGTGTGGAGCAGCACAGTAAAAGCTGTATGATGGTCAGTAAGTACTTCAGCCCAGGAAGGAGATGAGAATGTGCTTGCTGGAATTTACAGCAGGGAATAGTTACATACATGTTAGTCAAGTTCTATTTCACTCTCCTCAGAAAAATATTACTTTTTCATGAGTAGCCTGCAGGTTAGGAGTAAAAGAAAAGGTGGAGATCAGAGTGATCTACGTTAGGGGAATACTAAGAGAGTTTCTCTCTTGCAACAAGGCAGAACTAGGTTTTCTGCACTTCTTAGAGCTTGCTCACAAGCATAGGCTCAACTCTACCTAAGCAATGATGTTGTAACGGGTAGATCTAGTTTCTGTTCTCTTGCCCTTTTTAAAAATATTTAGTGAAATTTTTTCCTAATTAATTTCTGACCTTGTGAGAGAAATTATCTAAGCAGATATATGGAAACTTTGAGTGATAAGAAAACCGGGGTCTCTGTGCTTCATTCTTCTTGTGATACTAAGCTTTATACCTTTCAGTGTCAGCTTTTCTCTACTGAATAGTCGTGTAAACTACTACTCACAACATTTCCAAAAATTTCTGTCTTATTCAATTCACAAATGATAGAAAAGGTGCACGTGGGAATTCTGTCTTTTGTTTCAGATTCTTTCATTAGTCCAATTCAAAGAAATTAACCTCATTTAATCTGTTGATCCTAGTGGATAGAATTAGAAGTTTATGTCTGCTTATCCAAGCTGGAGGAAAGAAATCTGTAAGTTCTGTAACACTTTGCAAGCTCAAACCTGAGCTGTACAAACATCTGTTACGTTCTGTTGCTGTTAAGGGCTTCTGCTGGTTCACGGCATCGTTTATGCAGTCGGTACTCGTGTTCTGTATCATTGAATTGTAGTGGTACCTTGTTGCATTTGTTTATTGTTTTCTAGCTAGTACCTTTTATATTACAAAAGTTAATGTAAGCATTAGATTTTGAGATTTATCTCCTGAAAGCCATGCAATATCAGAAGTTAGTTTCTCCAGCAGTATCAGCTCATGAAGCTGTTATGACAGACCATATATTTAGATTCCAAAGGCCAATTATTGTCCAAAAGTACTGTTCAATTTTCCTTTAACCTGAGTTTTCCCTACCTTGTATGTTGTTGTGCAAAACCTGGTTTATTTCTGTTTTCTCTGAGATGTTTTAACTCATTTTTTGATAAGTGAAGTATTTTTTTTAACATGTATGCTGAAAACAGATGTCCAGGTAGCAGCTGTGAGGCAACCTTAGCTCTCTCTCTCTAAGGGAAATACCTGGGATAAGGCAGTCTGACTGCCTGCTGGACTCAGCCTTAACTACCCTAGCAGTCTCGACTTGGAACTTCTTAGTATCACCAGGTGCAAGCTTTTGCTCATCTTTCACACTTTTGCAGTTTTAGGCTTAGGAATTCTCACACTAGAATAATTAGGTGTATTGCTATCATTTAGTAATTTAAACAGTCTAGATATTACATGTTTTTTTCTGGCTTTCACTTTGTTTTCCACTTGTGCCTATAAATATACTCACTGGAATCTCTAGAGTAGGTATAATTCTTTCACCTGTTATTAACTTTTAGAAATTCCTAAACTTACCTTTTCTGAATGAAGGAATTAGACTATTAATAACTGGCGGTGGGCAGGTGCTTTAATATATGTACCTGTGAGAATATTGACTTCTGTGTACTTCAGATATGTCATCAACCACATATCTAAATTTTTGTGAAAATTATGTTAATGTGCAAGGAACTTCTGAATTCTTAGCAGAGAGCTATGAACTGTGCTAACTACACTGATAGGCTTCGTCCTTTTTAGGGTTTTTTGGGGGGGGGGATATATTTTGTAGCAATACAGCAATATCTTATTTTCATGCTTCTCAGGGTACTCTGACTGACATTTCTCTCTGCCTTGGATATACACTCTGCAGAGTTTACTCTCCACTGAATTGGGAGCTTTTTTATAGCAAAGAATCAAGATGACTCAGAATATTTAGAGCTGATTCAACAGCAGGAGGTCAATCTTAGTTTCTCCTTTACTCTTTGGATTCTAAGTATTTATTTTCTGCCTATGAAGGACATAATTTATAATCTCTCTCTTGTGCAATTTTTCTCATCCTACCATTTTCTTCTCCTCCTTTTTTTTTTTTTTTTTTTCTGTTTCCAGTATAAGTAACTTTTCAACAGTCTTAAAAACTGGCCAGTAAGCCCTCTAGCATGGGAGGCCAAAACTAGTTGTGTGAATTTGTGGTGATACTGGAAAGCCAACAGTAAGTATTTCACATCACCCATCAAAATAGCCAGCCTTCAAAGTATCAACTTCTCAAATGATCTATATTTGAATTTATAACTCTAAAAATATATTTTTCCTTTCAATCTAGATTTTTTTTTTTTTTTTATGGACCTTGAAGGTATCGCACTGAAGTGAAGCACTAGATTTGTGTACTGGAGTCTGCTCTTAGATGAATAAAGTATGGTTGCTGCTGCTACTAAGTATTTTTTGGGTATTCATTTATTTGTGTATTTATTTATTTATACATTCCAAGGCTTTTAATCCCCTTTAGGTAAGTATTTAGAGTAAAATTTTTCTTTCTCTTCAATGTGGCATGAAACAGCACATGAACAGAGAAGGACAAATCTGAAGTGTTATGCAGATTTATTTCTAATAATTTCTGATAATACTGTTACATATTGTTGATCTTGTCCCATGATTTAGGTCTTAAAGCTTTGCATAGCCATTTGAATGAAAAATGTGGGTCCTGAAAGGAATTACAGAAAGTATAAAGATTATGATAGCAGTTCTACCATAATAGTAATAAAAAAGTCCCAGTAATTTAGAAATATATTCAGCTGTTTTATTAAGTATGTTGTAAAAAAGAAAACCATTTTAAAACAATTTAGTGCTTTAAATATCATAGATAAATGCAAAATCGCAGGACAGGATCAAATATATACAGTTTTGGATGAAATTGAAGTTATACAGAGATTTAATAGGAAATAAATAAATAAACTATAGCTGAAAACCCTACTCCATAGCTTTCAGTGGCTTTGAGTGTCTTTGGTTTAGAATTGTTCCTTCTATTAAAAGTTGCACTTTGGCTCATTTTGACTCAGGGAAAATATACTTTTGACTGTCCTGCATATTTCTTAGGGCATCTGGCACGAAGAAGTTGCTTAGGGAAATACATGAGTTTGAACTAGGAAGTGAATTGCTTAGGCAGTCTTTTGTCATTACATTACATCTTTGTCCAGGATGTTATAGAGATCATCTTACAAAATAGCTCTTGTGACTGACTGTCCTCTAACCTCATTCCAAGAAAAAAAAAAAAAAAAAAATCACTGGTCCTTTTAAAATCTTGTTGAATTTGATGTATAAATTGTCTGTCAAAGAGCATGGAGGGAAACTGCATGAGAACTTCCCATTCCAATAGACTCTTATTTTCTTTTGTGAACATAGCAAAGTTTAGCAACCCAGATTCTGATCTTTGTGAAACTCATTGCCACACATTGATTAGCCTACATTTACTGTGTTGTTCCTTTAAGGGACTTTTGGATTGAAATTAACGTTTCCTGGAAGTAATTCCTTCACAATTCTTTTCAGTTGCTAATTTCTGTTATTCATTTTAGTAATGCTTTGCAATGAAAAATATATGTGCCAAAATACAGATCTGTTCCATCATTACTAGAAGGGAATAGCCTGCTGTTAGAAAGAGGGGAGGCTCTGGTTATCTGTGTAGTATTTAACTTCCAAGAACAGCAACACATTTTATTTGACAATGCCCTGAAAAATTAAACTTCCAACCATATCTAAAAGGATGATAAACATTCAAAGAGAAGAGGATTTCAACATTAATCATTCACCGAGAGCAATGCAACTGAGAGAGAACAAGCTGATGCTAATGAAGAGCACTAACTGTGGTAATGAAACCTTTTAATGTCTTCTACTGACAAGGCAGGCATTGGAAAGCTTCTACTGCTTTGAAATGGATAAAGCACAGTAATTCATTAAATGTTCTTTATTTGTAGTCTTCCCAATCAATTTCTGAGCGTAGCTCTTGTAAGTAACAGTAATACCCTAGTAAGCATTTGCACCTTAGCAGGTTGTTTGAGACTCGTATAATAGAGAAGCAGATGCACCTAAATGTCCCGTGTGTGAGAGTTGTGTTGGTCACCCCAGGCAATGCAGAAAGAGCCACCTCCCATCTTTGTTCGTCCTTCCCTGCTGGCACTGACTGATTGTGGTAGCCTAGAACAAGAAGCGGGTACTGTTTCCCCTGCTTTTTATAGTGCCTGTTTTACTTACAGGTCAAAGCACAAAAAGGCAAGAAGAGAAGGTGTCACGGACAGGAAGATCCAAGTCAGCTATACTCAGATGAAAACTAATTGATGGATGATTTTTTTCTGTAATTGTCTCGAAGCCTGAAGAAGTTCCCAGGATTTTTGCTCTTCTCTGTAATGCAACGACTTTTTCAGCCCTGACCATAAGAAAAGCGGGGAGAAAAAATTCCTGGTACCCAGTGAATGCACTGTGGTTTACCTTTCCTACTGGCTCTCCTAGAAGGGAGGGCAGAGTGAGTTGTGTACCTACCTACAGGACATGAACATGTAGCGAACTTTCCTTTCTCTGGGGGATATTTTTAGTATGCTTAGGGATATTTTTAAACAGTGGAAGTCTTTTCGAAGAACTTGAGTAGCACAACTACCCCAATGAGTTTATAAACTTTATTACTCTATAGTTCTTTAAAACATCCACACTGGTGATATTTTTCTTTAAAACTGAAATGAAAAGATTGTGTAGAAGTATCAAGTCATTGTATAAACTAGTGAGATTCAGTTACTGGTTCAGAATTAAATTGCTGTGTATCAACATCAATGAAAATTTCTCCATCCAATATTTTTTCTATTTTTGGGGAAGATTATATGACAAAATCTGCTCTGCATCCCCATTTACATCATCCTTGTTTCTGGAGTTGCTAGTTGCAATATTATTGTAAGTTGTGATATAGATTGGAGAGTGTGTGATTAAAACCTGTGTGGATGATATGCATTGTTTAAAGTTGTACATAATACATCACACCTGGATTTCACTAAACTTACTGTTGACTTTGGCTGTGTAATTAATGCCAAGGTCAGCTGGGACAAATCTGATATTGTTCTCATTTCTGTAGGATTACTTTTTTTGTTTTTGCTAGCTGAAAGTTTAATTGTTCCTAATGGAATTAAATACTGGACATTAGGATGCCTAATAAACTAAATAATTTGCTTAAATCCAATTTGGATGCTGTCTAGTCACTGTAGAAGCAGTGTGCAGCATGTTAGATATTGGCATTGCTCTATGAAGAAAAGGTTAATTCCATAAAAATTATGTGCTCTAGGGTAGTTGTATCTTTTTAGCAACTGTCCACTCAATTTCCCAAAGGTTAATTTTTGTGCCAGCTTAGGGAGAATATGATTCTGCAGCCCTTATGTCCTGTTCTCAGGTCTCCTACTGATTTTAATTTCTCTACATCAGCAGAATTCTTACAGGAGTGGGGAGAAACACCAAACACTAATAATATTTTAATGTCTTTCTATTTCAGAGCTGGTTGTACCACATTCAGAGCTTTACCACAGAGCAGTCACCTCAAAGGAAATGAGCCTTATATGCCTCTAAAAATGAAAGTTTCTGCCAATATGAAGGGTGTAAAAACTGCATGATGCTTTAAGGGCATAAAAGTAGTCCCTAGGCAGTCATAACAGAAACGATATATGAATCTTAGTTCTGGTAGATATTAATTAATCTTTTCCCAAAATGAATCCTGAAGACATTTCATATTCCTTGGTTCTGTCCCAGTGATTCAGCCTTCTTACCCCTCTACCACCTGCCAGGACTGTGCAGAGCCAGGCAGCCTGTGCAGAATCAAACTCTCCTCACACTGTCCTGCTGTCACATTGGTCACCAGCTGCCTGCATGTGCTGTTGAGCTGCTACCTTTTAATCCTTTTGCTCTGGCAGGAGCCTCCAGAATCCCCACTTACTGCATTTTCCCACAAGAAACCTATAATTTCAACTTCTGATGTTCTTGCCAACTTTGCAAATGTACCCTTGCACAAATCCCTTGCTCCCCACCTTTCCTTTTCTAATCTTTTTTTCCCACATGATCACTTGCCACTTCTTTCTTTTAGTACAGTCAGTTGTCTGTAGTTAAGCTGGCCAGCTGGATGAATAAGGCATTGAATGAGTAAGGATTTTCAGAAGCAGTGATAAGAGTAAAGAGTTGTGTGTTACCCAAACAAGCATATATTTCATTACATAATAATTTGACAGTGTCCCCTATTATATCAGTGATAGACATATTCTAATCTAATAATTTTCTTATCCTCTAGCCTAAGAATTTGTTAAACAGAATATTTTTAAATGAGGAGAGCAATGTTATGTAAGTTAATTTAGCAGAGCTTGAAAGCTTTGGTTATTAATAATTCTCAGTGCCAAGTTACCACAAAGAATCTTCAAAAGCTGGTTTATTTATTATTTTAGTATTATTATAGCTCTTTATTTTTCCAGCTGTTACTTTCAGTTCAGGCTTCACTTCTCAACCTGCAATGGCTGTTGTCTTCTCTCAGAAGTGACTTTTTTATTCTTAAGTTACTTCCTTGCTGCCTTCATGAGTCTTCTGCTAATGCTTGACAGTATAGTTTTTGCCTGGAAGGTAATTATGATGAGAAATCACAATGAAGTCAAAGGCATAGTCTCTCAGATAATTTTTTAAAGAACCAGTCCTATAACAGGTTTTATGTAGCACCTTACTGGAGCATATACATACATAGTAATACATAAATATACACACACAGAGTATGGTCTCTTTAGAAAGTGGAAAATTAAGAGATATCTTTCTTGCTACCTCTTTAGATAATTGGATAGGCTGTTTCACTTTGTATCAATTAACCAATTTCGAGGAAATATGATTTTATTTTTAGATATGAATTACAATAATCAAATGAATTACAATAATTTCAGTGAACCACCATTAGAACAGATTGTAACCATTAAGATTAAAGACAGCAAATCTTGGGGTTGGAGTAAATCAAATGTAATTCACAGAATCAGACAAAATTTTAGGTTCAGAGCAGGGCTGACCTCACTTTTCAATAAGGTTCTTCAGAGCCTTGTAAATGAAGTTTTGAATGTATCTCCAAGGATAGAGATACTTTCCTCCTATCAAGGTATCCAAATAGTGATTGATGGAAATGAATGCTTCCTGCAACAATTCTTTGTAGGAATCCAGTCATCTGGAGAAACACACAAATTCCAGTGTGAACATGTCTAATGCCTTAAGAATGGTTGTCTTTTTAGTCCTGCTCTGAGCTTAGGCTTGTATCCAAAAGATAGTGTAGAGGAGATATTCTGCAGAAGGTGGGGGCTTCTCAAAGTGCAGAGGTGTCTGTCCTGCAGGGGGCATGAAAAGTATGGCTTTATGAAACAAACCAGTGCAGGAAATTCCTGTGAGGTGTGTCCTCACTGCCCTGGTGATGGTGTCATTCATGGCAGAATCCCAGGGCTTACAAATGCTTTGTGTCTTTGTAGTTGGTTTTTGTTGCCTGGGTTTTCCTCTTTCTTGAGTTTTCTGTATTTGCTGCTTCCTCATGAACAAGCTACAAAAGAAAGGGCATTTTTCGGAGGAACATGTGTGAAAACATGAATGTCTTGTGAATGTCTTGGTGTCAAATGAAATGTGTGATATACATTTCATATAGCTCCATGGGTTGTGAATGCTGGTACCTCAGGGTACCAAAGAGCGGGTCTGATGAGTATTATGAACTGGACTTAAAATATTTTTAATATTTAAAATTTCAAAGTAATCTAAGAAAATAATCAGCTCTATTTCTAGTTTTCTTCAACAATTACCTGGTACCAATGGATACTGTCTGTAATTCTGTTTGGTAAATTATGAGGGCTTGGAGATTTTTTGCTTTTCTCCATTGAATCACTGCTTAAATGTATCCTGAACTTGCTCTTTCTATGCTTTTCATTGTAATTTTATGAAGTAACAGATAATGTCCAGCTCAGGAATGGGATTTGAGGTGTAATGCTAATGAGAAATGTCTGGTATAATTTGTAAGAACATAAGTAGTTCTAGGGCACAACTGTGCATGAGCTTACCCAGCAGAAACTGTTACAGGGGAAGTGTTGGACTCCTGCCAGCATGAGCTGCATACATTAAACTACAGCCAGAGCTGGAAGTATTCCGTGACTTTGGTGCATAATTTATTATATTAGTCTATTTGTCTTTCCCTTCTGAAAGAAAGTTAGGAAGTCAGATAATTTAGTTGTATGTACAGATTTGTTCTTGAAAGTGAAGTCTTGTATACCTTCCCTGTCTGGGAGACAGCTGCTAGGGGCCAAGCTTGGGTAAGGAAAGAGAACTCCTCAAGTTTTACTCTGTAACTGCTACTGAATTGAGGAATCATCAGACATGAAAGGAAGACCTCACAGATCCATGCAGAGTCCCATGCCAAAGTGACAGTCTAATTTCTTTACACACTTTTGGATGGTTTTATATTTCCCCTCCTTAGTATCGCAAAATATTTTATTCTGCTGACATGCGATTAGCAAAAGATAATGATAGCAAGTACACAGAGCTAAAAACTAGTCGTACTTCTCTTCAAGTGTGGAACTTAAAAGTGAGAGGGTGGATTCATTCAGCAAGAGACCAGCAACCCTGGCCATGAAAACAGCCAGCCTGTGAGTAGACAAGGACAGGTTTTTCACACAAGTTTTCCGGCAAATGAGCAAGGTCTCCTTCAGTTAAAAGAGAAGTTAATCTCCATCTCCCTGGTAACTTCAGCTGTTGTTCACAGATCCTTGAGCAATGTGTCTATAGTATTTGTAAAAACACTGGGGACTGATAGGGTCCAGTCTCTATAGGCAGCTAAACTGGGGGTGAGAGCATAAGGGACCCCAGAAAGGTCTTGATGAGCTCACCATTTCCTTCCTTCATACTTCTGGGTTTTCAGCTTAATGAGAGTTTTATACTGACAACATAGAACCTGGAGGAGTGGGCAAACATTTACTTTGTGTATCCCCTTAATGACTGTACAGAATCTTTAGCCAATAAATTATCTTAATTAGTCTCACTAATTATAACAAAAACATACAAAGGAGAAGACAAACCACAATGCAGAAAACTTCATATTCAAATGAGTGAAATTAATTCAGTAATATGTAAAGAGAGTTTTTGAACTGGTCTGTAAAACCTTCAGGCATTGTTCAAATGTCTGAACTAATTTTAGATTATGTACAAAATCAGCTGTATGAATACATACAGTGTCCTGCACAGGGTAGGTCTGTGTGATTTTTAATTTTCCCCCACTTGAACATTGCACCATGAATAGGCTAGTGCTATGTCAAATGCTGTGCAGTAAAATCTGCTATGTCAGTCCTTCAAGGTGTCATTAATTACCTTGGAGAGTGGGTTTCTTTCATTAAAATAAACAATAAGAATTTTGTGTGAATGAGATGAGGAAGCTCATTTCCATATTCTGAGGTTTGTCATATGATTTTTATTGAGCTAATTATGCCAAAGATTGCCAAGTTTACCATCAGTTTGTATAGCATTGCAGTTACCAAAAATGTGTCTATCAATGAAAATAAATTTGTAGCTGTGGTAGTAATTTTCTGAGTGGTAAGCTTTTTCCTAAGTTTATCTTAAGTAAGACGAAATAATTATTATTTGAGTTTTCAAGTACAAATGTTTTATGTCATTTTGCATTGACAAAACTGTGTCTGTATTCTTTTTATTGTGACAATATAGTGGTAGATATGCTAATACAGGCTTTAATTCTCAGAATGTACAGGCCTTAGGTACATGGTGTCCCTCTTGTAGCCCACATTTCTCTTATAACCTATGGAGAACTTATGTGCAATAATACTTCTTAATTTGAATACAGAAAGAAGTTTTGAAAAGATTAATTATGTTATTGATGTAAATACTGACTAGGCAACTAATGTGCTGTGACTGCTGCTCATTATATCAAACTCAATCATTTCATTGCTGCCTTGTCCTCCTCCTCATTTGTTTCATCTCCATCTGCTCACTCTCTCATGTACTTGCACTGCATCATATGAGGTGCCCAAGCTTACTGGGGCAAAATGTTGTCTTCTATGAAAAATGCGGTCCAGCTCTACATACAAACACAATAGTAATGGTTATGCTGCTACTAATTTGGCCTTTTTCTCCCTGTTTGACTCTGGGAAAGTGTCGTTCCTATTTTGGAGCTAGTTTATCTGTGTGTAAGTTAAAAGTTAAGAGTAAAATTGATGACATCTCACTACAGCCCTTTAAAAGATGGGTACTAGTCTAAGGTAGTCATCAAAGCTTGTGTCAACCCTTGCAATAGGTATCATAAGAGGCTGGTATTTCTTAGGATGTAATGAATGACATTTTCGGAGAATGATTCATCCTGCCCTGATGTAATAGAGCTTAGTCACCTAATGGAGTTGTTTCTCTCTGTGAACTACATACTAAGACCATAGGAAAAGCTTATATTTGATGCCTAACTTGTTTGAATCACACTACGAGTGTTCTGGGCAAACCCCCATTTCTTATTCTTTGCTGATGCTGCTCCAGCTGCTAGGAAATTATTTTTATCTTGCATTATCATGGTCCTACAAGCATAAATTTTAGCAGTAAATGTCCTGGGTTTTAGGACTTATATCACAGCAAATCATTAAACAATTTATCAATTAAAATTTCTTTTTAGTTATCTTTTAACAATAGCTTTAGAGATTATAGTTCATTCTGTCTCTTTCCTACTGCTGTGCCATCAGCACAGATGCAGTATTCTTCTCAGAAAGGGCTGGGCTAGTGTATTAGTAGCAGTGTGGAGATGTAACAGTGAAACCATCATGGGGCTTCAAGCAGCTGACACTGATAAAGCAGGAAGGAGGTAAACAGGAAAGATAAAAATAGTGGGATGATTTGATATAAATTCTTGTTTTCCTTCCCATTGAGAAGGCTTTGTTGGGTTGGCTCTATTTCTTTACTGCCATTTGCCATAGCAATGTTTTATAACTAGAAAATACAATGAGCAGTGGTGATGTAAGCACATGAAAGGTTAGTGAATTTGGTTTGGAATTGGAAATATATCTTTTTAATAAAGGTTATGATTTCAAAGTATTACAAAATAGTGTGTTTAAGGGTCCTCTTTTTCTGCACTTGTCTACATTGTGTCTCCTGATCTGAAAGTTCACTTAAAATTAGGTAGCAAATGAAAAGAGCAAGGTATAACCTATGAGGAATATAAGGGGAACTCTTGCTCTGAGATCAGCGGCACTGTTCCCAAGGAAGTTAATTTCAAAACAAGTCTGCCAGTTATGTGAATTTCAGCTGACAATTTTATGTATGAATAGCCTTCTGAAACAAAAATTGTGGGTTCTGGACTTTTTGCCATTCTTCTGTTGTGCATATCACTGCAGTTGCAGAATATATTTAGCTGGTTGCATTAGTCACTGGGGATTGTGTTCTTTTGCTTCTATATGTTTTATTTAATGTATGTGTGCATATTCAACTGTGCAGGCAATAAACATCATGTTCATTATAATAAAAAGCTATCTCTGCTTTTACTTGATTAGCTAACTGTGTGAAGGCAGGCCACTGGTGTGCAGGCCATGCTTATAAAGTACATCTGCAGCAATAGGAATGTGTTTATGAATATTAAAATAAAGCAATATTTGGTGCTATTGCCTGGGTTTGTAATATTCCAAGAATCTTGTGGAGCTTGGATGTGCCTTACCCATGCCTTCCAATCCTTATACCAAATAGCAGCCTATATATTACAACAGTCAGCCTCTATGAAGAGCACAGTAGCAAACATCAAGTGCATTTATGTTTTTCAACTGGTCCAAGTTAGACAGAATCTAATCCAGATTTTAACTTAACTTTATCAGCTGCAATAAATCAAGCCTTTCAGACTAATTCTAAGGGGAAAAAAAATCTTTTAAATAGGAGAAGGGTTCACAGTGTGAGAGCAGGTCTTACCTGTATAAAAATAAGTACACAGTTCATCATTATTTTCAGAAACTGCCATAAATTTAGAGAGCTCTCAAAGAAAAAATTCATTGAAGTTTTTATATACCTTTAAATTTTTTTAGTTGAGCCCCTTGCTATTCAATAAAGAGATCCTTATGGAGATTCTTTCCAAATCCTTTAGGGATTTCGATAGTAGCTGCAAAACTGTTTTGTAAAAACAGGATTTTTTATGTCCTCTAATTGCTATATGCAATATCTTCATTGGTACATCTGTAAACAGAAGTTGGTTTGTGATAGCAAAGTGCAGGACTATTTTATCAGCTGGTTTCTGGAAAAAGATTGATTTTCCTCAATGCCGGTTTTTGAAAGAAATATGCCACCCGCATTTCTATGGGGCATGCACTCAAATAGAACTGAAGAGCTGAGTCTCGTGCTCATTGCAGTCCTGCTGTTGACTTTGGTCTTTGGGCCAGGCCATGTATCCTAACAATGAGGGTGTCTGTATGCAATTTCCAGGAATAAGATTTTTATGTGTATGGTAATGTGTATTAGACTCTGCTAAAGAAATGGGGAAAATAAACTTTGTGCTGGGTAGAATTCACCACAAGATGTCTCATGTCTCACTACAGATTTTTCACTAAAGTAGGGAGCTATCCAGCTAAGTCTGGTGAGTGCAGTGTGAATGACATGATTTAGATTCTTCTGGAGAGTGTGTTAAAAGCACATAAAAATAGACTGGATGTGGAATCCAGGCATGAAGAGTGTGTTCTTCAAGGGCTGATGAAAAATAAATGCACGGAGACTAACATCACTGAATATTGGAAAAAAATCTCAAGAAGGGGAGGAAAATGAACAGTTAAAGTGCAAGTACAACACTAGGAGATGATTACTCATTATAGAACAGGGTGACCTAATCTCATTTGTTATTTCTCACAGTCTTTAAGATAAGTGGACTCTATGGCTAAAGTGTCCATTTTAAGACTGTTTCCCACCCTTATAACATTTGGGGTAGGGTGTGTACCTTTAAGTAACTATTTATCTGTTGGCTCTGGGAATCCAGACTAGAGCCCACACATGCCTGAATCTGTACAAGCCTTAGGCAAAGTTGTCTATTCTTAAGTGTATGTGCTGTAAATGTATTTTTAAATAGAACTTTTTTGTGTTCCTATGTGTATGACTTCTCTCAGCACTGGTGCAGACTCTCCTCTTACTCTAGGATGTTACTCAAGTGAGGATAGATTCATGGCCAGCTACCAATTTTCTTTATAGCTGTTAAATAAAAACTTTAAGTGTTAATTGGTTTCATAGCTATCCATATACGAAAGAGTATGTATTTCCATTCCCAATTTTGGAAGGATTGGGGGGTCAGGGTGGGTAGTTGTGGGTCTGTGGGGAAATTCTCCTGTGGCCAGAAATGAGCCAGAAGCACAAGTTTATTGTAAAAGTCAAATGTATTTCACATATCTGATGACCCAAACAAGTAGATATGCTCAGGATAAGTGTTATGTACTGGCAGGTTTTTTAATACACACAGATACTCTAAAGTTGTTGCGTTGGGGGTTAGTCGAGTAATCTGATATTGAACTTTATGATGGACTCTTTTGTTAACATGTAACCACAATGTGTCTCCACAAATGCTTCCATAAAAATGTCTGGCAAACCACAGAGCAAAAAAATGAAGCATTATTTTCTTGTAAAATCACAGAATCACACAAGAATACATGGAGGTGCTCAGGGAAAGACTGGATGTGGCAGTTAGCGCCATGGTCTAGTTGACATGGTGGTGTTAGACCATAGGTTGGACTCAATGATCTCGGAGGTCTTTTCCAACCGAATTGATGCTGTGCTTCTGTGGATTCCATGTTGAGGTCTTTACCACCCCGGGCACTAGTGGCGATCCCTGTTCCTGCCCGGGCCCGTCCGAGATGTGGCTCTTGGCGGTGCCGGCGCCGATTCCCGCCGGCTTCGGGACGGGACGGGACGGGACGGCGTGCACCTGCGGCAGCTCCCCGGCGCTGTGCACGCCCGTCCTACAGGTGTGTGTGTCGGTGCAGAGGGACCCACGGTGCCCCCCGCCCCTCAGGAGGCGGGGGGGAAAGCGCGGAGGGTTCTCTTACTAATCACGGCCGCGGGGCTGTGCCGTGGGAGCCGTCCGGGGGTCGGGCAATTCCCTTCACCGCCGGGTCCGGCGCGGCCGCTGCTCCCCGGGCGGGGCGGGGCGGGGCCGGGCCGCCCTTGCCACCGCCACGCTCCGCCCGCCCGCCGCACGAGCCGGTGCCCGCGCTGGAGCCGCTGCCGGAGCGGCGGGCCGGGCCGCCGCTGCCCTGTCCTGCTGTGCCCTGGCCTGGCCGCGCTCCCCGCCGGGCTGACCTCGCTCCCGGCCGCCGCTGAGCCGCCCCCGCCCGCGGTGGATGCCGCCGGGGAGCGGGCGGAGCGCGCCGCCGGGGAGAGGGGCTGCCGCGGCCGCCGGAGCCCACGTACATGCGAGTGCCCTCTCCGCTCACCAGCATGCTTTACTTCCAGATGGTGATCATGGCAGGGACCGTGATGCTGGCTTATTACTTCGAGTACACGGACACCTTCACCGTCAACGTGCAAGGCTTCTTCTGCTACGAGGGCGCGTACCGAAAGCCCTACCCGGGCCCGGAGGACCGCAGCGCCGTGCCGCCGGTGCTCCTCTACTCGCTGACCGCAGGCGTGCCCGTGCTGGTGGTAAGCAGGGGCTGCCTGTGCCTGCTCTCCGCTGGCTTGTTGGGCTGGGCTGGGCTGGAGCGGAGCGGGCCGGGCCGGGGCGGGCCGCGGGTCCCGGCCGGAGCGGTGCCGCCGGCGGGCGGCTGCGGGTGGGCCCGCGGGCGGGGACCCTCCGCGCTCCCGGGGCTGCGGCCCGGCCCCGGGGCCCCGGCGGGCAGCGCTGCCCGCCCCAGCCCGTGCCCCACCGTGCCCACCGCGCCTCTCAAGTTTATTTTTAGCACCGGTTTATGTAACTGCCAGTGCCTGTATTTCTAGCCCCGTGCGACTCCTTTTGGTAAAAATTTTCTTTTATTTTTCGAAACGCGCGTCGCTTGCAGGTAGATGGACAACCTGAGGAGAACCCGGTTTTTAGCAACCCGTTACTGATGTGTCACCCGGTGCTAATTAGAAAACCCCTCTGGCGGTTTTGTTTTTTAAAAGTCAACTGGTACATGCAGGGAACAGGGAGCACTTACACTTGATTTAGTTGTCTCCGTATGTCACTGTTACTGATGGGTGTGCAAACGAAACCTGTGTCTAATTGAACATGATCTTCTGTCAATCAGTTTTAAACAGGTGTGTCTAAAAAGTGATTTATTTAATTGATTTTCTTTGGGGATCTTTTTTGGAGAACATCGAAGAGAAAGCTTTTTGGAAAAGCAGTGAGATTCCTTTCAAGCTGTTGAAGGTACTCTTTGTGTTGTCATATAACGAGGGCATTAGCATCATTTAGTGATCCCTGACCGTACTGAGGAGGAAAGGCCTAGAGGGGAACATTTAACCATTGGGGATGGATTATATATAGACTTAGCAGGTGCATGCACAGTTACACAGAAAGTCCTTGTAAAGAGTTGATTTTAATCTACTGTAAGCATTAGAATAATACAAAAATGCAATAAGAAGAGGTCTTTTAAGATAGTAATTATTTGTTTCACACATTAATTCTTTTTCAGGAAAATGTAACAAAATAGAAGAAAAGGCCTCCTCAGGGTAATGCTATGGTAATCCCAGGCACGATTTCTGCATTTGTAGCATCATGACCTCTCAGATGGTATCAAACATAAAACCTCATGATCAGGATGAGCCTTAGTATTTGAGACTTGGTTCTCTTTTTGATTTTTTTTTTTTTCCCTGAGGGATTGAACTTCATCATTTGGCAAAACCTGTTATATAGCATTTTGGTTTGGTTTGGTTCTTTTGATGTGAACATTAGTTACTTGACCACTTTATTAACCTGTTTGTTCTTTTGAACCCCCAAATACTGTTGAGATTCAAAAGGGGAATTTTTATTGTTTGTTTTGTGGTGATCTTTTTCTGTTGTTGGCATTTGATGTTTGCTTTGCTTTGAATTCTATTTCTTTTGTTTAGCTCAGGAAGTTATAAAGATTATGTCAGATATTGATGTTGAGCATCTCTTTTTTCAAGTATGTGTCAGCAAGATGGATTGGTAGTTTCAATTCATTTCCTGGGTGCTAGATGATTACGTCAGAGGAATCTCCATGACATTTTGGGTTGGCAGTCTTGTAATTAGCCTTGCTAAAAAGCTAATAATAGAATTTAATGATACTTAACTGTGTATTATTATTATTTGATTTTATTAAATGAAGAATTTAACTCCTGGGAGTCTCATGAATTCAACAGCATTAAAGACTAATAATTAACTTTATTAAATGGATAGATTTTTCAAGTTTTGCATAGAGTTTTGTTCTCATTTGCCTTGGGCAATCCTCTTGGACTTAGTGTTTACCTGGGAAGGCACTTACTCAGTTGTGCAGGATGTGTACATTGTCTTTCCTTGTTCTTTTCATTGAGAGGAGTGGTGAAGGTAAGAGTTCTTCACCAAAACAACTTGTATGTTTTCAGTTGTAGTTGGTTTCAGAGATTAGGTTCTCTTCTATTTCATTTGTTTCTTGTCTATGAAATTTTGGACATACATGTTCTGTGTAATTTTGTTTCTGTAAGTGAAATATAAAAATGAATCATGTAACATAGCTATATTTTGGTCTGTAAAGATGCAAATGTAAACTAGTGAGGGAAATGGATTTCTGTGAATGCAATTTCACTTTTTTTTTTTTAAATGACTATTGTCCTTGAACATAGCATATTAATTACTATGATTTATGAGGTTTTTTTAAAAAATCCGGGGTTTTTCCTGCTCGTTTGGTGTATGGGGTTAATGCTCTTTCTGGAGTTTTGAGGTAGAGCAGCAGAATCCTTATCCTTGGTGTTCACAGCAGCTGAGCTTTTTTTGATGGGACTTGTTGAATTGGAGCTGTAGAGTGCTTCAAGATAAGCCAGGTTATCTTAATGTGACTCAATTCATGTGGCTCCATTGCACTGAGTTTTAACGAAGTTGCTCAAAAATCAGGAAAAAAAAGAGTTTTTCTAATGATTTTCCTTTCTACATGCCTGCTAGCAGAAAACTAAAAAAGTAAAGTACCGCTAGCAGGATCTGTCTTGATGAGCATCTCATCAGCAGTGGGTCTCTGGCTGCTGTGAGGCTGTCACACAGCAGCTCATTCAAAACCCCTGTGGCACATCAGAGATGCTGCAGCAGCCCTGAGTGCCAAGCCACGGGGTTGAGCTGAGTGTCTGCTCACAGGGCAGCAACATGCATGTGCTGAGACCTAAATAACAACCTGTGTCATCTGACAGGGATGTACTGTGAGCACTGTGTTCATCCTGGAAACTTTCTGGTTAGTCTTTAAAATGGTACTTCCTGCTAGCACATTCCTACAGCCCTGGTGCAGCATTGCTGCCAGGCTTTCATTCCTGAGTCAATCTGCTTCCTTATCCCATCTGCCCCCATGCCATCCAGGGACAGATGCAGCTGGCTGGCAAGGCACAGGTGCTCAGGAGTGTGATCTGAGAAACACAGTCCCAGGGCAGAAGCAGAGACTGCTTGCTCAACTGGAATGCTTGACTTTTTTATTTTTTAAGTCAAGTGCTCTGATATGGGAAAGGGAAACTGTGACTGAAGGAAGGAAATTTTGTGCTCTGCACTTGGGACTCACTGGGTTTGTATATGTACAGTCTTTGGTCAAGTAATTACAACGTATTAACCAAGTATTTGGTCAGCCGTGAATTGGTGGGCAGCTGGACTAGATGATTATTGAAGGTCTCTCCCAGCTGAATTATTCTATTCTAAATAACTCCTAGGTTGTGTAGGATCTAGTAAGGAGTCAAATTGTGCTATTTGCTTTGGCTATAACAAATTTATTGTCTGCTAAGATGTATCTGCTTAAAGCCCCTGCAACTTCAGAGTGGCCTGGAGAATCTGTGGGTGCCCCATCCCTGGCATTGTTCAAGTCCAGGCTGGATGGGTTTTGAGCAGCCTGGTCTAGTAGAAGGTGTCCCTGCCCATGGCAGATGGGGTGGAACTGGATGAGCTTTAAGGTCCCTTCCAACCCAAACCATTCTATGATTCACAGGTATTACAGCAATTGCAGGAAACCTGTAGAGGAATCCAGCAACCTTTCTGTAGGATGAGAAGAGATGCTTCTTTTCTGTTTTTCCAGCTGGTTTCCTAACTTTTATGTAGATTCCATGAAATGAAGATACATTATAACGTTGGTTTTCCACGGATTATCTCTAAGGGGTATAAGCACTGTTTCTAATCTGCCAAATCTGTAATTTTTTAGTTCTTCCACTGGAAAATGTTGAGGCCCCAAACAGTTGTTTTTGTTTAGTTTGTTTTTTAAAAAGTGCTGAAAACAACTGCAGCTTAACATAAAATATGTGGTCCCTTCTAATGTTAGACTTTTATTTGTTGAAGGTTTCCTAAGTCATACTTTTAGGCACAGGTAAAGCAATGACTTGAGTGAGTAGATGTGTTTGCATAAGGAGCATTACACACACAAGCAGCAAAATCTTAAAAAATGTAGATGAGGTGGAAATTGCATTCAGAAGAGTGGAAAAACCCTAAGTATGAGATTTAATGAGGCAAGACTGAGACTTGGGAAGAGGCAGTGCCCCTGTGGGCTCCCTACTTCCCCTTTGTCTTTGTGACTCAGGTTTGAAGGAGTGCTGCTGGCTCTGTGCTCCCATCCTTTTACTGTCCATAGCACTAATATCCTGAAATCTCTAGTATACTGAGAAATTCTCAATACATGGTTTGGTTTTTGGATTATTGTTGGGTTTGGTTTTTTTTGTTTGTTTGTTTTGGGTTTTTTTTTAATCTTAAACTCAGATGTGAAGGTCACAGGAAATAGGCTCTTGATTTGAGTCTATTCAAATATGTAATGAGCATACAACTGCTAGTTGAGAGCTCAGTGCTATTTAAGCCATTTCCCAAAGTGCCAGTTCTTGCTCAGTGGGCTGGTTGCTTTTTTAAACTTGTTATGACAGATGTAGCTTGGGAAATACATGCCAGTCTAATCCTTTAGCTTCCAGTAGAAATGATTTCTAGAACAGTGAGACTAGTGTCCCATGTTTTCACAATCTATAGAGTGATCAGTTCTGCATTACTTCTTTCTGGTAGATGTTAACAATTTTGACCTCTTTAAAATACTATGAACTGCACTCAAGGATTCTTTTAGTGATTCTACATGCTAATATGGATTACTTAAAATGTCAAAACTGTTCAAACAATAGATGGTATAAAACGTGGTGTACTGGACCTAAGATGTATACTGACAGGAGGAGATAACGACACGTTTTCATTAAGATATGTAAACAGTTTTATTATGCAAATGTTGTTTTATTTCCAAGTAATAAATATATGATTACAGTACTTAACCATAAAATATACACTTCTATTTGTGTAGGTGAATTCCTAGCATATTCATATTTTCTCTGCAAACCAATTAAAGACTAATTTGTGTTAGGATAATACTTTCAATGTTATCACTGAAAAAATATCTGCCATTTAGACATGAAGTATTGCATTCTCTTTTTTTTCTTTTAGTGGACTGGAGGACTCTTTAGATTGGCACATCCCGAACAAGGAAAGGATGTCAAAAATCAGACATTTTGCCTTGAACTTGGCTTTAGTCAGTAACTTTTTCCTTGAGGAAGAAATTTTGAATCCTGGCAAAAGAAAGACTGTAAAGTGAGAGATGCAATATCATTGTTCTCGTATCAAATTTAATGTACCCTGATGCTTAAGAAAAAAAAAGATCATTCTATGAATATTGAAAAAGAGAAGCTGCCTTTTGAAGTAACTGCACAGTTTTCATAAGTCTCCTTTCTTCTTCACTGTCTTTGCTGCTGTCTTAATAGTTCCAGGTCTGAGTAGCTCAAGAGCAGCTGAAGAATATTCAGAGACCTGAAGGAGATGCAGCACTTGATTCCAGCACATAGATCTAGCTGATATGACTGGACAACTCCCATCTCAGCCTTCCTTTCTGAACCTGCTAGTACCTCTTTTCCTTCTGACATCTATGACTCTATGTGCTGTGGCATCAGGGACTGATCAAATTTAATCAGGCTGAGTTCTCAACATGATCTTGGCAGAGATGCTTTTAGTTAACCTGTAGTTCACTGAAACTATTCTATTAGTGTGTAACTTAGTGCTGTACATGAAAAAGGGTGGTAGAATATCATATCTGGGACATCAAAATACTCTGTTGTCTGTTATAATGTGAGGGAAAGCATAATCCAGAATTAAAGCTCCAAAAATATTTTCTGTGAATTTGCTGTGCCTCATGCCTGTGCTGTTTATTCATTCCTCACCTTAGTCAGAAAAAGCCACTACCTTCACAAGTTCCTTCAATCTATTTCAGGCTGATCATTTTTCTACTTCATGCCTGGTACCATGTCACTTTGGCTTCTATGGACACCTTGATAGTATTGGAAAAATCTAAAGCACAGGGACACTCCACTTTTGTGAGGCCCCACTGGAGTATTTCATCCAGCTCTGGGGCCCCCAACAGAAGAATAATGTGGACCTGCTGAGTGAGTCCGGAGAAGGATCACAAGGGAGATCAAAAGGCTGGAGCAATTCTATGAAGACAGGGTGAGAGAGCTAAGGTTGTTCCGCCTGGAGAAGAGAAGGCTTTGGAAGGACCTTAGAACACCTTCCAGTACATAAAGGAGGCCTACAGTAAAGCTGGAGAGGGACTTTTTACAAGGGCTCATAGTGATAGGACAAGGGGTTTGGCTCTAAACTGAAAGGGATTTAGAATAGACATTAGGAAGAAATTCTTCACTATGAGGGTGGTGAGACACTGGAACAGGTTGCCCGGAGAAACTGTGGATTTCCCATCCCTAAAATTTTTCAAGGCCAGGTTGGATGGGGGCTTTGAGCAACCTGGTTGCAGGGGTGGGAGCCAGATGATCTTTAAGGGTCCCTTCCCACTGAGGCCATCCTGTGATTCTAAGAATCAAACAGCCTTTTCTCCTGATCTAGTACTCGAAGCAGAAGTGGCCTCTGTGCATCCTGAAGGAGATTAAAGTGTTTCGTCATTTCTGCCAGAAAAGAATCAAGGAAGCTTGATAAATAATGCAAGGATGAACAGTTGCCAGCAGCTGTGTTACAGGAAAAAAATTCCTAAGAATATATAGCCAGGTATTCAAGTTTTCAGTTTTATGCACAACTTACTGAGAAAGCTAGAGAAATCACCCAGCAAAGTATGCAGTCTATCCTAGTGCTCTTCTTCTGGGAACAGTGAACTTCTATTATGCTAGGTACTTGCAGTATTTGACCATCTCATGATGCTGTTTATGATAAGACAGTGATAGAGCAACAGAAGATTAAAGTTTTACATCTTGACTCATATGAACTGGATAGACTAATTAGCCTCTGAAATCAAATGGAAATAATTTTGTTTGTATGAGAAACTAATTAGCTAATCAAAGATAATAATTCCAGGATTATTGAAAAAGTTATATATCAAGAAGCTAAAGCATTTTAGCTTCATATGCCTTTCTCTTGCTGGCACATTTGTCAGCTGTTAAAACTTAACATGAATAAGGAATTGCCAGAATACTTTATTTACTCTGTGATCACATTGTTCTTGCAGAGCTCATTTGGTCCCTGTCCTCATAGCTCTGTTTCAACCTGTGTGCACAGCTGTGACTTCTTTCCTTGATAGTTTTCTTCTTCTCTTCCCATGTGTTTGTAGGAAAGATAAAAAACTTGTGCCTTTTTTTTTTTTTTTTAAAATATGCAAATGCTGGGGTCTTCAGGAAGCCACTTTTTTTGGAAGGAGGAATGCCCTTTTCTGGAATGCAGGAGATGTTTAAAGCTAAGGGACGGTTTATTTCATGCTCTTCCTTGTGAATGGATAATTGCTTTACAACTTTACTTAAGAATAAAAAAATAAATCACACTGTTAGGTCTGCAGTAACTTTGTGTACCATATGTCGGTATTGGCCTGTTGGGACACGTAGCAAGACAAATACATGATTTGATAGTCTGATGCTGTTTTTATCTCATCATTAAACCACTAATCCAACAGAGCTATAACCAGGAGAAACAATTAAAAACTCAGAACCACTGTGTGTTTTCTTGGGAGTTGTTCTTTATCTGTCTGTCTTCCTCTTGTGGTGTGATGGCTTACGTGAACAGTGCCCGCAGAAGTTATGTTTGTACTTCCAATTGAATGTATTTCTGCTGTGCTTAGTATGCATGTGGTTTACAAACAGTAACAATATCGAGGCCATATGCTTCATCCTTTGATGGGCTCTCTGGAAGTAAAGTGGCAAGCAGATGTGAACAAGGCAGGCAGGGTTCTGTTTGCAGCAGCTGAATGCCTGCTTGTCCTACAAATGATGCACTTATGTTTAAGTGAGAAATTGTTAATCCAACTAATCCTGCCTGATTAAGGAATTTGTATCGTTGTTTGTAATCTAAAAGAGTAGGCTTTAAGTAATAATCAGTTTTTCAACTAAACAATTCTTGCTCATTGTACATCATGCAGGATTGAGGAGATGGGTGTCCATATGATACATAATAACTGATAGCCAAAGTAGAATTTTAAGTAGCTTTAGCTGTGTTTTTCAGCTTTAAAAGCGTGATATTTAAAAAGCTTTATATGCTCTTGTAGCATCTCTCAGATATACTGAAGTGCATGATGGCCCAGCTTTCATCATACATGGTTTTTATTTAGCAGAGATGTGGTAACCTCATAGGCTGCAAGTAGAAAGTCCAGCTGAAGTGGATGGCACTCAAAAAGTTGTACATGAGACATGGTGTTTTAATGAGGAATATCTATTGAAAACAAAGTCCTTTGTAGTCACACATAGTACAATGAACATGCTGTTGGACTGTGACTAGGAAAGCAGAAGTTCTAGCACTTGCTATCTCTGATAGGCAAACTGCCTTTGCTAAGATCACTTCTATTTAACTGTGGATCAGAATATATTTATTCTCAATGTAATGTGCTAAGAAATCTGGAGCAGGAAAATTACTATATATTGTATATATTAAGACTTTTTAGAATCTACTATTAGTGGTAAAAATTGTTCAGTACAGATTCAAAACTGACTCTTAATTCTGGATGCCACTTCCTGGGGTATGAGGCACCATAAAAAAACTTTCTGGTTGTATGGTATGAAAACTCAGGTTGTGGATTCCACTCCTGTTTGCCATTGTGGACAACATACAGTTATATGTACTTCTGTTTGTATTGTATAAATGTATCATAAATATACAATGTCTAATTACTATACATTGTATATTTACATGGAAATTTCATTAACCGTATGCACTTGTTAATGTACAGCCAATTATAAATGTAGTATAGCTGTGTTTTAAAAATATTACTTTTCTTTCTCTGCTGCTATTAATTCTTGCCTCTCATCCATGTTGGGTTAAAGAGTATGTAGGAAGGCATTCAGAATTTTTAGTTTTGTAAATAATAATTAAGAAAAAAGCAGCTACCAGAAGTCAGCCTAACAGTATCCTGCTATTCTGATTAGATTTTTTTCTTTCTCTATATACATATTGAAATGCATGTTGTTTTAGGGTGGTAGGTTTCATGCTGTATCTTAAAAGAATTTTTAAAAAAAATCTTATTTTTTATTTTTCATTCAAATCTTGAGTAATATTATGAGGCTTTATTAGAATCAGTAAGTGGAAGTCAGCTTCCCAGTATAGTTATTTTGGGTAGTAATAGGGATTTCTGTGACCTGTCTGTAGCAATTTAGGGCTCAGACATGACAGAATTAATTCTGCTTAAAGATTTCTTAATCACGGGTCAGCTGAGCTGCACTAACCAATGACATGAACTTGCAGCCTGTGGGGAGCACGAGGTGAAGTATTTGAGCTTGACCTGCATTAATTAAGACTGAGCTCAGGATGTTAATTTTTTGGGTTTTATGGAGTGGGTGCACAGGCTGTCCATGACAGGACTCTGCTGAGAAGAGGGGACCTCCTAGGGTCCAACAGCTCCTGGCTGATGCCTGACCTTGCCAAGTGCAAGTCTGTGCGTAAGTTCAGCTCTATGCAGAATGATGTATGGACATGACCAAGCTCCGGCACACACTTAATAGTACTTTGATCATGCTTGCATAGATTAGCTTGATGTCCAGAGCCTCTCCACGGCTCAGTTTCTGCTTCTCCTGTTCCTGTGAGGAGTGTCCTTGGACCTGTTGGGGTGTGTCAGGGCTCTGCCATGAGGCCGGGCCTGAGGCTGCTGTCATCGTGCATTCAAAGTGCACAGATGTGAGTCTGAGCATCTGAGAGGCCCAGGGGAGGAATGGGGAGCTTGTGCTGCGTTAGACTGTAGGCCATAAGCATGCTCCACGTGAGTGGTGTGAGGATGGTCCCCTTTGCCAAGTGCTCATGCTTGACTGAAGTCAGCACTTCAGTCGGTCACAGGGACTCTTTCCAGAGCATTTAGCAAAGGCAGATGAGATTTGTAGGCAGATTGACCGTGGGGCATGTGAGTGGTTTGGGGACATCTGCAGCTGGCAGAGTGAATGTAAGGAGCTGGGCTGTGAGCTCTGTCTGGCTTTGCCTTGATAAAGGGATCTGACCCCTCAAGCAGGATGGACACGTAGCCTGTAATGCCTAGCTGTCAGATGGTAGTTGTGAAATTAGGCTTCTCTGTTAAGCCATAGGAGATTTGTGCATGAAAATTCATACAAGAGCTAGATTGTTAATTTGTTATCTTGGTATTGCTAATGAATTATCTTGGTATTGATGGAGTTTAATCACATGCTTCAGTGCTACTTGAAATCACAAGGCTTTCCTGAGGTGGAGTGCTGTGTGTGAATGAGTTTGGTGCTGACAGAATCTTTTTCGGGAGCCACATTCATTTTAATAGTCAGAACTGTAGTTTTACTCAGTATTTCTTTTGCTTCTGAATTGATTGTGATTGTTGTGTGATTAGGAGTAGATGGAAATCATAAAGCAGAGACTTAAAAAAACTAAGTATGTTTACATATGCAAGTGTGTATGCACAATGTGCTGCCAGAAAGTCATGTCTACATGGTTGACTTGTATCCAACTTGTATAGTTTAGTTCACATGTACTTTTAACCTTGAATACCAATGGCAAAAATGTAATACCTCAAAGAATTGATTAACTCACACCAGAATACTTAAATTGTCATCACTGAATGTGTGCAAGCACCTTTCATTGCAGCATACTTTGAATTTCTCTTCGTAGTAATTTAAATTGCTCCAATAATGAGACTGCACCCAACACTGGTTAAAAACATGTGTTTTTACATTTACATAACAGTATGTATTTTATCTAATATCCTTTATTGTCTTCACAGAGAAGACCAAAACCCAGCTCTTATAAAGTCTGCCTTGAAGACAGTCAATTTCAGAGCTTCACAAGATCTAAAATTTTTAAATAGACTCATTCATCCTTAAAACACTTCCCTCACCACTTGAGCTTTTTTCAGGATATTTGATAAAGCCAGCAGCATATTTACTATTATTTTACAGATCTGTGCAAAGGAGATGATCCTTGTTAGGATAAACCATTATGCACTATTTCATGAGTGGAAAGAGATACAGTCACATATTGAAGCAGAGTAGCAGGGCTGACTTCAGCCAATAGACTTTGCAATTAGTTTTCAGAATACCATTGCATGCCTTAAAGGGCTGTTTTTATGCTCTGCTGTCTTCACAGCAAAGTATACAATCTCCCCTCTGTCTTGTAGGCATTTCCTGTACTAGGAAATTTTTGCTGAAATTTCCCACTCTTGCTGCTCCTGTTTCAGCTCATTGGCTGCTGTGTTAATGAGGGCACTTGGGACTTCCTCTTAATTCAAGCACTGCATTGTGTAAACTTCTAAACAGGGTCAGACAACATAGTGTTGCCAGCTGCACATCTGCAGCCATCTGGATTTGTGGCAGGAGCAGTAAAATAGACATTGTGTAGCACAGTTGAAAGAGTGACAAAAGTGGTGCAAATCATATTTGCAGAAAACCCACCATAGAGAAACCCACCATAAAGAAAATCCACCATATTTGATCTACAGAATATAGAGTATAATTATTGAAAAGGTCTTTCTACTTGTATATTTATCAAATAAAGATCAACAGGATATGCTATTGCTGTGCAATGTTTTGTGACAAAGCTGGCTGGCTTATTCATTCCCATTGCATTGTTAAGAGCAGGGATAAGTAATTTTTAAAGCTTCTGGTGCTCATAAACAGGCCTCTGCCCCCACTTGTATGACTTCATTAAGATTCTGTTTCTAATAAACATCACTTCAGTATCTTAATTATAATAACATTCTTAAGGAGAAAAAATTGCATAGTGTGAAGTTACAGCTTTCAGGTCTGAGGAAGGAGATGCAGGAGGAATGGTCACACATTGTTTTGTATCTGGGCTTGCTAGGTGTTTGAGGTGAGGCCAGAAGAGGCCTCTGTACAATGTGTACAATGTACAAACATACTTTCTCACTGACCAGCACTCTAGTGACCGTTCTGGGAATAACGTCCTGAGTCTGCCTGGTCAATGAAGCTTCAAAAGTTGACCTCTGTAGAGTCGTTCTCTTTGACTTTGTTACTCAAGGGTCAGTACAAGTTGCCCTCTCTATTTTTCTTGAAAGCTTTTATTTGGTCACTTGTTTCCTGGCTCTCAGAGGCACTAGAATTATGGATTAACACTGTCAGGGTTTGTTACTGAGTAGTTTTATTGCTGGTTTTACACTGAATGCACATATTATGCACAAGTAACCCTAATGTGAGACAGCTCAGAGTAAGTCATAGTTTTAAACCAAATGCTTCCACGCGTGGGCTTTTAAAGCGTTTTAAACTAATTTTTAATGACACCTGGATTCTTTTCAGTGATGCTTACAATATAAAGACAAAGTATATTGGAAGTATGACTTTAAAATAGTACATTAAAGAGCGGGCATTACATTTGTTGACTTATCTTTCTGATTTATCTGACCTGTTAAACCTCTTTCTCAAATATTTGGTACTGCTTCCCTGTAAAATTGGATTGTCTTCCTAGTTTTGTTTTATTGTTTTCTTGGGACAGTGTTCTTAGCTAAGACCTGTTTCTGGACTTTGGTTGAGGTACCGCTCTTACTTTAGGGTGCTGTAAGTTTTCACAACTAATCCAGCTCCTGTTGAAGCTAGTGGGGTTATTACTTTTGATTTCAACTGGAAAAGGTTAATGACCTTAATGTATTTCATTTGTTGGCAATTATACTGTAGCCTAAGATAATGGTAAAGGAAGAGATGCTTATACAGAAGCCACTATAATTAGGAGTGGAGCTACTTACGTGATTTCAAAGAGAGCTATTTTATTGTGAAGATGATTTTTAATAAGAAGTTTAGAATTAATTTTGAGCTACTTAAATTTATAATTTTGAATCAAATACTAGTTGATAATAATAAACATAAGTAATAAACCAATTGTATGTGTTTTGTAGACATACTTTTTTTGCCACAAAAATCCAGAAAACAATTTTTGTGGACTCTTATAGCTATTAATCTTATGTACAGCATGTTTTTCTCATAGCTCTATTAAAACATGGCGTGCTTATACTGTTACAGTGTTTGGTCCTCCATTTTCCATTGTTTGATGGCAATGGCAATTTAGTGAAAGTGGCTTTCCTTGAACTGATCTCAGGAATAATATATCTGCAAAATGTGTCTGGCCTTGAGTAGAAGTGAGCTAGAAGTAAGACAGTGGGAAAAGCAGGAAATACAGATATTCTCCTTCTTCTGAGCCTCTGAGAACAGTTGGCTACAGTCATATACTGACTGTAAAACCACTACTTTGTGACCAGAATCTTTAAGAGATGCCTTTTATGTGATCAGATTTTATTCAAACAGGGATGAAAGACCGTTTATGTTGAATTTTCCAATTGAATGTTCATCCTGGGTAGAAAAGCGCAGTTGCATAGATCACCTAAGGCTTAAAATATAAAGTAACATTGTGGTTGGAAGTGATCATTGCTATGGGTGTCATAAGCACTGGTATTGTCTTTATCAAGGAATCATATTTTCAATATGCACAGAAGGGTTAGGACACCAATGTCCCTCATCAGATAGAACAATGTACAGTTTTCTTGGGCAGTGAAGAAACAAAGGGGTTCACCAAGGCCAGATAATAAAGAACCACAGTTTTTTCCACGTGTCACTGGAAGTCCAATGGAAGACTTCCTTGATACAGCTGAATGCAGAGATGAGTATATGAAATTCATCTTCTAATAGAGAAGATAAATCATAGAGCTTTGAACATTTTGTTTTTCCTTCACAAATATCACAGTATTTTAAAGGTTGAAGTTAAGTGCCTGAGAAAAATGAAAAAATTTGATATAGAATTCTTTTTCAAACTCCTTAATGAAATAATTGTATTTAACAACAACCTTTTTCAAGTATCAGTTAGAGATCAGGAGACTAAAATTAACTGATCTCTGGTCGTATTACAACTCATTTTCCTATGGAGGTGTGTTTGTAAAGTGTGGAGTTTGGAAACTTTGTGTTATGGCATCCTTGGTTTTTGTAAAAGGAAAATGAGAACAATTTAAAAACTGTAAGAATTTCCTATGATAAGAACCTTATCTGGAGTATAAAGTAACTTCACAGTTTGAAATTTGAATTTATGCCTTTAGAAGGCAGTCTTGAATTAATTTTTCTCTCTTTCCCTCACCATTTACTAGGGGTTTTTTTTAGATGTAGAGATTTTCTCTAGATTAACATTTTTTTTCCTAGTTTTTGGATGTTATTTTTTAAAATTAGAAATGCTCGATGCATGGGCAAGAATTCTCATGAATTTCTCTTATCTACTACCTCTTGCAATGTGTTCAGCAAGAATACTCATGTCAGTATTGTAAAACTGGGCCAAACATTTAAACATTTAGATAGTTTTAGAGCCAGGTGCCAGACACCTACTTGGCCCCCTAGTCTGCCACACTGGCGTTCCTGAGTGTGTTTCCCTTGTGTCCTGGCCATTTCTAATCGCCTGGAGAACTGCAGTGCTGAGCAGCTGCATGTTCTTCATCGGACAGAGCTACAAAAGGTTCAGCAGACACGAGCAGGAGCTGTAATGGCACACACAGTGGGTGGGTGGGCTGCATGCGGAGCACAGTGTGGAGGTGGAGCCCGGCAGGGCGGGCGCACCGCATGGGCTGGGCGCTGCATCCCCTGCCTCCGGCCCGGGCACCGAGTGCCGTGCAAGGCCTTGCTCTCCTGTGTCAGGAGTTGTGGTCTGGCCCTCTGGTGATGGCACAAGACCTTCTCTCAGTTACACTCAGCATAGTGGGACTTGGTACCTGTTTCTCAAAATGGCCTTTTACATAACCAACCTTTGCTCTGGTGGTGTGTGATTTCAGCCCTGGTGCTGCTCTGCAGGGGCTTTGCCTGTTGGACACCACAGATGGGCTCCAGAGGAGATGCCTTCTGCACACATGACCAATTGCTCAGTTAAGGAAAAAAAGGAACCTCTTAAGAGACTGTGTACTTCAAAATACTTCATTTTTTTTCCTCTCATGTGGTAGTGAATTAAGATAATTCAATGAATGATGAAGTCCATGTCTCTGTGATTATGTTCTCATGTGGTTCATTTCTGGCTTCCTGCTTATAAATGCTTGGTTATTATGTGCCTCTTGCTTTCAAATAGCAGTAAAGTCTTCGTGGGGAGAGCAGCCTTTACCATTGTTACATACTGAGTATGTCTACAATGTATTAGAAAGGGCAGTAAAGTATATTTGTTCCTGTCAGAAGTAATATTACTGTGTAGTAGTATATAGCCTTACTCTGCATTACAGAGAAATAAGTAAAGCAGATAATATTTCACTATTAGATATGTAATCTTTTACTGCTATTTTTCTTTTGTAAATGGACATGGCCAAATATACTAAATTTTAGTATTTTTCTCAAAAAAAAAAAGGGGAGTACATATTTTTAAAACAGAATTTGCAGGCTCAAAAGGCTGAGTATTTTTTTTCAAAATCATTCTCTAGAAAAGCAATTTTCTTTTCACGTGTTTTTTGTAGACCTTCAGAAGCTGGTATGCAGTATGGACCTATATCCCCATGCTGAATGCAAGAGAGGATATTTTGTATTTAATCAATACCACACAGTTTTATCTAGGATTTATTTTTTCATTTTCTGCAAAACTACTGGTCATTTGTTACTATAGAAAATGTACTTCTCTGAAAATCGACCAGGGCATTTGCTGTCAGTTTAAGCAAGCAGGAAGCAATGAGAACAAGAAAAACACAAAGAAAATGGCCTCAAGGGAAAGCTGTGCATAATGAACTTGAAATTGCTACTGCTGGAAATACTGTTGCTGCTTTTCCTGCCAGGGCTGTCACCTCACTCAACAATTTCAGCTTCAAGCGGAGAGTGGAGCTTTACTTTCAGCATCACTAAAGGCCAAAGTTTATGTTGCTAGATTTCCCAAACTCTGAGGCAACAACTTTCATTGGTACATGGATGGCATTTTTAAAGAGGAAATAGGCCAGGAATAGCCCATGGTCTCAAAAGTTAAGAAACCAAGGTAAAGAGCAAGGATAACAAAGCATATAGAAGCCATATTTTTAGAAGAGATCTGCATCACACCAAGTGGGAACTCGTAAGTGAAATGAGTAGGGAGGCTGTGCAATTTAATTGATAACAATTTTCCTAGAGGTACATAAATCATCCCCAAGATTTTTAGCTCCATCTCCTACCGTCCCTCCTTTCCTGATAAGGAAGAACAAGGGAGCTCATTCTAGAGAGAAAAGCAGAGCTAGGGCCTGCCTGAGGTGCTCATTCCCCAAAGGTTATTTCTTGAAGATGGCCTCATAGAAGCCTTGGTTAGTGTTCAAGTCATGCCTAAATGAGAGAAACACAATGAATGAAACTAAGTCAGAAGAGAAACTACAATGCACAGTATTGTAAAATGTTGTTCTTCGCTTGACAAGTTGAGGACATGGATGAATATTTAGTGGTCTTTTTAATGCAGTAGCACTTTCAGTGTTACTCATCTATCTGAGTGGTTGCTGTAGTTACAGCATAACCCTGAGAATTGGTAGAGAGGGAATCGTGTATTCTATGACATTCCCAGCCTGTGTGAAATATTTCTTGAACACTTGTGTAGCTAAAGTAGGTGTTAGCTGGAAACGTCTATGACTGTATACACAGAAATTTATTTCCTAATCCCTAATAGAGATTATCAACCTTACATTTCAGGATTTGGCTTGTTTAAACATATTCACATACCCTCAGATATTTTGTCATCCATATGAATGTTTAAGTCTCATTTGAGTCCTGGGGCTTTATAGGGAGTTATGTGAAATATATGAGAAGGATAGGCCATAGAATAAACCTCATTAGTATCTTAAGAAGATGAGATTTAAGGTAATTTATTTATATAGGTGCTGGCTGTTGTAAACCATAGCAGACACTAGGGGAATTTTGTTTATGGAGTCAGTTTAACCAAGTCAGAGCTGCTCTAGCTCTAATATTTGGAATGAGTCAGGGTTGACATTTCAAGTTGAAAAGAACTCAGAATTTAGAACCAAGTTAAGAATATACTGGATGGATCATTTGGGGAAGGAGAAATTAGATTTTTAAATTGACATGCAGTGCTAAAACTAGGCACAGCTTGCCTGGATTCAGAAAAGTGACTAATACAGAAAAAAACCTGGACTTATTTGGGAGGAAGGAATCAGTGTAGGGAATATGTGCAAAATACTGTAAGAGTCCTGAGAAGAAAACAAGGAAAGGGACAGGTATTAGGTGGTTGGCAATAAATGCAAAAAACGTACTACTAGTATAAACACCATGAAAATCAATCAGCTAATATATTAATCAGGAGTTAAGGGGTGAAACAAGAAGAAATATTAATTTTAGATCTCATCCCTCTCAAATCCTGGCTGTCAAATGGGTTGTCACATCATAGACAGGATGTGATTGCCATGGAGATGGTTCCAAGAACTTCTGTAATTTAATTTTTGCTGGGTTAATATTTTTCATGTGCTTCCATGAGAGTAAATGATCGTTCTTGTCTTGTTTCTTCTTGCAACATTCATGTATACTGTGTTTTTATCTAAGGACTCTGCAAGTTGTTTATACATGTGTTCTTCAGAATACTGGAAAGCCTGCACTTTGTATTGTTAGACTTAGATGAGAATTGTTCTTTTCCTTATACTTTATATGCTGTAGCTATATGTCAAAAGGTTTTCTGACCCTTAGGGAAGGATGGCCTCCCCTGGTTTTAACAACTGTTAAAATATCTGTGAGCTAAGAATTTTAATACATACCTTTGGGAAATTTGTACAGTGATCTAAAGTAGTATGATGCTATTAGAATAAGGTAAAAGATGCTTCTAATATCCACTCTTTCACTGCAAATTATATTTCTATGCCTGAACTTGTGTAGTTTTGTCCAGACATTTATGTTGTCAGAACATTCTCCAGTGCAATCTTTCACTGCCAGTTTTGGAATATGCCAAAACCTTTTTCCCCAAGACTTAGAGAAGATATACACAAATAATTCTGTTAAATTAAATGTCTTTTGTTGGCTGGTTGCAACTCGCATATGCAGTGGAAGGGCCAACAGTGGTGCCCATGCCAGCAGAATACAGAAATTATTCTTTCCAGGAATATCTCAGGCATACAAATTGTTGTAAAGTGCAGGGGGGATATCGCTCTCCTTTTCCTCTGCCCTGTAGAGTTGATTATTGCCAGTGATGCTGGAGAGAAGAAGGGGAAGGAATTGCACTGTGAAACAGAGTTTCTCCTGGGATTTATTGAGATTGAAAAGGATTTTTCTTCCATTTCTGAAGCATCAATAGGCTGATTATTGAGATGAGCAGTGCTTGTGCTGAAGGATGGAGGAAGGAGAACAGCTTTAGCTGAGCTGCCAGTACAGAAAAATAAAGAACCTGTATTTATTGCCAGATTCTAGAAGGATTCTATCGAAGCGAATCCATGGAAGCATAGAGATGAATGCCTTGTGTGCTTAGTGGCATTTCCCTCTCTGATTGCTTCTGACTAGAGCACTAGGCCTTCTGTAGCAGGGGTTTTGTCCTTAGCAGAATTCCACATCCTTCTGACCCTTGCACCTACGTGCCCACCCTAAGAGTATTCTTGTTCAGCTAAGAACTTGAATGCTGCTCCCTGCTATTCTTGGAACAGAGGGTTTTCTTCATACAGGTCACCATCAAAGACAGGAAGTGTAATAAGAAGAAAGTGTTGGCAGCAGCAAGGATCTAGATGCAGCCGATGAAGACAGATTGCTGGCAGTGAGGATCTCCTTTCCTATAACTGAACAAGCAGTTCTCCCTTTAGTAAATCCCAGCTTCCCTACCAGCCAAGAAGACAACCTTTATTCTTAGATCAGCAGATTCAGAGTCTCTGCTCAGAGCTGGAGAGTTAAGCTTCTGGCACTCTTGGTGTTCTTGCAAAAGGTTGAGCACTGTATATCACAGATGCTTCCTTTGTGCTGAATTCTGCTCTTTCCTGGAGTTTCAAAATCTGTGAAATTTTTACTGAAATCTATTGAGTTTTGCAAAAAGAATTAAAGGCAGAATCTGACTGTATTCAGATTGCCTAGTCCTTGAGAGGAAAGAAAAGCATTACTATGACTCACAGTAAAAATATTAGTGTTTCTGTTGTCACCTTATGAATCACATTAAAACTGATTTTTTTGGTATGTTTCTTCATGAGAGCTATAGGGATCACTAGGTTGAATTTTCCTTGTCATAATTTGGATGATCTTGAATTCAAGGTTGAATTATTTTTCATGTACACTGATCATTTGTTAATTATAGATGAAGAAATTCTACTTCACTAGGCTGAAAATTTGCTTACATCACGAGAGAGAGGATATTTGTTATTTCAGGTATTGAAATTTCTGTTTCATCTAAAAATTCCACTAGCATCTGAAGCTAGTCTAAAGTAATAGAAAATGACTGCTTTGGTGACAAATTAAATTTTGCTTTTAACACACTTGCCTCCAGAGTTATTTTTGTTACTTGAACCACATTATTCATAAGTACCATTTTCCTCCACAGTTTAGCCCAAAGGTATCTGCATAATCTACAAACAACTAAGGAAGGTCATTAATTGCATCCTTCCTGTTGACAACAAACTGTGCACATGAGCCAGTGCCCATAGATTATTTTGTTTTGTAGAACTGTTCAGACCTATTATGATATATGAAAAGATTTATATTTTCCTGCTAGGTCAAAGGTTTAGAAAACCTCAGCAATTAATCAGATTTGATGGCATTATTTCTTGTATTTGTGTAGTATTAAGATTTCGGTTTGCTGGTCTTCATTCCTGTTGATCAAAGTGTGATGTACCTATCAATAAGCTTTAAGCTTTTCATGTAGAGGAGTGGAAGGGCCTTGCCTGCAAGTCCCACAGTGAATCAAGGTTAGAATCCAGTGGTCAGTATCTGACCCTTCTACTCTACTTTTCAATTATACTCTTGTTGCCTGCCATAAAGCTTCAGTGTCATAGTTTTAGATCGATACCTGCTTAAAGTCTTGGCTTTGGCATAAAGTCTCAATCCTTAATTGTAGTGAATAAATTAAAGGTCATGTTTTGTTGTACAGGCAAATACACCACCTAGAGAAGATACTTAACATTCAAAATATATTTTTTCTCATTTTGTGATTTTTCTGTTTATTTTTTGCCAACGATAATGTGAATAATATACAGACGTGAGAACTCTATTTTGGTGGAGTGAGTGTGAAACAGGCCATTCTTAATGTTAAAATATCAGTGGTGACACTTCATTCAAGCATGAGGAACAGAGCTAAAGCCAGACTTGATAAATTTAGCTAGCAAAATGTGAATCAAACCCTGTTAAGTACCTCGAGGCAAACTAAACCTCTGATGTGAACAGGAGCTCTGTTACGACTTTTTTTTTTCCCTTTCTCTCTACCATAGTCCAAAATTTAAAGCTCGACCCTGCAAAGTGCTGAGTGTCAGTGAATGCCACATGGGAACTGAAATGTTCAGCATCTTCCAGGATTAGGGCTTTTCTTTGGTCCAGATCTTGCGCATTATGTTGTCCTTGAACTAATATATTTCTTTCTCTTTCCCCTCATCCGGAAAACTAGGTTATGTTATGTCGACTACAAATCCTGTAGTAATGTAGTAATTTATTCTCTTTTAAGGCAAATAAAATAAAGCAAGCCATAAGGCATATTTCCCTCATAAGAAGATTAATGTACAGAACTTGATTCACTTATGCTGTCTTTTGTGCTGGTTTGGTCTTGTTTCTTTAAGATGAGATGTCTGTCTCTGTAATATTAGTGTATTTTACTTGCTGTAATCTGATGTACCATTTCTCTCCCCTTTTTTCTCCTCCCCTAAGATTATCGTTGGAGAAACTGCAGTCTTTTGTCTACAGTTAGCTACAAAGGATTTTGAAAACCAAGAAAAAACAATATTAACTGGAGACTGTTGTTATATAAATCCACTGGTACGCAGGACCATCAGATTCCTTGGTATGAGCAAAATTACTGCTTTCATTTTCTGTATGGTGAGAGTGATCAATTATGTCTTGATTTTTACCTGGGGAAAATACTCAGATAACCATATAACATTGCATGTGTAGTTTTAACTGAGGTGCAGTTTTCCTTTTAGGTAGCAAATGAAGCTTTTTGGAAGTTTGGATTTAAAAACAGTTGCAGAAACAGCAGTAAAAGTAGAAAAAGCTGGGACCACAGGGGAAAAATAACTAGCAGGCCTGAAGCAGGGTGAAGTAGAGAAAGTATCCTTGTGCCATATCTATAGGTAATAGTAAACACACACACCCCAAAGTTGAAGACATTGGGATTTAAATGTGTCTTTGAAGCTAAGTTGATTTAGGTGCTGTCTTAGCCTGGGTATTGTATTATAGTGTCTAGCAGAAAACTGTAAAAAATCCATGCTACACTGGTTTTGGCTGAAACTCCCCCACTGACTTTAGTAGATGTTAGGTGTCATGTTTTCTCTTAGTTTGTTCTAAATGTGTTTGGAGGGAGAAGTCCCACCACTCAAAATGTGTATTGAACATTTCCAGATGCTGCTTTTTAATACATGCAGGGATGCCATAGCAGGGCTCAGTTCTGCTGTTTGCTTCTCTCGTGGTTGCATCTGAAGGAAACAGCTGGAGGAATGAAGCCTTGGGGCGGCTAATCCTGCTGTGTACCCCAGTCTCAGGGTGAGGGAGGGCATGTGCAGCTGTGTCTGTATTTGCAGTGTTTGTGTGACAGCTTTGCCTGCCTTCCCAGAGTGCCATTGCTCCTGGTGAGAAGGAGACTGTCTTGCATAGGTCTGGAGGAGGTGGGGAGTGATGATAAGGAGCTCCTCCCACTCCAGTTCCTCTCTGTGTAATCAGTGCCTGAATGTTCTTCCCACTAAGTGGTCCCTTCTTTCCTCACAGAAGCAAAAGAAAAATTGATAGGGATGGCAGGAGTGAACAAAGGCCTCTTCGCTGTTCCAGCAGATGAGGCATAGCTACCCATTGTGCTCCCACAGAGTGATGTGTGTGATGTTGTGCAGTGCACACCCTCGGGACTGGCTGAAAGGCCCTCCTGTGAAGTGATTTAAGCAGGCACAATGTGCTGCTCACCAGAGTCTAGCATCTCGGGGGGAGTTAACATTAGTGCAACATTGTTGACCAGCCAGGATCCCAGAAATCAGCCTTGGTCCTCTAGCTTTGCTAAGAAAAAAAGCCTGACCTGTATAAATGCATGTTTCTGTGGAATTATGTCTGCTGTGATGTTGATCCATCAAAGTCCTCATAGTGCCTCATGAAACTGGGATTTGCCAGAACTCACTCTATATTCACAGTGGAGTATGGGAAAGGTAAGGTGATTTGCCCATGGAAATACAGGAGGAAATCTGTAGCTCAGGTGGAATTGGAACAAGCAGCCACTGGCTTTTCCTGCTGGTCAGGGTGCTGTGTTTGCATGTTCTTCCAGAGCTCATTTTCTATTTACAAAAGGGTAGAGAGGGACCTCAGAATATCAGGAATCTGTTTTCTTTTAAGTAATCAGATACATGCATTTACATTCTAATGATTGAGTACATGTGCTTAATGCCTCACTGATATGTCTGATTGAAAAAACTCTTTAGTATAAGTAGCGCCTCAAATATATAAATCTTTAGCTCACTGTGTTGATACTGTGATTAATATGCCATGCATAGAGATTTACCCAGTAGCAGGCAGATGAAGACAACTCATGCATGGCAATCTTGAATTATTCAGTACTTTATCTTCTTTACAGATGCAAGAGAAAAAAAAAAAAAGTTTGTCCAGTTTGTGTTATGACTTTCCAAGTTCCTTCTCCATCAGGGTCTGACCTTGGTTTTCAAGCAGATTTATAGGGTAAAGAATTTCCCTCTGTCACTTCTGTTTAGTGGCAAAAGTTAGGTACCAGTAAAGCCAACTACCCCAAACAGGGTACATGCATGGCTATGGGCCCTAGGAAAGCAGGCTACTTGCCCAAGGGGTAGGTGTTCCTATGAAAGATGGGAGAGACATCAGGTGTGTGGGAACATTGCAGTGTTGTTGCTGCAGTTTTGTAGGAAAATGCTATCTTCAGCATGAACTGTGGTCTTTAGGGTACAGTACATGGGAGGATTTTTCATGTTCTTGAATGGAAGAAGTTGGTATGCTGCTGTGATAAATACTATAAATTGTCTGGAAATGTAACTCTTTGTTTCCCTCTTTAGGAATTTACGCATTTGGACTGTTTGCTACGGACATCTTTGTAAATGCTGGACAAGTAGTAACGGGGAATCTTGCACCCCATTTCCTTGCACTTTGTAAACCCAACTATACAGCACTTGGATGTAAACAGTATACACAATTCATCAGTAGCGTACATGCCTGTACTGGAAATCCAGACCTTATCATGAAAGCCAGAAAGACTTTCCCATCCAAAGAAGCAGCACTAAGCATATATGCAGCTATGTATCTGGCTGTAAGTATATTATACCATTTAATGTCACTATTTTTTTGAAAGCAAATGACTTGCACTGTCAGGGGGAGGAGGGAGGAATGGGTAGAAGATAAGGCCCAAAATATTGGCTGATTTTTTTATATGTAAACCTGCTGTGACTTATTGTGAGAATGATTCATTTGGTTTAATTCTGACAAGGTGTAGTGGTTTCCAAGCCTTGAAAGCCAAGACAATACTAAGAGAGGGCAAGTTGTCTATAAAGGGTATAATCTGTAGATTGAAGATAACCAGTTCCTTGGTTTTGTTTTCCCCCATTTCCAGAGTGTTTGGACAATCCTTTGCTGGGTGCTAAGGAGTAAGGCTTGGCATTTCCTCTGTCTGGTACTGGTACCTCTCAGTGTTTTAACCCAGTGCAGATCAGCAGAATTGCACATGGCCATATTCTTTGGTGAGGTGAAGCAGAAGGGTGAGCTATATGTATGTCTGATCTCTGCAGGTTTCCCAAGATCACTGTGTGTCTTTTGGTACCAGAATTGGTATTTATAGGTACCTCATTGTTCATGCAAAGTCAGTTTGGCTCTTGTTGTGCAATAAAGTGGGCTACAAGACAATCGACCCTTTTTTCCCCTCTCTCCTCTATTTTATAGGGAGTGATGAACAGTGCTGGGATAAAAACTGGTGCTTGCTGCCAGGCATCAGAGCTGTTGTATAGGTTGTGGAGGGGCAGGGGGGAGAGGAAGAGTGACCATTTACTCTCACTGAAGTGTAACTCTGGCTTAGTTTGGAATGCTTATCATTCTAGCCTTAAGCAGGAGCACATCTTGTTCCTGTGCCGGGGACAAATTCTCCCCAGCACATGCCTATGTCTTACCTGACCTGCACTGGTAATCCCAGCCTTTTGCAGCCCTTTGGATGAGCCCAGGGCTGCCTTCATAGTGTCAGTGGGAAACTAGACAGATGTGTGTACCTTTGTGGTCATTGCAGGAGTCATCCCTTACATTCCCTGAGTATTTGGACAGTGGCCTGCCTATTGATGTGTGTGTATATGCACATGTAGACACACGTGTGAGTGTGTATTGCTTTTGAGCACATACCAAATGAGCCAACTTTTAATTCCTGATTGATCTGGTAACTGATACTTGACAATATGGCAAAGATCCCAGCCCCATCCACAGACAGTGTGTCAACTCAGTGCTTCTGCATATGGTTTTAGAACCAGTTGCTTAAAATCTGCAGCACTGATGGTAGCATTTACCAAAGGTTCCTTGTGAGCAATGTCTGTTTAAGAGGTATTGATGATCAGTTAGTACAGGCAGGTGTTGTCTGCAAATAAGAGATGAACAATATTCTATTCTAATATTCTATTCTAACTTGAGGTGAGTATAAGTCTTCTACTAGTATTGTCTTTATTTGGGGAGATATCTAAGGCTGAAATGCTCTAAATTTGATGCAAGCTATTTTAGAAAATACTCAGAATTTTTCATTTTAATTGCTCCTATTTTTCTCATCCATCTGTGAAGTTGGATTTCCACTGTTGCCATAAGTCAGAGTAACTAGGAAACCGACTATTCAGCTACTGCAAAGCAGAAAGTACAATAGTATTAATACATTTTAAAAACAAGAAGTAGACATCAGTAAGGTTTAATACCTAATATAAAGCTTTTGACATGAGCAAGAATACTTTATGCAAACCTTGTCTGTGGTCAATATACAGTTAGCAATATAAAAAATTAAAGCTGCTGAGATCCATTTCATTACTATTTGCTCTTTCAGTAACTGCAGAAATGAATATATCCTATGTCATTACTGCACTGCTGCATGGTGCTTGACACTGCTATCATTTAACTAAAGCACTCTAAACTACTCTTAGGATTTCTGAGTTCCTATAGTAGCTCCTTGTTACAATATTGGCAGGTTGGTTTTTTTTTTCTTAAATCCTACTGCATGACTGAAGCTAAAAATACTGCTTATTACACTACAAGGGAAAAAAAATTCAGTGTTCCAATATTTGGGGTCATGTCCTTACACTGCCATGATGTTTATCAGGATAGTTGGCCCTAAATAACAATTTTCTCATCACTGTTCACTGAAGTAGAAGATTTAAAACAGTAGCCTAGTCTTTGTAGGAGCCATGCAACAACAGTTATTGAGAGCATGGGCATAAAGACCTCCATATATTACTCACTGTTTCATTAGCATATAATCTTTGGTACAAAATGTGCTTTCTCTCTGGTTAACAGAAATTTTGGAGAGAGGGAGAGATTGTTATGGAATCTTCCCTGGATATTTCAGGCAGCTGTGCACAAAACGAAACCAACTTAAAGACAAAAAACCACACTAAGAGCTGACCCAAAGGTCCTTGCTCTCCGAGGTAGTGAAGTAAATGCTTTTAGACTTGTGTGATTTCACCAATCAAGCCATTTAGAAAGAAAGCCTGTGCTTTATCTAATGATTCCCCCCGTCTCATTCCATTTAAGTGCAGCCATGTTCTTATCACCTAGTGTCTGTGCATATTGTCTTGTTAACAATAGCTCCTTTTTTCATCTAAGTTCTTGAGTCTTCCATTTTTCCCCTCTCCCCTCTTTTGAGAGTGGGTGGCTGCTATGGTAACTCAGAATTCCCTTCCTGCTTGAAAGTACAGTCATTTTGAAACAGTTGTTTTGCTAATGTTTAGACCTTTTTTAATGTTTGCCTCCATTACTTACTTCAGGAGAGTACCTATCAAGAGAGACTTAGCAATGGAAATGTTGAATGACAGTGCTGTGGTTAGGTGTTTTCTCTGCCCTGCTCCAAACACAGATGTTCTCAATGATGCATTACCTTTCTTCTTCAGACTTTCAGGTTCATTCTTCCCAGTGTACCAGTGTTTTCAAAAAGAACTACTGTAAATCTGTTCTGAAATCTCTAACTAATCTGGCTGGTGCCTGGATTTTTCCTTAAGTATCTGCTCTGATCTCCTTGGAGATTTTTTGTTTGTTTGTTTGTTTTTGCTTGAGTTGGGTTCATAAGTTGACTGCATCTGCTTTCATTTCTTATCAGCATTTCAATTTACCCTTTCTCAGCTGGAACAGTGTTTGCTACATAGGTATTAAGGCAAACAGTGCAACCTTATTAAAAATATATATAATTGTATAAGTCACATTTTGTTATGCATAGGCTGACATAGCCTGGACAGTTAGAGGTAAGTTTTGAAGCAGCCAAGTATGCACATACTTGGGGTGTTTTCCACAACTGAGACACAGAAAGTGGAAGTCATGAGTCTTTTTTTGGTAGGATTTCGAAGTGATATATGAAGATGTAGGTAGCATATTCCCATAGATTTAAATATAAAACCTGTGACTTACAGTTGTCCTTTGGTGCTGCAGACCTAGAGGATTGATCATTGGTAGCTGTAGTTTAAGGGAAATTTTAATTCATTCTGTAAAGTTTTGCACTTTTTTTGTTGCTCTCATTGCACTGGACAAGAGCAGTTGGGTAGAGTAGTGTTTGAGCTTTGTGTTACCACACATATTTCAGACTTGCTTTGGGTTTGTAATGATAGAGGAACAGCCTTCGTGCCTTGGTAATTGACATAACCCTTAAGCCCTGTAGGCAGCTTTTACTGCTTTGTACTGTGAGCCCTTGGCCTCAACTGTGACCTCAGACAGGACTAGCAGATAAAGCCTGCAAATAATTTTTTTCTCTGTGCAAGGCTTTTGTTTGGCCCATGATCACATTTTCTGCAAGGCTCTTGCTCCTGGCATTTTGCTGCATTGTTTTTGCTGTTTAGTGTGTTTATAAGTTACTGGGAAAAGACAACAAGGCAATCTGGGTAACAGTGCTGGCAACATGGTGATATTCTTCTCAGTGTCACTCCTTGATCCAGTTATAAGTGTAGGTGTTGTCTCACCTTTCCTTTGTCTTGAAGTACCTGGTAGATTCCAGCTAAATGGGCAGCTGGTGAAGGCATGATAGGCCTCTGTGACAGACCTTAGGAAGTGTTCAGGAGGAAAAGGGGTAGCAGAGCCACCTCATTGAGTTGACTTTGTTGTCTGTTTTTTGTTAGGAAATGAAAGGATTCTTTTCACTGCCTTTCAGGGACAGTGGGATTTCTTTTTAGTATCTGGTGCAGCAAGTAAAAGTATCCTTCAATACTGATAATAGAACGTATGTCATGAGGTTCACATATTGAGTGTATTGCTTTCTTTCAGACCAAATAATAACATTACCACTTGATCCAGGAATTTATCTAAAGACCTCTAGAAATTTCATGTCAGTCACCTCTTCATTACAATCCAGTTCCTTAAGAAAAAACCCTCTGGGTGTATCTTATAGTCTTGGTACAGTGAAAGATACCTCTTTCCTTCTCCAGTTGTTTTACAGTTACAGCTATGGGGAGTTTTTAGTGGGAAAATTAATAGTAAGGTCCAGAATTCTAGAGCTTTCTTTTCCTTTTGCCAAACCAGGCCCCTGACTTTGAAAGCTAATTTTTGTCTAGGGTCATAAATAATTTGATCAAAACATGTAGAGAAAGCTGGAGGAGGCTTCAGAAACACTAAAAGAAATCTTCAGTGGGCAGAAGGACCAATGATGAGTCGAGAATATGACTTTGGTTTGCTCTAGAAATAGTTTGACCCATTAATTGTTACCAAAGGAAGCTGAAAAGATTTTAGATTGTCAAACAGGATTCTAACTAAGCACAGAACCTGGTTATAGACTACAACAGCCCACTACTTTTCAACTTTTTGATCTCTGAGTGTCTCTTTTCTTGTAGGTCTGATGAATATTGAAAATTGCTTGGGTGGAACATTTATAACATTACTTATATTACTTAAATAATTCAAGAATATTTCTTTAATGCTAGCACATTGTAAAAGTGAAAAAAAACCCCATGAGCTAAATTATGTTTGAAGTGCTGCCTGGGATGGGTGACTGTACAATGATTTGTTCCTCATTGTTCTTGTTGCCTTACGAGTCGTTTTTCACTGCCCATTGATGGACTGGTCTTTGTCAGTCTCCCAGGCCATCTACTTCAGGGAGAAATGAAATGGCAAACACAGAAGGGATCTCCTTACCTGAATCCCTGAGCCCCAGGCTGATGAAATCAGCAAGAAAAATTAGCCTCCTTCCTGGTTGCAGCACCCAGCCTGATGTGTGCTCCAGTGTAACTGAAATGGGATTCTGAGACCTGTTACACATGTGTTTGTGTGCATAGATGCTGGTGTGGGTGGGCCTAAAGGTAGCTGAAAGATGCCTAGAAAGAGCTTGCAGCATAGCCCAGGAATCCACTTTGTCCTACACTTTACATGCAGTGCCTGTTGTTTTCTTACGTGTTTTGGAATGATTTTGTTTGCATGAGATTTAGGACAAACTTCACATGAGACTTGCAACATGATGCCTTCGAAGTACTTTCCCAGTACAGGCTGAATGCCAAGGCTGTGGTTGTTCCTTACACTGTGGCCTGAGTCAGTCCCATCAGAAACCTCGCCAGTAGCTTGCTTTGTCTGTGGTGGTGATGGTGGCAATTTCTTTCGATTTCTTATTTTCAAACCCACTTCAATTAAAGGCGTTCTTTCAATTTATTAGGCTCTCTTACAGCTTCACTTCCAGTATTTTGAAGACTGAAGGTCAAACGCTTGAGTTTTTCTGAAAATCTAGTAAACACTGTTATCTTGTGTGGTAAGGTAACAATCCACCTCATATGACTCCTTGCTAGTGTCTGTGTGCTGGTGACAGCTCTAAATCTTTTAATACTAGAATCTTATTTCAGGAAAAAGGAAAGCAGAAGTTCTTCAAGAGAAGATTCACCACTGTTCTGATGTCGCAGGAGAATGTGCAGCCTGCTGTAGTAATTCTAACTACTGTATCAATCCTTGACCTTACATACAAAATCTCTGCTGTTGGTCTTTTTGTTGACTAATTTAAAAGTTTTCTTTCATTAGATTCCTCCTCTCCCAGTTTTTGTTCTTAAAAGGAATGGAGATGAAGTTGTTCAGTAAAAATCTTGACCCATGTAAAAAGTTATGTTGTCATTCATTTTTACTGATGTTTTAAATCACTGAGTTATTTTCCTTTGTTGATACTGCATTTAATATTTATTAGAAGTAAGTAAAGAAAAATCCTGTCATCTTTACAGGTTGTTTACTCTTTGTCAATTAATGACTGTGCTGGTTTATAGTTTTTCCACCAGAATCAAGAAGAAAACAGCTGCTTAATTTTATTTTATTCTTAGTGTAAATCAGGTCTTTGACTGAGTTGTCTGTGTTAATATATTGTACTAGAGCTACCAGAGCCAATGTTAAAAATGGGTATCTGTGAATCCTGCCTTGGAGGAGGCTATATTTGTTATATAGAGTTTTGCAAACACAGAGTTTTTGTCCCACTGTTTCAGGAAAGTTTGGCCTGTTTCTGTTGATTCTCTTATATTTTAATATAATGCTATTCTTAACATCAGTTGTACCTGTTCTTCAAAGAAAAGATAAAAATGGTGCCTATGCTGGCAGAACTCTCAGGTTATTTCAAATAATGAGCTGGGCATGACAACCATGACTGCTCATATAAAGAAGGGACTTGGCAAATGGAGGTCTCTATTGCTTGTGTGAGGTACAGCATGAATCTGCCATTGTTTTTCCTCAGTGCTTTGAGTAGAGATGTGAAGGACATGCTTGGTTGTAAAAACATTCAGAGAATTTTATGCAGAACACTTTTTGGGTTCAACTTTGTATTAAAAATGTTGAAATTTTATTGAAGTACTGCAGAATCTATAATTTGTGCTATAATGTGTTTTGTCTTATTAAAAATTGAGATAATCTTCTTGGGCACTGACCAGTTGTTACAGATAATTGAAATATGTCACCATGACCTGCCTTAAACAAGCAGGTTTTTCCTTCTCAGTAGTTATTTCAATTTAATATAACACAATACAGAATTAAATTCAGGATAGCTTCCTGCTAACTCCCCTGTGTCAACTTCACCCAAGCTGTATTTGAAATTTGATTTTCTTACTCTGTATTAAAAATATTCCAGTGTTTTTCCTAGCACCAGCTGTCCTAACATGTAGTGTGAACGTGGATAATGGTAGTAGTATCCAGGAGAACAATGAGACTCACTAAAATAGATGGTTGCTGAGTTAATTCAGTGTGCAGTACTCTGTAGCTTGGAAAAAAACAGTGGGGCTAAAAAGCTGGAAATTAAGGTTGCAGTTCTCTTATCACCTTTCTGCATGGTAAGAGTAACTCACTGAAGACAACCTGCAAAAACACAAGGAGCTAAGATAAAAGGATAATCAGCAAAGGGAGAAACACTCTTCATGAAATGGTCTAGGAAGAAGAGCAGAGACGTGTGGCTTGGGGATAAACCCCAAAGCTCTTTTTTCTAAACCTTTACTCTGTCTGAATTAGTGGAAATCTTTCTACTAGTTTCTTGTTCATCATATAAAGTACATTGAAGATTTGTGTGTTGCACTACTCTGATGTCATTTTGTCATTTTAAGATTAAGCTTTGTTTCTTCCTCTAAGCCATGGGTCTTTCTCTAATGTTTTGAACAAAACTACTGTCAGATGTCGCTCTTTTTACAAAAGCTCTGACCACTACTTCTTCACTTCAGTTATTGGAACTGTAACCACACTTTCCAAACTGCTTCTTGGCTGGATTATTGCAGCACTTCATAAACTGATTCCCCGGTAAATTCCAGCAAGGTTTCGAATAGTACAAAAAAACCCCCAAACAAACCAAAAGGATTGGCCATTTGTTGGCCAGAGAGGTGGTACTGGGTCTTCAGTGCAGCCTCATCTGTTTTCCTTGGCAGTTCAAAGTGATTGCATTACGAACTTGGAGCCTCTGGTGAAAGTCTGTAAGAAATACTTGCATTCTTCAGTTCAAAAACTTAAATCCTATTTAAAATGTGAAGATTTAGGGGTTTCAGTTGTTTAATTGCAGAAAGATCTTCTGCAGGGAGTAGAAACTTTTTTTCTCAAAAATCTTGTTAGTTGAAGTATAATTTTGTTTTTCTGGAGGGTGGGGAGGAGGGATGTTTCAAGGAGTCTTAATGCCAAGATTCCAGAGAATGGAAAGTCAAATATTTGATATTAATTTCTTCCATTGGCTCATCAGAGCTTGGAAAGTGCTGGGTTAAACCTGATAGTCACTAATGCACTCTTAGGGTAGAAGAGGTGCTCTGTTATCAGGCAGTGCTTTTAATTCAGTAGTATTGCACAGGGAGAGTTAGACTGCAGCAGGGCAAATGGATTTCTTAGTCTGATGCATAAAACCTGCAGCATTTGCATTGGTTTGTGTGAAGCTCAGGGTTGTGTAAGTTCAGCACTGATTGGAACTATTACACTGTATTTATAAAAGTAGATGCTGGCATTTAGTTCAATTGCTCTTTGACACTGTTTTTTCACCTTTTCACTGATTTTTGACAAATCACTAATTATTCACATGAAGAAGTGGTGTATAAGTAAGAAAGGCTTTTGCGAATAGAAACAAGGTCTTTATATATTCCCTTTCTTACTCTGCCTGGCAGCTTGTAATAGCACTAATAATACTTCAGGGTGAAGATATTTTTCTATTACTGTCAACACTACACAGTGAAAAATCAGTCTCTTTACTTCTATGCATTAATAAATAAATACACAGACTGAGAGTAATTGGATAGGATTCTCCAATTTGCCTGGTTTTCTGTAGGCTTTTCCAGTTCATATAAAATGCAGTTTTCCTGTATGGTCTGATTCTTTTTCTGTATCCCGAGGAAAAGGGTGTTATGACTTTATCTATTACTCTATTTCCTAGTTTCTTTACACCCTGCCCCCACTCTGGAAAAAAAAAAAAAGCCAAATACATGTAGTCTGTTCAAACAAAATATAGAGCTTTTATTCACCAATTAGTGGGAGATATCCATCAGTCTTATACTTTCTTCCTTTCTAATTTTCAGATGTATATCACCAACACAGTGAAAGCCAGAGGAACAAGGCTTGCAAAACCTGTTCTGTGTTTGGGTTTAATGTGCTTGGCCTTCCTTACTGGAATCAACAGAGTAGCAGAGTATCGAAATCACTGGTCAGATGTAATAGCAGGATTTATAATTGGAATATCTATAGCAGTATTTTTGGTAAGTGTGTGTCTGTGTCACTTCTGTTTGAAAAAAATCAATGTATAAGCTTGTATCTCTAAAAAACCTTCAGACAACTAAATAACAAAATATTACGGCTAATGGTGGGGTCCGAGGCTGCGACCCAGGAAGAGATGACCGGTCCAGGGAGATGGTCCCGAAAGGAATCGCCTGCCCGGGGTCCGGTGTCTTCCTCTCAGCTGCTGGCAGAGGGGCCCTTGCAGAGGCTGTCAGCTCTTTAGTGATATCAGCTCATGATTCCAGCTCAGCTCTGCAGGGCAGCCTCTAGGCCAAACCAGACCGGAGAGAGAGACGAGAAGACCCGTATGGCTGGTTCCGCACGAAGGGAGCTTTATTGGTGGTTCCCTCCGGCGAAGGGAAGGCCAGGGACAAGCTCTCTCCCACAGAGGCGAACTTGTCTTCTTTTATAGGGATACAGGGGATCAGCAAGGGGACCAATGGGTTACAGAGGGTCTGGGATAGACCAATGGGTTACAGAATGATCTGCATAGGGTCTCCCAAAGGATTGTGGGTCTACGTTTCCTCACCATGACTCAAAAGTAGTCACCTTTCCAGGGAGTCCTGCTGGGCCAGTGCAAAATCTTTTATCTCAGCAGAGATCCCTCCAGGGCAGTGGCTGGGCATATCCCACAACAAAAGACATGTTTCTTATCTTAGGATTTTTAATTAGTCATCAGTTTCCTTAGTAATATTTACATTAACTTGGAAATGTGAAGTCAAGAAAGGACTGATCCAGTTATCTCTTTTGATTTCCATATAAACCAGATTGTAGCATTTCAAACAGTAATTTTTGCAGCAAGCCCTGCTGACAGGAAGTATATATTCCTCAGAATAACATAGTTATAATTTGATGTATAAAGTATTAAATTCAGTATAATGATACCCACACTGATCAGAGAATAGGTAGAATTTGTTTTTCTGGCTTTACAGTAACCCTAATGAATTTATTTCATAGTGCTTCAGGTTTATGTTGAAATTTTATATTATTCTGCACCAAAAAAATCTTTGTTTAGCCTTTTCCTTTTCTGGAGCTGTGTTCCAAAACCAGACTGTTAATCACAGTTGCCAATGACTACTGTCTGTGTCAGAAAACTATTTCTAATCTATTAATCACCTTCACTAATATCTGCAGTGCAAGACTATAGAATAGAATAGTCACTGCTGTTTACTGCCTGTAGGCTTGACTGCCTGGCAGCTTGTAATAATACTAAATACACCTTTGAACTTTTTCACCATGAAAATACTTTTGAGCTTGATTCTTGGATTGCAAGGTCTTGGTCTCAAGATCTTGGATCTGAAAGCATGGTTTGGCTGAGAACCCTCCCAGGGATGGCTGAGGTGGGTGTTTTCACTTCTAGGCATGCAAGGGTAGCTGCAAGTCTCCTTTAAAATACATCTGTTTGTGTTTCCAAACGTTCCTTTCCACACAAAATGTCCAGGAGTTATATTTGGTTGTTCACATTTAAGTTTTTCCATTCTGTTCATGCCCCTAAAGTAATAAAAGAGAACAGAATAGAGAGGAAATCTGTCCCAGCATTTTTTCTTATATTTTGTGATGTATGTTGCATAAACTCCTTTGAGTAGCATGACATCAAATTTAGTTGTGTTTTGAAGAAAATGCAGTTTGCAAACATTGCTGAGTGTCAGAATTAGTAGAAGCACAAGCTGTTACATATCACATTCCTAAGTCCCTGTGTGAGAATCTCTGCTGCCCTGAGCAGATTTGGAGTTACATTCAGTCTTGGGAATGGTTCTTGCCTTGTTGTTCCCTTTCTTACTCTCCATTTGAAAAAGATTTGCTGATCAAAACTGAGATGCCGTTGGCTTTCCTTGGAGCTTAAGGTTAATGCCATGTGGTGCTGCAAGACATCTCTTCATGACATTGATAATAATTGGTGTTCTATTATGCAGCTTTAGTAATGGATTTTCTTTTAGATAAGAGGTTTTTTTGGTTCTCAAATGATGCATGTACCAATAAATTGGTTGAAAGTCTTTTGTCCTGAAATATTAATTAAGGATTTTCTGTAAAACACGAATTTCACATTTCAGTCTTTCTACTGAAAAGCTGTGACTAAAGCTGGTGTCACTTCGGCCTAATTATAATTTTCAGGATCAAAGCTTGAAAAAATGAGTTTTTCCTTAGGTATTCTGTTTATCTTCTAATTCCTTCTAGGTTGTTTGTGTGGTAAATAACTTCAGAGGACGTCAGCCAGAACATGAACATTCTCATCTGGATAATCTGGCCCAGATGCCCATGATCAGCATACCCAGAGTAGAAAGCCCTTTAGAAAAGGTAATGTCTGACTTTTTAAAAAACAAATAAAACGCTGCTTTCCTGGAAGGATAATCAAAAGCTATCCTGACAAGAGTGCCACGGTAATCAGATTTAAAATAAAGAGACATGTCAGTGAAGGAGAAAGAAGGAAAGAATTTAATTCAGTGACACCCCTTAGGAGGCTCCTCATCTCATCATTTTACTGCCGTAGCTGTTGCTAAGCCCATGGAGTCAGGCTGAGTAGATCTGGGGCCCTCTTCCGTTGTGTTCCTCCAGTAAGTTTGATTAATACTCTGCCTGATAGTCCAAAGAAGTTAGAAAGTTTTTAGAAGTGCTTAGAAAGTAAGTCAGCCTTTGGCCCAAGGGGCTTTGCAATTCATATCCAAGTGGCATTTGTCCTATTTGTTTGTGGTATGTCCTCAGCCTGGTGTGGAGCATGGGATGCAGTCTCTTCTGGATCAGCTGTGGGGCTTACACCATCAGACATGTGCTAGCCCCAGGACAGGGCACCCACTTGGGAGCAAGAGTAATAAGGGTCATATAGTAACTGCACTATTCCCATCATCTCTTGTCAAAACACAGGGATTTTAGGCTGGGACATGCTAGTGATAGTCTCCTGGGTTTGCCAAGACTTTTTGCTTAAGTGTCACAAAAAAATTTATTTTAGTTTACTGTGATAAAACTTTATATTTTTTGAAGATGATGTTGTACTATGTGTTAGGTAAGGTTGAGCAAAAAAAATACTGAAATAGATAGCATAACCAGATATAGAAATAACTTGAGGTGCTTTTACCAAGGGGAACCCTTAAACTAGTAATGCAAAGTTTAAAGGAAGGTTTACTTTTTCTCGTGACTTTATCTGTCATTATTGATTAAAATCTATTGAGTTATGCCCATATTTGAAGATAGTAAACAAGTCTACACTGGGTAGGGCACCAGAAGTATTTTTCTGTGGTATTCTTTTAATTCACAATTAATTCTGCTCTTTTTTTCATGTTAAACGTAAGAAAGGTTTTCAACCACTTCCCAGTCTGTCCTATTTACTTGAAAGTGTTGGAAGTTGTTCTTTAGTAAGAATTACTGCTAGTCCTGGGGTTTTTATTCCTTTCCTTGAAGGGAAAGAAGATTTCTTTTCAGAGTGGTCTAACATGCCTTTTTTGAACCAAATATGTCTAAGCTACTTCCACTGATACCTTGTTGTAAGGAGGTCAGAGTCTCATTTGCTTGAACAAGCATTTAGATGATGAATGTGTATCTTCAAAATAATCCATTCTGTAAATTTTCTGTAAAATGTCAAAACAAAACAAGCTGTCAGCTGGCCTGGAACACGCCACATTAATAAGAGCATGTTTTATTTACGTGCTAGGCTCTCGTGCAATAGAAGCCATTTCTGTGGCTCAAAAGCCATCATAGGTAATACATTCTCTGGCTATTGAAATTTAAATTTTTGTTTTCTGGGGATAAAGGCTTCATGTTAACTTCATGTTTCTGCCTGGTTTGAGACCCTCTCAGTCATGATGAGTAATGTTCTTGTCCTGAGACTTGGCCGAGTTTGAGATGTTGTGAGGAAAGCTTTGGAAGAGTGTGGGAGGATGGCAGCAGGAATAATGTTTGCTCTGCTTTAGGATAACCTCTGCCATTTAAGAACTGTCCAGGATGCTGTTATATGAATGAGCTGCTTTCCTTCTGAACCCATATTCTTATGGCAGTAGACGGTAGCTGTTTACTGTCATGGAATTTCTCTCTAGATAATTGAACTGGGGAATGACTGCAAGGTGATACCACTTGCTGAGATCTCATTTTATGGGTTCATCCTTGTCTGTGTTGCAAAGCCTTTCTCCTTTCCAGACAGAGAGGATGGGATGCAAGGACACTAAGGTGAAGACCTTGCTAATTGTTCAGAAATGTTTTCTTTTGTTTCCACTTCCAGAAAGTTTAAATAGCAAATAATTGATGAAGAAGTTATTTACATGTGAGTGCTTTAGGTTTTAAGTTTCTACAGGTATTTTTTCCTTTTTTTAATCTATTTTTTTTTGTTTAATCCAAAGTTTTAGATAGAAGACAGGCCCTGTTAAATAAAAGGCACTAAGAATAATACTTTAGGGAACTGAGGTCTAAATTAAGTTAGCTGATCTCAATCAACTACCATTGCTACAAGAATTCTTGAATTAGTCTTTGATTTTTAACTCCCTTCTTAGTTTACATCATTTGTTCTCCACTGGAGAGAGAGTGGTGCTAAATAATTTGTGTGCTATTTGCCTTTTCCTTCTTGAGACACATGAGTTGGCATTTCAGTCAGGACTCTTGCAGTTCAATATTTTGAATGCACATAGATTTACATTTTGCTCATTTTGAAACGGTTTTTTCTTATTTTCAGTCTCCAAGCTCCTCTGCCAATATTAAAGACAGGTTACTGTCAGAAATTAGCTACTAAGAGTAGCACAAATCCTGTCTGAAGTTATCAAAGGATAAGGCAGTGCAAGCAGGAAGCAATGCAACTATGTGACTGGTACTAAAAAATAGTAACTATATGGGTATCTGGGAGCAAGCAATTAAAAAATCCCGCCTTAAAGAATGACTTTATTAGAAATGCCTGCCAGATAGGACCTCACTCATTGCTATTTTGTAATAAATGAGCAAGCACACGATGCATCATACAGACCTGGAAGCACATTACTTTGCTGTTTCCAGATCTGCTACTTGCTATTCCAGTGCTTTCTTCATGGAGAACAAATGCTCCTGGCATGCTCACCGTGCTGCCACTGTCTGAGTTCTGGTGGAGGTCTAGCTATGTTTGAAGTGCACTTAAATAGGCATAAGTGTTCTTGTAATACTCAGAACTGAGCTGCTGCTGCTTAGTGACAAGGTTAGATCACTGTTTGCATGACACTTCTGTTTAACTGTGGTGCATGCAGAGACTTAGCTGTTCTGCACGGGTACTCATGCAGTCAAATAAGCTGTAGTTGCAGTGTCTCCTTGAGGAATCCTTGCCAGAGCCTGCTCAGCAGTGCAGACTTAGTGCTTTTACCTTAACTATAATCATCCTCAAAATTAATGAAAAGAATGAAAGCCAAGAAACCTCATCACTCACCCATCTGCTTCTTTTCTCTTCTGTCCCTGACCTTCTTCATGTCTTACAAGACAATTGGTGTTTCAGTTAGCTGGCAGTCTCGTACAGAGAGGAAGCTCTCATCCTACCACAGTCAAGGTTAGAGAGTCCTGTTCTTTTGCAGAAATTACTGAGAAATGGGGATGTTCTGGATAGTACCTGGAAGAGTTTGAAAGTTCAGCTTTGTCGAAGTGCAGTCACAAACTCTGTTTTCTGTTTCAGGGGAGACTGACATTATTCCATGCAAAAGTGACCTGAAATTGGCCAGGGCTTACAGAGGTCTCCTACACGTCTTGTAGTAGTTTCTGATTCTACTAGCCTTATTTACTTTAAGTATTTTAGCTTTGAAAAAATCAAATACAAATACAACATGGAGGATTTCAGGACTAATGGAGACAGTAGATAGAATACTGACATACAAGGTTTCAGAAGGAAGCATTGGGTTAGGTAGGAGATGCACTACAGTTCATCTCCTGTGAGACAAGATAATTACTGTGTCTGATTATCAGTGCTTTCTGTAGCTATTCAGTATTACTTACTTGCACAGTGGGTTCTTGGCAGTGCTCTGTTTGACAGCTAAACTGCGTTTATTCCCCAAGGTTCTGCTTGGCATTCCTTCATACTGCTACTTCTGTCAGCAGTGCCCAAGCCGTGTTCCCGAGCACAGTCACTGTTCCATGTTACAATGAGGTTTCTTATACTCCCCCATAGAACTGACTATCCAGCATGACTGAACTCGAAAGACATAGAATAGGTGCTTTCTCCTTCTGCCATTTCCAAGTTGTAATGGTCATAGGTTTTTGGAATTCCTCTTGCAATATGTGACATTCTTGTTGCCCATCATATCGGTTTTTAGTGACTATCAGGGTTAACTGTCCCAGAAATCTTCTTGAGACACAGTAATTATTGTTCTATTGTGTATATGCCAAAGGTAATGGTGGTGATAAAACATTTTAGCAATAGTAAGTGTAGAGATTGCAATGGATTCTGCCAGTATTTTTAAGACTGGGGAAGCTTTCCTCTTCAGAATTTAAGGTGTATTGTTTTTTCTATTTACTCCATCTTGATTATTCACAAGACACAGAACAGCTTCTTCACAATGTCAGAAAATTTTGGTTCTCAGAGTTACTGCTTTCTCCTTGGTCTGAAGTATTGGTAAATTGGTACCAAGTCTTTAGTTGTTATGTGCACTGGTATGCAGACAGCACCATGGCCTGGGGAGCCTGGCCTGGTCCCTGCAGCTCTCCAGGGAGATTGCCTCTCACTGAGCTCACAGCTAAAAGCAAAACACAAAGATGCTTTAGCTCATCATACTATGGGCAGTTGGGGGAGAGGATTTGTATCCATTTCTATTGCTTCAAAATATTTTTGAATATTTTGAATATCCAAATACTGTAGTGCTTGATGTCCAAAAGCATGCATAGGTGTCCATACTTGTTTCTCCAGTATGGTTTGATGGGATCCCATGTGCTTGCATTAGCTTATAGGCAATTTTTGGCATAATGGTTCTTTCTTGATAATTGAGTCTGTTAAAGGAGATACAATACCACATTGCTTCACACACATACCACAAACACATAACCAGGAGAGTCAGCTCATAATAAATCATAAGCAGTTTTTGTTTCAATGTCAAGCATTTAAATTTGTATTCATGTCCTACTCTTCTGCTTAAATCTACTTCTGGGGCATTGTACAAGAATTATTTCTGACTGAATGCAAACTGTGATCACTACGTCTAATGCTCGAATAAAATAATCCTTAAACATGGGAAGTGGAACAATATATTCAGTGTGACCTCCTCCAACGTACATATTGTAGGTGTTACAGAATCAAGGTATTAGTCACAGTCAAGAAGCTCCTTTGCAAGGAAACTCCCTCAAAGCACGCATCCTTAGGTGGTTCTGCTGGATCTCAGGGACGGAGCGCTGCGAGCACCTTTCTCTAAGGCAATGAACGTCTGTGCGCAGGAGCGCAGCGAGTGAGCGTGTGCGGCTGGGCAGAGGCGGTGCCGGCCTTCTGTGCAGGGCTGCAGTGCTTCCGGGGGAACCTCCCCTCAACGCATCCTTTTGCACTAAAACTCTCATTTGTCCAGTAAAAGCAGAAAATACATTCTTCTGACTCAGAGAGGTATATGATAACATTATTATTATTGTTTGATCCATTGTCATTTGCCTGAAGTACTACAGTAGTATTTTTCTATTTAACAAACTCTTCTGGGGGAAAACTGCAAACATGAGAACAAAGCAAAAAAAATTAAGCTTAAAATATTTAATATATAATGAAAACTGCAAGTCACAAAAAGTTTTAATGTATTTTTTCAATGCTTTGACATTATAGCATTGCTTATCAACAGAAATTAATAAAGCTTAACAGAAGATATACAGGTGTGGATCACTTCCCCCGGAAACCTGCACTCAAGGCTTAGCCTTTGGCTTTTCCTCTTTTGTTAGTGGTGTGAGAGCACAGTTACGATGGCATGCTTTGCTCACCAGCCTGGTACTGTCCTCTTAGAATGGATGGTACAAATGCTGGTCTGCCTGTCTGTGAGACTGCTTCCATTGAGCAGACCCTCAGCATTTCTGATTCTTTTGAGAAGTGTAGGGAAAATAATTTCCCATGGAGTTGGAGAAGCTGAGGTCTCGTGCATGGATTTTTGCTTGTCTTTCTGCATCTGTGTGAATCTGTTTGCTGACAGTAGTCTCACTCTGAACTTTGTCACAGTACATCTAAGCAGATGTAAAAGAGTTGAAACAGTTATTCCAGAGGGATGCTATTTGTTTGGGGTTTTTTTCTGCCATCTCAGCAAGGCTTATTTGTAGTTTTGCCTGAGATGATAGTGTGAAAAAGCATGAATAACCAGACAGTTGCATGGATCTGTCTCAGTGATTCTTGCCATCAGCAAGTGATTAATTTTGACCTAGTTATGCATCGCCCTGCTGATTCCATTGGAAATGAATTGACAGGCCTTCAGTAGGGTCCAAATCAATAGGTCCATGATCAGCAGCTTAGCAGTTCTCTTTGAGGGCTTATTGAGGAAGGGGGATTTTCTTCTGTGTTATTATATCCCATGCTCTGCATGTCTTCCCAGGGATGGTGACTTGCTCATTTTGGAAGTATAGCTGGCAGGAGTGTGAACCACATTCTCTTTCCCTAAATAATAGTTATCCAGTCTTGAATTAATGCCACATGAAAGAGTATTTGGTTCTCTGCATCACAGACAAATGTGTGTCGCTTATAGACAGGGATGGCACATAGCAGGACTTGAAAGAATTGATTAAAATAAAGACAAATTCTTTTTTCCCCTCCAATTCCACATTTTTAGATCATCTTACTTATGAAAAAGGTGACTAATTTTAGTTTGACAGGATGACTTTTCAGATTTAAATAAAGAAAAAAAGTAAATATAATGAAGAAAATGTCTTAATAGCCTCACAGAAACTCCAGAGCTATTGAGTTTGCCCACTGTATCATCTTTTGTATACTCAAAACAGAAGATGGCCAGCCAACCAAAATGCTTGGAGTTGATTTTTTTTTTTTCTAATTAGGAAGTCTAATTTTGCATTTCTTCTGCAGAATCAAAATCTGAAAGCAATAACATTTGTTGCTACGTTTTACTGAAAACATTTTCATAGAAAGTTGCACTCTTTTTTTTCCCTAATGCTTTTTTGAAAAATCTGGCTATGGTTTAATAATTGTTGTTTATTTAAAATATAAATTCTGTTTGGGGGAAGATGCTCACCTAGATGCTCACTATTAAGTAGTATTCTTCTATGAAAGCTGTCCTAAAATACAGCAAGAACATGGCTAGAGCTAAAGTGTATATTGTAGGGGAGGTGGAAGAGAGCCTCTCCTCCTGGACACAGCACAGTTATGGCACCGGGAGAGAGGGAGCAAAGCTGCCAGCCTGGCTTGGAGATGGGGGGGGATATGGGGCTGCTCTCCAAGCAGCCTTGATACTGGACAATCAAGGTATTTCTAATTTCCTCTCTCTAATGGGAAAAACAAAGATGCCTGCCTGTCTCCCCCTGCTCAGATTGATAGACGAATATTCAGGCAGTTTAAAGAACTGAGAAATAGAAATTTATATGGTGGGCATTGTTTATCTCCAGCACTTTTGATGGTGTGTGATAAGAGATTTTCTGAAGGACTTCTCTTAAGCAAAAAGATGGAGACTCCACTCTCCTCAAGTTATCCACGTCCCCCTCCTCTTCAGCTCACTCCTCTCTTCTGAGTTTGATCTGCTCCAGGAGGCACAGAGATGAGAAAAATCTGCAGTGCTTTGCATGGTGCTTTACCCTCTGTGCATTCTTGTGCTTGGGAACAAACACGTGGCTTAACATCAAGGTTCCCTTTACTAATTTCACACACAGCATGTTTTGTAAAAAATGGTGGCAGCCAAGGGTACTGTGTGCCCAGAGGGAAAATATGCTTCCTTTGGATCCTGCACATCACTGTGTGGTTGAGTGTTCACCTTCAGGTGTTTGCAGAGTCACTTGCTTTGGCTCGAGTATGAAAAAGCTGCCAAGTTCTTTGGGATGCTGCACTGTTCCAGTGCACATCTCGGTGCTCGTAAGAGTCGTCCCATTGAAGGAGAGTGGAAAATGTTCTTAGATTGCAAGTGAACGCTGGTGATTCTGAAAAAAAAAAAATTGAATGTAAGTTCTCAACTGCCAAATGCAACTTGATTGTAAGCATTTTGCTACTTGATTCAGTGCCATTGAGCTCATGGGGATAAATTAATCTTTAAAAAATTAATATTAAAATTGTACTTACATTGAAATAGAATATTATAATCTGTGAGAAACTTTCATTTTAATTCCTAGGAATTTTGTTTTCAATTATGAATAACAAAGCAATAAAAGTACAGCTAACTCAATTATTCACATTTAATTTAAATTTAAACTTAATTTAAAACAAACCAAAACCAACTAAAATTAAAATATAATAGAACCATCACACTTTATTACTTTGTTCAGCATACTTCCCTATCCAGTCTTTCAGCAGTTAAAAATTGCTATGGGAGTGGGTGAGAGCACTGCAGTGAAAATCAGTTTTATTTACATCATCCTGCAATAGTCTCCAAGTACAAGGCTGCCCTTCAAGCACGGGAGGCAAAAGTTTTCACAATGGTGACTACTGTCTATCTGTGTGGTTTTGTGGTTTTTATCTGTTTGTTTTTCCTTTAACTCGTAGAACCACATCACGGCCTTTGCAGAAGTCACATGATGTTGACGCTGATGTATATTCACTCCATTGGACTTCATCTCTTTTCACAGCCCACACATGATATTTGCAGTGTATCAAAAATAAGAAATTTTTAGAAGTCCTATTTCTGACTTGATTTTTACATCACTAAAATGATACCAACATTTTGAAGAATTCTTAAATATTAGAACGTCACTTTACTTTCTAGCAAAAATATTAACTGTTTACTTTTATGATGGAATGGGACAAACTGAGCACTAATTATCTGACATTACCCTCTATTTTGGCTTCTCATTGTTTTTAATGGTTCATGTACCTATTCCAACAGTACTTTGTATTTTGATTTAACTTTGATTTTTAAAATCTACATTTTTAATTCAGCATGAACTTGTTTCCATTTGAGGCAATTTCAGTGTGTAAAAACTAGACAAATACTATGTTCTGTATGAAAATGCTGTTTGCACATTGTATTACGCTGTATTCCATGTAAGATATCATTCAAACAGTATGTTATATGTAAGACTGGTGCTTCTGCTTTTGAAGAGAAAAAAATGCCAATTTTTACTGTAATAAGTATTGTATCATAATTAAAAGTTTATTTATTTGGATATTTTCCTGACATATTTGTAGTTGAATTGTTGTTTTGTAGTTCTTGAATGTCTTGGATGATATATATGTATCTAGGCTAAAAGAAATGAAAATAATATAGAAAGTTTGATCTTTGATATATTCTTTATTACTAATGATATCCCATGAAAGGTTAAGGGCTCCGTTCTTAGCTTAGCATATCTGATGGGAAGCTGTGCTATTCATAAATCACTTAAACAAATTATCCAAGGAAGCCTGCATCTTTGCATGATTGTTGTACTCCCTGATACAATTGCTGGGAGAACAGGTGCTAAGACAAGAAGAGGGTCACTGGCTTAGTGAGAAAAGTTCATCTGAGTTTCTACTCTCCATTTTCATGGAAAACCCATGGAAAAACCAAAATGGCTCAATTAATTTTTTTCAGCCTAAGTGACCAGGACAGGCAGACTTTCTCTCCACAAAGCTTTTTATCTCTATTTGTGTTTCAGGCTCATATTCTTAAAAAAAAAAAAAAAAAAAAAACCAACAAAAAACCAAACCCTCTGCCAGTCTGCATGGTGTTGACGAATTGATTTTTCTTCAACATCAGCCAATGTTACCATATCTCTGTTACTGCTGTGAATACTCAGATTAAGCCTCCCCTTTGAAAGACAGATTTGCTGACTATTCATAGTGAAGTGGTCCTATAAAAACTGAGCATCAAATGGATCTGAATATTGTAAATGCTAAAGACATTCTTAACATCTGCCAGAGAGTTTTCCTCTGGCAAGAGCTGATAAAATGCTAGCACTATAGAAACATTGAGAATACTATTGGTCAGTGCAGGCTGTTGAGTATTTTAGGCCTTAAATTTTCCACAGTTCAGTGTATTTCCTGTGCATTAATCATTGTTAGAGTATGTTTGAAACACAAGGATGTAGAATCAGGTATATTTTTTCTATGATGAATTTTAATGCATTCTCACATAGTCATCAGGTAATGCTTGCTTTTACTTTTTGTTTTAACCTCTGCTTTCAATAAAATGCAACTGTCTAAAGAGTGCTTGGCAAACAGGGCAAGGCCAAGTCATCTTTGAGTGCAATAGATATGCCACGAAGTCATTGTGCTAAGCTGAGAATTAAGAGATTGAAGAAATATATCCGTGGGGAGAAAAGACCTAGAATAGAGTCCTTAGCTACAACTAGGTTACTTAGGTGATTGAAAATCCACCTTTATTAGACTATCAACTGTGTTTACAAAATTGTAGTAGATCCAAAGTTTGTATCACCGTGTTGGGCACACTTACCCTGCTCTTAGTCTAGCTAGTTAGGTTCCAAGGTACTAATGATTTTTCTGTGTGCAGATTTAAATGAAATCTTCACTCATTTTTGCATGGTAGCAAATCTGCATTTTTTATATCTGATTTATAAGATTACCAAGAGATTCTTTTATGTTAAAAGAGATGACTCTTTTTCAGTGTACTGTATATCATCAGCTTGTAACTGGTCTCTTTCTCAGGATCTTTCCCAGTCAAATATTTGGGTTAAATTTATCATACTATCTCTGTGAACCAGCAGTGAGAAAACAAAAAGAGAGACACTCTGCTGTATAATGTATTTTTAAATAAAATAATTTTTCATTCATATGTAGTGTATTTTTTAGATGTCTGCTTTACATACATTTGATTGATAGTGTGCATATAACAAAATGATGATTTTATGTAAATTGCATTTGGTGACATATTTTCTTGATTAACCAGGAATCCCCAGTTAACTACCTTCCCTTAGAGCTGGTTCTGGTGAAATTGAAAAGCATGTGAGGAAGAGCTGTATTGCAGAGTCCACAGCCTGTTAGGGAAGGACTCTCCCCAGAATGTGGACCAGCCAAGTTCCAAGGCACTACTTTGATAGATTTTCAGAAGTGGCAAGAATTTGCCCTCTCACATCTGTAACTCTCCACCTCTTCCATTCTGGACCTAGAAAAGCTTTCAGTAGGAACAAACTGCCAAAACAAAAGTAAGTTGGCACTTTTTTACTAAAATGGCTTTTTGGTGATTGCTTTTAAAAAAAATCCCAGTGATGAGCAAGCATCATTCCTCATTCAAGGAATATTCTGGTACAGAGTGGTTCCTACTGAAAACAGTGTGGTTGAACCATTTCAGTGGTTTTGAATGCAACTGATTTTATTATTCTTGTGGACCTTTTCTGTGTGTACTTAAGTGAAACAGCTCTGCTCTATTTATAAATGAGATGTTTGAGAAGCATCCCTAATGTTATATGCTGCTGTGTTCCTAAAAATGGAATTTGTAAGGCATATGGGGACACCAGCTGGGCTCCTATCCATACCATTTTAGATTCTCTTACATGGATTCTGCTGTTCGTTTATAATCAGGAACTGCATAAGACATACGGTGATAGCATCCGGGCTCACATTTCTTCAGCTTTTAAAAATGTTCATTTTAACAATATATATTAAAAGAGGATAATGTTGGTATTTTTTAGCTGCAATTTTCTTTACTGTTTGCTGTTGCCTTCTAATTTTGTTGCTGCCCAAGATCACAGTAAGTGCAACAGTCCATTTGCACATTATGTTAGCAGGGAGCTTTTTATACTCTTTTGAAGTCTAATTTTGGAATTTCTGAGGCTTGCCATCAGAAAGCAGAGTGCATTACATTTTAAGAGCAGATAAACTGAGTCTGTTTTGATCAAATACATCCCTGGCCATCTGCATGGCCTCGGCCTTGGGGACACTCAGGAGCATTTGCAGGCAGAAGGGCGAGCAGACCTCTAGACCTCTCAGCCCTGCAGCACCTCCCTCCAGGCACATCAAGAGCACTTTTACCCAGCTCTGCCTCTGACAGCTGCCTCAACCCCAGCATACCGGATTTTCCTGCTGTACACCAGCATGAACACTTTCTTTCTCCCCTCAAGCACCCCTGAGAGACTGGACAGATCTTGAAGCGCACTACAAGCATGACTGCAGCTGGAGCCAGCGGCTGCCTGGTTCTCACTTGGACAAGGGGAAAGCTAAAGGAGGACCTAGTATGGCTCCAGCTTTTGGCCTTCTCCTCCACTTTCTAGGCCTTCTGGTTTTCAGGGATTTCCACAAAAGAAAGTAAAGCAAATCTTTACAGTCTCTGCCCACTTGAACTTCTGCTGTGTGCCTAGGGTTGTGAAAGCTTTACGCTTGCTATTGGCCACTAGGGACTTTCCACTATAACACAGTGTTGCCTTTTTGTCACCCTCTCCTGTGTGAAGATGGCTGAAAAACCTTCTTAGAGTTTCCAGGTTTGACCTGATGTTCAGGGAAGAAGACCCTGTGAACACCCCAGAAAGACCCCTGCCAGGGTGGCAGTTGAAGCCCTCATGTGACTGTGATAAGCCTGGTTGTTTGCTCAGCACTTGCCCAGACCAAGGTATGACTCTAACAGGTTTGCTGTTCATACTAAGCTGCTTGTATTTGCCTCATCATGAAGCCTCAGTCGCTTTCCAACACAGAGGATTAGGTGCTTGGTTCCATGGTCAGTACTGGAGCTTGTTCTTTCTCTGTAGAGAATCCTAGGAATTGCAGCATATCCTGCATGAAACTTGCCCCCTGTGTCTGCTGATGCTCTTCTAGACAAGCTGGAGGTAAGTGAGGTGTCATTCCAAGGTGCTTAGCTTCCACTTGCCTGTAACCATACCATGATCCAGGAATTTGGTGATTGCTGTAGCTGGAAGCACTATAACCAGCCTGTGCCCAGGCTACAGCTGCATGTTTTCTGAGAGCTGGTGTCCAGTTCTCTGCCTATCGTGTCCTTGAACTCAATTTCTTCTATTCCAGTTGTCAGCTCTTGATAGTCTGTACTGCTGTGAGATGTGATATTCACAAGGCATAAGGGGATCATGGCTGTGTTCATCAGCAGACCATTTTAGGTAGCCTTTCATGCCTTCTACTCTGGTCTGTGGTCACTGGCTGTGTAAAACATTTGGAAGTAGGTTAATCTAATTTAATTAGGACAACTGAACGAAAGTTTGCACCCAGAGGTTTTATATAATTCTAACTAATCCACAGCAAATCTCTAGCTAATTCAGATAAACCATCCTGAATTGTCCCCTGTGTGGACAAGTCCCAAGCCTTTTTTTTTTCCCTGGAGTAGTCTGCTGTTTTAATATCTTCCCCTAGTGACTACACAGAACAGTGTGCAGCAGTCAGCTTCCTGAAGAACTACTGAATCCATTGTCTAAAACAGGGGCATAGAAGCCCCAGTAAAGATCTTGAGTCCCTAAAACCAAATTCTTGGCACCAGTGTTCTCATCTGACAGTGTTCACAGCAAAATAAACAAAAGTAAGAAACCAAATCCTTTTCCTGACGAATTTCTCCCTACATACCAATGTTAAACCTAAATACATACATTCTGCAGGAACAGGGAACTTGTAATCTTGGTGGCAATCTTTAATGTAGTTCTGAGTGCAAGATCCTTGAGCTGTGAATTCCTAGGATTGCTCCAAAGTAGGCAAATAATTCTAAAAAAAGAGGGAGTGAACATGTCTACAACAGTAAAAGAAAAACTAGAGCTACAAAATGAGAAGAGGATGAATTTCAGAAGCAGGGGAAAAGCCTTCTTATACTCGTTAGCAGGTGTGCCAATTTGAGGTAGATTTGCTGTATTTTTCTAACATAAAATATTAATATTTAGTGGATGGCATTTCTATGTTTTTTGAATATTGCAGTAGAAGAAAACTGCTGCTTTTAGTCTGCTGTTTCTGCTAAGAAATCATCTGCTGTTTCATACTCTTTGCTACTGTTGCTTAAGGAAAAGCAGCTACTGTTCCTTCCTTAGCAACCTCTATAAAGTAGCAACTGACAAAGATATTCTATTCAAATATTCTAAAAATAAGTCTGATGTGATGAGAATAAAGTGCTTATTTAGCAAAACAAAAGAAAATGTCCTTTAGTTCCCTTTGAAGACAGGGGACTTGAAGCTAGTCCTAGTAGGAAACTAGGAAGAAGATAAGACCCCTGCCTTTTGCCAGCAGTTTACAATGTTATCAAGACAAGGTGATAGATCTTCTTTGAGATTAATACTCTTTTTTTTTTTGTCCCCTGAGAATTTAGAGAAAACATTGTAAGGATATTGGCTTGGAGCATATAATCTTACAAAGAAAAACATAGAATGTAGTTGGTTTTGTATTAGGTGTACTCTGTGGAGTCACCCTCAAAGGCAGTGAACACCAGCCCAGTAGAGGGGGAATAGAAAGACATAACAAACTATTTCTTGTCAGTTGTAGGGTGACAGATTTCCCACGCTATGTCTTTTCAGGAAACCAAATGAGTAGGGAGACTTGATATCAACTGATTATGTGGCAGAATTCTGTCATCCTGGGTCTCCTATGGGAATGCCTGCTTACAGTGTATATGTTTCATTCAATTAACATTTTGTTTAGAAGAACAGATAATTTTTAGATGTTTGATCCTTAGTTCTTCGTCAGATTAAGCAAAGTTGATACTCCCATGGTATTGGAAACTATGCTGCTGCCTTTTATTTTCTGCCTGATGACCTGGCTTCCCTGCATATTGAAGGTAAAAGGCTGTATACTGCATTTTAATGAAATTAATAAAATGGACTTCAGGAATCTGGTGACCTGCACATAGAGCTTAAGAAAATCTCTCTCGTGGATGTAATTTCTTTGGAAACTTGGGATTGTAAACTCAGTTCTACCTGTATACCACTATAAACCTGAAATGAAAAGCTGCTGATAGTTGAGGGGAAGAGTCACTCTACGGGCTCAATGGAAGAGCTACAAGTCTTGAGCACCGTGGTGGAAGACACTACAGGAGTTTGGTCACCTAGGAGTTTATGACTTGCTTGATCCCATGTGTTTTGATTTTCAAATGTCCCACTCACTGCACTGTGGTTGTGGTTTCGTTTGGAAGGAAGATTACTGAGAAGCATACGTGTTAACACAAAAGAGAACAGTACTGTGGCTTTCTTCTTCATCCTCATTAGCTTTTAGTATACCTGCATTACTGCCTTTTGCTACATGGCTCTGTGCCCAGTCTTCACTTTCTGACTCTGCTTCTGGCATTTGTATTTCTCAGTAGATGTCACATACTGCTGGGTCACATTGTATAATAACCAGCAAGTGAATTGGACTTAGGCCTTTGCCAGCATAAAATTTCTTTTTCTGATGCAGGTATGAATATAAAAATAGAAAAATGTGGTGTGGTACCAATTATTTTAATGGTAGTAGAGCAACAGCAGAAAATAAGATTGTTTCAGAAGAAAAATGAAGGGTGATGATGAAAATTTGATAATAAATATGAATGAGGTAATTTAAGCTAAAGAGAATTCTGAATACAACTCAGATTTCAAAGGATACAACTTGCAATGACTTTATGGACAGTGCATAAGAATTTCCTACACAGCTGGTAAAGCAAATAGATCATACTAGATTGACACTGCAGATCCCACAGGGAGTTGTCTGACCATCATGTTTATAGGCACAAATATGGCCTGAATTTGTGACAAGTCAAAAACTAATGGGAAAGCCAAGATGTTCAAGACTGTGTGTATCATACCTTCTGCAATATAACAGGAAAGAAAATTGGTCAGGAAAGGCCTAGATAGTGCTCTTGTTGATTCTGTTTTGTTTAATTCTAGGTGGGAGTTGGGGAGGGAGGATGCTGGTTTTTCATCTTTTTATCATTTGCAAATTGGACAGCCACCTTGTATCCTCCTGCTTTGAGAGGCAACCCATACCCCACCCTGATTTAGCTTTGAATTAGACCTCAGATGTAGGCCACCTGCTGCAAATCCAGTTGTACCTCCTCTTCTGTGCACCTCTCCTGCACATCTCTGCTCTTGCCACTACTCCAGCCTGTGCTTATAGACCATCAGCAAACAGCTTTTTCATTTGAGGAGCACACAGGAGAGCTGCACCTTCCCCTGTCACTGCTGATCTGTAGCTAGAGCTGAGGTACACAGCCGTGCTTCCTCCTGCTGGGTTAAAAGGATAGCAAATGTCTTCAGCAGGACAGCATGCTGTGGGAAGCCATGCCATGGTTTTAGTTGCTGATGAGTTTTTGCACACTTGTATTGTTAGATTGGTATCGTTCTTCCTTACAGACTTGGTTGTTGCAAGAGGCTGCAAGTGATTAATGATTAGCCCTGGAATATGGGAAGGCCCTTTCACCTGCCAGCTGGGGACTAGAATTATGATGAGAATTTATCAGCTATGGCACCCAGAATCTTCCAGATGTCCTGGCATAGCCCTTTTCCAGGACAGTATGTTTTCAGAATAGGATTTCAATTTGCCTTATTCTGTGAGTATGAGATAGATGTGATTTCTATTCATTCTCTGTAACATATGATGTCTTGTATTTCATACGCCAGTTTCTTGTTCTTGATTAGTTTTTGAACTTATTCACTTCTCCGTGTTGGTCTTTTATAATGCTCTTAGTTCCAGATGGCAGCATACATTAACCTGACATCAAAAATTTTCCATTTCCCTTCAATGCCATTTCTCTCTGCTGAGTTTTACACCTCAGCAGTGTTTAAGCATTTCATCTTCCTCATTGTTTGATGTTGGTTTGCAGTACATCATAGATAAACACATACCTTCTCCTTGCACTTTTCAACACCTGGGCTCCTGTCTCGCTGCATCAGTGGTGGAACTGTGAAATTCTGCCAGCTGCTGTTATTGTTGGGTTTAAGTGCTGGTTTCAGTGCAGAGGTACGGCAAGGAGAAATGTGACACTTTCCAACAGCAGGGAGAGACCTCCTGTCCTGGGCAGCAGTGTCCTCATGGCTCTTGTGGCACAGTCACTTACAAGACTTGGGAAGCTCTGACATAGGCGGGTGTGGTCCTGCTCTCATATTCAGTGTTATTGTCACAGTAACAGCTGTATTTTGCTGTTTTGCCCATACATCTCTGTTTCTGTGTCAGTGGGGTCCAAGTGGAGTAAGTAATGCCAGAAAAAGAGAGGGCCCCTGACACTTCCATTTTCTGTTGTCTACCCCTTGTGCCAATCTGCAACATGCTACTGTGTCAGTGCACGTATCACCTCATCTGCTGTCACATCCATCCTTCAGAAACCGCTGACCGTGTCATTGCCAAGGGATCAACACAATGTTGACTCTCTCCTTGTCTCATTCCCTCCCTTTACTCACTACTGTTACTCCTTTTGACTTTGTATTTTAGCAAAGACCAATATACAACAGAAGTAGCACTGTTTATGACTTTATTTGCTTACTACACATCTGGCTACAAGTGTGGTGTGATTTATATCTGTTAGACTGTAGATCCTTTGCAGTATGAATTGTCTGTATCTGAGTCTGCAAGGCACTTTATAAAAGGGACTTTCATCCTATATGGGACCTTTAAGCGTCATCCACATTTTCTGTAGAAACTTGTATCTGTCTAGGAGACATTTGGATCCCATTGCTGAGCACAGTATTTGCAAACCTGGAATAGTGGCTATAGAACTGGGGTGCTCCAGCCAGTCTAAAAACATGAAGGAGCAGTCAGGATATATGAGCATCTTTTATGCTGCTGAAGGCTTGATTTCTATGAAAGAGGGAAGGCATGAAAATAAAATTGATTAACTAATTAATAAAATAAATTTAAAAGGAGCAAGAAATTTGTCTAAAGATGTAAAGAGATATTTAGATATTAAGATTCTGAAGGAGAAAAGCTTATGAAATCCTGGTTCCAGCTGGGAGAGAGTTAATTTTCTTCCTAGTAATTGTGTTTTGGGTGTTTTGGATTTAGTATGAGAATACTGCTGGTAATACACTGATGGTTTAGATGTTAAGAAGTTCTCACTCTAAATGAAGGCTTTTTCAGTTTCCCATGCTCTGCCAGCAAAGAGGTGCACAAGAAGCTGGGAGGGAGCAGAGCTGGTAATGCTGACCTGAGCTGGCCAGAGGGATATTCCACACCACAGAAGGTCGTGCTCCATCAATAAACTGGGGGGAGTTGGCCAAGAGCTGCTGACCACTGCTTGGAGATGGGCTGGGCATCAGTTAGAGAGTGGTGAGCATTGTGCATCACATGTGTTTCTTGTGGTTTAGTCCTCTCTTTTTTCATCTCCATTCTTGTTGTTGTTATTATTATTATCATCTATGTTTGGGTTTTTTGGGGGTGTGATTTTTGTTTTGTTTCGTCCTTTTTTACTTTATTTTAATTATTAAGTTGTTCTTATTTCAGCCTACAGTTTTTACCTTTTTCTGATTCTCCTCCCTGTCTCACCAGTGGGGATGCAGTGGGTGAGTGGGTCTGTGGTAGTCAGTTGATTGCTGGGTAAAACCATGATAAGCACATCAGATGAAAAATCACCAAAAAAAATCTCTGCCAAAAAGGGAGCTTTCCAGATATTTCACTGAAGAAACAATGTAGAAACTCAGAGAAATGCAAATAGATTTCTGCCTTTTCTCTGAGACTGAGCCTTTTGCTGTGCCATCCTATGCAGGAAATTGCAGTATATGCTCAGTGTACAAAAGTATAAATTGACTGTATTTATAGATTATAGTTATGTAACAGGGGTTTGTTTTCTGACCCGCTGTTCCCTGAATGGAGCTCATCATGATCACTATGAGCAATCAAGTGGAGTTTTGCTGAATACAGTTGTGCAGGCAGGACTTCCTGATATCAGCTAGATAAAAAACAGCTTAGCAGCTGGGGGTGATGACTACTGAATTCATCATTCCCCGATTCCCTTATCGCATACCCATGCTCCTACAAAAAGATACTATAACAAAATCACTCAATTTATGACCTGACCAATAGAAATTTCAACTGTTGATAATAGCATTACAGTTTCTAATTACAGCAGTGATTAGAGGCTTCTAGACAAACTGGCAATTTAGGTACAGTTTGACTTTAGGTATTAGAGTTCTGATGTTTCGTGCTGCTCATTTATTTCTGGAGAGGTCTAGAAGCAAGATCTGTCAGGCAGAGGGTGAAGGAACATCAGGAAAGAGTTCTGCAGCCAGGTGAGTGCATTTTGGGTAATGACATAGGGCTCCATTTATTGGATAAGGTACTCAGCTTTATAGGACTCTATAGCTGTAAGAAGGTGCCATAGGAGGATTCACACTCATCTTCTATTAAAGCATTTGGTCACTATGGTATCTAAAAGCAACATCATCTACATCATGGTAAGAGATTTTCTTCTCATCCTAGTATAGTAATCTGCTCCCTGCCACACCTCCCAGCCCCCAGATATTTCTGAAGCACCTAGGAGACGTGAAGTGAAAGTTCAGTTTGGAGGAACTGAGGAATTTTCTTCTCTCTTTAATAGGTGTCTTCTGCATCTTTTAGTACCTGCCCTCAGACTTAGCCTAATGAACCAAAGCTTGGGAAGTGGAAATGCAAGATCCCGTCAATAGAAAATCTTAGCTTGAGCTGGCAGATAATAAACCATTAAGAATTGGTGGCAGACAGGAAAATTACAGGACATACATTAAATTTTCTTGAAAACTAAAAAAACAATGCATTTCTCCTTTCTGTTAATTTACTGGATACTCTTATGACAAAGACTAAACATAGAGGAAACATATAAAGCTGTATTTCCTCAAAACAAAAATACCATTCAAGAGTTGTTTTATTTTCCTGAGTTCTGATTTCTTTCACCTACCACAATCCTAAAACAATCAAAAGAACCCTCAAATATATGCTTGCTTATAATGCTTAAACCGATGTTTAAAATGAGCAGGGGATTGTGGTTGGCTGGATATCGACCAGTGTGGTCACCCAGGTAAGCAGAACACATTGCAGTTTGACTTGTTTTTCAGCAAAAGCAGCCAGTTTCACCCTTATGCATTAATTCTGATAGCAAAGGACCTGCTCCCTTAGCTTGTTTCCCCTGACTGTAATTAAAAACTGCTTATTGCCTTTGGGACTCTACTCCTCTGTAAACCTGCTCTTTTCAGCAGCAAAGAAGCAGCTGTTAGAAATGAGCATTTCTCTTGTTCCTGTTTCTCTCTTCTGGTCTCCATGTCCCCCCAGCTAGTAACAAAGAAGCAGGATGTTGCAGACAGCAGCAAAAAGATCTGAACCCATCTTTCTCTTCCCCTATTCTTCAAAAATTGTGTTTTAAAGGTCACCTTAGTTGCAGATATGTTTGTAGCTGTCTTATTTCCTTTGCTAAATGGAGTTTAGCCTGATTTGTCATCCAAGATCTTAGTCATTTGGACGAGAAAATCTGTAGTACATTTTGTATTCTGGCTAAGCTCCAAGTATGTTCTGCCTGGCTTAATTTACTCAGTGCCACCAACAGACTGATAGAGTTTTTGCTTCCTGTTCTTCCATTTGGTATAGTGTTGTCCACCACTGAAACAGCCAGTTCTAGGTGGTCACTGGGCAAAAATGGTAGTGGCTGAAAAGGCAGGTTGCCCTGGGCCAGCCAGCCAGCACCCAGCAGCATGGTGCTGGCTGGTGGTCTGGCCTCACTAGCTTAGGGGATATTGTTGTCAAGGTCCTTAGAAAGCTTTCACAAGGATGACAGGTGCATAAACTGTGTCCAGACTGGTTTTTGAGCATGAAATTTGCCTCGTGTTTACCTTGTTTGGAAACAGTTTCATAAAGCATGAAGAACCATAGGAGAAATATTACAAGGAAAGCTCTGTCTAAAGGCAGGAAGATACATAACTTAATTCTGAAAGGCATCAATAGATTACTAGGTTTCATATTTGCATATTCTGTAGCCAACGCAGCAATGCCTTTCCGGGTTTGGCTGAAGTCTGTGGCAGAGATTGGTTGCTGTGTTTTCTCACACCTTGATATCTGTCTAACTATAAAAAACAGAACTAATGGAAGAACAGTCAGGTAAATACATGAAACATATTATAAAGTGTGAAAGGACAGGGGGATAGATGGGGAATACAGATTTGGAAATATGGAAAGTATGTTTAAAGCAGGACATTCAGTCTGGAAAGCAGTGCATATAAGAATGAGATGCCTGCGCTTTGAAAGTCATTCTTCATAGAGAAATCACATTCTAATTTGAGTTTTGTGTGGAGTTGTTCTTTATTATTTTGTAAAGTCAGTGAAGTTCTCTAAGTGCTTATAAAAAGTTACATTACTTCTAAAAGTATTTAAGTTTATTTAGTAGCTATTTTTATACAGATAGATCTCTTTTTGACTACTATAAGCTTGAATTTAGGCCTGAACAGATGGTAGTAGACCTAGCTTAGGTGAGCTACAGCTGACTTTGGCTTTTCCAAGCTGTTGGTAGCAATTTTATTTTTTTTCTGTTGTTGGGCCAAAGTTTTCAAATGCATTTTGACTTTCAAATATTAGTATTTTTTCAAAGGCATTAACTGCCCATATCTACTTGAATGTGCTTATGTCCGGATGAAGCAGCCTAATATTAGGCTAAGAATTTGGTTTTGGGCTTAATGTGCTGGCAGTTATGAGCTGATTCTGGAATGATCCGACAAGGGTCAGCTTGAAAAGCTTAGTTTTTTTGGCTTTATGCAGTGAAGTAGGATTGCATAGGATGCTGGGCTGTGGCAGTACATTGCTATGAGATAGACACAGTGAAGGGCTTCCAGACATGCTGAGGAGCTCAGCTTGAGGTTTTGGATTTCTCTCAAGCTCTTGATGAGCTCATTGGACACAGCCAGCAGGAACTGAAAGCAATGAGTGGCTCATCACTTAGTTAGCGAGGGCAGAGGCGACCCAAACAGTCCGTGCAGGACAGATTAGCCTGGAAAGATTCCCAGGAAGGAAAAGTATAAAAGCAGAGATTATACCTCCTTCCAGCAGGGTGGTGGAGAAGGCAGGTCTTGAATTCTGATTCTGAAGGCAGGCGTTGAATTCCCCCTTCTAGCATGTGCTCTGAGGACAGACGTGGCAAGGAGTGCTCTCCTGCATGGAGTGACCTTGCTTCTTCCTTCTGAGGTGTTTGTGCTGGCCACAATGTCAAAGACTGCCCAGCCAGCTCCTGCTAGGCCATAAAATAGTCTCTGCAGGAGGCTGTTTCTTCTGGCCAGGAAAAGGTATTTGTATACCATAGCTGAGGGATTTGCTAAAGAGGCTGTAGAAACGGAATGTCAAATGCTTTAGCTTGCAGTGAGAGTTCAGTAGATTAACTTTAGTGTGCCTATGAAAGGCAGAGTCTGTGCTATTCATTTGAGAATTTTAAGTGGCAGATCCATGGATTCTGAAGAGCCCTTTCTTGAAATCATAGTTTGTGGATTTTTAAAAGCTCTTAAGTTCCATATTGGAATATTGCTCCTGAAGGAAAGAAATCTTTATTTTGACTCTAGTGTGCATTAGGATATTTCACATGCTTACAGGAAAGAGCTATGCAATGTTCAGTTTGGGAAACCTAGTTCTGCTGCACTTAGCACAAGTAATTTAGTAATATTTCTGCCCCTACTTGTCGTTGAATAAACCAGAAAGAAAACAACACAAGGCTTAATTTTCCAATATCTCTGATGTTGACTTGAAACTTCCAGTTTAGATGAGTATCTTTTGGAAGAAGAAGAGAAGAGAGAAGAAAAAGTTTGGAGAGCTTATTTATTGGCATGCAGGCTGAGGGTTGGAGGTTTGGAGTTTTTTAACCTCTGTGGTAACCTGGGCAAGTCACTGGGAAGAAAAGCCTGTGACTTATCCCACAGCTACTGAGCAGGCATTTAAGAGGAAGTACTGGAGGAGGGCTGACCCTTCAGAGGATGGAGAACCCTTTCTGCTTTGATTGCTCACACATCACAGCATGGATGTTCATTCATGTTCTCCCAGTGTCAGTTGTTTCTCTCAGTGGTAAAACAAAGCAATGGCTCCTATAGGCAGGGATGTTGACTTTCAGGGCCAGGTTGGTAACCCTCGTGATGCTGCTGAAAAAGAAATATTTACCCTGCTCTGTGGATGTTGACCACCCTATCAGCTTCCCTTGCATCCTCAGTGGTTGTCACAAGCTATCACGATCCAGTCACTGAAAATGTTTTTCTACTATTTTAAAAATACATACTTAAATGTAATTTGTTAAATTAGGTCCCTACCAGTAGTTCTTGAGAACCAGGTTTTAGTCCAGGGCAAATTATTTAAGGTACAAAACACAGAATAAACAAATTTGAAATGAAAATGCAATCAACTTTGAAAGCACCAATGGTTCTGCTGTAATAAGTTTATCTTCATGCCTGCAAGCAGTCTTCTAATGGAAAAAAAAGTATTAAATTGTGTTTATGACATATTATGGCATTTCTAGCATTTCATTGCATAATAATATTCCCATGTTAGAGAAGAATCTGTGTCCTTGCATTTAAGTATGAGAATGTTTCTCTGATGTTCAAGAGTCCATTTTAAAATGAAATTTTACAGTCCTTACCATCATTCATTTCTAGAGCATAGCAGGATTTTATTAAAAAGACTTTCTAATGTATTAGTGATAATTTAGGCTTCTTTGTCCAAACAACTGAACATGCAATTTAATTTAGAGAAGCCTGTGATGATTAAAATATGAAAAAACCAAGTCATGCAAAAGCTGAGTTTCTTCTGTAATGCAATTAATATAATGAAATTTGTTTTGAGATTAAGGGTAGATCCTGTATCTATATTTCATTTTTGTAATTTTTTCAAGTAATGAGTTAAACTCTATAAACTTTATTAAAATATTTTAACTTTATAGAGTTTTTCTGGTTATCACTTTCTGGATTTTATGCAACCTACCCACTGTGTTATAATACAATATTAATAATACATGATATTTTCATTTTATTTGGTAATGTGTACACATTTAAAATAATGGAAGAACAGATCTGCAGCACTCGTTGATGATTCACTGCAGTGCTGCACAGTGTACTTGCAATTCATTTCCAATATCATCTGCAGCTGTTATAATGGTGCATTGTACATTTGCAGGCTGAGATCACTTGGAAATAAAAACAAGATTTAAAATATTTACAAGTAGTAAATAAACAAAGAATTATGTTCTTCATGCTCTTTGCTGCAGATGCTTTTATAGTTACTTCAAAACACCTCAGGACCTACCTAATAGTTTATAGATAATAATATCCAATTAAACTATATAGTTTTTGTCCACACATCACCTCTCTGAAACAGTGTGGTGGATAGGGAACCAAACAGAGCATGCAGAGGTTTTGTTTTGGTTGATTCAGTGTCAGTAAATTCTCTCTTGTATTGGATTGCTGCCAACTGTTTTTTTTTTTACTTTCTCTTCCTTTTCCCCTTCAGGAGTTAGAAAACAATTTATTTTTCAAGGGGACTGGTAGCAGAAACAGCTTTTTATGCTAGCAGTGGTATAGGAAAATTATTCTTACTCAATTGTGTACCTTGCACAGTTTTTACAGCTATTTCCAACATATTACTGAGTATTTATTTTAATGGTTATTGCTGACACTTGTAAGTACTGTGTACTGTTCATAACCACTTGTGACTCTGTCCACAGTACACCTTCTGTGCATGTGGGTGTTACAACAGACTTATATTTAATTCTACAAATGTCATTGTGGGCTTCTGAGAGCTAATTTTTATACCCTAGTGACTTCCTCTGCCTCCTCTTTGCTCCTGCTGGATTTGGATGCAGACATGTGCCATGACTCAAGCTGTTGCCCATCCGCTGTCACCTTGTCCTGCCACATCAGTGCAAGGAGTGCTTGCTATTCAATGGACACCCTCCAGTGCTCCTCGGGGCTTGGAGCAGTCCTGGCACTGGCACTTCTGAAGTTAGTGCTTCAGCAGGAATTGTGGCCCCCACAGTGTTCGTTAGACATTTCATTGGGAAGATCTAAAATACTGTATTGCAGAAAACACCTTCTGTTGTGAATAGGAATGGTTCAGAAAAGTTCCTGATGGAATTGCAAGTTGAAGTTCCTGAACTTGGAGCTGGGCTCTTTGTAGCCGCCGCTCTCCAATGTGCACGTTTTGGGACAAAAGTCTTTATTCTCTGAGGCTTTTCTCACTGGGGACTTTGGTGTTTAGCAGTATTTACAGTTTAGACTATCCTGATTGGAAGTGAGAAAATCAGGAATGCAGCATTGTTCCTGCTTTCTGCCTGACTAAATATACAAACGCTTTGTTAAAACAGACTTGTGGTTTAAGTTGTTTTGTCAAAGTGGGTTTTGTCAGTAATAAAATACAAGATGAAGTCACTTCATTAGGGGGCAATAATAGTGCAAGTTTGCAAACATGATTTGTGTAGACAGAAAATAGTGTGTAGATCATAAACAGCTAAGGAAAATAACATAAATCATAGTAGGGCATAATGTAATACACTGCTATTTCTTACAGGTTGTTTTCTTCGCCAGAGAGAATTCCTTCTAATATTAAAAACTATGGAAAACTTTTTCTTTTTTATTTTTTAATAGTACTGCAAACTGCATGGAATATGAAAGAAATTATAATACCGAGAAAATACATTATTTATTGCAGAGCTAAATAGAGATAAATGAATTATTGTGTAGATTACGAGGATGTGAATCACTGAAAAGCAGTGTATAGAGACTGTGGTGCACTTAGTGGAAGTGTAGTTTCAGGGTTAGAGCTGTTTAGCAGTAGCCAGAAATCAGGTATAATGTTAAAATTTTGGGGTATTTTAGTTCAAGTTGTATAACAGTTACACTTGCTCTATTTGCACTTGTAGAAAGAGTCTGGATCAATTTTTATATTGATTAGCAGTTTACTCAGGGGTTTTGACTGCACCAGGATCTGATGCTTTTCCAATAAGTCCTACATTAAAAGTAATAAACTGCAATAAATCTGATTACTCTCAAACTTAGTTCTTTGAGAACCAGTAGTATTTTAATAAAATAAATATATTGTTATCTCTTCCACTGGGGTTTTTCATTTGAGAAGACACAGCTATCTGAACACACTGTGTGAACTGAGCAGATCTGACTAACATTTTAAGCTTATTGTGTATCATATAGTTTGCCACAATATGCAAGAAGATGATGTTTTGGGGCAAACAGTTGTATTCCTGTGGGTTATCATTTTGATGTGGTTAATTACATGTACAGTTGTAAGCTTAAGGTATTCTGTTCCTTTTGGCAAAGATTAATCAATGCATGAAATTGTAGAGAATAACCTGGATTTTCATACATGAAATTTCCTCCCTTACTTACCATCTTTCAAAAAACCTTCCTCACTTGTATTTCCTTTTGTAATTTTCTTTGCTATAGGAATAGTAGTGTGTTCAAAGGCGGTCATTTAATTTTGATAACATGACAACTGTAGTATTTTTTTTCTTGTGATCTGATCTGTCTGTTTCTCTTAGGTTTTCAAAGTAGCTTCCCATAACAAATGCCACAGGCTGCAGAATCCTTAATGTTAAGATAGTGCTTTGATTAAGAGATAGGCAGCCAGTGAATTAGAAATGCTGGTCCTCTCATGCCAAACTGTAACTTTGATTAGTCATTAGCAATAAATACAGAAGTCATACCAAAACATCCTCCTCACTCACAGATAAATATTACGTGTCATGCCTGTCTCTTTTGAAGCAATCCCTCCTGTTCTTGGCAAAAATGACCAGCAGCCATTGTGTGGCACCGTAGCAGCAAGCAGTAGAGTGGTTCATGAAATATTATATCAGTTATGTAGGGATGAAGGGCATAAAAAAATACATACATGAAGTGCCTTGCATAGACAGCAATAGCTGCAGTTTACCTCGGTCAATCTTTTTAGTATCAATTTTTCTCACAGTGCATCCTGTTTCCTAGTGGATCATCTAGGCTGTGTGGTTTCCCTAAAGCCCCATCCAGCTGTGGGATCTCTCTCACTGAGGTGAGCAGGCCAGTATCCGTGCATTTTTCAGGTGCTTTCTCAATCGGTCTCTTTGCTGCCAGAGCCACAGGTGGTGCAAGGTGGGAGCTGCAGCTCCAGGCTTCCCCTAGGACTCTTTGGGCTCCACATGGAGAGCTGAGGCAGGTCCATAGGACAAGGCTTTAAAAGGCCAGACTACCAACCAGCATCCAGCCCCAGCTGTCGAGGGAAGTGCCGGGCTGTGCTAGTGCAGAGAGTGTGACAGAGCCCTACAGGGTCACTCACACCTGAGCAGCTTAGGGGGCAGGAGCTCCCCAGTGGCACAGGGCTGGAATGGCTGGGCCAAGGTGTCTCTTGCCCTCCTCTGAGTGGAAGTACTGGAGCATGGAAACCTGGAACCTGGAGGATAGTGGCAGTGAACGGCTGTGCTGGCATGAAGGGATAATAGGCTCCATAAGATTTGATGTTGTAATAACCCCTATAAGTATAAATGAGCTGTTGATCACAGTAATTGTATAAACATTAATTATTTTCATAGTGTTTTTCAGCTATTTTTGTATTATATAACTGAATTTTAACAGTGATAACAATGTAAAAAAATCAGTAGGATTCTGAACAAAATCTAAATTCACAAGGGGCCTATTTTACAGTGTAATTTTAATCCTTAACTGCTTGATTTACTTTTTATTTAGTAGGAAATCCATCATGTTCTCAAAGAGCAAGTATGGTAAATTTTGAGACAGGGTAAGAAAGAAAGTCACATCATCCAGAGAAATAATGAACTTGAACCCCTGATTTAAATTCAAAGCTCAGTTCAGCCTTAACTATAGAGCTGGAGCTGGCACCTCATAACACTTAAGTAGTGTGTTGAATTTATCCTTAATGTCCACAAATGCGGTTACGAACTTTCTTTAGAGCTTCATTTCTCTTCAGTGCCTGCCCATGGTTTTAGGTCCTCTGCAGATTTCCCAGTAGCCCTGTTTCCCTGGGTGCATGGAAAGTTCAGTAGCAAAGCCGCAAACATCCCGTGTATTCAGCTCTCTGCAGCTGTGCAAACAGCACAATGCATTTCCAATATTCTGCTTTAAACATGCACATAGATAATTGAACTTCAAAGCAACAACTCTGCTAATTCTTTAATGAAGATGCAAATTACTAGTGTGACTTCTCACCAGACTAGGGGCTTATTGGAACAATCAGTCTGATCTAAATCCTCCCCAAAGCATGAGCACAGTTGGGGGTATTTCTGCGAGTCTAATCCATACTTTACTCACTGGCAGGGTGCAAAACTAATAGTAGCCTGGAGTCAGCAAAGTTTTCACGTTCAAATCCCAATTCTCGAGTTACCTCCCCTAATAATCTACATTATTCTGGCATTATGTGCAGGGATCAGGCATCAAGATGAAAGTTTAAACAAGAAAAAGAAACCAGGGTCTTTACAAAGATTTAGTATGGAAAGATGGAGTATTTATTAAATTCAGTGTTTTCTTTCAGCAAAACTGTGCTTAATGGTTGCTTAAATATGTGACAGATTTTGCACCAGTATACATATTTTCTGGTATATTTTTTTAAATGATCCTTAACTTGATAAATGCTTGGCACCTTCTCCTCTGACCATTACCCTTGTACTGCCAGCTTTTAAATGAAAGGTTGAAAAATACATTATGTTCCTCAAAGGCAGCCAAGGCAATTTACCATCTTGCTTTCCAGTTCACAGATATGAAAGTTTAACTTCTAGCTATTGGGAAGTCAAACTCTAATTAATTCAATATAGAAAATTAAGTCCCAAGAGTAATAAATATCTTTGGTTATGCCTTCACAATTATGCCTATCTCCACACATGCACTTAAAAAGAGCTGAAGTAACACTTTTTTTTTAAAAGCAAGATTGTGAACACTTGTAAAAAAGTGCAAATTTCAACTTTAAAATGCAATTTAAATTTCCCTGGAAGACCACATAAAAACTTGTTGCCTGTATTTCCAAGTAGCTGGGTATTTGTGATACAAGAAGAGAACCCTTTTTTCAGTCAGTGCTAGGGATCTGTGGGCTGAAATTTTGCACCTTTCAAGGTCTTTCCATCTGAAATGCATGTGTGTCTATAGAGGGAACTGTATGTTCACCAGTCTGAAACATGGCTGGGTTTTTTACAGGCTTTGAAAAGTTGTGAACTTCTCAAAGGGAATTACATACAGGACAGCTGTGCTGGTTTTGGGTGGGGTATAGTTAATTTTCTTCACACTAGCTGCTCTGGGGCTGTGTTTTGGATTTGTGCTGAAAACTGTGTTGATGACACAGGGATGTTTTAGCTGTTGCTGGACAGCACTTACACAGCATCAAGGCCCTTTCTGTTCCTCACCTTACTCCAGTGAGGAGACTGAAGGTGGTGCACAAGGAGCTGGGAGGGGACACAGCCAGGACAGCTGACCCCAACTGACCCAAGGGATATCCCAGACCGTATGGAGTCATGCTCAGCACATAAAGCTGGGGGAAGGGAAGGCGGGGGGGGGGGGGGGACATTCAGAGTCACAATGTTTTGTCTTCCCAAATCCCCACTATGTGTGATGGAGAACTGCTTACCTGGAGATGGCTGAACACCTGCCTGCCCATGGGAAGTACTGAATGAATTCCTTGTTTTGCTTTGCTTGCCTGCATGTGTGGCTTTTGCTTTATCTATAAAACTGATTTTTTTGCAGCCCATGAGTTTTCTCACTTTTATTCTTCTCATTCTCTCTCCCACCCACCAGGGAGTAGTGAGTGAGCCTCTGTGGGGTGCTTAGTTGTCATCTAGGGTAAAACTACGACAGCCGTTTTTGGTGTTCATTGTGGGGCTCAAAGGGTTCAAAATAATGACAGGTTTGATTGGAATGTACTGGATGGAATTCATAGCTGTTATTGCTGTTTGGCTAATAACTGGCAGGCTCCTGTGATTGCCATGGGGCTCACTCGCCTCCCTGTGCATTAGAGTCTTGGGCTCATTAGTGGCTGCTTTTTGCTTTGCTGCAGCCTGTGCTGCTGATCCCCTCCCTCTGGGACGTTCTGATCCCGGCACTGGCGATGGCCTGGGCTGGCACCTGGCCGGGGCAGCGCTGCTGTTCCTGCGCTGCTGCAACTCCAGTGTGGACTCGAGCCAGAGGGGCTCTGACCTGTGGGTGAGTCCACGGTGGAACAGGTACATCTGGAAGGGTTTGTGGCCATGGGAAAGTCCACACCACAGCAGGTGCATCTCAAAGTGTCTGTGGCCGTGGCTGTGCCCGTGCCACAGCAGGTGCACCCCTGACGGCGCCGGGCGCAAGGACAGGGCCGTGCTGCAGCACGCACACCCTGACGCACCCGTGGCTGTTCACGAGGCCCTGCTGGAGCGCCTCAAAGCCATGGCCATGGATAAACCCACAGCAGAGCAGGAACACCCTGCAGGGACTGCAGCCAGGGGCGAGGCCGTGTGGGGCAGGTTTGCTTTCTGCGGGGATGGTGGCCATGGGTGAGGCCGTGCTGGAGCGGATCTGTTTCTGAGGGCACTGAGGCCCATGGACAGGGCCGTGCTGGAACAGCTGCCCCTCAGAGCCACTGTGGCTGTGGATAAACCCAGCAGCAGGTGTGCCCTGAAGAGCCTGTGGCTCACAGAAATGGCTGCTCTTGGGGAAGGTACAACCCTGAGGGACTGCAGTCTCCAGGTAAGTCCAAGCCAGAGCGGGGGTACGGAGAGGAGTTCATTGCAGTGTTAAACATGGTGGTCTAGTCCAAAGGAACTGGGAGTGGACATTGTAATGGAAATAGCTTTAAATTGTTGAATTGCATTTTATGGAATTACTGTAGCAGGAGACACCTGAACCAAAGGAGGACAAGCCTTACATGAAGCAGCCAAAGTGCTTAGTTGCACCTGGGGTTAAACCATGACAATGGCAAAGGGAGAAGAATGGAAAGAGAATTTTGTTTCATGGGGTCGATATGGCAACAGAGGTACTTCTAGCAGTTCATTTGTTCATACATTACTTGCACTAATACTGGGGCAGTAACAGATTGTCCTGTATAGTACCATTGTCCCCTTTGAGATTTTACCAAGGAGAAGAAACCTTTCCTCCCCGTGCAGTGCCAGTTCTGTGCATTAGAGCTGGAGTGCCACTGAGCAGGCACAGAGAGCAGGAGTTGGACATACAGTATGTACCATTTATTTATTTATTCATTATCTCTTTTTTTCTCTTCTCCTCTTTAGTCTTTGATTGGAGATTCCCTACATTTTTTATTTTACCTCCTTGTGCTCCATTTCCCAATTTTTTTTTTGCTCTACTGTTATTTCCTCTGGGAATTTCTTTTCCTGTTCATTTTTTCACAGCATTTTTGAAGCAAAAAATACATCAGAGATGTTTTGAGTTTGAAGTGAACTTTAAAACACACAGTCTTTGAGGGACTTTTGGGCTGATGTGGATTCACTTCCTTCTTTAGTGAGGAGGATGGGGTGGGCCCAGAGTATCTGGCTCGTCAGACAGCCATGGCAAGCAGGGCAGGTACGGTCCCCAGCAAAAAACCAGAACAAAATAGGAGCAGCCTGGGTGGGAGCTGCTCACTGGAGCTAAAAATGGCACCTGAACCTCACACCTAACCACTGCCACCATTGCTCTGCCTCACTGATGGAAACAGAGATACTTTAAACATAATCTGGAATTTTCCCAAGCCTTGATATTTGGTAGGTAAACAAGAGAAATATGTGAGTGATAGAAAGCCTACAGTAAGAGGCATGCTCTTGTAGTGTCTTACTAGCAATCAGCACAGAGGTGAGCAATGGTGACCTTCAAATGCTGCGTGGAGACCATGATGCAGCTTCCCTGCTGGGGCAGTGCCATGAAAACCAATCATGTGAGCTAGGGGGAGGGAAGTCAGGAGGTGGTGATTCCCAGTGCACTCTCCAGGAGCTGGCACAGGGGCAGGAGTGTGAGTAGGTGTCCCACTGCAAACATGCATGCTCTTGCACCCTTCTAGTTTACCATGCCACCAAATTATCCTCTTAATAGAAAGGAACTGCTAAAAGCAAGTGCAGCCATGTGCAAGCATCCCTGAAAGACATGGCCTGCTGGCACTTCTTTAAAGCTGGCATTTAAAATTGCTCAGACAGATGGAATGAAAGTATGTAATAAAATGTGACATTTTATTTTATCATCTACATTTGTTAAGTGAATTCTTCTGATCTTTCCCACTTTCAGTAGCACTGAATGCGAGTCAGATTCTGCCAATTTGCAGTTTGTAAAAACCAACTCCAGGGGTCAGACAGAAAAACAATAAGTAATAATTAATTACAGGATACACATTTATCCACAGAATCTGGTTATGGTGTGTGACAGCTCAGCCTAACAGAAAAAAAGACACGATTCCAAAAAGTCACAGCTTTATAGGCAATGATTTACAGGCACTTCTCAGTACCATTTGTCTACTTTGTGGTCTTCCTTGTATATATATTTCTAAGTATCATGGTCTTCCTAGGAACTCAAAAGAAAAAAATATATCTGTTTTCTTCTGTCTTCTAGGTTATTCACACTTGTTTTCTTCAGTGTGCAAGATAGTACCTTCCCTTGGTCCTCTTCAAAGCACAGCTCCATTAGATACATGTTGTCTCTCCCTCTCAGTGTTTCTCTCCCTGCTGCCCTGGACACGCTCCCAGAGCCTCTGCAGAGCACAGGTACAGCTGGCAGCTCTCACAGACTGCAGCAGATTGCCACACTCATTTCACTTCCGATTTTGTTGCTCAAGAGGAGCAAACCCTGAGGGTCAGCATTCTCAGCTTAGCATTGCTAGTGAAAGGAGAAGGTGTAAAACTGACATAAGCACAGACCAAGCCCCGATGCTTTGAAAGATTGCCCCCATCCCTCCTTTTACAATTTGGTCAGGGACCTCAGCAGCCGTTATATCACTTAATGTTAATTTAGTGCTAAATTGGGAATATTAAGCAGTAAATGATTTAACTTTCAATTTGCAATTAAATTAAAAGCAGCCTTCTCACTGCAAGAGAAATGTCATTGAGAACTAACTTCATATCTGACAGTATTTTGAAAACAGCTTTACTGCAGTTTACAGGTAACACTTTTATGGGGCCTAGCCCTGAGTTTGCAATGAGTACTTGCTCCTGCTACAGACACAAATAGCCTGCACCCTAGGACACACCAAAAATACCTGTGCAGAGGTAAATATTAATTCCACTGTAGCAGCAAGTAGGAGTTCCAACCTTAGAGCAGAAAAACTGTTGTGTTCATGATTTCTCAACAAAACTGAAAAATAAAACTCCTGGGCCTTGAAAGGATCAATCTAAGGATTGCAGTATTTACATAGATGCTTACACAAATGCCTGGAAACAACCTTGCTACTACTAAAACTTGTCACTTTTTTATTTCTGGCACCAATTTTTCCATCAAGAAGCCAAAGTAGCCAAGTACTGCCACCTGTTTATAAGGTGTAGAAATGTGACCTCCTGATCCCACCAGGCTTCAAACTCCTGAAAGCTCAGCCCCTCACTCCCCAAAGTGTGGTATCACTCATCTGTGTAAACAGAGGTCAGAACACCCTGGCTGCCACTGGTGGCTGAAAAATATATGGCTGAATGTAAGTGAAGCATCTGGTTTGCATGTCTGCACTCCGGGATCAGTGCTGCAAGGGAAACCCCAGCACTGCCCTTGCTCTTGATATCAGTGTTATCTCTGGCTATACAGAATCACAGAACCACAGAATGGTTTGGGTTGGAAGGGAGCTTAAAGATCATCTAGTTCCAGCTGCCCTGCCATGGGCAGGGACACCTTCCACTAGACCATGGTTCCCATCCAACCTGGCCTACTTCCAGGAATGGGGCATCCACAACTTCTTTGGGCAGCCTGTTCCAGGGCCTCACCACCTTCGCAGAGAAGAACGTAAGTCATAGGTACATTTCACTTTTAAGGAACTTGTCACTTGGTGTAACCTGTTCTGTTTGATGGTGATGAGGAGCAAAGGCAGTAACTGAGTAAAGAGAGCATGACAGCCCATTGGCTCTCATGTTCTTCCTTTCCAAGCAGTCTAAAAAATATTCACTTATTTGGTGGGTATTTTCTTCTATATCAGAACTTGTGAAGTGAACGTTGAGGAGTATTTTCAAGAAGCCTGTTGCAAGTGGGGACATTTTCACCAAGTGCACCAAACACCCGATAAAGAAGAGCTTCCATCAGGAGATGGTTGGATCAAAGTTGATGTTTTGCCACTTGGGTTTTTGGTTGCACCTCTGAGCAATACAGAGACCAAGAATTATTTGCAAAAAATTATTCAGTGACACATTTCAAATAATGAATATTTCAAGTGAATTATTATGGGCCATACTTGAATAGGAAAAGAAGCAAAATAGTTGATGAATTATTCATGCAGCTTTAGCACTGATGTAATAAATATTACATGGTGTCAGAGGGAAATGAAGAATTTTGAAATGAAGAAAGAAATTAACTATGAAGGAAAAGCACCTGAAAATTGGAGAAGGTGAATACAAAGATTTGAGCTATGTGAATAATAATGAAGAGACTTAACGGGGAATAAAAGGGGTGACAACTCTGAGTCAGTTCAAGAGGCAAAATACTCTTCCTCTTTAATTCTTTCTCTACAGAGAATACACAAACTTCTCAAATCTCCTTCAGCTCTGTCTAAAAACAAAATGAGGGAAACAAAGGAAGACCCCCTAGAGTCAGCCAGGTGGGAACATATCTAGATCTGGCTAAGGGAGTTACAAAATCAGAGGTACTGATTTACAAAAGGGCTGTAATGTTTGGAGAAAAATACCATTTTTAATAACAAATAATGTCTTATTTTACTTGGCAAAGTGACTTTTCCCAACAGCTTAATAGTGAAGTAGGATAACAGGATTGTGTATTTCTTAAGGACAGAATCCATAAGGCTTTTGTTGTGCTTTGGGTACACATTCAGCAGGTTTAGCTGCTCTGCCACTGATCATGTTTGAATGGTCAGTGAAATCTGCTTTGACATACTGGATCGAGGAGCAACAACATTAATTCCAGGTTTGCTCTTTTGCTCAGATGTAGTGTGTACAGATTCTCATTAGTCTTATCAGTTGACTCTTCATTTTAGCATTCAAAACCCCCATTTTTTAAGTCCTATTTTTGTGTGTGAGAGGAATTTAACCTGTTTTTTTTCCTTCCAAATACCTGCCTATTGACCTTGCTTTTACAACAGTAAGTAGAAAATCGGAGAGAAGAAAGAAGTTGAAAAATCCCAACATACTCCACATATTTTGAAACAATTTCTTTTTCTAAAAGTAGAAGTGGAGACACATTACACATATTTTCCCTATTGACAATGGACTTGAGCTTCTTTTAACCTCGGGAGTAACATATTAAAATTAAATGTTTTATGTTCGTCATTTCCGTAAATGTCTCATTTACAAAATCTGTTATGGGCACACCAGTCGCCTCCTCATTGGACATTTACCAGCCTTGGCATATCAATCCATCTCTTGCACATCTGCTCAGAAAATGTAATTAGTTATACCCATATGCTGCAGAAGTACATGATAAAACTTAAAAACCAGAAAAGGCCAAGAGACTTGACAGCCTTTCTCCTTCATACTATGAGTATTTTGTTGAAGACCTAGGAAAGAGAGAAGCTTTTCTTGCCCTCTGCCACAGGGTGGGGATATCACCGTGTCCTAAGCAACTTCCATAGATAAGGCAAAGCAATTTATAGTTTGTTCTAAGAGTGTTCACTTCAGAACAATAATATGTGGTTTTAAAATACATAGTATTCCTCAAATAGGCACACCTTCTTTTCCTGCTCATTAAAATACTTACGAACATATCCTTGCAAGGAAATGTTAAGTAAGATAGACAGGGAGCCACATCAGCAGTTTTGACATGGGAGTTCAAGATGAGAAGCTCTTGCTACACCAAATGACACTCATATGTAGTGAATATGGAAACTCAGCTTGTTGATCAGGTTTTTGACAGCTGTGCTCAAGTTTGCTGGCAAGTGGAAAAGTAGAGAGGCATTTACTGTCCAAAATGGAGCTCTACCTCAGCAACCAAAATTTGGTTCAATGGCACCTTTGTGCCACTGGCTCGTGGGTAGAACTGTTCCATGTTCACCAGTGTTCAGCCCCTGCATTCACTGGACATGTCTCTGCAAAAGGGATGAGCAGAGGGCTGGTGTAACTCCCTTGGACTTTAGTCAGGATCCTTTAAAATTTGCACTTTTTTTCACTAGATAACATTAATTACCTTGCTATAGATACAAAATAGAGCTGTTAAAACTATGATTTATCCATTGATCCCAGCTTCTTCAAAGTTCACCCCATAGAATGCAATATACTCTGGATATCCTATAGTTCCATCTCCATGGCAAGGGATTTGCAGCTTTTCTCAAAATCTGTTGTAATGAAACATTAGTTAAGTTTTTAATGGATAGTACATTATCAGCCTCTGTTGGTGGTGTGTTTAAAACCCAAGATTACATTTCAATTCATGAGAGATCTGAGCTTTCAGCCAGATCCTCACAGTGGATCAGAAGCCACTGGCCACTAGTTAAATAATACAGAACAAAACAAATTCTGAAAATGCTGAATTCTGTCAACTCTGTTTTCTTGTTTTCTTACTGAAATCCAAAACAATGTGTCACTGTTCACTATATGAACAAAGTCATGGTGATCTGGTATTACAGCAACACCATTTTAAGTTCATCTCTGACATACCACATTTTGTTGTGTATGTTGTTTAATGGCTGTACATTCTTCTTAAAAAAAACCAAACCCACTTTCAAATTATTAACATTCTTTTACTTCAGTAGGGGGTTCATAATCATAGCTGCTGCACCTCCAGCCTCCACCTTTTCTTTTAGGATTAACTGGGGAAAAAGAAAAGCTCTAATAATTATAGATATTTAGCTGTCTTTATATACTGGATATTTTAAGATCTGTTTACAAGATCACAATATGAAACATCATTCAAAAACAGTGTGAATTGATTTCATTCTTCTGAAGAACATGTAGCAGTAGAATATGCATTTGTAGCTGTTACACTGCCCTATAATTAAGACTTTATTGCTTCCCTTCTAAACACATTGCCACTGCTGAAGAACAGCTGAGATCATTTAAATGAAACAATGGAAAATGCTGCCCCCTCCCCCAAAAATCACCTTCCAAGCTTTTAGAAAAAGGTGGCGGAAAGACTTTGGTTGCTACCAAATATATGAGTAAGTAATCAGTAACTACTGATAATAGTTTTCTGCTCCTGTTTCTTTTCAATGAGCATATTTTCCCCAAATACTATTAATAATTTGAATGTTGCTTAGTTGGGAGACTTTATATTAGAACAGCTGAACAGTCTTTGGTCTCTTCATTCATTTCCATGGAATCTGGATCACAGCATGGTGATGGTATGGTCACCAATTATATTGGGAATGTTCATGTATTTCAGAATGAATGAACAAACCAAAAAACCTGAGAGGCACCATAAATACATTTGCATGCTTAGAATTACTCAGAGACTCATTTCTACTCTGAACCAATCTTAAATATTTTTTAAAAACTAAAATTAATACTAATAAATTAATAAAATAGATGTACCACAAATAATGGATTAGAACAATCTAACATCTGGATCTGTGTTACTGGAGAGGGACTCCAAAGGAAAATCCTCAAAACCTTGCAGTTTATTTGTTCTGAATAAATACTTTTGATAAATGAGATGACATATTACAAAGCAGAGATGAAGTAATACTTTTTTCCATAAAGGTCATCCAGAAGACAAATGCTTTTAAGGAGAAATGTACATATATAGCAATAGCATTGATGAGCTTTGTCAAATTGCAGATGATTTTCCAAGCATGGAAGCCAGAATTCCCATGGCAACCCTCACAAACTTCTCATACACACACACACACACACACACACACGTTTGATGTAGGTAGCAAGCCATATAATGTAGGAACAAGAACATTTCAAGTAAAGGGTTAAAAACGAAGCTAAATATAATTTAAACCTTGAAACCAAATAACCCTCTAATTGTATCCAAGGTATTGTTTTCCTTCCATCCTATTTTCTGATTTTCTATATTCTGAAATCTATGCATAAATTGCAATCCAAGTGACAGATGCCAGTTATCTTTGTACCACTCCCAGAATCTGAATAAAAGTGCAGTACCTCCTTTTGCTCCTCAGCACCTCTCTCAGCACTGGGGTGGCCAGGAGAAAGGGAGTTACCTTTCCCCAGCGTGTGCCAGGCTCCCAGCCCTCCACACCCTGCTCTGTGCCACCTCCTCAGTTTGGGGACTCTGTACCCTGTCCTAGCATGGCTGTAAAAGTCCTTATTAAACCTGGGTGAGGTGCTCAGTGTGTGAGCAGGAACCAGGGGCAGAAGTGGCTTTACAGCCCTTATGGAAAGGGAAAAAAACCTGTAAACAATGCCAGGGAATGTCTTCTATTGGTGTCACTGCATTTTAACCAGATAGGGCATGGGTTTTTTCAATTTGGTTATAAGAACCTGGCTGAGAGTTGCCAGGCTGACCCAGTACTGCCATTCTGTATTAGATGCTCTGGATAGGGTTGATGATCATCTGTACTGAGAGTATCTCTGTTTCAGCAAAAACTCACGCATAAAAGGCTACTAGAAATAAAAGGTTCTAGGTTCAGCCTTTAGCAGAAGTGTATTTCTTCATTTGCTGTACCTGCATGTTGCAAAATGAGGCACAGCTGTATTTGTGTAATATTTTTAAATTCTTTTGACAGTTGAGTGTCACAATGCACAATCATCACCACAGAAGATGATAGTTGATTTTTCCACTTTAGCACCTCCCCTTTTATACTTCATTAATTTTCTTTCCTACAATGAGATGGTAACAAACAGGTGCAATCATAGGAATAAAGGAACATCTGGAATGCACCAATAAATATTGAACAACTTACTTTACAAAGTTAAGCTGCCACAATTAATTCACTTATAAAATTTTTCCTGTCCTGTCAGTGAATGAACACAGTCTCCAAAGAGCTATTCTCATTTAGGTATTTTCTCTCAAACCAAATTACAAATCTTTTTCTAACCTTGCTTTAGCTTTGCTTTTATGTCAGCTGAGTATCTGCCAGGTTGTTTTGTTTATTGCAAAAAGATATTGCAGGTGGGTCAAAGTAGGAGAGGATGTACTGAATTCTTGTAATAATTTGTCTCTTAATAATATAATTACTGTCAATTTCCACTCTATTTTGTAGACTCATATGGTATTTTTTAGGTTCAAAAGGACCCTCATAAATTTCCCTCTTTAACCTTTTATTAGATAGAAACTTTGGACTTTTGTGCTGTGTATATTGAAGAATCAAGCAGTGAAAAGAGATGAAAGAGCAGTCGTGATTCTGAAACTTCAGTGAGCTGCTGCTCATTTACAGACCTTGCCAGCCTTAAGGGCTTGGTACCAGCTTTGTGGGGCTAAAGCAATTCTTACAGGCTCCTGGGCAGGAGGTCCTGATGTTCAGAGCAGCTCTGGCTTTGTCTTCTAACCTGACAAATAATGCAGTGCATGAGTGAAAAAACATTTCTCCGCTTATAAGTGAGGAGCTTTGTGGTAGTCGTACATGTTGTACAGAGCATCTTGCTTGGCTCTCATTTTACGTACTATTTCTTTACCTCCTGGTGAAAACTTAATTTATTATTTAAATGAACACAACTCCAGGGTACAAATAAAAAAATAAACATCTTATTTGTTTTCCTTTGCAAAAAGAACCTGGTGAGATGCTTCACTTTGCAAAAAAAAAAAAAAAAAAAGAGAAAATCGCATTGTAACATTGCAGCTATTTTTTTTTTTTTTTTGATTGAAGAAGTTAATTTAAAAAAGCAGTTCAGTTGCTCTTTAAGCCATAGTTAAAGAACAGTCAATCTTCCCCATGTCACATATTCAGTGTTGCTTTGATTCCAAGCAAGTTTCTTAGTTTGGCTTTAAGAGTAATGGCTTTCTGGCAACTCTTGGTTAAATATGAATGCAGACATGAGAATGCTTATTCCTTAACTAAACTTCTAAGCAATACAACTACTAAATGAATTATTCCTGCTGAAAACTCGTTGTCATGTTACAGTCCAGGTAAAAAATTTCAAACCTCACATACGGCTTTTTTGCCTGTAGGAAAATGAGTACAATGGGGTTTTGATATGTTTTTCCAATTATATTTTAAACAAGGACATCCTCTTACTGTTCTTCATTTGTTCAATTGTGTGTCTTACCTAAACCAGGATGTACCCTCACTTTTCAGGTCCCCAAAACCTCCCAAATCTGCTGAAAGTTTGTGTCTGTCCCTTTCAGGTTCAGGTGAGTTGTTGCTGCTCTGTTCCTCCCAGTGGGGCAGAGCCGCTGCCAACAGGGGGGGGCTGCATCCAAACATTGCTGCAGCTTGAAAATGCAACATAGTGGGTTTCATGAAGGAGTTTATGGTTCATCCTGTTGGCCAGCACTTCTTTCAATCACTCTGTACTCAATAAGGAGCCTGTGTGGGATTGCATAGATAAGGCTTCTCTCTCCCCACAGTGATGGCAGGACTAGAGTAAAGATGATGGCTTTGTGACATACAGCCAGTTAACAGAAGGTCCACACAGTAAAAGCTTCACAGCTATGCAGTGCTTTATGAATGTTTTGTTGTCCAAGTGCTTTCTGCAAAGGTTTTACTATCTCATCCTCTACTCACTCAAGTCAGTCACACCAGCTGGCAGGTAGGAGCTCCTCCATTTGTTAGAAAAAGGGTTATTTAGCCATTTTCTTTGAGTAAATTTAAAACATACCAGAGTAGCCTATTACATACACCTCTGCCCTCATCCATTCTTGAATGTGCAAGGGACAGTTGTCCAAAATAGTGGGCAGTGCTGATGTGTGATGTGAAAATGTGATTTAGACATATGGAAGAAAACCACTGCATACTCCTCATGGCCTTCAAAGCTCCTGCTCAAAGGTTGCTTTAATGATTAATTGATGTCAGCATTATCCTTATTTTAGTGATGCTAGAAGTGAAATCCTGCCCACAGCTATCAGGTAAATGAAAAAAATTCAATACATAGAGCACAAATATTTTTAAAAGGTCACTATTTTGGGTAGAGGCTGACAGCAGCAGGGGCCAGAAGAACCTGTATTTATTTCTTTTTTCTCTGGACATGCATCTTGCCACACATCAGTTGTAAAGGGATGGAATCTGTATCAGGAAACCCTTTAAAATCACTCAGCACTGAAAGCCACTGATTCCTTACCCACATCCCTGTTTTACCTTTACTACCAGCAATTTGCTCTGGTGAAAGTTCCCCTGTTAGGTACCAGAGAAGGTTTTTGTTCTTTTCTTTGCATGTGTTTTCACTCTAACAAGAGAGAGATGCATTATTTAAAGGCCCTAGGTATGAACCACTGACATACAAAGAGGCAGCGTGAAAATCCAGTAAGAGGCAGACTGATTTTGAGTAATTAAATACCTTAAGCACTTTCTAATCATTAGCCTAAGAAAAGCAAGACTCCATAAAAGAAACATCTTTGGAAATAAGTCTAAATATGCAATAGACTTTCTAAAATTTTAAGTTTCAGAAGTATTTGCATGACATGAAAAGGACAATGTTTGATTGTACTTAACAATAGACCTTATTTTTACATGATGATAGAGCTACTAAAAAATCAGGAAAACAAATACATGGTCACAAGAAGGCCTCTATAAAACTGACTGTTAAAATCTTTCCCCCATAAGTTATGGCCTAGCTAAAGAGAAAAAGAAATTAAAAATAAATCATGAACATAATGAATGTTTTACCAAGAATGGAAAATGTCCAATGGTGCTTCTCATTCCCAAATGTCTCAGAAAGCAACTTACTAGTCTGGCAGACTATGCAGGTAAAATCAATGCCTGTAATGCCATCTCAGCTAACCCGACATTGTATGTCCTTAGAGGTGCCTAAATTAGCAGCATGATAGTAATTCTTGGTTACACTTAACAAATTTCTATCCTTCCAGTAAGCCTGTTCAAGCTCAATTCCTTGAACTTACCTGGTATTCAGAGTGTTACTGCTGTCTGTCTTGCTGCAATCCTGTTTATAGAACTGTACACTACAGAGGGATTAGGAGCTAAAAACAGCAGGCTAAATTGAGTATTAATAAATGCAAATAAATGCTCGCTGGGGAAAAGCCAATTCTCCTATATATACACACACTGATGGATATTAAATTATTCAGTAACCTTCAGAATAGCTCTTAATATTAGTGGACAGTTCTGTGGAATGGCAGCTCAGCATTCAGTGGTACTTCAAAAAATAAATTAGGAATATGATGACAAAAATCAAAGCATAATTATGACAACATGTACATTGCTGGTGTGTCTGCATTTTGAGTACTGGTTGCAGCAGAACTAGAAAATACAGAGAAAAGCAGTAACAATGAGCACAGATGTCAAGTGCCTTTTGTACAATATGGTATTAAGCTATGGTTTTTCCTCTGGGAAACTTGGAAAACACAAGAGGTCTGTAAATTCTTGAGTGGCACAGGGAAGACAAATAGGAAACAGTTGCTCATCTCTTCTCAAAATTTAACAGGCAGAAGGCATTACCTGAAGTTATTGGGCAGCTGGTTTAGGAAATTACAAAATTAATTGATTTTTGCTACATATTAAGTTGTGGAGTTCACTGATATTCAGCATGGTAAATCCTATGAGTTTAGGTGGGAAAAAAAATGAAAGGGAAAGCCATTAAGGCTATTAAGCACATTGATAGAAGTTCTCATGTTAAAAAGTAATCATCAGGAAGGTAGAGTGGGAAAAGAGCACAGTCCAGCCACGTTGTTCTTCCCTGCCTCCTGCAAGGATCCACTGCCAGCACGGCTGGAGAAGACCCTGTGAGGCACAGTCCTTCAGCACTGCACTGCCCTCCTCCTGACACAGATTCACCTCTGCACGGGGAGTTGTCCACACTGGGAGAGATGCATGCTCCCTGCAGGATTGCAGGAGCAGCTTAACTGCCACTTTAAAGATGAAAAAAACAGCCGAGCTTTCACTACTACTTCATGGGGGCAGCATGAGAACACTCTTCCTAGCACTGCTGAAAAGGTCGTGCTGGTATACCAGATCTCACTTGCAATATACATTTTTTAAGATCAAAGCCACAAAATCCTTGCCCAGCTTGGGCAGGTCCACAGCCACGGAGGAGCAGCAGCCATGTGCTCTGGAATTTTCTCTGCAGCCATTAGCTGACTGATCAGAGCATGTGTACAAAATGCCACCACAAAAGGTGCAGGTGTTGGCTGAAGCCCTGCTCTTCTGCAAGGCCAGAGCCCTGGTTAGGCTGTCTCTGATTCCTGCACCTCATTCCTTCCACACAGAGCCTGTGGCTTGCTCAGACCTTAACCACCAGGGAGAACTGCAGAAACTACAGCTGCAGTCTGGAGGACCTTTTGGGTGGAATAATTCAGTGACTGGAAGACTTTAATACATATTGCATGAGTGAATCAGCTGATCATTTTAATGCAAACCTGTTTTATTTCTCTTCCACATTGACTATCTAAAGAGGGAAGAAGTTAAGCATTACAGGAGGGTCAGCCATGGGAGCAGAAGGTTTCACCCTGCAAACTCCAAATGGAAGTTCTTGTGTTGGCATCAGTGCTGTCACTGCACAAAGTCACTGTAAAAACAGTCTGTTTCATGAACTGTCACTTTTTCTTTATGCTTCAAAAAACGTCAAATTGAAGATGTCTAATAAACATGTAAATACTGAAAACTGAAAACTGAATTAACAATACTTTAAAGCAGCATTAATCTCACAAAACGTCTGGCATCTTTATGTCCTGTGTTGTCATAGGGCAACTAGCAAGATCTATTAAAATAATCCTAAAGTCCTAGCTCTTAAAGACTACACAAGGTAATTCTACAAGTACAAGAAATTACTCAAGAAAGAGAATCGAAGAAGTATGCTAAAATACCAAAATACTTCTAAAAAAAGACTAGGATACAAAATGATGACAAACTTTCCTCATTAAAATTTTTATTAAAATTGAGCTATTTTTATATATTTAAAATATTTTATATCCAAATTACGCAATATTTACGAAAACAATTGTATGCAAATGCATAAAAATATGTAAAATCAGAGCTAAGCAATATAAAGCAACATATAGCATGTTTCAAAATGTATTTCAGGACTAGAATACCTGAGTGTTCAATAAGCTGGTTTCCTGCATTTCACTGATTTTTAACAGTTAAATTTAATAATGTAACTGATCTCATATAAAGCACTTTGGTTGGGAGAAACTGCACGGAAAAGGCAGAGATCAAGCAGAGATATTACTCAAGGCCTGTCTTCAGAATCTTCTTCCACATGAAGATCCACTGATTGAGATGCTAGGAAGGACTCCCACGTAGCAAGGCACTTAAAAAAACCGAACACATACATATGAGTACAGCAGACAGATTTCTGTAAACTGTTGGCCAAGGAGAAAAAGAATTTAAAAAAAATAGCAGAATACATACACATTGTCACAAGCTGCTTTTGTAGGACCGTGGTAAGAGCAAAATACGGTTTCCTAGGCAGCTCAGTGATATGCAAAATGTTAGCTAACATGCTGAGTGAGCTGTAAAGGTCAATTTTACATAATGACAAGCACACACTGTGAGCATTGTAATTGTATGTTGTAGTATGGAAGATGCTAACATTAATTATGCTTTTCTTTAATCTCTTCCTTTAGTTACAGGCAAAGATCTCTTCCAAATAGAAAGCACATTGTCAGGCACTGTTCCCTTGTAATCTCTGTGGATTCCTATTGTATACCCAATTTCCTTGCAAGTTAAATGAAACCATTTTTTTTTTCTATATAAGGAGAGAATGGGAAAGAAATAGGACCAGAAAGGCAGGAGCTAGGAGTAGGGAAGTTGTTATTCCTTTCAAGTGGTATTTCTCTCTTTATGGAAAAATGTATTTACAATTGTAAAAACTATTTTTTTTTATTTGAAGCATCAATTCTGCAGGCAGTAAAATGAAAAAAAAAAACAACAAACCAACCCCAACCCCAAATGACTTTGGTTCAATTTGGCTTAAATGAGTGTTGGCAGCTTGGCAAGCCATTCTAAATCATAAATTAGTGTTGAGAGCCATGGCAAAGCTATCACGAGGTAACCTCTAGTGAGTTGACGCTTGTTACCCAAAGCACCAGGTTGTACTATTTCAAGTCTGGCAGTAGAACAGGAAAGGCAAATTCCTGCAATAATTTTCTTGTTCTGATGCTGTTGAAAAAAAGCCCTTGAAACTGAAATGTTCTAACAAAATTTTGACTTATACATTCATACCTATTGTTCTTGACAATGCAGTTTATTTACTACTTACTCTACACAGTTCTTTTCATGAAGAATCTTTATTATGCACAATAAATAAGTCTTCCGAAATTTCTCCGGAAATATATATTAAAATCTGGACAGCAGACTCCATTTATCTGAACTTTGAATTAAACCAGTGCCCTGAAAACAGCATCATTTCCTAACTGAAATCTTTTGCCATAAACTATTCAAGCCACAGACATTTGCTAAGCCCAGCTCATTGGAACATCTCATATCCATCTGTCATTGCTTAGGAGACATGGAAATGACCCAGCCTGAACTTGCAGCCACCTAACTTTATTAGACATTTCTTGTGAATGACTTCCAAACTCTGTGATTAAATATGGAGATATAGTCATACTACACTGAAGAGCCTAGGTCCTGGTATAACTGCATATTTGTGTGCAAGCAGATGAGTGGGAGGATCTGATATGTTAAAGTATAAGCTCAAAGAGAAAAACAAAGAATACACACAGGATGACTGGAGCTGGGGGAATTCATGATGACACAAGGATGCAGAACCAGGGATACCCATAAAATTAAGGGTGACAAAAGTAACAAGAAAAAAAAAGTCAGCAGCGGCTTTGTCTCTGAAGACATAAGAAAGTAGAACATGTGGGTCTGCAAAAAAATGACAGCAGTTAAACAGCCAACTGAACTAAGAGATCACAAAGAAAAAAGTCTGAGCTTATTTTTGCATAGGTTTTTGGTTATTATTAGACACAGTAGAGATACTTTCTGTTATTCACATTTTTCCCCTAGATTATGGGTACCATGAATTTACTTCCCCAGTCTTTCTCTTCTGATCTTGCTTCCAAGTCACTACTGCTGCTATTGCACACAACAACATTATGCTGCTGTTCAGAGTACATCTAAGGTTCGAATTACTGTGAAAAGAGAGGACTAACAGGATAAGATTCATGTGGAAATCTGCTTTCTTCATTGACTTTTTGGAGAAATGTTATTTTGAAATGGTACACCATGGAGAAACAGTGAAGTTACTGCCAGCATGAACAGTGAACTGCAAGTGTTGAAAACTGATTTCTGATTTAAAAGGTCTTTTTGACCTTTTGTATAAAGCCTTTAAGCTTGATCATTAGATTCTCCCCTATTTCATGTGACACTGTGGCAGCTGAGTCTATCTGAGAGGCTTGAGCTGGAACACAGCATCTTGGTTTTGAGATGGCAGTGAGGCAGCTGCTAGCAATGTGTCTTCACTACGGCACTCAAACTCATCCATTTCTGTTGAGCCCAGCCTGGCTTACCATCCTAGAAAGCTGCAAGGCACAGCTGTTTTTCTAGGCTTTTTCTAAATGTGGTGCAAGAAAACATCACTTTTTCTTGAAGAGTCTTTTGTTAGCAATGACAAATTTTTTTTCTGAATCGCAGTTTAATTTAATTACCACATAAGTCCATGTTTTGTCATCCCGTAATTTCAGTAATGTGTTTTAAAATATATGTATCAGCACTGGCTGCAATGTAAAAATGGCTTTGTGTTACCTTTGCAACACTGAGCCAAACTGCACATGTTAAAATGCAATCACAATACACTGCTTAACCAGATAGATACGATCTTCTGAAGTCTGTCCAGACAAAGATGTAAAGCATTTTTTTCACACAAGTTATTCAGCTTTTAATTTATCTCTGATTATATAACCAAAACACATTTTTCAAAATGTAAGAGCAATGGTGGCTCATTTCACTGCCAGACATCACAGTGCAGCTACAGCTGACAAGTTTTATAATTAACCACACCAAAACAAAACTAGGTCTCTCTGCCTTAGGCTCAAGCTTTTCATATTGTGAAGCATGAACTGCATAAACGACATTTTGTTAGTGATGTATACTTCAACATTATTACAAAATGATTTTACTCCATTCTCCTGGGAGGTTGAAAATGGAGATCTAAGTAGAGGATCAGCCAATTTTCACAAAGGAAACAGAAAGGAAAAAACCCCAGAAAATCCAAACTGAGGAAACGAAATGTGTTTGCACAGGATTGAAATTCATAATCCAATTACTTGCAAAAGCCCAATGGAAAACATAAAAAAGCCTAAATACACAAAATGAAATAGCAAGAACTTAAATAAGGCTACTTTACCTAAAGTATTCTGATTACTACTGCAGGACACGTATCTATTCTACAACATCATTCTTAGAAAAAGCAGAAAAAAGCTTTTCATATAATACAATTGCATATATAATGAAAAAGGAAATATAAAAATAGAACATGAAGTATGGATGCTAGCAGAAGCAGTGTGTCACGTGCCATGCGTGTTTGTGTTCCAGTTCCCAGTTATCCATGGCTGATACCTTAAAAATATCATTTATGATGGAATTTTTTGGAGAGGAATCTGAAAATGAAGTCTTGTTTGTGTCTGAGAGAAACAGAAACTATTTTTATGATTTCTGAGTGCAAGGAAACAAAAACTAGACTGCACAGAAATATTAATTCCCACAATGAAAAATGTCTTCCTAAAATTATTTTTAGAAAGTTTTAGAGGCTGAAGTGAATGAGGGTTCAAAGATGGATCTGCCTTTGAAGCAACATGCACAGAGACAAATGGGCTCAGACGTGAGAGCTTTTGAAAATCTCGTGAAGTTTGGTAGCTGAACTCCCAGGCATGGCTAAGGTAGAATGTGATCAACACGCAGGAACTTTCTGCTACACGACCAAATGACTGCCTAAATGCATCACTACAGAGGCCTCTAGGGCAAACAACAAATCTCTCTATTTTTCTACAGCTTTTACCAGACTGAGAGGTACATAAGGGCTTTGGAGTTAGAGGGAAGTTGCTGTAATGGGGAACGAGTATTGGTTTGCCCCAATGAATCTTTTGGATCAATTTATGCCTGCACAACAATGTAGGTCACAGAAATATACCAAATTATGCTTGAAATACTTGAGAAAATCAGGAAATTATTTATATTTTTGAAAAATAGTAGGGTGTGTCAATACCCTACCAAGAATCTGACTATATCAAAGGTAACTGATTATCTGATTACAATGGAAGGGTTTAACAGGATTAATTTCACATGAGATAAATAAAATCAGATGCTATGCTTTAAAACAAAGGTTCATCCATCCTCAAGAAAAAACACATTCTTTTAATGCCAAAACTAACTATCATCTCAGAGCAGGAAAAACCACCAATCTGTCTGAATTTCCTAGAGTGCCTTACAAGCAGTGTAAACCCAAATTCTGGTATATTTGCGGGATTTACAATGTCTAGCTAGCCTTTGGCTTGGGCTGTAAAACCTAGTAACTTGTTCTAGTGGTGTTCCTGAAAAGAATGGGTTACCAAAATTCTTTGCTGAGAAAAATTGAAGTGGTTTTCTTCCTTTGATGCTGTATATGTTCTAGGCACTATACTAAACACATGAGATAAAAAAGACAAATTTAGCATATGTTTAATTGCTTCTGCTCCTTGAAGCCAGAGTTCCACAGTGCCTGGTTTGGTTTTGATAATCTGCAGCAGCAACACTTCAAATGTGCCAGCTAAATAATCTTGCCAGCACCACCACCAACTCTGTATCCTGCTTTGGGTTTAGTAATGCTGCATCTTTAGAATATCTATTTCTAAATTAATGAAAATACTCATGGTGACAATCAGTTTCTCAGATGAAAGCTCCACCCTGTGGACAGTTTATGATTCCAGCTGTTTGGCAGATACCTCTTCTGGACTAAGCCATCAGACAACGGTGTCATGCCTAAGGCACGATGAAAAGGAATAAAATAAATGGTACCGTGTTAACACGTGCTGAATCAATGCTATTTACTTCAGAAATAGGAGTAAAGTTATGAACTTTTAAAAATTAAAACCTTTTCATATTGTTTCAGGAAGTCCTCCTCATTTTAGCAATGCATTTACTGTCATTATTAGTATTTTTTTTGATTTAGGACTTTGTGGAATACAGAGAGACTTAAGGATGTATTCAACTGTTTTCCAGAGGAAAGGAAGTACAGAACTGTATGAACCCTTGAGACCAGCTACAGGAATACCAAATGATTGGTCAGTCATGGTAATTCTTGGCTCCTAAATGATTTTAAATATATTATAACAAAGCTTGCACATTATCACATGAAAGCTTTTGTTTTCGTAGGCCTGCACAGGAGCACCCTGTAAATTTGCAACACTGGGCTTTCATTCACATCTTTGTTACCACAGCACTGAGAGACACAGAACAGCCACAGAAACAAAGGAACACTTCTTATTCAAGTGTAATAACTGCAGATAGCCAATGAACCAGAAGACTACAGGAATAGCTCTTAAATTTGTAAATCCAGAGAAACGTAATTACAGGTAACACTTAAGAATAACACTTCATTAATGTGAACATTAATTCAGCTTAAGGAAGAGATACTCTTTTATGCTAGCTAAGTGATGCTTGACAAGTTGACAGCAGAATCCTTAGGCAACTACAATTAAGAAAAAACCCAAACAAATGTAAGGTCATATTCTTTCCCCATATTGTGACAAAGATGAAGTAACATTTTAGAAATTCTAGTGTACTTTGACATGCTGCTATGTTGTTTTTGACTGTAGTGGCTTGAGTTTTATACAGTCCTGAAGGACTGCGTTCTTTACTGCAGCAACCATCAGAAAATACAGGATGCCTGTCTCTCATTACTCTGTTCCTGGAAATTTAAGGGATGCAGAGAATGATCATGAACAGAAATGACTCCTGGTTTGGTTGTGTGCCTGGGAAATGCAGTCAGCAAGGGGAATAAGGAGAAGCACAGTGAAACGCAGCTGTAGAGAAGAGAAGGGGACATTGCTCATGGAGAGGCAAGAATAGGTTAACTGAGGAATGGGGGAAGTTGTGGAAAGGATGAGAAGCAGGTAGTCACTAAGAAAGCAGGAGATGATTCCTCATAGAAGTGGGACAGAAGAGCTGGGCAACTGAATCATATTCATAGCATCCATGGTGCTAAAATGCACAGAACATGGTCTGGGGAAGAGAAAAGGCAGGAAATAACACGAGGGATGCTAACAGCAAGAAAAGGCTTAGTAAGCATCAAATGATGCATCAAAAGTCTGAATGAGTAACTTCAGACATGTGAAAGAATGCTAATGAAGCAAGTAATAATTGTAAAAGTGAAAAACACTGTAACAGACACTGTGTTTGTGCATGAGTTTAATGAGTCAGACTCAAACTATTACATTTAAAGTAGGATTCTCTTTCCTACTGAAAGCATAAAAATAATATTCTGTTTCTCAGGTTTCTGAGATTCCCTTCCTGAAGTTTCACTCCCAAACAGCAGGAGCAGATGCCAGAGCTTCTTCTCCTGCTGCTTTCAGGAGTACACACTTGTAGTTTGAAATATATGGGCCTCTGACAGTAATCAGTAATCCCTTCTCTAGTAATTAACCATCAACATTGACCATGGCTCTTAAATAAACGCATTTTAGGTCAAAACTCCCAATCAAAATATTAACTTTATCAAGTTCTTTTGAATATCAGGATTAGATAATGACTTTCTGATGAATCAGAATGAAATTGGTAAGCCCTCACTTTGCAAACAAGGAGTGATAGAGTTAGCACAATGTTGCTTATTATTGCAACTGCTGTAGTAAGATAAGGTGCTTTTTCTAAAATGTAGATCTACACAAAGATGTAGCAGCAAAATCATTTAAAGATTTCAGTATTCGAGAAAAGCACCAACAAAGGATCAGTATAAACCAATTTTTCTGGTATTTGAGGGGCTACTTAAGAAAAACCTCTGGCAGTTACAGAGACAGCTGAATAATTTTCTGCAGTTTTTGCCTTAAGAGTAGTAATTTCATGTACAATATGAGCTTTGGTATTCTGAATTAAACTTCTATTTCAGCAAAAAGCATTTCTAGACAGGAAAAAGAACCAAATAATTATTTTTATGTTTTAGCTAATCATTCACAAAGAAAATATTCCAATATATTCAGCATTGTTTTATTATACATATGGCTGCTATAGAAGTCGGAGACCATCAATAAATGAAGACAATGTGAGAGGATGCCAAAAGCTGGCTGCCTGATTTCAGAAAATATTTTGATCTTAATATGTAACAACAGATTGTCAATGTCCATGCATCTCACAGACTGCATGTTAATTAATTAGACTTGATGATCAAGAGCTCTGTCTTTTCAATTATGTTTTAACAAAATGATTTGTAAAATCAGGCCACTGCCATTGGATAATGGACAATCCATAAAAGACTCAGACTACAGGACTGAAGTTACAGGTACCAAAATATATCTGTGAAAATGACTAATTTATGACTAATAGATGGCTCAGTGCATTCCAATTTTTTTCCAAAAGTAAGGAGAAATCCTTTAAAAAACTTCAAGACATCTGGGATATTTTCAAAACGCACATGTCAGTCAACATTGTGTTCCCCATGAGGAAACTTCATAGAATGCTTAATGTATTTTGTTACATGTTTTCAAATTCTCCTTCTTAGTATATATTCTTGGAAATTCTTACCAAGAATATTACCTGCAGTATTTGAGCTGAAAATAAAAATCTGACAGAATCTCACTTAAAGGTTTTACTCATGCAGATCTGAGCCTTACAGAGGGCTTCTTCATGCTCTCACAGCAAAATGTTTCCAAACTGAAATATAGCAGCTGACATTGAACTGAAAAATATGTTCAAAGTTGTTGTGGTTAGTAAAACAAGAGTGCCCTCTGTCGATGATGAACTCAGGATCAACGACTTGGGCAAAATAAAATCTATTCTGCTTGAAATCGGTCAAATTAAGGATAACTGCCTCCCTATTCCCACAGAAACTGATTCTGAAGTTACCAAATGTTTGAACTAAGACGGAAAAATTCCTCTTTACAGAGAACACATGGACTTCTTCACTAAAATAATGAAAAGATAACACTTTTGTGAGAAAGTGTATTACCTCTTCATAATAACGGAGATTATTCTCAGCCACATTAGTGAATGATGATCTCATATCCCACTGCATGTTCTGCTTCCACCTGTCCCAATCCGCTTTCAGAGCATTATTGGCATGTTCAACTTTGTCTTCAAGTTTCCCAATCTCTTCTGAGAACTAAATATTAATTATAAAAATTAAAAAAATTAGGAAAATCACCATTTCCAAAATTATTGAACTCGACTGTAGTGGAGACAAAGAGAACTGCAGAACTAAGGTTGGTATTTAACTTAGCAAAAAAAGTCATTCCTCAGGGATAAGTTTAAAATTAATTCTTAATTAATAACTCACTACAATTTCTGAAATATTAATAACAGAAAATATAGACCAGAATTAAAGTATTCCTGGAGATATTTTTATTCTCTGAGGAGTTACAGAGTCTGGCACCTCTCCACTAGCACTTGACAGTAATGCATCTAAAAAGTAAAATATAGAGGGCTTTACTGAAGCAGAATCAATTGTACAAATTAGATTTGGCCAGAAAAACTGGGAAAACCCTGACAGAATCTTTGATAACAGGAGAAAACAGAATAGGGAGAAGACAGCAGAAATCAAAATCACAAACTTTCTGATTTCTTGCCTGTCACATTACCATCTTTTCTTGTGGAACTGTGTGTGACCATATGAGGGGAAAAGAAATACAGAAGCAGAGAAAGAAATTAAATGAAAAGACTTCTACAGAGAAGAAACTCTTTCACAGCAATCGAGGACCCAAAACCTTGAGGGGTATTCTACAAACATTACGTGCTTCTAATTACTATAGATGCACAAACTGATTTTCCAGCTAATGGGAGTAAGTGGACAGCAGCCCTCTCTTTAATGAGTTTTTTTGTCTTCTTAGTAATTTGGTTACCTATTGTCATTTACTAATCCACTGTGTCAGTTCTGGCTGGCACCTAGTCACAGAACAAGGTACATCTCCTGTGGCTACAGTGCAAAATCATCTGCTGGGACTGCAGAGCCACTGTCTGCAAGCAGGAAGCAGGGCAGGCACAAACACCACCAAAATAAGGAACATCAAGCAGGAAAACTTAATTCCTTGAATTGCTTCCATTGCAACTCAGGCTCCATAAATTTCTTCTTCTTCCTTATATTCTGCCATAAAGCAAATAGTTTCTTCCTCACACCACGCCTGTGTAAAGCTGGATAGCTACTTTTGCTTTCTGCAGAGCTGGTGTTTTCATTGATAGAAGTTCAGGATTCCAGGACTAACTTCCAGAATTTTTAATGAATGCTTACGCTACTGGTAGAACACAGAAACGTCAGAATTCAGAGTGAGACATGGAAAGTCGTGGTGCACAGCCTCCAGCTTGGACCATGCAAGGGAGAACAGTGATCCAGTGCAACAGCAGTGATGCTGCCATCAGACACAAACTGAATCATCAAACACTGCCTGAAATGGTCATGGAATCTGGACCCCATTCAGCTCTTTAAAGGAGCCAAAAACTACTTAGCTAGTAACACTGAAAATTTCATCTGAATGGATGTTATCCACAGTCCATAATAAACACTTTTAATTAGACTTGATTTCTATACTGATTTTCTTTGCCACACTTCTAGATTAATGAAATACTGGTTATTAATCAGGAACAAAGTGAAAAAAAAAAACTTTCTACTTTACTGAAAAGTCCAAGTTCAATTATCTGACCAGGCCACTAATCAAGCTACAGACAAGGGTAATTTCAACTACCAACACTGTATTTGAAATAAAAAGGTTAATCCAAAATTTAAATGTGGGGAAATTACCTTTAAAGGAATTACAGACAACTGGATTTAGTATTTTAACCAAGGTGTATGCTAATTGCCTTTCCTTCAAATACCAAAAAACGAATACGCACAGAATACTGAAAATGATGACATTTTTAAGATGATTTAGAGTAGGAAAGGCAGTTGAATACATTCTCTGCTTTTGCAAAAAAAAAAAAGTTCCTATATGGGATTGCACTAGTCTACACAGGTAAAGAACTTCTCTGACTTAGAAGTCCTGGCTGCAGTGGCTTCCCCTTACCTCATTCTCTATAATTTTAAGTAAGTTATTTTACAGGTTTTTTTCATCTGGCCTTTTCTAGGAACTAAGAATTTCTTCCACACTGTAGTCACAACACGATGTGGACAGGCAGACTCTGTTATACAACTCTGCCTGGATATCAGGTTAAGCATCCCACTCTAAAGCCACAAAGAAACCACATCTTCTATTAAGGCAAGAGTTGGACTTAAGGTCTGAAGACAGCATTATGCCATGTCACCATGTCGAGACATTTAAAATCTACTTTTTCAAAACTGAAAAAAACCCATCAGTGCTACTCTCTTTAGCTGCCATGACAGCAGAAGTGAAAGAAGAATGGCTTGGTCATAACAAAAACATCTACCAAGTGTGTTCCTCGTTTACAAAGTGTAAATTGTTGCAACTGATCCTGCAAATTAAACAGGATTCTGAATCCATTTGCTTACATTGATCTCACTGAGGCAGCCAGTGAGAGAAATGAAATCTCCCATCAGTGATCGCCAGAGGCCAGCACAGCGCTAATCAGACATGGGACCAGGGCACAGGAGGGTGGGAGCCAGGTGTTGCTAGGGCAGAGTGCTACTAGACATGAATGGTGTGACCTGCAGCCAAACGACCTGACCCAAAATAGCCAAATCACCTGGTAAGTGACACATTTTACACTATCTCACTATACAAAATAGCATGGATTTCTATCTGCTACATGAACTAATCCTACAGTTTGGCGATACTAACCCCCTTTTAACCTGGAGTTAAAACACAAAATATATTCAGAATGTAATAGATTCAGCATTTTATCTCTTTTACTACTCAGTTTCAAGCCTGAACACTAGAATCCTTAAGTTGGCATTTAATGCTCTGTCAGAGCACATTATACCAACCTTCTGTCATAATTATTATCAGCCCTAGTAGCAAGACTAAAACTGTTAAAAATGCCCAAACCATAAAGGGATACACTAGCATTTCTGTGTAGCCTTCAGGATGGGGTGTGGAAGTGATGGAGCCGCATACCCAGTGTCTTTACAGCCACAGCTCTGGAGGTAAGAAATGTCTAGATAAGCAGGAGGCTACCAAAGTCCTCTCCAATATCTCTGTCAGAGCCTGCATCTAAAATCAGTCTTCAGACCATTCATACCCTGAACAACTGCCTCCTTCGTGGACTAAATTTTGGAGTGGAAACCAAGGTTCTGGCTTTTTTAGCAGCACCACAAGCAGCTTTCTAACACTGTTCAAGAAAGCATTTTCTTTCCCAGCCAATGAGCCTAATGTCCCATAAGGTTTAATTTGCAATTCCAGCCTATTTCATCTGCACTGACCTTGGGGATGTTTTGCATTCTTCTGCTGTACAACCTCATGTTTGTTAAATCATTTAATGTTTGCCGTGACCAATGCTAAATATCTCACAGCCTTTTATCAGCTCTAATGACAGTCTGAGACTCCTTATCTATGGTGGAAATGTACTTCAAATGAGATTAGGCTTCATGCCACTCATTGTCAGCAAAATTTCTGGCTACTAGATTGCACTGACAAGTTCAATCTGACACCTATGAGATCATTAGAAGCTACAGGAGTTCTGCTTAGGAATAGATATGTGCAAATGCACCCTAACTCAGTGTTTGACACCCATTCCAACAACACACCTGTGTTATAACCACCTTTTATTATGAAATCAGTCCGGTTAGAAGCATCAGAAAAATATTTCAACACAAAAATGAAAGCATAGTAAAAAAATGACCAAGAAAATAGTTAAGTCACTTGAATGGTTAAAAATAGCAGTATACCCTTCTCTGTTGCCAAACTACCCTTACTAGGAAAAGGCTTCAGCTCCTAATTAAGAAAAAGTCTTCAGGATACAGCTGCCACTGAATTAGAGAACACAGGATTTTATTATCAGATTAGACTAACAGACATCTGTTTTACTGCTCTTCTGAGACTGCAAGGAGAATGAGGCTCTCAAAAACAGGATTCTCTGAAATGAGTAAGAAATAGAGGGGCTGGCTAGATAAAGCAAAGTTCTGAACACCTGAGCAATCACAGTGTCCAAAGCCTTTACCAAACTGTAAATGCAGATATGGAAACACATCTACAGTGAAAAAAAAAAGTTTGGGCAAACTGATTTCAAAATCCTACTGGAAGCAAATGCAAACATCTCATGATGGAGTACTGTCAATATCAAATCAACATAGTATGACCAATACTATGCTAAAATAACAATATTCCTTTTTTAATTGTAACAGTTCAGGAAAAGGGAGTGCATGCACATTGTCTGAGAACTCCATCAGATTATAACAGAAATGCATCCTGAAAATATGGCACATCCTGCCCGGCTATGTTGTCTTTTCTACAGTAAACAACAATCAATCTGACTGCTAAACAAGCTGTATGGAGCTGAATTCATTGCTGAATTCACCTGCCTTGGTACCCAACTCCCAGCCTAGGGGGCTTCTCCAACTCACCATTCTCCATACATTTTGTAAGAGCTTCAAGCTTTAAACTAAGGAAAAAGGACAGGATAAGCAGCAAAGAAAGTAGAGAAACAAAAACAAATTAGAGAACACAAAGGCAGTAAATAAAAATTTCTGCTTCAGGAAAAAAAAACCAATACCAGAGATATTTACTTAATGTCCCACTGCAGTACACAGAGGCAAATTGTTATATAATATACCATAGCCACTGTAGGTATCAGAGATCAGTAATATATTCTTATTTATTCACCTCAGTGCCAAAAAATCAAATGAAAATACGCATTTCAAGCACCAAAAATGATCTACAGCTCATCTTTACATGGAAACTAATTACAACAAGCCTAATGAAAAGTATCTGAAATGTTAAGAATTTTGTCCTTTGATGTACTAAAAAGTTACTAGTCATTTTTGCATATTATTTACACTGTATAACACTTGGCGTTAATGCTGTGCTAAAAGGACATTATTTAGGCTGGAAAGTTTAACAATCAAAAATTTTAAAAATGCCAATTCTTTTCCCAGAAGTTGTTTTTAATTGGCTCACTGAGCCTTCCTGATGGTTTTGGGAATGCCTGTCCCCATGGGCTACCAGTTACAGTCTGACTTCACTAGAACAGATGAAGGTGTCATACTGGAAGCAAAAAAAATATCCCTGGGCCCAACTAGAAAAAACAGAAACCTGAAAGAACAGAATGCAGAACATTTTATTTTAAATAAGTTAATGAACAGCTTTGCTGATCCTAATCACCTCCTCTCCCTCTCCTACATCAATGAAGCAGCAGCCACAAGAGCACTGCAGCAACTGTTACCTTCTTTAACTCCAAGTGTGGAAGTACATAGAAAAGCTGAAAATAAGCTGTGGTACAGTCTGTGTTGACAAAGCCCAGTGGTCGCCCACTATGAGCAGCCCCTCCCTCCAGCAGCCCAGCTACAGAAGTGTTGCTTCTTTCTCATGATGGCCTTTGCCTGGCACAAGCAGCTACCAGAGGAGTAGAGACAGTGCCCAGTCCCAGCACGTGGCTTCAGAGGGGACATGTCCTTCTTCTGCGCACCTCCTGCAGTTAAAATAAGGCCTGGAAGATTCCAGCTTTCTGAACATACTCACCAGATCCTTTTCTGTCTTTTTATGGGCTAAAGCATCCACTTTGGAATCGAGCTCGCCTTGGATTTGGTCTCTCCTTTTCAAAACACCCTTAATATAGAGGGGGAAAAAAAAAGTAAACTGCACCAAATTTTAGCTCTTTCAGAAAACCATCAAACAACTTGGCTATTTGATAAACAAGATCACAGAATGATACCACTTAATAATTTTGACATATGTTTTATCAAAAAAAAAAAATTAAATCATAAAGACTTATTTTTTCATACCTCTATTTTTTCTTACATGTTTGTCAAGAATCTTACTAAATCCAAAATCAGTGTCACAAGGATCTGCCATACACAGTATCACTGCCAGTTGTATGAGCAAAACTGCTACAGCAGTTTATTTGGTATCATCTTAACTTACCATATATTCATTTTAAATCAGCAACATGAGTTTGCCAAATCTCACAAACAGAAGTATCTTCTTTGAGTAAAATTTACAATATAAAGTAGACTAAAAATGGTATACAAAGCATTACTGAAATTGCGACTTTAACCTTTAATATTATTTTGTAAGTGCCAAATGGAGTTGTGACAAATCAGAAAAAAAAATCAGAAAAATCAGATAAAGTTATGGTAGAAATGATGGCTTTTCTACCATTAATATATGTGCTTATTTTCAGCATATGTAATTTTTACCTCCTTTGAAACTATCTAAGCAGGTATTGGGTTTTTAGCATAATGTCAAAAAAAAAATTAGAAAGGGGAAGGAACATTACTTGTTAAGCTACATAACAGAAGCAGTATTACAGATTAGTCCATTTCCAATGCTCATTTGCTCTGAGACCTTGATGAAGCCTTACAAATGTCTCTTTGTCTTAGCTTCCTCATCTGTAAAAGTACACTCAGGTATGCTTATCTTGCAGAAGTGTTGCAAGGCTTTGGTCCTTTTGAAAAAAAATCAGAAGCAGGACATACATAATTAAAAATCTCAAAACCTTCTTTTACATTACCTCACCACAACTGGTTTTACTGCTGCTTCTGCAGAGATGTTCAGTATTCACCTCTAGCACAGGGCATGCTGAAACAGCACAGGGCACAAGCAGCTCTACCTTCTCTAGCTCTCCTATTTGACTGAGTTCTCTCTGAAATCTTGATACTTTTATCAAACACGATAGAATAATTTAGGAGGTTAATTTTAAAATAATTTTTCAATGTTTCTTTTTGAACAGGTAGTCACTATAAAAAATTGGTAAACTTGACTTTGGGCATTTCTGAGCAATAGATTAGCAATACAGACAGATGTTCATCAATAGCTTGGAATCTTTTGGTTAGATAAATAAAGAAAATGTTTAGCTGTAAGCACAGAAGCAAAACAAGTATCTGGAACAGCTTTCCTTCATAATACAAATTTTTTTCTCTTTTTTCCTATTTCTTTTGCCTCTTTTAAAACTTTTAATGACTGCTTGGCAACATTTATCACAAATACACTTTGAATTACAAGACAAAACCAATTATTTTAATACTAAGGTGCTACATCTACAGACAAATGCTGACTTCTAATGGCAAACAGAGGCACTCTATTTTTAAAACATATTATTATACTTGTATAGTTTTTTTTGTGTAATACTTAATGGTACTCTGCCACAAAACCCACAAATAATTTTATGTGGACCCGTAACTAATTAATGCTGTAATTTGTACCCTGAGGGATAGCAGATTTGCTCTGTGGGTCAGTTAGGAAGGGGTTGGTCCAGATGTAAATATTTCAGCTATAAATTCACCTCTTTTCCCAGTTAAAGGCTGAACTCACAACACTGGAAAATACAAGGTCCCTGCAATGAGGGGTTAACCACACCTCTGAAAGATTTACTAGTGGGTGACTTCCGCAGGGTGTTTTTTAGGTATTTTACTTTAGTGACTAGTATTTCCCTCTCCAAAGTGCAAGAGGGAAATAGGCAGTAAGTAAAAATAAAAATCCATGGTGAATGAAGGGAAAGGAAGGGTTGAAGGGTTGTAGTATAAGAATGAGCTACTGAAGGAAGATTTCTCCTCTGGACAGGGCCTCATGGCAGCCTAATACTGTGTTACAAGTGCTGCTTCAAGAAAGCTACAAGCAGGAAAAAAAATGCAGTGGGCAACAGCTACTTGTATGGTGTGCAGGAAGAGCCAGGTAGTCATCCTGGGGCTTGTCTCCAGAAAATTCTCTGTGCTCTGGACAAAACAGAACGTCTGAGAAAGGATGAGGGTGAGCCAGGCTGCAAAATAGGAGGCAATGGGCAGGCAACATCTCCTCAGTAGCATGAAGACTACAATTGCTCATGGGTAACAGACTTAGAAATTCTGAAAAATAAGGCTGGAAGTGGGGGAGAAGACCTGCAATTGCTAGTACAGTAACCTATTCAGATCTTTAAGCAAAGCAGTACCTACCTCCATCTACCAGCATGTACGTGCAAATAATGAGGCCTGTGAGATACAGGACATTTTGTACAGCTCCTTTTTCTGTGAAGCTTGTTTCAAAGACAGCAGTCATTGCAGCAGGAATTCCTAACTCTTGGTAGTCAAACCGTACTGAGGCAGTGGCAATACTCTTCACAGTGCCACCAAAGGCTCGGTTAGCTTGGGTCTTGCTCTATCCATGGCCTGTAAGACTCACTCAGCCCCTACTCAGAAACCACTGCAGCAGGAGCTGGGTTCCCAGCAGTAACACAAGAGCAGATTCTGCAGCTGGCATTGCTCAAAACCTAGACAAAGAGGGGTTTGTACACATGTTCTGCTTTCTGGAGGCAGCAAAGTGGGAATTATGACATACTGAATTCAGTTACTTAATTATGTTGATTATCCACCAGCACTGAATATATCAACTCTGGAGTCTGATTTTTTACATCCTCTCCAAGCATAGGAAAAATACATACATAAAGGGAACTGAGAGCAGTAGCTTATGGCAAAGACTAACACATGCTTACATAATGCTGCAGGAACTGGAAGTTCCCAGCTGTTCTGGAAAAAGAAAACATAGGAAGAGCTCCTAGAAAGGGAAAAACCTCTCCACTCCTTTTCCCACACACAATCTGTTACTCAATGAGTTCATATTTTGGCAGTGTCAGGGAAGGTGTTTCTCAGCTGCTGTCCCCAAACCCTCTTTGCTACAATGCAGAGCTCACTGAAGACGGCAAAACTAGACACCCTAGCACAGCTACCCAGGGCTGCCTGCCAGGCAAAACTATCAAGCTCTTCTTATTTGGAAGGGGCACCTCTTGCCTGATTAGCAAGGGAAACAGGACCAATTGGATTCCCCGACAATGGACAGGTATCCTATGCTGTGCATGTTTTGTAATGAGTAAATAAAGGAACTGTAAAGTCATTCTCATCAGCTACAAATTCTCTCCTGGACATTGTCACTGGACTAAGCCAAATTTTATACTGAGCCACAAAGAGTCCTTCAGGAAACCTTACCATGAGAATTTCACTGTAGAGAACATATTCATGTAAAATGGGCAGGTGATCTGAGAGCGCTGCCATTCGCTTCTCTGTGGCCTTGCAGCAGCGGTCGATACAGCTGGCAATGCCCCTTAGGGAGTCTGCTATGTCTTCTTCCGAGGCCGACCACAGCGTGTGGATGGGGGCGTATTCCTTCATTTCATTAAAATAGTCTTAAGAGGAACATATACACATATTACTCTTCTGTTCATTAACAGATGTCTAAGTGATACTAATTGCAACTTCATATTTACTGTGAACCAAGCAAGAGACTGAGGCTAATGTTTAAATTTGCTCAAATGACCAAGATAAGTAAACTCCAGTTCATTGTTTATGAGTAAACTAATGAAATAATGTATTGTAATTAAGTAGCTTTGAGAAATCTAACAGCAAAAATGCCCCAGTCATTTCACAATGACACACATACTCAGGTAGACCTGAAGAGGTGCATTCAGACACCCAATGAGCTGCATTACTTCACACTGTCTGCATACAGAGCAACGGGAGCCATGGCAGTTGGTCTGACTTGCTGACTTCTACTGCCCTGAATTCTCTGCTTCTTGGTAACAGCAGTGTTCCAAATACAGTCTCAGTTATTAAAACTAGAAGCTTTGTTATGTCTCAAAAGCTTCAGAAGAAACACTGAAGTTCACTGCTGCTCTGCAAGTGTTATCTCCTTCAGTAGTTTTTACTAATTTAAATACAGGGATATCCTACGAATTACTTATGTCTCTAGACCTAGTGATAATCCATAACCAGGGAGAAGGCCCACAGATCACTGAGCCATTTGGTAGGGCTAAACATGGGCAAACTGCAGTTCACAGGAGGATACTGTGAACACACTGGTCATGTATTGAAAATGCAATTTTGTCACTACTAAATTTATAATGAAGAAATGTCCTAGGAAAGGTAAAAGCAGTCATGTGGCATGAAGAGTTAATACTTACTTTGAGATTCTTTGGACAAAAAAAAAACCTCTATGGAAGATGTAATCAAGAATCCCACATTAAGGTACTGCAACCAGGAGTGTTCTCTGTATCAGAGCTATCCACCATTCCTATTCACAACAGTGAGGCCCTGCACACAAGCATTCTGACAAGTGCTATTTGAAAAATCTAGAAAGAAGATATAACCTACAGCATTTGGGAGCATGTCAAAATTCTTGAGCTTTTCCAAGAAATATTTTGGCACTGATACCTTGAACCTACAGACCTCAGACAGCTACTTTCACTGGAGGGAACAATATCAAAAGGAACTCTTTTCACCAACATGTATTTTTCTTTTATAACACCCTTTCAATGCAGTGAAGACACACTGAAATCTGGTACTGCACAAAAAAGCTCAAGGACTCAGTTATTAACACAGTGCAGCTCTTCAAATTATACTATATAGGCAAAAAAATACTTCAAGTGCTGCCCAGTGGAAATTCTACTGAACAGACAAGGTCTGAGATCAGAATAATCTCAGAATCTCAGAAAAGCCAGTAACTTAGCATTCCAACTAGGTGTGTGAACTACACTTACTTAAGGAAAAAATTAAGATTAAGCGATCCTTCTTGAGAAAACTCTAACAGGCACAGATTACCATGACAAAAATTATAGCCAACAGTAAAGCTATAAAAAAAAATTAAAATCTACTTTGTCAACAGAAAAAAGGTGCAGAACAAAACTAAACAAAGAGAAGTTTAGAGATTTGGAATCAAGACAGCTTTGTGTCATTATGAGATTGCACAGAAAACTGTACATTCCCTTCAAAGTTGAAAACCAAAGGTCATGCAGCTTTCCAAAAAGCACAAGTTAAAATACAGCCATACTTATATTTTCTTCTTCCTTATAAGTCACTGAATGACATGTTAAACCTCTTCCTATTAAAAAATGATTCAAACTAACGTGAAGGTCTGTCAAAAACATGACCAGAAAGAAAAACACAGCATAAACACAAAAATCTCCCATTTTCCTTGCTTGCTGGAAAGAGTATTTTGCCTGCCACAATGAAAACTACTTTTTCATTTCTTAAATCAATAAAACTGATACATGTCTTCTACTTACCCCTTTCTTCCTTGTAAATCCTATGAGCTATTTTATCTAGTAAGTTTATTTTCTGACTAAATGTTTCCATGTAATTGTTCATTTCTGTAAACATTTCAGGACGATTTTTAACTGCTCCTCTTACTGAGGATGCTACAGCTCTGACAGTCTGTCCCATCCTGCTCAGCAAACCAGGACCCTGCTTCTTGTGTGAGGAGAGTTCCTAAAGACAAAACAAGCTCTGTTTACTTCCAGGTACTTCTGTTAATCCTCTGAAAATAATAAATAAAGCACCTTTTCTTTCTTTTTTTTTTTTAACAAAACTACATACATAAACCTGTGTCTTTTTAGTATATAGATCTTATAATTATTAGACCAGTGTCAGAACCATACCTGTCTTGTGCATTTATTAGCTAAGTCTTTCTGAGCAGACACAAGCATGCCATCTATGCCAGTCTCACAAGAATGGTTGAAGATGGCAGAAAACCTTTACCCCTTCACTCCTCAGGGTGAGTTAGCTAATTTGCAATTTAGCTTTTTGAACAGAAAAGCAGATGTAATGATTGCAGAGGTAAGTCTTTGAGAAAAGATTATGTTTTTCTCAATGTTCCTGCTGGGGGAAGAATCCTTCTATTTTTTTAACTCTTTTTATATGTTGCCAGAATAACCTTTGCTGAAATTCAGAGGCACTCTTTTCTGAGTACAAAACTCCTATTTGCAACTGGACACATCTTGCAACAATGCAACAGGAAAAGCCTGTATTTTTCTTTTATGAGATCAGTAAAACTTAAAAAAAAAAAACAAAAAGACAGTGCCATGCAAAAACAATAATTAATTAAAAGCACTGCTCTCCTCATAATCTTGGAAGCTTATATGTGTACCAAAAAACATGCAGAGTTGAAATACTATGAATTTGCCACAAAAATCCAAAATGCAGTAACAAAAACAACTTTGGAAGGTACAGCAATATTTATGGCCATGTGCATGATTACCAAAACCACAGAAGAAAAGGTTATCTCAGGTTATGAATATTCCATAAATCCCTGCCTGCTTCTGACACTTGGGTAACAAGCCACAGGATGACACTACTGAATACTGAACCAGGGAGGCTCCTGATATACCCTACTAACACAACATGTGGTTTCACAGAACTGTAAATAAAAACAAAGTCATTTTACCCAGGCTTGTGCAGTAAGAAAAATTTTGAAGTCCTCATTAAAAGTTAAAGTTGGATGATCAGCAATACGGTTCAAAAATTTATGTAAAGCTTTTCTTCGAGTCTCAATGAATTCATCACTAAATCGTTCCACCATTCCCTTCATTATGAATTTTTCAGGTAATGGCTAAGGAAAAAAAGAAGAAATATATTGCATAATTTGCACAATATTCAGGGTATTATAACAGTTCTGCTTACTAAAAATCATAGGTATACCTTGGAAAATCCACCATGCAATAACCCAAAAGCTATATAAAGTTATCATCTTCAACTAAGGTATACCATGGTTCTTGTAATACACAGTGCAGAAGAACATGAGTACAACTAAGAAAGGACATAAATTACTGCAAATGCCACAATTAAAAACCTAAGAAATACCTTTATGTGATTTTTGTCAAATACATATAAAGCTAAGGCAAATAGGTTGGCTTAATGTTTGTGAAGCTTCAGAAGCTGAAGAAAGACCTCAAACATCTCTGTATAAAACTGGAGCCATCTTACAAACAAATAAAAATAACTTAAGTTTTAGCAAACAAACAGGAATAATCAGTGTTGGATGTGCTTCTTCAAGTTTGCTCTTCAACCAAAGGAAATCCTGATACCGTCTTCGAACCTCATATTCACTGGAGTCAAACTCACCACGGGTTGTCTGAAAACCAAAAGCAGAAAAAACAGGCTTAGGTTAGAATACCAGAAAAAAAACGTTTTAGATTTTGGAGAAAACTGAGTACTTGAAAGGAGTACATACATTCTGTTTTGTCCCTGTTATTGGCATGCTGTTATTTTAAAGAACAATGATCATCAACTCCTTGAAGAGTTAACACATCCTATTTTAGCAAGAAATCAAAGTTCTATTGGGGGGGAAAAAAAAAGAGCACTAAGCTGCACTTTGTGCTATGACTTGTAATGATTATCTCACCATAATGTTTCCAAATTATTGCAATAATTACTTTAGTGTGGCATTTTCCTTTCAGCAATCACAGTTATGTTCGTTACTTTTAGGGGACTTCTTTTAAAGTGATTAGTAATCTACAAGTGAGGAATGTCCATTTTTTAGCACTCTGAACAAAGCCCAAAGAGCTGACATACGTCCTTGGGACCTGTGACATTACTCAGTAAGCCTAACATTCAAAACATGAAAACTTCAGCATATCAGAGCAATAATACTTCCTGCACTGCTTAATGGATTCTGTGGCCCATCATCGATTCCAGTTTTGCAGCCCTCTGTTAGAACTTGCCAACAAACCTTTAATGCCTACAAAAAATGCTTATTACAGATTACAAAATTGTAAGACCGTGAGATTTATTTTACCACTGCTCTGTCTTCTGGAGGCAAGCCACAAAGAGCCCATGTTTTCATTAACATGTGCTATTTACCACTCATTGTTGCACGGAGATTTACAATGTGATGCAAGTAAATTCCAAAAGCCTCAAAACATGCTTTTGTAATCTAAACATTTTTGAGGGTTGAATAAAATTTTTTCAAGGTATGTGGGAGGAATGCTATTACTTTATCATCAACAACCAGCACTCCAAATTAAATATTATAAGAAAAAAGAGATAAAAAAAGCAAAAGCAATCCACCTTACAGCCCTTTCATACTTGCCTGAAGAAAAAATGTTCTCTCATCTACAGAAACAGGCATAAAGTGAAAATTATTGGTAGCAACCTAACAAAGATAGCTCTCTTCCTACTCCTTAAATATTTTATGAGGAATTGATATCTCCTCTTATTTAAAGATGAATAATTCCGATTTGAAAATCTGTTTTTAAATGAATCTTTTAAGAAGAACTGAAAGTAAAATAAATTAACATTCTCAAAATGCAGCCCACAGAATATTTGCTGGTAATCTCAGAAGACCCGAGAAGACTGATCTTGCAAGGCTGACTTTCTTCCTTATTTCCTGTAAATAACTTGCATTCAGGACAATTAAAAATACACTTAATTGTTTCCTAATACTACTTTTTCATTAGAGAATTGTGGCAGTTTCCTCAGAAATCACATGCAACTCTAAAGGGGAAGCAAACATCAGTATGTTAATGGATGCTGCAATTAGAAAATAATGGGATTGAAAGACTGTAGCAGGTAACATTTATGCAAGACATAAGACTGGTAGCCTGTAAGTGATCCAAAAGTCATCAAGATTTGTGCTAATATAGTTTCTTCAAAGTGAATCAGTTCTTTGCCTGTTTCCTGTTCCAGCTGAAGATCACAACAGAAAATGTTATTCTCTCATAGCACTCATTTTGCCATTGAAGAATTATTAACTATTTTCTCAACATAAATAATCGAAACACATGTGTATGCACAATCACACTGATTTTTTTCCATTCTCTACCACACTTTCATGCAGTTTTAGTTGTCTATAAGTCAAAAATGGCAAAATTAAAGTTTAAATTTAGTAATATCCCAGAGAATGGTGTGCAAGAAGAGTGAAAACGCCAACTGTTATCAAAGTAAGCCATTAAAGCCATGAATAGCTACTTACCTTTGTGACTACTCTGTATGTAATGAATGTTTCAATGGCTGTAATGTGGCTTTCAGGATCATCGACTGTAATGAAGAGATCTCTTAATTCTGGTCCATCTTCAAATTTATACTGGTTTATTGATGAGGGGGATATTGGCACTGAAGGACTGAATGAGTTTACCTCAGCCAGAGATGTATCCTACAGATAAGACATGAGAACATCCACATCAATACATCTTTATATACAAACATGTCTCAGATGCTAAAATGGCAAGTTTTAAATAATCTGATAGAACAGATAAAACTTGGAGCAGATGAAAGAATTATGTAGGACATAGCAAATCTATTATCCTTTTCAGTATTTGCTTTGGTGAAGATGTAAGAAATGAGATTTATTCTAAAACAGATGAAAGAACAAAATACTACCATTTGAGAAGAATGTTATGCATAGCTAGAAAGAGAACTTGCCTATGAACAGTAAAATTAGTTATGAACCAAGCATCCATTCATTGTGTAGGATACTTACCAGTTTTAATAAAATTGTTAGAAGCCAGTTACTGAGAACTTATGACTGAATTATCCCTAATTACCTGATTAAAAATGCACAGATTAAAAAATGATGATTTAAAAAAAAAAACAAGCCAAAATCCGAATCAGAATTTTTACTGGAATTGGATATTTCAGTTTGCATTTATTTTAAAATAAAAGCTGAAATGGAAAACAATTACAGGTACATAAATTAATCATATTTTTTAAGGAAAACAGTAAGTAAGGATGCAGTACAAATTTGCTGCTTAATTTCTAAAAAAAAAAAGTCAAACCACTGTTTTGCTAAAGTGAAAACCACTTTTTGATACCACTGACCACTTCCACACAACTGTCTAAGAATATGCCCCCAGAGCAGCTGCTTCAGCAAGTACATTCAATGGTGCTCACTCAACTGCTGAGAAACAAGGTGGAAATTGTAAACAGGCAAGAAATCTCATTTTCTTCCATAGATGTAAGTCTGGGTGAGATCTACTAACCCAAAATCTTGAATGATACAGTTACTATGAAAATAAATTGAATTCACTAATTCATAAGAGCACAATAAATTAATAAACCATTAGAAATAATACAGAAATTGAAATAAATCACTATATTTTAAATATCAAGTATGGTATACAGCTTTTTAAATATATCCAATGCAAAGAATTATTTTCGTAACAAACTTCAAAATTAATCCATTTTCTAGAAGTTTTCTAAAAGGGTACTTAGATTACACTGACTATGAGTGGCAAAGAGTTGCCCTCTCCAGTGCCCTGTTAACTATGGAGGAAGGAGAAAAGGGATGCAGTTAAAGAGAAAACTGCTCAAGTGCCAGGACTGGAAAAGTGCAAGTCCACACTAACTGGAGTCATGGCATCATCCCAAAGCTGATCTCACAGGAATGAAGAGCACCCCACTGCAGTGCTGCTGAGCTGAGTGAGAGTTTGAATTCAACTGGATCAAAACTTTCTCTGGAACGCCTTATCTTGCTCTTTTTCTTTGGATTTATCAATGTACTCCCACAAATATGGAAGAGACATTTATACCAGGAATTATGCCCAGAAAGTGCTTATGTACCAGTTCTCCTCCCATCACTTACATTAAGTTCCTTGAACAGGGAGACAAAAAGCAACACAGAAGACTAAAGACAACACTTTAAATATTACATAGTGGCTTCCTTGTACACCTGTCAGTCATTTTACTTTTACTCAGTGTGTTTCTACACAATTTCCATACAGCCAGCACTATCCTGAGTGGTGCAGAATAAATAGAGCTATTCTCAGAGTCTGCTAGCACTGGCTGCCCATGGTCTACATGACGAATGAGGACTGCTAACTCAGAGCAGCCCATGCAATTCAAAGTGCTGAGACAATGGGAAATTTCCAGGGAAGAAAAATGCACGTGAGCATGTAAGGGACTTGAATGGCCATATAATTTGAGGAGTAATGACTCTGCAAGGCCTAAATTGGATCAAGGTAAATGTGTTTCATATTTTCTTATTTTCTATGGGGCATTAATGTCTTAATTTTTCATTCCTTCTTCTAGATTGCTACTAAAAATTGCTCTATTCACGCAGGTGTCTGAAAGTATATTTTTATGTGGAAGGGCTTATGAATATGTGGTTGAGAAACAAAATATGGACAATAAAAATCCACAGAATAAGCAAGTCTTCAGTTTTGTTTAATGTAGCTCTGGTAGTCACGTGCACACGAATGAATGCATGTGAGTTTTAAACAAGCATCTGTCTCTTTATCCTCATGATACTTCAGATTTACTTCCAGTAAGTCTTGAAGTTCCTGTGATCCTAAGTCTGGTATCATCACATAAACACAGTAAAAAACCCCATGATAACTTTCTATACAGCTGTAATTTTGTGGTTGGAACTATGTTTTTGTGTGCATACAGATGAGGGCAGGAGTTTTGTAGCACAGGAAAAAACAGACAATTCTTCTAGCTCTTGGGTTGTGGAACCTTCTTCCTCTTCATCCATGCAAAGAGCATCAAGGCCCTGTCCCAGAAACGATGTCCTTTCCCACGCCTCCCCCATCCCCACCTACCTGCAGTACCCCTTCTCTTCCAAGCCCCTTCACTCCTGACAGAGCAGCTGGCAGAGCTGTGTGTGCCAGTTCACAAACAGGTTCATGGCTTTTGATTTACTGGCCAAGAGACCAAAGCAATAGAAAATCAATGAGCTCCTGGTAGTATGAGGGCCATTTTCTGGGTCTCCTTTCTCTAATACTTGCAGTTACCCTATCTCATTTGACTGCAATTGGTCAGTAAGACTTCAAAATATATAAGGGAAGGAAAACACTCATACAGCAGGAGCAGCCTCAAAATAGGGTACGCACACAGCTGAGACTGCAGCTCTTTTGGAGAAGACACTAAGCCTGGGGGTTTGTCTAAACAATGCTCTCTCCCAGAGCACAGGTCCTTGACCCAAGGTTGCCTCTGTGCCCCATCCATCCATCCATCCATCCATCCATCCATCCATCCATCCATCCATCCATCCATCCATCCATCCATCCATCCATCCATCCATCCCTACCTCCCAGTAAAGGACATGGGGTAGAGTTTGTCTTATAAGTGAATAGCTTGGTTGTTGGAGCATTCTTCAAAGAAGCAAAGAGATTCAGGAAGACTGATTTATAAGTGAATTTTTTGGCCAAGAAACTATTCTGTGTCAAATACTTGATGAACTTGAATAAAAATCTTGAAGAAAAATTAGTGTCTATGCAATTCTGAAGTGGCATATACATCTTTGTCAGAAATATCATTAAGTTTTCTGTAATTATGAAATGTAGACAAACACTATGAAACAGAGTTTGAAAGCAGAGGTGCTAAAGATTTTAAGTATTAACCAAACTGCTGACAGCTTTGTCAATGCTACATATCAGTTATCAAGCAAAGGCTAACTGAATGGGTATTTGTGATACAGGCAGCACTCTATACTTTGAAGCTAAAGGAAGAAAGCAGCTTGAAAACATTGCATCTGTGTGACTCATAACTCAACTCCCAGAATTTGTCTCTGCTGAAAATTCAGAACTTTTTCAGTGGTAGTGGAAACTAGGATAAAGTGAAAAGCACATCACATCATTAAATGCTTTATTAGAGCTGCTGAAGATACTGGTCTGTAATATTTGAGGTATGACAGAGGATACCAGGTCAATGGTTTATAACACTATCAGGTTAAATGTCTATGGATTTTCATAAAATAAAAGCCCAGTGTTTACATTCTGAGTAATAACTTAGGGTATTGAGGTTGACAATTTTTAAGAATCTCATTTTTCACCATTTTGTTAGCTGGCACATTCCACTGCCTAGACTGAGAAAGACGAAGTTGATGACAGTGGCAGGCACCGAGCCCTGCATGGCTGCTGCCGTCCCACTTGGCCTGTAAAGGCTGCACTACTACCTTACACACTCTGCATGAGGAACCCCATTAAGATGCAATTTAAAACAAGCTAGTCCTGGAACAGTATGTTATAGAAAAATTGGTTTTACAAAACTCCGTCGTAAGCCACATTTAGCTTGTCAGATTCCCTTGAATGTATGGAACATGAATAAATAGGGTGTAAAGCCCAAACAACCTCACAGATTTTCATCAGCTCAAAAGATCAGATCTCAAATTGCACTTGAAAACAAACCATGAATTTCTGGTTGATATATATAGCCATTACATGCAGGTGTCAAAGGTTTGGAAGGAAAGCTGTATTTTCATATAATAGGACAATTTTTCTTGTTTGCAGGAATAACTTATCATGTAGCATGCATTAATAGTAGTTACGATTTCATATATGTAAAAAATATTTGGCATGAATCCAGGTAGGAATTTCAAGATCTCGATATTTACCATAAAGCAGCAGTAATTTGTATCAACTCCAATTGTCTTAATTTTTTATTCCCAAGGAGAATTGCTCTTGACAAGAAAGCAGCATAACCATTAATACACTGTGTTGATAAGTAGATAGCTTTGTGCAGAACTGCCTGACTTTCACTCATAAAAGGAAAAGGATGCAAAGTGAGCATAAACAACTAAAATTATACTTCAGCACTGCTTTTGCATGCAAGTTCAATGAATCATTCATCTTTTTATGTCAAATCAGGACTGGTGCTCTCCAAGAAAATATAATTCAGCTTGACCCTAGTTATGCTTCAGAAAAATGCAGGTAACTTGGTGAAATTTAGCCTGGTCTCTTGCATGTTACAGACTATTAAATCACCTAATAGTCCCTTCTGGTCTTAAAAGCCAAGTGTTTCAAGAATTCTGTTACAGTTACAGTTTAAACACATGGTTCCTAAGAAAGAAGTCCTTATTCCAATAGTATTCATGCATACCACAACAGTATATCTCACCTACAGAAATATAAAAACCACACATTTACTCCCTATGACAATCTGTACTACTGAATATAAATAGGTTGTCGCATTTTCAAATTGGAAACGTATCTGCTATTTCTCTCCCATGGCACACATCCTGTCACAGCAGTTCACAAGTCTCAGATGGTGAATGACACCCTAGCCCCATATATATTTTTTCCACTCTAGCTCTTTGTATGTCCTTTTGTTGTATTTTAGATGCTGCCTTGATAAGGCAAATAGATCCATGACATGCTCTCTTCTTCCACTGCTGAGAAGGCAAGAGGTAAGTCTTGTCTTAACCTGTACTAAATCAGTACTAAATGAGAAACAATATAAGTGGAAGCCATACCCCCCTTCATTGGTTTAATTAAAGCCAGCACTATCGGCCAGACTGGCAACCATGTACGTGGCTGTGCGCTCTCTGAACGTGGACCCTGATACATGGTCAATTACATTCATTTTATTCCCTTCATCAAAATTCAGATGTTATCAAATTTCCTATGTGAAGGTGTGAGACTTCATCTTCAACTCAAAGTGAAACTTGGAGACATTTATTTACATTCAAACACAACTGCAATTACTAAACAGGACTGTTTATTTAATTTTCAGATACACGACCTGTCGAACATAAGTGATAATGAGGGTACAGCGAGTCCAGATTAGATGGCACATTAAAGGTAAGCGCAGTCATGACTCGCAGTGCTGGTCCGAAGGAGCAACCCCGCGTTTCGTGCTCGAGAAGTGACCCGGAACTACGGGGACCGCCGAGCGCTTCCCCCTCGGGCAGCCCGGCCCGTCACGGAGCCGCGGTGGCACCGGGGAGCACCGTGCGTGCGAGGGGCGGGCGGGCAGAAGCCGCAATCGCCGCCCGGGGCGGAGCCGTCCCGTCCCGTCCCGTCCCGTCCCGTCCCGTCACCCTGGCTCGCCCGGCGCCCGCCAGGGCAAAGTACCGGCGAGCCCGCCTGGCCGCCCCCGGCACTGCGGAACCCGCGGAGGGCGCTGCCGTACCTTGCTGAACACCTCCAGGTCGTCCTCCTCATCGTCCAGCGCCAGAACCTCGGCGGCGGCGAGCAGCGGCCCCCGGGCCGTGCCGAGGGCACCCGCAGCGAGGTGCGAGTCGGCCCCAGGCCCTTCCCCGCCGGCAGGGAGCGGCGGCCCCAGTACCCGGCCCTCCGCCTCCATCCTGCCCTGTGAACGCGGGCAGCGGCCCCGCCACAGCCGCTCCCCGCCCTCTCCTGGCCGCGGCCGGCGCAGGGGGCGCGAGCAGTGCGCAGGAGTGGAAGCGGCGGCGGGAGGGCCGCGCTGCTGGGCCGGGGTGGGAGCGAGCGGGGCCGGGACGTGTGGAGTGTGCCGCCAGGCCCGGACAGCGGGCGGGGGGACTGCGGCTGCGGCCTCTGCGGAGGCGGGACGGGGCGGCACAACGCCCACAGGCGTGTTCGTGGCGGCGCGGGCGACTCCGCCCGGGCCGTCCCCGGGGCTGCTGCTGGCAGAAGTGCTTCGCTGTGGAGAGCTCTGTGCGGCCGTAGGCAGACGCCCGCTCTGCTCTCGGCAGCCCTCGGGCCCGGGAGGGCCGTACCCAGGCTTTCTTTCCTGCGTTCTCCGAGTTGGTCTTTTTTCCTTCCTGGTAGGCGCCCAGGTCCCGCCACCGGGGCAGTAGCCAAAAGGCACGCGTTGCTGCTTTGCCTCATGCCTCTCGTACGCCTTGGTCAGCCGCTGTGCCGCTCGTAGCTGGACCCCTTCGCCGTGGGGTCGTCCTGATGCTGAGGCCAGGGACTACTTTGGCGTCAGAAATGTGCTTGTGAGAGCAAACTGACACCACATTACATCAGAAAAGCAGCGGGGAGAGAGACACCAAACATTTAAAACTAGCAAAGCTGTCCCTTTTTTTTAAAGTAAAAACATGCGAATTGTGAGATTTCGAAGTTGCCAGTATTGAACTGGAAGTAATGGCCGGCGCTATTCATCGCAGGAGCCAGGGCCGAGCAGGGAGGTGGCGGCAGGGAAGGCAGCTCTGACCCGCCGTGGGCTTCAGCGCTTCCCTGACACCCGCTCCGTGCCGCACTCACGAGCTCCGCTGCGGGGCCGGGCTCCTTTCCGAGGCCCGCGTTCGCCCAGTGTGGAACAGGGCACGTCTTTGCAGGCGCCGCCTGAAATAGCTGAAGCCAACTTTGTCATTAACGTAAATTTCAGGAGTCCTGGGCGGGTTCTTAAACAGGCAGATACAACATTGTCTTTGTGTATCTTGGTTCCCTTGCTGTCCATTTAGAAAAGGCAAACCCCGTAATCAAACGAACGCGTTTTGAAAAGTATTCCTTCGTGAAACACTGCTGGCAGCTGATGAGGAAATACACTTGATATTTCATGCTTTTCAGCGAAGTCTTGAACCACAACTTGAAATAAAGGGATTAAAATAAACGCTAAATGTTCACTGAACTGTGCAAGGAGACAAAGACTATGTCTGCCTAATTAGAGAATGTTTACAAAGACTTTTTAATTCTTGTTTAAAAAATACTCTAAAATTCATTAGGAGCCTGGGGCAGTGGGCTTTAGGTGCCAGAAGCGTTTGCTGCGGGGGGTCTCTGGCGCGGATCAGCCGGCAGAGGGAGATGGGATGCGCCTGTCCTGGAGCCTCGGACACTCGCTGATGGCTGAGAACGTTTCAGTAAGTGAAAATAAACTATTTCTGTAGTATTAAAATAACAACTGACTCTGGTACGAGATCCCCAGGCTTCTTTTCTTTCCGATCCTGTGTAGACTGTCGCTGCCCTACTCCTCTTTGCTGTGCCTCGCTTTGCGCCTCTGAGGAGCCCGGGGTTCCGTGGGCTTCCTTCCCCACAGACTGCCATGGGCCCTCGGCTGAGAGCTGCTCACCTCCAGGTGCTGCGAGGGGCAGGCTGGGGCTCCTTCAGGTGCAGGTGCTTCTCATCTGGTGTCAAATCTACAGCTCTTCCCATCTCTGTGTCTTTTACGGTTCCTTTCCAGTGTCTTCGCTGTTCCTGTATCTTCTGATTACCTTCAGGTACAAAAGACTGAGGAAAAGTGACTATTACAATATAAATTTTCTACTCTGTCTTTTGTACATCAATAAGGAGTGTAGTTAGTTTTCTGACTTTATATATAGCTGATAGCATATAGTTTCCACTGGCTTTGCCCTTATTTCCAAGTACCACATGTTGTGCTAGAGGCCTGCAGGTTTTCTGAACAGAATAAGTACCTACAACCCATATAATGCCTGAGTTTTTAACACGTCTGTATTTAAATCCAGATGATATGCTTGTGAGGCAATAACAAAATAAAACTCATCAAGGATCACAATTTTAGACAATACACATCAGAGATGATAAATAAAGGACAGCCAGTCAAAGAAAATATAAAATTGATGTACTGTAGGCTTGAATACCAAGGCTGTTGTCTGAATAATACTAATTTTTCAAAGTTTTACTGTGCTCTTGGATTCTTTATTTCTGTTTAAGAGAAATATCACAAGATGCTTTAATTGGTTTTTTTTCTTATTATAGCTTTTTATTAGCTCATTAATCAAGCTTAAGAAGACATATATTTAGATTCCTTGCTGGCAGTGCTTATCTTTCTGTGCTTTATATTTGAAGTATCAATCTGTAAGGAAAAGGTATTCATTGCCCTTCACTCAGAAAAATATGCACTGCATTTAACAGTTATTTGGAGGTTTAATCATCAAAAGGACCCCTGCTAAAATAAAATAAGAGACTGGTCTGCGATCACTTTCAGCTGCCCTCCCCACCCTCAACCGCAGTTGTCCCTAATTTCTATTGAAAGGGCCCAGTAAGCAAAAGCAGCTTCAGGGCACTTTCCCACCCATGCTGAGTCCCAAGGGCCTCGCCAGCACTTCTCCCCTGCAGTATTTAGCACAAAGAGCATTTTGCAGACTCAGGAATTTCGTGCTCATTTTCTGCTGTAGGACCAGAGATGACTTGAAATAGTTGAATAATTGTTCTATTCAAAGATATTGCAGATAGCGTAAATACAGAGCTACACTTAGCAAAGGGGATTTGCAGATTTCTCTCGCACTTTTATTTCAGAAGTGCATTGCTATAGATCTTAGTTTTTCTTCATTTCCATGTGTGTATATTCACAGGCTCTATGTTTCCTGGGCACCAGGGATTTACACATTTTACTGCGGATACCCTTCCCTGAACCTGTGGAATGAGGTCTTGGCAATAATTAAGAGTCAATGTATTAGATGTTGTTATGCCATGAATATTGTTGCCCCACTTATTTAAAGAAATAGGTATTGCACTGAAACAATACTTGACAATACTTCGCTAAATAAATTTTAACATTTTGTAAAATATGGTGTTTTCCAAATGCCTATGCAATTTTCATGAAATACTCAAGCTTTCCAGGCCCTCCTACTCAGGAGCACTAAGTGGAATATTCTCATGTGCCAGGGTTGAGCTGCAATCACCTCCAAATTTTATTTATTCACTTAAGCCCAAAAAGCTATTTTGTATTACAAAAACGTCAATATTATTCCTACTCGCATTTTCTCTTTTTCTTTGGTAAGAGTGTTGATCCTAGCTAGTAATCCCTTCCAGAGTTGCTTTTCCTTGAACAAATTAAATTTACAAACACCGAAGCAGAACCAAGCTATTCCTTTGCTCTTATGTGCAGGCTGCATGTGATCCCTTTAGGCCACAATACCACTTTGAATACTTAATGTTGACTTGTCAAGTTTCACCAACTGCACAGTGATATGGACAGGATTAAATCTTGTTTTATTTCGCCATCTCCCTAGCCAGGCAGCAGCGGGGTATGGAGGGCTCATGGTGTTTTACTCTGTTCCACCACTGCAGTGCAAATAAGCGTATTAGCGAATCTGCTGACATTCAGCACCTTGACGCAAATGAGAGCGTTTTTCTAGGTCTGAAATGGATTGTCAAGTAGCATTCTTGTCAGGGTTGTGTAGTGCATAAGCAGAAGTCATTATGTTTACACCCAGAAGATATTTTGATGGTGAATTAAGGGCTGACCTTCATATCATACCATTTATTAGAGCAAGCTTTTTAGTAAGCTCCATTTAATGGCTCAGAATAAGGTTAACTATTTACGTTCCATGCCTGAACTCACAAGGAAGTTGGAACATTAAAACTCTCTACATTGTGAGCTGATTAGCTTTTCAGCTGCCTCTTGTTTTGTGGTTGAAAGGTAATTGTTAAGTTCTTGTCTTATTTTTGTTGTTGTTAATTTAAGTTTGGAAGATTCTTTAATTGAAATATTGTAAAATGATTTATCTGTCAGATGGTGGATATCCTGCAAGCTTATTTTTCTCAGAGACTATCAGACTGTTTTTCCTTTCTGACTGCCCAAAGGAAATTACAATGTAGTGTACTCATAATCATGTTATCTCTTTTATAGCTGCAGATCATTTTTATGGCATTGCAGCTGTACAAAACCCTGATCGATATCTGGAGATGTGCTATCCTTTTAAGTTATGTGACTGCCAAATTTTAGACATGAAAATATTCCAAGTGAAGCACTATTGGGTTTCATATATTTTACAATATCTAAAAACAGTTCCCAAGCTTCATTAGATATGAAAGCATTGATTTTTTTTGTGTGTGTGTGTGTGGGGTAATACTTTGCATTGTTGTCAAATCAACTCTACCTGTTCTGATCTAGCATTGTCTTTTCTGCTGGAGAAATGGTTTCATGTTCTCAAATAAATACTTCTGTTCTCGTTTTTTGGTGGACTGTACATTTAGCAATCTGTTCTGTATGGTGTGAAATACTGGAGTATATCCTAGTCAGAAAGTATGCAAAAAATATTCATATAAACATACATATAAAGGCATATTGAATTAATTTGATACATGAATCGGAGTTATCTCTGTTTTTAATTTTTCTGATGCCTAGTTTGGAACGCTAGGTAAGGAGAAACAGATTAATACTGGACCTCAGTTATTCTGTTTGTCGATGACCAGGTATGGTCTTGTTTGTTAAATAAATGAAAAAAAATGACAGTGGTTGATATGAAAGGTATTTCTTTACAGGTGTGACTGTTTATAATCCGTTTAAATTGAAGAATTCTGTATTTTAGCTGGTACAGTGTAATGGCTCTGAAAATGCTGTGCAAACTGGTGACCAGTTTTTGATCTTTTAGGCGTAGGTTTTGCCACTATTTCAAGGTTAATTAGCCTTTAAAGAATTGCTTTGTAAGGATTTAGCAACCTTTAATGTTCACACATGCTTTCAGTAACATTAAAAACTTTCTAGTAGGTGAGCCTGAGTAGGTTTGTAGTAGGTGAGCGCTTAAACCAATACAGAAGACATGTCGTGGGTGAATTAACACTCCATATTCATGATGTTTGAATAGACTTATTTTTTTAGATAGCAATTTGTGTTCCTTTTGCCTTACTTTGTTACTAACAGGATGACTATTAGGAAAGTTTTATATAAGAGGGTTTTTTTAGTCCTCAAATTCACATCGGAACTATTGACATAAAACTTGTATCTACATGCGACCTAATTAACACTTTAATACTAATTGATAGAAAGTGACATGTATAGAGGTATTCATAAAACACGTGGAAAATTCATGCTACAGCTACATTGTTAGAGAATCTCTCGCTTTTATCTGAGCTCTTCCATAAAACTCTGTATAATACTAATTGTAAAGGACAGTGATTCAAGGTCATTCTTGCTAAAAGCTTCCACTTTTTCTTCTACAGACATCAGAAAATTAAAAAAAAAACCCATCATCATAATGCAGAAATAAAAGTATGGTCATGTTTCGTAGATTATGACCCAGAGGAAAGAATGTGAACAGCATGACTGCAGAGGGGAATTTTAAGTGATGTATGTGAAACTGCCAAAATGAGAATTGCAGCTGAAGGAAGTGAGCCAGCGGTGTAACTACAATCAATATCCAGGTTAAGTAAACAATTACAGTCTGCCAGTGCTGGAGGAAAATCCACACAGCCTGACAGGGTACCTGAAGTGTCTTCAGGTATAAATTCTGAATTTACTTCATGGATAGCTTTCTTTTCATTTGCACAGACTGTAACTGGTATTTATTTTTGTAATCTATAAGGCAAAACTGTTCTCAGTGTATGAACAGCTGTTAAGTCCTTGGAAACAAATGATGCATTTCAGTTAATAGTGGGGGTTGTTTTAAAAATCTGGAAACTGGTGAGACTCAGAAGTGACCAAAGAACAATGTATGTTATCAGACAATCTGACTGGTCAGGGAAGCAGGCTTATGAACAATTTAAAGATACAAAGGAGTAATATTGAGGTCCTTTGTGAGCACTGAGCTTGCCCAACATAGAAGACGTCAAGCCTGAAATGGAAAGAGCTGTGTTTACAATATTTTAGGATATTTTCTTTATCAAATATTAATATGTGGAAAAACCCTTGTGTGAAAATTTGGCAGTTGGTCTAACGGAAGATTCTTCCTCTCCTTGACATCCTCTTCCTCTCCTAACTTTATTTGTTATAAAGTTGCTAAATAGCTCAAAATAGTTTCAACACCTTTTAAAGAGATGCCTAAATCTCAAAAAGAGCTGAGATAGATTTATAGTAAAATGAATTTTTTTTACACTGTGGCTTGATCTCTTACTCCTTAGGCAAAAATTCTCAGAAAACCTCAAAATTTTTCTGCCAGCATGCATACATATAAAACTGGTAGTATACTAGAAAATTGTTGTACTAGTGTCCCCTAATTGTATATTACACCCCCCAAATGTCTTCATGTTTTAAAAATATCGGTTGCTTCTGGTGGACAGTAAAGTGACAGAGTATTTGTTTCCCTAAGCTTAGAACGCATAAAAGGCAACAAACCAGCTACTGTCTGTTCTCTCCCCACTGCATGACGTGCTTGGGATTAGCTAAGGCATGTGATATATCTGGTGGGAATGCTATACAGCAAATGTGTGAGTGAGGTGTGGCACAAGTACACAGGGGAGTAGACTTCAGTAGTTTTGTGGATTGGGGTTTTTTTTAATTTCTGCTTAGCATGTCTTAGTGTGTTTGCACTGTGTACAATTTTGGAGGCTCTGTGTCTTGAAAAGTGAGAAGTAGTTGTCTCCAAATACTGAGAACCACCATTGCCAAATTCTAGAAAAGAATAGCAGGGGAAACAATATAAATTTCAAGACTTTATGCCATGATGCAAACCAAGAGCAGAGTGACTTTGGATGGTATGGTCACACTGCAGCTGCAAGAGCTCTAGATCAGATGGGAAGGAAGTATTCCAGCAGATGTGATTTACAGTGGCAACACAAGCAGTCATTTGTTTCCTGCAGTTTTCTCTTTTGTGAGAAAATGAAAAAGACCAGATTGGTCTGTGTCTTAGAGGGAAACAATGGGATTAATTAAGTCATTATTATATCCAACTGATTTTTCACTTAGGGATGATGTGATAGGAATGCACTGATGATGTCGACCCTGTGGATTTGCAAGAGAACTTCTGTTTAAAATGAGGTTTGTGGCTAGACTGTGGCATTGAAATACTGTGTTCTGGTGAGTTGCAGTGAGCTCTGTAGTTAGACCGCATTGGTACTTGTTTACCACTGAGAGAAACAGAAAAGCTGTTAAGCAAGTTGAAACTGCAGGGAAGAGTAGGTGTACCTCCCCAGCTCCTAGGAATTAAATCCCTGTCATATTAGATGAAAGCTTAAATACATTAAATTTCTCTTATTTATTCATCTTTCTGATAAGCAATTGCTGGAGGGGTGCTGTGGACTTTAAAAAGGAAGACTATAGGAAGGAATGTAGGAGAACTTAAGAGGCATGTAGTACAATATTTACACTTAACCTACTCCATACTCTGAAAAAGTTTAGAAATCAGAGATGTCAGTTCCTTCTATCTTAAGTATATAACTGCTTTTCTTACCTGTGACACAAAGTTGCATGCTATTTTTGGCTTTGTTGAGCTTCTGAAGTATTAACAGAATACTATATTTTTTCTATGTGCCATATCACTTAAGACAGCAAATGACCATCTGCTAGATTGTGTTTCTCAGCCTGTGGCCACATATATTATAATAGCTGTTGTGGTGTTCTGTAAAAATTTCTCTTTAAACTGACTTAATGATTTATACTACCAAATTGTTCACATTTCTAAACTGTATATGAGGCTATTGAAACAGACTAGAATTTTAGATTTTTCTTGTTCTCATGTGATACACACAAGGAAAAAAGCAATGAACAGACCACAACTATTGGAAAGGGTACATTTTCCATGTGCAACATCTCTGAAAGTACCTTTGGTTTTGCTCAAGAGAAACTCCAGTTTAACCATCTAGCACCTTTGAGACTTATAGACTGGCAAATTCCGTTGAAGCCAGACTCAATAGCTGGGTGTAGGGGGAAGGGTCTCAGTGGAAAATCCATCTGGATTTGAACCAGATGGGAATTACTCCAGCATTTTAGCAGGCTGGAATACTTTAGGAGTGCCTTCATGTGAAATTGCATCTCTGTGTTTTAGAAAGCCCTTCAAGCCACCAGGAGGAATGGAAGACTTATATTTGGTTCCCACTCTGCCAAAAATATTTCATATAATTTCCTATAAGCTGTATGGATTCTGTTTGAAGCCCTATGCTGATGCTGATAAGGCAACACAGAAGTATTTTGGATACAGTGCTGCAGCACAAGAAGGCCATTCTTGCCTTCAGCTATTCCCTCTGCTAAAGAGTCATTGAGTAGATGGGAGCAAATCTCCTTTGATATCTGTGTGCCTTTTGAGGGCTTTAGGAGCATACCCCATAATCCCTGTACTTTAGCAGAACCCATTCAGATTATTCACAAGACAACAAATTAGCTGAAGGTTTCCATGAAAATGTGCTACTGGTTTTGGATGCTTTTTAAACTTTAATTTTGCAGAAACATGCCTGATAGAAGTAAGAAAAGGAAGCAAAAGGAAACAATAAAAACAAACATGGTAGTTATGAACTTAAACCCAGATGAAAAAAGATTTCAGCAATCCTCTGTTTATGCAATATATTTAAAAGTATATCTAGTTAATAAAGCATTTTTTGCTCATTATTTTTATAGTGCAAAAATCCCAAGTAATGTAGTAACATGCAGATCAGTATGGAAGCTGGAGGAATGAGTCTCCAGTAAAAGTATGGCCTGAAATGCAAATGATTTCTAAACAAAATTATGTCTATTTAAAAAATGAATCAGTTAATTTTTAGGTAACCACAATGCAGAGTGGAATGGATACAAATTATCTCGTAGTTGATCAAAAGGTAAATAATGGTATGTACTGCTGCAACTGAAGAAGCTGAAAATAGGAAATAGCTTTGGTAATCTGCCTGTGGGGGCTGAGGTTGGCATGATGGGCAAAAGGAGTCTGAAGCCAAGAAATGGGGTGAGACAGATTTTTGGACTGCCCAACCTATCTCCTGTTAACCAAAAAAGTCGGTTCAAGTGTTTTCTAGTGATGATGGAGCTGACAGTGAGCAGAAATACAGTTCAAAAAGTGAGGGGATGTGGCACTGAGATAGGCTTTAGTGGGCATGGTGCATTAGGTCAAAGGTTGGACTTGATGATCTTGGAGGTTTTTTCCAACTTAATGATTCTATGTCAGATGGATTACAAGCATGTAGTGGAAAAAAAAAAGGTGAGAAATCTGATGTGGGAATCACAAAAGGTAGAACTGCATATTAATTTATGAGGCGGATAAAAGAAATTAATAGCTTTAGTGCAGCTATGTTGTTTGAATCAAAAACACTTCAAAATCAGAGAATGATAGAAAATTTGTATTAGTTTTGTGAGTCTGTAATCTTTTTAAAGCATTTCATGTTTTAACATTCTGTGCGTGGTTAAAGCTTTTAAGTACTACCAGGAGTTGTGACCATATGGGTGGGCAGCCCTGCATATGGAAGTATTTAACTTCTTCAGAATAGCTTGGAGAACAAATGCTGATAGTACTGGTTATTTCTGCTGGTAATAGCTGACAGTTTTTTCACTTCATCAATAAGGTTTCATTTAAGTAATGAAGATATTCTAGATGAGCTGATTGAAGAATGTATGATGTGTGATTCAGATAAAATTAAATGACAAGAGTAAAAGAAATCTGTATGTAACTCAGGATTTCAAAGTTCAATACTCTATAGATGTGAATTATTAAATCAATCTATCTAAGAAGCCCTGAAACTTAAATGTGGAAAAGGTCTGGAACTTCCTTATTCAAAAGTTTTACTGCTCTCCAGCATTAATATCCAGAACGAAGAAAAAAGCATAACATAACTGGATGAATAGCCACATAATTAAAAGTAAATTAGCAGAATGTAAAAAGATTCCAGAAAGGACTGACAGGCATAGAAATGTATGCAAAAGAGTTAAAGAAGGATAGGAGTAAGGTGAATTAAAGACAAGCAGAGCTAGACGTCGCACTGGATATCAAACATGATAAAATTACTCAGCCTTAAGCAAGCAGTTTCAGAAACAAACCACTGAGAACAACATGTGGTCGCTGTTCAGAGGTTAAATGTATTGCCCTAAAAATAATGAAACGTGTTATTCTGTCTTCATTAGAGACATTGCTGCTGATTGTGGTGAAAAATGGAGGTTGCATGGTACGAATAAGTCCACAGGCTTAATAACAATCATTGCAACTGAGATACAAGAAGTTTGATGTAGTGAATGATGGTTCCTTGGCCAGAAAGATACTGGCTCATGAAGTCTTGTTTCTGATCATGTGACAGCAAATACACAGTGATTAGGGAGAAAGAAAAATGGTCCAAGTGTTTATGGGTACATTGGTCCTACCTTGAGGCTTGAGAACAACTTTTGAAGGAAATCCTTCCTGTACCTGCAAATGAGTGTTTGACTGATTCCAGCTTTGGTTATACGCGTCGGCTGTCGCAGGACTGCCGGTGTGGGCAGCATGCTGCAGGCAGTGCACACCCCCCCCCAGAGGCCACATGTTCTCAGGGGACAGTTTACCCCAGCTTTGGGCTGGAACACAGTACAATTTGTACCTTTAGCTAGTATTAGACATATTTTTTTTTTTGAAGTGTCTGAGCATGGCTCAGTCTAAAAATTATTCTTAATTCCTTGCCTGTAACTTAATTTTCGTACATAACTAGGCAGATCAATATTTGCACAAACATGAATTTCAGTTGTAGGCTAAAACGTACCAAAACTTAATATAGGTGCAGAGCAGAGATTATGGAGTTTCTGTGACATTCCCCTTCCACTGACTTAGGAATGCAGCTAACTCTGTGAAGTGATCTTAACTTTCTTCTTGAGGATGAGAGGGAGATCGTGAAGAAGACACTTGAGTCTACAAAGATTTTCCCATAAAAATCAAGTCCACTGGATGAATTTCAAATTTTGTCCTGGAAGGGAAGTGCTTTAGACCTCTTACTATCACTAAGCATAAATTAAGTTGTGAATTGCAATCTGTTTAGAAAAATTACATATATTTCTAAATTGTATTTAAGTGGTGATGTTGTAAATGAGGTGAAAAAGCCCAGAACAGATCTTTTCCCAATAGGTTTCCAGACAAAGGAATTTTCTTCTTGACCATCAGAACCAATAGCTTGACAAGCATCCTAAATACAACATTTTCTCTGCCATACATATCTACTGGGACTGTAAGAAAAATATGCTTAGCCCAAATATCAGAGAGCAAGCTACTTATATTTTGTGACCTGTGATCTTCCCCACAGTTTAGGACTGTCTGTTGAACTTAGGTTTGAGAAGTTTTTTCCAGAACTGAGATGAGGTGGTGGTGGGCATTTTTACAACATAGGTCATTTTTGTATTAAAATTATTGCTTAGAGTGCTTATACTCTATAATGAGTGCTGGAAGAACACTCTTTTATGAATAATAAGCTTAGGCAATGCTGATAAATTAAAAATAAAACCTGGGTTTAGAATTTGCTCAGAGGATCTTGTAATTCTTTAAATTTTCTCAAAATTAAATATGAAATTATTGATAATGCCAGGCATCCTTTGTAGGAATATAATTCAGATACACTCATCAAAAGAGCTCTCATCATTAGTGGGGTGATTGTGTCATCTTCCATAGAAATATTCCACACCATTGGTGTTTCTTGGCAGACTGACATGTTTTCACTTGACATTGCTGTAACCTCTGGGAAAGAAAGCCCTACCTTTCCATGAATAATTTATTAGTGAGCCATCACACTGAATATTGCCTTCTTTTGAGGGAGGAGGGGAGGGATACCAAAGCTACTTACTTTTGGTTTGGGGCTTTTTTTAAACTTTTTTTTAATGCTACCTTGCAGTCTTAACACTTCCTAAGTATTCTTCCATAGGAACCTTCTCTCCTAACATAGAACTAACTCTCAGTTCTGATCCTTTTGTTTGTAAATAATTCCATATAATTTTTCCAAAGGGTTTTGGATCAGAGCAGTGGAAAGCTGCTGATGCAGTGTAAATTTTCTGGTAGTTCTGGGTTGTCTAGAACTGGACAAAAATGCCAGTAAATCAAACTGTCAGAAATCCAGCTAAGAAGCATGGCTGGCTGTTTAGTAAAATGTACTAAAATGTGTTTTATAATGACCATGTAGACTTACATTGCTAGCAGTGAGCAGTGAGGACATGTAGTGCACTCCTGGCAGAACCAGGGAAAGGTGGCCTTTCATATTTGACCAGACAATGGAGAGCTCAGCGTTCACAGGTGTGTTTAAAGCACTGGTGAAAATGTTTACATGGAGTTGGTTTGTCTTACTTTCGAAGTGAAAAGGTCTTTATCTTCACTTTACCTGGATAAATGTTCCTATTGCTAGTAATGATTTTAAGAAATGAGTTGAAACAGAAGACCCAGTACAGCTTTTTTAAAAATTTATTTTAGGTAAGCCTTTTCTTAGGTATCCTGTTTGAAGGCTCTACCAATGACTTTTTTTCCTAAAATTGTATCCATAGCAGATGTTCACTTTATTCTTTACTTTTTCACTTCTAATATGTATTTTTTCATGTCTGGTAGAAAAGGTTGACTCCCAGTTTAAAGCATGTTCTTGATAACAGACAGGCTGGATGAGCCGTTCTTCTATTCTTATGTGCAATATCTTGGGTATTTGAAGGGGTCTTTAGTGATCCCTTCCTCTAAGAAGCTCAAATAATTCCTGGTCTTTTATTAATCTGTCAGAGCAGGGGTTGCTTCTGAATTTATCTTAGTATTTCTGTCTGAAACAGCTGTGCAGCCTATGCTTCAAATTGCCAGCATTAAATCAACATAGTTTTCCTCCTCATTCTTCATCAATTTGTCATATAGATAAGCCCACTACCTGCACTAGCAATCTTCCATTATCCACTGTTCTTGCTGGTCTCTTCCATATACTCCCATCAACACCCACAAAGCCTTTTTTCCCTCACATATATTCTGTATTTCTCTCTTTAGGTTTTTTAACTCCACTGCATAAGACAATGTCTACAGATAGCTAATGACTCTAAAAATTTAGCATGATGTATGACTTATTTTGCCAGTGATACAGCTAGGTGATTTGGACTTTAATATCTTGAGATCACATAAAGGACATTAAAAAATTATAAAGCAGATAAAAAGAAAAAAATCAAAGAAAAAGGCATCTTGAAGGTTTTTGTTATTTATGTAAACTCTAACATCCAAATTTCTTTTCTAATTACTGAAACTGTACACACTGAAAATGTACACATTTGAGGAATATAAATGAATACACTGTACCCTCCATTATGCACTGTGCAGAAAGTGTCCTTCCTGATCAGAGTTCTACCCCATTAAATTTAATCTTCATTCAGATTCTTCTGGGTTTTTTATTACATTTGCCTGTCTTTAAATGTGCTTTTGTGACATCTGTATATGTAACCTCCATAACTAAGATGTGCTTATTTGCATTGTAAAAGAGTAAAGCATTTCCAGTGCCAGTGTTATAATGAATACTGTATTTAAAAGATCATGCCTCATTTTTCTATGTGCTGTGTCGCCAGCAGTGTTGTAGTCTGTCCTGATATTTCACTGTATAAATTAGACAGCTAAGGAAGGGAGAAAGAGAACAGCAGATACAGATTAAGTGACCTGTTCCATATCACAACACACAACTTTGACAGGATGAAAAGTAGATTCCTAGCCCATCCAACTAAATAAGGAGTCATCAGAAATGTAGTCCTAATTTTTAGGAAGACGTGAGGAGTTTGGAATTGTCTTGAATTTTATTTTTGTCCTTTTTGTGCCTTTCTACAGAAATAATTGTAACTATATACAGTGGCTGTTGTAAACCTCTTTGAAATGGTTTCAGAAACTAGTGCTTCCAACTGTCATTTCAGAATGTTTTTCTAAAATGGAAAAAAAAAGAAAACTGAATTTTTTGCATAGGAAGAAAGACCTTTTAAAGGGTTTCTGATTTTCCTCCACTGGAGCTCAAGGACACGTTGAAAAGGGGCATACATTTTTCAATGTGTAACTTCCATGCATGCCCATACTGGATGCTAAGGAAGGAACTGGTAGACATTTTTTAAAGGGATAGATATATTTGCATGGAAAAAGATTAGCAAAATAATCAAAATACCTGAATAAAAAAAATAATTCAGAATAGATAAAATGGAGACTCCTCTCCTCTAAGAATGTTGTGCAAGGTGTTTGCAAATAAATACTTTAAAGGAGATGAATCCTATTTCAAATCAAACCAAAGCTGCTGGTTCCCTTTGCTTCCCCATCATTGCTGCAGGTGCCCCAGGCTTTTTCCTCTTGAGCAGCTGTGCTCCACTGAAACGAATGACACTTCCTGGGGACTACATCTTTAGTTACTAGTACAAGAGTCATTGTAATGTGCAATGGGATAGTTCAGTAATGCTTTCAAATGGCTATTAAAACACAACACTGCATAATCAAATCACAACTGCATGCTTGCAGATGGAGCTACCAGTGACACAGCTACTTATGTATTACTCCCTTGAAAGAGGAGCTAATAGAAAAATTGTAGGGCAGCAAGGGAAGGTGTGAAAAAACAGATGCTCAGTGATATAGTCATACTGCTGTCTGTCTTCCCATCTCCCTCCCAATTTTCTGTTTCAGCTTATGATCTCCAAAATACTGAATTTTCATAGCTCAACTAATTTTTTTGCCTCACATCACAGGGAATGCTTAACAATGTTAAATATGGAAAAGCTGATTCAAAGTATGCCTATGTCTTCAAAAAGATCCCAGTTTTTACCTGTACAAAGTAAACATTTTGCTTCGGAGAGTGCAATATGATGTGCATTAACAGAATGTTTTGCCTTTTCCATAACAAATGTCTCTTAATTTAGAATTTGTGCATTAAAGCAGAGGTAAAGCCAAAAGATGATTGTGAAGCTCACAGCCTGTTCTGCAGGATAGAAAAAAGTTGAGCAATCTTGAAGAATTGTAGCATAATATTCCTTTCTCTTCCCTAGTATCCCACTGTAAATATTAAAAAGGAATCACATTTAAGTTGACTGTGGTGCAGCATTTGTTTCTGGCTTCTCAGGACCCCATCCAGTGCATGCAGAATTTATCTGCCAAGGATTTTGCAACTGTGGAAGTTTTTGATCTCAAAGTGGTGAAGGACTCTTTGCCTAACTCTAAGGACTTGTGTGTCAGGGTAGGATGCTATTGTGTGAAGGTATTGAGATACCCAGTAAGGAGTATTACCGCTAATGTACACCTCTTGGGGCAAGTAAACAGGGACTTAAAAGTTCTTCTGGGTGCTTAGAAACTGAGCCCCACAACAGTCAGCAGTATGTGACTATTTTTTATTTTCTTAGCTTTGTGCTTTTGGTAATTAGCTTATTTTGCCCTTAAATACAGCTTGCAGCTTGTCACAGTTTTAATTTGAGGAGTTAAGCCTGTCATCCTGGATCCATGAAGTTGTATCTGTAATATGAACAGGAGAATAGTAACCCTTCAAACACCAGCATGTATTTCAGGCAGACCCTGTATACTCATAAAATGTTAGAATTTAGGATCTTTTCAATGACAGGCATGACTGCTTTGTTTAATGTCAGGCATCTGAAAGATCCTTTCCTAGCCAATGTTGTTTAACTATCTGTCCCTTAAAGAGAAAGGAGACACAGATCTTGCCTTTGAGTTACTCCCTCTCCAGCTGGAAACATTGTGTAGTAGATTCTTTATTGTATTTATTACAGAGTATGTGGTACCTGCCTGAGTGTACCAAGACCACATACTTGTATTGCTCTGTTTTTATGGTTCATGACATTTGCCAATGACTTACACTCAAATCTTATTTTTGCAACAGAATTTCAGTCTTGTCTTGCATTCTCTACTATTTATTTTGTCATAAGAACTGTTAGAATTCATAGTAAGTGATTTGGCACTCTGTCTATTTGTTAGCCAGTTTATTTGGGAACAGTTATAGTGATCTCCTAGATATTTCCATCGTGGTTTTTTGAAACACGGCATTTGGCTCTACAGTATGTGAAAAAATCAGTGATTGAAATCTGAACTGTATGCTACTCTGATAGAAAGTATATCCTGGTTTTGTTGTTCTCTGCTTGGGGAGGAATCATGTTTCAGCTCAAATGGTCATGGTTGTCCCTCTGTATTTTGTTTCTGATAGGTTGTTCCACAAGCCTGCAGAGTAATGGTACAGAATAAAAGCCTCCTGAATACATCTAAAGTGATTTGATATGTATGTGTTTTATAGATACGTAGATTTGCCAGCACAGAATATTTGTAATTTCAAGGGGTTTAGTTTCCTTATAGTTTGGATAGGATTTTTGTGTGTCAGAAAAGAAATGTCTGTCTTTATCTTCTACTGATTCTTTACAATAGCGTAAGGAAATTATAAATATGTCTGGGAAAAACACTTTGATTCTTTAGTAGCTTGAAGGTGTTGCTTAAATTCATCAGTTTCTTTATACATGTATGTGAATTCAAAGACTGAAGATCAATATGTTTGGGAAAGTTAAGACCTGCTGGAAAGGGGACAGTGGACGGTTATTCAGATTCAGCATAAGTGAGACTAGAGATGCAAACAACTGCTTTTAATATTGATAGCCATACCTAATTTTCTTCAGATGATTTATGTAATTTCAAAAACACAGTTTTAAGGGTGAAGCTTTCTATGGAGCTGTCAAAATTTTACAGTTCACATTTCTGAAATAATCAAATTACATCTTCTTATACATACCTAGAAGACTGAGGTGCTTTTCACATGTAGTATTGCGCTTAGCACAAAAACAAATGCTAATGCGACTATCAGTACAGGACCAAACTTTATCTGAGATCTGGGGTGTTGCCATGGCAATTCCAATTGTTGGAAAAAAATTCTCTTTTGTGCTTCATTCTGACATTATATTGCAAAATGATGATTATGAAGAAACATACAACCCAAAAGGGGGGGGGAAATCTCTTTTTGAAGATGTAAAACATACTTTCTATCACATTTACTTTTTCTGAAACACTGAGTGTGTGCCCAGATTGTTATGAGCTGTATTTTTTGCAGATTCAGATATATTGTTATTTCTCAAGCTGCCATAATAATACTCAACGTTCTTTCTCCCAAATGTAATAATCAACATAATAAGGAACTCCAAGACATATATCCCATTTCCTATGCAAAATATCAGTTTCTAGTGTATGTTACACTGCTGATGTGGCCCTTTTCCTTTTAAAAATACTGCCTATGTTAGTTGAAGCATATCTAAAATACAGATCTTGCTTAAGTTATTTATAGATATCAGCACTATAATCTATGTATAATACAATAGCTCATACTAGCCAATAGATCAGTAATTTCTGTTTAGTTATAAAATTGTTTTTCTACCAGTACATCTCACTGTGAGAAAATTGATACGGCTGTTAACCTGTTCCTTGCTAAATCAATACACAACAAGCTTTAAATAAATAAATAATAACAACACACCCCTACGCCCACCCCCAAAAACCCAACAGCTGAACAACAAAACCACACAATACTTCCCCAAAAGAAGCAAATGAAGGAATACAGTTAAAATGTGGTTTGCACTGCAATTCCTGCTGAAGTTTATTGTGCATTCTTTTATGTAGTAAAATGGGAAACGTTTCCAGAAGAGAACTAATTCTTGCAGTGCTGCATTGCTGCTTTATAAATAAATCATTGTCCTTTCTCTATTGATCACTGGAACAATCCAGTCGAAGAATGCTGACTTAGTCCAGCCCTTCGCAGGATGGCTGGATTGAGAGGAAAAGGCGGGTAAGTGGGACCCAGCAGCAGGGAATTGGGAAAATCCCAGACTGGTTAGAGATCAGGTTTGGCGCATGAAATCCTTGACTTGTCTTTTACCTCCAAAAAAACTTAACAAAGCAACTGATTTCCACAAGATTTTCTGGCTTTCTATAATGTCATTGATCAGGAAAAATTAAATGTAAGACAATACTAGTTGTAATTAACTGATGCTAAAAATCTCTTTTTTCAATGTATTGTGATTTTTTTTTCGAGAACACACCAAAAAGACCTTCCAAATTTGATTAATTATCTCAATTGTTATATTCATTTGTCAAGAAATAAGGGCTCAAGTCTTCCAGGAATATGTTTGAATTGGTAGACTCTTGGAAGTAATACTGCATTCCTGTGAATTGAGGTGGAATCTGAATTTTATTTGGTTATCACAGATAACCATGATCACAGCTTGCCAAGCTGACAATTTGATGATGTCTTATTTGTCAGGACTTCTGATATCAAGCCCTAAGGCTTTTCTGGGAATAGAAGTAGCCTGTTAGAGTGAGGAACCGATAAATACTATTTGGGTTTGCATGTCTGACCATTAAGGTCAGTACTGGATCTCAGAGGCATATACTTTTTAAAACATGGCTTTCACTGGAGCCTGTGGTAGGCATCTGTAGCAAGAGTGCCTACTCACAATGTTGTTATCCAGAACTTGCAGCTAGTTCTAGAATATAAAGTTCTTATTTTTCATAAAATAAGATCTGCTGGTAGATGCAGTGCTCAGCTGATGGCAGGTTATTCAGGGCCATGGTGATGCATTGCTTTTACGGCATGTTGTCATCACATCATTTTTTTCTGTTTCTCATTAATTACAAATACTTCCAGGATGCAGGTCTGTAAAATGTAATTATTTATTCCACTGGGTGCTTCATCTCTAGCTCTGCAGTCAAAGGCAGCACATGCTGCTGTATTCTTACCAGTGTGCCATTGTGTGGCCAACAGGAAGCAAAGGGGCTTGCAGAAGACTTTCCTCACTACAGGTGAGGCATAGGGCAAGGAGCAGAACAGCTCAGTGTGAGGAGTTGTGGACTGTGCATGGAATGCACGACTGGCTCTGGGTTGCCTCGGTTGTGCTGGGGATGGCTGGGGGCTCCTCGGGGCTCCTGTTCCCAGTGCTGCCCGCAAGGTGCGGCTGTGGGTCCTCCAGGGATGTGCGTCAGCATGGACCAACCAGATCAGCTCAACACCCAGTTGACAGCAAAAATTCTTCCAACTTGAGTGATAAACCTGGACCAAAAGGACTACAGGGAACAAATCTGGAGGTACAGAAAGAGACTAGATGTGTCGATGTCACTACCATGGCAGAAAGCACCTGGCAGAGCCCTAGTTTCCATTGGACTGGCAGCAGATAGGCTTTCCGTTTCCTCTCCCAGTGTCCAAGTATCAATCGGTTCGTGCCTTCTGCTAGGATGCTGAAAGGCCTATAATTAACATGAGCATAATAATCCATGAAGTATTTTGTTATCTGAAATAATGCGATCTATTAAACAAACAAAAACCCGGTGCTGTTTCTTATTACTCCTGCGTTGGACCATTCCCTCTTCCAGCTGGAGCAGAGCCTGGCCGCTGGCCACTAGATGCCACTGTTGTATAAGGACATATTGGGCGTAATGACTTAGACAATAAGTAATTTACTTAGAGAACATGTATGTGTATAATTAGGAGTCATCAATGTCTTTCTTTTAAAATAAAGTAAGTTTACCATATCTAATTAGATATTTCTTATAAGATGGATTTCATTCTAATTGGGTAAAGCTATGCTACTGGTTTAAAATACAGCAAAGGATGTATTTGTATTCACTTTCACAGTTTCCATATTTTTTAGTCCTTGCAATAAATGGATCTGATTACACCTTTTAAATCGATGTTCTCTCAAACTGGTATGACATAAATGATTGTTCTGTCATTGTGATTTTACTGCCATTGTTTTCAGCGTGTGAGGTTTTTTAGTGATATCTCTCTTAATCTCATTCTGTCTTTCCCTATCGTCCTGATTGTGATCTTGAATCTGCATGTTCTTTCCATCCAAACTGAAGTCATCTATTTAAAGAGCCAACAGCGGCCACCACACATGACTCTGGCTTGACCATAACAGCACAGGCTTTCCAGCAGCAGTGAGCTCAGTAATCCATAGCTAATGAACCAATCTCCAAAATGTCCGTTGTGCAAGGGGCTTCTTTAAAAGCTCAGATTTTCTATAGCTCAGTGTTGCCAATGGAAATCTAGATTTTGCAAATGTTGGACTTTATCCAGCCTAGGTAAAATTCAAATTCAGTGTTTTTTTGCAGGGAAAATGAATGCCTTTAAGGTTCAGTATAAATTCAGAAGGCACTGGCTAGTCATTGTCACACCCACCATGGACAAGGCTTACATCCCTTCCCAAAGCAATTTCATGCGTGCCTGAATTCTCTTCACCGACCTGAGTTCTGGATTTTCCCCCAAAAATGCTGTGTTGCATGCTAATGTAAGAAGTGTGCTCGTTTTACAGTTCTTTCAGATCTGTGGGAGTTTTGGTATGGGTGATCTTCCTCAGATCAGCTTTGGTGACACCAGGCTGCAACACTGACCACTTCCACCTTATGAGTGTTCCCATCAGGCTGTTCCTGCCTCTGTCCGACATGTGAGCCACTCCTGTGTTTCCCAATTAGGACTAGAACTTGTCTATTCAATCTTGATGGTATCTTTCTTTAAATTTAACAACTTTTAATATAATAACTTTAAATTATCTCCTGAAAGAAGCTACTCCTACAACAAAACAATGGCAAAGTGATTTTAGAGTAATTTTCAGATTGTGGTTTGTAACTGCATTGTACCTCAGAAATAGCTTGTCCCACTGGGCATGGCTTTCCCTGCTATCCCCATCTCTCATATAGCAAATTATGGATTATTATACAAAAGTTGTATCTCTGTCTTATTTATTGAAGTGTTAGTTCACTAAACAAAGGATCTCAACAATGATTATATATTTCAGCAAAAGGTTTTCAACAAGCTCTATTTCTGAAGCTAAAGTACTTCAATTCCCAATGACCAAATTCATTAAAATATAAATTAGCCTAAAGAAACATATGAATCATAATGGTATATTTGCATATCATCTATTTGGTGTGCCGAGAACTGTTTCTTCATGTAGACTAACAGCTACTGCAATCTTCACAATTGCAGAGTTGAATAAATGACTGTTTGGTGAATGAGAAAGCAAAGAGGACAAGGATGAAAATTATTTCTGCTGAATGGGAAAGAATACTGCAGAATTCTGCAATTGAAATTAAAACCTGTGTTAAACCAGTTTCCTTCACTAAGACATGTCTTAGCTAATCAATTAGCATTGACTGTCTCAGTATTCTAATAATAGGAAAGGATTTAAGGAAATGTCATGTTTCGTTTGTATTTTCAGCACTGTAGATAATTACTGATTATTGCACAAGAGAGAATATCATCTAAGAAATAAAGGTGAAGAGGATGGAACAAGAATGTCTTATCTCAGGGGAGTTAAATGATCCACCTGCGGTAGGACCTTTGCATCCTCAAAAGGCAGCAACAGAAATTTCTCATAAAGTTTGACCTGTTGTTCTGTAAGTAATGTATCCAAGACTCCAATACAGAGTATCTTGTCAATTCCTTTTAATAAATGAAGCTGAACTGATACAGCAGCTTGGGTAGTTTCTCTGATCTGTACCAGTTCTCCCCTCTGTGCCTTCTTCTGTATTTCTGTGAATAGTTGGTACACTTGGCCAGTGAGTTTTCTGTGACTTCAAAGCTAAGCTTTTCACTTTGCCTTGTATAAAACATGCCCAGAAGCTGGATTCTGAAGAAAATAAGTAGAAAGAAAAATATTGATTTTAGATGTTAGGATAATCTAAGAAAAATGGTTCAAAAATAAAAGGGGAGGGAGAACCCTTTTTTCTTTTTTTTTTTTTTCAGATTTGTCATTTCTTGCAAATACTTCCCAGTAAATTCTTTTGTAGTGAAGCAATCAACTCCATGTAAATGCAAACAATAACTGCAAATATTGCATTTGTGACATCCAGAAGGTGCCATGACATTCTTCTTAAGAGATATTGTTCTACATCCCTTCTTCATCTTTCCAGGGGAAAGGAGGAAGAAAGGATTGGTTACTCTTCAAGAATGATGGGCAATATGTTCATTGTTGGATTTTCTGAAAAGGCTTATGTTTGATATCATAGAGCACAAACTTGATTAGCTCTAATGTAATTTGTTAGCTGTTGTGATGCAACTCAGTGTATGTCATTGTGCATCACTCTAATGAAGAAATATTAGGGAGACAGTCAAAAGAGCCAAATAGTCACAGATTTATGCCCTTTCTAGAAGTGACTAGGACATTTTGAATCCTATAGGACAATAGACCTTTATACTTCTAAATCGCCTAGGATATCTTTGAAAATATGACCTTTAATATAGTCCCATCTTTCTAAACAGCTTCAGAGGTCATCCCAGCATTTCCAGATAAATTTGGAGACAAATAAAATGAGAAACTGCTGAATTCTCTTCAAACTGAGAAAGAATAAATCACAAGATGTGAAAAAAAAGTTCCACGACTAAAGCTTTTCAGCCAATGCAATTTTATTGTATTATCATATCCCACAAATTCTTCAGTCATATGAGAACACGAGAAGTGTAAGTAACCTAAGTGTGACTATTGCTACTCTTCAGGAAAATGGTTCAATAACTCATTGACCTCCCATTGCTTAAGTTTACTGTCTAAATCATATTCCTCCTTTTTCTTGATACTGTTAAATTTTTCATAAGTGGAAGAATTTTTAATATTCAACTTGGTAGCATTTGAAGTAAGCCTGAAATAGACAATTTTATGAGAGTTTCATAAACTTCATTTAAACTGAATCCAAGGAAATGGGGAAGAAAGTATTGCAGATGAGTAATTTTTAAGGAATTGGGAGGAAGAGACACCATTATGTAAAGGAATGTTTAGTATCAAAGCATATAAATAGCTTTAGCTGACAGCAGAACAATAACTTCAAAAGTTAACAAATCATTCTCAAATTTTGATAGAAAAGGAAGCTAGAAAAAGAAAGCTAGATTTATTCCATTCTGAAGATAAGAAAGGCTGGTTTAATTGTGATTTTTAAGGATTTTTCAGACATGCTCAACTTTTGATTTCAGTGTTTTTAATCCTGATTTGCACTAATAAAAACTAGGTGCAAATGAGTGCTGATGAGTCTGTATTGAAGTTAATCGAATAGTTGAAAATGTCTATGAATATTCATTTAAATTCAGAAATTAACTCCAAATTGATCATGCCTATGACTTTGTGAATTTGCTCTCTACGAGCATACATGCACTTGAAATTAACTTTCATGAATATTTGCAAAAGCAAATTTTCAATTAGATATTTCATATACTTGCAGAAAGTAATTTTTCAGTGATATATTTAATTGTGAGATTTGGATTTTATATCATGCTGCCTGATATTTGTGATCTGTTCTGTGGGACTGCATATTTGAAGGCCTCCAGGAAGGTTTTAGCTGGATGGAACACTGGAAAACCTTTGCCTTGTGAATTGCAGGATTCATCAAGAAGCAGAAACAAATAAGAATATACAAGAAAATAAGAAACTGTGCAGGTTTCAAATTTCCATTTGAGGAATTTTTTAAAATATACTGAATGTTTTACTTCAGCATGAAGTGAATCTTAAAGCCCAATTTCTCCTCATTTGTGCCATCAGGACATGACCACAGGCAAGTTCAGTGACTATGTCGAAGAAGAATAATTTTAGGAAAGTGGTTATTTGGATTTTTAACCATTGAAGACAAGAATCGTGATAGATTGCAATGGCTGATAGTTTGGGGTAGCTTAGAAAAAGTGGTATACATGCAATGACTGTCATTGGGGCTCCAAAATGGGATGTATGGTTTCAATTAGAAGCTGACTTCACATAAGAAGTTCTAGATCTAATAAGATGCTTGTATAAAACTGTTCTCATGGTGTATCCAGTTTAAACATAATCTAGAGCCTGCTGTGACTTGCAGGAAGAACTGAAGCTGAAAACAATATTCTTGCTAAGGAACACAATAGAAATTACATTTTGGCAAGTCTTCCATACCAGGAAAAGAAACCAACATCAGCAGGTGAGTTGGGAGGACAGGGTGTAGGCCTGATTGGCACAGGTACTTTTGTGTTCCTAGAAACAAGGAGAAGCAGGAAGGATGCTTGACCCCTCCATAGATGTAGTAGGATCAGTTCTGGCTGGAGCTGCGATGCGTGGGGAGGCTCAGAGGAGAAGCCACTGGCAGCTTGTGGAGGTGAACACAGGAGCCCATGGGCCAGCCCAGGCAGGTGAGCTCACCCACCTGGAACAAGGAAAAGGGGCTGCTCAGGGGGAACAGCCTGAGCAAGGTTTGCACCTGGACTTGGCAGCCCCTGTGCTGCTGATCTTGCAGGGGAGGAGAGGTCCTTATTGATAACTGCAGTCTAGGAGTGCACTTTTTAATTTCAGTTTAGTTTTTATTTTGGGAGTTCATCCATTGTTGTGCACAGGAGTGGAACCACTTCTTTTGCTGGGCTAAATGTGTCCTGATTTCATGTTTTACCTTGGCAACTGAAAGGCATATTCCCTATGGCTAACTCAGGGCAGTTTCTTACTGGTGGAGCAAGGAAATATCTCCACACAGGTATTCCCTCAGAGCAGGGGAGTGGTTTCTCACCTAGTTACTAGAGCCAGCTTGAGGGCAGGTAACAGGAAGTGCGGGGTCAGTCTCCCTCAGCAGGCACAGCCAGTGCCTCTAACAACCAGCAGGGCAGGGGGAGATTGTTTATGATGCATAAGGTACCATAAGAGGTTAATGCAACTCAAAAGAAATTGAATCAGGTTCTGAAACTGAGACAACAAAATTTTTCAGCTTGACCAGCCTTGGCTTGCAAAGGTAGTGAATATCTTGAATACCATGTTCAAATATTTTGCAAGCTGAAATGCTTTTTTATTGAAAGAAATTTGTGAGTAATTTAAAGCCAGGGATTATTTGGGGTGTTTTCTGAGTGATTTTTAGATAATTTAAAAATAAGAAACAAAGGATGAATAAATTATTTTGTTACATATTGCTTCTTCATCTCTAATTTGAATAGTGAGAGAATCTGGCCCCAGTGCGTGGAAGTCATACTCAAGGATTGGATTTCCTGTGTAAAAGCTATGCAGTGTGATAACACAGTTGTACTGCATATTCAGTTTTGATATGTAACCTTTTAAATAAATTGGAATACTCTTTGTGCCTATACTGGCACACACGGAGAGATCATAAACAATAATTTTGTAAAGGTCACTTCCTCAATAAGCGCTTGAGCTCATGGCAAGAGCAGCATAGGGCTATTAAAGGACCTTTATGCTTCTATTTTTTGGTGTCTGTTAGTATTTTTGCAGCTTTGAAGCTCTGTTTAATATAAAGGCTGTGTAGTGTCCCATGCCATGGGTCTGTCTGTGTAGCCCTGTGCTGTGAGGCCCTGGGCTGCCTCCCTGTGCATTGTAATAGGAAGTGCCTGCTGGCCATAGGATCTGAGGTTACTTGGCAGCATGGAGCAGCATGCCCAAGGCTGGCAGCATCCTTCCTACTGTGGATGAGGGGCAGCACAGCAAGATCCAAATGGTGGAGGCTTTTGTGTCAGTAGCATCTCAAGACAACCAGGTATCAGGAACCTGGGCAGTACATGAGTGCCAGTAGTGGCTGAGGGATCTGCGCAAGGTGAGAGGTACCAGGTGCTTGCCAAGCTCAGTTCAGCTGCATAGCACATTCCTCAGATTTTCCTTGCTCCTGCCCTTCTAAGGTGCTAATGAAGTTGTTGGTTAAATAATTTTTTTTTTTTTTGGTCCAGTGGAGAACTTGTTCTCTTGGTCTTGCTTGTCTCCAGCAAAATAACTTTGTCTCAGAGGGAATGCTTGGAAGTTCATAGTGCATCCAGCAAACATTAAAACCAGGTATATCTGCTGGTCTTCAGAAAAAAAAGCACATTTTGTTACAAATTCCCTTTATGTTATACCTGTTGGACTGTTCTTTCTTGTGATTGAAAAGATGGCCTAAGTCAATATCCATTTATTTTCAGATCTCTATTATTTTGAAGAAATCCAAATTTGTCTTGCTGACAGTGTAGGGGGAAGTTATTCACCACTGTATTGGCATCAGAGGATACCCTCAGCAGGGTAAGTGGAGTCTATCTGGTGTCATTAAAATAGTCCCTAGTCTAGGTGTGTGTGGTGTTTGCAGGGGGACAGTTGAACAGGAGGCTGAGATGGTGTGTTTTAACTCTGAGAAGATGTTTTCTCTCCACTGCAGCTTGCTGGTGTAAAGCCACCATGGCTCACAGAAGGAACGGGATGTTTGTAAGGATATTGCCCATACACAGAGGTGTTGCAACTAGAAAACACCACAGTGTGCCTGGAGAAAGGATGCTTGATAGTGCAGGCATTGCCTCTCTAGCGGGTAGAGGTTGGTGCTGCCTGCCACAGGAGGTGGCTCATCTGCCTGTGGGGACACTCACATGCCTGCTCTGCCACAGCAGGAATTGCCCCGATCCCAGACACAGCACTATGCAAAGCCAGGGCCAGAGCTGGGGAACAGCCCAGGTACAGCCCAGCTTCTGCTGCCACCATCCATGCTGCTGTGGTGTTTATTCAATACCTAGAATTTTGTTTAAAATTATTTCACTTGTCTCTCAGTGAGAAGCCGTTGAATGTATGAGTCAAAGCTTTGATTTTCTCTTCTGTGGAAGACCTGTGCCTAGCACCTGTCTGTGATCTCAGGGAGGTTACATGCACTCGACAACAGAGATACGTCAGCCTGAAAGTTTAAATTACTCAGGTGTCTCTTATCCTGGAAAATCTCTTCACTCTTTCTGAGGGCAAGCTGATAAAAATCTGTATTTCCCAGATTTAAAGTATCTATGTGAGTTTGTTGCTAGCTCCTTCTGCATTAATACATTGTCTATTTTATGGAATTCTTAATAACTCACCTGCATTTTAACACATTTGCAGGACAGAATTTTAAGGAAGGTCATAACATTATAAAAATATGTATTTGTACTTGTTCTACATCACTCCGCAAACTGTAACTGTTTTTTGATCAAGCTGATAATTGTAGCTAGTAATTTTACTCCTTTGGCAGTGTTTGTCTGACCTTCCCTACTTTCCCCTGTTCCCAGAAGCAAAAAGAATTTTTGGTAAGGTACTACATAATCTTACCAAAAAAGGGATATAACTTCAATCTCATAATAAGGAATAAAATATGTAATTTCCCTTGTGATTGATAAGCATAATTTGTAAATGAACCTGCTTTATGGAATGGCGAAAAATGGTTGGAGCAGTTAAAAAATGAATTTAATATGGAGAAAATAGATTCCCCATAAGAAAGAATATAAATTTGTAAATGCAGAATACAAAATTATTTATAGATGTTAAATGAACAAATTACTTTGGCTGACATTACCTTCAATTTACATAGAAACCGTCTTTCACATTTTCCGTGTAGACCATTTTCTATGTTCTGCTGTGACTGAGGGAAAAACAAAGCACATGAGTCCTTTAAGGCAAGAGGAAAATATCCCAAAAGTCATTTTAACTGATTCCAAGAGTTGTGCAGTGGGCAGAGATTCAGGGAATGACAAAGGCACATGCAGAGAGGGAGACAGTGATGCCAGGGAAACAGCTGGTGTCTGAAAAGCCCAGTTTGCTGTTCCTGTTATTGCTCTGCATGGAGGCTGGGGTGGAGCTGTTTGCTGATCAGGCCAGGCTCTAGCAAGGATACTGCTGGGGAGATGCTGGTCTGAAACTCATGGCTTGGGAGGCCCCAACCAGCTGGGATTGAGTACAGCAAAACCAGGTTCTAACTTAGCACTGCCATGGAGAGCTGTAAAACCAGCTTCTTGTTTGACCACATGGACTCAGTGGGAGTGACTGTACCAAGGAAAGGTCTCTGGGTGGGCTTGTTTCCATTCTCCTTGCACGGTGGACATTGCACCTAGACTACATGGACACACATGGGCCTGTCTGGGTACTTCTGGTTCTTCCATCACAAGACTCTGAAGCAAATTTTTAATCTGTGGGCCTTTATTTCTCTAATTCTTTCTGAGCACCCCAAAGCTGAACAGCTGGTGAGGGCCAAAGGTATGTGTTCGAGGCACCAGTGCTGCAAACAAACCACAGCATGGTTATGTTATGTTATGTTACGTTACGTTACGTTATGTCACAACAGCATCCAGCACATTTCGTGTGCAGGAGGACCTAGGTGAACATCTCAGTAGATGCAGCTAAATTGCACAAGCAGAGTCCAGCTCCTGAGCCCTACCGAATGTCTGGGAACAACTACAGGCTGGTTTAGAGGCCAGGGATGGTGACTAACTCCTCCTCTTCCCTCTGCATCCTTCCCCATTTTCTTGGTGAGGAGTGTAAGAAACACCCATTTATTCTTCCTAGATCAAACTGCAGCTAATCCATAACGAGACATGCTGGTATCTTTTCTTGCTACTCAGGCACATAAAACACTCAGCAGGTTTTTCCAGGCTTAAAAACTCGAGTTGAGCCTTGCATGATGACACTATGTGACCAAAAGCAAAGTGCAAAAATGCCTAAAATTCAGGACCTCAATTTAACTCACTATTGTTGGGACATTTCAGAGAGAGGATAGAGACGGACGCATGAATCCAAAAGACAAATTTTGTATAAAGACTCTAATAAATGTTCCAGATTTCTTCCACAAGCGTGTTTAAAAAAAAAAAAATTAACCACTCTGTTGTCCTGCTGTGTTTCAACATTGAAACTCAGTAGCAAACTGTTTGAAATCAGCCATTCACATTAACTATGGCCAGGGGAAGGAAATGATGGTGTCAAGGTATTAGGAAGAGAGAAGCAAAAAAATAGGTTGCCCATTCTCCTTTCTTTCATCTCTTGCACAGTTTGGCAGAGAGTTCGAGAAGGGGCTTTTCGCCTCTTCAGGGAGAGACATAAACTTGGACCACACATTCTCAAACACTGCCAGCTTGTCATTCAGCTCATGCATTCAAGATGTTGCATATTAATAGCACTCCCTGATGACTGGTGGATAGGGGTCTCTCCACCTATACAAAATAAGCCTCTTGGCACAACAAAGTACAGAAGAGGCCTATACAGGGAAAAAAATGCACTTGAGAACTGGTTTGGAGAAACTCTGCACAGATGCTCATGTGCAGATGCATATTTCAGATGTTTTTTTCCTGATTAGCATGCAGCAAACTCACCTGTTTTGCTGCCTAGAGGAGTCACAGCAGACATGGAGAAACACCTGCGTGAGTTCAGTTCTGTCTCCCTGTGAATTACCTTATTCCATTGCTGTTCTGTGTAGCCACTGAGACCCTTTTCAATCCCCCTCTTGGACATGCCTCAGCCAGCAAACACAGAGAAGTACTTTGGGATGGAGACAAAGCATGAATAGTGCAGGGTGCTGCATGTTGAGAAGGGAAGAAGGGAATGTGTGGGTGGATTGGTCACACAGGTGTGTTGGGGGTGCACTGGGGATGCTCAGGCCGGATGGATTCTAGCATGGCTGAGACAGGAGGATGAGCTCCCAGGACCTGTGCAAGAGCCTCGTGTTTGTCAGCTGCAAATGATTTGACACTCAGCACATACATAGCTTTACCTGAGGTGTGGTCATGGGATTCAAGAAAATGAACCAGGCTGTTTCCCTTCTCCCCTGCAGTGTGCCGGTTACACATGTCTGCTGTTAATTCTCACACTGAGCTCTGCAGGTAGATCCTACACGTGCATGGGGAATAAACTTCCTTTCTGCTTTGCTCCATTGTAGTTTATTCCAATGGCAGAAAGCACAGCTTAGTTCTAACCATGTGTATTGTAAAAATGAGCCTCAGGAAGAGAAAGTGGGGAGAGAGTTGCTTATACATGTGTCGGTATCTGATGCAATCCTCAGTGTGAGCCACGTTTTTCTGGATATTTCAGCATACACTGAGAATGACACATGAGTAGTCCAAGCTATTTTCAGAACTGACAGTTTTCCTTTTCACTCCAACAATTGCTTCTTCAATACACTAGAGTATGCAAAGTGCTGCAATAAACTTTCAATTGGGAGTAGGAATAACAGTGTAACAAAGGGAAAATTAGACAAAATCAGAGCTGACCTCAGCTCATACCTGTTTTACCAGTTTGTTGTTAACTTTTTGAAAGAAGCTGGGCATCTTGGCATTTGTTGGTTTCTGGCAAGGCTTTTCAGAAGTCCTTTTCTGGTGTCCTGAAACAGCCTATGAAAGATTGGTTTTAGGATGTTCTTGACCCAGGAAAGACCCAGCAAAAATCTGCTCTGATGGGAGCCATGGGCTAAAGCTGTCTGGATATATTTTGATCTAAGCTCTTAGGTATTTCTCTAAAATAAAATATTCAAAATGTTTGAGATTTTCAAAAAATCTTCTCAGATCCTTACAACAGAGAAGAGATTACAAGCAAAACTCTCCAGATAAATGTGAGATGGATTTTGCTATAGTGGCTCTTCTATACTCTTTGCCTGAAGTTTACTGACTGACACCAAGAATGCAAATATGCCAGGGAAGGGGTCTCTATGTTTTCTTAAGATGTCCAAATCAATTAGAGATCGGAGGCGTGGTGCTGTATTTCCTAGGAACTTAATTTCTTTCTATTACCCTCCTGACAGAAGTAACCAATCTCTTTGGAGCTTGCAAAGTAAGGTGCATCCCACAGAGCTAATGCTGTGTGCACTACTTGTAGAAAGGTATGTTTAACAAAAGCTGCATTCTGGATGCACTCCAAATATCATTACTATTGTTTAATTTCAGCTGCGGTTCGGCATCTGTTTAAGATAGTTTCAAAGACAATAATCTCACCAGACAGATACAAAATACAAAACTGAAATTACACTACTCAATTATTTTGTTTACTAGTGCTGTTAAACTACTGTTTTTGTCTGAATCATGCAGAAGAGCTGTGATTTTTTACCTTTAAGCTCCTCTGAAAATACAGCCATTTAGCATCAGTACGTATTTCTTTCCAGATTATGTTATATGAATGAGTTTGATAGGAGTCACCATGGTGAGGAAAAGATAATGGAATTTCAGGTAAGAGTTCTCCATAATGAATTCATTCCTTACAGCATGTTAACACCCACCCATGGAATTAGGGACCTTTGTAACACAATGCAACAATTTACTAGACATCACAAAACACCAATTATAGAATTGGACTGAAATGAGCTGCCAAATCCTCTGTCCCTGATAAAAGAAGGATAGGTATAGTCATGCCAGCACATTTTAACTCCTTCCTAAAAATTCACTTGGGTCCATTGTGAATGTCCTCAGTGATACAGTAGATTGACTGCAGTGCTATGTGTATGACATGAAAGTAAAATAAAATAAGAATGAATAGGTCATGAACAGCAGTGAATATGAACTCAATTTGAATCATATTTATTTAAATAATTACAGCAGATTGTTAACTTTGAGACTCTCGTGATTTATGCAAGGGAAAATGAAAGAGAGTTGGCTTCTATATTGTATATTTAGCTTGATAAAAGGAAGCCAGTCTGCATGGAAGAAGTGTGCAATTGAAGTTCCTCAGCTGATATTTTATAAAAGCACAATTAAATGTCAGTACTTTACAAAGAACTCTTAAATCCTAGGACTGAATCTCGTCTGTTTTTACTGGTAGCAGAGTACCAAACTGTAAGCAGAATGGAGCAGGATCTGACTTTCCATCACAGACAGTTAATAATTAAATCAAACATTATATTCAACAATAGAACATATGCATCAGCTTCTTTCAAATTGCATTTCCTTCCTGTTAGATCCATTAGTGTAAACCAGACTGCCTTTAGAAAACCCCTTATTGCTGCTGTCTTTCAGCACAGTTCCTGAAATGGATAATGTGGTGCATATTATGGGCAATTACACAGAACTCCCTAGTGACAGGGTTTTAGAGTTTCAGAATAAAACAGCTGGAACTACAGGGCTGTAAACTAATCGGAAAAAGAGACAATAGTAACACATTTAATGCACATTGTTAGAACATGGACAAAGACTAGATGTGAAATACTACATATCGCTATACCTACTGTATTGCACAGCATCTTCACTGCAAAATCTTGTTTAACTCTTGAAAGACAAGGCAGTCAAAAGCCAAAGATTTTGTCATGAACAAATGCATGCACAGCTCTATAACCTGAGCTAATTGGAAACATTAAGGAAAGAAGCCTTGATCCAGAGCCCTGGTTTTTTTTTAATGTCAGTGTAGTTTGAATCAAATCCAGAACTCTATTCATTTATTAATGAATGCATAATGAATATATACCTAGATACGCTAAAAAACTATGTCTCCATCCCTCTTTTACTGTTTCAATACACTGAGAATTTAGCATTTGGGTTGCAAAAATTGCATTTGCTCTTGGATATCTGTTGGATACTGCCACAATGCATAATGTTTGATCCTCCATCAGTTTAAATTGATGGCAAAGCTCCCATTAATTTTAGTAATACAGCAGTGAATTTTTAGAATAGCATATGCATCATTTAAAAGCACAATGACCGTGATTACATGTGTAATCACAGTAATTGTGCACACAATTACTGGTTGGGTATCTAACTGCCTTTCAAAAATCAGTTGCTCTACTTGCATGTATACTCACAGCAGTCACTTGTGCAAATGCAGTGCAGCCCAGAGCATCCCCACCTCCGTGTTTGCCCCTGAAATACCACTGGGGAGGGCTTGTCTGCTGTAATAGGGATGTAGGATAGAGAAGTATATGTTTACATTGCAGTGGTTTGAACAATAAATAAGAAAGCAAGAGAAATGGTTGCAGTGTCTCTTTGGGAAAGTAAAAATGTGAAATTACTTCAACTAATTTTTCAAAAGGACAGAGACTGATTTGCACCAGCTCCTGTCTTGTGAGCCTCCTTATCAGCAGTGTCCAGCAGGCATGGGCACGTTAATGTTTTGTAATGGTGTGGCAAAATGATCAAATAATATATCAAATAACAGCACCATACTAGAATAAAACAAACAAAAAAAATTAAAACCAAACAAAACAACATTGAGTAAAATATTGCAGCTTAAAAAATTCAGAAAACAATTAAAGTTTCAGCATAGGGCAGTGAGTTTCTTAGAATGCAGAACCCTAGAACCAACTGCTGTGGCTCACTCTAGTTTAAAAGGTGACTCCTTTTGCTCAGAAGGTTGATTTCTATAGTTGCAGAGGTGTAGAAAAGCACATCCTCCCTAGACAGGGATAAGACTTCTGGATCCATCCTTTTTCTCAGTAAAATAGTAGCTGGAGAAAATTTTACATGAACCATTTTCTTCAGTTGTCCCCCACAGTCCTGGCTTCCCTCCTCCCCTGGGGCATGGTGAGTGTGCTTTGCTTTCCCAGTAACAGCTTTATGACCCCACAGTCGAGGGGAGGGATGGAGGAGCTGGGCAGGCTGGGCCTGGCAGCCTGGCCTGTGCTTCTCCCAAGGGAAGGCTGGGCCATGAGTCCACATGAGGGAAAGCAGATGTCAGTTAACAGGCAGATAACACCCTCCTCCTGGGGAGAAATGGGCCCTATTCCAGGGGATGGGAGCGCTGGAGCTGTGTTAGAATGAGAAGTAGCACAGCCTCTCCAGGAGCCACCCTTGCTGTGCAGTGACAGCCAACAGTGCTCACTCCAAGGGACTGGGGCAGGACAGGATCCCACGGCTCATGAGAACAGGCTCCCCAGCAGCCTTGACCCTATGGGAAATGCAGCTGTCTTTTCATATGGAAAAATCAGAAATTGGCAATGAATGAAAAATGAACTTTTTCCAAGGCTGCCTGTGGCTGGAGGAGGGCAGCTGGACTGGGAGGCCTTCAGCAGACTACATGTTTTATGTTTACCAAGGAGAAAACCTTTTAAAATGTGCTGGGGCAGATGTAATGGTTACAAATCACACATGCTGTCTAAATAAGGTCTGAATATCAAATGTTGTAATGTTTGACAATATCTGGGTCTCAACTTCCCTTCGTTTAGAGGTGGAAATTTTGATTTTCCCATATGCAGGGTTTTAGTCCCATCAGGGAAGTTTGGTCCTGGGCTCTGGTGTGCTGAGAAGACAACAGATGTACCATCTCTGTCAGGCAGAAGAGGGAACAGTGTTAGATGCTTAAAAAATGTTTGTTCTGCTACTGGAAAACTTCAGCACCTTTCCCTTCAACAGCACTAGCTTGTGGCTGAGCTCAGGGCCGGGCAGCACCACACTGCATGCATGGCTGTGCTCCCTGTTTTCTCAGAGCCCATGGCCACGGTGACTTGACATGTTTTCAAAATGGCTTTATGTAAGTTAATCCAGGTGTCATGTCCTGTTGCCTCTGTACAAAAATACTTTTTTAAAACTTTATTGTAGCACATGATTCCCTTCTTGATTCTCTACAGCCATCCTGCTGATCATTGTAGCAGATTTTGTTCTTAATTTCATTACAGTAAATGTGAAGTAACCTCATCGACATCCAATCAGAGGCAATTTCAGCTCTCTACATTGCCTTGGGTCTGCAATCTTGCACACAGGAACTGTTCATGTAGACTAAATTCAGTACAGAGCATTAAATGCTGTCACTTTTGTAATTAACATCAGAGAGCTGTATGAAGCCTTGAAGCTACGAAATCCCGTAAGTCCTGTAGAAAATGTTTCTTTTTACAGATCTGAAAGTGGTATTCGAAGGAATTCACCCTAAAAGATGGAGAATTGCTAAGACATGAAGAACATAAAGCTCTAAGACTGTATATTGGAGAAAAGTTCCCTCAGAAGTGTGCATTCAGTCACCTTTGGTGACACATGCTGCCTTGCCTGCCGCCTCTGCAAGCGTGGCCTCACTTTCACTGTTATTGCAACATGTGTCAAACGAAATGAAAACAGAGATTTGGGAAAGGATATAATTAACCTACTTGTAAACATTAACCTTAAATATCTTGCTAATTATCTCACTAATTTAATCACTGCAAATCTCAAACTTGTTTGTTAAATATTTAATTCTGCAAATTGTTTTTGATACAGAGGTGTGGGGAGCTTTCTGTGAATGGAAGTTACTCTGTAAAACTCTGTAAAACCATTGTTATGTTCACACTGCATTGAACAAACTCTGCTGTCAACAAGACTTTTAATGGAAATCACAAGAAACCGTGCCCTGAGGCTAAGAGATATAGTGGGCTATTATTTTAAAATCTAATGAACACATAGTGTAGAGTGTAGACCAGGGTAAATTTCTTCGTGCACATCTTCAGGTTTGATTCCGTGGGAGTCTAGACTGGAAAGCTCTGGATTTCCTTGTTTCTTTGGTTGCAGTGAGGCAGTACAGTTATTTCTTAGCTATTCACCTCTTTGTTACTTGAGTAACTCAGCAAAATTATGTCCTTGATTTTCAACCCTTTTTATCAAGTCACTACCTTGTGCTACAAGGAACCTTAATGGTGTTTAGGTGCTCCAGTTACAATGCCACCCAAAGTGCCACTAATTATTCCTGAGAGGAAGCTCTTGAATAGTGTTTGTTGAGAAGTTGGAAGCTGTTTGTTCCTTTCTCCCTGCCATGCTCGTGCTACCTCCTGCAAACACCTACGGCACAGCCAAGCACTGCAAGGCAGGGCCATGGGGACACTTCCCACCCCAAGGCTGGGAGAGGAAACAGGCGGGTTGTGGGTGCTGGGGAACATCCTGGATGGAGTAGATGGCTCAGCCAGGACAAGCTCTGGAGGCTGGAGGCACCTGAACCCTCTGTTCCAGGAGAAGGTGAGGCCCTCAGCTGTGCAGTGCCTCTCCTCAGACAGGAGCTTCAGCCAGCCCCATATTTCAGGCTGTGCCCCCATGGCAGTTCTTTGTTGGTGCTATTTTTTCCATTTTTGTTATATTTGTCTTCTTATTTGAGGAAGCAGGTGAAAGATCGGGACTCACATTGAGTTTCTGCACCGTAATTCTTGCTATCAGAGGAAGGTGCAAAGGTATGCTAAATCCAGGTGATGGCTCACAGCAGACCTGTGACAAGAGCTATTTGATTAGTTAGGTGTCCATATAAATACCTGTTTGGGACTATATTACTACCTTATCATATATTATTTAGAATTTCATCCTGATTGTCTGTGGTTTTTTATTACACACTTACATACTGGTTAGTTCAATAAAAAACAAATTTCTGTGAATTTAGCCGAATAAAGCTCTGTTTGTTCTTGTTAGTTACATGAAGTCTCGTTCTTTCTATGCATTATCTCAATTTCTGGGCATTTTTCCCCTTCATTTACTCCAAAAATTACTTCAATACTAATGAATACTGAAAGACAGCCAAGACAGGATGAACTTTTGGACAATTTATGCAAACACGACAGATGATAATAGATTTACTATAAACATGTCAGGCGCAAAAGACTTGACTGCTTTTCAAATACAGTGATACTGGAAGAGATTTATGGATATTTTCAACTGTTCATTAAAGAGAAAAATATTTTGAAACTATAGGCACTATCCTTTTATCCATTTTTGCCTTCCAGGCTGAGTTGTAAACCTTTGATGTTTTCTTCACCAAAAAATAAAAGTAGTTAGGAATTTATTTCTTCCAAGTACTTTCATTTTTGTGTCAATTTACAGTTTTTGTTACATTCTTGGCAGTCCAAATTATGGTGTTTGGAGAGCACCTAGAGTCCACAGCTCTGAGTTTTCTGAGAATAAGGACTAAGTTCACTTAATGATGCTTTCTAGCTACTGTCTTTTCTTCTCCTTTAGTAATAAAAGGTTAATAAAATCTCTGAATACTTTAACTGCCTGTTAGACCAACCAACCAATTAAAGGTTGTTCTATTCTAAATGACTGGAAGCCACTTGAATTGATAAAAGTTAACAGGAAATAGCTACTGCCTGTTGGATCGGGTTAATAAAAAGCAAAGTCTTAGACATGAAAATCATGTGTAAATATGGTTCCTGTAGTTGACCCAGGCATCAATTCTTACAGCCAGACAGGCATATTCTTAAGTGTTTATTCTCAGTCTGCTTCTGTGCCCTTACAAATCAATAGGAAGCCTTGCTTTCAACTTCAGTGCAACTGATGTTGTTGGCAGTCAATGATTCTGCAATATCAGTTCAAGATACTGGAATAGTTTCATGGAATTATTGGATTCTTTCTTTCTAAAATAGTGTTAAACTCATAAGTAGGAATTTAAGGAATTTAAACGTGAAAATGTATGCTCAGTGTATCTTGCCAAATCTATCAAGTCAAAGCAGTGCACCAAAATGATAGCAGGAGGGATTGTGCAGTGCTTGAACATCTAATCCTGCATACTCACAGTGCTGTGCATGCCCTCATTTTTTGAAAAGATGGAGAAAGATGGAGAAAGAGCAGATTTGGGTGGAAAATAACAGTTTTCATTGCAATGTTAGAGGGATATTGGCAATTTTGTAACATAATGATTTGAGCATTCTGAGACCCTTCAAAATAAGGCAGGAAGCTTAATAAAGGCTTCATTTTGGAAAAACAGATAGCTGAAAGTAGCATTTTTCTAATTTTTATTGGAGTTCCTTTTCCAGCTTTTGAAAATTAATTTAAGTGACACAAACCAACACACATTTATGAATAACATAATGCTGTTGGAGATAATGCAAATGCCTAATGCCTCTTTTTTTTTCCCTATATGAACAGGTCTGTGCTGGTCTGCATTAATTAAATGTAGGTGGGTTTGTGAGGCCAGATCATCATTACTTCTGTGTCCCTGATTTAAATCTGCAGTAAAACATTTCTCCATTTAGTTTGGTGCTTTTGTGTCATATTTCATACACTAGTTGTCTCTTAATTAAATCCATGATGGCCCACCAACACAGACTATTAAAATAACTATACTTTGCACTTGACATATTTATGAGACAGATTCATAAGAGTATAGACTGATACTTGAACTACTCACTGAGAAATGCTAATAAGATTATGATGAAGGTAAGATTAGAACATTCGTCTCCTTTTCGCTTCTCTCTTCTTCATAGAAATTTATTTTTATAACTGCAATTCACTATTTCTATTCCAGGCTCTTTGATGTTGTTGTATATACCAACAGTTCTTTCTGTGTAGATTTATTGTGGCAATGAAGAGTGGGAAACTGCTAATTTATATCACACCAGCAAAGTGCATAACTGTTGTGTTCCTTGAAGTATGAATGTTTGCAGTCTGTAAACCTTCGCATGGGATTGACATGTTCAAGATAATACCTTTGGAATTGGGTGATGAAAAATATGGATGATGGTGAAGTGCCACATTGTTTTACCTTTATTGCCTTACTCTTTCAGCCCTCCTGTTGGTGTAGAGCCGGCTGACTCTGCGCCTGGAGGAGGGAGGAGACAGTGGCGTTGTGCCTGTGACCCCACAGTGCATGTTTTTGTGCCTGTGACCCTGCAGTGCATGTTTCTGTGCCAGGCAGGCCATGGCCTTGCCCATCCCGCAGCTGTGGCACAGCACAGTGGAGTGTCCTGGGCTGTGCAGCTGCCCTGGGCAGTTTGACTGTCACTGCAGTGCTGAAAATGGCCTCAGTGGCTAAGGAAAACAGAAAAGCAAACAAATCCACAAGTCGTATTACTTGAAAGATTGTTAGACATATATGCTAAGGTTTGATCATTCACCTGTATGGGTATCTTGGAACTGCCTTCTTAGCATTATTTACTGAGAGAGTTGCTGATATAATTTGTTAGTTAATTTTCTTAGTAATTTGGATGTGGAAAGTTCAAGGAACTCCATGTTTGAGAAAAACGTTGCTAGAAGTGAAAGAGCTGCTCAGTTAAAGTCATCAAGGATTTCTGTCATTTTTCAGGACCACGATGTTCACAACTTAGGGACCTTTCCTCTCTCTCGTTTTTTTCCTCATTCACATTCTTTCATGGAAGAGCTTCCATTGATCATTGTGTTGGGGTCCAGGTGTGGGTACAAATGGAAAGGGCTCTAAATACATGCAGCTTGAAAGGAATTTATTTTACAAGTGGATTCTATAGAAAGCCACATCTACATGATGTTCAGATTTTCTGGCGGATAATACATTGCTGTGCTTCATCCTGGTATTCTCTGTGAATGCAACAAAAGCATCAAATGCTGGGATTTCATTTAGAAATAAATACAATATCAGAAAGTAAGAATAATAAAGATATATTAAATATTTCATTCTCTACAGAAATAAACCAGCTACAGTTCAGGGAGCTTCACTAAACACATTAAGTCTAATAAAATCGCCTACACGTACTCCTGACACTAGTAGTAATTAAAGTAACTTGTTTCAAAAAACTGGTCCTATACATGAATACTTATTGGCAATTATTTCTAAGTTCTTCAAACCAAAGATAAAGTAATTTGATTCACACACAATGTTCTTGTAAACGTGGTTCATACTGAGTTTTATATGCAGCTTAGGACTGCTAATTGCCATTTTGAGCCTCACAGTAAAATACAGTTCAATATGTCGCATTTTCTGAAGTATTGAGAAATGTTTGAGAAATGCTTGTCTTAGTCTAATCAACTGTGAATAATTTATTTCTGAGTCCTACTTTTCAGTATAAATGGATCTGACTTTTCTCAGAGCTTCTCAAGTCTAATCAACTTGTTACATTCATTTAATTAAGGAAATCTGTAACGAACGGTGAAGTGTATGTACCAACAGGCTTCTTTGTTGTGCAAAATTGGCGTATTTTCATTGTGAATGCAATTGTGTTTGTTTATACTGACAGGTAGCCTCTACTAAAAAAATCAATTTTTTTTCTACACATACAGGTCAATATGAGTAGCATAGAAACTGTTTTCTGAACCTCCTCTCTCCTGGTGGACCCACCACTCAGCTTCCCAAATTCACACAGCTGTAGCTTTCAGGCAATTCTCATTTCTGGGAGGGTTATGAATGCAGAAGTGTTCTTCTATGCCTCAAAGGGGAGGAAGATATAGAGGTATAACATACAAGAGTGGGGATAAGAGACTGACATTTTAGTCACAGTTAGCCTGAAAAAGATCATCACAGGAGATTAAAACACTGGCATAAGCTTATGGTCAGGATCTGCATGCCACAGAGTTATCCAGAAAGGGGTGAGCTAAGGTGCTGATTCAAAGTCCTGTCTGTGTTTCCCAACCTTACATAATATGTTCTCATTTCTCTAAGAAATCAGCCTCCTAGGAAGGAAGTAGCTGGTACAATAAAGGGTTTTTACATCATATACGCATTTGTTTTAAAAAAGGCCCTATGTTTATTTGTTAAATGTTCAGAAGTCCATCATTCCTCTCATATTTATGTGATATGCGGAATATTTTTTATTAGTAATATAGAGACATGCTGTGGAGATTGACATATTATTTTTTTCTCCTTATCCTCAGACAAACTCTTCAGACTCAGAGAAAAAGTCCTCAACCCTGGTCTAAAATACTGTCCAGTGCTTATGGGTTATAATATGAAAATCATCAAAACTGTCCTTGACAGGATGTTTCTTTCCATTAGTTGATTAAAATGGTTTATTGTTGCCTACAGCATCATTACTTTAAATGTGTTTTTTTACAAAGAGCAGATGTGGCCATGTCTTGCACTGTTTCTCTTTGTGTGGTTTCTGATACAGAAGTGAATCACTACCTTGGCAGATCCTCCTGTGGAGAGGGAGGGGGAAAGGTGAGGGGCTCAGCGATGGGCTGGGGTATCATCTGAAGGGGTGGGGGGCTGTGGGTTGTGGAACAGCACTGCAGAGAGTCAGAGGCAAAACATGCAAACCTGCAAGCAGCAAGCGTTCAGAGCAGGAAAAACTACCAAAATCTGGAATTATCTGCTTGCCAGTGCTGTATGTTTGCTCTGACAAAGCAAGAAGTGGGTTTTGGCATTTTTTCAGACTGACAAGCCTGACGTTTCAGACAGAGCATGGAAGTGGAGAGTAGCTGATCCTAAAACATTAAACAAGGTTGCACCCCCATGAAATCTCATCTATCCACTGCTGTTACAAAGAGAACTGAAAAAGTCCAAGTCTTTGAGATGTATGTTAAATTTTTTTGTTTCTTGTCCCATCCATGTTTGATGGGGGAGCTGAAATCTCAATAGAAATCCTATTTCCAAATCTAGGGGTTATTTCAAGCAATGCTTATAAGAACAAGTACCCTTCCATTCCCTAGCACAATTTTTCTAAGGCATGTTGTCATCTAATGGTAATAGGGTCTTTCATTAGCAAATCTCAAATTATTGGCCATGTGATCTTATGTTCAATAAATATTTATTTCAGAATCATAGGTTAATTAATTTCCATTGTTTCTGTTTTAATTCTATACATGCTTATACCATACAATTAGAGAAAAACATAGACAGCCACAAGTAAATGTTGCTCATACAAAATGTTTCTATTACCCTTTACTTTTAAAACCATTAATAGATTATTAGGAGATATAAACATAGGAGACCATGGATCATATTTGCATGTTAATGAAAGCCATGAATTATACATTATTTGCTATGGAGAGTACTAGGAACAATATTCCTCCTTTCTAATAGCTATAAAAGCTGGAGGTTTCCTGGAGCACACATCACATATCCTCTGCAATACCTTCTAATAGAAAGAAAGAAAGAAATCCAGCTTTTCAAAGCAATCTCTCACTAAATGAAATAGATTTGTTTGTGTTGCTTTGCAACACACAAGTGTGACAGTTCATTTTAAACAAAATAGTTTTAATAATGTCATTACTAATATCTATTTGGTCGTCTCTCTGAAAAATGGTGTTTTAATAGGAATGTTTCATTTTAATAAATGGCAGAAGAGGCAAGCTGCCCTGAGTCAGCAGGAAGTGGATATACACCAGAGAACAGGCTGATTGTGTTAGATTCATCCAGAACATTGAACAGCACACAGACAGTCCAAGAAAAAGCAACTGGCTGTATTCAAATGATTAGTCTTACTGCTATGCTGTAGCACAGATTCACACATTCTTCTATTATTCCTTGACCTTCTGCCAAAAACTCCCACTTCAAGTAATAATTAGAATTAGTGTTTCCAGTGCATGCTTCCATCTTCCTAACAAACAGTAATGAAATGTGGCTTTTACAAAATATGCAGTTAATTAAACTTTTTTTTTTGAACATTGTTTGATTAATACAGTTCCCCTGTGCTAGCCCCTCATTGTGCCTGACTATCTCTACCTGGGATTGGTGAATCGGAAGAAAAGCACTATCAATAGGATGAGTTAAATTTCAGAATTTTGCATTTTAAAATTGCTTGTGGTTTTTTTTCTTTTCTTTCTTCTTTTTTTTTGTTTCTGTCTTGCAATAAACTGAAAAGACAGCCTTTATTTGTAATCCTGTTTTTTTAAGGCGAGGACAGTATGTGTATTATATAACAACTCTACAAATACCCTCAGCGTGAATTTGAAGAACACATCTATCAAGTGCTACAAGATAATAAGTGGATTTCTAGGCAAGCTTTTTGAAAAGGTGTCTCAGCACTGTATTTCTTAATAACACTGTGAAAATAGATATTCTGATTTCATTTTTTTAAATATTATTTCATGCTTTTTTACTGTCTGTCTTAATTATCCAAATGCTGAACAAGTATAGTCTTTTGATTGATGAGAGTTCCACCCCTTTACCCCCACCCCTGCAGATATGAGTCTCCACAGTTTAGTACCATAAATCACTGTGATTGTATAACTTAACTACTGTATGATCAGAGATCACATGCAGTGGTAGCCTGGATATGCATTCATCCTTCGTTATGAATGTTTTAGGGCTAAATTTATTCTGGATATTTGGAGAAATATCAGTTTCTTCTGTTAAGAAAGCAATACATTTTAAATAAGCAGTTCTTGCAACAACTGGAAATAATCACAAAAGTCTTCTATTTGCAATCTTCATTAATGTGAGTTATTTCCTCACTTTAGGAGAAATCTTTTCAGAGGAAAACAACAATTAAACCCCTCCCCCCAGGCTCTGACAGCTAAGGATCTATGGATCAGCCATTTTAGTAATTAACCACAATTCCTCTGATTTGTGAATTTCCAGATGATGAGGCAGGAAGCAAGTTACATCTTGGAGAAATTGCCCTCAGGAGAGAGGAAAAACTATTGCAAGGTTGACAGCACAACCTTGTACCGGCACAGTTTCCCTTCCCCAGTGGTTCAAGGAGTTCCAAGCACCCTCCTGTAAATCATCAGCTCACATCTATTTATTATCTTCCAGCCCAGTGCACAACACTATCTGTTACACACGGATACCAGCAATATTGCAAGGTGGACTCAAGGGATAAAAGACAGCAAACCCTGCACACCTCCTGTGCCTGAGTCACACCCACTATAAAGTCAGGCTCTGTTCATAAAGCGCGTGCTGTTGTCAGAAATGAAACAATATGAACTGTTGTGGTTCAGAGTTGGGTTTTTTAGTGTTTCTCCAATATGTTTGATCTTATCATCTTGATATCTTCATGTTATTATACAGAGACAGAATTTATCTGCATAGTAATGGACAAAATGTCTATGAAAATATTGCTATTCATTCAATGATTGTTATATTTGGAGTAGGTGCCAGCCTCACTCTGTGATGCTTGTCCTGGAATATCAATAAATAAATCATAAAAGCCAATGCTTCAAATATTGAAAAATTCACACTTCAAACTGTGTTTTGAACTATACTGAGAGCAATGCCTCAGATTGTCCTTTTGCTTTATATGAACAGAGGAAATTCAAAGTAGGAGGAAGCCTCTCCCGGGATTTGGCATAGGGGAGTGCCACAAACCATCAGCCTTCCTGTCTCTGCTGTGCCAGCGAAGCCTCTCTTGGGATGTACCACGAGAAACAGACAGTGTGTCTGGGGAGTTAATGTGGCTTCAGATGAAATTATCTCCTGCAGAATCCATCTTGCCTGTTGTTTGTGTGCATGCAAAGGATCCAGGCAGTGGTGAGGAGCCACGCCACAGCAGGGCAGGTGAAGGTTCAGAGAAAAGTAGAAGCATCTTCCTATGACTCTGTTAAGTGAAGTTCCTTGCACCACAGACTTACGATGCTGTGAAAATGGGACATCACGCCTCTTTTTCTCCTTCTGTCTGGAGCCCAAATTTGGTAAGAACCACTCTCTGAAGTCCCCACCACTCTGTTGCCCATTTCACTCCTCATTAGTAACAGTATCTATTGACAGTGTGATTGACAGCATTAAAAGGAGAAATGAGGGCAAATGTCCTTCTGAAAAGTACACTCTAGATCAAGCACAAGTGTTTGGGCTGATGCTCAAGCTGCAGAATGACTTTCCATGGTTTGCATTGTATGGGGGACCACTAGGCAATTCTAATGGTTCTTTTTCTTTTGCTTTAAAAGCACAGAAGTTAGCTGAAAGCTAAAAGTAGGAATGGTGTTTTGTAGTAATTGAAAATGCAAAGCTAGACGAGCACTGGAAGTCACTCAGGTACATCCATTCAAAGGCCAGAAGAAAAAGCACTGCAGGTATTCAGTGCTTTATCTGATTAGAAAACAGCCTGGCACAGATGTGATTTCTGCTCCATATATCAAGCTATGGCAGGCTTTAGCTGCTTCATTATGAAAGCATCTGAAGTAAAATAGGTTTTGGAACATAAAAAATGACAAATTTGGAAAAATATCTATATGCCAGATGGGTGTAGGAAGAATCCTTGTGACAAATATATTATTAAGGGAATATGCATAACGAAAGAAACTGTGCCCAGTTCTTCCAGGGATGGACAGGCAGGAAGGTAGCGTCTCACTGTGTCTAATGTATTCTCATCTAATCTAAATCTAATTAATTATGTTGCATCGCTGACATAAAATCTGAGCGTTGCACACAACAATGGAAGGCTGCACCGGGGCTTCGGGAGGGCTGGCGATTGCTTCTCGCTCCCTGCTTTTGTTCGCTGTCCTCGGGGGCTGCAGGTCAGGGTGACGCCATCCCCGCCGAGGGAAGGCGAGCGCGGCCAGCCCGGGCAGGGTGAGCTCATCGCCGGCCCTGCGCTGCCCCTGCGCTGGCCTGCCCGAGGCTGCTCTCGGAGGGGTTTAACGCAGACCGTGAGCGCGCCAGCACAGCTTCTCCTTGTGTTTCGTGAGCGTTTTGACACTGGCTGTCTTGCTCCGCTCATGCTTCTGGAGCCGAGGTCCGTGTCTCCGAGCTGGGTCCTGCAGCGCCCGGGAAGGCAGCTCAGTGCACGGCTCCCGGCTCCCAGTGTAGGAAGGGTTGCTGTTATCTGGAGCTCGCCCACCTGAGCTCCCTGGCTCAGAACACATGGCACTGTGTGGGACAGCTCAGCGCTGCAAGGGCTGGGGATACACGCTGCAGAGAAAAGAGCTGAGCTCTGGTGCCAGGAGGCTGCTGGACAAGCAGCAGCTCTGGGGCCATGCAACAACCCAGACACAGGGAAGGACTGATGATGGGGGAAACTGCAGCTTTGAAATGTGGGGCTAGTAGGATCCTTCAGCCCAGACTGGTGGGGCCAGGCACCATCCTGTAGACCCCTGAGGAAACATCACTGCCTCTTTCTCGGAAGTGGGCAAGTCAGTATTTCAGCTTTAGTGTAAATAACCCAAAAGGACATGCACACTCAGCCATCTGGATGGCTGACCAGATCTGATGAGGTCTTAATAGCAGCCAGAGGAGCTGCAAGGAGATATTACACACACCTGAAATGGGTCTCAGCCTTTGGTTATTACCAAAGATGGGATAGCATACCTTGTTTGGGTTCAAGGTGCAAATGGTCTAGCCATGATTAATGTGTTCAGAACTGAAACAGAAATGAAGGTAGGGAGGGTAGTACGGCAATGGTATCATTTGGCTTCTCATAATTTGATTTTACTGATGCCTCATCCACTATCTGATTACTCTTTTCCTATTTAAACCCAGCCAAACCAGGAGGCTTTTGCTCACGGGCTTTTAGTACTATTTTATTTGGCAGTTATGGAATAAAAGAATTTTAGTATTGCCTTAGAATTTCTCCTGACATCTATCACAACCAATCCAGCTCATATGTGGGTGAACTGTGTTTTGATCCAATTATAAAATTCTATTGGAGTCTTGTTACATTCTTATCCCATGTGCATGTTGAAAAATTCAAGAGCAAAAGAAAATTCTACAAAATGTTTCTCATTTACTGTAGGCTTGGAGACACAAAACTGCATCACACAGTCATTTGTGGAGGCTAATAGCAAACTAGAAAAACAACATATTCTTCAGGAAAAAACCCACCCTGTTAATCAGCAGCAAGACTTAGAGGGAGAATAGTACAATCTGTGTATAGATATTACTGATGATCGTCTTTTGGAGACACAGCCTTACTTTAGTTAAATGTAGCAACGAAAACTTTGTTGATGTTCATCCCAGAAGTTACGATTGAAAAGGATCTGCCAGTCTGAAGACATTTTGAAGAGTGCATAAAAATGACAAATTTGAAAGAATCCAGACACAAAATGGCCAAGGTAACACATAGCTAATGTCCCAATGGATTGCAATGACTATAATACTTAAAAATGAAGATACTTTACACACTCTTAGCATCTCTATATAGCAAAAATGCGTTATTAAATCAATAACCCATGGACTATTTGATTACCATGATGGAGAAGTTGATCTAGGATATTTCTGTCTCAACACTTCCACTGTCTTCAGGCTACAAAATATAATAAAAGGAATTAGGTGTTTTCCTTGCTCATCAGCTATAGAAAGCCATGCAGAGGCGTAGCTGCACAGACAGAGTGCTGCTCCCAGGAGAGGAAATACACTTGCTCCAAAGCTTTCTGGCTTCATCCTGGTGGAGTCTCTCATGCACCTACAATCAGAATACCCATCCTAGAGCTGTCTAAACCAGGGAGGTTCCAGGATTAAGCCAGCAGCCAAGCAACAGTGGCAGGGCCAGGGCCAAGTCTGGAGCTCAGACTTCAGCTGGGATCTGTTCAGCCACATGGGAAAGCCAACAGCTCTTTGACTTTCCCAAATACTGCTTACAATTCATCCCTTTCAGGTCTGTAGGGAGCCTGTGGCTGCCCCCAAGCACAGATTTTGGGTGGCACTGCTGGGGTGGACCTCTGTGCCTTGTCCAGCCAAGCTGTGCCCTCCGTGTGAACCCGAGGCCACTGAGCTCCAAGGCAGCAGCACGGCCGTGCTGGGGGTGGGCAGGACACCGGCAGCCCCACAGGGTGCTGGCCACAGGCACCCTGCACTTCTGGGCTGGCTCAGCCTGCCCATGGTGGTGCTGTGAAATGTGCGGGGAGAGAATGGGAGAGGAACACCCAGCAGTGGTCACCAAAGCTGAGCAACCCCACTACATGCAAGAATGAGAGGTGCATGTGTGCTCACAAACCATATTAGGTAGTTCCCAAGGCTGTCTGCTCTTGGTTACATCAGTTTTGCCTCTCTGTGATTCCAGTAGCTTGATAGTTAGTCCCGTTTTCCTTATTTCTAGGGTACAGACAGGTTGTTGGTCCCCAGTTCTGGAATGCTGTCTGTGTTTCCATGCCCCATGGGAGGCTGATAAACGTGGCACCTCTCCCCGTGGCTTCCCCTGGTCACTCTGAGCCCCATCATTAAGCTCTGACACAAAATCTGTTTAGTCACAGAAGCAGATTGCTTCCATGAAGCGCAGAAATGTAATTTGCCAGTACTTAAGCTACAATATTAAATACTAACATGAAGCTCCTTCCCCTTTTCAGTTCTTTATAGCAAAAAATACTTGGTGTGAAATCTTGTTTCTGCATGGGTCAATGATAAAATCTGCATCAGTGACAGAGCAGCTTCTGCCCTTCCTATGGTGAGTGGTTTTATTGGTTTTGCATTTAAAGCTGTTCCAATGCATCAGTGCTTTCATTGCCAGTCCAGAGCACTCCTACACTTGCAAAGCTGGTGAGGAGGTCATCTCCATGTTCCTCTTGCCATGGTCACATCCCCCGCAGCAGGACAGCCCTGCTGGGGTTCATTCTCCAGTGGTAATGGCCAGTGTTTCAGCTCGGAGGCAGAGCACACTCCAAGAGCAGCCGTAAGCCAACACGCCTCACCCCAGGCTCCAGCCCACTGTAGTTAATCATTAAATAATTCTCCTGGTGATGTTATCCAGTGCTGATAAATTACAGATTTCATTGTTTTGCCTGGAGCAGGTTTAAATTGTGTTAATTTCATTGAAGATTGACATTGGCTTTTATTTCCTTGTGCTACTGTTTTGTCCTGTAAAGTGACACACACTACAGACTTAAGATTGCTCATATAATTGGTACAATAGATTTTTTTCTCATACTTGGATAAAATTTAAATCAGAGCCTTTGAAATACCAAGAACTTTGAGATCAATAAAATACTAATGATAGCGTATTTGAAGAGGAATATTACCACAAATCAAATAGCTTTTAAAACAACCTTATTGTTGACCATGTTTGTTTTACATGTGATCTCAGAATGATTTCTAATTTTATACAGCAGTGAATTTATTCCACCTACAATACACGTTTCTGACACAGGGTTTTCTCAAAAACTGAAGATAAAATACATTATACATCTTCCTGATGAGCCAAACTCTCATCGGTCTTATTCTCTCCTTTGGCAAAGGAAAAAAATATCCCCAGGTAGTCCTACTCTCTTCAGGCAGGAGAAAAAGGCTGTTTTAAGTTAGTGGGATCTTGATTATGACAAATTCCACCTATTCTGGAACAATTAACAGGACAGTTCAATGTGTATTGAATAAAGCATATGGAAAATTTTGGAGCTGTAATTTACAACTAAAAAAATGATATCAAATAGTTTCTGTACCAGCAACAATGTGACACAATACAGTAGATTGTTGTGGTAAATAAGAGAAGGTTTTGATTGTGCACTATTGTAGCTCCCCAAGCAGAATGTTGAGTTCAGCTAGGAAATATTGAATAAAACTTCATATCCCCTCTGAAGCTGCATATCACAGCTGGTATTTTTAACAGAGGTCTCTCTCAATATTTTCACTAGGGTACCTGGGGCTTGCTTTGGTGGGGTTTTGTTTTTTGTTTTTTTTTTTTTTTAAAGCACATGGTATAATGCAGTCTAAACCCCCACTTTGCTGTAAATGTGCACAGAAATTAATTGAACAATAAATGAGGTGTCAGGTGCCCTGAGGCAATGATAGGTATTAATGACCCTGACCAGCCTCACCTGGGGCATCCCACCCCCTCCAGGGACTCAGGATTTAAGCTTAGCCCTTTGCCCTTGCCTCTCTCTCAACAGTGCTGTAGGGCTGCTGGTCTCCAGCTCCTGCTCTGTGCATCCTGCTGATGTGCACTCTGGCCTGTGTGTGGGCCTCCAAGCTTGGTGTCAGAGCTGTCCTGTCAATATGGACCTGGCTGGCAGTCTGTAGATTGTATCTGGTTTTGACCCTGACCTTCAGCTTCTCCCCTAAGCTTGGCCCCAGGCCTGTGCCTTTGCTATGAACGTGCCTGATGTTGGGACTTGTGGCTGAAGCAGCCCTGCTCTCCCCACCAGCTGTTCCGTGACTGGTCCTGATCCTGCCTGCCTGTCCTGCTGGAGGAAGACATGGCTTAGTCAAGGTAAGTAAATACTTTACCAGAGTTTATTTAACCTGGAGGAACCTGCCCTGCCCCATGTCTCTGTAACCTATTTCTTAGTAGAAAGGCAAGCTTTCTTAGAAGAATAAAAACATAGCTAGATTTAGTATCTTGGAGCAATTGTTCTGCAATAACGTTGCCGATCTAGTGTTCCAGACTTTCCCTCAGGAACATGGGGATAGGGGCTGCAGCTCCTCCAGGAATGTAGCTGGTGGCAGCTGAGCTCACACAGCTGCAGCTGAGGTTGTGCTCACCTGCTTGCTCTTGTGTCTGCCTATTCTGTGCATACCCAAGCTATTGGTCAAGAATTTCATAAATCAAAACACAAGCCTCCTGGCATCCCTGTGTTTTGTGCAGGCCATGGTAAAAGATTTGGGGTGGTGACAGTTGGGAGCTGAGAAGAAGCTGCAGGGTTTGTCTCTGGTTTGCTTTTCTTGGCACAGAGTGTTAGACAATGAGTCGGTCCAATTTGCATGGATTGTTTCAAGAGAAGAACTACAATAATTTGTAGCAGAATGGATCAAATTAAAATTTTCCGAAATACCTCTTCAATAAACATCCAGCTCTCAAGAAAGCTGTGGCACAGTTTCATACATTTAGCAGAACAATTTACATGTACAGGCCATTTAAAGAAATGGGATAAATAAAGCACCTTATGTTGCATTTCTCCACCATTTAGAAAAAAATATGAAAAATAGTGTTACTTTAATGGTTTGCCTTTATTTTTGCCCAACTCCATACACGGCTTGATCTAGCCTCCAGGAAGACAGAGGAAAGCTACCTACTGGTTTCAAGGCTTACACTCAGTTAAGCTACTGCTGGGGCAGGTTTCCCAGTTTTCCTCAAAAATATGAAAAATCTCTATTTATTTTGCCAGATTCTGATAGGACAAGTTTGAAGGTGAAGCAAGAGTCTGCTTGTCTGGGATAGGTGCAGGGTTCTCCTTTAGGATATCTACAAGTGTGTTTGGATGTGTGTCTGTTTAAGTGTAGTATTAGTGTGAAGGTATTAGAAGAATATGGGCTTCATCCCACAAAGTTGTAGACTGGAGCACCTGCCAAATTACATCCTTTACATGTGAGGTTTGATTGGCCATAATCTCTGAATGTTTTTTGTTTCCAAGTGCTCTACATAGATTAGCCTAGAAGATTAAAAAAACCTGTGGGTCCCTCCAAGTACTTGGGATAATGTATTCTCATTTTAAAAGTACAGTTGAATATACTGAGTAAGGGAAAGAAAGACATGAAATCAAGACTTTAGAAGCAAGGCAAAAAGTCACAATGTTTGTTTCATGATACATCTGGGATCTTACTGCCTGGATAGGTTTGAGAAGCAGACCTTCCAAATAAAAATAGCAGAATAATAAAACAATAATAGTAAAAAGCAGTGGTGAGGTACTTCAAAAATCTACATTTTACAGAAGTGTAATCATGATTTAAAAATACAAAAACACTGTGACTCAAAAGAGGGAGAGCGTGGGTGTTTGCTGGGGATGAGTCAAAAGAGAAGAAATTTCAACTCCAGAAAGCAAATGCAAAAGATGAGGCTCTGTAAGTAGAGCCTGCAAAAAGGCAGACCAAATTTATGCATTTGTTCTGCATCCAGGGTTCACCTCCATGCTATGCAGAAGTCATTGATTAACTGACATTAGATTGAAATGGGGCAATTAGACAGAGTAAAATGTCTACAGCATAAATTATACAAGAAAAGTGTCTGAAGAGAGCCTCCCCTTTGTCTTTAAGACTTGCCAGCTGTTCCTTTTCTGCCTTGTGATTTTTACCTTTCCAGATAAGCATATTCCTTTCTCTAAATCAATCTGACGGAACAGAGCTAACTGTATATCACAGGCTACAGCTGTATGTCCAGATACATTTTTAATAGGTCAGCCAGTCCAGTGGCAAGATAGCACTGATTCATGTTAGCAGATGAGGAGGAAAATGATGCTGTGGAAGCACCTACAGCAGATACCACTGCACACTTCCTTGGCTCTGATTACTTGAAACAGTTTGTCACATGCTTAAACTGAAACATGTGCTTTGGTCCCCTTTGTAGTCAGTGAATCAGGTGCTCAGTCTTCTACAGTATTGAAAATTAATTACAGGAGTTGGAAATCCTGCTGTTTTCCAGTATAAATAAGGGAAGTAAATCACTGATTCATTGAAGAAAGAAAGCTGAGGCAGTTCTGTGGCTATGCTGGCTCAGTGCTCTTTGCTTGTAACAGTTCGAAGTGTGTTTAAATGCTTTTTTTTTTGTAACAGGAACAATGAAAACTGGGTGGGGTTTTTTAGAAACAGATTACTTTAAGACTCCTCTTATGGTCGTGGCTAAGGTATTGTGATCCAAAACCACCTTAGTACTGAACTCAGCTTGTTTGTAAAGGAAACCTGCTCTTTGCCATGGTCCTGGGGTTGTGTAAGTCTCCATGCCTCTGGCATGCTTTTCCTCTTCCTCATCCCACTGCCTAAAGAGGTGTAGGCTGTTAATGGGGCTACCTAAGCAAACTCTTCTACAGAAGCACAGAGCAGTTTGAGATGTATCCAAGCTGCCGTTTTCAGCTGCAGTTTTTACAGCCTGTATCCATTTACCGAGTCCAGACCTGACTGAATAGGAATGGTCACAGCTGTGGCAGCAGAGCCACACTTGTAGCCTTTTCATATCAGCACTGAATGGGGTTTAGGAGTGGGAGATTTGCACTGGCCTATCTTGTTGAGGACGTTTGATTTGTTCTCAGGGTTGTATTTTGCCTCTTGTAAAGCTGCTCTGAGCCCCGACAGGAGTGGGAAAGGCAGCCTGCCCTGACACACGGGGACTGAGCTGGGCATCCTTACAGTGCAGTGTGCACTGAAAGCCTCGGAAGGGCTACAGCAGGTTTGGCTTTTGTCTAGTATAAGGACAGCAAGTCTTAGCACCCACCTGTTTGAGTAACACAAGGAAAGATCACATGGCTGGGCTATGCATTGACATGCCGTGGGCTGTTGTAAGCAAACTGGGCATTAGGCATTTCCTGATCCTCCCTTTACTCAGGATAACAAGATTAATGCATGAGCTTTTCCACTGTAGAATAATGGGCTATTCGTAGTGTGGCCAGGTGAGATGAAGACTTGGTCTTTGTAAAGCCTAGGTTACTGTTTGCAAAATGGGGAAGGGGGAAATGAGTGTTTAAAATTGCTGTTGGCCTGTGCGAAGCAAGTAGTCAGTCCTGTGCTGTATGCAAGATTTGACAGTGAATTGCCCTGAACTGGTGGTATCTGCTGGATGACCTCTTCAGCTTTGCATTTAACATTCAACATATTGTCCATGTAATTCAAGTGGTATTTTCATCCATTCCTTTTCAGGCCTTTGTACAGAAAGGCAGACTTGCTATTTCTGTGTGGTTCTAGAATGGCACTGGTTCAGAGCCACAAAAATCTGATGGTATCTCCCCGCTTACCTGCAGCAGTCAATACATGATTCCAATTTTGTCAGGACTGCCTCAAGCACAGGAATTCCACAAAAATCAGATGTTTATCCTATTTGTTCAAGTTTAATGTGCCAAGCCAAGCAAAAAGGAAATCAGGTGAACATTTGGCTAAATGGTATTTATATTATTTTTATGCTGGGCTTTATCTGACATGTCAGACACCTACTTTATATTTTATAGACATGCCTCCCAGCCTTCAAAAATGCAGATTTATGATTTTTGAAAATATTTTACCTAAACTGAGGGCATTTAACTTCTCATAATTGGGTTGAAGAGTTGTACATATGTGTGTCTCCTCCCCCCTCCCCTCCCCCCCCAGTCCAATCTGAAGAAAAAATGAAGTTTCAGTTTTTCATGTATAGACCATGAAAAGGTGATGGTTGACTCTAATGATAATATATAAAACATGAGAGAAGTGTAAACCAAGCCATTCTCATGTGCTTGTTCGGTAATTTCTTGGTGGTAAGGAGTGTTTGTACAGCACTGAAGTTAAAATATCTGAATATCACAAAGACAGCATGATGATTTTGTACAGTGAACTTTTATAAGTCATTTGAAATGAACCTGTCAGTCATCATTAATGGTCTGTGAAACCCTATCCCAAGCTGGTGCCAAGTCTTTCCCACAGAAACCTTGTGATAAGCTCTGCTGTGTTCACAGTAAATCAGGGACTTTCACAATGAGTTACATGATAAGCTTTGCAGGATTGCACAGTAAATCATTGTGTTGAACAATTACACAGTAAGCCTCCTTAGTTTTTTCTTTATGGGAGCATCTGTCAGTAATGGATAAAAGTCAATATTCATATTTTTATGCCACTTCTACTACCTATCTCAAATACAATTTATGGACACTTCTTAAGGTTGGTGGTAAGACCACTGTGTTAGCCTTGTATGCCTGCACATAAGTGATGTAGTTAATAAAGTGCTGGGGGACAGTGCACAAGGAGCCTAGAGAAGTCTAAAGGCATCTCTGAGGCTGACTCAGTGATGGGAGAGGTGTCCTTGCCTCTCAGTGGAGCTGTGCCACTTTACACTAGCTGAGTTGGCTTTTGTCTCAGTTTTCCAAGATATGTACTAGGACTTCCAGTTTATGCAGGGATTCATATTTACTTTGCTCTACCTTGGTTTTCATTGTCCCATTCAAATTTTTTCAGTCAGCACTGGTATAAGCAGCATCTTTCCTCCTAAATTCTGTTTTATTGATTCATGTGGTTTACAGGACCATTTCTCTCCCTACCAGCTCCTCTTATGTGATTTAACCTCTGCACCTATTTCATAGCTCCTATCTCGATTTATTTTTTACCCCCAAATTTCAGCTTTTCAGCTGTCTCCAAGACATCTCCCATTGATGTTTCCTTGTCCTTCAGCACTGCAGACTGGAACTTAGCTTCTTGCCTTTCCTCCCAGGCTAATGCCTGGTGCCCCTCCCTGCCTGTCTCCAGGGCTCAGACTTGTCTTGTTTGCTTTGGTTTCATCTCCTCCTCCCTCCCCATGTCTCGCTGCTTCCTAGAGACTTTCAGGGCCTATTGCCAAGTGCTCCAAACATGCATTCTTCTTCCTTGGCAGAGCCTCTTAAACTCCCACTACTCCACCCTTTGTGTGCCACTTCAAAAATGCACGCCTTCTAATCTTCCAATCTTGACAAGATGAAACAAAAATAAACAAATTTCCTGGTGCCCTTTCAGCATGGTGCCTTCAGGTGTATAAATTGCTGATGTCAGATTGTAGGACATGTCTGCCTTTCAGAGAGCAAGGAGTTGTTTGCATTAATGCTGCCTCTATAAAGCACCACGTACTGAAAAGGCTATCGTGTACGCCAGGGCTGCAGGAACCAAATCCCAATCTGCAGCACAGCAGAAAAGCTCCAGTGACATCAGGGGCTGTAGCTCAGGTTTGTGGTAGCTGAAGGGCTGGCCTTTAGTGGGGACCATGGAGTGCAAGCCAGGAGATAGTTACTGAGGCCTTTTTACCTCTTTTGGAACCCACTGCAGACACAGAAAAATAAAAACCACAGGAGAGGCTCTCACTGAAAAAGAATACGAAATCTGGACACAGTGGGTTGGTTTGTTTTTTTTTTTTTTTTTAGAATGGCCCTTCACATTTGTTTTATTGAGGAATATCTTGTTAGAAAAATAAAATATTTTGGTTCATGAGCTTAGAGCTGCTGCTGTCTTCAAAAATCCTGGCATGAGGCATTACCCTGTAAGCGTATGAGAGATTTGCTAGTGGTAGTCTGTCCTATGTGGTGGAGAAGTCAGGAAGAAGCTCAAGTCTCTGCCAGCCAAGGTTTGTTGCAATCATGGAGAGTAAAGTTTGTGATTTCTTTTGTCTGTTTGAAGTCACTTACGGTTTTCTATAGATGTTCAGTTGAGATGGTTGTGAGGTTAGGAAGAGGGAAGGAGAGGTGAGAAATACGGAACGCTTTCTAGTCTGCATGCAAAGCAGATCACGTACAGTATACATTGCTAGTTTAAAAGCCCTCGAGAGGATGTCGCAGGGCTCTGATGTAGTAAGATATGTGCAATATCAACACTTGCTGCCCTTATTTGAAATGTCATAAAATAGGATGTGTACACTTTGTGCAGAAGAAGGCTGTGTAGCCTCAAAGAAGTATGTGTAGGTAGTATATTACAGCTTTTTCTGTCTGGCGTGCATCTGTTATGTGGCCAAAATAGAGATAAAATCCTGTCTTGTAGCTAGTGAAAATACAGATACATGCTGTTGTATGAGCAGCCTCCAAACATGGCACAGAACATGGATCTTCACCTTCTGTAGGGGAGCTGCCTTGTGTTGGGATGCAGGAAGCCTGCAGTTTAGGTTTGTGAATGGGGTGTGTGTGTTTGTAAAACATGACAGGAAAGCTGGAATGGTTTGAGGTTGTCATGTCACGAGGACATATGTGACCCTCATATGTACAAGTGGAATGTATGTGTTGACACCAGCTTATTAAAGCAGATATTTAGGAGTCAAGAGATAAATTTAAAAAAGGGTTTTATACTTGGGAGCTGGGCCTTTGAAGCTGCTGTTCCTCTCTTTTATCAAAATCAGGAGACATGCTGAAATTGCAAACTGCCTTGTCATCCCTGGAATCAAATCTTCAAATGAAGAGGAAATCTTTTCTTTTTCCTAGAAAAGATGCACTCGCTGGGTCTTTTCAGATACCATTTCTATTTGTGACAGGAACTTTTTCAAGGAAATGAGCAGAAGGTAGAACAGCATGCTGCTTCTGATTGTACATTTCTTAATACGCTTTAGAAATATACACACTGGCAATACTTTTACAAGAAAATGCCTCATCTTTCATTAAAGAATGACTTATAAAAAAAGCCTTGACTTTTGTATGGCTGTGTATTTCATTAGGTATATTTCATACTTCTCTAACAACTCCTAAATGGCAAATAGTTCTGAGTAGTACTGGGAAAGCAATTTGCTTTAAATGGTTCATTTAGGTGAATTTAGCAATTTTATTTTGTATATAAACTGAAAAGCTTTTCTTAGCTCAGCTTTTTCACTTGCCAGAATACAGGTGTTTAGTTATTGAGAGAGATAATGCAAAATCTCTGTAAGACAGTTTAAAAAAAAAACAAAAATACTTTCTTTCCAAATATTATTTTCAATTGCTCCAGATACACAACTTGGACATTACCATGAGCAGGTAGAATTAGATTGTTTGATGCTAATGGGGAACACACCTGATTTCATCAGATTTCCTATAAGCTATAGGAGCTGTGTGTGCCAAAAAGCAACTGAGTGAACACTAACTCCAGGATAGCACCAGAAGTCAAGTTCTGAGTGTTTTAGATAAATGTTTTTCCCAAAAGTCATCTTGTAACTTTGATCCTCTTAACATGCTACTTCTAGCACAAATTCCTTTGAAGCAGAACAAAAGCACAGAGTAAACAGAAAAGCCAAGCCCAAAAACATTCACATCAGGCTTTGCAGTGAAATCATAATGTACTCTCAAGCAATGATTTCTCTTACTTCCTCCTTATTACCCTTATTTACCCTTCCTTTACCCTGATGCTTGAATTAAACCAGTGTACAAGTGCTTCTCTTCTCTGAATGTCCTTTAATTTGACAGCCTCATGGCCTCAGTGCCCTTCTTTGCCAAATACTGCTTTTTTGTAGACACAAGTTAATTCCTGTCGTATTGTGAGACAGGGTTGTGCACGGTGAAAGCCCAGCTTACAAACTGCCTCGTTTCTTTCCAGCCCCTGAGGAATTCTGAATGTGTCAGTAAGAGCAGATAAAACTATCAGCATGTTCCTTCTGCTTTCTTCTCAGAATTTTTCTCAGCTGTATCCTAAAACATGGGGTGTTTGTTTTCTTTCTTTTTGTTTTTCCCACTGCTTGCCCCATCCACTTTGTCCCTCTTCCCCCCTTTCTCAGCTCCCCTGTAGGAATGCAATATATCTTCACTTAGTCTCCTTGCTGCAATTAGTTTGCATGGCTGGAAGGAAACTGCACTGTCACTCATGAGCCTTTACACCTGCCAAAGCTAATGAGCTAAATTTGACCCCCATTCTGACGGATTATTTAGAACTTCACACTCCTAGGAGAGTTGTGGTGTCCCAAAGGAGCCATCTGAGGGTTACTACAAATATTTCTATTAACAAAAGATTTAACATGCTTTATGTAATATAGATATTATTTAATAGATCCTATTTCAGATATAAAATGCATTTTTTTCATTGAATATCATAATTCAAGTTTCAATAGCAGAAATAAAATAATGATATTTTTATTGATAGCTGATACTTCAAAAGTTTCTTCCGACCAATAGATGTGATGCAGCAACAGCATTTTTACCAAAGGTCCTTCTGCCTGGCCTGACCTGGGGGCCTGTCCTTTTATTTTGGTCTATATCTATCCTCCTTGTATCCCTGATGGCAGTGACTCTATTTCTGAATGATGGTGACTGAGGTGGGATCAGAACTGGGTCCTAAAAATCATTGTTTTGGTGACATAACTCAAAATTATGACAAATAGGAAAAGGAGATGGGTAGTTGCTCTAAAGACATTAAGTGATTAGCGATGGGTGAACATGATGTTTGTGGTCTGATAAGAAAAGCACTCAGAAGACGAAACACACGTTTTCCAAAGCTCTTGTCTGGTGGGGAAGGGGGCGATGAAAGGCTGGTGGTGCACCCTTGGGACTTTCTCCATGTCCATCTGGATGTGTAGCAGAGGAGGGGAGTGCTGCCAGTGGCACTCTGCTGAGGTGGGGCAGGTGTCCCCAAACTAGAGAGCAAGCTGGTACGCATTGATTTGTCTGGTTTTTGGTTTTTTTTTAATCTCTGTGGACAGACTGTTATTTTATGAGGAATTTTCAGATTAAGGTCTAGACAACCTAGAGAGCCTTTCAAAAGATCCACAAACCCTCTGAGCCAGTGTGTTGTATTTATCTCTTAAGGAACCTTGTCATTAGGCTCAAATTAAAAATGAGCTGTCAGTTTCTATTAATAATTAATGCCGAAATGTTAGCACTTTGAGAGACTGTTTCAAGTGTAACACATTGCATTTAATGCTGAACAGTTTTATATTTACAGTAATTCCACCTTTCATCCCTTAATGTCAACCTCTAAATCTTTAATACTTTAATCACACTTCTTATTTTGATATCCCAAGTGAGCTGTTCTAACCTGTGTCCTCTCCCTTTCGATAAGGTGCACATTTTATACTGGAAGGTTAGTCAGCAGTGCTTGTTAATTATTAAGGAAAACAAAATGCTATTGCTGGAAAATTATGTTTGTTCCCAGCTGTGTGTGTTACCTTTAATCTGTACTGACAAGAAGCAAGAGGAATCATAAAATAATCAGAGGAGCCAGGAGAGAGGATTGTTTGTGAAGAACATTACCCAGCAGAAATGTAGACAGCCTTGATTTGATTCCATAAATGAACCTAATTACTGGATAATGTATTGTTCTATGGAAATAACATATCTGTAAACGACGTAGTTAAAAGAAGGCTCTGTGAATTTGAAAGCAAATGATTTTTACTTTCGAGTTGTGATCCCTATAGCATATTCCTGGACAGCACTAACTTAGTGAGAGCTTTGGTCTTGTGCACAGGCTACACTAAAATTCCCCATCCTGCAGCATATGTCTGTAAGCCAAATTCTTTATTTGCAGCCTTCCAGTTGTGAATAGGGGAAAATTCTGCAGAGACACAGACCACCTAAATGTGTTGTGGAATTTTCTTTCTAAAGTGCTTCTTTGTCTCCTGTAAATATCCAAGATATAATAAAATAAATACTTGGAATTTTCTTAACTGCAAGGCTAATAATGAATATTCCAGAGAACTAGAAAAGGCACTTAAATGAATTCCAAAGAAAGGAGACTTTTTTGAACTTGTAGTTATAAAATATATTGCTTCAATTTGTTTGTGTTTACTTTGCTGTTTCAGAATAACTCCTTGAAGTGAGATGTATCTATACAGTTAATATGGTATTTGTGATCAAGCTTACATAGTATTAATGGGTTATAGAACAATATTAAACTAATAACCTACTGCTTAATTACTGGAATCAGGAGAACAAGACTCTGCCTTGCACCTGGAAGATTCATGTGCCATACATAATGTATCTTGCTACCAATTTATGTTAGCAATTTGTTATTCAGGCACACGTTTTTTGAGATAGTTGCTTAAGACTATTATCCATATCTTTTTCCCTGAGTGCTATTGTACGGAGAAGGCAGGAAGGTGTTTCACTGTAGCAGAAACCTCAGCTTGCCTCTTCCTTTGCAGAGACTGGAAAGAAGGTCTGGTGCTGGGGAGGGACCTGCTCTGTCCTTTGGGAGCCCATATGGATGGGCCCCATAAGGCTGTCCTTGTATGGACTGTGTTTTAATCATGTGTATCTATCTGTGGGAAGACACCCAGCCTCTGAATTTGAATGCTAACCATTTTTCTTTAATAATGTGTTATTTCTTTTTTTCCCCTGCATCATGTGCTTTTTTTCCTCCATCTTGTTCATAGGCATGTTTCTCACATGCATACCTGAGTATTTCTCCATTGCCTTTGCTTTGATAGCTAAGAGTTCAAACATACTGTGCAACTCACAGCAAGTACTACCTCACTGCATGACTATCCATTTGAAATTAGGGGACTGTTAGACTGAGACTCCAAAAAATCCCCATCATGTCTGGCCTGGCCATTCCCACCCAGGCAAACAGAGTGCTGTGCAATCATGTGGTGTTTGGCACCCATTTCTCTTAGGTGCTAGTAAAAGCATGATGTGTAAAGTGAAGTTTCAATGCTGTATTATGATCAATTCTAGCAGCATTTCCACCACAGGTGCATGTATTTCAGTAAGACTAAACTGGAGTAAAAGAAGGTTGGATTTTTCTCAGCCGGTGAACTTATGCTTGTATTATCAGCTCTCAGCAATATTATCTGCTTCTTTTATCAGGCTCTCATTGTCTGGGCTTTTTTATAATTATATGAAGAGTGGATGAAGTCCTATTAAGTTGTCTGTGACTAGAAAAAGAATTACTGCACTGATACTTTCAATCCTCTCTGGCATGTAAAAAAGGCTTTCAGAGTTTACTGAACCTCCACCTCACACATCAAAAAAGAAATAGAAAAATTCCTGCTGGTACATTATCATGCAAGCATCCAATTCTGTCTTTTCTTGCTGCGGAGACATGCACAACACACAGGAAAAACTTAATATTTGTAAGATGCCCAACAGGACTAAACAAATGGACATGTGTAGAATATGTACGTTATTCATTACAAACATGATTAGTGTTTCTATATAATAGATGTGTTGTTAAAGCACAGTGGATTCTTCGAAGTTTACAAGTTTGTTATGAATTGATTTATTCATGAAATGCTTTGTTTCTATGACAACTTTATTGGTTTGCCTGTGGTCTAAATACATATAGGCATGGCAGGAATTCTACAGTACAAAACAAATTACATGCTCCCACCTAATGGCTTGATGCCTTTAGGGAATGTACAGAAAGAGTCCACAATGAGGGCTGGAATCGCCATAGACTGTGCCAGTATGAGAGGGCTTACTTAATAAAGAAAAATGCTTGAAGGTCCTTCACAGCTTCCAACTCTGCAATAAAAGCAAAAGATGGAAATGAAGAAAGGAATCTGGTAGGAAAACATAAAAGGGACCCAAAACCCAATTGCAGAGATGGTAGTGTATTCAAGAAAAAGCCACAGATCAAAGACCAGCACTCTCCCACAAATAGAGCTTGCAAGAAGCTATTAATATTCATAACAAATCTGGACCTACAAAAGAAACTGGAGAGCTATTGTTTAGTAAAAAATTAGTGTGAAAGTATAGGACATTAGTTGATAAAAGGATAGGAAGGCTTGCTAGGGCAACACAAAATGGGATCAGAGAAAAAAGTCAATAAGTGGATCAAATAACAGAAATGAAAATACAAGAGCAATAATTAAGACAGGGACTTGGAAGAGAGGTCAGAGACCTAAACAGAGTAGCAGTTTTCAAAGCATGCAAGACAAAAGTTACGTAGCAGTGCTTCTATGACTGACCCATGACACGTGCGTCTCTCCAAGACAGTATTGTAAACTATGGTAAAATGATGGTGCTTTGGCTGCTTCTGTCCTGTGTGATGCAAAGCCTTTTGGGAAACGATAAGAACAGGGGAAACTGAAACAGGCTCTCCCATTCCATCACCCATCATCTATCTGCTTTTCAAAGCAGAAGAAGCAGAGAGTGCACTTCCATGCAAAAGCAAGTTTTCCAGCAATGTTTTTTAATCTAAACAAAGCTGCATAGTATTCTGGATTATTTTTAGAAAATTGGTATGAGAATTTCAAAGGGAAGAAGGGGCACTGATAATCCTCTGCCTAACCTGAAAGCCAGCATGAAAATGCCTTAAATTAGAGCAAACCAGGGCAAATGCAAATTCTGGATTAGTAAATCTCAGACTGCCCTTCCAGCTCTTCTGCCTCTCTCAGGAACCTGTGCAGTGGTTTAGGTGTTTCCATGCTCACTTGGCTCAGACCAGGTTTTTGCCTTGTCATTTGGCTATTGGACTGTCATTCATCGAAGTATGTAAATGATTCTGCCTCTTATCATAGAATGTTCAGAGCATGGGCAGATTTTGCATGGACCTAAGGATGCACTGCCTCCCTTGCACTGCAGTGAAGCCAGACTGTAAAGCCGATGGGGTTCAGTAACTAAGATTTGGCTCAAGGAGTGTCAGATGGTGCTTTAGTCACATAACTGTTTTAGGTTTGTGAATCAGGTGATCTGCTTTGCAAGGTGGCCAGGCTGATGCAGAGAGGCACTGCACGAGAGGCAGAGTCCTGAGGCCAGAAAGCAGAGAAAAGGCACAGGTAGTGAGATGGGAAGGTGCACATGGCTTTGTGCTGGGCAGGCACACAGCATTCATAGCTCACCCACTCACTAAGTGCCTGAGACATTTGACTAATTTGACATGGAAGCACTAATAAAATAAAAAGCTTCTCCAATTAGTGCATACTCTCTATTATTTCTGACTTGTCTTCTGACCCAGTCCCTTCCATATTCCTAATTGCCTGTGCTGCACTAAGTAAGATCGCCTTCCACACACTTTTATGAGCTGTGGTCTCCTGCAAGAGGAGAGATTTGGGAGTAGCAGCCTCCGTGATTGACTTGAAATGACACTGTTACTTCAGCTGGCCAAAGGGAGTATTTAAAACTATGGAATGTCTACAGAGACAGACTTTAGAGTCTGTCACCTACTGGGACAGTGGGCCTAATTCTCAGCTGGTCATGCTTGTGTATCTATCATGCTTGCTTCAAAGCTCTTCACAATGGCAATGAATTTTGTTTGGGTTTTTTGTTTTGTTTTTTTTCAGTCTGGGTATAAGCCTTGGGAGAGAAAGGAATGTTGACATCAGCCAAATAGCTCCTTATTCCCTCATGCCTTTGGGACTGAAAAACTGCTGAAGTAAAACTACTGGGTGTGCTGAAACTAAATGCAGGGGGTTTTTTTGTTTCTTTAGTTCTCCATTTCTAGATACTGAGTCTTCTGTCTCTGGAAGGAGTAGTTGCCCTCTCAGGATTCATTCTGGAGATGAAATGTGTAGTGAAGATCTCTTTTCTTTCTCAAAGAAAAGAATAACCAAAAAATCTTTCTCCATTAGTATTCCTTTCTTCTGGTTTAACCCCTATATGGTGCAAATAATGCATTTTCAAGTCAGCTTTTCTTTTAAGGAAGCACATAGGCTGAGCAATGGAAATGGGCATCCCTCAATATGGCACGGAGCCAAAAGTAGTTCTAAATTTCCCTTAATGGACTGGTGGAGGTTCTGCTTAGCACTCCTGAAATATCTGCTGGCTTTTCAGCACTCTTGTTCCCAAGAGACCTAGCAAAGAAGGGCTTCTGGTGGAACACAGCAGGGCAAGGATGCACCAGATTTTTGATGGCCAGAACAACCCCAGAACCCAAGGTACCTGGTCAGAAGCCAGTGGTGCAGACACTGCAGAGATGGGCAGCCCGGATGTGCAGATACCACTCAGCTGTTTTGTTACAGTTCTTCGTGCATTATCTTCTCACTTTGAGAAACTGGATGATGTTTGGATCACAGGGAGTGCTGCATCTCCAGCATCCAAGTAAGGCTGTGGTACACACATGGCACCATCAAATAATGCTGCTTGTAACACATCAGCACAGCTCCTGCTATGTAGTGCATGTGTTTCAGTAAAGGGTGGCTTTTGACAGACCTGCTTGGCAGTGAATTTAAAAACTATTTTTAAAGTCTCATAAATGCTTTTATGGGCCCTTTTAAATGTCTGAGACATGTAGGAAAATGTCATAGTTTATCCCATAACTAACCACAATATTTAATTTAATGATGGCTATAAAACAAGTGCAACAAAGAGAAAACTGTTCTGAACTTTCTTGACACTATATTTGGCAGATACTTGCTCTTTACCCGACATGTCATCATTTACTCCCTCAGCCCTCAGAGAACAGCAAGATAGCTGAACTATTGATACAGTAGGAGAAATAGACAAGGAAAGTAAATGGTGATATTTTGGAATTAAGGATGTAGTTCATTTGATGCAGTGCATGCCTTATAACAAAAAATCTAGAGGGAAAAGCTTAATGGAATTTTGAAAATCCCTGCATTTCAGTCATATACACAAATGACATCACACAGTCTATTTAAGGATATGTCTTACATGATCTGATGTGGTAAGTTTATGCAGACAGTACTTTACACACACATCAAATGCTTAACTTAAAAGAAATGCCCCTTTTCACTCCTCTCTGGGTTTGGGTATGTTCATGTGTGTGCATATACATGCATACAGAGGGGCTAGGAACTGGTACCCTTTTTCATTAGGTAAGTGACATTTTCATGCTGGTACAGCATATATCTATCTTCTTTCTGGCAAAGCTGTTTGCCTTTCAGTCAGCATCTGACTAAAGATCAATGAGAGAAAGCTTTTTGAAGGTGCTTTCAGGTCCTGCGGCAAGGGAGATGATCAGAAAGCTGCCATAAGCTTCGGACCCACTTGACAAATGAGGAACTATTTTGGTGCTCTGTAAACTGCTGTCACATCAGTTAGAAACACTAATTAGAACTACTTTGCTGTTGAAAGTGTCCAGTGCATTAAATACCACTTCTGCTTATTGCAATTAGCTTATCCATTGACTTACACTTTATACCACAAGACTATCAAAGATGGAAATGCATAAGGGATTGTTTAATAATTTATGAGGGAAATTAGAACTGAATGGCAAATAGCTTTTGCCTGCTACCCTTTGACCTTTCATTCCTTGCAGAGCATGAAACTCACATGTGAAATGTGCTCATCGTTGGTTTTGTCTAGCTGGAGAAGAGCAAACAGACCAGGATGCACAAGTAAGCAAACTTCAGATTGTCTTTTTCTCAGTGATGTGGAGATAAAATGATGTGGGTAGCTTCTGAGAAGCAATAGGGCATCGTGGTACCACACAGTCTGTAAAGAGAGAATTTTATACGCTTCCTGTACTGTTCTCCAAACTGGTTCTTGTTATTGACAAAGCAGGGAGATTTTGTTCAATAATTTATACCATGTGGAATTGGTGATAATTTTTAATGCCATTTTGTCTTTTTACAGACCAAATTTTCAAATGAAACAATCTAGTGTAGAAGTGAAGTTGTAAGGGCTGAGACAACTTCATATTTTTGTTTTAAAGTTAACTTGTGAGTCCAGAATATTTCAACATGCCTTTGGAATAAGAACAAGGAAGCAAAATTTTCTCATACTATAAAAGCCAGAAGTAGTCCAGCCATTAAGAATGCCATGACTCTACATTGTACACAGAAGTTTTTAGCAGAGAGGGGAAAAGAAAATATCATTCCAAATAGCTAACTTGCAATCTAGCCCACAACATAAAATCATGAGGCTTTGTTCCTCATTCTGCTTTTGTTACCTTGGTCGAAGCACTTATTCTTTCTGCTTGGATTCCCACTGATGATATTAGTTCTTAGTTCTGCTGCCAGGGCGTTAAAGATCAGGATTTGTAATTCATTATTTTAAATATAAGATGGCAATCTTACCACCACTCATACTTCTCAAGAGCTGGAATTATTTTCTCCTTAAGTGATTTTTTGGGTTTTTGTTCTCAAATTATTTTTGTTCTCTGGGACCAGTCCAAAGAGTGTCTGTGTTCTGTTCCTTAGAAATTAGTAAGGTATAACTGTAATGCACAATTTTTTTCCTAAAGTGCTCTTTTAAAGATGCAGACAGAAAACATAAAGCAGCAATAGGCAGTTCCATCTAAAAGCTCCTAACAAGAGTCACCTTCAATATTCTGATTCCAAATATGTGAAATTCTCCGTTTCTTCAAATTCCTTCATATGCCCATGCAATGATCAAGGCAGAATATCTGCCTGAAGCCCTATATTTCATCAGGCTGCTCCATACAGAAATAGTTCTGAAAAAAGTAATTACTATTTCATTTTCAAAAACTTTAAATTATAGAAGATAAAATACTATTAACAAAGGAACTGGCATACATGCACTTACCAAGATGCAAGTATAAATTACAGTTTAAAATTGTTTGGTTCTTTGAAGCTATTTACAAGTTCATTTTTTTTTGTGTGTTTTAGGGAAGAAAAGTCTCTGGAAGAGCAGAATAGAATTGTGAGATCTCAAGCCCTAACTGAGCCTCCTCAGCCTGCTAACATCAGAGACCAAACCAGGCATCTCATTTGTGCCCTTCACTTTTGCTGCCTGTAACTGGGAGAAGGGAGAGAATTGGTTTGTTTTTTTAAATCAGATTAACTAGAAAACCAAACCCAAAGATGATGCAGCAGACCATATCTTAGTGTGACTTGCAGAGCTGTCTGAGGTTTGCTTTGGTTTGGAGCACTTTAGCTCTTTGGTCCCTTGAGCAAGTTGCACTTCCTTCAAGTGGCTCTGCTCTTCTGGCTACCATAGCAGGAGCACAATGCAGACAACCATTGTTTAAATTTCTTTTCCAGAAATTCATTGTAATGTTGAGAGTTTCTGCCCATTAGGGAGGTCCAGATCCATATGGGAGTTATGGAAAACTTTTGAGGTTCAGCTGTGAAACCGCCTTTGCCACCGGCAAAGTTGCTATTGATGCCATTGGAACCAAGAAATAATGCCTGGGCAGGAGGAGTGGAGTGTGTATGTACGTCCCAGCCTGAGGCTTTGCTTTCCTTCATTTCTAATTGTCTGCTGCCTTCTTTTAAGACGGGTAACCTTAGATCAGAGGGAAAAAGAGGATTATTTTTAAGCATGATGAAATTTAACTTGTAATTGCTGTTTCCACAGCAGCCAATTGAGAGGTAAGAGCGTAGCTTTACCAGGCAGCTCCTAATCTCTAGGATTTACAGATGCTGAAAATGAGCAGGAAATCAGGGCAGAAGTGACCTACCTGCAGTGCAAGTGCAACACTCACTCAGATATTCATGCTAAAGACACAACATTCTTAGCAAACTTTGTCTCTCCTGTGCAACTTCAAAAAAAACTCATGGTTTGATGTTTGTGTCAGGCTTCACATAGTATTTTTCAAACCCTGCATTGTATTTAATGTCAGTTTTGGTATCCCTCTGCTTGAGACAGGGTATCACTATATATTTCACTGCTGGAAAGCTTCAGCAGGGAAGCAGTAACTTATGCACTGACTGCTTCCCATGAGGTTTCATGTTCCTGTAAAATCAGATATTTAGAAAAAAGCACAGTATTAATTTAACTTGCTCTTTCCCATGAAACTGCTAAGACAATCCCTGTAAAAAGCAGCACTTCTTCAGATGTCCCGTGTCTATGGCATGTGCTGCAATGCACATTTTCAGAGCCAGCACTGATTTGTGTTTGTCCTTCATTTAAAGCCCCTTTATGGTGGCTGGCTAAATATCTTCAGTTCTAAGTAGCAATTTGGTTTTCCTACACCACACAAAGTAAGTAGAAAGTGTGCTGTCATGTGTATGGTACCTATTGAAAGCCTGCCCTCACAGGAGGCATGCCATGCTGGAGAGTTGATCCCCTGCACAGCCGTTTGCTCCTTGGAAGCAGTAGGTGCTCCCAGCCCCGAGCACGGATGCACATGCTGCTCTCCCCTGAACTTGTTTATCTGCCTGCTGTTTGCCAGCAATGCAGGTGCAGCACATGGGCTGCTCAAGGCCAAATGAGAAATGTGTATGTGTTGGCCAAGACTATTGATTCAGAGTTGCTCTGGCACGAGTGTAAGTGTTTTCTGTCCTAGGGCATTGGTAATGTTAATCAAATTCACATGTACTTCTCAGAGTGATCACTGAGCAAATCTTAAAAGGCTCACCACAGGTAGCATGTTCTGAAAAAAGTCTGTTATTGTCATTCTGTTCACCAACAGCTTTTCTGCGTTTGTGTAATCAACAAATATCTAGATGAAGTATTGGCAGTCTTTTTTTGTGTAATCCCAAAGAAAACATGAAAGAGGATGTTATAAAAGTAGCTTTAGATAATGTCCATTTCATGATATCAGGGGATTTTTTTTGTTCTGCTTTAGACTTTTTTTTGTGATTTTTTTTGTTTGTTTGTTGCTTGTTTTGCATAGAAGACTCCTAGCCCAACAGGGAGAGTTTGGCCTTTTCCCTAGAAAAAAAAGGTTTATTTGTCAAATATCTTGGTTTGTGTTTCCTTCCCCACTTGCTACTAATTTTAACATACCCCTCACTTGAGCAGCAATAAAGCTTCAAGTGACTGAGGGTGTATTAAGTGTGGCCATGTCCAAGAGCTGATGCAGGGGCAGGGAGTTTGGCCACTCAGGTTTGTGCCTGATAGGGGTGTCTGGGTGGTCTTTGCCCCTCTTCTCCTGCTAGAGGGCAGGATGTTTTGAGGGGGACATCTCCAATGCAAGGTCCCCTCCTGACTGTTCCCAGGTGTTCTTCCATGGAGTGCTGCTGGGGCTCCCACTCCTGCTTGTGCCCCCCGTGGCCAGTCTTATCCAGCTGCTCTTGGTGCTCAGGAGGTGTAATTACACAGTAAGGTTATTTTTCTAATCTGATAGAAAATAGTTAATATATTAATTTTGTTTCATTTAACTAGTGTATGTATTAAAACTCCCAGCAGAAGCATGCATGTCTAGGACAGCCCAGTTGAATGCAGTTGTCTTGGAAGGAAGAGGCTGTTTGTAAATTGGAACTGGACCAGAGGTAAGTCATTTTATGCTCTGAATTAGTGGGACAGCCAAACTCTTTGTATCAGCTTTCCTTGCCTGAGAAATGCTCTTGTGAACTTAGTCCCTTATAACTTCTGTAAATGGAAAAATTCCTGTGAGAATTTTAAAATGGTATTTGAAAATAAATATAGGGTATATAAAAATACTGAATAAGCAGCTGAGCAGGAGAAAACTCTAGGAAAAATTACTATTGTGTAAAGATATATAGTTGCAACAGTGGACTGATATCCAATAATTTACTACTAAGTTCTGAAAACCAGATGACTGCAAAGTGTTTGCTAAACCATTCTTTTTCATCTGACGTGTGGTTGGATTATGTGAACTGACTCACCATTTAAATGGGGCTACTGAGATTGGTGTGTTATTGATTCAAACAATCCTTGACCTCAGGGATAACACTTTCTGTAACAGAGGAAGCTGGCTTTTAGAATCCTACATCTCTCTGCATCTATGTTATTTGACAATACTGAAAAAAAAAATAATATTAGGGAAGCAAAGAATGAGTTAATACTGGCAAAGTCAAGCAGCTTGTTTGATGAAATAGTGCTGGTACTCTCCAGGAGAAAAATTGAGAGGTGCTGAGACTTTAGTCCTTTGGATTCAAACTCTTTTCAAGAAAAGCTATCAGTGGGCACTTGCCAGGATGCCTTCAGAACCTTTTCTTTTCAGGGAAACCTCAAAATAACAAGTAATATAGCAGAGTGATAATCACAGTCTTAATTAACTGAAAACTTGCATTTTTTTATTTTAAGAATATCATCCCTAGGCATGTTTGTAGTCCAGGAACTATGTCTACCTTCTCAATCTGTCATTCATCAAATTCTGAACAGTTATCAATCTCCAGACATTAAGCAGGTAGCCTGGCACTTGCCCAATAGGTAGTGGATGATACTGCAGCTGTTGAACAAGTACTTCATCAGAAATTATTCTTTGGCTTTTTATCAGCTTTTTCAAATCCCAGGTTGCAAATCAGTTGCTTCCTTTTTAGTTACATGCAAGCAAAATGAGATGCACCTGAATACTTTTAAAAATAATTACTTCTAATACTATTTACCAAGGCAAACATTCATCCATCCTCATGTGTTCCTCTGTAGACTATAGCACTCACTCCTTTCTGACTCTTTCATATGCAAACACTGACTGTGTCATAATCACTGAGCATAAGTCCGATAGAAGCAAAATCTGATGTATTAACAATGAAAATGTTCTTCTGAATAAAAGCATGGATTATCATGGAATTTTTGCTAGGATTATGCTAAGAGCCTCAGAATTTGTCTCTGAAAGACTTATTCTTCTAATCAAAGTGAACATCCCATTTTTTCTATGTCTTTTTCCTAAGCAGGTTGACGAATGATCTCTTTATATGTGCAGCTTTTCCTAGGCACAAAAATTTCACTAAAATCATTTGGAGAAAAGGGCAGTTGGCAATGTCTTATGGGTTAACTTGGTTTAGTCTCTCCAGTGCTATTGAAACAATATGCAGACTGGGTTGGTCTTTGGGAACCTGAAATCTCCCACTCTGAATGGTGTTGTGAAAACAAATCCCTTTTGGTGTGGGAGTATCTGCACAGAACAGCTGATGTGGGCTCTCCTTGCAGAGCACTGGCTGCCATGTTCACACTACGTGGCTGCAGGTTCCATGGTGGGAGGGAGTCAAATGTGGATCCCGATGGGATATGCGTGTGCTAGGTTTTGGAGATATTTCTCTTGGAGTTTGACAGCTCTGAGCCTTTATTTGCTGACCTTTTGAAGGATTCCTAAAGCTGTTAGTCAGAAAGCATTAGTGTTAGATGCTGGCAGTTCTGAATGGGTTACTTACAATATGTTTCATTTGCTTTTATATGCTTAGATGATACTTTATTAGTGCCAAGTGGTGGCAGACCAAAAATTATCAAAAATGGGTATGAGATGGATTCAAGGAAATGCTGTGTGTGCTGAAATCTTGCTTTCCACTCTGGACACAGGACCACTGTTCAGCGTCACTGCAGTACTGATAACATGTCATACAACAGGCCTGCCCATGCCCACAAACTGCAATGGCATGTCCTACTGCCATCTGAGACTCAAGTCAAGGCAGTCAGACAGCACAGTTCCAGTGCATTTTTCCTAGTGTGAACAAAATTCGGTAAAGTATTCACAATAATTCCTAGATGGATCAATGTAGCATAAAATAGTAGCACACAGATCAGATGAATCATATTGAAGCTGACTCCATGCTGACAGTGAAATGCTTTCACTTCAGCAAATTCTTGAAGCACCTTGTTTCCTGTGAGCTAGATTATTTTTTCATAAATTGTGGACAACAAATAAGATGAGTTTTAGCCCTTGCCTTTGTTGCTGATCTGTGAGTAATGGAGGCAAAAAGAGCAATCTGTTCCAGAGCCTCCACAAAGTTTTCCATTGTTTGGGGAACGAATCGGTCCATCCTCTACGTGAAAGGGAAAGTCACTCTTGGGAGCTTGATTTGTTGCAATGATCTTCAATGTATTGCACTGCTGGTGACATTCTTGCTGATATTGGGGTCCTTTGTGTGTTTTGTATCAGTTTTATTTTCTTTCCAGGAAATTGACTTCCTTACATATGTAGGTGTTTCAATCTTGGATCCTTTTGAGCCCAGAAGTGTGCCTGCTAACATGCTTCAGACCCAACTGCATTCACAGTGGCACAGAACCAAAGTATGAAAAGCTTGTGTTAAGGATTTTACCCCATATTTCTATTGCAGAGTTAAGTTTCTTCTTAAAACTAGTTATATGGGGAATAAAGAGTCATTTGGGAGCTCAGAGTGGCATTTGGAAGGGCATGGCTTCTGCCATGCTCAGGTAGGTGCTAGACTGGAGCTGGTTCAGTGTTTCTTCTGTACTGAGACAGGACTAAGAGAAAAATGTAACTTAAGTTCGTGTGATTTGCTGAGTACTAACCTGAATGCCCACTCCTCCCCAAGGAGAAACATCTGGTTTTACAGGCAATTCCTACCTGGACTATCTGAATCTAAAATAAGTAGTAGGCATCAGCATTAAGAAACCTTTAACAAGAAGAAAGAAAATGGACACAGAATTGAGAAAGAAAGGGGAGGAATGTTGCAACCACTGGACTCTGCCTTGCAGGCTGCAGCTCCCTGTGAGCACAGTGGGGGTTTCCCAGGGCTGTGCGATCAGTTGCATCCTAGAGTCCATTTTGGACAGCCCTGTGATCTGGCTCGAGCAGCGTTACAACACAGTGGTGATAAAGGAGGTAGAGAAAGGTCTCCCATGAGGGTGGTAAGATGGCTTTATTCACATCGTGTCCCAGCGCCCTCAGAAGCAGACAAAGACCTCGTGGTCTGAGTGCGGGATGGTTTTGTCAGGGGCCCAGGGGCGGTCCCTGGGTGGGGTTGGGGTACTGGAGCCAATAGGGAGAAACCGAGGGAGTGGCCAAGGCTGGGGCAGGGAACAGGGGGAACGTGGCATCACTGCCACAGAGGAAGAGGGAAAGGGAGTGAAGAGGAGGTGAAGTTAACCCATAGTGGCAGCTTTATCTACAAAGATGGGGAAATGGAGAATGCTGGGATTTCCTTTTTCATGAAGATGAAGAGCAGGTTTATCTTTTCCCTTAAAAGGATTATATTGCATATATATATAAAGTCATTCACCATTGTCAGGTGTTACTGTAGCTCCTGGATAGTGAGCAAGAGCTCATTCTTCCAAATACCTCAGGACCTTGAATAGGGTATGTAAAGAGTGATTAAGGAAAAGGTGGTAGCCACCATTCTTCATTGTCTAGCAAAGTGGATTGCTATAGGAACTGAGTTGAAGGGCCTTTTGGGTTCAGAGGTAGGCATTTTTGCCATCTTGTATAGGACTATTGATGTATTAGTCTCTTCTCAGCCCAGAAAAAAAATCTAATTAAATAGCTTCTCATTCTGTGGCAGCACAGGCAAAGGCTAGGAGGACAAGGCTGATGCCATTATCCTAACCTCTCTCTGGAGTCAGCAGAGTTGCAGTCAGTGGTGCTCAGCTCAAAGCTTTCATTGTCTCCTCCAGGATCTTGCCATTCTAGGGGTTTTCTTGCATGGTTAGACTAGCTGGGTGCAAGTAAATCCAAGAGGTCAAGGTTCCACACAGCATCTCTCCTGTGACTTGGGGAGGAAAGTCTGAAGTCTCAGCCTACTGGCTGAGAAATGGCAGTGTAAAGGAAAACTTATTTTCTTTAAGATGGCTTATAAATCTTAGCAGTTTTAGGGCAAACTCACCACAGACTGAGGCCACCCTCAGTAAGTTTGGGATCCTAGACATTTGCAGTGCAATGCCCATACTGGCCCCTGTATCAAGCTATGCTGAGGTGAGGTGTCTCTGTTTCTGCTTGTCAGGACATCTGTGACTCTCCCAAGTCCTCCTGTTGCACCTTTTACACTTCATAGAGCATTTCTGTTTGCTGCATCCTACAGAAATGCCCTGGTCTTCCCGGGACCAGAGCCCAGCAGCTCCCTGCCCCTTGCCTGCTAATAACCCAGTATGTGCCTCTTTCAGCAGGGGGAAAAAGGACTTACCCAAAGCTTCCCAGCATCTCAGGAACTGTGCAAAGTCGGTGCAGGGTCACTGGTGTAAATTCCAGATGTCCTCTGGAGGCTGGAAATGCCTTCTTGAGCCACTTCAGCTGAGATGCAGCTGAGTCTGATCCATCAGCTTAAGAGACTGAGAAAGGCTTGTGAGAAGCTGCTGCTGCTGAGGAAGGAGTTAATTTTTCTCCGATTTTTTTTTTCTTTTTTTGTTTTGTTTTACTTTTCAGTTTTTCTGTTTGCTCCTCAGAGAGGAATGTGGGCTCAGTTTACAATGAGTTAGGACTAGATCAGGCTCTTTTTAAAGAAAAGCCTGAGATTCCAGGGAAGGATTTTGTTCCTTTTGTCTGCTTTTCTGTAGAAGATGCTCATTAAAAGGAGAGTCTGAATTTCAAGAGCAGTTCTATTAGAGAGGTGGAAAGCAGCTCTAAAGCTTGACTTTGGATCCTGATTTCCTCCAAAGTCTGCTGAAATTGAGATTTAGGCCTGCCTAATGAGTGCTGCTCAGAACTATGCCATGCAGAATATTTCTTGGTTATCAGGCTCAGTTAACTCCTGGCAGCTTTTGGTGGTCGTTTTGAAGTGCATTCTGTGGGGTGATTTTTCAGGGGTCACTCAGCAGTGTCTCACTACAGAGAAGAGCACTCTTGAACTCCTTGGAAAAGCTATGAAATTTCATACACTGGCTGTAACCCCAGGAGACTAATCCAGCCCCAAACACTATCACTCTTAGATTTGTGTTTCATTCAAGAAGTCATGAAGCAATCTATTTTTCTAGGGGAAAAAAAAGAAATCATTATTTTATCGTCATTCTGAGTACTTTCCATAGGAACAAAATTTATCAAAAATGCCTGAGATCTTTGAGAAATATCTCAATTGTGCAGAAAAGTATTACATTGATTGTGAACTTAGCCTTTCTTTGGGTTTTTCTGCTTGTCATTTTTACTTAAATACTAATATTAATGAAGACCTAAATGTGCCCTTTTGCTATTGCCCTTTATTTTGCTTTTCTGTAAAGATCGCTCATAATCCTACAGCTATCTTTTTGCACTTAAAAAGGTTCTTTTTTCTTATTACTGTCAGGATAATAATGCTGCATCATTCCACCTAACTACCAATAAATAGAAATGCAGAGCCATGGCATCTATTCAAAAGCATGCAGGCTCCTTTGTATGTTTTGGTATATATAAATACATCTTTCAACTTGCAGCTGTAGTACAACATCTGAATTAAATCATGACTTATTCTTTCTATTAAAGCTGTGTTGTCCTTGCCATTATCCCTTTTTCCAGCAAATGAGTACAATGAAAAATTGATTCTAGCTGTATTGGACTGCAGCAAAGTAACAAAAGATGATTGTTACATTATCAAAGTCCTCTCTGCATCCATAACATAAGAATTGAAAACACCTGTCTTTATCTTCTCAATCAATATTGCACCTGAGTCACATTTGCCTGGAAAACACTTTAAAAGGTGTCCCACTGTATGTTATTTAGATTTAACAAATGCATTATTCAGGCTGTCTTCATTTATTTTGATTACCTGAGATTGCTCTGCCATCCCTGTGAGTTATAAAAAGCCTAATATTAAATGCCACACTAGACTAGTATGTCAGTAACAATATCAGATGACTTCTCTTATGTGAAGCAGTGTGACAGCTGAACAAGTACACTTTGTAAAATGTATGTGGAAAACTTGCATTCAAGGGGGACATTTCATGTCATGGTATGCCCTTCCTAAAAGGTAGAGTAGGGCAGAGGGCTTCAGTTAAGGGTATGCCTGACCAGTATGACCCAACTGGCAGTAGATTTGGGGAAAGTGACAGTGGACATTAGTCTGCATTTCTAGAAAGGATAAGCCAGAGTTGGTTGCCTAAGGCTGTCAGTTGTGCTTTACAGACGTGCTTTCTAATACTTTTAACAGGCAATGCTTAAGAGCAGCTATTTTACTGTATGTCTCAATAGCAGTCTGAAACTGTTGAGCATCGAGTAAGAACAGAGAAATAAGTGAGCAGCTCTAGAGACACGGCCATCATTTCAACATGTGCATTTGCATATTCAATCTAATGCCTCAAGTCAGATGCCTAAAATTAGTAGATTTATTTGGATGTGTGGAAATAATTGTAATTTGTTTCACAGCAATCAATTTGTGATGCTTTGATTTCCCTTTCTACAGAATTAAATTATTAAGGGGCAAATATGATTTTCAAGATACTTTTTATCATTCTCTCTGCTTGAAGTTTTGGCAAGTTTGACACACTATAACCCACCATTCTGCCATGAGTAATAAATATTAAAAATACCCCCTATCAAAAAACAAATTAAGTATGAGAAGCTCAAAGAAATGAGGGACAGCAGGCTAGTACCTTGCCAGGAAACGTGACCATAATAGGGGTCCATTTTCCATATCCACTAATTATCTGCACCCATGTGAGACAGTAGCTGTGGTCTGAGTGAGGAGAGTGTGTCCCTTAGGTTCTGTTGGGAGTGCAGGGGGTTGGATGAAGGGTTGAGCTGTTCTTCAGAGGTGCCTTCATGCTCCTCCACACACAGACCTGCTCTCTGGCAAGTCCCATAAGGCACGGGCTAATGGGAATTGCAGCAACTCTATCCCAGCAGAGCCAGTTAGGGCTGCTACAGTGGTGCTCAGAACAGGGCATTTGCTCCAGGATTTAAGGCTGCTAACAGGCCTGTCCTAGGCAATAGGGAGAGATGATGGTCATCTGAGTCCTGCTCCAGCTCCTCAGTTCCCTCACCAGACCAGGAGCAGAACTTGAGGCAGAAAGGATGTGCTTGCTATTCAGAAGAAGTCTTGAACTACACCTGAATTGTGTTTGTATTGCCCCCAAGATGCCTGGTGGTGACCCACAGTGACATGACACACACTTGGGAAGGAGGAGGAGGAAGTTCATTCAAGTGTTCAAATTTTGGTCAGTACCTGAGGCTAACTCATGCCAACCCCAGGGAAACCCCTGAGCTCCCCATGTCCTGAAAAGCAAGAGGCCACCCCTGTTCTAGCAGTGAAACCATCAAAGCCCCTGCCTACGCCTCTCTTGCTTTTGGTAGGAGTACCCATATTTTTTTCCATCCTCTGCCCTCATTTTGTTTCTCTGTTTAAAAACCTTGCTTTTTGTTTTAGCAGAGGAGTAAAAACATCTGCTTAAAAATTAACTTCAAAGCCCTTAGTCATTGCACAGCTACAAGCACAGAAATATTCCCTCTCAATCTTTTTTAATCTTGATTTTATTTTTTAATTTATTTTTTTAGTTTGTTACAGCTGAGCACAGAAAGACTGGACTGATAAGTCCAAGCTTCACCATGCCTGCCCACAGCCAGCACTGCAAACTTGCCCTGCTGCTGCAGCCTGCCCTGGCACCACTCCATTCATGCCCCGCTGACCCATCAGTCTATCCATGATCCAGGAAAGCTGTGAGATTTCCTCACTAGTTTATGCCAGCTCCTCAAGTCCCAGAGGGGTCAGACCATGCTGTGGGTGTGTACATGGGGACACCAAAATGAGAGGGGAGCAGAAGAGCCCATGCAAGTGCAAAACCTTGTCTTCAGCTGTCCTGGATATTTAAGGGGATAATTCAACAACATCTGAAGTTTGCCTTGGTTTAGAGAAGACTCTGAGTCCCAGGATGCCTCTGTCAAACATTTTTAACCTTTAACTGGCAATATCACATTGATACCTTGATGGGAGCAGGCTTTCTCAGGAGCTGTGCACATATCTACTGCCAGCACAGCTTTGCTGGTGGCATTTTGGAGCTTCTACTTCTGATCCCAGCCAGACCAAAGGTAAGGAGGAGAGCAAGAAATAAAAAATTACATGGAAAAAGTTTATCTAGATCTGGTTAAAGGCTACTCCTATTGGAAGTTGGCCTCTGTGCATCTATCTGGCCCTCCCTCCACATGCCTGTACCCTGCACAGAGGTGTACACAGAGGATATCTCAGCTGCATTTCTTCCTCTGCTCAGGCCATGAGTGTTCAGGAGGCTCTGCCTGCACCACTGTGGGGTGGTAGGAGGGGGCTGCATACCTGGATCCATGGGAACCTGCAGTCCTGCTGTCTGCAGAAATGAGCTGCAAAGCTGCTGCTTAGCTCTAACCCGTAATATATTCATGTTTCCTCATCAATGCAACTAGAGGGTGAGCTAAAAACTGAGTTTATGATGGGATTCTGGCTTTCATTAAGGAATTTTGTACCTATTTAAAAAATATATGCAAGAGCATGTTGCTGATTATTTTGAAACCTATGCAAATTTATTGATTTGCAGTAGGAAAGGCTTGCTGTGAAGTGTAAATTAAGCCATTTAAATCATCTTGCATGGTAACTGGAGCACCGGCTCTGTTTATTCAATGAGTTAATACCCTATTACATGCCACAGTTTTACAGTTGCACTTGTGATCCTTGCTGGCCCAAAAGAGCTAGCTGCTGTCCTCCTGCTTATCTTTGCCAGCAGATAACACTCCTGCTCTCTGGGCTGGGTTTTGTTTGTTGCTGTTTGATGGTGTCCCAAAGTGTCCTAGCTAGGCAGGGCTGGCTCCACTCAGCAGAACAGGACATGGGGACCTCAAGAAGGGGGCATTCTGCAGAGCCAGGACATCAGTGGTTGTGTCCAGTTCTGCTTTTGATTGCTACAGATCACTTAACAAATATCTCTCTATGGGCAGAGTTTCCACCTAAATACTTCTGCCAAGTGTGATCAGGGCTATATTTGGTTTCATTCCCATCCCAAGTCACAGTGGGTCAGATGTAATTGAAGATTAGACAGAGCCTAAATTTTTTTCATGTCCCTGCATATGAACATATGGAGGCAGTTTCAAAGATAGACCCAGGGATATATTAACACATAAATCCTGTAGATAGCCATATTGGTTCTCAGGCAAACATACACATGAGCATGTTTTCAGAAACATGGAGCTGAAGTCTGAGGTAGTGAAAGATGTTCTCTGGAATCCCTAACTGAAGTTCTGCTCTCAAAGTGGGGGATAGCACAAAGTAACACGCCAGATAAATGAGGGCTCCTTTAGCAGGCGCTCTTCACTAATTGAAAAGTTGAGGTGAAAATTTTCTGTGGTGAAATAACTTTTCCCTTCACCTATGTTTTATGCTAACATCGTAGTTTAGGCTTTTAATGAGTTGCTCTCAAATCTGCTTTTTCCTAACAATAGAACTAGAGTCATTCAGTAATTGAGGGGTTATTTGATACACGAATAATGCACATATCCATCAAGGCAAAACCACCCTGACTTTTGAAGGCCTTGCACATGATGCATGTTGCATTTGCCTGTTTAGAAAACTACAGGCTTTTAGGATAACAGACCATGGGCTGAGTCAAGTGATACTGAGTGGCTCAAAACTGTAACTGAGTCCTGGTAGGCAGTGCTGCATCCATTCAGGGAAAACACAATGTTCTAAAACTTCCAGATGAAACAGAGAAAAAAAAATTAAATGCAAATGTTAAAATGCATGTTTTAGTTCTCACATTTTACAAATTTAAGAGGTGCTGAATTTTACTGACAGTTTTCTTGGCAGCAAGCGAATTCCAAAGATGCACATGCAAATATTTGTCAAAACTGAATTTTCAATTTAGCATGCATAAGGATTACTCCAGAAGTGCTGGCATACTCACTTGCTTACAGAAGAAAAGTAATGTCATGTGGCATGTCTGGCCAATCACAGGAAAACTCTGTATTTTTAATTTTAAATATTCTGATTAATCCATAGAGTAAAAAAATATAGTGAAAATAAAGTCACTGAATATATTTGAATAATAAATTCAAGATGGTGTGATTGGCTTATATATATTCCCCAAGCAAGGAGAGACAAAATTAATCAAATAAATTATTCATTTTGAATTATTTGTTCAGATCTGTTTTTACAAGTAATGCCTAATAGTGGTATCTGAATTTTGCAGTTTGCTACAAAAGCTCTTGTATCATGTGTCCTGTTGTCCTGATACCCACTGCTTTGTTTGGGTCTGACTTCTTCACACATGTGCTCTGCGTTTGCTGTGATGGTGTATCTTTTGTGAAAGAGTTGCTAAAAGCAATTAGGCCCTTAGTGGCAGTCACTGAAAGTCCAAGGTGCTTGTTGACCAAAAGTTATTAGAAATGTAATGGTGCCTATTTCCACAAAATCATTACAACACAAATAGCATTCCTCTGCCTTGGCCTTTGAGCAGAATTAGATTCAGGTTAGAGTGCATCCGTACACTTACCCCGAGAAGCACTCAGTGCTGCTGTCCTAATTGCACCCCAGATATCTAGACCATATTTAGAGAGAGGATTTAATGGCTCTGCTACCAAAAGTCTGTTAGTCTTTCATTGCATTTATTTTCATCAGAAAAACTAATCACTGTGTTCTCTGAGATAAATGCACTAATTAAAATATAACTCTTCTTTCTTTGATAGTGGTGTATGGTACTTGTCTACAGTCCTGTTCCAAGCTCATATAGGAGGGAAAGCACAAAGTTGCACTACTTAAGCATATATCAGTATTCTGCTGTTAATAAAGCCCTGCACTGAGAAGGGGACAGCGAGTTGCTAAGCAGAACTGTGCCTCCTTGGCAGCACAGTGCTGGGCCAGGAACAGCAAACCACCCCTCGTGGTGGATGGGGAGCTAAGTGTATGCAGGCGGACTGTGGGGCCTGCGAAGGGCAGCGTCTGCAGCTTGCCTGAAGCCCCAGGTCTCACTGCTTTTGTGAAGCAAAGCAACAAGGTGCTAGAGAATCATTTTCCTCCATCTGCTAAAGGTGAGTGGTGGAATGACAATTGATGCTGCAGCACAGTCTTGCTGAGGGGAATTTAAAGTGATAAACAATGTGTCTCTGCTCCAAAACCCACATGTGAAGCTGGGGGCTTTGAGCAAGAGCCTGCCAGCCACATCCTGCTGCCCAGGCAGCAGCCAGAGCTGGTGCAGAGGGGGACTGTGACAAGACTGGCAAAACCTGGAGCAGTATGGTCAGCTTTTTTCATAAAAACTGCCAGGTGATTGTGAATTTCGTTGCCAAACATGACTGTATTTGAAACACAAAAGTGCACGAATGTAAGTGGCACTGTCATCTCCCTAAAAATCACATTTTTGGAAGTCTGTAATACTTGTTCTGTTCCATATGTGGAGGGATTTTTATGAAATGTTCCAGGCAGAAAGTGAAAAACTCTGTGGTATACTGGCACGATAAAGCTATCTTGCATGAATGCAGTGCTTTCCACTTAAAGTGACTTGCATAAGTGGAAATATTATCCCCATTTTGCTGATGAAGAAACTGAAGCCCAGCGTTTCCTTTGAGTCACATCCAGTGAGCAAGGATAAAGCCAAGAATGAATGTGCTGACATGCAGGATTTCCCATTGCCACCAGACAGGTTGTCACCACTGAAAATATTTCATTCTGACTTTATAGTTGTCTTCTCCCTGATTAAAGCACCATCTTACTAACCACTTTATTTCAACATGATAGAAAAAACGAATTGTCTGTATTTGTGCCAATCTGTTCTCCAAGACATCTCTTAATGTGGAGGGAGAGTTTGCAAGCTCCACTTGCAGTGACCGGGCACAGCAGAGAAGAGGCCATGTCCTAAATTAGCTGATGCAACTGGTGCCTGCACTAAATTTGTATCTGTGCAGGTCTATGATACATGGAAGGCAGCAAAATGTGGCTCCTGGAAGACTTATGTTGTCTGTAAGGAATCGTTATAGCTTTGGTTAGAATTGTTAACAATTCAGCAAAATGATACGAGACGTAATTATGTGAGCTATTGATCAATGCATATTAAGAAAGACCTCAATTTATAGGTCATTATGAAGCATTATTGGGGCCTTCGAGTGCATCAATAAAATCATTTATTTCTTCACATGGATACTAAAGAAGACTTAGAAAGATGCCATGTGCAGAAAGCTGCTTGTGCCAGTAAATTATATTTACATCTGCTGCATATGGATAGGCGGGATACAGGCCAAGTATGTGATGGTGGGAAGCAGCTTGCTGCTTCTGTTTTGGGAAAGTTCATCACGGTTGAAATTTTGGACAAATTAGATTCTGAATCAAACTAGAGAGACAGCAGCAGATGAGCTCAAAACTTTAGTTGCTCCAGAAACTCCATTCAGAATAATATACTATCTCACGTGTCTTGTCTTTCCATCAGAGTTTTGAGGACATTTTCTGGTTGCCGATGGGAGCAGGGAAAAAGAGAGGATCTTGCACTGAAAGGGAGAAAAACACACATAATCTGCTTCGCTCTGAGTTTTGTGTTTGGAAAATGAGGACATGGAAGAGGTCCATCTTTGCTGCCATTTGGATACAACAGCAAGAAAAATTAAAAAGGTATGAAAGTCAAACTACGCCAGAGGTGAATCTGGTCTTCTGCACTGGTTTGTGACCAAACACAATATAGATGATAGATAAATTCAACTATAGTTTTTGGGTAAAATGTAAGGCTTGGAGATGAGGGATGCGGATACAAGCATTTTGTACTCAGAGGCAAATGAGTGCAGTAATTTCCCTGGTACAAAGCCAGAGCTGAACAGACATCTTCCACAAGGTCCTCTGGCCTGGTTTTCCACCTTTTTAGGCTCTTGTCCTGCTGCCACCTCGCTCCACTAGGCAGCAGCTGGGGGCTGGTGGGGAATAACCTGGGGTGTTACGATTAGGATCCAAGGTTAGACCTCCACCCCAGGACTTCCCCTCGGGGAGGAGCTTCCCCGGTATCAGGAGGATTCCAGGCAGGAGCTGCTGAGGCGTGGGCAGAGAGCAGCTTTTGCCTTTCCTGGTTGTGCGTTTTGTTCCTCTGGATGAGCAAGAAGCTGGATCTGCCTCCCAGTGCTGTGCCCAAGACAGGATGAAAGCACCCTTACCAAAGGATCCCTGCAGCGATGCAGCCTGAATGTTGCTGTTGCGAATCAGGAACACAGTGCAGACCCTGATGTGGTTTGCAGTGCAGAAAAAGCAGCCTTTTTTTTTTTTAAGAGAACGTGATAAAAATGGGCTGTGGCTTAATCTCCGCACCTGAGGTTGGATTAGTGACTTAAGCAAGCAGAGCTACTGCTCTGTAACCCAAATAATGTCTGAAATGCAGCTCGGTCGAAATGGCTGCACTGCATGCTTGGGGAAACGTAAACACAGAAGGAAAGGGGAAAATGAAGGACTTTTCAATCACTGTGCTGATAGTTTGTTGGCTTGTAGCTGTTCCATACGGAGAGCTGGCTGAAAGGTCACCAGGTGCTTTCAGGGTTGGCTGCTGACAGGTGAGAGGTGTGTTAAAGCGAGCAGGCTGTACACAGCTGTCCCTCACTTGCTGGGCATGAAAGCCCCACGTGGTGCAGAGGGGCTCAGGGGCTTCTCAGCATTGCTGCTGCTGGTGGAGTGCACAACAGGGCCCTTTTGCAGCACTCAGCCCCTTGCCTGTGTGCAGCAGCACCTACCCAGCTACCAGCAGCCATGGCTTTGTACAAAATCATGGCCACCAATTGATCCCTGTGCTGCCCTGGTCAGGGAGCCTCTGATATCAGCATGGAGCATCCTGCAAGGATGCCACTGCCAGCCTTTGCTGCCCAGGGCATGCCTGTGGATTGTCTCACAGCACCTACCTCTATTTCTCCTGCAGTTATTTCACTTTAATCCATTTTCTGAGTCAGACCCAGACAGTGACAGCTCACCATAGTAGATGACAAATGGTGAATATTTTGCAAATCTAAAATAAAATTTGCCGGCCACAGATACAGGGTGGAGACCAAAGGAGAATGAAGACCCTTTCCCAAGCCCTTGCAGGACATGTGCTGCTGAGGCTGGAGCAAACCTGACTCTACAGGCAGACTTCTGCCTTAAACTCAGTGGCTCCTGGCAAGTAAAATTACCACAAGCAAGTACCACAGTGATTTGCAGAGGTAAATGTTTACTTCACCAGTAAAATGCCAATGTCTGGTGTAGTCCCCCAAAGTGCATACTCCTGCTGATGTCACTTGTTTGTGGCTATCCAGTTTTGAATTATGTTTGCCTCTCAAATTTAATAATTTTGACAAGTTAATTTCAGCCGGTTCTTGACAAGGAAAGTAGCTACAAGGAATAAATAAAAAAAAAAAAAATTAGAAAGGGGAAGAGTGAAATGCTCAGGCAAGGTTAATAGAAAGATACTGCATGGTGAGTTACTTACATTTCGAGACTATTGAGAATGTTAACATTCAAGCAGATCTGTTCTACCCAGAGAAAGGAACATAGTGGCAGCTTAGCAGGGACTGAAGGTCCTGCAGCAGCCAGTTTGTGTGCTCTTGGAAGGTGGCACATTTAGGTTAAACCAAAGGGCCTCAAAAGAGATAAAACAATAATAAAAATTCTTAGAATAGCAACTGAAGAATATCCTAGGTATTTTCTTTCCGTGCCATCAGTACAATGGCTACAGCTCTTCAGGTCAGCCTGGTGCAGGTAAAGCAGCCATAAAAACCTCTGAAGTGCTGATCCTGCAGTCTTAGGCTGGCAGCTGCTGGCTCTGCTCCATCCTTGGGCTGTTTGCTCTCCCCACCTGCCCTTTGACCTCTCTGGCGATGCTGTTCCCACCAAACCCTGGGAACAATTGCAATTTGTTTTGATGTGTGTCAGTGCCAGCTCTGGAGCTTGCCTCCAAGGCTGTTTCTTTCGGTAAGGGGCACACCCCTCTCCCTCATGGGCTGCTGTGACCAGTACTTTCTCCTTAGCTGGAGGGAATAGTTGAGCCTGTGACTAAAATCCACCACACCAGAGACCGGGCAGCAGATCTCAGAGGAGCTGGAATGTGGCTGCCAGGCTCTGCTCTGGTTCCAGGGCTCCCTGGCAAGCCCCACGCCCAGTGCCCAGCTCCCCTATGGCCAGGACCCCAGGCACAGGCTGCCCGCCTCTGCCTTGAGCATCTCTGGCTGCACTTACCCCATCCAACCCCCTCCTCTACAGGTGATGAATACTTGGGTGTGTAAATTAAGAGAAAATTTAAGAAAAATTGGCTAGAGAAATTAAAACTGCCTCAGGCAGCTTAACTTGTACAGCAACACATACAGTACTTAGCACCCTAGATTTCATTATTCTTAACAGCATAACTGGAGTCCTATTTTCACACATTAAATATTCTTGGATTTTTTTCCCCAATGAGCAGACATATGATTTTTTTTTCTCTGCCATCAACATGCATGTTTAGTCCTTTCAGAGACTTTTTTCGAATTGGAATACAGATTAGTTTTACCTACGATTTAAAGAACTCCAGTGCTTGGTAAGGCCTTGATTCCTGGTTTTTTTTATGGAAATGCATGGCTGTGGGGCTATGGGGAGCTGCTCACTGCTTAGCACTTCTGAGAGCAGAGCCATGCAAGAATACACTATTTTCACATCTAGGCTTTCACAGACAATGTGAAATTTGACTGTTTGCCGTGAAAAAGCAATCTTCTTAAGTAGGAATCAGCATGCTCTTGTGCTCTCCCAGGCCAGATGTGCAAAAACCTGAGAGCATGAAGGGACAGGAAGTGTCAAAGCCTGCAAGAGGCAGGGACCAAACAACCAAGGCCCACTGTATGTGTCTGAGGTAGAGGCTGAGGGTGTATAATGAGGAGACTGGCAATATCTGAGATTTCCCCTTGCCACTGGAAAGAGTGAGGGAAAAGACCTCCCTAGCAAGCCCTGTGGCAGGCAGTCTCCCAGGTAAGGTACCCACAGTGTGGGTGGGAACACAGCAGAAGGCATTTGCCATTAGACTGGGGGGAAACTCGGGGTGGCCAGCCTGAGGGGAGGTTGGGTGAGTCCTGTCATGGACTTTGGGAGGGCTGCTAGCACTGGTGTCAGTATTGTCTTTGCATTTCCCCTTCTTGGGTTAAGACAGTGTGTGCAATGAAAACTTGTGTGTCAGGGTTTCAGTCCAAGGCAGTTTTTGTGTGCACGCACCCCTGCCTAGATCTTGCTGGGCTATTTCCTCACATCGTTCTGAAGCCCTAGAGCCTTTCAGGGTGAGATTTGGGCAACAGAAAGCTATTCATCCGTGAATAGAACACAGGGAATCTGCCAGCTCCCCAAACACGGGTGTCTTCATTTGGGGGTGCTGAGCAGCTTGCTAGGCTCCTCTGCTGTCTAGTGTAAAGCCCCACGGACTGGAAAAAAGCCTGGGGCTGCTTGTGGAACTGAATCCCATCCTTGGGACTCTATGCTGTGAAACAGAAGGTCCGCTGGCCCTTGTCTCTGCCTCACATATCTCACCCTCTCCTGGCACTCCTGGGGCTGTGGGTTGGTGCTGGTGCAGTGCTGTCCTGCTTTCAGGCATACCAGGCTACCCCATGAGAAGTGTCAAGTGGCACTAGACATTCATGATTAGGAACTCAAATCCCTCCATAACTGTCCTGGGACCAGAGTGAGTGAGTGCTCTGGTGCAGAGTACCATCTTTCCTAAGATGATCTTCAGGTGTCTCCGTCCTACTGCTCATTAAACTTAAGCCTCACCTGCTGGGATGGTCTGGGCATATCTCATCTAAATAATTCTTTGCTATTCCAGGGGGCCTAGATATTCCTGGCAGATTTGTCTGTCTTGTTCTCAACCAGTGAAGCACAATTTAATCTTAGGACTTGAAATGTTTTACTCTAATGAAGTCTCTGAGTTTAGACCACGGGTGAAATGTAGTAATCTATATGGTACAAGAGGTCAAACTAAATGAACTAAGAGTCCATTTTGGCGCTAAATTTTGAAATTCACAGGATGATTTCTAATAATGAATGTGTTTGTAAAACTTGGATGCCTTCTCAGGAGTAATCTGCAAACAGAAAAACAACTTATTTTGTTAAGCAGACTGTGACAAACAGTTCTTCCAACTTTATGCTGTGCAGACGTGTATTTTTGGATATTCTTTGGGGGAAAAATCTACTGCAGTCAAATCTACATAACCTGCAAGAAAAGAATCTCAAACAAAACAAAAGATATATGTAGATTATGAAAGGTAGAGAATCAGGTTGGAATTCTAATGTAAATGTATGTCATTATCAGTAGAGATCACTTGTAAAGCACTATTTTAACTTGAAAAGCCAAGAACTAGAATATTAAAGTGGAAGTCTTTTTACATGTGCATTTAGAACAAAAGGTACCCTGTCATTAGAAATGATATATAACAGGCAGATGAGGGTTGTTGTTTTCAGTGTTTGGTTTAAACGCAATAAAGATGAACAAAATTAAAATATGTTCATTGGTGCATGAGGATGAAGTCAAGATCAGAAGTACAATTTCCTAATTCTTAGATTTATTCAAAGACTCTTCCTTTGTATTAACTGCTACAGATGTTTAATGAATACTTAAAACCAAACACTGCTTCCCCCTCCCCAGCCCCCCCCACTGTGTTCAATGTGTTTTGTACAGGCAACCTGATAAAAAGAATATCTAGGAGGAGGGGAAGGCAAAATCAAAGTTGATGTATCAGAACATCTACTGCATGTCTAAATACAATGAAATTTGAACTGTGTGGGTGTATTCACTGATTTTAAAGAATGTTCATTGATTTTAGTTTTATTATGTTTGGAATTGTGGTATGTTACACAAAGACCATTTCACTGATCTTTATGGTTCCATAAAAGCCTATAACATTTTGGATCAAACTGGCTGCTCTGTATTTTTTCTTTGTTTCTGCTGTCAGACTTTATGCTTAGCTCCAGGTATAAGGACCACATGGAGCTTTCCCCTCATCTCACTGAAAATTATAGGAACATTGCTGCAGACTCCGGGGCATCCAGACGCAGGATACATCCTGGACCCTTCAACAAAGACACCTGGTTTGGCCATGTGTGGAGTTGGGACAGCATGAAGCTGACGTGAACTGAACCTGTGGTAATGACAAATGCAGAGTGTTGGAAAGGTATTGGTATCTGGAAGATTTAAGTTGGTAAAGATCTGTGACCAAATTTCCATGAGATTTCAGAGATGCAATGCCCTGTTCTGATGAGATTCCCTCGTCCAGCCACCTGTCTGAAAGTTCATTCCTGATGTGAACACAGAAAGAAGGATAAGCTTGATGAAAAGGTGAGTCAGTGTCCAAGCAAAACTATGAATTTTTCCTTTTTCCTTACAAACAGGAGGAGTGAATTGTAGTCAGAGGGAAAAGTAAGACACAATATCCAGGAGTGTCATATATAGCCAGGGAATGGTAAGAGGACTTAGAGCAGGGGAGTGGGAGTCCTGAGAGTTGGGATGTATTTATAACTCTGTAGAGATCCCACTGTGTGGACTTGGACAAAGTGCTCCAGATTGATGTGAATATCAGTAGTGATACATAAGACCCCTGTTGGCTTCCAAAAGCTTTGAAGTATGTTTGAACCAGACTTCAGTGGCTCAGTACGCACTGCACTACCTGCTCCCGTTCTCCCAGGCTGAAGCACAGACCTCCTGTGTGGAGCTGCCAGGCCAAAGCTTTTTTTCTCCAAGACCCAGAGGAGGCAGAACAAGGATGCAAGGTATTGGAAAGAAAGGCTTTTGTGTTGAGAGACTGGACAGCGAAGGACTGGAAAGCGTCACTTTTATGGAAGCAGACCCCACCTGGTAGGGCAGTCATTGCCTTGGGTGCCCAGGGCAGTTTTCTCTGGGCACAGCAGGGTCTGTTGGACACACTAAGACATGGAAATTAACCCTTCTGTGCCATTAGCCAGTACTTGCAAGGAAGTCTGATAGGAGTGTTCCTATGCAGCTGGAAGCCAGGGGGGACAAAAGGCCAGATGCTGCCAGGCATAGGGGAACCAGGAACAGTTTAACCTCCACCTCCCGACTTGTGTTTGGCAGCTGTAAAGCTGCAACTGTTTTTCTGTTCCATGAGTGAGGTTTTGCACTAAGCTTTCATTCATCTGCTGGGTGAGACATGTTTCCTATAGTTAAGTTGAACAGACAGAGCATCATTCTGGCTACATTTTTCAAGGGTGCTTTTAAGTTTGTGCACACAGGTTTTCCACAAGGACCTACTTTTCACTCACACTCCCATTTTGCTAAGTGGTAGCAACCAAGCCATGATACATCCAAACTCCTAAGCTTTGAGATAAAAAAGATTTTCTGAGGAAGGGAGCTTACAGTCTAATTAGTTGATGGTGTTTCTCCTCACACAGTTTGTGCTTCTGGATCGAAGGTTGATGCAATTTAAGCGCTGGCTTTCACCACAACGAGCACCCAGAGCTCAGCTAAATTCAGGCAAAGCCCAGGCTTCCCAGGCACAGATTGTATGCCCAGTAACACCAAGCACTATAAAGATGGAGACCTTAAAACTGATGCTGTTATTGCTGATCCCAGCTGGAGAAATTTTGGTGTCAGAAATAAGCTCACGTTTAAAGAGATTTTTCTCTAATCCTGGCATGTTTCAAAATCCTGGGTGAGATTTAGTTAAATCCATGAAGGGAAAAGAGATGAAATTCTAACCTCAGTATCCACAAAATTCCTGAACCAAAATGGACACCACACAGTCATTAATCATCTTATCTCCATCTCACAGGCAGGCCAACACACACACGCACTGTCACAGGGAGGTGTCACACACCGGGAAGCTGGGTGACATGTCAGTGTGCCAGGGATGCCCGTGGCAGGACAGCAGTAAAGCCATGCCAGCACAGCGAGTGCCACTGCTGCCCAACCTGCCTTCCTCTTCTGTAATTATTAGCTAAACACAAGTATTTGTTCATCTCCCATGCCGAGACCATTGGGGTTGGGAGTAGAGGGGGGGATGCAAGACTGCTGTGTGGGAGTTGGGGCTGCATGGGGCAGTATGGGTTCCTTGCCTCCTTACTGGCAACCATGCACAAATTCATGATTAATTACCACCCAGAACTCTACTATCAACAGTCTCAACTGAATTACTGTGCGAGAAGAAGAGGCCCAAAAAGGAAGGTTACTGGTTTTGTGACACAAACGTCCTTCAGGAAACTCTGGTTCAAAGGGCACTGTTGGCACTATGAGCGTGGGGGGGAGGAAGCCACATGCTGAGGTGCTCCTGGTGCTTTGACATGTTATTTATCTTTCCCAATTAACTTCTGGAGTGCTCTTGCTACAGCAGCACCAGTTCAATATCTGTGAGCGGAAAGTCAGCAGCCCTGATGCAACAGCACAGCAGCATACTGCCATTAGATTTTTCCAAAAGAGACTCTTCAGGCTTCTGCCAGAACATATTCATGACTTCTTGTTGTAAACTGGTCTCTTTCAAGACACTGAGTTGTGTTCTTAAAAAATGTCCTATTTAACCCAACAGCAGTGAAGCTGAGGGCTATGGGTTTGCTTTAACTAACTGGTTAATGAATTCTTCACCACCACTTTGTTTCACACATTGTCAAAACAAGAAGCTTGTGCTTCAGAGGGAAGCTGGGTCATCTTATCTAGATTCTTTCAATGCTAATTTTAAAATTTATTGAGGATATCTGTAAGTTTTTCTGTTTTGAAAGTAACCAATTGTGCTTATTTTTTAAATTTTTTTGTTTGTTTTTCAGAATTCTGCCTATTAGACTCCACTTTTCGAAACAGTTTCATTTCTGTGTGGATTTAATGTGTGGTGTGTCTGCTTTATGTGCTTGCTGTTTTGCAGGGCACGCACCACAGACCCTACATAATTTTGCTTGGTTTTAGGACAGACAATCCTGGTTTGCGTGAGAAATATTAATTTATCTTACATGATGTCTATCTCAATGGCCAGTAGAATAGTCTGTAAAAATGTCAGACCTGTGGCATGTGTGATTTCTGTTCTCAGACTGGCCTTGGTCTGCAGGTACAGTCAGAACCTGCACTTGAGTAACATACAGACAGAAACTCCTCTTCATGTAGACAGTTTCCCTGGCTGAAAACATCCATTTCTTTCCCCCTTGCCAGGAATATTGCAGTAGTCTTGCCGAGAAGCCAAGGACAGGAAAGTTCTGGTGCAAATTCTACGACGCAGTTTTCCAGGGGGGTATTTTTGGACAGCATTATCTCTTGCATCCGTCGTGCTCTCCCAAAGACATGACACTATGGAGAGCATTAGAAAGTAATATTTGTGTTAACAGCATTCAAATACACTCTGGTTTTTAGTCTGATTTGCACCCACATTTAATTGTTGCAAGATTTTTGTGCCTGACTATAATTTACTGCTGGTGCGAATGTCAAGATGTAGCCATTTAGCTCACTGATTTGTGGGAGCAATGAGGTAATTTTATGCCTAGGTCCTCTCATTTGTACCTGCCAGCAATGCAGAGGCAGTCTTTCCTAATCAAGCATTAAAAGTTCTTCTTGATTAATCTCTGACTTTGTTGGAGACATTCCAGATTTAAGCCAGTGTAATTCATTTCAGGATCAGACCCATTAAGCGTTTTCCAATGAGTAATATACTGTGTCACTCTTCTGCTCCTAAAGATTTTCAAAATCACAGAGGGATTGGTGTATATCTGGGAGACACATGTATCTTCTGACTCCACTGGCATATTTTCTCCCATTTCCTGACTTTGGAGATTTTTCTCTAGGTGAAATTTCTTTATTTCACTTTCTTTCTGCATTCAGCTGGAAGAATTAACAAATGGTGAAGTGTGATACTGTCGATCCAGTGCTCTGTGTGGCCAGGCAATCAGGACAGAAATAATTAACACAGAAAGTGGCCTGCCAGTATCCTGCTGAATGAAATTGGAAGGAGTTCAAATACAAAAAGATTTTTTAGCTTACCACTTCTGGGCTACACATAGCAATAGCCATTTGGAAGGACAACTGCCAGCTTCCATTTCAGATTGCTTGACAGCACTAACTAGAGCACTAAGAGCATCACTCCATTTCAGCAGGAGCCGTTAGCCAGATTTGGGATGTGAAGCATTATTTCCAGACAGGGGAAGAGATCAAAGAGGGAATCAGGTGCTGCTCTGATGTGTTGTAAGAAGGTGAATTCCTCTGAACATGGAAGGAAAGGTGGTGTGGGGGGTGCCTCTGGTTTCTAGCCTGCCAGGCAGCTATGCAGGACGCATGGAGACCCCCTGCTCCCCTGGGTCCCTGCTACTTGTTGCTGCTGCCTCCTGCCACCTGTTGCAGTATGCCACCACGCAGGGACGATGGCTGGGCATGGGCATGGCCACACAGTGCCCAGCTGTGTTGTAGTGTCTGTGCCTGTGGGGCGATACAGGGGAGGGGAGGAACTCCTGCATCTCTGGAGACCACTCTCCCCTTCCTCTTTCTGTTGGTTTCAAAGATGGCTGATGCAGCATGAAAAAGAACAAATGGTGGCTGTAAAGGTTAAGAAATCTTCCTTAGGAGCAGGGATTTCTCCTGCTGGAGATGTCACAATCCCCTCTTCTACCATGGTGTAGCATGGTGTACTGAGCATCCAAATAAAAGATGTGTTTGTAGACACTGCTGTGCTTTAGCTCATTTCTCTGGCTTTGCCTCCTGTAACGCTTGCAGAGCCATCCTGCTATAGGAGATTCCCATGCAGAGAGTAAGAAAATAGTGCTTTACTTGCTGTAAACTGGTTATCTGCACTGATAAAAACTACAGCTGTACAGACAAAAATTAGTTCTGTCCTGGCAAGCAAAAGAGCTGCTGCATACCTTTTGTGCCCTACAATTAGAATGTGTTGCTCTGTCTTAACATCTGCCTACATATTTCTATCAGGAATATGCTTGGTGCTTTCAGTGTTTGCAGAAATGGCAAAGGAGCAGACAAATAGGAAAAACAAGGGAAGAGAAAAAATTAGGAGTAGCAAGCCTCTAAAATGGTTTTCCTCTGGAAATTTTTCAGACTGGCGAGCTGCCTGCGGCAAGACTGCATTGCTCTGTGGTGCCTGCCAGTTTGCATGTACAATGAACTGCACGGCATTTCTTCCAGGATTCCTGGTTCTGCCTTCTCCAGCTTAGTGGTCCTGAGATGGGCCACTTGTATCTCTGCCACTGGTATCCATTACAGACAAACCATTATCCCAAGATCTGGCAGACCATGGCCTTGCTCTTAGAGCCACTGGACACCCAAAGAGAAAAAGTGCCATGCAGAAGCTATGCATTGTTCATATTTACAGGTAAGTCTTGCCCTTCCTTTACTTGAGTTCTGTGGCTCTTCTTGTTGAGCATGAAAATGATGGTCAGTCTCCTCTGTCTGTTGCACAGAGATCTCATGATGGACAGCCGACGCAAGAGGAAGAAGCACTGGGATCTAGTTGAGTATTAAGTTCAGAAAATGGCTTTGTTAGCTCCTTGTGAGAGTTGCGTTTCTCACTGACATTATGTCACTTGCTTCCTATCAGACGAGCTCTGTTGTCTTGGCCTGCAGGTCTGGGAAGCTGTACTTCTTCTTACAACCAGGCCTGGACTGAGATGCTTTATTAAAATAGCACCTCAATTACTATGAAGAATTTGACTTCAGGTTTATCCATGACTTCCATCACATCTTTTTTTTTTTTTCTCAATTTGTACTGAATGCATGTATTTGCTTCTTCTCATGCATCCTGAATTCAAGTTTTAAAATGGACCTTGCTTAATTTGACCTTATCTAGCTAATTTATCTTGTGCCTGCGTTTCTAAACAATGTTAAATGGAGTACGTTTCCTTGTATCTTCCCAAGTAACTAAGTCTCCTGCAAAATTCAAACCATTAAAAGTGAGTGTGATAGGAGAAGCTCCAAGAAATGAGTGAACTTAATATAAAAATTTATAATCATGTCAATTCCACTTTTTAAACCATTTCTGAAATGTTAGTTTGCTTGAACGGCTGGTCAGAAGCACAAAGGTTAGGTTAAGCTTCCTTCGTTAATGGTTTGGCTCAATGCACCCAGCAGTATAATGTATTTTATCAGTGAGGGAAATGATATTGGTTTAAGAGGTTTCATGTAACAGTCATATCCTGGCCAAATGTAATTTTGAAAACAATCAAGGCCATTATGGCTCACACAGAAAGAAAGATAAAGACAGATAGCTGTATATGGGTTTTTAATAAGTAATTCACCCTGGGTCTTGAAACATCAGATTGCCAAGTAATATTATTAATGTATAAGCATGTTGCTAAAATCATGTATTCTTTCCCATTGGTTGACTATAGATATGTTTCTGATGCAAATGTCATGTAAGTGTATTGAATCCACGCTATGTAAATAGACTATATAGTACATCCATCAAGCAGTTGACTTGATTATTCCACACACTAAAGAGCATTTTCTGACATCAATCTACATTCTGCCTAAATAGAACATTTTTCACCAATGATATTATGCATCATTTACTGTATATTTGATACTAATTGTTCAGCATATCGATCACCTGTCACTCTGAGAGTTTAGTGATCTTTGCAACTTGTCCTGGAAGCTTGGAAGTTACAGGCAGTTGGTTGCCCATTGTCTGTGGTAGCAGACTGAGCTTTCCTGGACAGCGCTGAAATCTTGCCCTGGGCAGGCAGCGTGGAGAGGAGTTAAGTGGGGGTAAGGGCCTGCCAAATTGGTACTTGAAAAAATTACACCCTTTTGATTTTCACAGAGATTAGGCTATGGCAGCAGACAAACACACTGCAAAGGTTAACAGATGTCGCTTACTCTGCGCCTTTCTGTTTGAAAGCAATATTTCGTTGAAGGGTCAGGATGAGGGCTGACCAGCACCCTTTACGTGGATGAACTGTGCCATTTTGTTCTGTGTGCTCAGGACACAGAAAGTCTGTGATCTGTTTCTCTTTCACAAGTGGTTAAAAGGGGGGATATCCAGGGTCTGGAGAGTCTTTTTTGCATGTAGAGTCTGCATAGAAGACAGTTACTCATTGAAGGACAAACATATTGATAGCTAAAGGACATGGCTCTAATTATCAGAAAATCTCCAACCACCTGATAAAAAAGGATCTGTTTTAATATAAATATGTTGAACTCTGATCAATTTTAAACATCTACTTCATATATGAAAATGTGGAGATTATTTTGAAATAAGTTTAACTGCAGCTGGAGGGGGGCTGTTAATATTGACTGTTCTGTATTTCTCACAGCACATACGTTATCGAACTCAAAAACTACTGGAAGCAAAGGCTTTATAAATAGGAGAAGAATATATTGATTTAATAATTTCATTCATTCACCAGTTCTTTTACAACATTTTTTACAGCACAGAATGGGGACTGTCTACTTCCCATATGCTTTATTCACCAAGCAGGTAATTTCTTTACTGTATTTTGCTTTATAACCCCTCTGTGTTCCAGGCCTTTCCCTTTTCAGGCTGTCATAGCTCCTACCCCCTCCATCTAAATTCTCTGGCTTTACTCCTCTCCAAATCTTTGCTTTAGTTCCAGGAGTGCTGGAATGCCTGCAGGGAGCCTTAGGGGCACTAGGGGCAGTTGGGCATGGAAGGACTGAACTGAGCAGCCCGCAGGAAGAGGAGAGGAAGGGGTAGGTAGACAGTTTTTTTAGTGGTGAACTTTAAATTTTCTGGAAAACAGCATTTCAGGGAAATTAAAATAGGTTAGGATGAGACTCAACACATTCTCAGCCAGGGAAAACATACCTGGAAAGTAGCAGGTGGCAAGAAATTTTGAAAACCTTGAGACAATTCACTCTGACATTTGAAAAACCCAAGCCTGTTGACTCTTTGCTTTGAAATGCATTTCTCAATTCCAAACTGAACTGAAAAAGGGGAAAAGATTATAGAAAGGGTTAAAATAATCCCAAACTTGAAGGAAAACTTTGTCTGGAGTTGAGTTGAATGACAACAAGTGAGTGATCTGATTTGAAAAAAACCTGTGGTTTTTTTTCAGTTGCAGAACTCAAGTTTGTGTTACATTCCCAGCTTCACCCATTGAGCCCCTGGTGACATATACAAACTATACTGAATGTACATACTGGCTGTTTCTTTCTCAGTCTGACCCCCAAACTGTACTCATCTGTTTCCACTCCTTTCCCACATTTTGCCTTTTTTTTAGAAGATGAAAGGACTGTATATTAACTCAAAAACTGGGCCAAAATCACTGATATTAAAAATATATATATATATATATGCAAGAAGTAATATTAACACTGTGTCAGTGGCTTTCCTTTTCTCAAAGGCATGATCCTACACTGCTTCTATGGGGATGTGGTCTTCCTCCTGCTCTGGGAATCTGCAACCTCACAGGTGTAGGTTGTCCATGTTTCTCATGAATTCCTGACTCTCAGGTTCCAGACTTCTGCAGAAGGCTTCTCTGAGTCATTCTGGAGTCATCTATAACCCATCATCAAACAAGTAAAGGAAATTCTCATATTCAGGTACAGGATTGCCTTTGCCATGTATGTTTTGCTTTGAATCTTTTCAGTTGTCATTGTGGAGACCTTCTTCCCAGGGGTTATTTATAAAAGATGCTTTGATTCAGGCAGCATGTGGGTTGTATGTGTGTCAGGTAGTGCACACAGTGCGCTCCCCACTGAGGCTCCTTCTTCCTCTCTGCTCTTCCTTCCCATTCTCTGCACAGTGCCTTGGCTTTCCCCTTCATCTCTGCCTCCTGTCTCCCTCCCTCCCACCCACTGCTTCTGTCCTCCAACACTGAAGAAATTTGCTAGATCCACAGCTGTTTTTGGAGGGAGAAAATTGTGTAGCAGCAGCTGTAGCAGCAGGCATAGCAGCGAATTACATGAGGATACAGATTATCTGCGCACTTGTTTCAGAGAGGTACAGCTTATCTCAGATGTAGACTCTGCATAAGCAGTATGGAAATGCCAGCAGCCCAGAATGACGCTGCTGCCTCTGTTCATTTAGGCTCTTCTCTGCCAGTGTAGGCATGGCCCATGTGGGGAGGTGGGCACAGCGGGGTTGGGGGCTGCAAAGGGACCGCTGTCCTGCCTGCACCTCTGCTTGGCCCCATGCATGGTCATGGCACCTGGAGCAGCCAGTGTAAGCTCCTCAGGGCAGGAAATGTTTCCCTTACTTACCCATGAAGCATCATGCAGAGCAGCAGTGCTTTATAAATAATAGATGTTTAGAAACACTCAGGAAAAAGCCTTCAGTAGAATATACACAGTGAAGCCTTACCGAGGCATCCCTGAGACTGCCGGAGCCACAGGCATGGTGAGCGAAGCCGTAATGTCCCTCTGTTCATCTCTCTAGCACTCATCACTCTCTGCTTTACATAGCTGTTTACTTTGCCAGGCATCTTATGCCACAGCATTAAGACACAACAGGGTGTGCTTTACTGGGACATTAATAATACATCGAGTGCATTGTGAGCCATGACTGCAAAGGCTGAGTGACTTCAGTAGCCCAAGAAATGTATTAATGCTCCAGTAAACCACATCCGAGAGTGGTAATTCAAGTTTTATTTTGTCGTTTTATTAATGACGCAACTGACACGATATTATATGTGACTGTCTAATGGCACACGGGCAGTGAGGGGGCAGCAAGCCACAGGCAGTGCCAGGCACATCAGCTTCTGTCCCTTGCATGCAGGGAGGGCAGCTCTAGTCAGGGAATTCTAACCAGCTGCATATGCTTTGGAGAAATAGCACAGCAGTAGTAGAAATAGCCCATGCAAACCCGTCTAACACATACAGCGAGGCTGGTAATGTTATGAAGGGCACATATACTACCTGAAATGGGAAGATGGATCTTTTGCACGTGCCTAATGCTGTAACTAATCATATCCTTTAGTAGAAAAGCTGGGATACTTGTTAGTCAGAGAAATGATGAAAGATAGGAAGAAAAAAGAAGAAAATTATATCCTAAAGAATGTGAGCAATAAGGAAAGACAGACACCAGTTTATAGAAGCATCTCACCTCATTAAGCGTCTTAATTCCCTTTTATTGTCCATACTGCATTGAAGCCTACAAGATGTATGCATGATTTATAAGTAGTGCTGTGCATCAGCTGAGCAGTTTTATATAGGGCTCTGAAAGGCTGAGGCACATGTGACGTTTGGGTTTGGGTGGGTTTTTCTGCAGTGTAAGAATCTTGCCTGATTTCATTCATGGTGTCACTTGGCTCTGCCATGCTTGCATGCTATTATTCTGATAAATAAAATAACCTCTATACCAAATGAAGCCAGGTAAGTATGAGCCCACTTTACTCTTATATGATTTTAAAATTAATTCATACCTGGATAGACCTGCATTTCACTAAAGTCCACTGAATAAGTCATTGATGTTTATTTGGAGCCAAGAAAGCTTTATAGATAATTTTATAGTGGTTGAATATATTTGTTCTCTTTAGCGTATTTTAGGTTTTCTTATACTCTTGACTGTTTAGCTGTACAGTCATAAAGAAAATGTAAAACAACAATGAAAAATGCTGGTGTTCAGATCCCAAGATAAATCCAATAACTGCTGTGACAGGATTGATTACAACAGAATCAGCAAAACCTCTAGACCCTTTTTAATGTGGTTTGAGACATAAAGATGATCATGAAAGATGTTACTTGGCAGTAGTAGGATCTATGTTTAGAGCTAAAAGCAAACTGCTCTGAATTTTTGGGGTTTTTTGTTGTTGAAAGGTTTTCCTCTGCAAAATAAGGTTTTGGTCAAAATTGACATATTCATGAAATTACATTAATTTTGATGACATTTTCTTCCAAAAAATGACTACTTTTCAAATGACCCTTTGGAAAATTCTATTTGGGAAAATTAGATAAAACTAAAAGCACTTTTGGAATTAAATTATTCATGTGTATTTATTGTTTCAGTGTCATTTTATGCTATGTCACTAGTGTTATTATTTTCAGTGCTCATTTTACAGAACCTAGTCCTCTTTACCTTCTCTTTCTTCACCTTTCTGCATCTTTGGGTAATTTCATCTGCAAACACACGATCAGCTGCTGTCCCTGCACAACTAACTTGCAGATCTACCTGTGTGCTCCTGACCTGTCTTCTCTGTCCAGCCTCATCTCTGGGCTTGTTTCCCTGTCATTTCATGTAGAAGACAGTCTGTCAACTCAAGCCCAGTGTGGAAGAGACAGAACTTTTAATCTTCCCCAGTTCATGTCTTCCCTGCTAGTCCCCTGTTTGATCACAGCGGACAACCTCACTGCCCTGCTTGTCACTCAGGCCCATAATTTGTGTGTCATCTTTGACTCAGACCCTTTCTCAAGTCCTCACATCCAGGATACAGCATAATCCCGCTGACTGCTCCTTCTTAGCATCACTAAGACGTTGCCTTTCCTGTCCATCCCTGTGGCTGAGGCCCTTGTCTAGCATCTTTTATGTCTCAATTAGTGCAACATATTTTTTATCCAGCCTTGACAAATACAACATGGGCCTTTTGGTGCCCACTTAAAATGACACTGTAAGTACTATTTTCTTAAGCCATCTATTTCCCATTTTTATGTCCATCCCTCTTCCCTCTCCTCTTTCAGCATTGCACCAAAAGTTACCTATTTGTCCTCATTTTCGTGCTCTATCACAGTTTGGTTCCAGTTATCTACAGCTGCTTAGTACTTCCAGCTGGGGTAACCCTGATGCCAGCTCCATTTGCCCTTGTGCTGGGGGCCCAGACTTGCATCCCCAGCTCCTCCCACTTTTGAGGGGACCATCCTGCAAGCAGCCACCTTTCATCCTCCTCCCCATCCCACAGTGAAAGGCTCTGTGCCCACTTTTCCTAACTAGGGCTGAGCTCTTCATTTCCTGCCTGTCCTGTTGCTCACTGTCATCCTACCTTCCCTTGTGTACGACACCATTTATTTTCTGTGCCCCATGTCTGTCTCTTGCCTTATGTTGTAGCATGTACCATCTTTCTATTTTGCCTAGTAGTTTGAGGCTCAGCCCACAATTGGGTCTCATGGGGTAGAAGTCCATTATACTCATACACACACACATACACATTATGATAATATAAGCCGTTATTCTTCATTAATATTATTAGTGTGAGAATATGGCAAGGTATTTATCAACCCAGGCCCTTTTATTACTTGTTTAATATTCTACTATTATCCTCAACTTTTATATTATTATTTTTATTTGAATAATTAGCTTTGATAGCTATTAAGCAAATATTTGAAGCCTCTTATTCTCTAGATCAAAGCATCTCCCACTTCTGTTATAATGAAACACTTGGATTCTTGGACAGTCTGAACAGAAAACTTAGGTAAGAGTCAAAGTGTTTCATTACAAACAATGAAGAGATGCTTTGATCTAGAGAATAGCATTTTAACTGTTAATTTTTCATCTTTAAGATCTAGCACAATAAAATACATTGTAAATATAAAGTGAAATCACAGGAAAGTTCAGCTATTATATTGCATAATTTGTAGAATATATTGGGGGAACTTATTCATCACATGAGGTGTGTCAGAAGCCTCCCTGTCCCCCACCTCAGATGCTGTGAGTTTCACTATTCAGTACCAAACTCTCTAACAAAACTTGAATTTAAAGCTGAGGGGACATTGCTGGGAGCTTCCTATGATGGAAAGGTCCAGCCAGGCCAATGCTACAGTTGGTGGTGGTCCTGCTGTGCAAAGGGTGATTACAGGGGGTTTCTGTGGATCCAGCTAGTGCAATCCATAGCTGCTGCTAGCATGACACTAGAGCCTCTTTGGGAAATCTCAGGTTTGCACTGTTATAGTTGGGTTTTTTTAAATTCTTTCTATTCTGGCACATTTTGATACCTGACGATGCTCTCATTTACAGTGGGCGTGAAATAGCTGCCTTTCCCATGAACCGTTGTTCAGGTTCTGGGTTTGGACCAACTCTTGCAAGTATATCATTTACACTTCCACCTAAAATACACCATTTTGCCATTTTACTTTGCTAACAGAATGCACTTTAGTGTGGATATTTTGCAATGTCACCAGAAAGTGGGAGGAGAAAAATGTTGAGGACTGCCAACAAAAAAAAAAGGAAAAAAAAATACTGTGAAAGATATATTCACTGTACACACATGGAAGAGCTATCTTCCCGCAGAGATTTCCCCTAAGCCATGGCAAAGGTGACCACTTCTTAGAGAGTCCTCTCTGTTCCTGCTGAGAAATCCATAGCTATTGCCTCTTTCAGGGAGTGTGAGGTCCATGGAGGTGCTAAAAAACTCCCAAAGATCCTTTTGGGAACCAAGAGATGATGGATTAATATATTTCATAACAATCTCCATGGAGACCAAAACCAGGCTGGCATCCTCCAGACTGATGGTGATAGCAAACCCTGTTGGCATTGTGGATTAGTGGGTGCTCCTCTCGGAGTCAGAGGCTACCCTGGATGATGTTGTTTATCTCAAGTGTAAATCAGATGTGACTCAGCGGCAGACGCTGCGCAGCCAAACATGCAGAAAAGTCGCGTCAGTGTTGAATCAAAGCCTGAAACACAGATCATTATTCAAAGAGAGTTATGAGAATGCCATGGGTTTCAAGAAGATGATCTGCACTGCTGAAGAAGCAAAAGCCAAGAATTAGAGATATACTGATAGGAAGCTCTTTGGATTTATTAACTGTTTTGTTTGGACTTATTAAAAAGGAATGACACCCATTAAAGTATATCACAGGAATGAGCTATCTACCAGCCCCAGGGCTGTGGCTGAAGGGGAGCTCCATGACAAGGTGAGGGCTCTCTATTGCTCTCCAATGACAAGGCACTCCGTTTAAAAAAAGACGATTTTGCTTTATAGATTGCTTATTCAATTCAAGAGTTTTCTCAAGCAAATGGCCCAATTCTCATGAAATACATATATTTGGGCATCAGTCTGAGACATTTCTGGTGTTTTTATGACAATTCAAAGCACTCCCATAGCTGTGTTATTTAAGGATGATGTGCACTGACACATCAGCTGGCCACTGGCCCAGTGTGACTGGGGTGGGCAGGAGCCAGCCCTGCCAGGGCAGCAGGTCTTCCTGCCTCCTGAGGGGCATTTACTGTGGAGAACTTGGCAGCCCCCAAAACATTGGCATTGCTGTGGATGGACACATTGTATCGTGGAGAAGTGATAGTACTTTGATCATTCCTTTTTGCTGTCTTTTCACAGTGGTATTTCAGGTTGCTGAACTGCAGGCTGTGCCCTGTGTCTGTATTTACTGAAGCATTTCTGTATTTACCGGTGCACTTCAGGTGCTGTAGGGAACAGACACACTCCCTCCTCCCCATCTTTCCACTAGCCTCCTCATGCACATCTTGCAAGCTTTGCATAAGCAAGAGCCGCAGCCGAAGCAGCTTGGGGCTGCCCCCACCAGCAGGAGTGTCCCATCCCTTTCTGTTCCCTCTTGCTGTCTCTCATCTCTTTCAGTGTTTAGTCACTTTTTGGTGTCAGCAGCTTTCTCTCAGTGCAGAAGTGAGCTGGGTACTTGGAGGTTTGATTCACTCACTGTACACACCCCCGGGTCCTTTCAGAGAGGTGTTTCTAATCCCCTTTCCATGAGGGTGTGTTTGTCCCACTGCTGCCCACCGTGCCCCCTGGCACCTTGCTGCCTCTGGGGTTTTCTGCTGTGTGTCTTAATAAGCAAGTACAAGTCACAAGGTAAGATAAATCTCTTCATCTTCTTTTGTTACATCTGTAATAGCCTTTGAGTCGTGTCAAAACAACTCTGGGCTCACTTATCTGCATTCAGGAAATTCTTCTTTACCAATGTACACTTTAGACTGTGTAAAAATGAGGCAATTTCTTTTAAATGGTAACTGTCAGTGAGAACTTTGAGACACAAAAGATGCAATCCTGCTACATGGAGGGTCAAAGAGCATAGCTTGATAGGTTCTGAAATACTTTTGCAGCTGGAGTTCCAAAATATACCTGAGCTATTTACCATGCCCCTTCAACTAATTGTTTCTATTCAGATCATTTTCCTTTTCAGTTTAAAAGTAGTGATATGTCGAACCTCACCAGGATAACTGAGATTCAGCTGGCTACCTTTCTTTTTTGAAAATAGTCATTCACTCTGCCTATGATATGGCAATGGGAGAATGTCAGATCAGACATGCTGTTTCACACTGTTTTCCACCACTGCCCCATGGGGATGCTTGGTCCTTTGTGCATATACTCCTTTTTTTTTTTTTTTTTTTTCATTTAGGTAAGCTTCACTGCGTCTTATTATTATTGAAAGTTAGAGAAGAGATTAAAGACTGATTACAAGGATATGGTGTGCCATGGGAAAAGCCTAGTTATAAAAAAGCTTTGTTTAGAGTCAACTGCTCCATGTTCTGAAAAAGCTACTGCAGACAGCCCTGTTGTTTTTATTGATCTTATAGATTCAGTACTAGGCCATTTAAATTTTGGCTTTGCTTTGGATACTGGCATATTTTATTTGAATTTGCTCAAAATTCAACAGATTAAAGTGATCTGACAGCTTTTTGAATGTTGGCCTAGAAAAAGAAATAGCAGTTTCTCATATAAGGTGAGACAGCTGTCTCCAGGGGAAGAGTTATCACTCCACATTGTCACCAGATTTCCCAATGCCCAGAAACTCTGGTCAGGTAGAAAGTCTCTGCCAGGGCAGCCTGGCAAGTGGCATTGGGTCCAGCATCATGCTCTGCAGGCACTTCTCTTCCTGCTGGCACGGTGCTTCCCTCTGGGGCTTGATCAATTCAGATCAAGCACATCCTGAAGATCAGCTGGGAATCCAATCCCCAACTCCCTGTGCCATGTACCTCACTTTCCAAATCTTTACTGCAGTGGCATTTTCTGTATTTTAAACTGAAATGTTTCAAAACTGTGATATTCCCAAGGATATAGAATAGTGCTGTAGTTGCTATTATGTATTAAAAGGTTAAGAAGCCCATGAAAACATATAGCTATGTGGAAATTAATGATGCTTATCTCTTGTAAACTACTGCTGTGTATGTACCTATCCACTCATAATGTTTTAAAATATACATAGCAGAGTGCAGATAGTGATAACACATTTGATTTTATCTGCTACAAATATATATATATTTGTGTGTCAGACAAATAACTTCTCTTTCTACTCTCTGTATTGATAGAATCCATAGAGGATTTAATCCGTCTGAGTGTGCTTCTCCATGTTATTCATCTCAACTGTGCACTCAGAAAATTCAAATATTTAAATTGGTTGAAGTCAGAATATTAATGGCAGTTCTTAGAAATTCAGTAACAGTTACATTTTCCCAGTTGATGGATACTGTCACAAATGGCTACCGCAGGAGTGTAGGTAGTCAATTACTCTGTAACATTTAGGATTTTAGCCCAAATATATGAAGACTTTTCCTAGTGAGTGTAAAGAGAAACATTGGAGCACTCTCAGATCCTGATTGCTGTAGGAGTGTTACCAATCCTAGCTGATAAACCTTGGAGCAGCTGTTGACAAGCAGTGTTGTGTATGACCTAGGTGCTAGGTCTGGGAGAGTTCAGGTTACCACCTCCGGAGGACACAGGATTTGGGGTAGATGAACGTTGTTTAGTCTTAAAATATCAGTCCTGATATTTTAAGAATGAGAGGACTGCCAAGGAGAAATACAGTTTCTCTCCAAAGGTGCAGGTTTTTAATTAGAAAGACAGAGAAATAAGCATAAAATTTGCAAAGAGAATTCAGCAGGCGAGGAAATAAGCCCTGTTACACTGCAACTAGCCAGCTCCTCTTAGTGCAAAGACAGAACACGTGCTTCATTTAAAACCTGTTTTTAAATACACCTCTAATTATGAAATCATTACCCAAGACCTGCATGATAAGGAAAGAAGAATTATTATATTAACCTGGGGTCCTCAGTGCACTCAGAGGCATCACAAAGCAGCTCTCCTGCAGTCAAAGCCTGCACACTCCCTCTTTTCTCTCATCCAGTGAGTCACTTCTTCCTTTTAATCTCCTATTAAAATCCTTTCTATCCTCTTCAGTTTATGACTCTGTTGCTGCAAGGTGGTTTGTGGCACTCGGTATGGCTAATCCTTGGGATCGCATCGTATTGAGAACAGAATAATTGAAAACAGCTTGAAGCAGTTGTAGTTAGGCACACAAATCAATGACAGATAATCATTTAAGCACAAACTGAAACAGACATTTACATGGAAAATAATCATGGCCTTGGAGTTACACCCTGTTCTTGCCATGCAAAATCTTTCATGGATTTGGCAGAGTACCCATTGGATGCTAAATCCCTTTGCCAGTGTGCCCATTCCCTTGAGACAGCCCTGGCAAATCCCTGCTGGAAACCTGAGCTCAGCTGTAAATAGGTTTGTGTGAAAGGCTATCCACCTTTTGGTGAAATAAAACTGACCTGCCCCCCAGGCAGTGTGAGAGTCATGGTCTGAGATGAGCACTCTGGAGCACTACAAAGCCACAAAGCCAGAGGAGTGCATGGGCCTGCATCTCCCCTTTCGGAGTTCTGCTCCCATCCCAAGGCCCCACCAAAGGAGGGAGGGGTCCTGCTCAGGTGCACTGTTCTGTGTATGGAAGTGCAATGATAATGAAGAAAAACTCCTACAGTGGAATGTTTCCTGGCTTGGTAGTGCAGATGGAAGCACATATTTCCCTGTCATTTTCCAGTGACAATCATATTCGTACCAGCTGGTTAAAATGTTTTAATAAATGATTACCTGATGAGAACACTTTCTCATGGCTATGGTGCTGGAGTTTGCTCATTTTTGCCGCATCCAAATAACTATTCAAATTAAAAAGCAGGAAAAAAACCCCACATTTAAGTTCTTAGAATCTTTAGAAAGGCACTTGGAAACTTAAGTCCCAGCTCACCTAAAGAGCTCTAATTGGAAGAAAATATGTTGGGGATGTCCTGTGCTGTCTGTTGTTTGTCCTGGGGGGCTGGAAGAGCTGGGCCTCCATCCCTGTCTGAGGGTCCGTTCTATAGCCAGATGAATGAGTGAGCACTGTTATGTGTGTGGCTCCCATAGCTGTGAATTTCTCTGGGTGAATTTCTCTACAGAGATGAAGTAAATCCAGAGTGAATTCTCCCCTCTGCTTCTGTGTGAGGCTGGGAGTTCCAGCTGGCCCAGCAGCCCCCAGCTCCTTCACTGCTCTCCTGGCTGCAGAGCCTCTGCCAGGAGCTGGCCGCTCTGCTGCTGATATGATGCACGCACAGAAACCAGCCCAAAAGGGCTGGTCTAGGAAGTTCTGATTATTCACATCTGCTTATAAGTAGGCAAGTGGGGGTTTTATCCTATTATTTAACCTTTTGCTTTGCAAACATCAACACCTGCACCAGAGAAGTTTCAAAAGTTTAGTTGTCAATTTTTCTTCCACTTTACAGGACTCTGGTGAAAGGGTATTATTTATCAAACTAAGCATATATTACAATCTTTGCAAAATGGTAAAGATCAAAGACTACCTTGCATCAAGCAGAATTACAGTGCCATAACATTTTTTCTTGTTACAGCTGATATCAATCACGGCATGACAGCAAGCCACAGAGAAGGTTTTTCAGTCAGTATCGCTGACACTCTACAACATCTGAAATACGGCAGCCAGCTAGCATGTGCTCTGAGTGTGAAAGGGAGAGACCAGCAGCATAAGTGAGTGCCTTCGGTATCGGTGCCATTAAGTATGGCCATTTGACAGCAAAATGCATGCACACGACTTTAATTCTGCCTGCGGCTGGTGCATCCTCATAAGGGAAGAGATAAAAGCCTCCGTGAGAGGAGAGGGCTTGATTTCAAGTGACAGTGGTGACATTTTCAGCAATGACCCCCGAGTGTGGCAGAGTCTGCTGTATGATACTCCTGCCCCAAAGGCATGTGCAACATCCTCCTCTCTCTGGGAAGAGATGGGAATTTGGATGAGTGGCCAGGGCTGCCCAGCACTGGGTGGTGAGGCACCGACCCAGCGGAGCCCTGAGCAGTGTCTGGCTCTGCGCATGGTGCCACTGCCAGCATGAGTGCCTGCAGCTTTCCTGCACTAGCCGTGAGCCAGTTACTTTCTTCCCACAACTCGCAATCATATCTTTGTTTAGTTTAGGCTTGAGAGCCTTTTCACTGTGGCCAAAGACAGCGCAAGGAAAGGAATGAGATTTCTCTTGCTCCTCCCCAGGAGCCCTGTCAGGCTGGCAAGTTTTACAGTTCCAGCATTTGAAGGACTGTATGCATTGTGTCCCCCAGGCTTATCTCCCAGAGCATCTGGTGGAGAACAGAAAGAAGAGGGGAATTATATGAGATCTGTTTGCATACATATCCCTTCCATCTCTCCTCTTCACAACAAGAGCCAGCCCCATGTATTTCTCCTTGCAATACACACAAGTCCACAGCAGCATCTTTCCATGCTGTGCTCACAGGCTGTGCTTCTGCCAAGTGCCACCCGAGGTCCCAGCCCATGGAGGCCCCCCCAGGCCCTGCAGCAGAAGCCTGCAGCAGTGGGGCACACTGAGGTGCATCCTGCTGTGAGCCAGCACCAGCAGGAGCAGCAGGGACCAGCCTGTGGAGCCGGCACACCGCTGCACGCAGGTGGGAGCCGGGAGCTCCAGGCAAAGGGAGGCTGTAGTTGTATCGAGCAGTATTGATTCTGGCAGTGACTGGAGCACTTTGGTATCTGTATCAGGGTTATATTAACATTATAATTTCATAAAATGTAACTTCTCTTCAAATGGTCTTGCAACTGTTTCTCAGGCACTTCAATCTCTTTGCAATTTCAACATTGCAAAGAGAAGAAGAAACAAAGCAAATTCTGTTGGGAAAGTACAAGGTTCAACAAATTTAAACCTCTTGTATTTTCAGGATTCTTCTGCTATTTGAATAGAAAACTGCATGGTTTTAGACAAAGTGCTCATCTTCAATTTTTCAGTCTCCTTTTCCTTCATTGCTGAGAACCACACAATGTACTTCCCTGCCTGTTACTAAAATGCTTCTAAAAATTTGAAGAATTATTTGAAAAAGGGCATTCCTATTCCTTATGCATAAAACATGCATGCATATTCATATAAAACATTTAGAAAAATTTGTACCAGTTATAATTAGCATGTTTTGTGCATCTATTTTCTTTGCTATTAAATAACAAATTTGTGGTAACCATAGTAACTGGAACATCACATGATACTGGTGCTATTTTGGGGATAACATAAGTACCTTTCTTAAAGAAGCATTCTCACCTCTAAGCTATGAATTTTAATAATTTTCATGATAAAGTATTTGTTGAGTAGATTGTATTCATCCCTCACTCTAATGTTGATTTAACGTGGAATGCACCACCTTGTATTGCAGTGCCTATGACCACTTAAAAGCTGTGATGAGTCCTCTTGTTTTGCAAAAAGGCAAATAGAGAAGCCTTAAGAAAGGCAATAGAGAAGCTATGTGCATTGAGGGGAAAAGTACAATAAAATGAAGGATTTCTCTTATTGTTTCTGGAGAAGGAGCTCACGTTGGTCATGTGCCTCTTCATGCTTGAATGGAGGAAAGCAGAAGGTGCTTTAATCCTGGACTGGTATAGCTCCTACTGGAATAAGCCAGAGGTGTTGCATAAGCTGTACTGGACGATGGGAGAGGTCCTAGGGAAGTTCACTCGGGAAGAGACCATTTGGGCCACCAAAGCCAGTTCCCTCCTGCTGCAGTCAAGTGTGTTTTTCTACTGAATATGTGCCATACACCACATCTCAGAGCCTTACAGCTAATGAGATAAAGACCAAGAGATCAAATGCCACAACAGTAACGAGCCATTAAAAGAGATTAGATGGCAACAAGGTCCGTATCCACATGCTAGGGTAGGGATTCTCTTAAATGAAATTTGCTGAAGTGTCATATTACAGATAAGAGCAAAATGCCTGAAGAATCCCTGCCAATGTTGTGATGAATTGAAAAATGGAAAAACATGGAAGAAATTCCCTTCAGTCTCTGAAATTGGTAATTCAGTTAATTGTGAGAATGCAGGTAAGATGAACCAAACAGGCACCGATGAGAAATGAATACTATTAAAAATATGCTGCCCACACTGATGTTCTAATGAAAAATGCTGGTTGACATGATTAATTGTTTTATCACGAAAGTGTCTGTAGAGATGAAACCCACCCTGAGCTGTCAGGATGGTGTTATCCATCTCCCAGAGCAGAGGTAATGAGGGGTCATTCACCCTGGGTGGCTCAGGCCGGTGATTTGGGTTAATACACACACCAAAGAGACCATTAGGCTGGGGAATTACTTTGCCTGAGTCTGCCTGCCAGGGTGGAGTTTGGAGCAAAGGAATTTTACCAGAAGGTGAAGAAAGGTGCTGGGGTTGAAGAGTGGAGCCACGAATTGGAACTGTAAGGAGATGCAGGAGTACACACAAAAAATAGGGCGTTGCAGGGCCTGCCAGGGCTGTGATGGAACAGGGCCCCAGTGCCCAGGAGAGCATCTGGGGCTGCAGGGTGGAGCCTCTGGTGTAGCTCACCAAACTGCAGGCTAGCGTGGGGCAAGTTGCAAGGAGTAAAAGTTAATGAGAATTTAGAGTTTATAAGATCACCTGGGCCAAATCTTGCAAATCTGAGCCAGACTGGAGGTATTAGCCTGTGTAAAGATTCACAAAGTAATGCTTTACTTCTGACTCCACTATGTTCTGCCTGCCTTCAGTTTTTCTCCATTCAGGTGTATCATTGGAAATTTTTTTTTAATTTCATCCTTAATTACTACTGACTACTGTTTTATCGAAAGCTTTGTAAAAGAAAGTTTGAGTCTTCTTTATTTTAAAAAATAGGGATTTTTTTTTCATTAATAATTACAAATGGTCCACTTCAGCCTTTTGGAAATTATGGATTTTGTTTCAAAAAGTGCTACAGCAAACAGATTGAAATAGAAATGAAAGCAAACATTTAGATATCTCAAAAAATGAAGAGTTTTGATTTCCCTCAACTAACCCTTAATTGTTTTCTATCTTAGCTTGTCCCCCAAGACAAATAATGCAAGATGGAGCGATACTTTTTCACCCCTCTCTTGCTAAGTATCTGGGGACCTGCAGTGCTTTTTTGAGCAGGTTGTGCAGTGTAGTGGCTGTCTCAGAGAAGAGGCTCCCTGCTCCTCTCCGTGCTCATTCCATGTGTTGTGTTATTGACCCTTTGGGACTGGACCTGCTTCGTTCTCTCTCGCTGTAGCTCTTGCTGTGCCATGCTATGCTCTGCCCACTGCCTGTCCTCTCCGCCAGTGTCTGGGGCATCTCCTCCCTTTGCCTGTGCTCTGGATAGGGACTGGTCCTTGGCTTGGCTAGGGAGCTCAGTCTCCCCTCATTCCAGCATCTTCCATTTTTGTTTGCTTCCAAATGCCTACTTCTTAAGAAAAAGTCTTGGGAAAAGGTCTAACAAGGCAGCAGTGTGGGGTTTCAGCTGAACACATACGCTTGCAGGAGCCCCGAGGGGTGAAGCAAAAGTAAACCCATTAGAGGCAAAAAGGGAAAGTTGCACAATATACTTTTTTTCCTTTTCTTGATCCATTCTGTAAAACGGGAACTTCCCATTCTACTTTCTGTTTGGAGGGGCAGCAACACAAAGAAAAAGATTTGGAAGATGCTGGCAAGTGATAAAATACAAAGACATTCTTTTTCTTATATAGTAAATGAATGGCTTTCTGCCTTGCCTTTTGTTAAAGCTCTTAATCCAGCCTGTAAATAGGCACTTTCCCTTTGGACTGACTGTTTAGATATGAGACTTAGGGCTGATCTGAAGTAATAGGATCAGAAAATAGGAGAGATATATCAAAGAGAATGATACATAGGCTCACACTACTGAACTTTCTCTTGCAGCACTTCTCGTATACTGTATGTAAATGTTCACAAGTACAAAGTATGCTTCATTTTACTGCAGACCTAAGCTAAGACATGGGCTCTGAGAAGCCTGGTTGTTTGATCCCCGGGGGGCAGCCCACCTGCCTCAGGGCAAAGCACAGATTCTCTGCCATAAAGCAGAACACGAGAGGTAATTTTGTTGCGTGGCCTGATTTAGGCTTACAAAATGCTGGAAGAGCTCTGCATTTAAGGATGCTGGAAGTGGAGATTCATGCTCTCGGATCTCAGAAATGGCAACAGGAAGCCTGACCAAGCAAAAAAGTCAGCAAAACAGGGACTTGGGACCAAGAGAACTCTTAATCAAAGAACAGATTATCTTCAAAGAAAAGCTGTATTTCACATTCATGAAAAAAAACTTTTTACCCTACTTTTTAAGCTACACAAACTTTTGCAATGAAGCTATAGTGTTTCTGGCTGTTTCTTTGGGGCTGTTCCATGGCTTTCTGTGAGTAAGGCTGTGGCAAGGCATTGTTCTTCTTGGATTTGGAAGCCTTCCAATTCATATTCAGCTGCTGTGGAAAAGATCCTAAAAATTCGCAGACTTGTCGTGTTTCCAAAGACACTTCTGACCCAGGCAATGTATTCTAAAATCCTTAATAATTTTCTGCTTACTGAAAATCTTCACTGACTGAATAGGAATTTTTCCCAAGTCAGATATTAAAGTAGAGAAGGGATTTCTAGTGTGGTTCTTAAAGATTAACATATATATATGTATATAAGCACAGTGAGAGTATAAATATCAAACATGATGCATATATTTTTTTTTCTAAATTTAGAATGAATAAATTAATCACTTGCTTTCCATTTTGTATTTAGGAACATTTAGATGCTGTTTGATGCTATTTATATTTTCCAGGAAACCTCTTCATAAGAACAATTATTTTAATAGGTGCTACTAGGACTGTATTTTGGATGACACTTAAAGCCATATAAAGAGGTAAACCCCCAACCAGCACCACCAAGGTAATTTGAAATAGATGCTCAGACTAGAGAGCTACAAAAACAAACTTATTTTGTTCCATTTCTTTTATTAAACTTTTGAAAACTTTGTGGAACTTTGCAGACCAATAATTAGACCCAAGGAAAAAAAAAGTACATAAACAAAATCTCTGCTGTGCTGCTTATATCTGCTTTATACATTAGCAGAAGTAAAGATCAATATTTGTGAAAGTAGTGTCCTGAGCAGATTTTCTTCCCCATTGAAAATACTGTGTGAGTAAATGGGAAACCTTTAGAAGAGGCATTGCAGGATCTGCCCTGTGTCCCCAGTCTGAGGCTGTCAGGACAGAGCTGGTTGCTTGTAACACTGCCAGCTCTTCCACTGAACAGTATGAACAATAGACTGACATCCATGACCATGCTCTCTTTTTCTTTAAAATAGTCTTTATCCCCATTGTATACTCTTCTAAACTGTATGGGTAAGTTCTTCTGATCTGCTACTGGCTTTTGTTTTCTTTTCAATGTAAACCTGTTATCTGTCAAAACCACAAGTTACATTAAGAGCATTTTAAATGGTTTGCAGTATTTTATATATAATAAATTACAGCTGAAAGCTGTAAAAAGTTTGCTTTGAATTCTTCCCTAAGATACCTTTTTAAATACCAGTAGAAGGGAAGTTTTAATTCTGTGCTTTAAGCAGTATAACCACTTGAATATCCCCTGTTTCAAATACAAAGCCATAGTATTTAAAACATTAAAATAAATCCTTTCTTTGACTTCAGGATCAGTATGACTGTTAATAAAAGGTGTGTCCTTCATTGCCTGTTTTAACATGACACTGAAAAGCTTTCATTTCAATTGAATTAAATCTCAACTAAGTTAACTAATAAACAGGAATATCAGGCGATGGCACGGCACCACCCAAGTTGCTAATGCAAAATGATGAGTGAGCACTGAAAGGTCAGTCCTGGAACTGGGGCCTGCAGATGCAACCTGATTTTCATATTGATTGTGTTTTCCAGTGGGCTTCAGGTCAGGTGCTGAGACCTTGGGGCTTGCTCTGTCTGCAGCTGTCTCACTGTTTTCTTTGCTTACCTTGAACAAGTTCTGCAATATTTCTGTACTGCTTCTCTAAGGATAAAATAGGTCTAAGGTTTATCAGTGTTGCAAAGGCATCAATGTCTCAGAAAAGGTCTTAGGTGTTCCCTATGAGGAAGATGTTACGCACAATAAAAGATTTACTCTGTGTGTGTATGTACATATATATATATATATACACACATATATATAATCTCAAGAGTTAATGTTTCTCTGCAGGATATTTATTTTTACCTGTTATTCAATCCATTGTGAATTAATGTGCTTTTTTTTTTTATTACAAAATGGGTTTACAACCAGGAAAAGAGAAGATACAGGTACCTGTTCAGAGAGACGAGCAACACAGAACTGTATATGTTATACCAAGAGCATTTGTTGATACATAACGGACCAATATGCAACTGCATAATAAGGTTGAGAGATGAGATTAAATGTTCAAATAGATATACTAATTAGAAAGGACATGTACATCCATGTATAGAGAACCTGACGGTGAGAAAATGACAGATTCAGCACTACAGTGAATTATAAATGTCAAATTACAAGGATGCATGTAAAAAAAGCTTGTAACTGTTAGGAACTAGACTCTGTATTCATGTGAAAGCTGTTGCCTTTATCGTCTTCTTAGATCCCTCTAAGGTGTTCTGTCATTCACTGTCAAATTTTCTACGTAAGATAGGAAGACGTATGTCACACTAGTGTCCAAAACTGCTCCTCTGCCTTTGTCAGGACACACCAATATATTTTGAGGGGTTTGTAAGCAGAAAGAATATTAAGCAGGAGATCTGCTTAAGTATTAGCAGTCAGTTACAGAATTTTTTCCCCTTGGATGTGACACATGATCTAACACATGATGCCCAAAATGTAGGGGAAAAGGGAAGCAGCAATGTGTGTTCGGATGGCTGTGGACTCAATAGGCTGTTAGAGAGCCATAGTATGCACAATAAAAAGGGATGCTAACTAAATTTTGATGTGCAGGAGCATGTCTTTAATTTGCAAGGTATTTTTTTTAATTAAAAGGTAAAGAGCATTTATAATTCTTCTCACAGACCGAGAGCAGCAATAACACCTACAGAGCTCTCAAGACACCGGAAGAACTTCTTTGATGCATCTGATCAATGGGCTAGGTACATTTAAATGAAAACTGTTGACTACTTTGTTAGGTGATATTTTTGTTTTTACACAAGATTGGTTATTGCTTCTAAAAATTCCTAAACATCATTTGCAAGACGTTAGTTGCATGAAACATAAAATACTCAGCCATGAAAGTGTGGTGAAAATCCCTCCCCAAGTATAATTGACTTGGCAAGACAACATTTACCATGGTGCAAATGACTTGCATTAAGCCAGGACTTCACATGAATATGAAGGCATAAAACCTGTCTGCACAATCTCTGTTCAGACCCTTCTGCATACAGGGCACACAGAAGTGCTGCAGAGCAATAACAACTTCTGAAGGTTCCTTTTCTTCACTATATCCTCTTCTTCTTCAACACAAGCCTCCAACCTTGCAGAGCATATAGTTCATTGCCTCTAAGGTTTTTGAGACTCCACCCCCTGTTACAGGTTTTGGGCAGTTGTAGTTCCTTCAGCAGAACCCATCCTCCACCCAGGATGCTCCTCACTCCCCTCATGCTGAGGTGAGTCCATGGCTGTGCCCACGGCAGAAGCTCTCCAAAGGTTTCATGTATTTTTCAAACAGTGCAGCTGAAGCCCAGACAGGAATCAAATGGGAAGGCAGGACCAGCTCAGTGGTGAGTGTTGTGCATGGCCATGTCACCCTACTCACCTACACGGCCGCACCCGGAAACCTGAGTGTCTTCTGCCGGCTGCTCAGCAGCACTCACCAGACAGAGCTGCTGTGGAAGGAATCTGTCCAGCTCTGAGAGACAGCTGCCTCTCTTGGCAGTGGTCTTTAGGGACAGCATCTCCAGGTCAGTTTTTCCAGTGGGGAGCCCAGAAGCTCACATTTTGTTAGGTTGTTTTGAAGTGAGTAGAATGGCTGGGAATAGATGCAGGCTGCTGACACCAATCTCTCTAATATGCTAAAGCTGGATCATGTTCTGCTCAGAGGGTCTGATGGTATCAGCCTCCAGAGAATCAGTGTCTGACACTCCCAGTCTGTTGTTCATATTGGTTTGGTCTCAGCTGAGCTGTTTCTAACAACAAAGAACATATCTGAGAGAGTTACAATTTGCTGTAATCATATTTTTCCAGTTTTTCTCTGTGATAATTACTCCCATAAATATCATCGCTTCACCTCAGCTCAAGAGAGTGCTCTCTGTTTCTGTGTTCAGTCTCAACCTTCCACACTTGGATTGCTGGGGAAGAACAATGATAGCATTTGTTATTACCAGAGCCACTCCAGCTATGGGGCTGTTGGGGCTTCCAGGGCTGGTTCTGTTTCTGTGCAGTATTAGTTGATCAAAAATAGCCTTCTGAATTGAAAACCAGTGAAGAAAATGTGTTAAATTGCACCTATGTTTAAATTATTATTACTACTACTACTACTAATAGTATAAAAGTTTGACTTGATTTTCAACCAGGCAAAGACTTGAAAACCAGAGCCAGGATGCAGATTTGCAGTTAAATGTCTGTGGTTTTACTGCTGGTCCCTGGGCTTAGTTTAATGACAGAAGATGTTTTTAATGTAATCAAGGGGCTGAAGATCTCAGGAATTCCAGTTGCTAGAATGGTTACTGACTAAGAGCTTTTATGATAGACCCTTAAAGTAGACTTTATAAGTATGGTCTATTTTTAACTGCAGGTTAAAAGTCACAGACACACTTGAGCTTCAGAGTGCCAGGCACCAGGAGTACCCAGAAAGGAGGTGCTTGGTCTGAGACCATACAATGCAAGTGAGTATATGGGAAAGAAAAAAAAAGCAACAAGAGGAAGATTGCTGTCCCCATTTTAAAAGTGGTGAAATGTGGCAAAAGACTAAAGGACTAGCCAAAGATACCTCTGTTGCCTGTGGCAGACCTGGCATTCAAAGCCACATCTCTAGATTTCTAATGTACCCTCTTAACTACAAGGCCATTCTTCCCCTCCAGAAAGTGATATATAGGTATATAAATGTGCATTGATGTAATGCCAAGTTATAAACCACAAGCCTTTCAGAACTCATGTCCCTGATAGATTACAAAAGAACTTGAAGTCAGGAGAATTGTGGTTTGTCTGACCTTATGCTAATCATTCTCCCTACTTGTGTCTTGGTCAAACTGAAAATGGATAGAATAATGAACCCTTTTGAAAACCGTAATTTCTGGGTGTTGGTCATGACCCAGTTTTTATAAGTTGCTAGGATATGGGTATAATCAGGGAAATGAAGATTCTATCTTATGAGACAAGACCAAAAAGCTTGATTTAAACAAAATAAATTATGAGAAGGAATATTAGTACACTGTGAGGGGAGTAAATACCAGAACTAATTAAGCTCAAGGACAAAACTGGCATCTGAACAAATGGAACAAATAAACGGGCCCCTAATAAACATAGCCTGGAAAACTTAAGCCAAGTTATGAGATTCTGGAACAGTTTTCCAAGGGGAATAGTAGGTCCAGAGAAAGTAAGGGCTTCTAAATGGATCTCAATCAGTTTGTGAACTGGCTATCATGCCTGAGACAACCAGAGAACTAGGCTATCAGTCCAGGCAAATCCAGTGTCCCCAGGTAACAGCCAAGACATCACCAAGATGTAACATCAGGTGATATTCTGGAAAACATTGTGACTGGCTACTTCTATCTCAAATTCCATCATGTGTGTTTTGGGTTTTTTTAGGCTCCTCTGTTCAGAGTCTCTTCAATTCCCTGATTATCTCACCAGCCTCACACTTGAAGTGTTATTCAACATTTCCAGGTAATTCTTCCCTGCTCTCAAGAGCCAATGCGGTAGCAGACCTGGAACAGGTCAAGGTAACACTGAACGAGGAACTCCTTGTGTTGGCTGCTGAGGATGGGAGACGGGGTGGGTGCGAGCAGGGGCAGGTGGCAGGGCAGCACACAGAGCGTTCTTCTAGAGGCTGGACCCTACCCCCACCGAGCAGCCCCCTGGAGGGGACACCCTGCCGAGAGCCAGCTGGCGGTGTCTTCAGTGCCTTCATTCCCGAGGGCAGGCGACCGCTCCTGCTGCTAGAATAGGAGAGTGCAGATGCTGGCGCAACCCCGCATCCCTCTCGCCCTGCCTCGGGAAGGGATGGGTGACGCGGCTCGCCTCCTTTCCCAGCCCTGCCTGTGCCCACACCCTCGTCCCCTGGCGTCATCCCGGGTGGGGGCACCTCCTCGCAGCGGCCAGGGCCGCCCGCGCTGCGCTGCTCCTGGGGCCGGGCGGGGCCGGGCGGGGCCGGGCGGGGCCGGGCGGGGCCGGGCGGGGCCGGGCGGGGCCGGCGCTCCTCGGGCGGGCCCTGGCCCCGCCTGCCCGCCCGGCTGCTGCCCCTTGCGCGGCCAGCAGGGGTCTCCGCCGCTCCGCCCCGCGCCGCGCAGGCGGGCTGGGCCCGGGGCCGGCCCGGCCCGGCTCCCCTCCGCGGGCACCGGCAGCCCCCCGGCAGCGCCGCCGTGCCCCCGCCTGCCCGCAGCCCCCGCCGCGGCGGCGGTGCCGCGGCTCCGCGGGTGCGGAACGGGCCGGCCGGGCCCGGAACGCCCCCGCGCAGCTTCCGCCCGGTGCGGCTCGGGGCCGGGGAAGCGGGACCGGCGGAGCGGCAGCCCCCGGCCGGGATGGGCGGCGGCTGCCGGGAGACAAAAGGCCGGCGCGTGTCCGCCTCTGCGGCAGCGCGGGGTGCGCCGCCGCTCCCCCTCCCCGGGCCGCCTGCGGCAGGGACAGGGTCCGCCGCCTGCCCGCAGCCCAGCCGCCCTCCCCGCCTCGCTGCGGCTCCGGGAAAAGACCGTCATATGCCAGCGGTGATAGGCGGCCGTGCGCGCCGGGCAGCGCGGCGCAGGCAGCCCGCGGGAGCAGGCGGCTTCGGTGCCGGGCTCCCGAGCTGATGCCGAAGCCCGTGTGCACAGTGTTAACCCCGGGTAGGAAGCGGAGAGAGGGTATTAGAGCGGGTCCTTACGAACCCGTGTGTAGGTGGGATGGGAAAAAGACAGGGAGCGGCCCCCTTTTATTGGGCACTGAATCTCCTGAATTATAAGTAACAAAACCGTAACTAGATCGCCGTAACACTGGGTTGGTTGAGCTTTTTTTTCTCTGGTACAGCATTTTGTTCGTTACCGTGTGAGCGGTGCCGATGCGTACGGAGGCACGGCAGAGCGTGACTGCCGAAGCGGCACCGGGCGGGGCCCAAAGTTCCCGCTGTCTCCGCAGGAGCAGGAAGCATCCCTTTGGGCTGGGGGGCGAGAGGCTGGGGCGGAGGGAGGGGCTGCTGCCGGGCTGCCCCCTCGCAGCCGCCGCCGCAGCCCGCCTGGCTTCCCGTGAGGTCGCCCTGGGATCGGGAGTGAGAGAAGCAAACTCTCAAGTTGTGCCCGAAGAAAAGTTGCCCGACTGGGGAAGTCGGGGGGGATCCTGAGTGTCGCCACCGGCTCAATCCTTTCTGGTGCTGGGTTCTTCCTGCTTTTTCTGCAAATGCAGGGGAAGGGCAGGCTTTGCCTAGGAAGCTTGCCGTAGTCATATGGAGACAAGGGGAGAAAGAAAACAACACGTCTTCAGAGTGGCACCTCGCCTTGTTCTGTCTTCTCCTCTCCTGGCTAGTGTTGAAATGGAGGCTGAGGACGGCCTGAGCAGTGTTGGTGCCGGCTCTCCCCACTCGTAGCCCCTCCTAAAGAAAACACGTCTGAGCCCTCGTGGTGAAGAACCAAACCCAACAAAAGTTGGATCTTTGTCGAAGAGGGGGCCGGGGGCGCCGAGCCCGGCGGCTCCTGTCCGTGGAGCTCTCGACAGCGGCGGAGCGCTCGCCGCGGCTGGGACTTGACCTGCAGAGGGCAATAGTTGGACGCAAATGCCAACAAAGGCAGCGGGGCTCGCTGGCTCGGCGCCGCGGCCGGGACCCGAAAATGCTGTGTAGGTAGGCAGCAGTGCTTAATTAATGTATATTGAAACAAAAGATCGTGTAAAGTGTTTGATTTGTCTTTAGGCTACGTTTTCAAGGTTAATCTAATTCATAACTGTTAGATTTATTTTAAAGAGATTAACACAAACTTCCAGGAGAATCATGCGGTTGACTCCAGAATTACCCTAAACGATAATTGTTTACCGGAACGCTTACATTCAGCTGCTTGGATTCGTATTATTGGCGTTATTATTCTTTGCGACTCAGACAGGAGATGTGGAAACGAAGGAGAACTTTCCTAATTGTTGTAGCGATTGTCAGGGCGACCGCGCAGACTTTGTAGGAGGAGGCGGCAGCCGCCCGGCGCCCTGCGCGGCGGAGAGGGGCCATTGTGTGCGGGGCCGGGCCGCCGTTCAGCACCGGGCGGGCGGACAGCTCCGGCCCGGCCCCGCGCCCGCCGCCCGAGCCGCGCGGCCCTGCCCGGAGCCTCCGCCCGGAACCTCCGCCCGGGCTTGGGGCGGGCGGATGAGAACTCGTCTTCGCTTGTCCTAGCAGTCCTTCTCCCCCCTGGCAATGGATTCATCAGGGAGTGGAAAAGAGCATCCCGACGGGCGCACTTTGTCTCCCGGTCGGTGTGTGTAGACGCGGCTGCCGTAGGCGTCTGTGGTTTGTGTACATACATGGCTTTAATAATTACATATAAGGCTCTGTAACCTCATAATTCAGGAAAGACTAGGAAACGCGACCAAACTGGAGTGTTGGCAGCAGGGCTGATTGCAGGTCTGGATGCATACTCCGTCTCTTCCCAACTCGCCGCCCCCTTCCTCTCCCCCCACCCCCCAAATCATATTTATCTGAGATTATGTCAAATTTCAGTGATCGGAAATGTCTTGCCCAAGAGCCATTCCTGCTGGAAAAAGTCAAAAGGGTTCCTGGCATTAAAACGACCTTGCGTCATTCCTGATGAAATTAGCAGAGCTGCTTGTTTTAGAGCTTTGCTAAGGATGCACTTTGGTCACAGTAAGAAGTAAGAGATTTGGGGTTTTACCCCACGTCTGAGCAGGATCCGTCTGCTTTCACTAGCTTAAAGCCTGAGACCAGCACTTGAAAGCGCCTTAGACCCGCAGTCCATTTTTCACTTGTCTTTAAGTGCAAGCGATGGGAATTGCTAACCTCGGCTAAGAAAATTTCATTTTCCCCATCCTGCTAAACGGTTCTGGTCGACATATGTTTGTTATCAGAGAGAGGTGCTATGAACACAGAGCCATTTTCTTAGCAGCTCTTTGACTCTGTGTTACCATAGTCCCACACGGCATTGGTCCTTTCCCGTTGGGAAGTCATGAATAAGAGACTATGAAGCTTGCACGTCAGATCTTCCTCAATTAATCCACCATTAGCATGTTCGGGATCCTCTACTGGATGGTTAACAGCAGCTTTGGTAACTGTATGCTGTCCATACCCAATTATGCTCTGCTAAAAATGAACTCTGCAGAACAACCTTCCTGAGCTGTCAGTGTCTCCCGTTTTCCTATTTTAACGCTTGTGTGTAGTGGCAGGCGACAGATGGTGTAGATCAGATCGATTTGATTGCATTAGGCGATTTTTTTTCCTCCTCTCCCCCCCGACTCCTTTTCTGGAAGCCCACATTCATCTGAGAGGCGATCGCCGGGGACATGGGAAGCAAGAGCAGCCGCCGATGTGTGAAAGCAACGAGACATGGCCAGCCAGAGGCGCCGGGGTCCCTTCACGGGGTTTGTTAACATGGTAATCCGGCACCAGGAGAGAAAGCTGCTTTCTGCTGCCCAGAGCCCATTCCCCATCACACATCAGATGACTCCCTGGCTTTACACACAGTTGGAGTTCTGCTCGAAACCTGGATTTAAAGGGTAAGCGCTTCAATAGAGGTGGATTTCTGGTGGTTACTTGGGTAGGTGGCAAAAGGAGCGAGCTTCCAGCGATTTTAAAAAGAGGCTCCCTTTGAGCGGGTATGAATATTTTCTTCTTTCCTCCTTTCTTCTTCTTTTTTTTTTTTTTTTTTTTCCTGGTGCCCCCACCCCTTTCATCAGCGAGCCCCCTAATTCAAAATAATTTCTTACACGGAAAGACATCGTGCCCTTCTATTGACGGATGGGATCAATATTCCCCCTTCTGAAATTTGCTTTTCATGGAGAGCCCTAGCTCTGCTCGGAGCTCCGCTCCTGATAGCTTAATTGTTTAATTCCCTCCATCCGATCCCCTCCCTTCTGCGTGTGTGTGTGTGGTGTGTGCGTCCCCCTCCGCGGGCACGGCGGAGGAGGCGGAGGAGGCGGAGGTGCCCCCGGGGCCCTTCCCCGACCCCGCCGGGCTAGCGCTCCGGCACCCGGGCTCTTTCGGCGCGGAGCGGGGCGGCAGCGCCGATAAACATGGCTTTCCGGAGCCGGTGAACAAAGGTATTTAGTGCCGCGCCGCGCCGCCACGGGCACCTCCCGCACGCCGCGGAGAAGGTGCGAGGGGGCAGCGCGGCCGGGGCTCGCTCCCCCGGTGCCCGAGGGCGTGCGGCCGGCCGGGAGCGCAGGGGCCGGGGCGGGCAGGGGCAGGGGCGCGGGGCTGGCAGGGCCCCGCCGGCGGCAGCGGCGGCCCGGGAGCGGCGCGGCGGTCGGCACTCGGCGCTGTCCGTCGCCGCGGGTGCTGAGGGGCCCGCGGGCGGGGGGTGCGACGGGCCGGGCCGGTGCGGGGCGGCGGCGGCGGGGCTGGGCACGGGAAGTTTCGGCAGGCGCTGTATTGGCGGGGAGTAGGGGGGGCTGCTGTTCGGGGAGGGGAAGGGCAGTGTCAGATGGACACAGCGAGAACAGCGCTGGCGCCGCGCGGGGCTGCTTTTCCCCGAGAATCGCATTATTTAATATTAAAAAAAACCCCAAAAAACAAAACCAACAAAAAACCCCCAGAAAAACCAACCAACAAAAAAAGCCCCACGCAAAGTTTGGATTTCTGCCTAATTCCCGATGCATTTGTGGAGCGCCTCCCAATTTCGGAGAATATCGGTCTAGGGTATCACCGTAGAGTGTTTTCGCCACGACTCGGTGCATTTCACTTTTTCAAACGGCTTTTGTTCAAGTTGAAGGAAACCCACTGCATCAGTTATTTGAGTTCCAACGCCAGCTAATGGGGTTACAGCCTTCAGTTTCACAGCGGGGAAAAATTACAGTGTTTGTTATTTACTTTCCAGCTGCCATTTAGAATACGACTTGAAAGCTTGCTGTGCTAGTGGATACAGGAAATTACACCTAAAATGAGATTAAAATAGAGGAGAGTGTGTTGGAAATATTTTTTTAATTATTTAAGGTAATGTAGCTATCAAAGTATTTTTTCTCTTTCTCTCTTTTTCTCTTTTCTTTTAAATTCAAGCAAGATTCAGTGATACAAAACAAATGCTGTCTTCTCGTATGTTTTCGTAGGAAGCATAGTGGTAATACGTCAGCGGAGGCAAGGGCTCATGTTAAGGAAGAAATCTGTATCAAAAGCAAGCATCTTGTATTAATTTCAATTGGAATCTAATCAACAAGCTGGTCAGTCACCGAGTGCAGTGGATAATGAGAGCTCTGTGCGCTGCGTAATTACTCATGGCTGAAGAAGTGCGGAGTACCCCTGCTCTGCGCGGGTTCGGACCGTGCGGTGCTAATTTCATTGCCCCCTCCCCATCACTCACACGGAAGCTGTTCTTAGCATCAGGAGCCGGGGTGAAATAGCACGGAGAAGTTTCTTTAGCGCTAGGCAAAGTGTGCTGTGCCATGACGTTGCAGAGATCCTTTCTATTTAGTTGGCGAACAATAAACGTTTATTATCACCGCGGCAGATCATCAGACAAAGCTTCCCCCTCCCGCCTCCCCCAGGCACGAGCGCTGCTGATAAGGGAACTGCTCCGGGTGACAGGCAGAGCCGCAGGCACCATTCGGAAATAACTTCTTTTATTATTGTTATTTTTTCCCCCCGGTTCGCCTTTTGCAAACCTTGGCAGGGCGGCGGCAGGTGTCAGGGCGGAGGTGCGCTGCCGCCGCCCCCGCCCGTCGCCGCGGAGCCGCCTGCCCGGCTCGGCGCCTCGCAGCCGCCGGGCTCCGCCGTTCGGGCACACGCGGGGAGAGGAGCGCGCTGAATTTGTACTTTGAAGCCTTTTTCGCCTTAGATTTTTATGGCGCTAGGAGGCCTGACAGAGGAGTGCCTCTGCTGAGATCGGAGCCTTTGCTATTTTTTTCTTTGATTTTTTTTTTTTTTTTCCCTCTCCATCGCCTTCCTTTCCGCCCTCCCTCCTCTTGGTAGCACATCGAGTCAGTGTGAGTCAGGACTTGTAAAATGCATTTCCAAAGCCCAGATGAAAAGTCTCTCAGGCGTGTCTGCTGCTTTATCGGAGCTTTCCCAAGCCCACCTATGCAAACAGATTTGTAATATTTGTGTGCTTAACCGTGCATCTCTTTTACAGGAATCTGTTGCTGCGTATGACATCTCTTGCAAGCTCCCAGAGAGAATTGATGGAGCATACAGCTAGGGAATAGGATACCAGAGAAGCACAGAGGAAGAAACCAGGCAATCACCAGGTAAACTCAGCCTTACTTTGATTTATTTCCTTTCACCTCGCCTGCAAGCCCTCGCCCGCTCCAGTAAGGGAGCAGGAGAGCAGAGAGACTACGTGTGTGTATTAAATGCCTACTCCTCTCGTTCGCTTCCTCAGGATGGGAAGGTTCAGCGTCCACTGGATATGGGACAAGATCACTCGGCAACCCTTGTGGATTCTCCTTCTTCTAGAGGCGAATTATAGTTATGGATTTATTGTCCCGGTGCAGCACTTCCACCAGCAGCAGCAGCAACAGCAGCAGCTTTCTGACTCTCTTCGGTGACGGGTATTCTTGGGTGGATAATACGGATTACGTTGTTATTGCTTAAGAATACGCGTAGTCGAGGAGAGTACCGGCGGCGGGCAGGCAGGCAGGCAGCGCGACCGCCCCCAGCCCACCAGCTGGCTCCTCACCTCCTCTAGTTGCCAAGGTAGCACCTTTTCCATCTTTTCCTACGCTTTGCAATGTTTCATTCTGTGTCTCTGCCCGGGCGGGGGGAGCTCGAACGCCCTGTCTCTTGTGGAGGGGGGTGCCCGGTGTGTGTGTGTGCGTGGGAGCAAGCCCAGAGCTGGGGAGGGCCGCGGCAAGGCTGGCCAAGCCCCTCGGCAGAGGGTGGCCGGGGGAGCCGCGGCCGCTGCGGGCTGCGCCTTCGGGGGCGGCGCTCTTTAGACTGCGCCGGGGCCGGGGCAAGGCTCTCGCCCCGTCCGGGCAGCCCCGGTACCCCGGCACTCGGTCGGCAGCCCCCAGCCCGCTCCGTCCGCGGCCCCTCGCCCCTCTCCGGCGTGGAGCGCGGATGGGGGAACCGAGGCGGCCGGCGTCGCCTGCCAGGGGTCCCTCCCACCGGGACACGGAGTGCCCGCGGGGCCGGGGCGGCCCCGGCTCCGTCCGCACCCGCCGGTAGAGCCCGGGCTGCCGCCCCTCTGGCCGTCAGGGCCCCCGCGCCCGCAGCAGCCGAGTCGTGCGGGGCTGGGGGTACCCGCGGGCGGGGAGATGCCGAGCACCTCGTGCTAGCGAGGCCGGGGACACCCCGCACGGCCGCAGAACGCCCGACGCCCGGGGAAGCCCGTCTTCCCAGGCTGCGGAGGGGTTCGGCCATCCAGCGGGGCCGCTCCTGGGGAGCAGCTTGAGGCCGGTTGCTTTCAATGAGCGCGATGCCCCTCTTGCTCTCTTATCCTCACCCTGCAACCTGGTGAGGGCAGGATTAAGAATCCACCTTCACACCAGCTCCCGCCCAGAAGAGCTTGTCAGCATCTGAGGCCCCAGGTTGAGACACGTGTTCAGGGCCAGAGCTGAGGGGATTTTTCCCTTCTGCAGCTCAGGTGGTGGCTTATTTGTGCCCTTTCTAAGAGCTCAGGACTCCCCAAATGTTATTCGCAGCTGAACGGGTGGGAGACGCAACTAAGGGAGCGTTGATTCCCATAACTGGCCAAGACATGCCCCATTGCTTTAACATAGAAGAGGTGCATCTGTCCCACTCTCCAATCTCAGCAGCAGGGCACAGGCTTTGGTTATAGAAGCCTGATCAGTCTGTCAGATGTTGTGCTTAGGAAAGTCCAGGCATAGCATTCGTAGTTCCAGTCTTTTTTCCCCTACTCATCTGCCCACAAGCCTGGCAGAGAAAAGGAGCAGGGTGTGATCATCCCTGTGTTTTGCCATTCAAGACCTCTCCACATGCCCATATGATTCCAGGTCTTGTTGCCACGTAGTCACAATTGTGAGACCAGATTTCAGCCTTAAGTGAATTAGATCAGAAGCCATTTTAAAGCAAGATCTGGAGTCCTGTGATAAGACAGCCTTTTTGAATGGATCCTTCCCCAACCTCAGCTATGATGGGGCTAGGAATTATTTTTAATGTGGACGAGCCAGGCGTGGGGTGATCGTTGAGAGTGCGAGGTGGGATGATGGAGAATGTCTTTCTCTCTGTCTCTTGCTAAGAGATTGAAAGGCTGTCTATGTTCTACTTAATAATTTCCAACAACTGCCAAAGGAATCTTAGTCTGTTGCCTTTAGTAGTGAGTGGAGTGCTCGTTGTAACAGACGTGCGGATCTGTTATTCTTTAGACACGTCTTTGATGCTAGCACTCTGATCCTTGTGTTTCTCTAATACCACTTGAAAGCAGATTTTTTTTCTTGTAGTTTAGTATGTTCAACAGCCTCAGAAATAATGTTAAATTATGCTTTAAAAAGACACGATCAGCTGCTAAATCATAGTCAGTTCAGCACCATAACACAGCCACATTCACAAGTGCTGCAGGAACAGCGATGGAAACACTATTTTAAACATCCAGGTTTGTATTACAAACCTTCCTCTGGTCAGAGCTTTTAGTTGACATCTTCCCTTGAGTCATGACTTAGACTATTATTAGGAGTTCCCATTTCATCACATAATGGACGTGGATTTGTTTGCTCTTTGCTTGGTTGAGTACCTTGTGTAGTATGCATTGGACTAGTACCCATAAATGCAAGCTTAGCAAATGGTTCTTTATACTTGGTTTCTTCTAGTTGCTTTCTGTAAAGCATGATGAGATGGTTTTGCTGAATAATGCCTTAATGACAGGGCTGATGCATTTTTAATGCATGTATTCTTTGTCATTGTCAAAATTAACATTTTGATGATTATAGATTTCTCTTCCCTAAAATCTTTTGGGAATTGCTATGCTATGTGGGTTAAAAGAGTGAAAGTGTAAGATCCAATCGGAGAAATACTGGGAATGTTCACCAAAATGATTCTAGAATATTGTGTAAATGCTCGATAGAATAAGGGCTCTTGGAATGATGTTTCCCAATAGCATGATCTCAGAGAGACTCCCCCCATTCATTAGCAGTTCCAGGGGTCTGTGTGTATTGAGGGACAGAAGTGGTCCTTTCTGAACAACAGACGTCTAGGTAGTGACTACTCGTACTGTGGGTCTGATCCTGGGAATGCACATAGCTTCCCCAGGACTGGTCAGGAAAGCAAGCTTGCTCATGTTAAATCCAAAATATTTAGGGCCAAATTCTACTATCCAAATGCAATAGCAAAGTTCCAATTGATTTCACTGTGGGAAAGATTAGACCCCTAGTGAATGGGATTTTTTACAATGCTACACTTCCTACTTTTTTTTTGCTTTAGAAATTGTGAATCCCGTGTGCTAAAAAAATAACTCTAAAACCTCCCTGCCTCTAGTAGTCTAATGATATTTCATTAATGGTAAAAATTGCACTAAAAGTTTATAGCGGAACATAATAAGAAATTACTTTATAAATAAGGGGGTTTAATTGTAGCAGTATGAGCATTTCCTAGGACATTATAGAATGAGGTTTGTGGTAGCACCAGCTGTGCATTAACAGCTATTTTGGTGAGGGCATATTTAATTAATTCAGAATGCTAAATTTGTGTTTTAAAATGGTTTTTGTAGTCTGCATCCTGGTAGAAAATTAAATAAAAAAATTAGCCCAGAAATAATTACTTGAACTTAGCCTTGTCTTTAAAGGCCATAATCCTATGAAGATTTATATCTCTGGTAATTTTCTCCACTGGAGTAGCCTCGCAGGCTGCTGCCATAGGTAAGTCTTTGTCACGCCAGGGCCCCCAGAGCAGCACAGGCATTAATGGCAGAGCAGACACTGGTGTGGCAGCGGCCCTGGTGCAGCGCAGGTGACGCTGTGATACTGGCTGTCCCCCGCCCTGCGAGGGCCTTCCCAGGGTGGGGAGCTACCCCAAGGGCTGTGTCCCCAAGCACAATGGGCACATCATGCCCCATGGCGGGAGAGAGAGAACCAAGAGTAGTTCTGCTCCCTACTGTCCTGTGCAGGCAGGGTCACGGCCCTGCCTGGGTCTGCCCATAACGTGAAGCGTTTCTCTGCTTAGCAGTACCCTAAATCAAGTGATAAGGACTGCCATTGGATTTCAGGTGCTCTTCCCAGAAACACTTAAATCTGTAGCCCTTATATATGCATATATCCCTGAATGGAATATATACACACACATGCAGCCCTCTCTGAGGAGAGGCTAGAGCATAGTAGAAAAGCCCCATTCTCTCAGACCTGACAGAGGCACAACACCCACTCACCTCAGCAGGGACCATGCTGTTGCAGTGCGTATTTATGACCTGTGTTCCTCTTGCTGCGGCAAATTTGCCTAAAATAAATGCCCACAGTGTTGCATGTAGATATGTATGGTTATGCAGATGTTTTTCCTTGGGCTCAATTCTGCTTGCTTTCTGCTTTTAAGACTACATATGATTTTGAGGGGAGTGTAGACTTTCTTCCCATGACAAGTTATTGTCTTTCGTGTCAATTTAGGTGGCTTCTAGTGTTCATAGGGTTTTCTTGAGGAAACTGAAAACAGTAATATCCACACAGCTCTACACATACTTTGCAGCTGTAAGAATAAGCTAACTAGCCTTTTTCTCTGCCTTTCTACATCACACTAGCAGTAATGTACACAACTGGATTTTTATGCGTTTTTTTAAAAATAAATAATGTCTTTATGTACACAAAAGGCTTTTTCTTCTCTTCCTTTTAATAGATTACTATTTTTCTGAAAAGTATCGCCCCCAGGTATTACCCATAGCTGTTATGACACCTCACCATTTAGTGTTGTAAAGGTAAATCATAACACTCATTATTAAGAACCATAAATTTTTACCAGAATCATCATCTACCTCCTGAAAGCTTTAATGGTAGAAACATTTCCTGGGCTAACGCCCATGATGATTACATGCTTTTTATTGCTATCATTTAGTAACTGAATTGCTCAAAAATCAAAGGACTTGATTATCACATACCTGCAATGCATAGAGCTATTTATAAATGTTGGCTCGATAATAACAATGACTCAAAAGAAATTTAAATGACAGGCCAAAAATAAGTAGTCTAAAAGTGAAAAAACAAGCCAGAATTCATAGAGGTGATGGAAAGAGTCTGACTTCAAAGGACAGAGAGGATTTTGAGGAAGGTAAAGAGAAGAGTTCAGGAAGTAATGGTAGAAGGGAGATGTGACCCAGCTTTTCAGAGTCAGAGGGCAGAGGAGAGGTGAGGCACCAGGGACTGTAGGTGAGGAGATATCGCAGTGTGGCGCTGGAAGTATGCACCAGAAATGTTGAAACCAGGGCTGGAACATCACACACGTTTGGTAGTTTGCTTCCTGGAAAAACAGTATCTAGTTATAAGCAGCCAACAAAAAACTGGGTGAAATGTTCCAGAAACTAGAGGCGGTTGATTGATGGGAAAAATAAGAGCCCTGAATATATAGCTGAAAGGCAGTTTATATGTATATTAATATACATACCTAGCCAAAATTACATAATAATGCCCATATAGATAAATGAAATGAGTATCCTGCTTTTGAAATTGTTCTTCTGCAAAAACCAGTGGGAATTTTCCATTGATTTCAGGGGGTTCAGAATTTCTCCTGTCTGCAGGAAAGCAGTGTAGCCTGGTGTGTGCAAATAGACCTAGAAATGATGCACGGAGAAAATGCAGTGTGGCTATCAAGAAACATTTCCTTTCAGTGAACCCAATACCCCTCTAGCCAGTGGGGATGATATAAAGCAACAGAGAAATCTTCAGGCAGGAAAGCTCTTGCCTGGGAGATGTAAAATTAACTTGGCCAAGACACAACAGGCAGTAGTCACCCCACCAGGGATGGAAAGCCATCTGGGGAGGCCTCCTTGCCTCTGACTGTTGCAACTCAGCTCCACAGAGCTGAAATGGCTCCGATAATTTTTCAACACTTTATACCACTAGAAAGAAAGAGCTAGGCCCACAAGAGGTAACTTATACTTTCCAAACTACTCAAGAGTATTTCAGATTAAGTAGATCTTTTATCTGCTGTGGGGTCAATTGTCACCACCGTATTGTTCTGTATCAGCTCATCTGAGTTGCACGTAGTGTACCCCCCTTTCACATTATTGCATGAGGCATGAAATGTTGGAAAAATATAGCTGACTTTAATATTAACAATTGCTGATTCATAACCTTGTTTGGAATATTAGCAGTTCCCTTACTAAATCAGGACAATATCACAACGTTTATTTATGATCACAGGTCAAACCAATCTTTTAAATCACTGGAAATCAAAGATAAAGTGATCAACATGGGACTGGTCTTCTCTAATTGGAGAAAGAGGAACATTCTGAACCAGAACAGTACAGCATGCAATTGTGCAGCCTGTTACCAAAAAAAGAACCATCTCACTGCATCTTACAGAGGCATTTACATAGATAATGTAGATTTCATATGACTACTTTTAGATTATCTGATAGTAATAGCTGTGCAAGTATTCACATTCTCCTAACAAGACGCTGATAAAAATTCAAATAAAAAGGCATCACTAATTACTGCATTATTAGGGATTTATTTTATTTCTTTAATTTAGGTGGCAAATAGTAAGAGCAGGGAGGGTTGATGCACTAATGCTTCCCACCATCTGGAAGCTCTTCCTTTAACAATCATTCTTCAGGAGATACCTTACCTGGTTACTCCAAGAAAAATGCATTTTTTATTACTTCTTCATCAAGTTTCCATGAAACATTCTTCTGTTACACAGTTTATTGCTTTCTGTTTTACTGGAGCAACTGTTATTACAGTCTTGATGCTCTGGTTGTTCAAAATGACCGCTGTGGTAAAAACTGTTTCTTGTTCCCCTACTTTCCTTCACTGCCTCACTGTCCTCCTTCCTGTTTACAACACATGCAAAAGATTTGAGGGGATTGAAGGGATTTTCTTTCTCAACGTGTTTTATTTTAGAAATGTCAGGATGATTTAATCTCCTAATTACTTCTTCTCAATATCTTGAACTATAGAGGAGAGCAGTGGAAACTTTCTCAGACCTCAGTTTAAGAGGTGGTGATTTTTCCATTTTTAAGAAAAAGACCTTTTTCCCTGCATGTTTGCGAGGGTATGAGTTATGCAGAACACAATAACATAATTACTTTCAAGGTTTCAGTACAATCCTTTTCTTTTTGACTGCTCATTGTTCTTTTTTGTGTTCTGACATCATGTGGCTGTTGCACATGTGATAACATAAATCCATTTGCCTTTGGTTGTTCAAAGAGCCCCTTGATGAAAACTGGATCTGCAAGTCCTGCTCTATGAAGCAAGAGCCAAACCCACTCCCTTTTGCTCCTCTTGTTTAGATGCTTGTCGTTTCTGTCTGTGTAAATTCTTACCAGCAAAGAAGACAGGGCCAGTCCAGACCCTTGGTTAGAGATGAACACAGACATGTTTAATTTTCTTTTGCTGGAGCTGCAGTGAGGCGGTGCTGCTCACTCTGCTCCAGCCTCCCTGGTACCGAGGGATGAAAAACTCCAGCGAGGGAAAGGATGCTGAAATAGGCATGATGAGAAATGCAAGGGAAACAAATCAAATAAAGAAATCCACACACACAATACCTATCTGGAATTTTCAGGTTTTATTTTTTACCAAATGCAACTCTATTTTAAGTATTCCATGTTTCTTGGATGCAAAACTTAAATGTGTGCCCCATAGAGAGGCTCAGAAGAGTAGCTCTGCTTTCTCTAATAAAATCTCTCTTCTGAGATTAACTCTGGAGCTAGCAGTGAGGTCAGTGTTTCATTTCATATAAGTTAGCTCATGCTGACAAGGGTCTGGCCTTCTTAGTGATGGGCCATTTGCTGCCCAGAAGTGTGAGGAATGGCTTTCTGAAATATCGATAGCTCACCTTCACTGGATTTCATGATCAAATTTACCTGGCAAGTATCAATGGGCTACAGCCAGACTGCAGGGCTGAGAGGCTCAGGCTTGGGCCAGCCACTAAGGTCTGCTTCCTAAATCAGAGGCTAACTCTTCCATTAGTGCAAATCAGTGGTTTATAACGATGTCAAATGAGATTTGTGTCAGAGTAGCCCAGACTACAGCCTGATCTTGGGATTTGAAAAGGAATAGAAAAATTAGGCTGCAACCATTAGAATTCTTTTTTCATTTGGTTCTGTTGTGCATATTTTTAAATGTGCCTATACACAGATGCACACACGTGCAAAGCTGCATTTTGTTCCCAAGGACTTTTCTTGTGGCCGCATGGCTGCCATTTAACATGGACCTAAGAGCACAGAGTCTTCCTCCTGGTGTGGTTTGATTGACATGTGCAGAGATCTCACATAAAGGCTATGGGATCCCGCTTTTCATCCATAAAAGGAAAGCAGGCAAGCTTCAGCCCTGGCTAAACCCTTTGCACAAGATACATCAATAATGAGGCAGCATCTATTTATACATTGCTCACTGGAAATGACTGAATTCAGACAGAAGTTGGTGAGGCAGCCTGAGCTCCACCAGCCTCCATGGAGTCTATTGTTAGTACCCAGGATGACTCCTCAGGCAAATGGGGAAGAGAGGCACGATTTGGAGCCTACCATGCCATGGGAGGAATACCAGCTTCCACACTTGGCAGGTGGTGTCTCCTCTCAGAGAATGCCTTCGCTGGCTCTGCCAGAACCCAGCAGTCATGGAGGAGGAATGCAGGAGAAATGGTCACAAGAGTGCAGCCCCGTTGCTGCTTCCCAGGAAGCTGAATGCTGACTTCGGTTTACCCACAGCGTGAGAGCTCCCTGCCTTTCTTCATGAGAAAAGGAGATGTCCAAGAGGGAATGGGAGGAAGGCATTTCTACCTTGATACACTCTGGTGCCGTCTTGCCATATGGTTGCAGAAGATTTTCAACAATATTTCTTTACCTAGAAAAAGTAAGATGCAGTAAAAAAGCCCGCTCCAGCGTTATGGCGTTGGTTAGGTAGGTCTGTGTGCTGATTGTCCACCAACACGTGTCTGTGATGATGAAAACTTGTTTGTCTGTGAGATATTTATCATAAATAAGGTACTTAGAAGCCCTTAGCAAAGCATAATCCAGACAGTGCTTTTGCTCCATATCCTTCTCCACTCCTGCTTTCCTCTGTGGCTCCTGTGTACTTTGCCCATATGCTCTAAAGCTATTTTGTTTTCAGTTTTATGTATGTTTTATGTAAATTAGAAGAATCAAGCTCCTCTGGTTGCTAAATTATAAATTGAGTGGAAATTGGCCGACTCTCTTTAGACTATGTAAGTTACACAAGATGTAAGTAATCAAGCTGAGCAGGCTGGGTTGGGAAGGGAAAACACGTCAATAGCGTGGGCCACGTGAGCTGTGTCCACGTGTCTCCGTGTACTGCTGCTTGCCTTTGCAGCCTCAAATATTTCTTTGCTCTAAAGTGCCAATCTAACTCCTTTTAGACCATTCTCCAAGATGCAGGTTTATTGCCTCCTTTGGTAGTTTGCTCAGTATGTTCAGTATGCCTTGTATAAATGAACTGCTCTTAAATGCTTGTTTCCACTCTCTTGCTTTAGGATCTGAGTAGATTCAGACTGCCTCCTCTGGGAGCACTGATTCATTTTCCTTCCCTTCTTCCCCTGTAAGTTAAAATGCCTGTTGATTTTAATGTCTGTCTCCTTGGCTTACTCCCTGCTTTGGCTCTATTTCCCCTAACCCACACTGCTTTTCATACACCTGAGTCTTGCCCTGGGTTATCTTTTCCTTAGTAGCCCACTGCAATCTCACAGATTAGGATTGTGGTGCAAGAGCAGGAGCCTGGCAGTGGCTGGCAGCCTGTGAAACACTGCCAGGAGAGCAGGGAAGTTGGTTGGTGTCTTGGGTTTTGGTGACATGGTGGAGAATCTGCTGCAGGGCAGAAAAGACAGTCTCACTCTGGCCTGTTACAGCACCAGTTAGACCAAGTTTTCAGAAAAAGGGGCCTAAAATCAGACCCCTAGGCCTATCTTTACAGGGAGGACCGGTGTTATTATAAGCAGATGTGGGCATGGTGCTGCTCTAGTCTGAATGCAGGGTCCTCTTAAAACTGTCCATGTTCAGATGCTTGTGACACACCAAACTGCCCTTAAGAGATGAGACTGACTGCAGCCTCAGCACAGCCAGGCGTTGGCTGCAGCAGCGTCCACATGCTGCCAGAGTGTTGGGCAGCACTGACCAAGAGCAGCCTTGTGCTGCGGCCAGCAGCCCGTCCACCCCAGGAGCACCAAGTTACATCGGGGCAGAGCTCAGGCTAGCCCTGCTCTCAGTCTTTTAGCTTCACACCAGCCAGAGAACAGAGGAAAACATCTTCGGAGAGCCGATGTAGTGCAGTTCTCAGCAACTGATCGTTTTAAAGGCCCCATCATGGAGACTGAATCCCATTGCCATGGAAAATCCGGGTTAGAAATGTATTGCTGTGAGGGGGAGTTGTGGGCATTGGGTGGGCTCTGCAGGCATGGCCGTGGGCACAGACCTTTAGTGGGCAGCCAGTTCCCAGGTACTGCTCAGCCCTGTGGGCTCTGCTGACTCCAGCGGGGTTGAAGCATGTGCTCAACAAAAAGGGATCCCAACTGAGTAGTCAGATGGCCTTCAGGAGTCTCAGGCTAGGACTCACAGGGCACAAATGGGATCCTCTCTGCTCAGGCTCTTCCCTGCAGCTATTTGAGTTTGGGCTCTCTTTCACTGAATTCATAAAATACATGCTTTTTCTTTTAATTTATTAAATACTTTGATTCAGTGATATACCATCAGAATGTAGTTTATTCTGTCTAGTCAAATGTTTACTGAGGATAATAAAATATATCCAACCTGCCTTTTAAGAGCTGCTTCTTTTACTTCAAAGGGAAGGCATAACCTTTCGTTTCCTGGTGCGATTTTTATTAAACCTCTGCCTACCTTATTTATCAGGCCACATATAAATTTACTACCACTTGTGTTTCCAAATCAAAGACTCGTAGGTTGGTAAGTAGTCTATAAGTTGAGCTGCTATTCCTTGAAACTCGTAAAAGGATGATTTTGATCCATGGAATTGCTAATTAAAGCTGCTTTTCAATACGCAAAAATTAAGTTAACAGTAATTAATGTAGCCAGCCTGGAACCTTAGGAAACTACTGCCAGGAAGTGTCTTTTGGTGCACTCAAGAGGATGCAGTTTGATTGTTGGCACCAACAGACAGGTTGGGAATTGTAAACATGGTAATTAGCAGTAAGTTTCTGGATCTCAACTTGCCAGACTGCCAGTCTGATTCTTGGAGTAGTTGTCGCATGGGAGGAGGGAAAAACAAAGTAAGGGAATTAGAGCAACCTTGCATTGCTCCGCCAACATATGCCACTGGACCAATGTTTTTCTTGGCAAAGATCTCTGACAAGGCGCTTAAAACCAGCATTGCAGCCCTACTGCAAACTGTGAACCTCACTGCAGGCATCAACCAAGCAACTGTCTCTGGCTCTTCTGTTTAAACTATGAGTGTTACTCCATGGTAAGGAATTCCAGAGTCTGAGATCCTTCCACTCCACCTCTGTGGTGGAGCACAGTGTTGATAAGGTTATCAACAATAATGGGATTAAAAGAGTTAAAATCCAGCTTTTGAGGTAATCCCGGAGTATTCTATTGTTGAGCTATCAAAGATTAAGGTTATAGTAGCCTTATTAATCCTTGGTGTAGTGTAAATAAAAAGGAAATGTCAACCTTAATTCCACCATGAAATTAAATCTTCACTTCTCTAAATGATGATTCAAACACAGCTTACTGCAGCAATGTGGTTTATGAAAATGTGTAACCCATGTGAACTGAAGAAATCCAATCTGAGAGACAAAGGGGTGATAAAAGATGACACTTGTTTTGTTTAATATGATTTAAAAAATAGCATTCATTCAGCTTGTATGTCTGCAGAAAATATACCTAGAGCCAAAAAAGTATGCAAAGAATAAGGTAGGGACTGAATGCTCATGGTGTACATCCCTGTGAGGCAGAGAACGCAGCCGGCAGACCACAGCAGAACAGCCATCCCTGTGCCAGACAGCAGCCACAGCACTGCTGGTGGTGACCCCATCCCTGTCCCCTGCTTGCAGGACACTCTGTGGCCTTGTTAGGGCTGCCCCAGTACCAGGGACAGGGTGCCCTGACACAAGAGCTTAACCGAGCATTGATCCACTTGTGCTTTCAGGGCCAGAGACAATGTGTTGAAACCCAAAAAATGTCAGAAATGAAATGGTTGCTGAACCTTCTGCAAACAGTGAGCCTTCACAGGTGCTGGTGTGAAGGGCACAGTTTTCCTGGCTAAGCCGATTTCCAGGGAGGTGGGAGCTGCCTCTTTTGGCCATGGATGGTTTCCTCCTCACCTGTGCTGGGCACAGCCCCTGCTTACCCTGCCCACAGAGGTTGAATATATAAGTAGGTCTGAGGCTGCCCTCTGGGATGAACTGTCTGAAGTGAGGGAAGGACAGACAGACTGAGCTTTGCTTAGAAGTCAGTGGGATCTAGTCTAGGTAAATCTGTTTCTTTGTGGGGAGTGGGTGGGGAATTACAGTAAGCAGAAGTGGGCTGAGTACCCCTTGTTATGCATTTTTGACTTGGAGGAGAAATAAAGTACTGGTAAAATGGGGTGATTCAGAATGATTCTGCTTATTAAATATCTCAATCACTCACTCCAAGTCTAGCAGTGTGGTAGTTAAATATCAAGGAGCTGCCTATAGCAGGAATTGAGCTCTCTGGAGGGCAGGAGGCATTGCCAGAGATAAAGTGATGGTTTTAGTGGAGCTGTTCCCAGGGAAAGGGGGTTCGTCACTTCAGCAAACCCATCTGGCCCATGGTCTCTGCATATCCTGGAAATTAATGGGTTTGTGGACTGATAGAGCTGGAGAGTGGGCATGTTCTGCGTCTTCATATTGTTTGCTCTGGTCCTCATAAACTCTGATAAAGTTGCATAATGAAACTCAGGCTCATAAAAGAGCTCATTTTAAGATGGTTTTTTTTTCTTCTTCACTCACGGAATCATGCTCTTCTCTGGTGTGAATTGTCACAGCTCCAGAGCGTGCACCAGTTCAGATGTGCCCGCTGGGTCCTGGGCTGTCTCCATCCCCTCTACTGCTGCAATTGCTACCACAAACACAAATTGGCTCACTCTTGCTCTTCTTGTCTTTCCGCAGTGTAGGAACAGATAATGGGCCCATGGGGTTGTTCAGAAATATTGCTGGTTTCTAGTGCTAGCATAATGGTCCCTTCTAGGTAGTATCCCTTTCCTGGACAATTTCCCAGTAAAATAGTAAATGGCAACTGCAGAGCAGTAAAGGCAATGGCGTATTTGTTTGACTGACATTTCAGAGCCTGCAGAGCAAATGCAATTAGGATCCACAGTGCGCTGCAGTTTCCTTTCTTCATTTCCCTACCTTGGAAGAACTACTGTTAGGATCAGCTTAAGTCTGGTCCCTGCTACCTTAGAGTGGTGGTGATGCTGCAGGGCTGGAGGGCAGCATGTGCCCAAGCCTGTGTGAGCACCCTTTGCTCTGGGAGCAGTCAGCACCCCAGAGGGCTCAGCTGGGACAGGAGCTGCTGCCACTTGCCTGCCGGCCCTGCAGCCCCAGGCAACAGTGATTTTGTTAGTAGGTGTGCACTTGCCCTGGACTTAGCAGGGCTCACACCAGGGTGGCCCTGTGGCACTCAGACCTGTGCTTCTCACTGGGGAGAAATCTCTGTCTGTGCCCATGGATCTGTGCCAGGCAAAGCAACACAGGGTTTGGGCTACCCTGGTTTCCACTGGGGGCAACCGATGCTTTCTTTGGAATATTGCGGGATCAACAGTTGATGCGTTTGAACACTTTGATGCAGACTTTGCAGCAGAAAGAAATTTGAAAAAACTGGTGGTAATCATTCAGATTTGCCTGAAGGAGGTAATTGAAAACAAATTGCTACTAAAAGCCGCGGCCATGGTTAATTGTGGTGAAGCACTGTGGGTCACTCACCTGTAGGAGAAGACTGCTAGAGGACAAATGGGATCAAAATTGTTTCTGCCCTGGTGGGGAAAGGGGGTCTCAGCCATATAATTTGGTTTGTAGGGTTATTCTGTAGCTCCTAGATTCTGACATGAAAATCTGTGCCTGCAGAGCAATGCTTTAATGGCTGGAAATAATGCAGTCAGTGAAGGCAGGGGCAGCTGTGGCTTGCCTTGGTGGCAGGGGGGAGGGCCAGGCTGTGTGGCATTCCTTCTGCCACGGGCAGGTCTGGGCTGACCCCCACAGGAGAGGCACAGGCAGCTGCCAAGTCCCCTCTCAGCAGGATGGAGTCTGCAATGTGCACAGAGCCACCACCCTACAGCCTGCTCCAGCTGTGAGTTTTACCTTTCAGTTGGAACATTGCTGCCATGCATTGTTTTATTTGTTAGCACATTTAAACATTGCAATGTCTGCTGTTCCTGGTGCTTCTTGGATGTCTGGGCTCAGGCAGATGCCGATGCCTGTGTGAACTGCTGAAGTGTTTTATAGCGGGTCCTCTGGACGCAGGGTCAGGGGAAGCCAGGATGTGGGGTGGCATGGATCTGCTGCCTGGAGGTGACAGAAGGAGATCTACCCTTGCTGGGCAGTGGCTCCTCAGGACAAAACCTCTGTCTCTCAGTGAAGCTCTTTCCAAAATGCTAAAGCTATTGCAAGGATTCAGGAGATGAAAACAATGATGAAAAGGATGATCTAATTTTTACTGAATGGCACTTTTTCTAGATATTTTGATTCGGAGCTCCTGCAGGGTACAAAAAACCCCAAACTCTCCAGCTTCCTGTATCTGGTGACAAATTCCATACCAGCCTCTTTCAGGACAGATCCTTGCTCCAGGCTCTTGCATCTTTGCTTTGTGCTCAGGGAATTAAGTATAGGAGCACACTACAGCCTGTGCTGCTCTGTTTGCTCCCTGTGCCAAGGTGCAAGTGGGGGAAAGACAGGACAGCATGAAAAATGGGAACCAAAGTTTCTTAAAGCAGTCTAAATGCAGGATAACCCTGCTGAGTTTGTGATGTTACATGAGCACGGACTGAAACAGCACTGAGGGTTTGGCCACCCCAATTAGAGCTTCAATTGCACCATTTCAAAAAGGACATTAAAGCATACATACGTAGCACAAGTATTAGGATATGAATAACCCTATCTAACATGAGATATGGGAAGAGTCATCACCTGACTCTCTTTGGAAGAGAGAACACTATCGTCCTTTGGTAGTTCAGCATGCCTTTATATAGAAAACCAAAACAAGTTGATTTATTATTATTATTATTATTATTATTATTGTTATTATTGACAGCTTTTGGGAAGACTGATATTTTAGCCATTTCTCTTCTTTTACAACAAAAAACCCCAAATGCTGTCCATGCAGAAAAGCCTGTCCCCAAATAATGAGACTGGTGTGACAGTATTAGGGACATGCAATTGTGCTCCCTTGCCTGCACAGGGGCTGCAGGCTGTCAGGCTGTCCCCAGTGGGGTGGCAGCTCTGCTGCACAGGGTACATGAGCAATTGCTCTTGTTTTTAACAAGTTGGATCATGAATTGCTTCTCTACTCGGTGTTGGGGTTGAAAAATACTGTCAAAATGAAAACACAGGAGCTGACTGAGACATCAGTGAGTATGCTACCTGGATGCTCCAAATTTAGATATCATGATTGATAAGGGATATAAAATAGGTGGCTCTTTCTTCAAGCCAAAAGATACTCTGTTAATATGACGCAATTTGAACATGTTTGTTTTAAGAATACAGCTGTGTTTTACACTCAGCGTGTGCACCTGCCTGTGCAGGCACACGTGCACGGAATAACTGCAGTGTTGCAGCACTGCCCGGAGTTAGGTGCTGTAGTAAGCTGGCAGTACAAAATGTACTATCAGCTCCCCACAGGGTCAAGCATAGTACCTTTAAAACAGCATGGAAGTGTGAGTGGTGCTGGGTGAGAATATTTTCCCCCACACAAATGTGCAGGTGATAAATGTGTAATTTCACCATCCCCTTATTTTCCTTTATTTCCTTTTATTTCTTTAAGCTGAATGGAAAAAGGGGTGGGGGGGAAATGGGTCTCCTATGGAAGGAAAAGGTCTTGGCAGGACAACAGTTCTATGCATGTTGCTAAAGGCTGATGGTACATGGAGCTGCTGAACACAAGGTGCGTGTGGTGGATGGAAGGGGTTCACAGAGGGCCAGGTGGGGTCCCCTGGGGCCAGGACATTTGGGAGCTCAGGGAGCTTCAGTGGTCAGGGTGGTAGATTATTGTAATGAGCAGATACAACCTAATCCCCCAGAAAAATCGCAGATAACCACCTGCTCAAAGGCCAAGGCCATGGCCCCCTGGGTTTGTCCCGTGCCGCTGCTCCTCATCTCAGGGCGTGGTGCTGAGTGTCGGCGCTGCTGTGCCGTGGCTCTGCCCGGAGGCACAGGGGCTGCCCGGGGACAGCCAGTGCTGCGGCACTCCCGCTCGGTGCTGGGGAGGGGTCTGGGCCGGGCTGCCCGCCACGAGCAGTGCGGCAGCAGCCGCCCTTGCCGGGACGCTGTGCAGAGCTCCCGGGGCAGCACGGCTCCTCCCTGCCCGGCTCAAAGGATGGCGCCCAGGGCATCAGCACGGCCCTGGGGTTTTTCACCTTGGATTTCCTCTTGCGTATGCATAAAGCACAGTGTGGTGTAAGAGGGTGTCCATGGAAGGAGACTGAGGAAGCCAGTAAATTATTTTCTATGGTAAATATTTATGCTAATATAATCTTAAAAGTTTAGTGATTTTTTTTTTTTTCTCCAGAAATTTAGTATTACCTTTAGAATATGAGAGCAGGAACTCACTGGAAATCATAAGAGAGAGGAGTCTTGGTTAAAGAAACAGCAGCTAAGGACCTCTCTCTTTAGGAACTTCCAATCTTTCTACTGATGGATTCCAAATAGCTACTTTAAAGCTCTGGAAGTCTGAGTATGATTTCCAGAGGATCTATCCATACAATGACTTAAACTTGATAGTCACAAGACAAAAGCTTTTGTTGCATTAAATAAATCCCTGCAGTTCTCTGGGTTAACTTGCTGCTCAGTGAAAAGCTGGGGACACCAGATTACCAAGTGAGTGAAGAAAGGTAGAGGGAATTGGTCTGATGAGCTGAGGAGTCACAATCCAGTACTGTAACCCATGCAGCACCCTCTCTGCCCAGCGCTGTTCTTCCCGGAAGGATTCAAGCCCCTGATACCTCCGTTTTCCTTCCCAATTACATGAAATGAGATCAGGAAAAAAACCTGTTTACTACAGCATGTTCTAGTTTTTGGATCCAAACAGATTGCTGTACATTGGGTGTGAAACTCGCTAATGTTTTAGAAATTATGCTGGAACTTCTCTGACTGACAGCTCTGAGTAAAGCACTTTCTGAGGTTATGTAAATGCCTAAAAAGAAATTTAACCCCAAATCTTAATTGTGTAGCAGATTTGAGGCCTGTGAAGTCTAGGCACTGCCAGATTTTAAAGCCCTGCTGCTACCTTACATAAATACTCATAAATACTTACAGCAAGTGTCCTAAAAAGATCTTTGGTTCCCCAAGAGAGCTAGAAGGCAGCATTGCAGGGCTGCCCCATCTCTACTAGTCGCAAGGGACATGCAGTTCTGTCCAGGGCTGCTCCAGCAAGAGCTGGGAACCTGCCCCCTTCACGTCCAGCTAGAACTGTGCATATCAGAGATCACATCCCAGGCAGAGGGAGGAAGTTATTTTCATTTATGATGCCCAGTAACAGGGCAAAGAGACCTTTCCTTCTGTGTCTGTGCTCTAGCATGATGCAGAAACAATTTTAAGACATGTTTATAAATTCCACCCAGGTGTTGCAGCCCTTGCTATGAATCTCAAAAGTGTGTTCAAGATTTATTAGTATTGGGCTGCTTCTGACACAAGGGATGTGGGGGACAAAGAGCAGCAGCTTCTGTGCTATAAGGAAGCACAGAAAAACCTGTCAGTACACTTGTAATTTCATGCTTCCAGATGTCATTATCCAAAAGCCATTGTACTTGCAACTATTCTGTGTGCATTAAATCTGAGGTGCAGAACCCTATCTCATATTAAAAATGTGATAGTAGCATTATCATCTCTCTAGTGTTCTTGTGAGAACTCTTGTTAGCTCTTATTGTCTCGTCCTTTGTGTGACTTAAGGCAAAAAACCAAGAGTTTACTGCATTTTAAAGATGTTTAGAAAGATGTGCTTAAGTAAATAGAAGTCTTTATTTTCTCGGTTTGAATAGGTATGTAAGAACAAGGGGATTGAATAATGGCAAAGTTGATGTGACAGAGCTCACTAAATAATGGTTGTGATTAATTTTGTAGAATTGTTCATGAATAACTGGCAAAATGTTTTCCAAATGCGGCAACTTCTAGAATGAGCTGACTCATTATTGCATTTAAGGAATGGTACCTTGAGTTGTGATCTGATGCCTATTAAAAATTGCAATTGATTAATTTTTTTGGAGGGATTGAATCAGGGCCCTAAAGGACCTGTGACATTTTTCAAACAAAATAGCTGCTGTTTCCTTACATTTTGGCTGCTTACCCCAGGCTAGGTAAGAAATCAACACCAAATTACAGCAGTACCCCCTTCTCCTCTCCTGAAGGGAGCAGAGGAGAGGGACAGAACACCTGAGCAAAGGGAAAAGATAGAATAGGAACAGGGCAGACAGGAATGACTGGAAATAGCAGACAAAGAGAAGAAATGGGGGGAAAAAGCAGAAAGAAAACAGAAGCAAAAGGAGACAAGGGAATGAAAAGTAAGAGAGTGCAGAGGCTCATGTGCCCCACGGCCGCCCTAATGAGCTGCTGCTGGTCAGAGGCACTGTCTGATGTTCATCCATGTTCAGACAGCCCGAGCTCTACAAGGAACATGAGTAAGCAGCAGTTCCCAGCTAAATCTCATAAGGCTTACTGTTTACCAAACTGGCAAAAGATGAAGTAATGTCCTATCTGGCCACACACTGGGCTGTAGGTCCTCTTTTTATTTATTTTTTTTTTCTAAGAGGAGAGCTAGCTGATGTTTCTTGCTACTGTCAAAAAGAAAAAAAAAATCAGTGATTGTGATTTAGAGGAGCTAAGTGTTTAAAATAAAACATACATTCAGTGCTTTCACATAAAGTTTTGGTGATAACCAGATGATTGAAATCAATGCATCCTTATCCAAGCCCAAAGATTATTTTTGTAAGGTGTTTATACACTATCTCTGCTCTCATTGTACCCTCTTAAAATTACAGATGGGGACAATGAAAACACGTGTTCCATGCAATTACTTGCTGCTGCCTTATAAAAAGCCAAAGCCTAATAAACTTCAATATGGAGTAAACTAATAGCGTCCTTGTGAAAGAGCAACCTGAGGAGTTTTGCCCTACTACTGATAGTAAAAGCAGACCTGTCAGTGAGATTCAGCCTTCATAAAAAGCTAGCTTAAGAAAAGATTTCAAAGAGTTTGGCTTGGCATTTCCAACCTGTCAAGAATGAATTCTAGACTCAGGCTGGCAAAAGTAAAGAGCGTATCTTCTGTAAATCTTTATTTTGTGTTTTGGAGAGACCAGTACACTTGTTCTCTGGTAATCGGAAACATTGTCTACTGTCACACAAAGAGTAGAGATCTGACAAATGCTCTGATCAGAATTTGTGCTTTGCTTTCCTCATCATCAACACAGTTTTAAAATCATGTTCAAGAGGAAGTCCATGCGTTCTTCACAGGGCAGGAATAACCCATCGGGTCTGAGCAGGCAGAGTTAAGGTCCTAGACACAGTGCTTTGTACAAACCAGAGAATAAAAAGAATATTCCAGGAAAGCCATAAAGAGAGATGATGCAGTAACTGTTTCTGGGATGTTAAAAATACTGTTGTGCTTCCAAGCTGCTGCGTGAGCCTGACTGCAGTGTCTGGCTCGGGGTGACTCTGTGGATGGCACTGTCATAGATATCAGCAGTGCAGAGTAGTCCCAAGCAGGTCCTGAGATTTCAACATGTAATGAGGCCAGAAGGTAGTTTGGTGCAGTGATAATGATTTATTTAATGCAACTAATGTATGTAAAGATGCATCTGAGACAGTGTGGGATCTGCCAAGAGCACTTTCTTGGACACCACAGTGATCAATCCAGGCTGGAGGTTGATGGCTTGAGTACAGGTCTGTGGGATCAAGCTGCTAATTTTTAATGGCTTTGAGCTGTTCTTAAATAAACTTTCATTAGTTAGGGTGGCACCACTAAGTCTACTTCCTACTGAGCAACAGGAAGAGAGAAAGAGCATCTAGAACAGTAATAGTTTAACACAAATTGATTTAAAATCATATGGAATAATAGGAAGCTTACAGAGCTTGGATGAGGGATGAAGGAGGTGGGCAGAAAGAGGTGGAAACAGAAGAAGAAAGATCAGCTGACTGCAGACAAAGGAGAAACTCGTCTTCTCTGTTTTCTTCTGTCAGCTGAAGCACCCCACGTTGCACACAGGAGCATGGAATGCTTGTGGCACATTTATGAAGCCATTCTTGACTTTGTGACCTGTGTACAGTAACAGGTGAACAGCCCCTGGGCGAAGTGGGTGTGCTGCCTTTTACACCCTTTCAATGTCTCACTCAACTGGGACCCACCACAGGGTCCTTCAGGCTGTGGTTTACTGAATGGTCTGCAAAGGGGCTTAATTACGGTCTCAAATTCCCAAAGGTTTTTCTAGTCTGTCTAAAATATTTATGCCTGCAACAATCCAGACCTGTTTATGTCTCTTTTTTTGCCTGCTGGGTAAAAAGTAGTTTGGCTTTTACAATGTGTCTGTATACAGGATTTTAGTAGCTTGGATTGCTTTTATATGTTTATAATGAAAGTAACAGCCCCTTAAAAATTGGATTATTGATCATGGAAGACAGTAGATATTTTTAATCTTCGAAGCAAGACTACAAATAAATCAAATTATATGAAGTATTTTATTTAAAGGCATTTGATTTTGTTAAAACCACTACATCTGGTGTTTGCATAAATGGAGTAATTCTGTTTCCTCATATGAGGGGTCAGAGGAAACCATGGTAGGAGATAGTCCTCACTGAGTAAAGTGCACTGATGTCAATAAGTCAAAATTAGACTTCCCAAATTGCAAAAAAAACCCACTGAAAGATTCAAAAGTAAGGATTTGGACGGCTGTAAAATTCCCATTTCAGCTGATAAATTATCCGCAGGAGTTTTGATCTTTTTGCACAGATGCATATGATGCCCTGGAAAATGCACTGAAAATGTAGGGCTACCATCATGTGTGCCTGTACGTGCACCCACACATACGTACGATGTGTAGCTGAGCCTGTGTGTGTGTGTGTGTGTATATATTTCTAAACCTAAATACCTGTGTACACATTGCACTGTCATGAAGCACCAAAGGCTGCTTTTGGCCCTGCAGTCTGTGCCACTTCTGAGTATGCCCTGTCCCACCAGTGCCTGTAGCAGTCTCTCCGACTGTCCTGCTTGGAATGCGACTCTTCCCACCCTAGCAATGATGAACTGCAGCAGAAAACACCCGCCCTGTCCTTGTTATGACCAGGTGTCTGAATTTGGGGGTTTGTTTGCATGTTCCAGATGTTTGCTCTGCCAGATTTGACCACAGGAATGTGAGGCCAGCGGGCTGAGCCTCGTGAAGCAGAGAAGAACAGCGTTTAGCCTGAAGTTTGCACCTTCCATCATTTCCAGGAGTAAGGCAGAAAAGTGGTTTCTCCCTGGGAGAAGTCAACCGAAGAGGAACTATGCATTCAAGGAGGTGGGACTGCGTGAATGCCAATGGTCTTTGTCATTAATCAGCTCTCTTCAAGCTGGCTGAGGAGCTGACAGGATCTGTCGATTAAATCTCATCTCTTCAAAAGACAGGAACAAAATCACCATTGTAACATTTTGGCAAAGCAAAACGTTTTTGTTTGCTGGCAAGAGTTTAACTCACGTGCAGCCATGCTGCCCTCTTAGGATGTCAAAGAAAGAGGCTTTGCAAGTCAAATATTGCCTCCCTCACCAGCCCATCTTACCCCAGTGATGAAGTGCTCCAGCACCAGAAGTCACCTTCTGTGCTCAACTGGAATCGTGCTCTCTGTCTGTGCTGTTAAGTGGCTCTGAAGATGTTACAGGCACAGAGCTGTGCTGCTGTATTTCAAGTGATCATAAAAAATCACTGGATAAGTTGAAAAAATGGGGCTTTTCACTGTAGGAAGTTTGGACTGTATAAGCAACTCCATCATTGTGCTAAGACAGCAGATGCAGTCAGTGTTTGGAGAAATGGTTCATGACCCAATGATGCTTTCCAAGAGATGCAACCAGGAAACAAAGATGCTGGGGGCTCCTTGTGTGGGAGTAACACTGGTGGGACAGGAAAGGGAAGCAGAAGTATCAGACAGTGGGAGAGAGTGAACAGAAAGGTGCAATGCAAGCAGAAAACCTCGTTGTCATGCTTCAGGCTTACTCTTGCGTTCAAAGCTGGGGGACAAAAAGCAATAGCTGCAGGAAAAGCAGCTGAAGACCAGCAGAGAATGCCAGGAGGGTGCTGCAGCCACTGTCTCTGCAGGCAAAGAGAGAAGCAAAGTCCCAATCTGATGGGGTTGGGCTGCAGGGGTCAGATTCAAGATCTGCATCACCCTGAGAGTTGGGTCCAATGGGTCTCCATATCCAGGGAAGACCCTCAGGCCCTCTCCCCACATGGGCAGTCAGTACCAGCTGGGATAGGGTATTGCTGCAGGCTGGGATGGACGCTCACCATGCAAGAACCACATCAAAGCTGATCCTTATCCAGGCAAATGTGGATGGGCTGTTACTAGAGTGTTTCAGTCCCTGAGCAACTAGCCCTGGGAATATGTGGGCACTGGTGCCCTGAGTGTGAGCTGTGACCTGTGCAGGGTGCAGGGCCAGGATGCTCCCCCTAGACCCTGAGGAAGGGCAGCTGTGAGTCTTGGCAAAAGCCAAGCTGGTCTTACACAAATTTTCTGCTGGTTTAGGCTGGCCAAGCTGAGCATGTCCCTTACCTTGGCTTCATCACAACTTTGACAGAGGTCCCAGGTGTGCGACAGAGCTGGCTCCTGGCTGCCCCTGTACAGGGCCCTTGCTGGGGCAGGAAGAGCATGCAGACATGGAGCATATCACTGTCAGGGCTTGGCCATCATGCTCCCACATGGGTGACTCACTGAGGAGCCCCTTGGGCAGTGCATGGACACAGCCTCTGTTCCCTGCTGACCCATTCAATGCAGAGGGCTGTGCTGGACAGCCACGCTGGGGCCATGGCTGCTCCCTGGAAGGAGGAGAGATCAGAGGAGGTACCAAAGGGAGGGGAAGAGTGTGGATTAGGAGGAGGGAGCAGGTGATAAACCAGCTCCTCGAGGCAGAGGCTGAGGTTGATATGCTGCTGTGGTGAGCTGCAGTGCCTGACAGGACTTTTCCCATGCCAAGGGTAGGTCAGCTTTCCTTTGACTCAAGAGGGTGTTGGGGGATGCGTTTGCTAGACCCAGTAACCAGTCGCTGCTGCACTGGGTCTTTTCATGGACAGTCATAGTATCTTCTGCTGCCCTGTGATCTGCAATTTCTATTTTATTATTTACATGAACTCAGGCTCTTGCAGTCTTGGGGGAATTCCACCTAAGTAAACGCTGGGCAACTTTCGTTCAAATCATAAGCACCAACACCTTTGACAGAGTTCTTCTGCTACTGGGGTTGCTGTATTACTTTGTATAGGTCCTTTTTAAAGAAGTTAATAAACCTGGCAGTGCAAGTCCATTGACTCTCAGCAGAACACTTCTCTCATTTGTGAGGTCCCTTTCATTACCAGTTTGTAAATTAGCACTATTAGTTAGCATCCAGCCAGCTTTTCTCTCTAGTATTACCACACAATGTGCTTTCTTTTGTAGTACCTAAAGCTTGTGAGATAACTCAGTGTGCCTCCCAATGGGGGAGAAGGTATCTGTAATCTGTGTTTCGTGTCTTGAGTCTCTTGAAAGGACTAGAAATCCCAAATGCAGTAACTTGTGGGTTTTCTGTCTTAGAGAATTAGGATGTCTTTGCATTACTGAGCAGGCAAACACTGAGCAGTGCTTGATCAATAAGAGGCATTGCCAGAGGTCTGGTATAGTCTACCACAGCTGCTGGTAAGTGTTGCTATAGGCTATGGAACTAGGAATATAAAATGTCAAATGACAGTAATAATTCATGCATCCTGGGACATATAAAACCAACAGCATGTCAATAGCTGTGGCATGCTCTGCAGAAAATATGCAGGATTTAGACGTTGCAGGAGTCTGTTTTATTTTAAACCACACTTTCCTTGGTGAAATACAGACTTTCCCTGTTTGTTAAAAGCATTTATTTTCGGTTTCATGTTGCTACTTCTCTATTAACATTCTAAGAGCCACACAGCTCAAAAGGTGCCCTGAGATTCAAAAAGCAAAATATATGTATTTACTGAAGAAAAACACATAAAATATTTATAAAACAGAGGGTGCAATACTATTTGAGATTCATGGGCCATTTCAGCATTCATAAAAGCAAATATGGTTCTCATGTTGGCTTCACCTGGAAGCAGACTTTACTAGAGGGGTTACTCAGGAGGGACCTGCCTTAAAATGAAACTTATTACATTCATTAATTTTACATGGAAAATCATTACATTTTACATGGAAAGTAGAATGTCTTGTGAAATAAGTAAGAACTTCTCCAATATTCATCTTCTTTAAAAATATTTCAGGATAATTAATATAGCTTGTCTCTTATGAAAAGATACAGAGGAGGGTGAATTACTGCATCTGGGAGGGTACAGCAGGCATAAGAAGAAAGATTGTGTGTACCTGACACTTGTTCTCCCCTGTGCCACTGCTGCTTGGGAACTTAAAACTGACGGGTGCTGTTTTACTGGCTAACGCTCCCACAAAAATTCTTCAGATGAAACTTTAATGAGAAAAGGGAAAAAATATGTTCAAGCAGCCCCATCCTTATGCTTTCAGCTGTTTGCTCCTGTGCACCTCGGCTGTGGGTTGTCAGGCCTCAATTTCTCTAAATCTGCCTGAAAGTAGAGGGCAAGACACAAAAGTTGCGTGTCACTCATGATTATATGAATATAGGCCTTAATGTACAGGTAATACTTCCAAAAGATTGTAAAATATTAACTGAAAAAGGAGAGAAGGAAAAGCATCACAAAGAAGCCCACTACGCATTATTTGAATCTCCCCCTGTGAGAGGCTGAGGATTCAAACACATACGAGCCGTCTGCTCTTCCATGTGACAGCAATCCCTCTGCATCAGAGTTGCACAGTCCTGGCTCTCAGTTGTCTACTTGAGAATGTTTTTTTAAGTTATATATTCAAAAAAATGTCTTAAATATAATTTCACTTATTTGAAGACCATAAAGTGATTTTGGTGCAGTGGACTGCACCTGTGTAGACAGGCACTAATAGATATTTTGGCACATCTTGCTGGAGCTAACAGGAGAGAGAGATGATGATTAAAATAAATAAAAAGCAAAATTAATCCTGCTAACTGTCTGAGACCTAAGAAAAGGGATGTCTTTGTTCTGACGAGAACATCTTGGCTCGTTCTGCTCCTTTGGCTTGGTTTGGGGAGGATGTATTTTACAGTTCTCCCATGATACTTGGCAAATATAAAGCTGTCACATTGGATCCTGCTTCTCTTTGTATTAAAAGAATGTCTGTGGTGTTTATGTTATGGGAAAAAAGCACTATTTCTACTTATTGTATTTTCATTGTCTCTTTTCTTATGACTGTACTGTTTGCCAGCAGCCGAGGGGCCACTTTGATGCTTGCTTTGATGCCATGGTTTATTGTGTTGCACAGTTGAGCCTATGGTTTTCCTTTCAAATCAGAGCTGGCATACTGGGTGAAAAAAAACCAAACCAAAAATAAAGCTTTTCTCTAATTATGGTTATCTCATAAAGTCTACATTTGTTACAGTAGCTGGGGTGGTGGAAATCGGTGTTTGTAAATACCTATATATTCTGATTTGTTTTCAGTCTCAGAGGTGTTTTTGTCTGTCTGCATTCCTCACCCCTGGCCACTCATGCAAGCAGCCTGCCTGCCTTCGTGCTGAGCTGCACTGCCTCGGGAAGATAGCAGCCTGTTACCCAGGTTATCTGCATGGTACAACCTCACCTTGTTCCCTCTTTGCAATCTGAGGGATTAGCATCCAAAGAAAACCAAATTAGTCTTGTATCAATTCACCCAGGAAAGTGAGTCGCCAAACCAGCCAGAACACTCCTGCTGGCAGAACTTAGTGCAGAAGGAGCCTGGCAGGGTGTGTTCTGTGTGTGCTGCATGCTGCCCAGCTCTGCCACACTGCTCTCAGAGGTACACAGGTCTGCTGTGGGGAACCACACTCTCCTGTGCCCACAGGAAGCCTCACTTGCTGGCTCCGTGCTCCATGTGGCAGTGCCAGTTAGGATGTCTCTAATACCCACTTGGATGTATCTGTTACTTTTCTCCATAGGTCTTGTGGCCATCTGTGAACTGATGAGGAACCATTCTGTTTCCATTTTGCTGATGGAAAAGGAGAGGCTTTGAGAGGCTGAGTGATTTGTCCAGGATTATGCAGCAAATCAATGGGAGAAAAGGGGATCAGGCCATTCCACAGAGGAGTGCCTTTAACTGTCCCATGGGCTTCCTAGGGAAAGGCATGCAGGTCCCCAAAGAGGAGTGTTCCTCCATTATTTCTGTCAGATTATTGCTGTGAACAGTGGAGAAATGCAAAATGTATTATTCATCTCTCCTACTCCTAAAATCAATACCTATCAAAATACAAATACAATTTAAATCAAAGGGCACTTATTGAGTGCAGATCCTACTAATTAGGTATGATTTCCCAACAATTTCTTAAATTATTTATCCAAGGGATGGGTAGAAGGCACTTTATATGTCCCAGAGTGAATATTATAAACCTCTTGTCATGATACAGAAAATGTGAAATGTAGTGCAATGCAGTGTGATTTGTAACCTTGATGAACTAATGTAATATCAATAGACATCAATCTGTGCAAAGAAAAAAAATCTGTCTCATCATAACATCTAACAAGATATGTCAAAATTCAATAACCGTGTGAAATGGACACATATCAGTGAATGTTACAGCTTTTGCTGCTAGGAATCAATTAAAAATGTAATACCCTCTTGCAATGGAAATTACTACACCATCACCAAAAAGGAGGTTTACATCATGCATGGACATTTGTCATAAGAGCAGCTCCCTTCAGGCTGGCTGTTGGCTCTGTAAGCAATTCCACGGGAATATATGGGCTTTTATTTTCTTATGCTGGTATTGCTTAGTCTAGCCCCATAATCAACATGCAAACAATATTTATGCCATATCCAGTTAAATATATTTTTAAAACCTGTACAGAAAGTAGCCAATGGTTTTGAAGACTTTTGTGTGCAAATTAGGAAGCAGCTCTCCTGTAAAATGAAAGATTTACAATTGTCAGTCAATAATGTAGATCAATGTTCTTCAATTTTTAATCATAAGGATTTTTCTCATGCAGCTTCTTTGGATCTTAATTTTCAAACTTTATACTCCCATCCATACAGCAGATCTTAAGATTCCATCACACCAACCATATATCAACTGAAAATTCTCGGTCCCATCATATAGATGCGATACCCTCTCACCAAATCCTTTCAAACCAGTGATTTAAAGGAACAGTATGAAATGGTAGATATGTTTTCTCTTCAATTTTTGAAGCTGATTGATAAAATATTCACTTTTAGGCATTTTACTTTGCCCTTGTGAGCTGATAATAATTTAAGGGCAAGTGTAACTTTGAGGCCAAAACTAAATATTTGAACATGGAGGGAGTTCCTATGGTTTCAAAGACAGTGGTATGTGAGGGGCTGAAGTAAAACTATCAGAGAAATTCAGAGCTTAAACTTTTAGCTTAGTGCTTTCTTCTGTAGCCTTAATGGTGATCATCTCCCAGGAAAGCCATCAGGAGCCTGAGCAAAAAGCTGTAGTGGTCCAAAGTGCCTGTGTGGCTCAGCTGCTGCAGGCAGCCTGCGATCGCACGGCAGCGTCGGCAGTACTTCAGAGCGATTGTGCAACCGGGGATGCAAGGCAGAGCCGTAATTCTGAATTTCATGACATTTTAAAGCATAAGTCAGAATGTTAATGGTATTTCAACCTTCCTTATTAGTTGCACAATAAGTGTCTTTCAGCCAGTCTTCCTACCTGGTGGTCTGCAAAAGATATGGTTTGAAAGTCAGAGCATTGGAGGTGAATGCTGGGTGTGTGGAAATGGATCAGTGTGCTTGAATTGATGGCAGAAATAAGGGATTCTGAAAAAAGCACTGCATTAAGATAACATGGGATAAAAAGTATAAAAAGTATAGAAAAGCATGCCATGAGTAAATCGGATAGATAGGATAAATTTACCTTCAATTATTCAGCTCTCCTGCTTGTATTTTTGTTTTAATTAACAAAAGTTTGTCTGGCAGGTATGAAAACAAGGTTCAATCCCAGAGTGTTTGAATTAGACTCCTAGCTGTATCAAGTGAAAATAGGCAATACTACATTTAATGTTTTGCCTTTTGTCATTCCATTTAAATGTGAATGAGCTATCTGGAAGGAATATCAAACATTGTAGTGGTATATTCTTTTTATCTTCATTCTTTTCTTCTATCTAATGCCTTTCATCCATGCTTAAAAAGTGTGTGATTGTATATGTGATCATGATTAGTGACTGCAAAGGTTACTTAAATTAAGACCATCGTCTAATTTTATTTTAAATGGAGGGTAGGAGCACATCTGTTTCAAACAGGTTTGTGATATGCCTTTTGTGAATTCAAATCACAAATGACCACTTAAGTGAGCTCCTACACACACAACTGCTTATTTGCAACAGTGCTACCAAATGCATCTATAAAATGTCACTAGCCTTTCAGTGTTCTGAAATAGGTTTGTCCTCTCCATTCCCCTGGAAAATTCAGCCCTCTGTTATTGTGTAAAGGATACTGAAGGAAAGCATGTGTTCTTCCTCACAGAGGATGTGTTATCTACTGTATAACTGTACTCAATAGATATTTTGTATTTTGCTTGGGTCTCCCTCTGAGAGAGGCGTAACATTTTTTTGGAGTTGTAACTAACACTGTTTTCTAGCCATGAATTCTTATATAAGATTATGAATATAATTGAGGTAATAAAAGCAAAGCAAACAGTCTAGATTATATCTCTGGATTGTATTCATAGGTTAGAAGTGTGTGGTTTTGCTGTATATCACATCGATTTTGGAAGGGTGTAGTTTGGAAATGGTCACATGTGGAAGACACCAGCTGAGGGGCTATACCTCACACACGAGCCTACATCAAATAGCTCACATAGCCTTTTTCCACAGATGCCCTTTCCAAAGATAAAGGTGTGTACAGCCTGCAGGTATCTGCAGTGGGCAAACTGAAAGTAAACAAATAGAAATATGTTCATTTGACAAATTTCTACTGTAAATGATTTTGCCTTAAACTGTGGAAGGATCTAAGAAAAGCTTTGCAGAACAACTTCTCCATCATGGAGCTGGGGCGGCAGAGGATTGCAGCAGTGCTGCCTGGTCTCTGCTGAGGTGAAATCTGTACTGCACCTGTCCTGTGAAACAGGAAAATGCTATTATATTTAATTTTCAAAGAGAGATCTAAGACATGGACAGAAACCACAGGACTTGTCTGCGTGCCTAAGGGAACTCTGCAAAAGCTGAGGGGTTGAAGAAAACTGTGTAGAGGCCATGGGTAGTAACATCAACCATTAGACCATCCTCACAAAATCTGTGTTGCCAAGTCTGTTGCCACTGAAATCTGAAATCAAACATTAGCAGCCAAGAACATCATGATAATTAATTGTCTCAGGAGGACACAATTTCCAAGATCTAATGAAAGATGGAATCCAGCTCCCATATGTCCCATTTGATAGCCCAAGAAAACATGCACACATTTTTCAAAGAAACAGTGACAAATGCCCAAGTACTTGTCTCTCAGCTGAATAAAACTAATCACCAGGCCCAGGGATAGAAAAATGGCTGCTCATCAGCACCCAGCCTGAAAGGCCAGCCCAGGATCTGTCGCTGACGAACCATTTTCACTCAGAATGTTGAAGGCAGCTTCAGAAGGTGACAGCTGAGCACCAGAGCACCTCTGTTCCACCCACAGAACAGCATTACTCCTACCTTGCATGCAGCTACCCTGTCACAGTGCTGGTTTATTTAAAAAAAAAAAATTAGAAACAAAAAAAGTTAGCACGCCACATTCTTGACAAAATACCGGCGAGGAGACAGAGGTATCGGTATAGTCACAGGTGTGTGCCAGGGCTGCCTTGCTGTGCTATAGGCTTGTCCTCACTTGAACTTGACATTCCTGTAGATGGGATGTTTGTGCCAGAATGATAGTGGTGCACAGCCCCAGGGAAACAGTGAGGGCTGGAGAGCCTCAGCGTTCCCAGGAGAGGCAGGCCTGTGTGTCTGTGGAAGCAGAGCCCCATTGTGAATGGGAATGTCCTGTCTCTGTGTGGCTCTAAGGCATACGGAATTGTTCAGCTGGCTTAAAGACATAATGTTTCTTTTTAACATTCATTGTTTGAAGGATCCTTACATGCATGAGAACATCTGGTACTGTGTAAAGACCGCATGCTGTTGTGGCTGTACTGACAGCCTGCCATGTTCAGGGAGATGCAGGTGTCATCTCCATGCACGGGAAGCTCCTGCTTCCACTCCTGCTTTGCTGGTGTGGGGTGTTTCACGCAATTCCCAGGTTTGTTTGGATAGAGTTGAACCATCAGCTTGTTGTAGCAGACCCGATCCTGCAGCATGAACATCTTTTGCTTGCCACAGCAACAGCCCCAGCCTGACTCCCATGCTCAGAGGTTGGTAGGGAACGCCTTGGTGCCCCCTGAGCAGACTGGAAGGCTCAGTGCAAACAGGGGAGGAACACAGTTACAGAGCAGGACTGTGACAGACCTTGGTGTCTAATCCAGGACTTCTGAGCGACCCCTTATCCACCCAAACATCATTAGAATTTGCTTAGTGATCAGTCCTTGGAAACATACAAAATTTTCACTTTCCTCGTCCACCTTTTACAAAGGATTCATGTGAAACTGCTAATCTAAAAAAGAAATACCTTGACACCCTGCTTAGTAAAAATGGGCACGAGGAAAGCAAGTACAAATGGCACAGCAAAGTTTCACCCTAAACATTGAAGAAAATATATTTTATTCTGTCTATCCTGAGGAGATTAAAGAGCAAAAAAAAAAAAAAAAAAGGAAGGTCAAGGTAAGTAATTGTAGCACACCATCTCTTGTGTATTTCCTCAAGATCACTCCATTTGTACAGAATAATGGCATTTCTGAACTTCAATACCTTCCACCACAGAAAGGCACAGCATTTTGACAGGACTCAGTAAATCATTTAAAATCATAAGGGCCATTATGCAGACTGTGTGATAAAGTTAGAGACAGGGTATTTTTCTGCAACTGGTCTTCAATTTCGCTCTAGATTTTAGGTGACATAAAGCTCAAAAGGAGCTCCTAGTGCTACTCTCCCACAGATGAGATCAACACTTATGAGTCCATGTTTTGATGACACAGCTCAGAAAATTGAAGGGATTATTATTATGGAAGGACCAAGGTGATAAGTACTGTGTTATATATGAATAACTGTCAGTCAGACAAGCCAAGAAAGGTCATAATCCATTATATTAATGTCATAAATGTTATCATAAACCAACATCAGGATGGTAAACTGGGATTCTTGCACTTTAAAAAGTGCTGCTGTTCTTAAATGATACTGTGTCCTGGAAAGACAAGTTTATATTAATTTTTCTCTCAAAATAAAAGACTTTAAAGATTTTTGGCAAAACAGAAGTAGTATTCCAAATATTTGTTTGGGTTTTTAAAAATTTTATTTTAAAGAAACTTGCTGAATTGTCACAACAGTATCCAAGATACCATGAACAAATGAGAGGAGAAACACAATAATTTCTGACTGTTTACTGTCCCCCCTTGTTTTATTTGAACTGTAACTTTCACACACACTTTCAGACACACTCTGGGAGCCACTCCAACTGAAGATAAGAGAAGCAGGAAGGCAGAGGTGGAAGTTCCTGGCCTGGCTGCTGACCACCCCAAGTCAGGACTGCACCCTTCTGCAATTCACTCCCTTGACATTAATATTTTCCCCAGTATCGAATATGAATCAGGGTGATACTCAGGAATGTATGATAGTGGAAAAAGACAGTGAAAATCATATTTTATGTCTTTTGTGTTGCTGAGCATTTTCACGCCCACAAGAGCAGGCAGCTCAATGGATGTTACCAGTGCATGGCTCCTCTGAATTCACCCCGGGCTCCCAGAGGAGGCTCACCAGGGATTGAAATGAGACTTTCTTTTTGGCAGCACCACAGAGTGCTCCATCCATTGCTGACCAGTTATGAGCCAGGAGTAAATTACTATCGTCTCATGTAAATCCATTCTCAACACAGGCTCCCAAGTGAGAGTAAGGGAGGTGAACTCTGAGCCCATGCAAAACCAAAGCCTTGTGTCCACACTCACTAACATTACAAATTCTACAAAAAAATGGTATAACCCTGAAATGTGGGTGCATCAGAGGTGAAACAACTATTCAGTTAGCACTGGACCACTTTGTTTACAGCTTTGGGGGGAATGGTATGATAAACGCCAGAAATGCAAGAGGAATTTAAGGTGAGTTTTCACATCCCACACAGAGGCCAAAAAAGAAAAGCAGGGTAAGTACTTCTGGAAAGTGGCCTGCTGTATTTACTGACCACATCAGATCAGAGCTATGGTTTTATATCAGAACTTAAAATTCAACATGTCCAGCAGATTCATGCTGATGTATGGTTGTGATAACACTGATGTGGGCAGGAGACAGCCGCCTGTGAGTCACTGCACCACTTCCTGCAGGAGCTGGCTGTCTACAGTAGGCACCCATTGCACTGCTGATTGAATGTGGCTTGCAAAAATCACCCATCTAATCTAGCTTGTACAACTACAAATAAGCCATGTTTGTACCATGCAGGTAAATGTTCAGGGTGAAACCAGTGTGGGCTAACTTGAATTGTATAAATAACTGCAAATCATTACTTCAAATGAGAGCATAATGTCTGGAACCACAGGCAGGAAAATACATTTACAGACGATCAAATTATCTTAGGATAATAGAGTAATGCTTTTCACTGCTGTACTTTGTGTTCTTATAGCTGAGCAAAGAATACTACAGCTGGAAAAGGCTCAGCATTTCAAAGAGAAGAGATTTTATAAGTAGAGCACTTCCATGGGAGAGACTGCCTTTTCTGTGTTGTTTTAGGGGAACATTAAAAAACCCCCAGCAAACCAAAAAAGTTATTTTTTATGACTCAGAAATATACAGAATAACATCTGATGATAACAAAACCTTTAGACAATTTGTCTATTTTATAATATAACCTGAAAAGTGCTTCCTTGTTCATATGAGGTTACTTACCTCTATGATTGCAACAAAATGCTTTTGATCAAATGTGTTTTTGGAACTGGCACAACCAAATCAAGGAGCTGAGCTGCTATAGCAGTTTGCATGCACAAGTGCTGTTTAAGTGTAGAATTTTTTGAGCACATTTTTAGAGAAAACAGAGTGCCCTTTGAAATTTTGGAACTAAAGCTATATAAATGCCATAATGCTGTTTATGATATCTGTAGAAGTATATGACACTCAAAGTGCTTTTAGGATGCTCCAAGGTATATCAAAGAGCATTAACTTCAGCACAGCTGGGAATGTCCCCAGATTCACTTATGAATGCATGTTTCTTATATCCTGTATATTAACTATAGCTACATACAGGGCAACACTTAATATAGCCTTGCTCATTGAGAATAATCCACAGAGTAAGCCTATTAGGTAAGGTTTAGCATCTACATTTTTCTGCTCACATCTGCTTGCCTGACATATATAATCTGCCAGGATGTCAGAGTTTACATCCTATTTTCATTGGATGGTAATGAAACTTGATCAGTGTCTTCATCTCCTTCTCTGTCTCTCCAAGAAATATTTCTGCTTGTCAGCTCCCCCTTACCAGGAGTCTCTGGTGTGATCCCTAGCCAGGTCCTTTATTAAAGGGTAGTGCATGCAGGGCTTGAAGGCAACCACACAATTTATCATTGTGCAAAATGGAAGTGCTACTTCCAAGACAGTAAGGAAATAAAAAGTGATATAGCAATTCCCTAATCTGAATTTTCTGTACTTCCTTTTCTCTCAGGTCTGGCATACCACTATTTTAGCAGCAGTAAGTTAGTAGTTGCTTTCTGAAGACTTATGTTTCTGCTGAAGTCTTATGAAACTGAACTGTAGGCACCTCAGTAATTTTAGAACAGCTTAGTCTGAGAGGTAAATTAAAATTAGGGAAAATTAGACCATTTCTAATGAGATGGTTATTACACTGAATAATGATGATTATTGCTTCTGCTTAATAAAACTGTCAGCCAATGCAAAATATATATTAAGTGAAATTACATTACATTATATTTCTATCAACTCAGAAATTCAGTGTGTTGCTTTCCCAAAAACCATGGAAATAATGAAATGCTAGACAGGGCTTCCTTTTCGAAATAGGATCAAACATGGAGCTTTCAGAAACAGCCCTTTAAAGTCCTGATTTAAAGCCCATTAAATCTAATGTCGTGAAGATTTCTGCTGACTTCTGTGCCATGTAGATCAGGACTTCACTAAAATGAGCAGTGTTCCCCCCAGTTGTCTCTACTAAATACCTAGACAACACAACACAGTAAATGCACGTTCATAGCCCCCTTGCCTCACTGAGCTCAATGCTTGCTGGCACACCTGCTTTTCTGTTCTGATTTACCTGGCAAATTAGGAGATGGACTCCATAGGGTGAGACACACTGTTTATTTCCAAGGTTTGAAAACAAAGAGGAATATTACCTATTATCTATCTATTATCTATCTAAAAATTAAATCCTGCTGTAGAAACCTCGATGCAGAAGCCCCAGACACTTAGAGGTGAGGCAGCTCTCCAGAAGCCTGTCCAGAGACATGACCGACCGGGAAATTCCAGTGCTCAGCATTTTTTTGTTTAAAAGCAGGCATAATATCAAACCCTGCCTCCAGCAAGAACTGCTGTGCTGAGGGATGAGAGCTGTCCCTCTGGGGGGTGGCTCTCTCCTCTGTGCTGGGAGTCTATATGGCAGGAAGCTGCCAAATGGGCCAAGAAGAAGGGAGGTGGAAAGTAAAGAGTGCATTCCTACTATCACACCTTCTCCGTGTAGGGTTCAATCTAAAAGGATATGTTTTTGTGGAATAACTTTATATAAACTAAGCCATATTTGTCTTACAGAAAGGTGTTTATCACAGCTGCAGTAGCAGTAAATTTTATAGATTCTGAGAGAGATTAAATAAGCAACAAAAACTGCATGACTCAATACACACCTATGCCAACTGATCAGTGAACCAGGGCAGAGAGGTGAGCAAGTCTTTCTGTGGTGCATGTTAAAACCTGGAGAAACACAGATTTTCTCATATAATTTTATTTTTTGAGAGCATTATTGCTCATACAAAGAGCAATGTATTATCTTAAATGACGATGATAACATGGTTAGTATGTCACAGCACATGTGGTTCTCAGGTTCTCATCATGCTTTGAAACATTTACTAATCAACAAGATTTCTCCTTTTATGAAGCCCATTTTGTAGAGTTCCATAAAACAGGTTCAACAGTCACAATTTCATTAGCATTATATTGTTGCCATGGTAATGTGGTACCAATTCAATTGATGGGCTTTTCATCCTGGGCTTATAGAATTGCTCTTCCTGTCAAAAATACATCTATACGGAGACAACAAACAGACCTTACCACTGGAGTATGAGCACAAAATATCACATGCTAATTTGGCTAGGAATGTATCATGTTATTGGCAGCAGACCCAGAAATCATCAGAGACATGGTAGAAGTTACTAAACACCATACATGGCAAAGTCAAAAATTAGGAAAGTTACTTGCATTGTTTGCTGCAGTATGTGAATGTGTTATTGCAAAAGCACTTGGCTCTACTGTGATCATTCTCTGAAATGCTGTTGGGAGGGCACAGCACAACTGGGAATATTGGAGGAAACAAAAGCAGCAACACACTAAAGAATAAAATGTGAGCTGAAGTTGTGTTTTGTCCTTTTCCCGTTCTGCAGCATGTTCTGGGCTAATTGCTGCCAAATGCAACACCTAGTTTCTCTGGTCTGTAAAATTGGGATAATGACCCCTCTGCCCCTGTGCAGAGAACCTGGTGTATACCAAATAGTGAGTGATAGCTGCTACTGCTAAACACTGTCATTAAGTAAAGTAGCAATGCTTTTAACAGCTCCAGGAAAATGCACTGCACAGATCTACAATTTGAGAAATGTCACTGGGAGGAACTGGACTCACCCAGGGATACACAGAAGAGGTGACAGACTGAGCAGGTAACAGTATATATAGAGGAGGATACTCACATCATTAAAAAATCATGACAGTTTGTAGTTTTTTAAAAATAAATATTGTAGGCTACAGGAGAAGTATCTGCAGGAATCTGAGCAAGGAAAGCAAAATCAATATAAGGCAACAGCGAGGTGGCTTGTTTATAATATATTCAAACATTTTCTTGTGTATTTGCACTGTTTTTTGATGATTGTTTCCTATTTAGATAGGAAAAATCTTTTACCATCCTGACACATAATGTTCGGTCTATCATTTCTTAGCTTAACCATGTTGTGTCCTTTGCAGCAGCAAGGGTAAATTACAGACAGGATAGTATTCAGCATAATCAAAGATGTGTTCCACTTTACATAAGTTTTATCTGATTTACAAAAGCAGTATCTTCTCCAGCTGAGTGAGGAAAAAGAGACCTTTACTTGCAGATAAAAAAAGTTAGAGAAGAGGCTTCTCCATTAGGAACCTATTGTTCACACACAAAAAGATAACTGTTGTTACCACTATTATCTATTTATTTACTTTTACCATGATATAGCCACAGGACCTACTTGTGCTAAGCACAGCAAAACCACACAGAGTGCTGCAGTCTCTCCTTCAGACAATTTATAAGCCATAAGAGAGGCCAGAGAGGAAAGAAAAATAGAGAGAGGGAGAGGCAGCTTACATAACCAACTCTCTAGGTCAGAGAAGTAGTCAGTGGCAGAAGCATCACAGGTCTCCAGTCCCTGTACCCTCGATTTCGATGCCTGTCCTGGTGGGGGAAGGATATGTTGCAGATACCCTCCACCAGATTCTGAGGAGTCACGCTCTAACTCGCACACAGAGCCATGCTTTATCCCCTAATTCCAATGGCTGCATCTGTGTTGTTGAGCAGGGGCAGCCTGAGGCAAAACTTGAAGTTGGCTGTGAAGCCCACCCCTATTACCTATTAAAGCACCTTCAGGCTGGCTCCAGGGCAACCCTGTTAATCCTCTCAGGGACAAAGGCTCAGGAATACCCTATGTGTTTTTGAGCATGTTCAAGGGCACCAGGTCAGGGTACCTGCCAGAGAAATATTAATGGGTTTCAACTCCACAGCTGAAGCAATAGGGATCAGGCTTTCTTCCTTTGCAGTAGGGACTTCCAAACCCAAGACTGAACAGATGGAGGGAGGGGGGGAAAGAGAGGAGATTTTGGTCACAAGAGCAAGAAGTCAGTTTACACCAGAATTTGAAAGCTTTGATCAGGAAGCAATATGATGTCTTAGATTAGGAGAGCATTGACTTGGAGTTTTTCTTGCTTTCTCCTTCTCTCTCTGTCTCTCAAAATCCATATAAAGTAAACCCGTCAGACTCTGGGTGAAGAGGCATTCATCTTCTGGTCGGTAAATACTTCCATTCACTGTGTGGTGCCTGCTGACTTTACTGCTGTTGCAGCCTTTTAAAATGCTTCCAGGAAATCTCATTAGATTTTAACTTTCATTTTCTTTTATTAAGGAACCTGAAGAGAGTTTATAATAATCCCAATTTAACTTTTTAATAAAAACTGCAAATAATAGGCTAGCATAGATTTGATCTCATATACATATCTGATAAAAATTCTGATCTGTAGTAAAATTTGTTAGCCAGGAGTCTGTTGTCATCATATTAATGAATATAAAAGCTGGCAGCTTCAAAATGGCAATATTACAGTAAGCCTACTTTTTTTTTATAATGGTTTTGCGTTGTGCATTCAGTATTGATGAAGATTAAGATTTAGCATGCAGAAATAATATCCATTATGATGGGATTGTCCACAGTGAATTGAGTAGGACATTTGCTTAATTAAAAGTATTTCTCTTAGATGATTTAAGAAGTGTGTCCTACTACTGAACTGATGATGTATATTAGTTTCTTATAATCAGTTCACCACTGATGACTCCTTATACTAAATAGAAGAAGAAAAAGGTAAGAGAAGAGTCAGAGGAAAATAATGGATGCCACTGTCTGAGAATTTAAAAGAACTTTAGAAATAATGATGAATTAACACTGTGCCTTGAGCAGAAAATATACATGATCACACCCCTAATGCAGAGACCGAATAGAGCCCTAAAAGGCTTCACTTCAAGCAGAAAGTTTGGAGATGAAAACATGAACACATACCCGGATTCCCGCTCCTACCCACTGTACCTGTGCCTCAGAGGCCACTGGCATTTGGAGGGCAGAGCTTGGGGATAAGAGGTGGCACAGAGCCCATGGTGGTGAAGCCCTGTGACATGGTGTGGGGTATCCTGCAGAGCTCGGCACGGCATTTCCCCAGCTTGGAGCAGGAGGCCGGGAGCTTGAACTGCTGTGGCTGGCAAATTGGAGCAGAGTGGAGAGCCAAGCCAGAACACCAGGGAGGGCAGGAACTGGTGTGATCTGCTCCTCAGGGTGCTTTTAAATGTGTTTGTAAAGACATACTGGGTGGTTTAATATCTCATACAAATATACTTTCAAGGGAGCACCCCAAAGGGTGGAATGTTTCAACCTCTCTCAATTTTACAGCCCTACAGCCTAAGTTTCCTGGACTAGTCCACCTTCCTTCCTCGCCAAATGACTCATGGAAAGCTGTAGATCTTCAGTCTGTGGAGACAATCTAACATCAGCAACTTTCTGGGGGTGCTGCTACAAGGTAGGGCCACATCTAACTCCTTCAAACCATCCCATCAACTGAGGTGTGCTACTGACATGAAAAGCTCGTGACTCCCACTGCTGAGACCTACTTGTCTGCTTCCTGGAAACCCTGCAAGGCTGCCCCTGAGACAACTGGACCTTCCATCAGCCAGATACACAAATCATTCACTAAATAGTTTTGGCTGAGGTTGTTGGACAAAATCTTCATAGATAGAGCCAAGAGGACAGGCAAGAAATATTTATCTTCTTCATGCCACAAGTTGTTTTTTCATTATTTCTTTTCTCCTTTTAACACTCAAGGCATTTTTTTCTTTCTACATAGGCTAATAGGAAGAAATGCTGTGGTTTACTCCAGTCATTTAATTTACGTAATTTGTCTTGATTCTAATTATGAGCATTCAAATAGCAAGTGACATTTGTTGATATATGTTACACTTCCGAAACACTATAAAAAATATCTGACCTATTCTCTGTTAATGCCTAGATGACATTTTAGGAACGGGAACCACCCTGGGAAGGGCTGGGCATGTACAGGATGGGAGCTGTCAGTGACGTGCATGGCCATGAATCTGGTTTTGATCTGTCCATGTAATTTTCCAGGTGAGCCTTGGACTCTGCCTACTGTCTGTGCTTCCAGATGACAGCCCCACGATGGCAGATGGAGGGACATCCGCTCCTCCCATGCACTGCACTGTGTGTTTGCTGCTCTCAGAGCTGCCATACGCCACGGGACCTCCAGCTGCCGGATGCCTGACCCAGCTCGACTGCTGCTGGAGACGTGTTGGGGCTGGCTCGTCCCTGCTTGCTGCTGCCTGCCTGCCTTATTCTTCTGAGTTATGCCCCAGCCCACTCCTCTCCTGTTGTGCTAGTGCCTCCAGGCTGTATTGAGTTTTCAATTACCACAATATACAGTGCAGATGCTATGTAAAACAGCCAGCGTGGCTGAGCACGCTGAACTCAGTAGAAACACAGTTAAATAAAAGTACTGCTATAATACCAGGAGGCTGATTGGAACCACAAGATACCAGTGTCATATCCTGTGGCTTTTATGTTGGTAGATGTAGATTTCAGCCATTGGAGTCTAGCTATCCAACAGACACCCAGATCCATTTCCTTTAGTTGTTATCTTCAGTTGTGAGTAACTGATACAAATTTGCCAATAAATGCAGAACCTGGTAAACTGCAGAAGAAAAAAAAAAACATCTGAGATACCTACAAGTATATCCAGGCATGTACTATGGGGTAGCATCTAACAGTGTGCAACTTAAAGAAACTCTCTGGTACACACAATATGTTTAAAGTGGTACATCAAGAGATCTCTGACTCCAGAGAACCAATGTGTGTTTACATTGTCAACTCCAAATTCAGGCAAGGAAATAAACAGCAAGTGTAGGTCTCCACTTCTGTATTTGTACAAGCAGTAACAAGCTTCCAGACGATAACGATATCATGATATCTATGTGGGGATAAAATACTATGACAAAAGAGGAAGAAATAAGCAATAAATGCAATAATGTCAAATTTTTCTGTTATTAACTTCTAGAAAAGCTTAACAGCTAGAATTTTAAAATGTTTCATGTAGAAAAATGTAAAGAGAACAACACATTAAGTGTGTTTTTCCCAAAGAAAAATGAAATTGGCATACAGAGAAAATGATTATATTTAGTACTCTCAGGGCAAATTCTAGTTAAGGACTGTGAAATAATTTGAAAATATTAATGATTTAGCCTCATAGCTAGCTTTCAGGTAGATAATAATGCTAATTATTACTATAAATAAATCCTATTATTATCATTCTTGCTCAGAAGAATATTGATGCATAGAGAATTATGTATTTGTCCAAAGTCTGTTTTACTACTGTAACCATCCTTCTCAAGAACTGTTATATATTAAGATCATCCTTTTCCAAGTACTCTTTGATATACTATTCAGTTTATCAGCTCTAAAAACCAACCAACCAAGCTGCCTTGTGAAACAGTGCCAGTGAACGTCTCCATTTGCATGTGAATTCTCAAGCAGCAACAATCCTGCTTCAAAAAAAAAAAAAAAAAAAAAAGAAGAGAAAAGGAATCACGAAAATCAGTACAAAATCTGTCAAGGCCCCATCTGTGACTGGGTATCAGAATATCACTAAGAAGCTCTAAGGAACAAAGTTCATTCCAAGTCTAACACATAGTGCTTTTTGGTCGATGAAATTAATTCAAGCAGGGAGAAATGAGAGCGCATACAATGAAAAACTCTGTTCCTCCACCGAGGATCGAAGGGAAGAAGCATCACTGCTGTGTGTGTGGTCTTGGTTTCGGTGCACATAGCCATGCATAAACACTAAAATAATCAGTGTGCTTGTGTCTCCTTTTGATAGCCAGGTATGCCTGCTGCTCCTCTGAGGAGTGCCAGGGAATGAGTGACCTCTGGTCCTGACAAGGTGAGGACTTTGTACAATTGTTGCAAAAAGCAAGATTTACAGCCAGCTACCTGAAGCAGTATGGAGACAAAATGATAGACTCCACCCTGGCCTTGGAAAATCCCTCTACAAACATGTTTATTTCCTTCTGAATGGGAATATATAAAGGCTGGGGACACTTATTTGTAGGCTATTTATATATCTCCTCATCAGGATCAGAATCTTGCATATTAATGAAACAGGAAACAGGGAAACCAAACATTAACACCATTCTAATGCAGCATACTATTTTTCTTTCCCTTTTTTTAACTGTTAGAGTATGCAAATGTTCAGTTAACTGGTCCTCATGTTTTCTCTTTATTGAATTGCTTTCACTATGGCAAATAAATATTCATAAAGAAATGTGGACAATAAATCATTTCAAATAGTTCAAAGCCATTTTCTTTCTAGACTGCATATATTTTCAGCTGTAACTCGCCTTTAATATTTCATTCAAAAGACAGACTTGTAGAAGGACAATAGAGATAATGTGTCAAGTAGTAATTAAAACAGGGGGTAATGATTAAAACCATTTTGATCTACATTGTGCTCTGCCAGATTCATAATCTTCTGTGTTTGTTAGGATGACTTTCTACTTGCTTTATACAGAAACTCAAAATAAACTTCTGTTTGAAGACACTGCAGAAAACAAAAGATTTCAACCTTGAGCTTGTGGGGTCCAGAGCCCTTCCCAGCTCTGGAGTTTAGGTGTATCTTCTGTACCATCCTAGCAAGATAAACTCAAGCAGGCACTGTCGTTCCTGCTAATATTGTGACTTCTCCGGGAAGCAGATCCAGATGCAGAGCAGAAGACAAGGAAGGGCTACCCCAGCATGTACAGGTAAATGTAACCTGTCTCACCATTTAGATTCAAGCTAAGAGCTTCAAAAGAAATGAAAGTTAAAGATCTGGCTAACTTATACATTTAGGGATCTTAGTTCAAATCCAAGTAATAATTATGTTCCTTGTCTCATTGTATGTTTTGGCTGTTAATACACATATTTGGCCCAAATTCATTATCTTTCCTGATATGTTGCTGACTTTAGGCTCTGATTCAACAGAGCACTTACATACAGACTTAAATAAATTGATTTAGGAAAGCATTGGTCTTTGTGTTTAATCTTGGGCAGACATTCAACTTTCAAATCAATGGGACCTATGAACAGCCCTGACCTTTGGGTCTAAATATTTGCCAAATCAGTGCACTGATAGAAATATTGGAAAAGATAATATCCATGTCTAATCAGAATTTTAGTCTCTACTTTCATGGGGAAATACCCATAGATAACACATCATTCTGCTCAAGAAATCCATTTTATAGAATTTATCAGAAAGCCTTAAGTCACATTTGCTGTTTATTCCAAAAATACGAGATGAACAGTGTCATTCGTTGACAGTGTGTCTGTAATAGTCTTTAAATTAAAAAAACAAAAAACAAAAAACAAAAAACAAACAAACAAAAACCCAAAACAAAACAAAAAAAAACCCACAAAAAACCAAAAAACCACAAACAAACCAGGAAAATGCTGGCACAAAAGGGCATTCATAATTATTTACCGATACCTTCTCAATTGCCCAGCACGTGGCAATCCTTTCGAGAGCAGGAAGATGGAAGGTGAGGCAGAGAGGTTCTGGTATCCCATGGACTTGAAGACAACTGCACAAGAATATCATGGGAAACTCCTTCCTAAAACCAGCATTTATAAGGCCATTTAGATACACAGCGAATTTTGAGTGATCACATATTTTTATTACACAATGAAGGCAACTAGGGTAAAAACATAGATGTTTCTGGTGTAGAGGTTAAACAAGTGCACCTATAGCCAAATCTATGAGATTAGAAGAAGCAATTGGTAAAATAATAGATGTTACGAGTCTATGAAATAAAATACTCTTCTTATTGTTCTTAAAAACATTTCACACTTAAGTTTTCTTTATTATGTTATTAAGAAGGCAAAGAGAGGCTCTCAAATATTGTTTTTAGAGTAGAAACACAGACATAAAAGAGGAAGCAGATTACAGCAGTTCCCATCATATCATGTAATTTGAAGAGTGATGAGTATGAAGATCATAAGAAGATGCAGGAAGAATCAATGGGTGCTACATCTCTGTACAGCCATAGAGGAATGCTGTGATCCACATTGTCCCACTGGGTTCTGTGGGCAGAGTTTGGGAATAATGCACAAAAAGCAGCTGTTTAGCATTCACCTGGCTCACACAATCACATGGATCTATCCAAATGCCACCTACATTCACTTTGGAGGTGGTGAGTCAGGAATATGGAGCTGCTGTATTGTACATTCACTGCATGCAAGCTCTGGAGCAAGGCCCCTTCGAGCAAAAAGACTGTAAGGGGAAAGCACAATGCTCTTATCCTCCTGTATGACTCTCATATTAGAAAAAAAAAACCCCAAAAAACAAAAGCTGAAGCTCCCTTTTCCATCTACTGTGCCCCATGGTAGGGGGAGATTACAGCAAAAATAAACCAGTCACTTCCTCTGTTAGGTATTTCCATATTTAGTCATGAATTGGAGCTAAATTTGCTAATTTAGATCACCTGCTCTCAATGAAATCAATTAGTGCCTAGCAGGTGCAAAAAGCTTATAAAGCTCAAGGTGAGCAGGAATAGGTCCTTGTTGGATGAAAGGCTTTTTCCACTGTGAGGAGAGGATCTCTTTAATCAGTTCTTTAGTTTCTGCTGAAATCTTACTGCTTTAGAGAACTTCATTCTTGAGGTATGTTTTGCAATTGATTTAAAGAATTTGTGATTTCAATTTTTTTCATCTTTCCTGATACCTTTGGTTAGAGTGTAGTAATGGTTTTTCTATGGTGCATCTAACATAGAGGTCAGAGAAAAAAATGTTCCCCCCCCCACTCACTTCACTAGTATTTACACTGTTACATCTTTTGAGGAACTAGGAAAAAAGTCACTAGCTCTGCTACCAAGCATTATCCTTTCATGCCTATTCCTGTTGTCACAGTTTTTTTCCTTTATAACTGATAAAAATTATCCCTTTGATGAATCTGCCTTTTGGCTTTATTTCCTTGGTTTTGCCTACCAATGTTGGGTCAAATTCTGAAATATAATTGATTTCCACTGAGTTTGTCAGAGACAGGCAGACTTCTGAAATGCTGGATGCTTAGCTTCACATCCTAAGCAATTTAGCTTTTTTCATTACCCTTTTTACTAAAGAAAAGACTAGTTTACTCTTTCTCAAATGTGTAACAAAAAAACACGTTAAGGCATGCTAATCATAAGGAAGAAAGTCCTACAGATGCTCAAATTTATATGCTTTTAGCAACAGTTTAGCACATATTATTGTAGTTCCCTATAGAGCAAAAGAAGTTCATTGCATGTTATACTACATGAATTCAGGCCCTGATGCTGCAGTCAAGCTAATGGGAGGTGAAATGTAACATGGATTAGAGTAACTTGATAGGGAAGAAATACTTCTAATGGTCACCCACAGAAGTGGGGAAAGAAAAAACATTTCCCACTACTAACATATTTCTTTTTTCCATGTTTACCTGGAAATTGGAAAAATACCTGAAATAAGTGGGGTGTAAAGAACCCATGTGTATCTTGCATTGTGTTTGAATAATTTCATTATGTCCAAAGCATTTTTATCAGAATGGTGCTTGGTTATGAGTTATGACTTTCTTTCTTTCTTTTTTTTTTTAATTTCCCAGTCCTTTGGCTTTTCTCCAAGCAGGAGAATAATTCTAACTTACTGCAGATGTAGTCCATCCCTTAAGACTCAGGATCAATCAGACAGACGGTGATTGTTCTCTTTAACATCCTAAGATTTACTTTGGTGTAAAAGTCAGCTTTGTGTCCTGCAGGTCCATTATTTACTAGAATAAATACTGCAAAAAGCAGCCATACTCTGCTTGAAAATTAACAAAAACTAGATTGACTTTCTATTCAAAGATAAACTGTTCATCACAAAGGAATAAGAAAACAAAAGGCTCCTGATGCTATGACAGAGTTAAAAGCAAAAGTTCTACATGGAACATGGGCAAGTGAGAAAAGAGGATGAAGAACAGGTGGTAGAATGGAGAGAAGGGGAGGGGATAACAAAACAGGGGAAAAGTGTATTAAGGGCAAAAGCTTAGACCAAAGAGTCACATACAGCCCCAGGGGTATGTCTGCAGCACTTCAAAAAAGTTATGAATAAAAGACCCCCAAACACTACTGTGATGTGTATATTGATAACAGAAGTGTTATCTGTATTTTAGAAACTTCAGATGCTCACTTACTCAAGTAGGAATTGAGGTGTTATGTACTAAAGCTCGGCCCAAACAGGCTCATATTTTGAGTACTTTTCTTTACTCTTTATATTTGGTATGGTAGAATAAAAACCTTAGCTGGCAGCCTCTAGGCTGCTGTGGAGTAGAAAAACAGCCCTAACAGAGTTGAGGATCTGGACCTAGACGTTCCCTTAAAATGGGACATGAAAGGTCTGGTTTACCTTTTAAGTTGGCAATAGTTAATTGAGAAATACTTTAATCAATGCTTCATGTGATTTAAACCTGATGCAACCAAGTAGCCTGCCTCTGAGAAACTTTCCAACAGAGGTTTGCAATCTTCCTAGGACTCAATGGTTTCGATGAGTAACATTTCTAGCAGGCTAATTTTCTTGCTAATTATCATCAAACACCTAGACAGACTTTCTGCTATAGTAGATATGCTTTGAAAAAAACTAAAGTCCCTTCAATCATGGGCAAAAGGAAATTACAAATTCAGTGATATAAAGATTTTTAAATCTTAGTGTTTCATTACAATATCTTGGTGCTAAGATACAACATTTTATAGTTGATAGATAAAAAACCCCCCATAATTGATTTTGAAATTAAAAGTCACAATCCATGGAAAAGAGTCCTATTTTTTTATTAAAAAATAAATTAGGTTATTGCAATTCTAAATGGCAAACTGTGTTTTCCTCCAACCAAATGTGTTCTGACCAAAGGGATTCTATGCATTTTTGGCTTTGTTGAGTGCTTTACTTCAGCTTTAAAAGGAAAAATAAACCCTACAATACAGCTTACCAAAATCCATGGATCTATACCCCGTATACTTTGGGCATGTAAGTCCCAAGTGTATTCTTCCTATTCCAAAATACTTTGAGGTTACACTTAGTCATAAATGTTTCTAGCCTACTTCATTTCATTCTGTGCAACTAGTATGAGATGGAGGAACAGACTTAAAAGGAGAAAAATTCTTACTGGAAGAAACAAAGGCAGGTATGTCTCTCTCTGCCATAGTCTGCATCCTTTCAAATTCATCCTGCTGATGCCAAGGCTGGTCCCTCACAAGATCACAGCTACATCTGTAGTGAGTAGTATTTGCTTGGTGTCACAGTACTCAGGCAGTGCGAAATCAGATCCAAGGAAAATTGTGTTACCATGGCTTTAATGGGGGCAGGGGGGAGCTTATCTTTAAATGGCTGGGATGCACTTGCAAAGCACATAACCCAAACTCAGAGCTGGCAGTTTGAGGCTATGATGGGAGAGTAACAAACAAGCGTACACCAAACAGATGGGCCAGCCAGGCTGTTACAATGGGGTTCAACTGCAGCTCTGGCTCTGTATGTGGGAGCTCCTCAGTCAGTCTTAATTGTCAGCCTGTATTGACTTTGGTATTTATAATACCTTTGTTTATAGGATTATGATTAATTTCTTCCGTGATTGAGAAAAAAAGATTAAAAAATATAGGCCTTTTAAATCCTATGATATTCTGTTCCTTTCAGGCTTATAACAAATATCCAGTGACAGTGATATAGGTTCTCTCTGCAAGAAGTGTGAAATTACAAGTATGCATATGTATATGATCTCATTGTCAGTATTTGACAAGCTTGAAAAAAAATGTTTTGGCTATAGAAGCCACTGATGTAGGTGTTATGAGGCATATGGGAGAGGTCTTTCAAATTTTTGGAATGCTTGAAGCAGGAATTTGCTGTGTGGGCTAAAAGGACTATATCTGTGGCCCAGGCAGGTGGAGATCACACTTTCCTAGCTGGTTGTTGTTGCAGTAGTCCACCTAAGCATTCTGCAGGAAGGTGGAATGCAGCATAGCCAAAAGTTGCCATAGCAATAGATTATTATGCAGTTAGAGTAAAATCTTGGATATGTATGTACTGCAATTAAAGTGATAACTGGCTTGAATTTTTGGAAAAGAGCTCTACTGGACATAATCTTAAACACTAACAAAACCCCAACAAAACGAATCAACCAAAAGGGAAAAAAAGGCAAAAGAACATAAAACCTTTTGTTTACTTGTGTAAGAAGTGGGCAGTTCCACAGTACCATGATTCGTTTATTTTTTCTTTTGTTAAAAACTAAATTAGTGTGAGGTAAATGACACCCAGCATAATACAGTACTTTTTTTGTCAAACATATCTTTCAGTTTCTGTGAAAATTGTTGTTTTGCAGCACGAGACTTATATGAAATACACAGTAAAAAAATCACAAACAAACACAAATTTAGGCATGAGACTAGACAATGTAATCTTGTTTTATTTGGTGGGGGAAGATCTTTTTTTAAAATCATGGTATGTGTTCTATAGCAGTAGTAATTTTCAGTGGAGATAAGATGCCCTACATTGATGGATAATGTTTGTTATAAAGGGTTAATTTCCACAAGGAATCTGGTTTAGCTCAGATTTTTTTTATCAAATTGATTCTGCTTGATTTGATGTAGTGATCTAATATGACCTTGATTAAATTAGAGAGAAAATGATGATGCAGACTGTTCATACTATTGACAATTGCTACCTTAGGCTAGGATGGCAGTGAATTAACGTCTTGCCCATATTTTGCAGGGACCTTGGGTAGGAATTAATTTCTCCTATTCACTTTGACCTTGCTAAGAAGGCAATAACTGTTGCTGATTGTAAAGTTAGCCTATTTCACTGGTTCAGAAATAGCTTCAGGAACTTCTTCAAAACAGTTGAAGACAGATGACTGGCTTGCCATCAGCCTAGTAGTTCAGCAAGGACACAGGGATGTACCACAAGTCATTTATATTATTTGAGCATCAGTTCCCCAGTCAACAGCTGAGATTGTGGATAGTCTTTATACATCACCTCACACCAGCAGCTGGGGGGCTACAGCTGCATCTGAGATTTTAAGTACAAATTTCCTTTCTTCTGTGCAGTGTATAGGTCCTGAGTAAAAGTCATCTATACAGCAAGGTTGGGAAGATATTTTCTTGAATTGTCCCATGGAAAACCTGGTTAAGTGTTTGTTTCTTTTGTCCTGTTTGCTGGAAGGTAGAGAGCAAAAGATGTGCTGGTTAGTGCTTTGGGGGCTTCTATTTAATTTTCAGCCCAAGTACTATGTTACTTTACAGGAAATTTTTATGAAATGTGAAGCAGTATAGAACATTTTTCTTCAGCTATATTTCATTGCTTGGCTAAAAGCATTCAAGTTAATTACCTGTGTCTATTAGTGTTGATGGCTGTTAAACACTACTATAAAATTCAAGCTATAGTTGAGGTTTGTTGCACTGAGCACTGTGAAGACCTGTATAAGACAATAGCCTCTATTTGAAAATTATTTTCAATATATGGTCTTTTAACTGTGTTCAAATCTTGCAGTAGGAGCAATACATTTTCACTGTGTGTATGGCCACAACTGCTGAAGTTACAGGACAGCGAAAATGAATCTTTTCCATGTAAATGGAACTCTGTAGGAAGCAACTTGCAGGCATATGAAGAGTAGGGTTAAAAATGTGCAGAGTCCTGTTAATGTTTACATACAAGACTGGTGGAGGGAGGAAAGGTTTGCCGTTTTAATGGCAATCCAGTACGTATTGAAGTTAACATGAAAAGAGAAAATGTTAAATTTTGTGTATTATAGTAACTAAATGGGAAGATGTCCAAGAATAGAGAACTAATATGTGTTTTAACACAGATAAACAACTAATGTAACTTGTAAATCATTATTTCTAAGCAAGTACATACTACCTCTTTATTCTTGTTTTGCCTCTTCTGTTAAAACTAAGATTTCTCTGGTAAACCTGCCTACCAAAGCTGATTTATGATGAGACTAGCATACAGTTCTTATTATTTGCTATGGCTTTCCAGTTTTACTTTTGTAGTGCTCTCATTAGTGCTTTAATAATAGCTTCTGCAATGACTGGCAGATTTTTTTGCTTGGTCACAGGGCATAGTTGGAGGTGTTTTAGAGGTACTAACCTAGCCTAAAACTGCTGCTGTTGGTCAATGGGCATTACCAACTAAGGCTGGTGTTGTGTGAAAAGGGGAGACTTTCTCAACCCTTAGCATGAGGAGATTACTAGATTCTTAATGTTTGATTTGTCTGTGAGTGCCCCAGGAAAGCTGAGACCCTTGTGCCTGACCAGTCTGTCAGCATCCTGTTTGGGGGATCCTTCGCTGAGCAGTCCTGCTGGATAGGAGAGTGGCTCCACTGACTTAGGGAAACATCAACAGTGAAAGGGAGACCCCTCAGCAGGTCTTTCCCTTCATTTGAGTATGTTACCTGCTGCCAGCAACTGCCAGCATCCACAAAGGATTCACACTAACAGTTTACAGAATAACACTCTTAATATAAAACTGTGACAGGTTAAGGTTAGAAGGGTGTCAGTGATACCGTCTGACTGCAAAAATATACTTGGAGGAATAAAATGTTCAGCATTCAGAGTATGATTCTTACCCAATAGGCACTCCTATGAGGGAGAAGACTGGTTCAGCCTGTTGACTGATCCCAGCAGTTGTGGTGGAGTCTTCCCTAACCTTTCCCACATTCTCAACTTACTTTTATACCATTTCTTTGTATGTACGTGGAGCTTGAGTGACTCTAGTCATACATGCCTTTGTTACTGATTGGTGTAAAACTACCTTGCTTTCCTTTTAAAGAATAGTCAAAGAGAATACAGAACGCACATTCAGTGACGAGTTGTTGCACCTCGGAGGAGGGGAACTTTGGAATAGAGGGGTGCATTAATATTTTTATTAGGCTTTAATGATGAAAGTTCATCTAAGGAGAGGGATTTTGCCCCAGTCACTGGTTCAGCAGTGGGACATCTTCCCCTGTCTCCCCTGGTTGACAGGTGCTAGGCAGTTTATCAGCTGAAAAGCACCATCGAGCTCCGCCTCCCTGAAAGGATTTCCACAGAGCCTGGCCACGGTGTCTCCACTCTGCTCCATGTTCCATTCCATCTCTCTTAGCAGGTGAAGGGGAATCATCATGGAATAGGCTTCAAGTCATGCCAACCACTTTCCACCCAGGGAGCAGCAAGTGTCATTTAGCCAATCATTTCTGTACTGTTATAACTCCTGTTAAGATGCTAATGTAAGTCCTGAGTTTCTTCTAACTGTACCCCCAATTACCTGTGCTCAGGGTCCCCAGTCATTTGCCCACAGCTGGGATTTCAGCCATGAGAGGAAAGGATGCATTGCAGAGACAAAGGACTGCAATTATTTATACAGACATTGAGCTACCATCAGTTGCTGTATTTCTCTTAGAAAAACAAACTTGTTTGTTCCTTTTTGAACTACCAAATGTAGAATGATCTGAACACAGTTTGTTTCAAGAATGTTAACCTGGTTGGCAGTTTTTCTTTAAAAAATAGTAATTTAAAAAAGGAAACAGTAGCCATTTTGTCTGTCAAATGTTTGTTTTATGAGGCATTTGGAAAGCTATCAAAGTTGAAATGAGTTATGGGAGTTATGGTGCAACTATAGAACCCAATAGTTTAAAGCCAGTAGTATTTTGTAAATAATTCAAAAGGCTGGTTTGTACCACATTAGTATCTCTGGAAAGCAACAAAACTACATAATCTCTTAAAATAAATAATTCTCCTGCTGATGCCATAGTAGGAGATATGAATTCATGCCAACAGTTCAGTGAATATATTGGTGGTGTCTGTCTGTTTTGGAGGTTGATTTGCCTCTGATCTCATTGCATGCTTCCTTTAGGAACTGCAAGCACAGAAGTAGTTAATTTTGCATGGTTATAAGCTAAGGAGTAACTCATGATCTCTAACATTTACTTGAATGAAGAAATACTTGCTGTTGCCAGAAGTATGTAGTAAGCCCATTCTATAATAGCTTGGCAGTCTGACTTTTTGGAGACTTGGAAGGCTTCTCTGTCCAGGGGAGGGAGGACTGGAAGGTCAGGTATCACTGCATCCAGCCAGCTGACATCTACGGGACTCTTGCATGAGCTCAGTATCACTTTCTCTTCTCCACTGCTGCACAGTGAAATGGCTCCAAACCAGGTCTCATTCAAAGGGCAGACCTCACCCTTGCCAGAAACTGGCTGCCACAGGGAATGTAGAAGATGCAAATAGAACCTTGTATTGGGCCTCAATGCAAATGATCTGTTCCTTCAAAACAGAACTTACTTTTCTCTCTTCTCACCCTGAGGTGTGATGTCTGGAAAGCAGCACTCTTTGCTTCTAACACCTGGAGCTGAAAGATGAATGTGACACCCCTTCCACCACAACAATTATGAGATGTCTCAGAGGCAACCAAGTGATTTCAAAATTTCACATATTATAATGGATTTTGATTTTTTCCAGAAATGATATTTTTTTCTGATGTAACTGTCTGTTCAGAATCTCTAAAATTAAGTCTAACATACTCTTCCTATAAAGTACTTACAGCCTTCTTGCCCTCATGCTCAGTGCTCCAAAATCCCATTTTAATCTGAGATCTGTAATTGCTTGTATCCAATCATGCTAAATGTGTACACTTTTTAACTTATAAACACTCAGATTTCTTGACTATTCACTTAGCTAGGGTCCAGCAATATGAGAAGCATATTAAGACTCTGAAAATAAATTGGGACACATACAGAGAAAAGATTCTCAGAGCAGTACAAACCCAGGACATCAATTTAGCAATTCTCAGCCTTAGTAATAAATATAGAATTTGTCCACAGATGTCATCATTGGAGACTGGAGGGGGGAAAGATAGCCAGATTTTTCTATCCCCTAAAATATCCTAATAAAACATTTGGTGGAATTTAAATTGGAAAAAATATGCCATGCCAGGAACAAGTTTTACTTTTTAGTAATTCTTTGAATTTCATGATAGTGGTTATCAAAAGATGTTTGTGGTGTGAAAATGTGTGAGCTCATTTTTCGTAATTTTTTTCCCCCAAGATGATCATGTTGAAACTTGTGGTCCTTGCTACATCTTAAAAATTATTAAGCACTTTAGGCGACAAGCTTTTGTTTACACTGATACAGATGGCTGGAATAAATTAGTGGACTCACTAAAGAACAGCTCATTTGTAGTTTTAAATGCATTTGGGCCCACATGGTGGCCATTTTGTTACTTATTCATCTATTTGTGCTTTACAGTTCCATGCCCAAAGGCTCTGTCTGACTAATGGTCAGAGCTTCCTCCTAAGGGAATTTATAATTGTGTGTACCTCACACCTAAAGAGCATTGGTACTCCTGCACTGTGCCATACCCTGGGTTATCCTGTGTAGCTGCTCCCTCTGAAGAGCACTGAAGAGTAAATCCAATTGTAAACAAGCAGATTAGAAAAGTAGTGCATGTCTTCACTACTGTGAATGTTGTAAGTTGAGCATTTCCCCTAAATTGGTGAAGAAATGCACGAAGCTGTAATTATATACTGCAACATCAATGCTGCTATTTGGGAGAGGTAGTCAGAGCAAGCTTCCCTAAATTAAGTCTTGAATTCAAGTCCTCCTGTATTGGATTAGGATGAGTGAGGAAAACGATGGCATAGTTACTCTATGACTCTTCACTAATGCACCTTTCAGAAAGAGCACAGTAAAACCTCTCTTCTCATACTTCAACCTCTTCATGTGTATACACTTGTTTCCTCCTTGACACCAGTACAGTGAAGACATGCAACACAAATGTCCTTATGCTGATGAACCTGGCACTGGAATCAGCAGCACTACTTTCAACTTTAACAGTGATTTATCTTGTCCTGTAAAAGTCACCACCACTGCTGCTATGACTCATAGTGTAAGAGAAAAAAATCAAAATAAATTGGAGAAGCTGTTATGAGCCTCCAGAAGCAGCTTGTATTCTTCATGGCATTTCCTTGCTAATACCATTTCTCTTGGACCCTGTGCATACTGGATATACCACCTTTACTTTGAATTTGGTTGAGCCAAACTAAGAGGGCAGAAGCAGTAAATAACTGAAATATAAATCTCTGCACTGTCATTGTTAGGTAGAAAGAAGGTAAAAGAGCAACTTGGGTTCAAGTCAGGCTTTCCCAAATCCCATGAATTTGACAGGTGAACCTGCTTAGGTGTAAGTAATGAGCAATCTGGACAGCTAAATTGGGCATTTAGATGTTGAGAGATGCTAGCTGAGGGACTGTAACCATCACACTTCATCACATGCAATGATTGAGGAACCTGATCCTGGAATAAAACCAGCATGGGATTAAAGAGTGCCCACTGGGTTCAAGGTACAACTACACAGCAAATTTAAATCTGGAATGTCTGTCTCTCTAGCACTTGAACTGATGTGAATCAGGGGCAGTTTTGAAGAAAAAGTGGGGAGCTGCTTGTACCACCTATCAGTACACTGAGACCTCTAGGCTCCCTAATACATCACTGCCAGAATTTGAATGCTGAACTTTCAGAATTTACAGTTTACCCTTTAAACTTGGAGATTAACTACTGCAATGGCTGGAGGAGGAATCCTTTGGTTTAGATTGCAGGTTGTGTTCCTGGAACCATTTGAAATTGAGGGACATGGCTTTTCTCACTGTCTGTTGCCCTGCCCTCCTTTGCCCTCCTTTGCCCTCCCGGTGAGGCAACCATTCCCAGCACAAGGCTGTAGATGCTCTGGTAGCAGTGAGTGCCTGGAGCTTTTTGGAGAAAGTTCACATGCAATTATTTCTTTGGCATGTGAGCAAATTTTACCTGATGAGCACAAGGAACAAAAGGTTAATGGCAATTTTTCAAAAGCCTATAACTCAACCAAGCCTCAACAGCATTTAATGTCAGAAGTGAGTTAGGTCTTTAGTATCACTGCTCTGTTTCTACTGCTTTAAAAATCCTGCTAGGGGGAGAAACAAATTAAAATCAGAGGCTTAGCATTTCATGAAAAAAGCCCAAACTATATCTGGGCTGTGTAACACCTCTTATTAAAATTTCTTATAACTTCTACTTTAGAAAAGATGAAATACTTGTATTCTGATGCATGTTTTGTGTGTCTCCTTGTTTTTGTCCACTTATTCCTGAAACAAAGTTCAGCTGTAAACATGCTCAGTGCTGATAAAAGCACTATTTGCCACAGCTGAGAATCCAAAGTTCAGATGAGTGATCTAGAGAAGGCCTGGGGAAAACTGGCAAACAGCAGGCTGACACAGACTGGCTGACTGCCATGGTATAAAGGCAGCAAGTTGATTCTCAGCAGAAACAGGGGAACAGAGGAGCTGTGAGTCAAAGCAGGGTATGGTTAGGTCTCTGAATCCCTTTCTCTCACCTGTATGTATTGACAGAAGAAGTCTTGCTGCTTTTGTAGGAAAAATTTCTACTTCCGTGAAATCTTAAGGTGTCACTGTTTATTAGTTTCACTGGTCACAAATCCTACAGGTGTCAGGTTCATTACATGGGGGTAACCAGGGGTTTACAACTTGCAGAACAAGACAGAAGATATGTGTAATGGAGAGTTCAGTACTGGTCTCTTCTATGTAAATGCTTGTTTAGAACAAATGGAGACAAACTGTAAGAGGCTGGTCACAAAGCAGTTTATTATTTCATCTACATGGAAATATTCCTTGTAAAAATGTATTACACCTAATGTACTTGCACAGTCAATATAGTGCTGTAGGTCAGTAGCAAACACAACCAGAAAACTCCCCAGCTAGCATCAGACCACGGAGCTGCTCAGCAATGTCAATATTAGTGAAATGAACCAAAGATTCTTGGATTTGTTAGCGGTAAGTACTAGCAATGAAGGAGATCCTGCTTCTGATTTTCCTGCCAACACTTCAGCTGCTTTACATGGGCGATTGTAATCAGCAAGAATTGTTATGCAATAGTGCTGAAGCAGAGACTTGAGAAAATACAGCTCCCACTTGAGACACAAAAGACCACAACCTTATTTCTTCACATCTTACAAGGGGAAAAAAAAAATCCCTCCACTGGGTATCTCTAAAGTGCTCCTTTACAGAGATGGAAAGAAATAAAATAATTACAAGGTAAAGAAAAATTTCCATGCTATTCTGTGAGAGGCATTATCTCTGGAGATGTGAAAGGAAAAGGCAAAGCAATTCTCTACTGCATCCAAAGGGTCACCAATGTCCAGAAGCTACTTACAATTTTCCAGGCTTTTTGTAAAGTAAATAGGAGTAGGAATTTTGAAGAGCAGGTCCAGGGTATGTTTTGAGAATGGAAGGAAGAACCCAAGAACTTGCCTGGCACGCACATTGGAAAAAAAATCAAAGATTAGTTTAAAACTCCTCTATCCTTGTGAAATGGTGATAAAAGTGCTCATATTTTGAGGAATAATAGATGTGGCTAAATGAAAGTGCTCTCTAGAAACAGGTGCTACAGTGTTTGGTTGGCTGGTTGGTTTGTTTGCTTTGGTTTTGGTGGTGTTGCTTCCCCAAATGGAGAATATTTGCTTTCTTTTTAGACTTGTTGCAGTGGAAATGTTTATTTCCGTGATACCGTAAATACTGCGTTTCTAGTGTTAAACACTTGCAATGTTTGGTAGGCAGTGACCTGGCCTTCGCGCACTACTCCCACCCGCTGGATGGCTTCTGCGAGGGGAGTCTCCTAAAGAGGTGGGGAAGGCTCGCTGTCTCTGTGGGGAGAGGGGTGAAGGTTCAGAGACAGTCCACCCCTCTTTGCTGGGCAGGAGAGTGGCCCCAGGCGCAGCAAGGCTGGCTGCAGCCGTGGCGTGCAGGCTGTTCCTATGGCATTATCATGAGTAGATGAACGCAGCCAGGGTGACGCCTGGCTCTCCCCGCGCAGTTTCCATTCTACCAGCAGGGAATGAGAAGGGCAGGGCGCAGGAGGCTGCGTGTGCACGTGGGGCGAGGCAGAGGGACTGTGCCGAGGGTGCAGCGGCTGGGCGCGGGCTCCGGGCCGCTCCCGGCGGGGCGGTGTGTGGGGAGCCCCCGTGCTGCGCTGCTGCCGAGCCGCGTCCCCGCCGCTCGCTGGCCGCTGCCGCCCGCCGCAAGCCCGGGAAGCGGGGCCAGGAGCCCGCCCGGCCCACGCGACGCCTGCCCGTGCCCCGGGGAAGCCCTGCCCGGCGGGGCGGCTCCGGCCCGGCGCGGGGGGCGCCCGCCCACCTGGGCGTTGCTGCCCGGGCTGCCGGCTCCGCCTCTTCCCGCTCTCCGCTCCCTTCCACTCCGGGACTGCGGGGAGCCGGGGGAAGGCGGTGCGGACACCATGGCTCGTGTGCTGAGCCGGGACCCGGTGGACATTGAGGTACCCACTCGCCCTGCCGGGACGTGCGGCTGTCGCTAGCGGGGAGGGGGCTGTGCCCGGCGGCGACGGCGCCCGGTAAAGTTTGGCGGCGTTAGGAAGTGCCTCGCCGCTGCCCGCCGGCGGTGCCCGGAGCCTCGTCCCGCCGTGCCGACCGGCCGCGGCAGCCCTGGCACCGGCCCCTGGAGCTGTCGAGCCGCCCGGGCGGCCGCAGCCCTTGCGGGCAGTGGCTGCCGGGGCAGCGCCGGACGCACCGCTCCAGCCGTGCCCCTGCCCCGTCCTCACGGCGGTGAGCGCGGCCGGCGCCCGGCCGAGGGGCGTGAGGGGGTGGTGCCCGGCGCCTCCCCTCTCCTCGCCTCCTCCCGTCACTCCCCGGCGAACTCGAGGGCAGGGTGTGACCGAGCCCCGTCTCCCCGGTGAGGTCGGGCTCCCGGCTCTGGCAGGGTTCCTGCGGGGCAGGGCTGCTCGGGGGCCGTGACCTGATGAGCCCTGGACGGTCTCAAGCTGCGTGGCCGATGGCCTCGGGCTCAGCATCCCGCAGCTGCCTATGGGCCAGCGGAGCTTTGGGGGACCCAGCTCATCGCTGTCTCACCATGGGTCAGGCTGTGCTCACGGACTGCTCCCAGTCTCCTCGGACCAAAACAATTGCATGGGAGACTGAGCAGGAGGGCAGGAGTAGTACCCTTGCTGCACGTGGCTTTCTCACCTGCGGCACTTGAGGGTTTTGCATGACATTCCTTGCTGCACGTCGTACTGGGTGCTGGAAGTAGGGTCCGGACCTGGCCTTGGGAAGGTGGAGCTGAGGTGGAGTGTGACCAAGGCTGGTGCACTGGCACACGTGGGGAGCTCCTGCTGATGTTAGCCAGGTTGCAAGGTTGGGCTTCAAGGTAGCATTTTCCCACCTTTCACAGGACCTCACATTTGGCTGTGAACTTAAGCTCTTTATGAAGAGTCTAGTAAAACAAAAGCAAAAATAAATCAACTTGTGGTTGATAGTCTTGTTCTGCCCTGACACAACTTTATGTTGTGGTATACCTTGAAGTGAAAAATGTTAAGTTTAGGGTGGGCTATTGCAGCTCATTGAGGCCCAGTCATAATACACAAATATGCACAGCAAAAACTTGAATTTATCTCTAGGTCAGCTGTGACTGAATTTCATCATTAGTTCTTGTATTGAGTTTTTGTGTCCAGTCCATTTTCTAGCTGAGCTGCTGCTCAAACCCTGACTATGTCCAGAAATGGTCTTACAGATACTCTGATAAAACTGAAGCATGGAAGGGATGGGAAGAATGAGCTATCACAGAAGTCTTCCTGGCAATTAGGGAGGCACTGTGGTATGAAACCAGCACTGTCTTTTACTAGCTCAGGGGTTTCAGAGCAGACAGATTTTTCTTCCAAGTGTTAAAAGTTCATTCCATGACAAAGGTTTGATTTAAGTTGTACAGGTTTTTGAGTACTTAAATTTTTAATGCAAAATATTTCTTGTATTACATTGCTTTGCATTTCTATATATGTATGACTCAGATTCAAAGAACAATGTTATGGTAGGATCCTGTGTTGGTGATAGTAAGCAGTACAACATGATTTAGGAGATGAATTGATGGATTTTGAAAAGGCTAGTGTTTGCTTTATTCTGAGGTTTCAGATAGAAACTTTGGTCAGTATCTTCCTGTATTTTTGTTTTCAGCAGTGGTTTAAACTAGCAAGGAAATCAATGCAGTCTCCTTCTAACCAAGTGTATTGTCTTTCCCCCATCTGTTCGAATAAATTTAGACATTGTATGGTTTGTCTCCCAGATGAATATATCAATAATTACTGATAATCTAATTGCAGCATTGCAGCCCTCTGTGGGTTTTTTTGTGTTGCCCCCCCCCCCCCCCCCCCCCCCCCCCCCCCTCCCTGCTCCTTCATAGGACTTTGTTTTTTTGGGCAGGGAGAAGTACTGCATTTTCAAAAAATTTATTTTATCTTTGTCTTTGAAGTAAGGACAGTGCATGTTAGCTAATCCTATCATTGTAGATAAGTATTCTAAATTGTTTGTTTGTTGAGTGGAGGAGTCTATCAACATGAGCACTGGCAGCACAACTTGAATGTTTTGGTCACTTTCTTGGCTACAGTATAAAAACTGAACCAGTGATTTAGTGAAACTTATCTCAATGGTTAGTGTCTCAAATTCAAGTTCATATAATTAAAATATTAAAAACGATGTTTGAAGTCCTAGAGCTGCTTTATCATTTATTTAAATAGTTAAGGATAGATAAAAAGACATGTCATTGGTTAAAGAGGAGCCAAGAATGTGTGCTAGAAGTAGCTAAAATCACAACTGGTTCTCCAAGTTATTTTACAAAAGAAAAATTCCAGGAAACTGTCCCTGAGGAATCTTGTGCCCCTTGTTTGGCTTAGCCAGTAGCTTCAGCCTCTGGACCTAACTAAAGAAGATGAAAAAATTACATAGATAGTTGTGTTCTAAAAATCTGCGTTCCAAATTGTGGAAGACTAGGCGTGTTGTGATTTAAATATGTTTTTCACCAATTTCATTTTTTTTAACACTCAAACAAAAATAAGACCCAAAATACCAAAACAAAACAACAACTCCCTCCCCTCAAGTACTGGCAACTCCACAAACCCCAAACACTGCCTTTTTTGAATACAGTCAACTGTCAAAGTGTGATGCTAATATTCCTTGGACGCAGATACTCCAAGCGAAAGGAAAGAAAGCTTATACATGTGAAAGTACCTGCCTTGGATTTATGGTATAAGGACTTGCCTTGGATTTTTGTTTATTATCTCTCTAAGTCTTTAAAAGAATTTTTGAAATCTACACTATGAGGGCAGCATTCCCTTTCTAACTTGTAATGTGAGACTGTTAAACGTCCATTCAAACCCCAGAGAATGTTTACAGGCTTCATGTAAACTTCCCAATCATACTCTGGGGAAAAAAAGTCTTCCATTCTTTTGCCTTCTCTCTTGTTTCACCTGATTCCTATCATTGTGTGTAAACCATATATGATTACATCTATTGCAGTCTTCAGGATTCTTTGAAGAATTGAAGTTGTCCAATCAAGTACTCGGAAATTAATGAATTGCAAAATGGTTAAATGTTGAATGGAATCTTGAATGACACTGTTCAGTGTTGTTCTCTGCATGCTGTGTTTACCTGACAGCATTCCAGTGTTTCTCTGCACTCTCTCATCATTTCACTTGGTGATATTTGGGTAGTGGATACTTTCTACCTCTTAGCCACCCAGAGTAAAGCTGGGGAGAAGAGTAGGTCTCCCAGCCTTTCTTGGTAAGGGCTTCTTCGCAGCAGAGTGGAGATGCTTTGCCACAGTGTTGTCACAAACCTGAAACATTCACCGAAAGTTAAAACCAGCCCCCCAATACAACTTGGAATGAAACAGCGTTATCATTCTTATAGGAGGTAGGCAGTATGTTGGCACTTCATAGATCTATCTGAATTATGTATTGCATATATTTAAAGGGGAATTGGGTGTTGATGAGTGGGTAATTCCCTGCTGGACCAGCAGCTGGGTACCTAGAATGCTGTCACAGCTGTTTCCACCCCAGCACTGATGCCTGACTTGTGAGAATAAAATGAAAGGTGTGAAGGGCTAGAGCCATGTTTTGAAATTGCAACTGGGGAATTGTCTGAGAACTATCAGGGTAAATTTACGTCACTTTCACTTATAATGTAACGAACATTGTCACTATAACTATGTTATGCTTTCTCTTCATTTAGCTTCAGAAAGTATAAATGGATCTTAAATCACGTATTTTTATTTCAAAAGTTATATAATTCAACCAAGAATTTCTTTGGTGTTACTTCAGGGTTCAGAGGAATGTTTCTTAAGGGCCAGACTGTGCCCACTGGGTGCTTACCTTAGTGGGTACACAGGAGGCTCTAGGAATTCTTCAGTGCCCAGCAGGCACATTTGAGTTCCTTCAGCAGCAAGTTTTACTGCTATCTGAAGGCCGTAATGGATGTAGGATGAGGTTATGGGCTGTTTGGGCAGCTCACTGATGGTACAGACAGCACACATGCACTCAAGGGCTGCAGCTGGTTTCAGAGTCAGCCAGGGGAGCAGAATCCCTTGTGCCATGCTTCCTGCTGCATGGAAGGGTCACTTAGGAAGTGCTCCTAAGCCTCGAGAAAGCATTATTGTACTACCTGCAAATTCTGTACTGTTTTAAGTAGCAGGTTTTATAGCAGTGGCAGTTCTTCATTCCCTGGGATATACTTAGTAGCTGTTACCAAGCATGGGCTATGACAGCAAGGTAAGCAAGTTTCACTTTTCAGATTTTTCTCCCAATGCAAATGGACAAAAACAGTGGAAAACTGCAAGTAGAAAGGTATGTCTGAGAGCTAAGCTCGGTGTGCTCACAGGAGGAAGCAGGGCAGGGATTGAAAAATAAAGAATACTGTAAAAACCAGGAAACCTCTGGTAAGATAGCAGGGAATTCCACCAGTCAGCATGGCTAACAAAGCTGTTAGGCAAAGTTTATGTGAATAAATAGCTGAAGCTAGCTTTCTTTGATCGAGGCTAAACTTTTATTTTTAAAAGCCCCAGTTATTACAGTGTCTCTCTCTGTTGTAGGTACCTGTTAGTTTTCTGAAGTTCCATAACGAAGCTTTAATATGTAGAATGTTTTTATGCTACTGCTTTATAGCTTGTTATGATGATCAGATGGCTGTTCCAGATTGATGGCTGTGGCTTCCTAGGGTCATTTGACAAGCAGTCAGTGAGAAAACAAAACTTCCTGTTTAGCTGTTTTTGCTTAATGAATTTCTCAAGCCTTTTCATTGTTTTAGTGGTTTTATTGTAATAAACTCTTAGCTGAGTGGAACAGCAATTATAGCATGATTGCTTAGACCTCGTGGAAGATTATAGGCCACAATTATCATGTCTGTCTTAGAAAATTGAACAATGATTTACTCATCAGGTTAGAATTTGATCTGGCAAATAGGAAGGAAAGTCTTCTGTATGAAACATTTTATCTTCATGTTTTATATGCAAATCCTGCTGATGCTCAAGGAATTATGTATGGTCTTGCCTCTACTGCCAATAGTCTGCTAGATTGTAGCAGTCAAGCCTTCCAAAATAATTACATTGGGAAAAAAATCGACTTGTGCTTTTCATTTTTCTTCCGCCTTTGAGTTTTAATGTTACTTATGAGTTAAACTTCCAATTTTTTCCACATCCTTAGAATTTTACTCTTTATATAAGGTCTTTCAAGTAAGAGCTGCTGATCCCACTCTTCTCGTGGCTGAGACTTAAGAGTAGTCACTGCAGTTAGCAACTCTGAAAACAAGCAGGAACTGAAATTCATTTCTTTTTAGTTACACAAATTAATTCCATGTTATAGACCAAACTTGAATTATAGTCTTTCCTCTGCTTAGTGTCACATCTTTTAAGAAAGTACAACTATATGTTGATGTAGGAAGCTGATATCCATGAGGCAGGATTTTGCTGATCAGCTGTGACAAGAGTGCAGCACTGCAGGGCAGGTATTTGAGGCGCATTTGAAGGGGTGCAGTTTTAGCAGCAGGGCAGGACTTGCCCAGTTTTCAGTGCAGCCCAGAGAGGTGTGGCTGTATCAGATGGACTGGGATTTGCTTGGACCCAGGATTGCTTAGGTCTCTCCATCCTACTGGCCAGTGTACATGCATGGTGCAGTTTGTGCTACCCGAAGACACAAGCTGCTGCTTTTCAAATTAACACTGAAAAATTCTACTTCCTATCCTATCCTATCCCATCCCATTTTGCCAGTGTCAGTAAAATGACCCAGGGAACACAAAAGTAACTGGCACTGAGTTGGGAACGCACGTCTAGTTAAAATATTGAGAAAAGCTGAAATTCCTGGTGGCTGCAGACAAGCTGGATTGAATATGTCCTGTTTGTTCTGGCTATGCTAACCCTTTGACAGCATTGAGTTCAAATCAAAAACTGCTTTCTCTCCCTCCCTGGTTGCCTGGCAACTTCCCTCCTCTTATTAGCATACGATTTCTATTCCTTTTTTTATTTCATCAGTACAGCGTTACACACTCTGCTCCCTGCCCTGTGCTGTCGCCTTTGAGAAGAGCAGGATTTGTGCCTTTATATGAGACTTCGGCAAGTATGTGATTTGGCAAAGAAATCAAACATTTGGGATTAGGAACCTTTGGCCATAAATGCCTTATCAGAAGCTCAGAGGGTGGTGTTTGTGTGGGCATGTTTTTCGAAGTCTTTTCATTTTCATTTGCTGTCATTTTTATACTAAGGGCAGAATTCTTGCAAATCAGCACAGCATAAATCTCTGGCCTCTCTACATGTGCAGAGCATCAGTTTGTGAAATGTGCCAACAGAGATTGGCTACACAGATCTTGGGGGGCATTTTGTCCTCTTGGTCTGTATGCAGTTCCATAATGTAATATGCAATGCCATAATTCAAAATATAAATTTTTTAAAAAGTCATGTATATCCAGGTCAAACTATGATTGGGAAAGAAGGCAGCTAAAGAAGTAAGTGGAAGAATTGAACTAAGTACTCAGATTTTCTTCTCATAATAATGTGATTTAGAAAAAAAGAACATTTTGCCTTTCAATTGGCCAGGTGTATTCTTTTATGAAATAACAGGTGATTCAGACTGGGTCTGTAGTTTAAATTGCCTTTTTTCTGCTCATGGACTCTTACAACTATAATAAACACCCCAATATTTTTTTGCTGTTGCATCTGGTAAAGAACGTAAGATTCAAGTAGGAGTAGAAAAAACCTACAGTAACAACAAAAAATAGAAGACAGTGAGGAGGAAATGACAAAGCGTTTGAGGGGTGTTTATATCAAGATGTGTAAAGGAGTTTTTTCTTAATATTATCCAAATCATAAATCAGAAATGAAATCATCTACTTTTTCAACATCCTTGGGTTTTTTTATGCTGTGGTCTGAATTTGGCAATTTCACTTTTCCTCTGTCAAAATACTTCGATCTTCCTGTGAAACATCTGGGTTCTTACTGTGGTCATAGATGCCTCCCTAAGCCAATGTGGAATTTTCAGTGTTTTTAGGTCTTGCAGAGACTTCACCATTTGAATTAAGAGTAAGCCCACCTATAAAAGTATTTTGTTTTTAAAGATGCTTCCACTGTTTAAAGATATCGTTTCAGAAAGCATTATTAGTTTGACAAATATTAATGTATGTGATGTTGGTATTTAATTTGTAGATTTAAAGTGATAAACACAATGAAGTCCTTGAAATGCCAAACCTTTCATCTCTGCTCAAGCCAAGGTTCAATTTTATTTTCAGTATGACATTTGCTGCCTGAAGTGTTACAAGTGACTTGACCTTAAAATTACGTTTATTTTAGTTCATTGAAATGGTTGGCCTTTCCAGTTCGACTTGACACCAGCAGTGCAAATGGGAGAAGACAGACATGCTTGCCTGTGACTCTATTTGAAAGCAAATTAAAAAGGTATCTAGGTGATGAATCTGAATATTTCCATTTAGATGGGATGGTAGTCATCAGTTAAAGGCAATCATGGTGCATTCTGACATTTTAATTTCAGGTTCAAAAACAATTATATATGTAATTAAGGAGTAAAGTGTCCAGGCAGCCAACCTGTCTGATTTACATGTCTTGTTGGTGTGTGTGTGGTTTTTTTAATAGATATACCTGCGCATACCACTTTGAGACTGTAGAAGGTGGAAAATCTGAAAGTTTGATGTTAGTTAATATGTTCTTCTTAAGGACACTCTTCTTTCAAGTATTAGTCATATACTCAGTGTCATTAGGTTTATGTTTATCATGGAGATTGGACTCTGTGCCATTTTCAGAGAGGTTGTTGTGGTACCTAGTTTATTTATTAATATATTGTGGCATGCTTGCCTTGGTTTTTGGTATGATTTTGTTAACTGTGCTCTGAGAGGCCTTATTTAAATTGAAACTTCTGTTGGGATGAACTGTCCTGGCTGAGCTTTTCTCAGTCAACAAAACATTTGGCCAATGTAGAGAGAATGAAGCAGGCTGCTGTGTAGGAGATGCATGTCTCCTAAGACAGGGATTTTTTTCTTGTGCTGTGCACTTTGTACAGGGCTGTCTGCCCAGCCTTGAGAGAGGTCCTCATACTGTCCAATTGCATGTCTGTCAGTTGATTAAGGAATGAGAATATTGTGCTCTGAAGGGAGCCCTTTGCACTCTTGAGCTGAAAGGACAGAAGGCAGGACGTGCTTCTGAGAGAGGAAAAAAGTGCTGATAAATATGTGGAGGGATCTAGGGGGAAGGAGAAATAAAATAAGCACTGCAAGCAAGCTATTGCTGAGTTTAATAATCACAGCGTTTTCCTGTCCAGCCATTGCACCGTTAGCATCTTGCTCATTATAAAATGCTTGGGTTTTCCTTGATTGTGAAGGGCATTCTATGAAACCCAACTCTATTCTGCTCTTAACAATGAGCTGGCTACCCTTCCACCCAGGCATGTCTAGCATCCATGCAAAACTCCAGAATTCATTTGTGAAAGTAGGTAGAAGTGTTAGAATAAGTTATTAAAAATGTAGACCCATAATGGGAGTAAAGAAGATTGCAAGTATAAAGAGAGGTTTTACACCTGGAAGTTATTATAGTTATTTAGATTGAGCGAGAATAATAACCAATTGTTTTCTAAGATGTATGACACATTTATGAAAAACCTTGAAGGATAAATGGATCTTTTTAGTATGCTACTTCCACAAAGGACTCTATGAATAAAATAATAGTGAGAGAACTCTCAGTGGATGCTGAATACTGCTAATTGATGAAATTATTACTTATTACACTGCAACTGAACTCTGCTTAGAAACACTATTTTCAGTATGATTTTTTGAAAATGACAGCTGAAATGTAAGAGGCTTTGTATTGAAAGTGAATAGTGATAATTTCTTGATATCTTTGAAATGAAGGATATTTCAATGACAGTTAAAACTGAAAAAAGTGTTTTTTCTTAAGTGCACAGATCATGGACTATGACTGTGAAAATAAAATGAAATTTCCTGAAATCAATAAAGTAGACTTAATGTGGATTTATGAGGCGTTTTAAAAATAACTTCAAGTATTCTATTTATAATAAAGCAGTCAATTATTTGTGTCGGCAGTTTTCATATTATGTCACATTTTAAGGTTAAAAATTAGGTTTGCGAGATAGAGTGTAGCCATCATATTAAGGAAAACTCTTAATTCTAAATTAAATCAGTATTGAAGAATACTGCTGATTTACTGCTCAGGGCAAAATGGGAATGAGTACCAGATTTGCCTTGCTTTTCTGTTGATGAAATTAGGGCCTGCTGTCCTTCTTGGTGTGTCTAGTTAGGTCTATATACTAACTCTCATGGATTGTTATCAGTAATCAGTGTGAGCATCTGCACTCAAAAGATCACATGTAGTGCAACATTTTGCAATATAATTACAGGTAAATACAAGGTCTAATTTTAGCCTTAACAAATCTGTTCATCAGTGCTAAGGTGAACCTCCCTGTTAATTTCAGCAGGCTTAAGAATCAGAGGGACAAAGTAGGCTTGTGCAAATTCATGCTCACACTTGTGTGTGGTTGTGTTTGTATGCTACAGGAACACAAGATGGGAGATTAGAGGTGGTTCCCAGACTTATTCTGCTTCCATTTTAAAACTGTGTTTGATATTGCCCTTTTTTCAGTTCCAATTGAAAATGCAAAATTTGGAAGATTTTAGTAAGCACGAACATAGCTTTTCAAAACAGATGGAAGTGAGAAAGTGACAAAAGAGTTGGGAGGGGGAAAAAAAAAAAAGCAAAGAAGATAACCACAACAGAAGCTGTTCTAGAACGCTGGTGATGAAATGTAGAAAGAAAATGAATACAGAACAGAAAAAAATGAAAATATTATCTCTTCTCAAAGTATCTATAGTCTGAGTAAAGTTCAGTAGTCAGCAGTAACCAATACTCTGCTGAAGGGCCAGAACTCTTTCATTAGGATAGGGTATGATAAGAAATAGTTTCTGGAAGACTGTAGAGTAAGAACTGCTTCTTAAGTAAAGCAGAATAGCTTGCATGCTGCTAAGTCTTGGTACCGGGTGAGGGGATAAGATGAATTGATTTAGGAACCCTTAGAAGTATTTAGCACAAAAGCAAAGGTAGATAATTTTTAACTCCCAGTATAATGTTCTTCATGCACTTAATCAATGCGCCCTTAGTGAAAAATATGTAAGAAGTCTTGAGAGTTGGGCTAAAACTCTTTTAGTGCTGGAGCAGCGTTCTTGTCATGCTTGCTCTGAGATTTGCTTTTATAATCTTAGCTGAACAGCAAATCAGTTCAACATCTCATCCAGGTTTGCCTTCCATCCTGTGCAGGGCAAGGCAGAACATGGGGATGGAAGTCTTGTTCCAGGGGTGATTCCAGTAATGATTAGACTATTTTACAAAAGTGTCTGTTGTAATTATTTGTGACTCTTAGCCAGTTTTTCCCTGTTTCAAATGGAAGCAGGGAACTCATGTATTTAAGAAGAGGTAAGTGTTGAAACTTAGGTAGAGTTCCAGGCTGAGAACCATCATCTTGGAGGCAGCCAGTTGGTGTGTAAGTCCAGGAGGGTGAGAGAGAACAGCGGTTGTGGTTGTGTCTCCAGTCTGGTGTTTTATCACACTCAGCTAAGGTGTCCTGCTGTTAATCCTCTCCTCAGGTGCTGTAAGAAGCAGCTTAGTTTGGTTTGCAACTTCCACTCCTGGAGTTAGACTTGCCCTACTTACAAAGCTTCCCTGTGAATGTAGGCCCTGAGTCAGGACAAGGGAGCAAACAATAGCTAAAAGAAGAGGTGACCTAAAGTCAAGTGGAAAGAGCTCAACATGACTTGGCAACACGACTCAACCATATCCTGGGCTGCATCTAAAGAAGTGTAGCCAGGAGGTCGAAGGAGGTGATTCTTCCACTCTACTTTGCCCTTGTGAGACCCCCACCTAGTGTACTGCATCCAGCTCTGGGGTCCGCAACATAAAAAAGATGTGGACTTTTTTGAGTGAGTCTAGAGGAGAGACAGAAAAATGATCAGAGGGCTGGAATACCTCTCCTCTGAAGACAGGCTGACAGAGTTGGGGTTGTTTGGAAGAGAAGGCTCAGGAGAGACTTTAGAGCAGCTTTCTGGTACCTAAAGAGGGCCTACAAGAAAGCTGGAGAGGGACTTTTTTTTTGTTTGTTTGTTTTTTGCGAGGAGATGTAGTGATAGGACAAGGGGAATTGGCTTTAAACAGAAAGAGAGTGGGTCTACATGAGATGTTTGGAAGAAATTCTATACTGTGAGGGTGGTGAGGCACTGGAACAGGTTGCCCAGAGAAGTTGTGAATGCCTCATCTCTGCAGTGTTCAAGTCCGGGTTGGATGGGGTTTGAGTAACCTGGTCTAATGGAAGGTGTCCCTACCCATGGCAGGGGGGCTGGAACTGGATGAGCTTCAAGGTCCCTTCCGACCCAAACCATTCTATGATTCTATGAGGTAAAGACTAAATCCACATTTCTGAAGCTGGCAGGCACAGAAGTACAGGAAGGTGGCACTTACAGAGAATTACCGGGGTACCTTTCCTTTGTATAGTTTCTAAAAGATGTTACTTCTGTTATAACTTTTCCTGTTACTCTGCAGTATGTGCTTCTGCTTGTAACAAACAGCAAAGGGATACTGGTCTGAGACAATTGGTTTTTAATACTTCCATCCTAATTGAATGATAGCTTTGTGGTCTTGTATTCTAGGAAAGAGAACTTTGACCTCTCAGCAAGATGGGAATTTTATTTTTTCAAAAGTCCATTACTTTGATTTTGATGCAGCTTGAAATCCACAGCCTTAGAATCATTTCAGTATGTTTATAGGAGAAATACTTCACTGTAATTTTAGAAAACCTTACAAAGGATAAAAGGAATAGTTCTTCCCTGCTCAGAGGTCTCACAGCAGAGATGCAGTTTTGCTTAATAAGGAAAAGAATTGAAAACTAATGCTACTACATGCAACACCCTTTATAAAGTATTTAAAAGTAAGTTTTCTCTATAAGCGTGGGACAAAGTATAATAGATCAGAATCCAAATGTTTGCTGGCACGTTTCTAGATTGGGCAGCCTTACCTCATTATTTTATTTTTTTAAGAGTATCGCCTCTGCCTCTGTCCCACACATTCATCAGTATTTAATGTCAATGAGATTTGAAAATCAAAACTGTAAGAGTGAAGAACTCAAGGAATTTTTATATTTCCTGTTACTGATATATGTTCCACTCTCATCTATAACACGTGAGTCCCTGTATACTCACAGAATATCACGTTTCCTTGCTTAAAGGTGTCAACGTCACTTTGTGCTTCAGCAAAAGTGAACAATGACATTTTAAAACAAAATGGAGAAATTGTCAACAGTTTCCTCTTGCCTTGCTTGCATCAGCTATTGAATTTTGTTGTTTGAAAATTAGCTGGGGGTTTGGTTTTTTTCAATTACCAGACATTTAATAATATTTTAAAATATGACTTCACATATCAAACCCTCACTATTTATCGGATGCAATTACAAATCCTTCACATTTCCATTTTATTTCTACATGCTCATTCTTTTTTTCCTTTTTGATGAGGATGCTCTGGTGTATACACAAAGTTAGTGGAAAGTCAATAGTCCCATTGTCAATTTTGCATTTTACCATTGTATTAAACAGTTGCTACTGAAATTTTTGTAGAAGTTTGCACACTAGTTGCAAAAAGGTAGGTTTACTTGTTACTTCATGTTGCAACAGATTTAGAAAGTCAGTACTGATAGATAGTTGGCATGTTCTTGGAACAAATACAAATGTTCACATTTGTTTCAAGCACTGAATGTACTCGATTTTTTGGATGTATATTGTTACTCTCATACTTCCATTTCAAGTTCATTTATTGGACTTTGAAAATCACCTTTTAACAAAGTTTTCAGAACACTGCTTTGCTCAGCTAAAATTAGTTCCGCTGTTTTGCCAATGATTAAACTTAAGCAGTATTAACTTTGCTAATTTCTCTCCTATGATCAAAAGTTAGCAGAGCATTCACTTGTCATTAACAGATGTGTCTCTAATGCAAGTTTGGGTTTTGGTTAAGCAAACACTCAAAACTGAGGGTCCAATTTGGAGTTTCAGTTACGGAGATACAATGGCCTTTTTTGGTTCTGACAAACCTTATTTTCAAAGGCAACTGAACTTGCTTTGTCTTGTGATCTGTTGGTCTTGTAGAAAAATAGAAGTGAGATGTAATTGTATGTGTATAATAATGATCCTTTTTGCTATATAAAATATAGAAAAATAATAAATGACTCTCCATTTGGGTGAGCAGTTACAAATAATATTTGTATTCCTCATGTAACAGAGCAATTTAATGTGCAAGCATTTTAGACATAGATCAGTTTTATAGAGGAAACCAAAAAGTTCTGATATACCTGTGATGCAAACCTAATATTTTTCTGAAGCTTTAAGTTTTGGTTTGTAAAGGAGGAAGATGTTTTTCTTACAAAGATGAAAAAAGGTGACTTTTGGGGTAGTGGGTATCACAGACTGGAAACCATGTATGTGTTGACTTCTAAAGTAACAGCAGTCATGAAGCTAAGAATCAAGGCTGTGACATGAGTTGCTCTGGTTTTTTTTGCACTTCACCAATTGGTTGGATGATTAAAGACTGTCCAGTTAGGGAGAAAAATTACTAAAATGTTAACTGTATGTGTAGAATGAGATAGCTGCACAAAATTTTAAAACCTACTTTTAAAGGCTGTAAATTAAGAAATGTGTTATCCAACCAAATGAATATATATATATAGTTAATTCAACTCTGAGTACATCAGCCAGAGCTGTGCTCAGCTATGTCTTCTCTGAATTTCCTGTGCAAAGGCTAATATTTTTGGATGTGGTGTATTGTTTATAGTGTGAAAGCATGATCTTATCACAGAGTGGGGTGTCCCTGGAGAAGCCTCAGAACTGATCCTGTGGTATGGTGCAGTTTGAGACTGCTTTAGGCTGTATGGTTTTGATGTATATATGCTTGTGTTAAATGCATGAATAATTCACTGATACTGGTACTAGTTGGATATTTAAGTAAAGCCTGGAGGGTGAGTATTCGCTTTAGTTTTCCCTGTGAGGGTCAAGGCACTTCTGCAGAGATTAGTTGTGTCAAGGAGGTAGCATGCAGAGTTTCCATGAGCGTAATTTACCACCCAGAGCTCTTCCCATAGAGGAGAGTGGTTGGTATCTATGGGAAACAAGTAACACTTTTTGGGTTTCATTTTAATAAACCTTTTAGAATTTACAGTAATACCTAGCACAAATGCATTGCTGAGTTAGAGAAATCAAGCTCTAAATCTGACAGTTAAGGTAACAGCAATATTATGTAAACCATGCTTAGGGTTGTATAATTTTGCTACTTTGTTAATGTGTAATGCATTAACTTAGTTTATGTAACGGGAAGTGCATGAGGTATAACACACTTTTGTTAACATAGACATATTCATAACTAAGACTTTCCCGACTTTTGTGGGAGTGATTTAGAAAACTGCTCATTTTGTTAAGACATAGTATTTACATATTGCAGGAAAATCTGAGGACCAAGAAATTCTGTAGTGGTAAAATTGAAAATCTCATTCCTTAAGTATCTAGTAATGGATCGAGGACACACCTCTAGGATACTGGTACACTGTGAGGGTGTCACAGGATAAATTGTCTTACTCTCTCTAGGGGCTTACTCTACTAGGGGCTATGCAAGGAGTGCAAGAAACCAGAAAGGTCTTTGTTCTGCTATCAGCAGTTTGTCTTAGGGGGGAATTTAAAGCTATGTGGAAATGTAAAAATGAAGATACAGCACTTAAGTGCTATGCTAAAGGCAGTGACCTGGCAGCACACAGGTAGCATATGCTTATCACTAGATCGTCCACTGGCCTTAGTTCTTGCTCCTTTTTGAAACCATGAGCTTGTGTGGCTTGAAGAAGAAATTTGTCTTGTGATTAAAAGCTGGGACTTTTCCAGCTGGGTTTGAGCTCTCCCTGCCCATATGGATACCAGGATTCAGGGTCAGGCCTCAGTCCTTGAGCAGGTTGGCTTCTCCATCCCTGTCTCACAGAAGGCTGCAGTGCTGCTGCTCTTCTGGCACTGGTTCATAGGCTGGTTGTCTCTTCAAAGTATTGGAACCCCATCTTCCAACTTGCTGGACCTTGAGGACTGGTTTGTAGCTAATAATAGTATAAAGGGCTCAGGCAGGAGCAGAGGGTCACCTGGAGAATTTATTGTTACTGGAAGAGATGGGAGGGTTGCACCTTGTCACACTGTGATGCATTGGAATAAACTATGTTCACAGTCTGCTTGTGACTTTGCTCGTGTGCAGCCATTTGTCTCAGTAACAGAAAGCATATCTGGTAATATACAAAAATAATTCCTTGGGGGTTTCCCTTGGATTTTCCAAAGGCTGACCACATTCTTCCCTTGGTGTTTCCACTCATTTCACATTTCATCAAACTTTCTCTGGCTTTTGTTGCTTCACAATTAAACCAGGCCTGAACTACTGTGAAAGTATGGTCTTTTCACCTTTTTGAAATTTTTGCATGAATTCATGAATTCCTAAGAGACATTATCATCCAAGTTACATAAATTGTTTGTAAAGGTTCTCATCAGTTCTGATCTTCAGTAACAAAATACATATTTGACACAACTGTCAATTTATGGGATAGTCTGTCATAAATAAGCATGTGGGAGAGATCCACAACATTGTCCTATATTCTTTCAATAATGGAAAATAACACAGAGCTAGCTTCAGGAAGACATGACACCATAGATACTTTTTGAAATCTCGTGTTTATCTTCTAGTGTCACAAACTCTCCTATGACTAGAACTTTCTGATTGGGCAATGAAACTTTCATGTATAATGGGGACTTTACATGGCATGTAAAGTCCTGCATCTGACTGTCAGTACCTCATGCAGCTTTCCAAGAAGTAGAGTATATGTGAGAAGCAAAATGTGAATTAGGCAATTCAAATTAGATATTAATAGGAGTTCACACCTTGGTCATCTTCTTCACTGATGTGATTTTTCAACACAGTTCCTTATTGTGGGGTCATCTAATCTCATGAAAACAAATACTTTTGAATTCTTTAGCCTTTGACTGAATAGCAATTATAAAATTAGTTTCATATTCAGATATACTAGAAAATATTAGTGGAAAAGCCCCAGGTATTTGTTTCTGTCAGTGAATTAACACTTGCATAGCTTTGAAATTAATTGTTTAATATGTTCATTATTCTTAGAAAAAATAAATATGTTCTCATTATGTTCACTTGGTGAACGTATGTATCTTGCAATACATTTAATGTTACTTGCTGTGAGGGAGATTACAACTCCTTTTAAGGAAATTGGGTAGATTAATGGAATGGGGTGGGTTAAATTGCTCTCTGCATGCATTCCCTAGCATGCCTGGCCTACTCCAGAATTTTAATTGATATATATAAGAGTTTTTAGCTGAGGAGGCTCTGTGAAGCAACTGGATTAAATCAGGATATAGCCTGTGTATTGCAGAGGCTGGGCTAGGGAAATGAGCTGTATGCTAAAACAAAGACTGACACGTGGGACCTTGTTTTATGCCCACAATCGCAGTCTGCAACAGTGAACTGTTGCATTTTCCACAGCTTCACTGTGACAGTGTGCACACTGATCTGTGGTGAACTTCAGCAGGTGTTTTGGGGCGGTTCATAGGAAGCTTCTCCAACAAGCTACAGGAAGTGGACAGAATCCATGAAACAAGCAAATACTTACTTTGTCTTTTCAAGAAGTTTGTACAGTTTTGATATCGCAACCTGTGGCAGAGCCTGAAGATAGATTTTCTGATCCTTATTCTGGCTTCGAATGAGCAGTAACAAATATGAGGATTACTAAGGACTAAATACTCCTGGTGCAACTCATTGGTTTCAGTAAGAGGCTCTCCAGAAGAAGAGTAATCTTTAACTATTGAATTTTTCCAAATTTATTGTTTTGAATGAGAGGTAAAGTCCACGTAAGCAGGACACCTTGATAAGGTTGTTACTTTTGGGGAGAAAAAAGAAAAGCCAAAGATTTCACAACATAGTGCTTTAAAGAAAAGCTTTCAAAATTTGAATTAATGTCACATAATTTACAAAGATGCTGCTAGACTCATTGGACTTTTTGATGACTGTCTTGAAGTTACTGCAGTCTCACCTATGAATTAAATTGTACGTTTTTCTTAATAACATCCCCTCTCTGCCTGCTCCTCTGTCCCCAGTGGCTTTGGCGCATTCTCAATGAGCATAGTGCTTCCATAACTTTTATATTTTATTTTGCTGAACATGCATTTAATTAAGAATCAGATTTAATTGAAATAGCTTCTTCTGATTTCAGGAGAAGAGTGGCTTTATGAGATGAGAATAGAAAGTGACACTTTTAATGAAATTAAAAATGAAATTAAATGTCTTTAGAAATTTATGTTGCATCATTGCAGAGCATGTGCCAAACCTGTGTTGATTTACCTGAAAGTGCTGTATCAGAGACAGGACTCCCAACCGGAGAGTGTATCCCATCCTGGATGACTGCTTTGAAATCACTTACTTGGAGTAATATTAAATCAAATTCCTGATAAATTACTCACTGTGATATAACATGCTGTTTTAAAACTTTTACAGCCTTTTTATTAATAGATGATAGTGAAAATTAGAGCTAGTATTTTTTCTGTAGATTTCTTAATCGTGCCATTTAAAGTAGAAGCTAAGCAATAAACATCTAGTGAATAGCTTATGGTAAGTTTAATCTCAGAAGCTATGTTGCTGTTGGCACAGATCAACATAACCATCTATCACTAAATTCTCAAAATTTAAAAACTGTAGCTACGACTTATACATGCTAGTCATTCTCAATGTACATTACATATGAGTAGTTTATTGCATTTTAGGATTCTTGCAACCTAAATCAATATCTATTAGACATAACAAATATGTTCCTTTCTAGAAGAGGATGTATTCAGAAATTGAACCATTCTTCTGTATTTTGTAGCTTATAATAATTGTTGTCTTTTAAAAGACCTGAAAGAAGTCATTGTCATGGGTTATTATTAAAGGAATTCCTTAAGGTAATTATATTTGAGGGAGTCATCTGCAAAATATATTTGAGTTGTGTTCCACAGAGATGGGCTACTTGGCTTTTCTCCCAAAGTGAAGTCTTCAAATTAATCTGTGGAAATACTGAAAGAAGGTGTAATACATTGGTGGTGCCCATAATCATCAGTGCTGTGCAAAGCTGCAAGTTTAACTTGACTGTGCATGTTGTGCTTCTGTGTCACATGTCACAAACTCAGCATGGGCTCAGTCCACTTCTACGTCCTTACTCACAGCCCCATCTCTTTCTTCATCAACAGAGTACCACAATAGACTTCCACTGAAGTACAGCATCCTTATATTCTGATTTGCAGCCATTAATGATATTGGAGTTATATCTACTATTAATGAAATAAATGGGGCCATTTCTGTAAAACTGTAAAGATATAATTCATAGGTTCTGCATTACTATACAAATAGGATCTTAATGTGAAATCCAAAGTTCATAGTACTTTGAAAAGACATGTGTTATGTACCTGTATCCTCTGCTGGGGAATTTAAGTCTTGCCCTTTCAATATCTGGAGAAATCAAGCAACAGCTCATATGACAAGAATGAGAACTCATGTAGCAGAATAAGCATATGATTCAGACAAGCAAGATTGCAGGTGCCCAAATAATTCTCCTCACCAATGAACTTTCCCCTTGCTCAGATGACCAGTGTGTTTGAGAGATTGGAGGTCTCAGGTTTCCTTTCTTTCATGTCCAAGTTGTTTATTTTTGTTTAGTTGTGTGCATTCATTGTTATTTGCAATACTAACTCTAGAACTTCCTTATTAATTTTGCACTTAGTGGCTGACCCATCTGAATTTTTAGTTAAATTTACTAAATGACTGACTAGCCATAAGCTATGAAAAGCCAACCAGGGAACTGAAATGAATAGGAAGAAAACACCCTCACTAATTTAATTTCTGACAGTTCAACTGACCCAAGAACATTTGCATTATTTTCCCACTTAAGCAGTTAACTTCTGAGTTGTTCTGAAACACCAGGGACCTCTAGCTAGAGCAACAACTTTGGTCAGTAATCCAAGATTTGGGCAGGTAGTATATTATTTAGGTAGTGGAAATACAAGCAGTTTTTATATTGTATATGTGGTTTAGTATTTTCTGTGCCAATTTTATTTCAGATTTAATTCTGGGACATGCTGTGCTACGTAGTCCTTTTGGGTTTTTGCAACTGTTGCACTTGGAGCCATGCTCCTGCTCCAGAATTCCAACAGGAGCAAACATATGGGGATTCTTCCGTCCTTGGCTTGCCCCACCATTTGTTCCATGTTTTAAACCAACTGGTGCTGTACCCAGTGGAGTACATCTGTTACAGTTTATTGCTAGAAATTTGCAATTCATTTCAGTTTGCTAAAATAATTATAATATTCATGGCCAAGCATTAAGCAATTACAAAAGAGAGTAGACAAAATTTTGCTAAAGTTTGTATGTGATTCAGAACCTACTGCCCAGCTTGGGTCATTTGGGTACTCAACAGTCAGATAATGCTCTGACAGTTGAGTTTGATCATCCTGAGAAATTCAAGTATCTGCTGAGATATCCCTTATGTGGATGTCCCTGCTCTGTTTTAATTAAGGGCAAAATAAATTGGCATAAACCACCACTGAATGCATTTGGTTGCCACATCTTGCTTGAGGTACTCATCTGGGGAACACCCTGAACTGGAGCAGAGTCTTTGCTGCTGGAATTGCAGAGGCACATCCAATAACACCCTGTAACTCTTTCTGAAAATCAGCAGCATGTAGGCTGCTAAATAGTCTATACAGTTTTGAATGTTGTAGCCCACTTTTCATCTCTTTGTGCTTCAGGCAATCTGGAAGTTACAGTGTCAGACTATGTTGTTGTTTGCAGGTAGAATTTTCAAAGGGGTGAGGTTTCTGGTTTTCTGGGGAAAATCGGATTACCAATCAGTTCAGAGTAAAGCATTAAATAGTTGAATAGAAAGTGACTCCTTCACATTTAAAATAAGAAGTCCCCATAATCAGTGCAATAAAATCTTAATACAAGAGATGACTATGTCATCATTATCACCCTCCGAAGCAGATTTTTAAAATTAGGAAGAATCACAATATAATATTCATAACTCCATCACACTCCTCATGTTTCTGTAAGTCAGTCTCGCACATCTTTGACATATAGTAATAGAATAAACACACACTACTCACCACAGTGGAGACGTGTAATGCTAAAGCCAAGGTTTTTTATAGGTAGCCTTGCAAACCAGTTCCAGAAGTTACAACCAGCAATGTGCCTGTGTTTGTTCTCCATCACAGACCTGAGTCTGGGTCTGTCTCTTGAATGCCTTTCACACTCATCCCTTGAAATAAACGAGGTCACTTTTGCTATAGAAATCTGTCACTTGTCTAATTTGAAAAAGAGTTTTGGTTCCAAAAATCAGATTTAATTTGTTAAGTTACACTAGGATAGTGAAAGACATTGCAAACTTCATTCTGCCTGTGTTGTCGGACCACCACTATGACTTAAAAGTATAGCTATATTCTTGAGATTTGTTTGTGTCCTTGCAAATAAAAGATAAAGGAGTTAACTTATCAGCTCACTAGGCTTAGAAGGAGATTATTATGCCGAGGAAGTTGGGGTTCATACTGAAGTGATGAAACATTCAGAAGTAACCCAGATATTTAAAAATATTTTTGCTTGTTATGTTCTACAAGTGTTACTTGGTGTGATATAATGAAGCAGAATTATGTGTTTCTATATGCTGTACATAAAAAATATCTGGGAATGGAAACCATTATTAAAGCTGCTAAATATAATTCTGTTTTCTAGTAATCCTATAAAGGTCTTTAAATATTCATTATCTAAGTGGTGTGGACAATACAAATCAAAAGCAATTTGTATGAAGTTGGGCTGTAATGTTGAGTAATTGCATTTAGTTTTACATAGCACTGTAAATAAGTGTGTAAAGTGTGATCTAAGAGCCTTTGAACCTTTATGGAAATTTTAATCTATATTTTAATATCTTTTGTTCTCTTTCTACAGAACATTCTGGCTTTAAATCCCCGAAAACAAACACATGCAACTCTTCACTCAACTGCAGCAAAGAAACAAGTCAAGAAGCAATGGAAAAGGAATTCTGACAAAAACTGTTCAGTAAGTGCACATTTATCATTGCATCTGGAACATGTTTATCATCGCATCTGGAACAATCATTGAGGCTGAAATCACAGCTGTGTGAGAAATCAATGGGAGTTTCTTGTGTTATTTAGTAGCCACATTTGGCTTCTAGTTTGTTCCTGTAGATACAAAGTTACTTTGTGATGAGCTGTTTATTTTTCAGAACCAATTGCATTCCATACTTTTTTAATTTTTGGTGATTTTAGTAAGTGTTTGATGCAACTTTTGTGCCTTTTGTTATGGAGTCTGATCTGTCTCTCGTATCACATCCTGAGCCATGCAGAGCCCTTTGATTTCCCTGGGCAGCCTCTTCTGCTGCTCCCTCCTTTTCTTTCTGTATTCCAAGAGTGACACTGGGCAGAGCAGCACTTCACTATCCTTTCTGAGACTTTTAAAGCTAATTTTATTTTGCTACAGAAATAGGGGAGCCTATTGTATGTACCTATTTTATATATAAATAAATATATAATGCTTAGATTAAAACATGACTCGGGATTTTAAATATTGTGTGTTGTATTTTTCAAGAAATAGTTGATGTTAGGATAATTTTTTTTTTTTCTGTAAACTGTATATACTCTTCAGTATTTCTGCCATTAGATATCATCATTTTCTCTCTAGGTATTTGAATTCCTAGTCTCAGTGTGATATTTGACTAATCCTATCAGATGCTTTTTGTCTCTTTGATCTCTCATCTGATTAGAAGGTTTGTAGTGTTTTTACTGTCTTCCTTCAGGTTGTCTTACATAATCCTCTAAATTCAGAAATCTTTTAGGTAGAGTACTATTTCCCATATGGGTATAATGATATTGATGTCTTTTCATAGTGTTGTCAAAACACCTTCTCCCACTACACAGGAAAATTCAGATAGGAAGTTGATTTTGTTTGTAACTAAAAATATGTCATGCAAAACCCAACAAAACACAAACCCAACCAAAAATGCCACAAAGTTCCTCAGTTTCTTAAAATCATGAAATCCAGTATGAGCAACAAATACTTGCTGGGAGGACCAACCCAGGATATCCTTAGCATTTCAGCAACGCTCTTAGTACAGTTTCCTATTTTATAGTATTGATTGTAAGAATCTCTTTCTTGCTAGAGCTAATATTCCTATTTTCTTGTATTTATTGGCTCAGATAATGTATGAACTAGAAACTTACGTATGTGAAAACCCTCTGTTTGTGAGCTTGGATGAATATTTTGGGATGTCTGATGCAGATATTGCCCACAACTGTCTGTTCCTGCGGCACAGAATGTTGGGCCACTTAGCAAGTGGCTTCTGGGCAGCTGCAGTTTACACTGTTGTGTTTTCAGGTGACCTGAAATCAATACCGGGCTGTAAACGCCTCTGTTTTCAGAAACTGTTTGTTAGGAAGCTCAGGTACCCATGCAGCAGGGCAGCTGGGCATCTGTGTGGTAACCTGATTACATGTTCCACTGTAAATTATCCTAGTTAGTTAAACTGTAACATAGAAATATTTTATTAATGGGTGTATTAACACAGATTTTCTAAAGCATCTAGGCTTTTAAATCACTCTTTGTTATCCCTGAGCTGTTCTCCATGTCAGCCTTGTTTGGTTTTTGTATTCAGTTTATTCATAAAGTGTTTGATATTTGCTGTTGATTTTTAAAGTGCATAGTTTTCTAGAAAGTGTCCCTCTTCCTGTGTTCCTGCTGTTAGCTGTATGTACCTCATGTTGTCTCAAATATTCCTGGATCCCCAAGGTCTGAGCTTCTTGGGCTGTGCAAACACCACTGATTTGGGTTCATTGCTAGCTTGCGTGCCTTGTCAGGATTTTCAGTTGAAAGAAATTCTGAATATTGTCAAATATTGCAGGATGATGTTTTGTCATAGGCTTACAATCTAATAAACAACTTGGCTTTATAGTTCTGCAATACTGCTGGGAGATCTGTGCAGTTACTAGGACCCTGCCCTGACAGGGATCTGCTCATGTGGTACAGTTTACAGGATTAAAGGTTAGAAAGAAACAAATGTGTACACGGGCAGATATAACTACCTTCATCACACGTAGTTCTTGTACTGCATATTATGTATTATTTAGTAGAAACATCACATAATTGAGTTTGAAAGCTATTATAAGAAATGTAAAGTGCTAGAAGGAACTGTAAAGGGATAGTCCTTATTTTTAGATGGGTAATGGTCCTAGTTTTTAAAACTGACAAACCTTTCTTCATTCAGAGATAGTAGCTAACTTTTACTGTGTAAGATTTGCTACACAGCTTATTATAGCAGAAAAAGCCCTGAAAAAAAAAAAAAAATATTTGTCTGGTCTCCCATTACATAAAAGACATTAGTAAAAAATAAGAGACATTTTACATTCTCCAGCTCATTGTTGTTGAATGGTTTTGATAAAAAAATAAAACAAGATGGTAGAATCCTTTCCTAGCCTCCTTAATTTAAGAAAGCTAATGTAGGAAAGGATTCCTTGAGCAAAATTTTCTGTTTTGGTCTAAAGAGCCACTGGTGATAATGTTTAGGCCTGCTAATGAATAGATCAAGCTCCATTTGAAGTCCATACGAATTTTATTTGTTTCCATTTCCTTAAAATCTGAATTTGGCTTCTAGCTTTAGATTCTTTTAAAGCTGTTCTGATGCTGTCTTTGCAGAACTACTGTTGAAAGGAAGGTGGGAGTATGAAAATACAAAACTAATTAAATTAACAGCCCTCAAAACTCTGAACAAAAGCTGCATCTGCTGAGGCATGCACACAGTGACTTTGTAATGTCTAATACACTTCCAGATGGCAGACTTACATATTTCTTCAGAATAATTACACAAGTGAAATTTTAACTCCTAGCCTGCTCTGAGACACTTTGGGTTGCCCATTTAATGAGTTCTGAAGTGGAAACTGAATGTCAGTATCTTTCCTCAGCATTGGACGAGTATTCTCCTAAAGGAAGGTTCAGTTATGCTTTCAATGAGTGCTATCTTAGCAACCAAGCGTTGCTGTAAAAATGATACAGCAGTAGGTGCAAGATTAGTCAGCTTTCCTTCAGAAATTTTAACTCAGAGATATATATCAGAGTAGGAAAACTCCTTATTGCTGTGTCACCCTCAGTAACAGCATTTGACCTAAGCATTAGCACTCGTTTCTTATGAGTCATGCTGAAAAGGGGTATAAACAGATGCCTCTAGTTATCTGGGGGAACAAAGATTTCTGTTGTCCAGAAAAAATTAAAAGTAGAAGAGTTTTGAAATGGCTGTTCTAATAGTAAACGTTAAAGAAGGGTGCAAAATTTAGGTCACATTAGGCATCAATTTACAGATAAAACAAAAACAAAGGGGTGAACTGTGAAAGTGATTTGCTTTGATTTCAGGGCTTTCCTAAGTAGTTCAGGATTGTTTAGACTTTGGAATAATGTTTTTATTTGTGGTATCCAACTCTTTATAATTCCATTTCTCTGTGTATTTTATGGTTGCCTACATTTAGATCACAAACTAGAGGGGCAGATGTGTGCATTTGCATTGCACCCAGCACACTGATTCCCATGCTTTATGAATAGGGTTTTTAAGCATTATGGGATGAGTTGTGCTTTTACCTTGTACAGGTGCAGGTTTTTAATTTAAATGAAATTCACCTCCACAGGTTTTATAAATTGACTTGTTGCTGGAGAATTCAGTGGGATATTTTAGTCCAGCCTTCTTTTTGGTAATGAAATCTTGTAGTTACCTACTAAAGATAGGTGAGAAGTTGATACAGATCCACCTATGTATTCAGACTTTCTTCAGTTTCTGCATTTAGAAATAAATGTAACATTTGCTCCAGATGGAAATGCTGGAAGTATTTCAACAAGACAAGAAGGTGAAAAGGAAATGGAGTTTAAATTGGTTTGTAGCTAATTGCCATAGCCTATAATAGTATTGATTTTCTGGCAGTGGTAGCATTGTTCTTTGTCCTTACATGTGCTAAGCCTGATCAGCATTGTGCAAAAAGAGCCTCTCTTCCATGAAATTTTGATGCTCACCTGTTTGTTTGTTTGTTTAATTTTTTCTTCCTTCTTTTTGGTAGAGGCATCACTTTGGGAAAAAGGTTTTAACTGTACTATAGTTCTTTCCAGCCATTAGAGAAAACCAAATTATTCACCTTGTCTTTTCCTGTATGACTTTAAGTGCAACTACCCGATTGCTTTGTGTTAATGATGGAGAGTGAGATCTGCAACTCATTGCACGACATAACAACTCATGTTGCTCTTTACATTCAGAGGACTTAAAACAGTAGTAATAAGAACTTGCTAAAATGTCCTGTGGCTGTAACTGCTATATAAAAACATCTGTAAGAAGGAGTTATTAAAAAAAGGTGTGTAAGTACCTCTTGACATAAAAATGTCCAAGCTTGCATAGAAAAATCTGTAAACAAAATGATCCTTTCTCAGCTATAATCAGTTTGTTACTCTTAAGTGTTGCCTTCCAGTGAGGTGGAAAACGTTCACATGATTTTTGTCCCTAATCATGTATCATGCTTACAGAATAATCCAGTTAGCATTTCACAAATAACTGATGGATTGAAGCAGAAATAGTGCAAATTGCAGTCAAGTAGATATGAAACCCAGTACACCCAAGGCCTGAAATCAGGAACTTTAATGAATAAATGCTTTTTCAGTGAATAATTTGTCCATTTCTAGACATGTATTGATGAAAGATTCTATATTTATAAATAAAAAATAATCCCAAATATTGTAAAATAGAGAACACTCATTAAAGGAAATCAACTCAATTATATTTATAATCTAAATGTATAGTTTACCTTTGCAAATATTTATTTTTGTCTTCATTGCATATGAATATGCAAGTTTAGCTCTTTCCTGAATGGGTATACAATGGCAGATGTCTCTCTAATCGCTGCTCTATTCAGACATTAATTGGTAGAACATATGTAGAATTCTACTAGTCTGAATAGGTATAGGATAGCAGCAGTCTTTTTAATCACATCACTATTCAACCACTAATTGGTGTGATGATTAAGGGACATTAGAGGGAGCACTTTGACATCTGATTCTTTGAACTGATGTCTGCTCGAGCTGCGCTGTATTCATCATGGCCAGACTGATTTCTTAAATAAAACGCTCTGATTCCCAAATGTGGAAAATATTGCGTTAGGATCTGTTGAGGTGATTAGGGAATTTGAGAATGATTCTTATATTTAACTAGTGATTGACTGTATATGCACAAACTCTTCATATGAATAATACATGTGTTACTGAGTATCAGAAAGAGCTGAGAAGTAACATCAAGAGATTTTCTCTTTTCTCATAGTGTCAATAATTAAATATTAATACACATTTTAAAATGTACCAGTTTAATCATTTAGCAGTCAAATTCCTACTCATGCATTTTTTAGATTAACTAATTACTCTGCATTTTCTCCTATCGATGGTATATGCTGGCATTTATAACCCTTCCACTGGAATAAAGTGGTTTACATGTTTATATATATCACTTATACTTGCTCTAAGAAATGCATATTATGAATTTCCTTGAATTTTATGTTCTATATTAGTTTCAATGTCTTAAGGTGTTTTCATTAGAATATCTCAATAGCTTCTAACTTGCCTGGCTGCAACAAATTAGTGGTTTTATGCATGTTTTCTGTGTATTAAATTGTAAATATTGGGTGATGGCAAGTTGTGCCAAATGCTTTCTTAGTACTCTTCTGGAGTGCTGTGCAAAACCACCTCTAACCTTTTAACTGCTTCTGTTCAGAGTTCCTCAGGTTTGGTGTTCCTCATATTTGATTTGGATGATTCTTCTTCTATAGAGGCGCATTCGCCATTTAGTGAGCAGCATTTAGTTCCAGGTGTATTTCTGATCTTAACCATTTCAAAACGGAAGTGTTTCAGAGCTGCAGATTGTTTCGTTTTACACCTACTTGTATGACAAAATGAAAAACGCCTGTCTGCTGAAAGTGCTGAATTCTAGGTAAATCCAACTTGTTCTCCTTCATTAAAGCTGAGTAAATGAGAGTAGAGATAGGATCAGAAACCATCTTCACTGTTAACTTTCAATTTCTGCTTAGTATTACATACTTTCAGATGTGGACTTCTGTATACTTTCCTGTGGTTCCTGGATGGAGATAAAGGTGCCTTCTTACCCTGGTGTTTAGGAAAACAGAAAAAATACCAAGAAGACTAGCTTCTCTTTCTTCAGACTCTCTACTCCCACCTTTTTTTTTAATTTTAATTTTTAAGCTATTGCCTACACTGAAACTAAGATTGCTCTTTCGTCTACTAGACTTTCCTCTTCTATAGTGAAAGCCCCTCTCCACTCTGTTTAGAAAGGATCATGAGCTTTAGGTTGAGAAATTTTAAGTGCTTGTACATTGTTTCTTGGAGAATCCTGTACCATTGTTAGCCTGTTAGTAATTACTCACTTCAGATCTATTTATAGTGTCTAGGTCCTGGATGACACCTGCTCAGTAGAAGTAAACGGAGCTGGGAGACGAATTTTAGTGTGAAGGAAGCAGGATAGCTTGCTGAATGCTGTTATTTTAAGCAGGGCTTGTAGCACTGTCCAATATTACATTGCACTGAAGTGTCCATTACAAGACCCCGCTTGTAGTTTGCATCTTTGCCATGTATTTGGACGAAATTTTTCAGTACCAGTCCATTCATTCTTTTATGCATATCAGAAATGCAGTCATATATGCATAATAAAAGATTTTCTTGATTTAAGTATGAATGAACAGGGCTGGCAGAAAAAGCTGTGTCTTTTAAAAAATCGTGGTTGTGTTATATTTAAAAAGAACACTGACATCCTCATGCTTTGAAGCAAGGAAGTGTAACAGACTGGAAATTACAAAAGTATGTTAATGCAACAGAGCTGTCCAGAAGGTTTAAAAACCTTCTCTTGATCAGTTTCTGCTGCATTTTTATCACAATGTACAGTCAGGTGCAGAGCAGGTAACTGCCTCATCGCTTACAATATTCAGTATTGTTTACTTACAGTAGTGTCCTGGTTTCAGGAACTCCTACATTTTTGGTAGTGAATCTCAGGAATTATTTGAGATTTTCATAATGATTTCTTTGTTGTTTTATAAACTGATGCATTGTTTGAATATAGTGTTGAAAATAGACATAGTATCCTATTGAGAATCAATGACCAGAAATAATCTTTTGGGTTCTTCAGTATGCAGAGATGCTCGGGACTCCTTGTTGAGGCACATTCCCTCACAAGTCTTTCTGGCTAAGTCCCTGTTCCAGCTGTCTTGAGAAAGTTACATGTATGTGTTTTCTGCAGTTACTCCTTCCATCCTCAGTCACTCCTGATTAATCAACAATTATCTGGAACAATGACTCAGCAGAACTTTCTTTTCTCCTCTCATGTGAAGAACAGGACTACAATGTACTGTTTCTTAATTGCTAGCTGAAGTGGAAGATGTTTTCTTCTGCAGAGCTAAAGATCCTACCACGTGCATTCCATTTGAAAATGGAATCAAGTTGTAATTCATGGCTTTGTTTTTTCCTTAGAAAAATAAGTTGAAGTATTGCTCATGTAGCATCTGAGAGGAATGTTATTAACATTGCTAAGGCAAGTCAATAAATTAAGAAGTATCCAAATGACTTCCTGTATAGGTGCTTTAAAGGATATACACTATTCAGACAAGACTGGTAAAGTTTATGTTAATAATGCAACAGATGGTAAAAAATAGAAAGTGTAAAACTGAAACTTTATGATCAAAATCACTTGAGGGGAGGATAAGAAACTCATTTCTTGTGCTAAGAATATGCTATAGCGGTTCCTCACAGCAGGTTTAAATTTGGCAATGGTTGTAAATAGAAATCAATCTCATCATAGAATCATAAAAATAAAGGTTTGGGAGGGGTAGTTAAAAGAATTTCTGGATTGAAGTCCAGCTAGACATTTCTTGACAGATATTTGTATAACCCATTTCTAATGGCACCTGATGTAGGAGACTTCTCGTTCTTGTTAGTGTTCAATCAATGCAACAAAATTTTTCCTAAAATATACTGCATTTTATTTGTTGAAGATCAAATCATAATCTTCTACTACTACTTGAAGAACAATTGATAATTGTTCACTTTTTGTATAAATTCTGTTATAAAATCTTTACTATCTCTCTCTCTGTCAATTTATCTGTCTATGGATGCTCCATCCTTAGAAGTATTCAAGGCCAGGTTGGGGTCTTTTTGGACTACATTATCTTTAAGGTCCCTTCCAACCCAAACCATTCTAAGATTCTTTTATATGAGAAGATTCCTGCTGGATATGCTTGAAGTTCTCTATTTTCCTTCAGCTCTTCTTTGCTAGTCATGTTTTATGAAACTTTTTTTTTTGCTTTTCTTTAGATTTTAATTTCCTACATCTTTCTCTAATCATGATGATGAAAAACGACACAATATTTCACCTGGAACCTAGTTAGCACCAATGAGGGTGAAATAATTTATTTGCCTTACCACTGAACTATCAGACATGTGCTGTTCCTTCTGCAAGAATGTTGGATTATCTTGTGTTTATGGCCCAAATTCTTACCCGTTAGTTTGGTTTGATTTTGAAATTCTCTTCTTGCTTTTTAAAATGCTTAATATCTCTTCCTTCCCTGTTTCCCTTATTCCACCAAACATTACGACAGTAGAAACCGTCAGTACATTAATTTTTTCCAATTAACCAAGTCACTGAGGTCTTGCATGAATCATGAATCACCTTGATTCTGGTTATTTTTTGGTAATAGAAAGCAACCCAGGGGTTGTTTTTCAGTTAGTTGCACACTCACTGGATATTTTCTTTATCTAGTCTACATTTTTAGTTGGCCTATGAAAACGTGCTGTGGAATACTCAGGGGAAAAAAAAAGTTTATTCTAGATTTGTCACATCTACGGTGCCAGTTATTCAGGAGTTTGTTCATCCTCTTAAAGACAAAATAAGATTGATTTAACAATGTTTTTACATGCCCATGTTGGCAATTTTTTGTCACCTTATAATTTTTAATAAACGTACTCCATTTTCTCTGCCTGAGGACATGATTTCTATTTTCACTTCTTTTATTCTTTTTTTTTTTCCTTCCCCCCCCTCTGTAAAGGGAAGCATTATGTCTGTCTCTTCTGATCTTTTGGAACCACAAGCCTTCTGGTGGATGCAATTGATAGTGATCCATGCATTGCTTCAGTTAGTTCCTCGATGACTCAGTGATACATGAGCTGCATCATATCTGTTTAAGAATAAATAAATTCCTAAACCTCTTTTTTTCCATGCTCAAGCCTGCAATCCCATGTTCTTGCTAAAAGTAATTTTTTTTAGTTGTAGTTATGGGTATACCATGTTATCTTCATAAAGAGAGCAGGGAGGGCTGTTGACTCTGCATCACTTATTTGCTCTTTTGTGCATAATCTGTACTTCTCTTCATTTTCTATTTGCTTCTCATGTATCTAGAACAGCTTCTTACTATTTTTTTACAATTTTTTCCTCTTCTTTTTTAACTTAAATTTGCATAACTTTCTGATTTTATTCCCACAGTGTTTATGCAGTTCATTTATACTTAGAAATTTATCTACTCTAGGTATGTCATAGTTTCCCTGCTTTTATGATTTTGATTTTCAGGCTGTGGGGGGAGAAATGGTATGATCACAAAGGTGTGTTAAGAACACTCTTTTGGGTGAGTTTTTGTTTTGTTTGGTTTTTGTTTGCTTTGTTTTGTTTGTTTGTGGTTTTGTGGGGTTTTGGTTTTTTTTTTTCTTTTTTTTTTTTGCTTTGCTTAGGAATAGTTCCCCTTGTGAATATCTATAGGATTTGCACTTTCTCCTGCTTTCCTTTACTGATCAGTATAACTCTCAGGAGACATACCAGAATGATCCCTAGCTCTATTGAAATTATATTTTCTGAAGTTCTCATCATCTCACCATCTTTTTTACCCTCACCACTTCTGTACTTGTAATTGATTGTAATCTATTTCAGAGATACGTCATTGATTGTAAGACACTTTGACTTTTTAAGTACAGCCTGGAGACCACAGATCCTAATAATGGTAGGGTGCAGGTGTTCTTTGATGTGATAACTGACAAGCTTTGTTTGTAACAGTCATTTAATCAGAAACACTAATATAGAATTCTAAACAGTATCAACTCTTACTAATTCTGGTATGTATCTGAATGAACTTTATCCCTAAATTTAAAAAATGGATGAAGTAATAGAATAAACACAGACTATAATGTTCATTAATTTTTTTTTTAGTTAGTTCAAATAAATTCAATAGAAGAATTGCCAAAATTTGTTTTCTAGACAAAGTGAGAAGTTAAAAAAACTATTTAGATCTCTGAACTGGCCTAAACAGTTCAAAGACATTAATTTTGAGAAGATTATTTTTAATTGAAATGTACAAAAGTTATTTGGAATTTGAATCCCAATTTGTAAAGAATAGTTTCACACCGAACTGTAAAACAATTTCAAAAAGAATATTAGGACTATGAGGATTACCCATACGGAGTTGAAAAAAAATGGGATTGATTGACAAAGCAGGAAATACAGAGGAAAAAATGAGAACTTTCAAAAGTCAAGCTGAGTCACTCTGGGTGAAAGAAATTAAAACAAATAGTAAAAGGTTATTCAGCTATATAAAACAAATAGTAGAAGATTCTTAAGCTATTTAAACAAAAAGAACTAAAATAACAAGCAAAGTCAGTGTGAAGATAGGATTAAACATCCTAGGTATTGTCTTAAGTCTTTGTAAGTTGTTGTCCTAGTTTCACTAAAATGGGAGTAAAGCAAGAGGTGGCTTAATGGGCAGGCAAGTGCAGAAGTTGAAATTACCCCAGACAGGCCAGAAGGAAAACTTGGAGTGTTTTGTGTTTGAAGTCAAAGGGGCAGAACAACACCCATAAAAGTGTCACAGAAAAACTGACATATGAAATTACAAGCTTTGTAGTAGAGCAAGTTATGTTACTTGATTAAAGAATAGCCAGTGCAGTTTGTGTATGTCAAAAGATAGAGAATTGATGAGCAGCTGTCACTCTGTTGGTCTCATATTGGCAGCATGCAAAACTTTGAAAACAAGTTTTGAAGAAGAGATTTATTAAACGCATTAAGGTAAATAGAAGATAGAATAAGGCATATTGGGCTTTATTCTTACGGATTAATCGTGACACACTGACAAGGGTTTTGAGTTTTTATTTTTGAAAATTAATAATGAAATGTTATCTGCTTAGATTAGAATAGTAGCATGGAAAAGGAACTGGCTAGAGAGGAAATAAGAGTGAGAAGTGCTTAAAAAAGATCTGCTGGGCTTTTAGCAGAGCTTGTTGTAGGATCAGTCTTCAGATTCATAGCATTTAATATTTTCATTAATGAGCTTGACATAAATATTAGGAACATGTTACAAGAAAGTCGACAGGCACTGTCAATACAGAAGGGACTAGAACATCATAAAGAACTATGTGACACTGAAGTTTAGAATAAAAAAGATAAGAATAAATTTAATAGTGCAATTAGGAGGCTGTACAGCCAAGGGCTGAGGATGAGAATGACTAGGAGCCTAATGGCTGGAATTAAGCAGGAAGAGGATTTAGAAATACCAGCTGATCAGAGGGTGATGGTTCCATCAACTGGGTAAGAAAATCTGAATGTGAACTAAATGTGAAAGCAAGAGGTTAGCTGTGATCATCCAAGTTGACACTTCTAGTTCCTATATGCTTTAATGTTTTGGACTGTGGCGTCTGAGCATGCTCAGGTATTTGTGCCTGAGCACAAATATGCTGATTGTTACCTGTTAAAAGGGAAAACTAATAGTATGTAGAATAAATTGCTTTTAAATCACAGCAGATACATAATGATGAGTGTCATTGAAATGTTCATGGGGAAAAATAGTTCTGCCTTCAAGTAAGGATCTGAACAGTGGCCAGTAAACAAGGCTGCACACTAAGCCCAAATGTTGAAAGGCTCATGATTAGGTGAGCCCTCTCTGTTCTATATTCTAAGTCATGAAACACTTCTATGTAAAACAGCATCTGATTGTATAACTAAAACTGGGTTTTCTGCATGTATGTGCAGGAGCCAAATAAAGTTTTGAAACCTTTTTTTAGGCACTTTAGGTGCTTGACTCGGCAATGCCTGTGTCTGTTTTATGGTCTGCATGAGCTATGGGTTCTTCTGTGTTCTCTAGCCAACTCTGTATAACTTACTTCAGCCTTTTATTTTTACAAGCATTACTTTGGGAATGAGGTTAATTGTGTACACAATTGTTAATTGTGAATATTAGTTTCTGTCCTTTTGTTTATCTATATGGTTCATTTGCAGCCTGTCTTGACTAAGAAACAAGTTGTAGCTGATAGATGTAAATTGATGCTGTTTAATACCTTTTTAATGTATGTGCTCTCTGATCTGCTTTCTTTTCACTTGCTACTGATGCTCTGCTATGCAGATATCAAATTGCCTTGAGGCCGATTTAGCTATATATAAAATTTCCAAGCAACAACACCAATTTTTGATGCCCTTCAGAAATACAATGTTAACATTTTCATCATTTTGTGGGGCTTCATCATAGGTTTGACCTTAGCTAAATTATGTAGTTATATTTTGTTTTAGCATTTCTAGTTTTTTACTCCTCTTCCAATGCTCCAAATATCCTTAAAGTTTTAGTGCCTTGAATAAGCATCATTTCATCCACTTTATTTCTCAGAGGTAGTTGGTTGTTGAAAGTAGTCTTTCACTGCTGTGGAAAAAAAAAAAAACCAACTGTCAGTGAAACTAGCTTAGTATCTTTGAAACTCAGTCTAGCTAATGCTGAATCTTTGAGATGTGTGGACTTAATAAGCATTTAGTTCTAACTTTTGAAGACTGAGCCCACAAACCTGCATTTAAAAGAAAAGGGTTGCGGGGGAGAGGATTCATTTTGCTTTCACTTCTGTCACATCTGAAGCAATTAGAAATTATAAATATTGACAATCTTTTAATATTGACTCGATACGTTTTGGGAACAAACTTCACTTTCTTTATAATTCCACTATATTTTTGGCTATGCTTGGACCATTTTTCCTACCCTACACAATCTGGAGGCTACCTACTATGTTTTCTTTAGTGTCTTTCAGAAGAAGCCAATGAATCTCAGCCGGTATGCATCCACAGTAGCTATTTAAGAGTTGGTTGAATTTAACACATTTTAATTGCGTAAGAAATCTTATTTACATTTTGTTTCTCAAAGATTGTAACAGCAGTAGTGTTAGTGAACAGCAGTAACATAAAAGTTGCATGTGTTTTGCAGAGTACATGAAAGACAAGAGGGCAGCGTGCATCGGAGTAGGTGGCCATTTCTTGTGCTGTTGCTGATGCTTTCTCTGGAGTTTTTCTTTCTCATTTATGTTTTCCTCTGCATTTATTTGTCAGTGAATGGACAAACAATGTGAGAAGGATCTTGCATATATTTGTAGCAATAAGTCTGAAAAGCTCTGTTGCCACCAGGGCTCTAGAAAAGCTGTGGAGAGGTACAGGGTGTTGCTAAGCAACACCACATGGCCACAGATAGTATTTTTCTTTTAATTTATTTATTCTTCAGTTTGAGTGTGTCCTGCTTGGAGCCATTTGGGTAATAGTTAAGCAAGCACATAGAAATCAGAGAACTGCAGGAGTGGAATAAAGGAATGCAATATAAAAATGTAAGAAAACAAAAGCCATGACACATAATTAAATGACCGAGAGACATGAAATAATTAGTAAGAACTAGGGGAGAAAAAGTAAACAAGCATGAAGAAATAAGAGTAGGAGAGAAAAACCCAAGTTATGAAAAAAAAAGAAGAATAGAAAAGATAGGGCACTATTGAAGAAAAATTAAAAATTGAAAGCTCAAACAGTGTATACACAAGGGAAACAGGGAAACTGTTGCATAGGAATAAGAATTAAAAATCAGAGATAAAAATGACTTCAAGAAGAAAAGGGAGAAATCTGGTAATGTTAAAAGAATGATGATTTTTGTTTCTTTTTGATTTGCATCATCCTGTTCATTCCTATTACTCTGTTTGCACATATATAATAGTAGCAGTGACACTCAGGAGCTGGGGACTGATTAATAAGTCCAATATGTTTCCCAGAGAGGAAAAATAATTTAAAGTAAGAGTTTCAGTGTTATTTAGAAATTATTCAGTCTGTCTGTTTTGAAATAACATTTTCAAAACTAGGTTATTGCATTTTATTAAAAAAATGTGTGTGATTATACTCAGGGTGCTAGGTTAAGCGCTGGTTGCATAGAGGGAGTGGGTTGTTCATACTCTCCAAGTTAAACAGAATAAGCAGGGGCAATCTGTCCTGTGCAGTGTTCAGGGAACTAAAGGGCCTTCACTTGCAATAGTTGGAGCCATTTTTAGGCTTGAATAGTATAGCAATGTGAGGAAAATTCTGTGACAGAGACAGCCTGGCTGGGAGACCCATTTAATTAGCTCAGGAGCTGTGCTACCTGGCCCAAATGTCTTGAGCAGTGTTTGTGGGACCTGAATTAGACTCCTCCAAAGAGTGCTAAGCCAAATTCAAATCAAGGAGTCTTGCATTGCAGTTCTCTACTGGTATATCTTGGCTCCATATGGCCCTGATTGCTTGGGAATTGCTGGGAAGGTGCTTGGCTAGTGCTTTGGGGCATGCTTGTATTGTTCACCTCAGCTTGAACATAGCAATTTTCAAGAGACTGACAAGAAGGGGAATACAGCAGCCTGAGCTGTCTGAAGGCTGGCCATAAGGTTTTGGGAGAAGAAAACTAATCAGATTGAGACATGGAAGCTTCCAAAGGAGTAAAAATCTTACAGGAGATAGTAAATGAGACACAGAACTGTTACAGTACAGATACTGCAACACGATGTATCAAACAACGAGGCCCGTGGAAAAGAAATACATATGGGCTGATTCTTGATAGATATTTTCAGAGATGTTTATTTCCCCAGCCGCATGTCCGGGGCTCTGCCGAGGACCTGAGGCAATCACGGCACCCGAGGGTCCCTGCCCGTGCAGGGAACACAAACCAACCCATGGGAACGAGGCTGAGCAGGGGCAGGGAAACCCCGTGTGTCCCCTCAGGGCCCCTCTGCCAGGGCTGCACGGCAGGGGGAGGGCCCTGACACAGAACTAGAAGAGTGCATAGTGCCATACTGAGATACTGAGTATTTAGTGGTCTTGTCGCTAACCTGGTAAATGGAACTGAGACCTGAGGCAATATATTTATCCTGGATGTTGTTTTCAAGCTACATGTGAATAAACAAGCATTACAGCAGCATTCTTTAATGCTCTTTTGGATGCCTTGCTGAACGATGTAGCTACTCATAAGCCCTGTTCATTTCTGTGTATAGGAAAGTTCTTGTTCCCATAGTTTCTTACAGAAAATAAATCCATACCACTTATTTTCTTAAATTTCTATTGGAAGATTCTAAAGCTTGTTAAACATGCATGGTATCTTCAAAGAAGGTTGCACTCATTTGAGCAGTTTTCCCTAATTTTTGATTATGCCTGTGTGTCTGTAAATAGATGGCGCAGCAGATGGTGGTAAGTTCATAGGATCTGCAACCATTGTAATAGCCTCATACCTCTGATTTTCTGAGTATTTTTTTGAGAGGGAAAAAGCATTTTAAGTGTTTGTACTGTCCTACTTTGTTGTTCCTTTCCCACACCCTCCCCACCGAGACTTGACTTTCCGCCTTCTTAGCAATGAGTGTAAGCTTTTGTTTTGACTAACTTGGCTTGATGCATGGTACTTAAAAATAGGTAGTTGTGTTGACTCTTAAACAGCTTTGTGATTCTTTCTGCATTCTTATTCTTGCTTTCCTTTTTTTTTTTCAGTTTGCACTTCCATTTGTTTTTTCTGACTCTGTATATATTACAGAGTCTGAGGTCTCTGTGTTACTGTATCTTTTGCAATAAGGTATGAGATACGAGTCACTGCTAAGCACAGTAAAGAATGCTTGTAATTATAATAGTCTTTTCTCAATTTATTTTTCTATATGGGATTTTGAAAACAGAAAAAGATAGGAAATGTTCCTCTCATATTTAGGTATTTTAGATGGCAATTAATATATAACGTGTTTAAATACTTGGCTTTTGTAGACATCTCAGCACAAGGACGTGTCTTTTGAATCTCAAAGATAATGGAAATAGAGCAGAAATTACAGCCAATTTTTTTCCCCAAAGATATGTGATTTGTCAACTCACATATCTTCTCGTGACATATCTCCTGTCATCTACAGTTACTTCTGAGTCAACATACAGTTAAAAACATAAGAGCTGAGGTAACATTTTGTTGGGTGTTTGCATATTGGTGTCCATAGTTCATGAATGAACTTCAGATTATTTAAAGTCAAATAATTCTTCAGGCTTTGATGAACAATGATAGTGATGGAAAATCTGAAACAAAATGCCAGCATGTTACCCAACTGCACCAAGGTCTTGATACAAGGGTCGTGGTTTACTGTCTGCAGCCTTTTTCCTAATACTTATTTCATTGGCTTGGATAGATACTTCTCAAGTGAACTGAATATTTCCAATTATTCCTCTGAGGAAATTTAGTGTCAGTTTCATATTTTGCTTTGTTTCATTGCTACCTAAGTAGCAATGTGATACTGATGGTGCAATCCTAATTTTAGATAACACGGTAAACCAGAATAGAAGTGTATATACTCTTCTCTGCATAATTCACCTGGTCAGATACCTGGTGGTATCTTAGTAATATTTTTTGTGGACTTATTTTAGTCACAGCAGTGAAGTATTTCACATGTTGCTGTTTTCTTCTGCTAAGCTAAGCAGAGAATAGGATTTCCCCCACTCCTTCTGCCAGACAGAAACATTGGGTTGCTTGGAGCCCAGAAGTCATAAATCCTACAGTGTTCACTCTATATGAGTCTAATCCCTTGATACTGTGACCAGTTACTCAGATGTTGGCATTGTATTTAGCAACTCTTCAGGCTCTTTCCAGGGGAATTAAATACTATTTTATGTAAGTCTTTTAGATGTTGGGGAGAATTAGGAGCACACATGGAAGGGGGCAGTGCACATGTTTCTATGACTGTCCATAGATACAATCTAGGTGATCTGTAAGATCAGGAGAGACAGACCTTGGTATGACCTTGCTGTTGTGGCTTAATCCCAGCTGGCAACTAAGCACCACACAGCCACTTGCTCACTCCCCCCTGGTGGGATGGGAGAGACAATCAGAAGGGTAAAAGTGAGAAAACTTGTGAGTTGAGACATAGACAGTTTAGTAGGTAAAGCAAAAGCTGCACATGCAAGCAAAGCAAAGAATACATTCAGTACTTCCCGTGGCAGGCAGGTGTTCAGCCACGTCCAGGAAGGCCAAGCTGCACATAATGGTGACTTGGGAAGACAAACACCAATCACTGAATCGTTGAAGTTGGAAAAGACCTCCAAGATGATCAGCTCCAACCTTCAACTAGATACCACCATGCCCACTAAACCATATTGCAAAGAGTAACTACTCTGAACCTCCTTCCTTCTTCCCCCAGCTTTATGTGCTGATGATGACTCCATATGATCTGGGATATCCCTGTGGTCAGTTGGGGTCAGCTGTTCTGGCTGTATTCTCCCCAACTCCTTGTGCACTCCCAGCCTCCTCGCTTGGGGTCTCGATGCTGTGTAAGTGCTGCTCAGCAATAGCTAAAATATCGCTGTGTTATCAACACTGTTTTCAGCAGAAATCCAAAACACAGCCCCAGAGTAGCTGCTATGAAGAAAATTAACTCTCCCCTACCCAAATGCAGTTTTTTTGGCAAGAATCTTATGTGAAGCCATGAGAAATAGCTAAAGCAGATTAGTTTCTGCAGAACTTGTTGGGAAAATTGTTATTTCTTTTCTTTTTTTTTTACTATTGAGGCAACAGCAAGATGAAAGAAAATGTTTTGTTGTAGCCTGTCTGAAAAATACTGCTGTTGGACAATAAAATGTGCCATGTAAGAGATGAGAGGTGGCATCTTGGGCTGAGGAAGCAAGCCTGTTACATATAATTTGCTTTTATTCCACTACATAAGACAGGACCATACTGTTTCAGGATGGTGTTTAAGCATTTAATTATAACTTTAATTTTTAAAAAACTTTTATATTTGATAATTCTTTATCTATGCATGAAAAATAAGAGGTATCCTGTAAGTTAGTTCTCTCAAATATGTGGGGTTAATTCCTTAAATTCTTGGTCATTTGGGTTCTAAAAGAGCAAGGGCTTTTGGGTATGAGTATTTCCTTATGCTCTTTGTTGAAGGTCAAGAACATAATCTGTTCCTTAGGAGTACAGTTCTACCTACCTTTTAAAGATTCTTCCTTTTTTCCCAGGTTATGAGCTCTGTAAATGTTAATTCTCAATATGAGTCTGGTCTTTACCTGCATACTCTCATTTTATTTAATCTCAATGAGTCAAGGGAATATTTACCTAAGCAGAGTAAAGAATCCCAAGAGAAAAGCAAGCAGGGTTGAGGTATGTGAAAGTAATAGGAGGGGAAGGGAGTACAGCATTTGGGATATTTTTTTTTCTTAGTCATTAGTTATATTTTCACTATCAAGTAGAAATAGTATATTTAGAAATTCTGTGAAGAGCCTGTGTCTCTTTATTTAAACTTCATGCTCTTAAAGAATTAGATTGTAAATTCATGTTGAGAATACCAGGGTCTCCAAGAGAAAAAAGGCAGGACTACAGCCGCATTAAAAAAGAAACTGTATTTAGATGAAGCTTTTGATATTCTAAGACATGATGTATATTGTTCCCTGCTACAGAACACTATCCCATAAAGGGAAGCAGTCCTACAAGTGTCCCTTCAGATGCGGAGGGACCAGTAGCTTATTGCCAAGTCTTCTCATTCATCTACTGATTAACATTTGTTTTAAGAAGAGAAAGAAAAATGTGAGAGAGGCAAAGGTTTTCCCTTTATTTTTTTTCCTCCCTGAAAATTTTCTGTCTTTTAAAGCTGAGTCACAAGAGAAGAGCATTATAAATTGTCCTGTCTAGTTAGTGGCATCACCTGTGTTCTCTGCTCCATTATTATTTCCAGCTGTGCCTCTGGTTTCTTGCATATCTTTTGTAGCTCTTTATTCTTTTGAGTTCCTTGCTCTACTGTTCTTTGTGTTACATGCTTGGTCCTTTCAGAATGTTTTTTCTCACCCTCCCTGTATCACTACTATCTGATGTGTTACCCATTGCCAAAACACGTGGTGTCTGCATCTGCTCTGACAACAGCAGGTTGAATTCAAGCAAGATACCATACCCTTATGTGAACATGAAGGCTGTGATAAATTTGCCACTTGAAATTTGTGCGTGAAACATGCATGAAAAGGAAGTTAGCAGAATGCCATCTCAGAACTGAACATCTTTCACAGCCCCAGTAAAATTGCAAACTAAAGTGTTAACTATGTTTAACAAGTAATTAACTTCTATATGATTACCCATCTTTAAGGATTAAATGTGCCATATTTTAAACTGGAAAGAGTTAAAAAAATCCAAAATTTCTGCTTTCACTTCAGAATTTCCAGTTGCATTAACAGTATTTCTGGTAATTATTAACAAAACACCACACTTGCAGTTTCAGAAAATAGCACATGCATCAGTATTTCCTGGTATGAATCCTGTATTAGCAGTATATTCCCATTTGTGGAGAAAATGTGATACTTGTTCTTGAGTTTGCATGCGTGCTATTTTTTTATAAGTGCCTTAAATTAATATACCTCTAAAAAAACTCTGAGAAAACAAACATGGTTATGCTAATAAGGCATTGATTAAAGCCTCCCACAATTCTATTCAATGATTTTTTTCTATTGATTTTTATTTGATTCCTACCACTTAGGCTGGTTTTCTGTTGGAATTCTGCTTTTTTGGATGTACTAATATCTATATTTTTCTAAGAGCTTGTCTGGCCAATATGGCTGTATCACGTAATGAAAATTTGTTATAATGAATGTTTTGTGAATGGCATGCTGTCAAATGTTATGTAAATACCTGAGGGCTCAATATACTTTCTGCAGATATTAGGAATATGTGTGTATTTAAAAAAATTTTTTAAAAGGATCTGTTTTTCCTTTGTGAACAGCTGGTCAGTTAGCAGTTTTAAGCTGCTTTTTTCCCCTTTTTGGAAAAAGAACCCCTTGAGAATGAGTCACAACAAATAGGAAGAAGGAATTTAGTAAGCAGATATTGCAAAGATCATCGTATGTTACAGATAGGATCAAACAGTCCTTTTACGTGTTTAGTTTTTAAGACTGCTCTTAAGGTAGGGCCCTCTGGCAAATAGCATCAGTTTTGTTTAGTTGCTCAGTATGAAGACAGTTTCAGGAGGCTTCCTGTATGGAATACAGCTATTGGCTCTTGAATAACATTAAAATAAATGCAATATTTGTAAGTCATTTTACCCTATAGCAGATGGGTGCTTAAGTCTGTGAGAGAAGATCAATGGAACCATTTAGCTTTTTGTGTTGTTTCAGTGTAGAAAGACAGTCTGTTCCAAATCAAGAGAGGAGTCTGCTAAGAATATTTAGGTTTCATTGAAATAAAGCACAGTTCACATCAAAAGAAGTAGATGTGCTATTTCAAATTCATAACAATTGACTATTAGTCTGTTTTTAATATTTTTTTTTGGCATGTAATCCCGTTTAATTAGATTCTACTCTCTCTGTTGTTTCAAGATTCCATAAACTGGAGTCTTATATACCAGCTGCTAAAGCAGGAGTTACTGTCTAAATGATATTCACAATGAGTATTTGGAAGGTTTACAATTATACCCTTGCTAATAAATTGTGCTATTTTCCCCAACAGTTTTAAGTGCTAATCTTCAGAAGGCATTTTAAAATTAGCTAAAATTCTGTCAAGAGATTTACAAAAATTGTTAGCATGAAGATAATTATGTCACAGTCCTTGGACTCCATCTCTGATTGTGTGCATAAATCAGAAAATGTCAGCTGTGTTTTCCCTTAATAATTATCCTTGCAGCAATATATTACAGTTTAAATTACTATTATAGTGTTGCTTTAGGTTTATAAAACACAAGTTAGTTATTTCTGAAGTTTTCTGCTGATGAAATAATTCACATTTCTAGAATAAGGAATTATTTGTATTAAGATTTCATATATATCAATAAGAAGATCAATACAAAAAGCAGCTCTCTACACTTTTTTACCAAGTCCCCTGAAAGTACAACAAATTTTGTTAGAATTTTGTTAAAGGGTATCACTTCTGCAGTATGGCTAACATTTTCGAAAGAGCTAGCTCATGTGGTCGCCCTTGTAGCATGTGTGGAACTTGAAGTTTTAGGGACTTTTTGAACCAAAATTTGAGAATGTTCTTGCTGAATCTGTACAGGATGTAGGTATTTACAGTAGATTCTATAGGTCCCCAACAGTTTTGGTAATCTGTTGTTGGAACCTACCTCCTTAAACATAATGAGTTAAAATATCAGAGCTACTAAATCCTGCAGAATTTGGACCAGGTTGTTTCATTCTAAGGACTCAGAAATCTAGGTACAAATACACTTAATAAATTAAATTTGTCTGCATAAACAGTAGGAAACAGTAAATAAAAAATTGTACAGTTTAGAGCTGTTCTGTCTTTCAATTACTGTACATTCCTTATGTTTAATACACAGAATGTTTGACATTAAAAATGTGAGATTTACTCAAGCTAAGAAAACGTTCTAAAACCATGTGGAAGCAACAAATTCCAAGAATTCAGCAAGCCTAGTACTTACCTTAAAAACCTTTTTCACAGATGAGAGAGATGGTATTTCAAGTACGGCTTTTAATTTGGCAGTGTATCAACAAGGATAAGAGATCTACTTCAGTGGTGCAGGCTGCCTTAGAATAGGTCTTACGCTGTTGTCAGTACAAAAGATGTTATTTCTCAACTATCTCAAAATGTGTGTAGAGACATTATCTGTAATTTTGAAAGTCTTCTGTGAAGTATTTCAGGATAGATTTAAAGTAGCAGGATATGGCTTAGTGTGATCTCACTCTTGTTTTGATGGTTAGAGGAGTTACGGTTGATTTCAGTGGAAGTGGGGTCATATTTAGCCCTACTGTATCACAGAATGAGCAAGTTTGAGTTATGGTCTTCTCATGACTCTTGCTTCTGTTGTGGCAGAGCAGAGGCAGAAGTGCTTTTGTGGTTTAGGAGATATTCAGTGGTGACACCAGGCAATAGGCTGCAGTTGGTTTCTGAGCTACTTCTGCAAAGTTCTTCATTTGACCCAAGGGGCCAAATGAAGAATTGCTTTTCCAAGAAGTCAACAAAGAAAGCTTTTTCATCTAAGACAGAAACATATGCAAGAAACCTAAGATGATGAATGTTGAGAGATGGGTTTTAAAAAGTGTAACTTCACTTTTGCCAGACGATCCGAGTTTTTTATTTAAAACCTAGAGGGTTTCTTTATTTCTATTCTTACTTGAGCTAGATTGTTACTTCAGTCAGAGTATTTTGGCCTTGTCACTTAACTGCAAATACAGAACTCTGAGCACATAGTCTTTGCTCCCAGAGCTTGGAGTTTCTTTTATTAACAAAAATAAATTATAGCAGGAAGAAGTTGTATTTTTGTGGTTATGAGAGGAAAAGCTTTTCAACTTGTTCATTAATCTTCCTTCTTTCTCATCTTCGAAGATACACTCATTATTCATCTTTCTCATTTCTGATTATACATTTTACCAGTATGCTGTGTGTGATGCCACAGATAGTTGTGGATATCCAGCCTACATCTCCATTTTTAAATAGTCATGAAGCTTAAGATCTCATATGATAAATAAGCCATTTATTTATATATAAAATATAAATACTTGCTTCCCACTCTTGCTTTTTGGTACACTAAAAAAATTCTAAGTATTTATCCTAGAATCCCATAAGAAGCAGCATTTAGACTTCAGTGGCATTTTTACATGAATGGTATTTCGACTTATGATGACCATGTCCCTAATTGCAACTCTGTACTTATTTTTCCTCCCAGACTTCTCAAGGGTGATATTTAATTTAGTGTCATACAGAACTATAGATCTACCAAAAGGGATAACATATAGATTGCTGTGTAATTATTGAATCATAGAGTTAAAACTTCTAGACTGTATCTATATCCACAAAAAAATCACTTGGCAGTGAGCCACCAAAAGCAATTTTTTCACTGCTTGCAATTTGATTTTTTTACTTTAGCTGCTGCTCAAAATGAAACACCTTGGACTTGAATTGCTCATTATACTTAAGTCTGTGAAATATTGTGGGCCACAATATACTGCCCTATGCAATATGTTTATACATATGAGTTATTTGATAGCACAGATAATCAAATGAGCTCAAATTTTGCTACTGATTTAATACTTCAGAATGTAAAGCTCACCCTGGTCATGGTCTACTGAAATTTCCTCATTTCCCAGACATATTTTTCAGAGTACTCTCATGCTTACAATTTCACTGGTATTGGTAGCCTTTCTCAGAAACTGATATCCTTTTGGATGATCTACAAGTATTGCATGTGAACTGATACTCAGACACATGAAGTGCCATCTATGCACCTGTAGCTATGCCTGCATTTGATATTTCAGACACCCTTTTCTGCTTCCTCTGAGAGGATCAGGCATGCTTGGATGAGTGGAAAAGCCGTGGGTGTGATCAGCATTTGCATACTCTCCTGTTCAGTATGTATGCAGTAACTGATGACATGGTCCTGTGAGGTCATTTTCTTTCATGAGTTTGCTTCTGGCTCAGGTTTTAGCACATTTTCTCCTAGTGACTCTCCAACTACTGTACCTTGCATGAGAGCTATTTGGCTGAAGTAGTTGAGAAAGATTCTGTACAGAAACAATTCTCAGAAATGGTAGACATAAGTTCATCTTCTTGCCAAGTGAATTGGTACATCATCTATTCTTTGAGTGTAATTTTTTTTTCAGTTTTTTTTTTTCTGGGTTATCTGTTCATTTTTGCATTGGGTGTATAGTTGACATGGAGTATTTTTGTTTAAGGCTAAATGATCACAGCATTTTCTTTAGATATGGGCCACCTTTGTTGTCTTTCAGCCAATTAACACAGTATGGTCTATATAGACAAAGAAATATCAACTGAATTTTCTCATTTCAGCATTTTCTACATGGACAGCACCAGTTATTTTAACTTGTACAATCTTGGGACAAGATAGTTGTATTTGATAAAAATCTGTGTGCTTTGGATTGTCTGTCATTTTTACATGCTTTATATCACAAGGTCAAGAATGAATTGTGTGATGCTCAGATTTTCTGAACCTGTCCTGAGGTGCTGGTGAAACAGGATTGTTAAAACATTGGCTCTTGGAGCAATTTTCCAGATTATGTTTCCTTTGGCTTCTATTTTCCTGGAGGATGGGAGGTTTAATTTTGCTTGCATAGGTACTTTCAGCTTAGTATTGATGCATCGAGGATCCTTCAATAATTAGTACTGTTGATTTGGATTTCTTTTATCTATTTTAAAAGACTGGCCTGCCTGTGCATGCTTGGAGCTGAAGGTCAGTGTATGCTGATCTGAATAATGGAATACTTCATTGTATAGCTTCCATATCTTTATTTTGCAATCCCTTTGACTCTTTGAGTACGATTTTGCTTTGCAAAGGACAACTGATTATAATATAAACAAACAAGCAAAAAAAATCACATTAACTGTGGGACAAGAATTACTGTGACATATGTAGTTTTTTACAAAGGAGAAAAAAGATGTCAAAAGATCCAAATATGTGTAGCTCTGTTAAATTTTCTGCTCAGAAATGTATTATTAAAGCATTAAAACTTTGTATTAAAAGGTCTGTAATCTTATCTAAAAATAATGATCGTTTAAATGTTAATTGGACAAGCTAAAATATCTTGCTAGGTCATTTACAAGAATCTAATAATTTCCTCTACAGTGATGCTTTTGTAGCCTCAGATTGAATGTAATTATAAAAATAAAGAATCAATGCAAAAAAGAAAAAACAATAGGTAACTCTTACTGTATTTATTGTAACTAGTTTTAAGATGTGGTCTTAAAAATTAATTCACTTATTAAATACTATGAAAGCAATGTGACCAAATAATAGTGCCCATAATTTCTTTAAAATTATGGCTACATACAGAGCCTGACAAACCTGCCTTTGAGGTTGTTAGCAATAGGAGCTGTTCCGCTTGCAACTTGTTTCTTTTACACCCATATGGCAAAATTATGCCTCCCAGAGGTAACTTCTGGTATTGGAGAAAGTTGTTGTGGAAGACAGGGATAACCTAAAAGCCTCCTGTATTGATGAAGCCTCAAGAGAATATAAAAATCCTGTGGAAGATGCAAATGATTAGAGAATTTTTGTTCGCTGGTATTTCAGATTCACTTTGCACAGACACAAATTACTGCACTTCCCAGCATCTTCTGAATCAATTTTACTGTCTTTGTGGCAGCAGAAGAAAAGGATCAGTGCTCTGAAGTAATGAAACCAGTCACACATTTAGTAATAAATTACAGAATATATCAAAGTTTTAATTCATTTATTGTGACGAAATTGTTGGTTTCATATTACTTTTAGAAATATTGGTGAACTCTAATCTGAAAAAAAACATTGTGGTTGAGATGTTTGTAAACAATCTTTTCAATTTCTGTTATGTTTTAAAAATTAAATAGGAATGAAATATGGCTGGTTTGTTCCAACAACACTATTATATTGGGACAAAATTTATAACTTTTATTATGATTCTAAAACAGTCATTTAGATTTCTGTTCTCCTGTCTGTGTGTATAGTAGCATTGTAGCCTCACATAGAGATAAATGGGGAAAAAAATTAAAGAAAAAAAAGTAAAAATTCTATAAATTTCATTATGGAACATTTATAAGATGATTTCCATGACGACCATATAATAAGATTCATGTTTACTTTAATTCTGAGTTCTCAATGTCTTTTTAATGACTCCCATGTAATTAGAACAGAATGCATAATTTGAGGTAACGTAATATGAATCCGTTTTGTTTGCGTGATGTTGAATACTGTTAATACATGTACAATGAACTGTTTAAGACCTATACATGGCTATGTCCATTTGTTGCAGAACTGTGAGAAACTGGAAAATAATTTTGATGACATCAAGCACACGACTCTTAGTGAGCGAGGAGCACTTCGAGAAGCAATGAGGTAAGTCTGGGTCACCATAGCAACAGTCACAGATGTGGTAAAGAAAGAGTCATTCTTCATTATTGGGGGAACAAATGAGTTCATTGCCACCATTCAGCTCTATTCTCTAAGGTATTAATTTGTCAGTGGAGAGGCTTCCCTTGAGGCTGTACTTTGGTTTTGAAGCTGCATAAATGTTAAGCCTGACTGCACAGTAAAAAATGTAAATGTTTAATTTGTTATTTAAAATGCTTAGGGGGTGCCTTGCTTTATATTTATACTAAACTGTGAGTGAATGAAAATATTGTTCATCTAAATTCTGTAAGTGTTAAAGCAATTGTACAATGGTGTTTGAACAAACCTGTATTTGCTTTAAATTGAATTTGATTTTTATTTATGTAGTTCCTGTGTACTCTGATTTTTCACCAGATTTACATGATTTTGGTTTTGGTAATGGAATGTAAAAATCAGTGTGGTCCATTATATGTTGTAGAGATGTATATTTTGCTTAATATGCTCATATTGTTGCACTTAATACTTATTAGAGGAGGCTAAAATTAGTCAGAAGATGAATTATCTGCCATCCTTACTTGCACTGCAGAGTATCTGGGTACAGGACTCTAAAGAAACTTGCCAGCTATAGTGTCTGAAAAAGGGAGTGATTACTATGCTGAAAGGTAGTGAAATTGAAGGCAGATTTTCTAAAGTAACTCACTGAATAATCAGGAAGATGTTATTTATAGTACTGTCTGTGAATCAGAAAATTATAGTAAGCTGCACTTTTAAAGATTTTGAAATTGGATAGTAAAATGTAATGATGCAAACATAGTGCTTCATCTCACTTGCCTGATATGAGAATAACTTCTTACACTTGAACCAGTGCAGTAAAAAGTAAAAACAACAACAACCTCTCCCCAAGAATCTACTTGAAAAAATAAATACACCTGTTTGCTTTGACTGTGTTCATAATCCCTTTAAAAAATTTATGGGTGCGTGTGAATGACTTGATTTGCACAACTCTGACTTTATGGCTTTATGCTCATGATGGTCTTGTCTCATATGCACTGACCATTTGAAAAGGTATTGTTACCTACAAGTATGCTGAACATTTCAACTACCAGTGCTGTAAAAATAATGGCATTCATTCACGTTTCTAATTGTGATTTTTGCTTTATGCTTGTTTTGCTTCATACGTTTAGGGTTTTCTCCCAGTGTGGTCGGTCATCTGTGTACCTAAATCTTGCATGTAATAAATGGAAAGTGATTAAAAGTAAAGATTTGGGGAATTTTTGGCACATGAAGCTACCTTCAGTATTTCCAACAAACTGGATTTCAAGTTGCTGCTGTCCTGTAACAGTGTTCAGGTTTGCGACGTTTTGCGATACATGACTCGGCAGGGATAGTATTTTAAAAATTTGGGAGCTGGCAGCTCTTTGGTGATCAGCATTGAATAGCAAGGGGAGCTTTGGCATTTCAAAGGTCATGTTTGTGTTATAAAGACTGTTTAGAAGATTCTTGTGATTCTTTTCTGTGCAAAAGCGCTTTACTATCTCATAAATTTGTATCCTGGCTATTTCTGCTAGCCATTCTGAGAAATAGTTATTGATTGTGAAGTGTGACAGATATTGTGCAGTGCTGGAATTCTCTTAATTGCAGTCAGTATTAAATGGTTGGCTGTTTCCTTAGTTGCTTTTTTGTTTTAAGATAAAGAAAATACCTGACTTACTGAATTTATACTGTAGTGTGTTTTTATAACATACTCGAGTGGCACATGAAAGGTGGAAAATGTTAATTTAAAGAGGTATACACATGTAGGTGTACATATTTTTCTTTCTAAATGTGTGTAAAAGACACATGTATTTATTATTATTATTTATTAGGTTGTACAGTTCTTTCAACTGCTAAATTGTCGCCTTATTTACTGGGTGGCTGCATTTTTCTGTTTGGATCCCAAGATGATCTGTACCTATGTAATTCAAGTGGTACATTTTTATAGATTAAAGTTCACTTTTCATGAAAGAGTAGACATTGGACCAGGCATGGGAGGACATAGATTTGCTGACCTCCGTATTATGAGGTACCTGCCTCCTTTTGGTAAGGGAAGCTTGTGGAGAGGGTTGCACATTGCACAAAAGCACTAAAATCATGTGGGCATGAAAGCAACAACAACAAAAAATCCTAGTTGGATAGCTAAGTGGATATACGTGGATCTCAGATGAGCCTTGAGTGGGCAGTCTGCCCAAACCCTCTTTGATTTCCCAGAGTGGTACTACTGGTCTGCCAGATGAGAAATACAATGAACCTTTTCCCCCAGTGCTCCTGTTTGGAACGAGACCTTCCATTTTAACTTCATCTTTGAGAAAAATGGTCAGTTTAGTATGGGTTTCAGTACACTTCTAGTCTATGAGTATCACTGTGCTCTGCATAAACAAATACTAATATCCAAGAAGGGTCTTGTTCTGTTTCCAGCTCTTCAGTATTCAAATTAAGGATTACATGAAAATTATCTTTCTTGTTTATGTATATAGATGTATGCAAAATAAACTTTCTGAAGGGTTTTGAAATTATCACAAAGCCTATGAACTTTCTCTACTTCTACTTCACATTTATTTTAGATTTTGAATGAGATAATGAGCTGATAGTAGTTTGCCATTATTCAGTATATAGAGAGTGGTATTGTAAGAATTTGATTTACTTGTGATTGCACATAAAACCATAAAGCATTCAATTTGGTTAATGTTTTGCTTATTTTGTTAATGTACTCTAAATGTTTTATTTATTACTATACTTTAATGCAGCTGCAAAGCTGAAGTAAACAATAAAAATCCATTAGTTTTTTGAATTGGAGTTTATAAATGGACAGACTGTTGCTTTGCTTACCTTGAATGTGTATACGATAAATTAATTGAGTATTTTATGTAGTAACTGGGTAGAAAAATATAGCTATATACCTATAATGTCAGGTTGCCTAAGAGCACTGAGCTTTTGTTAAACAAAGCTCAATTTGTTTTTAATATGTAATCACTGAGAAAAATCTGGATTCAAATCATCAGTAAAGCTTCATCTAGAATTTTAAAGGAGCTTTTAGACTGGTTTGTCCGCTATGAGGAGACAAGTATTTGAGGAGGAGGAAGTGGTGTAGCTGAGTGCTGCCACTGGTAGTCTTTTCATAGGTGGTGAAACCAGAATGTGGAGTGCTACAGTAAGCATTCCTCTGGGGAAGTAGGGTACAGTAGTCTTGAGGTGTCTTAAAATTAAGCAAACACAGCTCCTGCCTCCTCAAATTATAAAGTAACTTTTAGGAGAAGTGTGGCAGAAATCCAAAGTCTCTCTCTTTTTTTTTTTTTTTAATGTGGTTTCTGTAGGCCTGTTCTTCCAGCCTGTCCAGGTCCCTCTGTAGTGTCACCACTCAGCAGGTGGTAGATTGCTTTTGAACACTGCATATATGTTACCATGTGTTTTAGACCTGTGTCTAGTGTACATTTGATGAGCCTGGTGTCAGACAAACTAAGCCATAGTGTTTTAAATGAAACCTTCTGAATCTAGTGTTGCAATTGCTTACTTATCAACTGAGTTGGTAAGCCACCATGGTGGGTTAAGGCGGTGAGCAATCAGCGAGGCTGGTGAGGTGTTAATATGTAAATGGATCCTACTCGTAGGTGGATATGGATATGGTTTGTCTTGTGAACACTGACTGAGTATGTGTGAAAGCTTTGCAAGTGAAAATTAAAGCTGAGTATTTTTGTATAGTCTTCTTGTTATTAAAGGAAAATTTAAACATATTTATTCGTACTTTGAAATGGGAAAGTTTGCTTATCTGTTTGAATCAGTATAAAAAAGATACCGAAGTTCATTTAGAATTTTCTTTTGCATTCATATATTTGCATATGGTTTCGGATAATATGAACAAGGGAGTGAAGCTTCAACTGTGATTTCCAGTTTGCTAGAAACAGTTTCTGTTAATGATGATATTCACTGTTGTCTTGACAACTGTGCAAGCTGGGGTTAGTAATAATCAGGCTTCTTTTAATATGGTCTAGACTCTCAGATGTATTTGACAAATAGTTTCTATGACTGGGCAAAACCCAAGAAAATTGCAGTGTAAGAAGTTCCAAGGTTTCGCAAGTATTCATTAGTTTGCAGAGTAAAACCTGGGATTTTAAACACATAAACAAAACAAGTCTGCAGTGCAAACTAAAAAATACGTAGTAACCAACTTGTTTGGGCTTTGGCCTGAGCTGTGGCAAATATGGGTTCATATTTCGGTTCTGAATCAGGCAACTTGGTTTTCCCATTTTAAAATGCGTCATAGAGCTCTAAAGTTAGAGAAACACAGACATGAAGTGTAAGGTAATAAGGGCAATGAAAATGTCATGTTAAATGTATTTTTGCTTTCCTGTATTGTTCTGGGAGATGGGACCAGTCTCAGGTAAACTGAAAGGGAAGGTGAATTAAGAGAAGTAAAGGCTTCTGGATTCCTGATCCAGGTCTCAAGAGATTGTCTGTTCAAAGAAATCCTTTGTGTTCTGGGAAGGTGGGAGTCTTTGAAGCAAATTCCGGTATTCCGAAGTTCTTTACTTCAGTAAAGCCTTCAAGACTGTCTTCCACAGCATTCTCCTGGGGAAGCTGGAAGCCCACGGCTTGGACAGGTGTACCCTTTGCTGGGTTAAGAACTGGCTGGACAGCTGAGCCCAGAAAGTGTTGGGGAATGCTGCTGCATCCAGTGGGCAGCGAGTCACCAGTGGTGTCCCCCAGGGATCAGTACTGGGCCCAGTCCTGTTTATTACCTCTATAGATGATCTGGTCAAGGGGATAAAGTGCACCCACAGTAAGTTTTCAAGAGACCCCAAGTTGGATGGGAACGTTGATCTGCTGGAGGACAGGAAGGCTCTGCAGAGGAATGTGGCCAGGCTGGATTGTTGAGCTGAGGTCAATGGTGTAAGGTTCTATAAGGTCAGATCCTGTGCTTGGGTCACATCAACCCCTGCAGTGCTGCTGGACTGGGAAAGAGTGTCTAGAAAGCTGCCCAGTGGGAAGAAGCCTGGGGGTGCTGGTAAACAGCAGCTGAACATGAGCCAGTGTCTGCCCAGGTGGCCAAGAAGGCCAGTGGCATCCTGGCCTGTATCAGCAATATTGTGGCCAGCAGGACCAGGGCAGGAATTGTTTCCCTGTACTGGGCACTGGTGAGGCCACACCTCGAGTGCTGAGTCCAGTTCTGGGCCCATCACCTCGAGGAAGACATTGAGGGGCTGGGGCGAGTCCGGAAAAGGGCGGCGGAGCTGGGGAAGGGTCTGGAGAGCGAGTCCTGTGAGGAGCGGCTGAGGGAGCCGGGGTTTAGTCTGGAGAAGAGGAGGCTCAGGGGAGAATTTACCATTCTCTACAACTGCCTGAAAGAAGGGCACAGCAAGATGGGGGTTGGCCTCTTCTCCCAGGCAAACAGTGACAGGACAAGAGGGCATGGCCTCAAGCTGTGCCAGGGAAGGTTCAGGTTGGTCATCAAGAAGAATTTTTTTCACTGAAAGTGTGGTCAAGCATTGGAACAGGCTGCTCAGGAAGGTGGAGGAATCACAGTCCCTGGAAATGTTTAAGGAACAACTGGATGTGGCACTTAGTGCTGTGGTTTAGTTGACAAGGTGGTGTTTGGTCAAAGGTTGGACTTGATGATCTCAGAGATGTTTTCCAAACTTAATGATTTTATGAAAGTAGCCACTAGCCTTGTGTTAGTGTGTTTGTTTGGGACTGAGGGAGTAAGTCCAAGTTTCTCTTCTACCTTCTTCTGTATTTACATTTATCTCCAGTGCGATCACTTGAATGCTGCCTGGGGCATGCTTTTTGGGGAAAAGCAAGTGATTGCTTCTTAAATATTTAACAAAAATGTTGTGCTGCTTCTAAACTGCAACAACACTTTGCTTCTTGGGTGACCAGCTCATGTTCCTCTGATATATCTATCTCAGCACCAAGAAACAAACACTGCCTGCCACAGAGGACATATTAATTAGGTAAACCCCTGATTGGCTTATTGATTTAGACCCTTATTTTGACTGCATTAGGCTTAGAGATATTCCTTTAAAAAATTAACTACAAAGGTGTTTTCAGACCGAAAACAAAGAATCCCACAAAACTGTGGAGTTTAGGGAATGTTAAACTTGCTCCCCTTGGAATTTATTTTCTATATATATGCATCTTCACAATTTTATAAATTTACCATATTATTAATAGCATATGGAGATGAGGAGATGCTGCAGACTGCGGGTGTTTCTAGTCACGTTTGGTGTTGCATAGAAATGCACACTGAATGTTAAAGCACTTGAGAACTTTTAGTAGTACTTCCATTGTAAAGACCCATGTGGCTAATGAGTTCAATTTGGATTGCTATTTTGAAATCAGAACTTCACTATCATTCTTAGTTTACATTACAGATCAAACAGATTGCCAACATCACTTGCATTGACCAAGCGTTAGCCATATGCCTTCGCAGTGCAAGGCTGCCCTGGATAGGGATAGCAATGACTAAACAAGCTGCTTATGTGGTAGAAGCTGTTTGGTTGCATTAACAAGGCACTGTTAAGCTGTGTTCATGCAATTTTACCGTGCTCTTTGTTGGCTAACTAACTTCTGAGTCACCCACTAGCCACCCTCTGAGAGCCTAACAGTGCCTGGGATGAATTGCTCAGATCTGGCCACGATGCAGTAATTTCTGTCTATAGACAGAAGCTGCAACACCAAGCATGTATAGGAATGCATGACATTAATGTAATTATTTTTGTGATAATTATTAGAAGCTTTATTGTCTTTGTCATTTCTATGGAGAATTATAGAACTTCATATTTCATTTTGCAGTTAAAAAGAAAAAGAAGGTTCTGATACATGTCAAGACCATTGTTTCAAGTGTCAGGTATAACTCACTGAATTTTGTGAAACTAGTGATAATGCTTAACTTGTGCACTACAGAATGTAACTGCATTGCCTTATATATATTTTTCAAGTATAATCAAGAAAATGAATAAGTGCCTTGTTTTGGGCTTGACTGTGAGATGGACTGTTCTGTTGAATATCAGCTTCATAATACCTTCTCCAGAAATTTTAAAACTGAAATAAATTTCCAAGTTTGTCAGCTGATTGCTGTACATACATCGTTCAAAATACTGTATATAATTTCTTATTTTTAATTTATGAGTTGTAATTTTCATTCTGGTCCAGTGATCGGCTTGTGTATTTAGATGTTACAGGGGAGGGGATCAAGATAATTAGATTGTTTTCCTTTAAATGTTCCTTTAGTCACCTAGCAGGGATAAACTGACAAATAGGACTTTTACTGACCTAAAATAGTGCATTGATGATATTCCTGAATGGCAAATGTGAAAGGATATTGAATTTTTTTTGCTATTCCAATTGGCAATGTAGATTTGCAGTTACTTTACATGAGAGGATTGAATTATGCCTTGTAGTGTTTCTAACCCATACATGGATATAGAACAAAAGCATTGGGAGCAAAAAGCAAGCAATATAGTAAACCAGCAAAATAAATAATATTCATAGATTTGGAAACTGCATTATAATTGCTACTTTTGATATACTAAAATGTGCTTTAGGCAACATCTTACATGAACATTTTTGATAAAATCTTGTATGTTTCTTATATGCTCTTTTGTATATATTACTGTGACTGAAATATGCTTCGGGTCTAGTCTGAGTGTGGTAAGTACATAGTTTCTGTATTTGTGTACAGCATTCCCAAGAAATTCTTCAGAGGAGAGAGGAGAAAAAAAACCTCCACTTTTTGCTTTTTGTCACTTCAGCCAAGGAGAGCCTGGTTTTGGTTTTGAACCATTTAGTTTTATGATTTAAAGAAAAGAATTGGATAAGAGTCAAAATTTTGCTTTTTTACAAACTGCAGGAGATGATGTCTGATGTTGGTGGTGAAAGAGATTTTGAAAACCACTGTGGCAGATGGATTACCACAAAGACTCCAAAGGTGGTGTGCAGGGGGTGCAGCATCGTACGTTTCAGTGACTAACAGCCACTCGTGTGCAAACAGAGTAGAAAATTGCACTGCAGAATTTTGAGTTTACTCCATGGGTTCCCCTTTTGTTACTTCTTAAAATGCAAAGTTTTAAAATATTTCTGAAATTTGTTCTTTGCTACCATTAGCATTCAGGAAAAAATACTCTGGATTGCCAGAGAGAATGTATACAATATGGATTACCAGCCTATACACTTCAAAAAAGGTTTTGGTTCGTGAAATATAAATAAAAGAAAAAAGTACAGATACGAGTGAAGAAAATTTGCTGATGGTTTTGCCATGAGCCATGGCTTTTTGTAGATTGATGCTTGATTTATGTTTCAGGGCTTTGGATGGTTTAGGTAGAAGGAGTATTGTACCATTTTAAACCGTAATGAAAGTCTAGGATGTACGCAGAAGCTGGGTGTCTTGCAGCTTTGGCAAAGAAGTCAGATGTTTTAGTTGAAGATGTTGAAGCTCATGCCGTTTTATTTAGAAGTCATTAGTTTAATCTGTAGCCAGCCTGTTGACACATTCCACATGTATTTAACAAAGTCCATTTCCTACTGTTTTGTCTACAGTCAGAAACCAGTCTGTCTTTACAAATGCTGTTTTACATATATCTGTATTTGTTTATTTTCAGACATTTACTGTACTTCTCAAAAGCCTGAAAAAGTGTAATCTTTTCTTCCTCCTTTGTGTTGTCCTTGGACTTTCTGTTGCCATGGGTGTCTTTGAGTACCTTCTCTTTGGAGTTCAGGATACAAAGCAAAGCTAAGGGTTTGAGGAAGAAATACTATCTTCATTCAAAATTGCATTATTAGGTAGTAGTGTGTCCTTGCATTATATGTTCATTGTGGCCAGGTAATTATTATCTTTTCTGATTATGGTGGTGTGCTGATTTGGGTGGGATAGAAGTTAGCTTTCTTCACAGTAGCTGCTCTGGGGCTGTGTTTTGGATTTGTGCTGAAAACAGTGTTTATAACACAGGGATATTTCAGTTATTGCAGAGCAGCACTTGCACAGGGTCAAGGCCTTTTCTGTTCCTCAGCCTACCAAGGAGGCTGGGGGTGCACATGGAGATGGGAGGGAACAAAGCCAGGACAGCTGACCCCAGCTGATCCTAGGGATGGATATTCCCAGACCGTAGGGAGGGGGAAGAAGAAGGGTGGGGTGGAAATTCAGAGTTACGGTGTTTAGTCTCTTCCCAAGATGCTAGCCTGCCAGTGTGACATAGTCAATGAGTGCCTTGTTCTGCTTTGCTTGCATGTGCAGCTTTTGCTTTACCTACTAAACTGTCTTCATCTCAACCCGTGAGGTTTGTCACTTTTACCCTTCTGATTCTCTTCCTTATTCCATCAGGAGGGTATGAATGAGTGGCTTGGTGAGGCTTAGTTGCTGGCTGGGGTTAAACCATGACATGTGTTTAGAACCCCTTGGTTATAATGACTATTAGATACTGATACTTTTTTTGCTGCCTCTCAAGGGTTCTAACTTTATATTATACTGGCTGTTGTGGTTTTTGGATGTAAGAGCAAATATCCATTTTCCTAGAAATGTGTTGTATGTTGGGGTGAGGGTGTTTCAGAGATTAAACTGTGGGTCCAGCTGTGCCCTAAGATATTTACCTTCCATCAAAATTAATCTGTTCTTCCCCTGTAGACCTTTGAATTTAAATTCTGTTTATTTACTTGAGGCTATTTGGGAGACCAAGAAAAGATTATCTAAATTAAATTTTCTAGTGGAATCAACCTGTTTATTGAAAGTAAGACTGTAAATTGTATTGGACTTTTTTCAGTAAGACAGTTGTTAAGATACACTGGAATCAGTACCATAAATTTAGCTAATTGGATACAGAATTTCACAGAAACAGTTTTCCATCCTTATTTCTTCAGAACAAAGATTCTTTACATAGGAATCTGTTTCATTGGAGCTTGCTGTTGAAAAGTTGATGGGCAGCCATTTAAGCCCTAGACCACGTTAGGTCTTTCAGGACACCACCCACAGGCTTTCACTGCTAGTGCCTAAGGCAAAGCTACTAAATCTTAGCATCTCCAGGACTGAGGAATGTTAAGATCGATCCCAGGCACCAATTTGTACAAAGAAGCTGCTTACAGAGTGAGACAAACGTAAGAGGTGCAAGGGAGAATAGAGGAACAAGCTATTCTCAAGTGGCATCTCCTGCCATCTTGAATGCCCAGCACTGCTTGCCTAGGGTGGGCTTTGTAAGGTGCAGAGTATTGGCAGTGACAACGTTCTTTGTGGAGCAGGTGTTTGCAGATCAATTTATATGTATTTAGTGTAGTTAGGTTGTTCAGCATTTAGTTCTGGCTTGGTCCAATACCAAAAATCAAGGTGATTTGTGTTTTTTGTGGTTTGTTGGTTGTTTTGGTTTTTGTGTTTTTTATGATGTTGTTGTTGTGTGTTTGTTTGTTTTCCCCAGGAAGAACAAAAAAATGGTCTTTTCTGTAAAATAAACCCTGAACTGTTCTAAATATCATCACAGAATTGCACCCATTCAAATGAGTTTTAATAATTGATCCGTATATGGAACGGAATGTAATGGAAAGAATTATAATGTGATTTCTATCAGAATACTTACAAAAGACTTGATTTATTATCTGATACCATTACAATACTGTATGTATGACTGCTTTTTAAACTCCTATTTATTAATAGTATTTAATATTTCTACTGTTACCACATTAAAAAATTAGTGATTACTATTACTACATATAATATTTTTTAAATTTAATAAAGTTATTATGGCTGCTATCTTTGTAAAGACTATTACTTTTATTACTACTATCAAATAGTAGTGTTTAATGGTACTGATTAATGCTACAAATACTTTTCTTACTGCTATTTTGCCTACTGAAGATTTTTTCCACATTTGTGGTCATTAATTAGTATTAACCAAGCATTTGCTTTGTAATTGGTAATGTATCAAATGAAGAAAAATATTTTTAAATTGGCATCTGACAGTATTACCAAAAAGACAAGAAAACACACTTTGAAGAGCATTGTAAAATAGAAAAAAATATATTTATAATTTTTCTTTTTCTCCTACCTGATCTATCTTCCTATTTGAGCAAGAAGTGGCTTTCCTAGTGGCTCTTCCTGTTTATCTGTGTTTTTCTAATGAAGAGAAGATGCACTTGAGCACATGTAAAACAGTTTCTGTTCCCCCGGAGCTACAGTGACTTGCTTGGCTCATGCCTGCCTGTTACATGTTGGGCTGTGCCTCACAGTATCCACCCCTCGTCTTCCCATTGCAAATTTGCTTGCATGGCAACTGCTAGTATTGTTAACCCTCTTCTGTCTCCAAGGGTATTCCCTTGTGCCTTCTCAGATTAAATATTTAATTGGGGTGGGAATTGTTCTTCTTGTAATTAAAGAGCTATACGGAGCTGTTTAAAAATACTTAAACAGGAATGGTTATATATTTGAAAGAGATTCTGGGTCCACTGAGTGTGTTTTACTGAAGAGAGCTGTGGCAGCATGGCTGAGAACCGCTGGCCACGTGGCTGCAGTAGCCTAAACAGAAGATGTTTCTTGAGTCCATCTTGGAGCCTGCACTGAGATGCAGCTGCACAATTAGCAGCATCTGGCCTGACTGCTCTTTTTGAGTAGTTAGACAAGCATAAATGGCTCCTGTGTGGAGTCACAGATTTAGTCATGGCCTGCCTGTAAGGTGCCTCGCTGTCACCTCCCGGACGCCGGTAACAGCTGTGCAGGGGCTGCAGGGCAGTGCGTGCCCGGCGGGGGATGCGCTGCTCCTCCAAGTGCTTCTCGTGGCGTGCTGTCCCTAGCATGGCTGGCACAGGGAGCTGTGATGGGGAAGCTGCAGGGACACTCATGTCCCTGTCGGTTGCTCAAGCCTGCAGGACTAGGTTAGAAGTAAGCTGAAATAAGCACTTTTCAGGAAGGGTTATGTCAGGCTTAATGCCAGCTGTTTTGTTGTAGAGACCCTTTGCTTCTGGGCCACACTGCTCACAGACACAGTTATTTTAGGGTATCTTCTGCTATTAGAGATGTAGCCATTCTAGGCACAAATTCTTCTGTGGGCAGAATCATAGGGAAAGGCTGGTTAACATCTCAGAGGAGAGGGGAGAGACCCACTCTTCACCCAATTGCAGATGAAATCCCTGATAGTCTTTTTATAGTACAGGAAGGTGTTTATTTAAGCAGGGACTATACAGAATGAATTTTTTTCCCTCTTTCTTAGTTGAAATAGATCTGTTTCCGTAAGTGTAGAACTAACTCCCGGTTTCTTTGATCAATTTTTATTCCTTTATTCTACTTGGGTACACTGGGCGAATGAAGACTTTAATTCAGAAAGGCCTGAGTAATCTTTTTGCTATTGGCATTGCTAAACATTCTTTCTCCTGCAAGTATAACAATGTCATAACATACGAAATTTATTTTGTTTTAAAACTAGAACTGCAAGCAGAGCCTTGAAATGCAACTTCTCTTAATATTTTCTATCATACTCATTTAATTCTTGATGTAAAACAAGAATTCATTGCTTTTATGCTGGGAGCACAAAGCCGCAAGTTGATAATGGTAACTCAATGTTTGTAATACAAAATACTGTTCCTGTAGCGTGGTCCAATTACACAATAGTAAAGCAGGGATGTAACACAGCAATGCTGCTTTCCTATTTGTTTCAGTAAGTTTAGCACAGCGGGAAACGTGGCATTCTTCCAAGGTAATGCGTCAAGCTTACAGTTGGATGCGAGAGCAATGGAAATTATTCCAAGACTTCGCATGCCAGCTAATAACTCTCGCTGAATGTATGCGACAATTGTCTTGTGAAATGTATTTGATGTCTTTTCATTGCAAGGATTTTATATTTCAATTTTGAGATATTATGGTATTCTGGAGATATTTGAAAAAGTTTCTCTGTAGGTGCTACATTTACAGCACTGTAGTTTTAGTAATCAAACGCAATTTCTATCTGGTTAGAGATCATGTACACTCTTTTTCAAAAATCCTGCTGTATCTTGTGAAATCAGAAAGAAGTACTCCATTAATGAGATCAAATTATGTACATTGTTCCTCCAAAAATGTCCTATTTTTTGAGGAAGAATATATCTAAAACAAAATCTTAACTGAAAATATATGTGTGATATCAACAGAATGTCTCCTTTCTTTTTGAAGCATGGAAAGTAATAATATATCAGCCATTTGGCAGCTGGGAGAAGCCAAGGCATCTTTTTTGGTGGTCATTTTGCTGTAGAGACCTGGGGGTTGGATAAGAATCAGAATTTTTGCAGTTGGTCTCGTTCTTGACTAGTTTTCACATTGCTTTAAAGCCATTCCCCAAGTCAGTAGGCATCACTGTTGGACTGTTGCAGTCAACCCACTGCAACTGTCTTAAAGATACGTTGATATTCATTACAACTTCCCTCCCTGGCCCCCTCCCCCCACCCCCCCATTTTTCAATCAGTATTCTTAGAAGAGTATCTGGCACCTCTTGCTCACAGCCATTTTATCTGTGGTAGTAAGTTTGGGCTTACAATAAAGATAATAATTACTACTAGTGTTTAAAGCTTTCCAAAGGTCTTTAGTTACATACATCCATATACCTTTCTTGAAGCATTTCTTAATGTCTTTGGCAGCATTGATCCAGCAAATGAAAGGCTGGTTGTCATTGGTAGTATTTGTTGTTCCAGAGGGTGTGTTTGTTCCAGCTGGTTGGAGTTGTTTCCACACTGACATCTGAAGAGTGTATAAGAGAAAATAAAGAACAGAGGAGATACACAGAGGTTAGTAAGCCAACCATCAGCCTTGACCCATGCTCCTGCAGGCAGAAGTAGTGTCAGGTTTGGGAAAAAAGACTACTGAGCTTGCTGAGCATCAAGACTCTGCACAGGTCCAGCAAAGCCAACTGTAGACAGTTATTTATGGGACTGAAAATGGGGATCAATCACTACTGATACCCCGTAGTAACTCCTACTAGCATCAAGAGCACCAGCAAATTCTCCATGCAGTTAATATGGTGAGTTTGCTGACTACAAATGTGTGTTGTGTATGTTGTCAGCATTTAAGGGTCCTTGTGCATGAGAACTGCTTCACAGTAGGGAGTGAAAGATGAGTGTGTTGAGTGGACGAGGGTACATGCTGATTTGGCAATGGATATAGGGTGAATTCCTGGGTCAATAGTGATAATGATCAGAGTGCCTTTCTGATGAATAATTAAGTATGGGGTGGTCAAAATTTTCCTCTCACTAGTGACATGATTTGGCATAGTATATGCCAATATTTAATGAAGAATACATATTTGGGATTGTCCAAGCTGGTTTTAGGCTCTTACAGCTGCTTTCAGAGCTTTGAAAGCTCTAGTTTGGATTGCAAAAAAAAAAGCCCAACCAAAAACCCTCTCACATTTGAACATCACCTGTTAGGGGTTTTGGGGACAGCAGTCACAAAAAGAGGATCAGTCAGAGATAAAGATCAAAACCACAGAGTGACAAAACATGCTTGTCCCTGGATATCCTGGATCAGAGTATCTGCTCAACACCTTGGTTTGCTTTGATGACTAGTGCTGACACTGAGATGGTGCTGCTTTTTCAGTAAAAAAACTCCAGCTGAACCACTGAGTCAGTATATGTGACATGCTGTGATTTTTTTTCACCTATTTCCTTGCACACAAACATACAGTGAGAAAAAGTCATTACAGTATGCATTTCTAATGCTACAAGCAGGCCTGAATTAGAAGTTAAAAAAAAAAAAACAACCCCAAGTTCTATGAAAATAGCATCTTTTTTTAATCCAAAGCCTCATACATACTGCTGTACAAAGCAGAATGACTAGAAAGTTTAAACTTGGTGTTTTGTTTATTGTTATGAATCAATCATCAATTCCCTCATTAAATTTCATAATTTACTGTTTTCCAGACCTTCAATTGTTGTGGCACTGAATTTTCACCAGTAAATTTGTAATTATCTCTATGCATTGTGTGGCAGTGTTGTCTTTTATATTTAGTGTGGAACTCCTTTTTTACAGTAGTATTGCAAAATAATTTTGAGTGTTCGGAGGTGAAAGGACTGTACCACTTAGATGAAGTGAGCATTATTCCTGAAAGAATAACCTACACTGTTGTTGCTGTCTTAAATATGTTGTAGTGCTGTATTTGCTTTTATATTTAAAATTACTGTTTGATGGTTAACGTAGGAAATTACTACAGGAAGTGAAAGGAAACTTTTAGCTTTTTTATACTGCGTGTTGGCTGCAGTTGGAACAATGGGTCAGTGGCACTAAATATAATCTGGCAGTTTGCTCATTTTATTTTACCTTTCTTCCAGTGGATGGGTAACAGTCAGTTAATACCTTTAACTCTTTTATTTATTTTTTTATATTAAAAAAAAAAAAGTAAAAAAAAAAAGGCAGTGGGGAGGATTTTTTCTCATCATCGTCTCTGATTGCCAAGTTATTTGTATGTAGAGGAAAGTGTCTTTTGGTATAATCAATCTGCTGCTACCCATTTTACTGCCAAGCATTCCTTCTCTATGGTAGCGTAATGTTACCTAGGGAACAGCTTAAAGCTGACACATACAGTGGTGCCACAAATTAATTTCACAGTTATCAGGATATAGGGTGATAACAACAACATGAGCTACTGTGAAATTACCATTGTTCCTATTGAGTTACAGTGTAATTATTACTTTTGTGGCAACTATGCAAATAACTCATGTCACCACGGTAGGATGGGATGTGCTTTCCTCTCTCTGATTCAGTACTTTGTGCTTCAGAGACATCTTTATGTGCTATAAACCAGAGCTCTGCTTTGAATTAAAAGCTAAGTATGGTTATATCTTCACAAAAAAAAGGTGAAAAAGAGGGAAGCAATACTTAGGAGACTGAAAACCAAAATCCCTTGCAGTCTGTCCATTATCACCTGGAATCAGGTCTGCAAATATGTGATAATTTAATAAAATAAAAATCAAACTGTTTTTCTTCCATTACTTCCAACATGAAAGTGCAAACCTTCCTTCAAAAAGGGAGCTTTGAATTAGTTACTTTTATTATGGGACATTTTCAGGTTTCTTTGCTGCCATTTTGGTTTGGTAAAAGGGACAGGTGAAGAGATGTTTGATAACATTTATTCTTATGGACAGGTAGGAAAAAAATCTCTGGAGCAAGGTTAAGATACTGTTTCAAGTATATAAGATGGAACCTTGGTCTTGAAAATTGGACCCTGGTTATAACAAAACATCTGCTGAGGCTTAATAGTGGGGGAAGACGAGGTTGGATTGTGTGGTGAGGTTGGCACAGGTGCTCCTGTAATGCTTGGTTAGAACCAAGAAGAAGCAAGTATGCTTTGGGGGCTGGAGGGCAGCTTACTTGTTTTCAGAAAGGTAAGGTCTGTGAGGTGGTTTTGGTTTTATTTTTCTATTCATAGGCTGGGATCTTTGAAAGTTCTTACAGAGAGCTTGGATGTGCAACTTGCAGTTATGTACAGATAGATCGCTATAAGAACCTTTCAAAATTTTTATTCTAGGTAAATGTCTAATGACCAGGTTTTCAAAACTGCTGAGAATTCAAGAGCTTTTAATGTTTAAATGCTAAAGAAAGAATATTTTTTGAGATGTGCCATTTAAAAAAAATCACAGCTACTATTGCATGAAAAGAATGAGCAAATGAAACTTGAGTCCATAACCAAGTGAAAATCTGTATGTGTAAGATAGCTCACTATTAAAAGAATTGAGGGCAAGATAAATTTCCCTGAAGGACAAAATTCTGAAGATGAGCAAGTTTTCTTTCTATTTTAGAGTTTAGTGAAACTTCATTGACAAATAATCCTAATGGAATGATATCCTCTGATTTTTTTTCCCCCAATTTAAATTCCGAATTTATTTTTTATAGTATATAAAAAGATGAAATCGAAGAAGGCATTTTCTCATTTTAGTTATGACTTTTCAGATATTCTTTTGCAACAGAATGTTTTAAAATTAAATTCAATTGTTTTAAATTGCAAGTAGCTTCCAAAAAGAATCTGTTTCCTCAGTTCTTGTTTCACTGCATGAGCAGAAATACAGAACAGCTTGATGAGCCCATTTCTGTGAAGGAATAAATACGAACAACATTCTGAAGGAGCTGTGTCCATGAACATTTCTAAAATGTCTGTCTGTATTGTATCACCAAGATTTGCACTGTAATAGTTGGGGTATTTTTCAGTAATTTGATGGTTGTAAGTCTGTCTCTAGAAAAGCAATGTTCAGTTTCTTCCTTGTTCTGAATTTTTTTCATTGGGTCAACAAAATCTGCTCAGGTTTTGCACTGATGGAATATAGCAGTACCATAAAACCTCTGCAGCTGATGATCTAGGGGGAAGTAATCACAAGATAAATAAACCTTATATTATGGCTCATTTATTATCCATGTGATGAATAATGGTGGAAAAGTATGTGGTAATTAATAGACTGGCTTAGTGGAAAGACTCCTGTTTATCATATGATTATTGCTCTTTTTAGTGGTTTGCTGACAGGTATATTTATTGCAGTATGAGGAGGTCACTAATTAATATGGATATTAGTAAGGCTTTGTGAAAATACTCTGAAAAATCTGATTAAGACTTTTCTTTCTGTCCCCCCCTATGCATTGAAGAGCTACGTCAGTGTTTGATGCCACATTATTGCCCAGGTGCAGTAATCTTTAATCCATATAAGTTACATTTGAAAGAAACAGCTCTGGAAAATGTAGTGCAATCCTTGCATGCTTTGTTAGGAGTCAGCCTTGTGGAAGCAAGCATTAAGGTTTAGAGCCACCAGAGGTGCTGATTGTCCTGGTTTTGGAAGGACTGTGGGATCAGAGTGGGTAGTTGTGGGACTGTGGGGAACTTCTACTGGTGCCAGTAGTTACCCTGAAGCAGAAGTTCATCATAAAAATCAAATGTTGTGTTTCGTATTCCTGATGACCCAGACACTGCTTAGGATAAGTGTTATGTGTTGACAGGTTTTTTAATATAAGTAGACAAAATAAAGTTGTTGAGGGTTTTTTTTGTTGTGGTATTTTTTTTTTAAGAAATATAGTTTTGATCTATATGATGGAATCTTGTTAAAATGTAACTACGGTCTACCACCAAAACTGCTTGCATAAAAATATCTGGCAAGCCATAGAGCAAAGAGCAAGAATAATTTTCTTGCAGAATACGTGGTGTAAGTTATTTTATTGCTTTTGTTGTCATTTATTTATGGTTTCTTAGCTTTACTAGACAAATAATGATAATTCTGTGCTGCATGTTGAGATATCTGTTGTTTTAAAACATCAAGGAAGTTTAGATCTCTTCCCACCTTTTCAAGTAAGGGGATGATCTCAGCTGGTTATTTTGATGGATTTCTTCTCCCTCACCTGTGATGACCAGTTTCAGCTATCCTGACAGGGAGAAAAGAGTGGGTCTTTTTTGGTGTTAGGCAGCTAATTTTGTCCCCTTTTGTTCCCTTCTTTAAATTTTGTCTCTGGGATACTTTTTAGTAGTTCCCTATGTGTCCTACTAGCACTTCACTATGGAAAAGAGACCAAGCAAAGTCCTGTACTGTAATCTTTCTTCCTTTGCTTATGGAATAGCTGTAGGAAAGGTTGTAGCTTTCCAGACTGATCTTAATTTTTCTTCTTCAGTCTCTGTGTGACTGATGAGTGGTCAAAGTTCTCAGCAGAAATGGCCTGAAAACTGAGGTCCAGCCCTGATTGCCTGGGAAGCTGATTAGGATGTGGTAGTTTACAAAGGGTCAAACCCTACATTATAACTGAATCACTCTCCTGCTGCATGGTCAGTTTAAACCTCCAAAGTGAGGTCTATAAGCAGAGTCCTGGGAAGGTCCTTTGACAGGTTCTCATGACCCCTCTCACATACAGGCAGCCTAATCTGAACTGGAAATATGAGCTGTATTATGCACTGTAAGTACAGATGAATGGATATGGTATTGGAATGGTGGTGTGTAAAGGTTGAGTAAAATCCTTTTTTGGGAGTGTCACTGGAAAGGGCATCAGAGGACAAGACACCTGTTGTTTTTATTTTCTCACAACTGACATCACTTTTTGCTTCATGCTGTGACTTTATCCAGGAAAAAGAATGAACCATGTGAGAATGGGAGAAGTCCTTAGTTATGTTTCTCTTGATGGAAGGTGAACTTTTAATGTGAAATTTGCATGCCCCTTCCTGTTTGTCACAGGTGCTGGCGCTGAGAGACATGACCATGTCCTTGCTTGAAAAAGCTTTCCTTGGAAGTTCCACCTTCTGGAAAAGACCTAAAATGGCTTGACTGAAATTCACCAGATTGAAAACTGTGGTCTTCTTGTTTCAAAATAAAAACCCTACTATTTCTTTATGCAGGGCCACTGAAAATTAACAGTTATCATCTGTGCTCTGAAGAATATAAATAGTTCCTCCAGGGAAAAATACATAAATCAGTGCCAAATCTCACTAAATTAAAAAAACAAATAACCTATTTCATTTTGGCAGGGTTGATAATGTTCTGATCCTTGGCTTCAGGGCCGACATATTTTTCTAGATCTAGATAGAAAGATGTTCATGTCATTTCTGCCTCTACAGTAAATAAAAAGCTGGATCAGCTCTCCTATGTTGTCTGTAATGAGTTCCAACTGGAGTACTATCCCTCCATGCTTGGCAGCTTAAGCAGCTTTTCAGTGGAGAATTTTCTGTTTTTCAGAAAGCAAGATTTTTAACCTCTTCCTTGCTCAGAAAGGTACAGACATTGTAACATAAGAGATTACCTTAAAATTAAAAACTGCATCAAAGTTTTGAGATTTATGGACATTAGTATATTTTGTGTTTATCCATAAAAGTCCTTCATGTTCTGACATGTCTTATTTCTTGTTTGGAGAATCAACTTTCAGCTTTGTTCTTTGTTGTAAGATAGAGGTTCTGGCATCCTTTGCATCAAATAAAGCCTGGTACTATGAGTTGTCTCATACCAGCTACTTCCATATGACATACATTTCTTTATCTCTCTTTCTTTCCCCTCCCTGCAATTACTTTGCTCAGTAGTCTTTCTTAATGTTTTTTTTTTCTCACTGAAATACTAAAGCCTGCAAGAAGTTAGTTCATGATGAAATGATTTGCCTGGTCAGTTCACCTCTGACCAAGGAAACAAGTTCAGTAGTAACGAAGTTTTAACTGAAGGCAGTATGTGGCATTGTATAGTCAAACAGTGCTAAATAGGTAAAACTGTGTTAGAGCAGAAATGTGATCTATACCAGCTTCCCTAGGAAATTATATGTGATTAAGGAGTTCCTTGGGGAAGAATGAACCCTTTTCATTGTCTTTCACCAAGATCTGTAACAAGCTTGCTTTATCTTCTTATTTTGCCCATTTTCAAAATCTGAGTGGATAAATTAGATCTGCCACATCAGTATGCTATTTTACAGCTATGAATTCCTTCCCTCAGCACACATGGAAGACTCAGCAAAGTCCTGAGCACTTTGGCCAACACTGAGAAAGCTCTCACTCTTGCATTTAATTTTAAATGAAGCCAAATTCTTATGCGTAAACTTGAACATGAGCTTCAGTGTGTGCACAGCATAGAGCAACAGTGCTTGTGTCTGTAAAGGTAATATCCATACTTGTTGTATTTATGTTGGCTCATGGAAACAGACTCAAGCCCTGGGAATTCAGCTGTTGCTTCTTTTGAGATGATGCCCTGCCACATGGCCAGTGACCTGCCCTGAAGCAGCTCATTTGCTGGAAGTTCTCAATGGATCAATCCCCAGTTTCATCCAGAGACTACCTGCTAAGAACACTAATGCTCCTGTAACACCATGGATAGTCCTGATCTTGTGTGAGTACATTTCTGTGAGGAGTAGGATTAATAATTAATGCATGTTCCCTCTGTGTAAAATATGATAATCTCTGACAGATGGTGGTTTTTAACAAGAACACTGCAGCAATTTAGATCAGACTAAGCATGTTTTTCCTGTGCCTCAAAACTAAAAGATGCTTACATGGAACTATGTAAAACCTGCATGGTTTTCTTGTACTGTGTTACTAGTTTTGGATCATGGATACACTGGATTTTTGAGAAGTTGTAATAATAGTGGTGGTAAATATGTCTAAATATTCAGACATAAAAATGTCTGAATACTTCCTGTCAGTTGTGCCTATCTGTAGGTGAACAGCTGAGAGAAAAAACAATTTGCTACCAACTTATTAAAAAAAAGGTCTTTCAAAATATTTTTTATCAGTTTTACTATTAAGGGTAATATAAACATACAGAAGTTGGGGGTTTTATTCCTTAAGTGCCTTCTATAGTGCTGTTGAGGAAACAAGATATTTAATGAGTTCTTAATCTTTTTTTACTATGAAATGCTCCCCAGAGATTTAGAGGTCAAACTGGGCACCCATCAGTACAGTCAAGCTGTGCTGGTCTCCAAGGGAAGATCTTCTGTCTCTTTCTGAAAGCTGCAGAGATATTACTGAATGATAGAATGGTTGATATGCTGTCAGGAGCTCATCCAATATCAGAACCAGGCTGATGTTCTAGAAGGACTGCCTGATATGCTATAAACATGTTGTATGTTTAGATTTTCTCATTGTCTGTAAAGAGCTGTTATAAAAAAGCATGCACCATTGCATACTTGAGATGGATGGGTGTCATTGCTTAAACAAAGGCTTTGAATCACAAATGTATGTGCAACTAGCTATAATCTTCCTTTTGTAAAATAGTCAGCTATTTCTCAGAATGAGTAATGTACCATATATAGCACCAAAACAGTGTCTTCAGTACTTTGTATCATGCTAAGCAGAAGTAGATATGTTTATTGAATACAGCATCTAGTTTGCATCCTTGGAAGTATCCATTTGGACTTTCTTTCTCTGGAAATGGGATTTTTGAAATGCTGCACATCTGTTCAACAGAATATATCTATTTTTCAAGTTTATTGAACAGCATATAGTATTTTTCAGAGAAATGGACTGATTATTTAATCAGTTTTTGTGTTGAGAAGGCTGAGAACATGTGCAAATAACTTCTTGATTACCAGGTCAGATAAAGTACCTGGTAGTTATGAGACACTGTAGAGGAATTACTGAAGTCACTTAGGAGTTGCTGCTTTACCTCCTAAAGCCCGAGAGCACCTAAAGGCTGCTGGAGTACTTAGGTTGCACTTCCATAAAAGAGCTGCTCAACACTGAACTCTGCAGTAGGTTTCCAAATAGGCTCTCCCTGTTCCACGTTGATTCAGTCCCTACAGGTAAACCAAGCCAGATGTACAGAGGGAGCTTAGAAAATCTCTGATACTGAAAACCAATAGATTAGAGGTTTACCAAGTATTTCACGTGTTAAATGTGTGAGTTCAAATCCCTGCTCTTCTTGATTTTTGAGTAAATGCCTGAATTTAGTACTTTCATGGCTTAGGGCTCAAACATAGTTTGTCTGATAATGGTTGCTATGAAACTGTTTTGGGTTTTTTTCCTATTTTTGGATGGAAAAGCAGAGCTTAAATTTATTCCCTCATGAACAAATGCATAGTGGTAACTTTTGGAATAGGAAAGGTATGGCTCTGGTTTGTCTCTGACCATGTCAGATATTTAGCAACTAAACTATTTGCAGCTAGCATCTTGGCTGGTTTTTGAGAATCTCTTACATATTCCCCTGCCTACTCTGTCCATTCATTTAGTGTGTGTTAGGAGCCTGAATATCCAAGTTGAGTTGAGGAAGTCAGCTTTAGTTAACTTTGGGTCTTCAAAGCCCAAATCTTGCCTTCGAAGATGAAACAGCAGTCAAAAATATTGCTTTAGTACTTGCATTTTGAATTCATGGAAAAGGAGTAGCATGTGCCTGAATGACACAAAAGATCAAGCAGTCAAAACAAAACCTAATTCTCTGAATGAGAGGGTATACTGCTGAATCTAAGGTTTAGGATATTTTAAAATCCCTCTAAAGTTTTGGAACTGTGAGAAGAGCCAATCTTATTTCTGTATCTTCAAGCCTGACCCTGTAATTAAAATCACTTGGGTGATTTGAGGAAACATAATTCTGATTTGTGTAGCAATGCAAGTAGGTATATTGCAATTCTCAAGATAGCTGTTATCATTCCAGTCCGTTTAGTTTGTGTTGAGGTGAATTAGAAACAGCTCAAGGGGACATCTTTTAGGAGGCTGGGTTCAGTTTACACTTCAAGGCCCCTTAAACTGTATCCACAGGTATTTTTTGTGTACCCATTCACATCTCTCCGTTTTGTATACAAAAGCCTCTGTTTTTCACAGGTGTAAGCAAATGGGAGAGGATAACCACAGAGAGTCTAAGAGCTGTGTTAGAAATTGCATGTTTTTCAGGAATCCCCAAGAATCTCCCTGCCTTGGGCATATTTGAGCTCTTGCTCGTCTTGATTGAATAATTTGTTTCAAAAATCTTCAAATGAGTGGATCAATAACTGGGTGTCTGCCTGGGTAACTTACTTTATCTCCCTTGAAGTAAAATGAGATGTAGTTTTGTATTCTCTGGATTTTGAATACACACATCTTCTAACACCTTGTTTTATATTACCATGTCAGTTTTAGCATTAAGTCATCAAAATAATTCCTCTGGATACATTACTTGGCCCTGGATCATGGGAGAGAGATTTTATGATAGGAGACATCCCAATGTCATCTCTGTTTTAGACTTATGTGAAGATTTGAAGCAGTGTAAGGAATGTCTGGGAGATGTGTATGCTGCTTCCCACGCTGGTAACACTGGAGTGAAGGCCTAACGATTGCTTTAGGTCTATGTGTTATTAGTTTATAGAAGGTGTGGTGTATGGATTTTTTTACTAAGTGATCTTCTCACTGGATCTACTGGACAGAGACTGGAAGTGGAGTCTGCAATGAAAAGTGAGAACTGTAGCAGACAAATCCAGAAATACTCCACATTGCAGAGCCATTAGTGAAAGGGAAATAGTACGGTAAAGCATTGTTCAAAAAGGGAGAGGTATATCTGTCCCTTCCACATGAGGGGAATGTGATAATGTGTTACTGAACAAATAATGGTGGTAGTCTGTAAGTTCACTAATCTGTAAAATCTACTGTCTCTCTTTAGTTTTGTATATTACCCCATTGAGACTATTACAGATTGAGAATTGTCAGCTTTACCTTTTTGTGTTTACAGACTGAGATAAAGAAAAGTTGATTTTCTTTGCAGAGTAAGTTTCATAAGTGTTTTACATCTGAAAGACTACTCTCACCTTCTAGAAAATCTTTTAAAAATCCTAATGTCTACAGGTTTTTGTGGAACAGTTGTCTGAAATCTGGTTTCTTTTTCCTGTAGAAGTAGATTGACTTGTAAGAACATAAAAAAATTTGAAGTTCCGAGTTATATTAGTACATGGCATTAGCACTACAGTTTTTAGTATTCAAGTTAGTTATTGTAAGAGAGTGGAAGTGCTCAGAGAGTATTTTCTGTAGCGTTAGGAAGAGGCTAACAGCAGTTTATTGCAAGAACAAGGAAGATTGTTCTTGCTGCACTGGTTTGCAGCAAGATTATTAAATGTTATGAGACATACGAGGCTGTACTGTTATTGCAGTGGATCTGGGAGATGTATTGAAGTTACCAGCCTTGCACTCTGTGTTTATTTCGTAGCATTCTGGTATTGTGAAGTTGACGGAAACATAAGTAGTACTTCACTTTTTGTTACTCCAGATATTCCTGGGCACATTGCTGATGAAAATACCTCTCTCATGAACCTGTACTGGGATGCTAGGGCTTTGGAAAGGATTTGAGTAAATAGCAAATGAAAACCTAGGAGTGATGATACTGCTTTGTACCTTTTCTGCCACTGCAATGTAGTTTGTCGATATTAGTGTTTATTTCCATGCAGACAAATTGAATGGGAATTTAACCTGGAAAAATGATCATTATTAGTATACCATTGTAAAAGAAATACCAATGAATACATATCTAATATTTTAAGCTTTTGCTTGTTATTTTTTGTGATTGTGGCGTGGTACGGCCTTCACGTTGGGAGGGCTGTAGTGCTTTCTTTCTACTGATCCTGCTGTATTTATAGCTCTATAGCTCACTTTAGGGAAATTTGTGATGCTCATCTTGCAACTGGGATGTGCTTTCAAACAGGAATATAATGTTAGTCCTTTGTTCCAAGATTGGACTGGTGAAGGATGAACAGTTTTCTGTAGCATCCAGTATATCTTCACTGGGTTCTTGTACTAATGTTTTCTCGCTTGTGCCTACCTTTTTGCTTACAGTTAGTAGACCTGCTGAAAAGAGAAGTCATGAAAATAAGTTCATGTAATAAATATTTTTCAGTTTTTGGTTGTGGTTTTAAACAGAAGTCCTGTTAAAATTTATGTGTTTGAATCAAAGATATTGCGCTGTTAGACAGAAGTTACAATGTCACCATGAACAGTATGATTTTGTTAGTGGTGTATCTGCCACATGAAACAATTGCCAAATCAAGGTCTATACCCATGTGACAAAATGAAAAGCTTTAAGTACATCTCCCCAATGAATTCTGGTATTTTTATCATATGGCAAGTCTGTTCTCAGTACAGATTTCTTAGTGTTCTTATAGACTGTATTTAGGCAGAGGGAGTGTGGGTTTGTACAATGCTGCTGTCTGGTGCAAGTCAGAATATGCCTCCTCCTGAGTTGACATCTGCTGCAGTAATGTCAAGAAGACTCCATGTTACCTTCCCTGTGGCTTTTCCAGGTGCTATAATGCCTGAAGGAGGTAAAACTTTTACAGATGTTAGCATCTGCACCAGAGTAGGACTCCGTTGATTAAAACTTGAATAGTCTAACCACTTTAGCAGTAATTAACCCAAAGTACTTGTGCACGATGCAAATGACATTTCATGTTACCGATAGCTTCTTTCCTCCTCCTCCTCCTCCCTCTGTGTTTTAAAATAAATAATCTGTTTCCTCTACTGGTAGGAACCCTTGACTTGGGTTTTTTTTATATAGTCAAACTACTGAATGCAGTCATACTTTGAAAAATAAAAATATTAGGGTTAAACTCTTATACACTAGAATTAGGCATACCTTTGGGGACTGTGGCATTCACTTTACAATCCAGATACATATCACTTAATACTACATAGAGTAAATGAACCTGTAGGCTGTAACTTGCCTTCTGGATGGACATCACAGTGGATGCATGGTCTGCTTCACTCCTCTGTGAGCAATAAGCACGGTCCTCATTTTAGAAAATCTGGAAAGTGTCTCTTTACTCAGTGTTGTGTATTTTCTGTATTCCAGGACAAAATTTCATACACTTCTTTGTGTAGCAGAGACTGAAGCACCAAAATTTGTTTCTGGAAAACCAAAGAAAAAGGATGAACCTTATGTATAACTGACCTAGAAATGCAAGTCTAGCTATGGTAGGGTAGGATGCAGGTGAGGTTTGTGAGGACTGGCTGTGTGAGAACTGCATGCTGGCAATTCCTTCCCCATCTAAGAGGTACTAAGGATATGAAAGGTATGTACAATTGGAGGTAAATGGCTCTTCAGTTTCCAAACTCTTCCTGGCAGCATTTTGTGGTAGACGTATTTCCAGGCAAGCCTAGTTTTAGGTTTTAAGAGAACCACTTTTGAGATGAACTTTTCTTAGTTGCTTCATGTATTTTTGGTACTGAGGGTTACAGAGTCCTACTCTGTGTCTTCTGTTAATTGGCAACAGCTTTCATTTCGTACTTCTAACTGTGACTTACACCTGGCAATATCCTGGTTTTTATATTTCCTTGTTTTTTGTTCTTGATGGCAGTTCTTGATAAATGCTTAGTGATGAAATCTGTGCATTAACTGCTCATTTGTGGAAGCAGGGAATAACTGCATCGGTCTCCTGCAAGCTCGTTAGAAGCTCATGCAGGATGTGCCTGCATGCCACTTACCAATATAAGTATTTGCCTGGTTTTGGACAGCATTTCAGATGTGCATGTACCTATTTTAGAGAGATTTATAAGCACCAGTGATTTTTAATTAGCTGGCAGGGTGATGCTGCTCCTCTGAATGTAGCAGTACAGCACTGCTGTCATGCTGGGCAGTCAAGGTAAGGGACCATCATTCAAGTGAAAAGCTGCTCATGTAATTCCTGGGTCTGCCATGGCTTGGATTTGGTGACCTTCAGAGCATCCTATAAACATCCTGTGCATCACCAGACTTTTTCTGGAGCGGGGGAAAGCTGGCAAGAGCTTTCTGTTGTGTTCATTCTTATAATTTTTTTTTTTTCACTAGGATTGATATGTTAAAAGGTGATAAAAAAATATAAAGAGAAGGTAGGGTTACATTATGTATTGTAGATCAAAAGAATGTGCAGGTTTGTGTTTTTTTTTTTTTTCAACCAGGATATGAGTCAAAGTTTTAGTTTATAATGTAACTGCTGATGTTAGGAACAGTTCAAAAACTGCAGAAAATTTAGCTTCTTGCATTTCTTCTGGACTACATATAATGTCTTGTAATTTGAGGCTGCCCTACTGTAGAAGACACTATTCCTCATAAGGGCATTCTTGGAGAGTTTACCCTCTCTTAGTGCGAAGTTTCATTAAAACACAGACTTTGCAGCTCACTTGGTACTGCAGGTTTAAAAAACTCCTTGTCACCTAGCTTGGCTGCCTGTAGGCTGGTAGTACTTTGGAAATTGTAGCACTAAAAGGCACCTTTCAAGAAGGGACTGATAGTCACAGGAGGGCTTCTTCTCTGGAGTACAGTTGCATTTTGGCAGTGTGGCTCTGTCAGGAAGATTTGTTTAACATGCTGGCTAAAAATAGGAGAACTCTGAGGTCTAATATCCCTGAGCCTCTCTATACTACAGATGGTTTAATTTAGAGATTGCTAAAGTATTTGAAAGAATTTAAAAGTCTGATTAGGTGGAAGGGTTTTGTTTTCTTCTAACAAGTTCCCTTTTTGGAGGGAACTTGTTTTCTTCTAACAAGTTCCTTTTTTGGAGTCATTCAATACAAGTATTAGATACCATAGTCAAACTTCAGTTTCACTAGGTGTGCGTCAGACAGATGGATGCTTTATGTGACAGTTGAGAGTGGAGGTTTCCTTCAGAATAGTTTCTTTTCAAAGTTGTTTATTTACAGGCTGCAGCCTTGGGATAGCATTAATGCTTTTGTTAGGTAATGATTTGTGCCAGGCCCAGTGCAAATAAAACATTTGATTTGTGCATTCTATTTTTAACATATGTCCACATGCTTGCTCTCTTCAGACATACTGTATTTTATCAACACGAGGGGTACTTACTTCTTTTATTACCGTGTGTAGTGACTACCAAGAGACAGCAGTGTAGTAAGAAAGTTACCTAACATTAAATTCAGACAAGAAGTGAGAGTCTACCATTCAGAATATGTCTTCAAAGTGTTTCATACAGCTGGAAAATATTTCATTTGTGTTACTCTCTCGAAAAAACTGAATATTGTGAATATTGTGAATTTTGAATATTGCTTGGATTCCTATTTAACTGAAGATCACAGCTTCATTTTAATACTGTTTCTGATACATTTGGTGACGTACTTGAGCAGGTTAAATAATTTTATTCCATGTGGTAATCTTAGTGTACAGAACCCTGTTTTGTTCAGTGTATTTTGAATATAGTCTTTAGGGTTAATTAATCTTCAGGTTGTTTTTTTTTTTCTTTAAAAACAATCCCAAAACACCCAGCCCCAGAACTCATGTAAAATAAAACAGCTATTTAATGTTATGATGCAGTATGTACACATGCTAAATTACACCTTATTTTCTTCATGAAACTAATGCAGAACCTAGTAGATACTCCCTGTATGATTGCTATTGCAGGTTGATCAGAGAATCATTAAGGGAGAGACACTTTAAAAAGTCCTCTGTAGAATTTCTCATTCGTGTGTGAGTATATTCTTTATTGCAGTAATTACTGCTGTACTTAGATGTAGGGGAGAACAATGTAAAGTGAACTGAATATTGTGAATGTGTAAAGATACCCAGTCTTTCCTCATTACTGGTAATTTCAAACATACTTTGTGCTTTTTGCTTAAATATCCACACAAATAAGACTACTTAGTTTTCTGAAAGGGTAAAATACTGAATATGAATTTAATACTAACAGGAATTTGGCATATCTTCAAAAATTTTCAGGGAATTGTAATAATATGGGTCATAAGACCTCTCTGAGCAGTACAAAAAGCAAAATTTAGGGACTTGAAATGTCTTGACAAGTTACACCTCTGTCACCTTAAATAGAAAAATACTTTATTATATGGCATTATGCTGATCTTTACTGTTGAGACTTCATCTGTATGTAAAAGAATTTGAAAAAAGGTAAATTCTGTACTATGAGATCTTATACAAGAAAACAACTGTTTCTTTTGACATGCATAAATATAGGGTTTTTAAATAATTGTATTCAATTCATTCTCATGTAAATGTTAAAATCCATACAATTACCTTGGTACTCTGGTCAGTGTTCGTTCACAAATATATGACATAAAAAAAAGGTGATGTAACAAAATTATTTATTAAGGCATTTTCTTTTATCAAAGGAGATTTTAAAAACAACATTAAGGAAGTGAATCTCTTGACTTCTAAATGTACTGGTTCTGTTTACAGGTTATTTTTCCTTTAAATATGCCTAATCAATAGGCCTCTAACTTCAGCAGTAGTCTAAAAATAAAACATTTCTTTTTTACTGTCATATTAGTGTCTATGACAAGAATTCTTTATCTGACACTCAACAGTCTTGGTGGTGTTCAGTGACAGCCTAAATTCCGGGTAACTTCTGAATTGTCTGTGCTCTTCAGAAAAAATACAAGTAACAAAAATGTTGCTATAGCTTCACCTTGGGGTACACTGAAATTGCAGACAGGCTTCTCATTGACTTCCTGGGATCATGATTTCGTTTGCTTGGAACAACAGATTGAGAGTTATTCTCTTGATCGCTGTAGCTTTTAAATTAAAATTTTCAGAAAGCTTTTGTTAACTTAAGAAAGACAGTATCATCTAACGTGATGATCCAGTGGAGCACCCAGGAATGAGAGAAAACTTGGTGGTTCTGGAATTGCCTTGGAAGCTGGGATGCAAGTGGTTTCTGTGCAGCAGGTTGCTGAAAACTGCTAAAATATTCTGCACCTTAGTCCTTTGTTGTCAAAACTGAAATAATGTTTCTTTGCCTTATATCTTTGATGGGGAGAGGAGTACTAACCAAGAGTGAGAGATGCTTGGGTGCTTTGTTGAGGGTGTCTGCTTAGGTAAATGTGAGCAGATAAACACAGTCTCATGTACAAGTGTGAACTTGCCTTGCCTGAGTTCAGTGTTGTTGGGGGTTAGCATAGCTCTGGGGACCCAGGGAGGGCAGACAGAGATGAATGACCTTCAAGCAGATGGTTTCGTTATCTCTTGTAATATCAGAGCCACTGACTGAGATTGGAAGGGACACAGGGAGGTTGTCTAGTCCCATCCTCTTACTCAGAACAGTGTTGACTAGAGCAGGTTGCTCTGAGCTGTGTCCAGCCAGGTTTTGAAACCTCCAAGGATGGACATTTCACAGCCTCTGTGGGCAAACAGAAAATGTCTCAACGTTATGCCGAGCCTCAATTTACTGGCAGAATAAGAAATGGACAGAGCTAATTCTTTCGCGTGTGGTTATGGGCACTGACCTAGTTATACCGCTTCCAGATGCAAAGTGAAGGGTAATGAATTTGCTTTCACCTGGTCCACTTCCCCAAGCATGGCAGATCTGAGCAATGCTGAGGGTTGGGCAGCACACTGAGAGTCAGTGATGTTTTTAGGGCTGCTTAGATGTCTCAAAACAAGACATCCTTATACTTTAAGGAACTACGTTTCTGCCTTCAGAACTGTAACAGACCATTTTCAGGTTGAACACTAATCACAGGAGTCACAATGCAGCTAAGTTTTATGTTGGCAAGAAATCATAGTTTACAAAATAACATTTTTGAAAAATGGCTCATTGATTCATGGTACTTGGTTCAGCTGTCTGTGCTTTTGCCTCTTGGTTAGTGAGGTAAAAGTTGTGTCATCTATTTATTTTAGATTATGGTGTAAGGCTGGGTTCTGAGCTTGCAAAAGAAATGCTGCTGGTCTCTATTAACGGAAGAGCAATTTGTAGCTGGGCAGAAAAGTTCAGACCAGTTGTGTCAAAACAGTATTTAGAAGTAAGTTTGTCATAACCCAAGATGTACCAATATAATGCTTTAGTACAATACAGCATACCTGTTCATAAAACACGATGCAAATTTAATATTTGCATACTGGAATATGACTCAAATACCCGTTTCATTTAAAACGAAAATGTGACATTCTGAAAAATCAGCAAATTAATATTAGTATGTTTGCAGCAGAACTGTAGGTTTCTCTGCTGTAAGTACTGGTCCCAGAATTGGTGTCTGTAGCATTCTGAAACACCTGGCCACTTGGAATAGGTTTGGCATGAAAAACTTGGCCTAGCAAGGTGTTTGTGTTTCGTTAATACTCGCTGTTGTTGAGTTTTTGTTTTCTTTTCCTTCTTCTTAATCGACATTTTTCCCACTTATATTTCCCCACCCCTGGATACAGTGTGTCAGTAATTTAATCTCTTATTTCTCCAAGAATAAGGTAGTAATGTCATACTTTATATTCATGATAAATTCATAAAATATTTAATAGATACTAGCAAGAGCCATTATGAACTGACTATGTAAAAAGATGGAATACTTGCGGGCATTTGTCACACATAATTCATGGCTGGCGACTAAACTAATTTCAACTCTTCTGGTTGAGTTGGGTTGTGTCCCACACCTTACATTGTATATATTGTAAGAATATTGAAAATGCTAAAACTCATTAATTTTTTGTCTTAATAGAAAGGTAGCATTAAATCACAACATCTGAAAATGAGTCTGGTTTTTTTTGTTCTTTTGGAACATAAAAGTTAGTTAAAGCATTCATAATATTATTTGTAGTGTGTATATTGTGTAAATAGTACACATACCACAGTAATGAGGTAGATGCATTAAGAACCCTTATTCCGCCAAAAATGATGGCGCAAAGTGATACTGTGAACTATAGTTGAAATGATTTGGCTGAATCTAAAACCAAAATATGATGTTTAAATTTTTTCATGGAACCTGCATCTATTTGAGGTTTATCTCTACACAATGATTTAGGCTTATACTATGGGAAGAGTGTGTGTTAGAGAAGGATTAGGACAGGCATAATGATACTGGTGTGGCAGTAATAGGATTCATCCAGTGAAGAAATGACTTCAGTTTAAAATACATGAATAGGTAGTGCTATCAGGAGCTATTCAGAAAAAATAGTTTTATATTTTCATGCTAAGCAGAAAAATGCTGGTGAGTGATATACTCCCACCAGGCTGATGTTGAGAAATATGTCAGGAGGTTGTGTAGAGCTATTTTCAGGTTCAAAATAATCACCCAAGAATTTCATTTGAGCATGTAATATTTTTTCATCTTCCCAAAGGCAACAAACATGCAATGTATAGTACAAATGTGTATTTTTAACTATGTGCTAGAAAATTACTGATTTGCACTAATGATAGGGAGCCTCTTTTATGAATTACTGAATCGTGCAAATTAGCAAGTGAACAAACACAATAAAAAAAGAATAATGTATCACATCATGTTCTTAGTCTGTTTTGACATTTGTGGTTCAGTGTTAACTGCTTATGCTGGAACATCATCTTGTACAGTGCTAGTAAACATATTCAAGTTTATTTTAGCAAAGATCGTGCTGAGCTATCAGTAAAGCACTTTTCCAGAGCAGTGTCACTCCTTCCACTTTGCTGAAAACTGAGATGATTATATTGCCTTACATAATGTATTGTGCATATTTCTATTGCTTTTGTTTTGAATTGAGGACAGAATTTTGCATCATCATGTTTTGTAAGCACAAAAGAGTGTAACTTAGGTTGCTGAATGTTAGCACGTGTAAAGCACCAAAATGGATTGGTAGAGACATCTTCCAAAATACTGTCAGGAGCTCTGCTCTTAATTACTCTGTTTTGAATTGCATTTTGGAAATTGATTTTTTAAAATTTTTCTCTTTGAGTGATAACTGTCAAACTCCTGCCTCTCTGAAAAGCTCCTGTGCCTTTGAAGGGGCTGAAGAGGTTGGTCATTGATAAGGAAATGAAGGGATGAAGAAAAGGTAGGGCTTTTACTATTCTTCATTCCTGTCTTAATTTCCAGAAACACAAACCTCTTTTCCTCTTATGATTGGAAAAATATCCTATCTGGTTATGCAAAAAATTGCTTCACTGTAGGAAACAATGAGTAGAGGCTATTTCCAAGAAATTGTTTCCAGTCATAAAGCAACTAGTAGTACCTTTCACATCCTTAGTGAAATGGGAAATTAAAGAGTGGGTAATTCTATCTTTCTGCTATTCTAGGCTTGCAAAAGAAAAACAAATTACATTGACTAAATTAGAAGTGACTAAACACCCCTTAGTTGCATTTGTTGTCCTCTGTTTCATTGCTTCATGTTACGTGCTTGAACACATACTGGCAGCATAACGAATACCCAAGCGTTGGTTTGAATTTATATTGATATTCTTTTTTGAACTGACTAATTTCAGTCAAAACTTAGAGGCTGAAGATGAAACCTATGTAGTTCTAGTATCCTTAGGAGCCTTTCTTGACTGAACAATGTTTAACACCATCCAGCCCATCACAGAAAATACAGTCCCTGAATATACCTGAAATGGGGTTGGAGTGGGATTCTAACACAAATTCTCTTTCCTTCTGCTTAAAATTTGGAAGCCAATATCGAGATACCTTTATGGAAGTGAGCTAACTGCTTTTAAAATTGCTAACCAGGTAATTGCTAATTTTCCTGACAGAAAGGAATCTGATAAAGCAGCACCATCATTCACAATCAAAACTCTTACTGGTCTACAGTAACCCCAAATTGGAATATATTCTGCTGTGATCAGATCCTGGCCAGGGACAGGGGGGAACAATAGGTAGGCTTGCCTGCTGACATCCTGGAGCCAGGAATGGAGCTGCCTGACAATAGTAGCTGTCAAGGAGGTTTTCTTGTAGGCTTAATTTGTGGGCATGGGTACAGAGCTTCAGGATTTTTACTGCTGAGAAATTTAATAAGAGCTGTCTGAGTTTGCAGACAGCAGGCTTGGGCATTCACCTGGAGTAAAGAAAACAATAGGTAGCCCTCGCTGTTAAGGAAGAGAGACACTGGTAAGTAAGCTATATTTGTGATTATGTTGATATCATAGGCTGCATTGTAGTATCCTATAAATCCTGAGGTATGAAACTCTGGAAGTTATTGGATGCATTCATTAAACCCTAATGCTTCGGGGTTAGAAAGAGCAATGCTAAAATCAGAGCGTCTAAGTCTGGGATGCAGGAACTGTTGGGAAGTTGCTAATGCGTACTCTGTGATTTTTTGTAGGGGAGGTACTAATGGAGAGTAGAAGAGAAGCAGCATTTTGTACTGATTCCTGTGCTTTCTGAAATGTCTGTGTGACTAGTCTGAGAAATGCAGATCTTTGTGGAGAATTTTTTATATATAAATTTTAATATTTTTCTGTAATTGTTTTCAAATAACTGCATAAAGAAGAATTGCCAAAAGGCAGACATCTGCTCATTTGTAGCAAGCTAAACTATCTACCAAAAAGAGACTATTTAAATCCTTCCAGCAGGTTTTTGAAAATGCAGTGCCTTTGGGAAATGGGGAAAGTGTGCATTTACAGGCACACTACATTTACAGTCCTGGGATTGCTGTATTTGATGTAGGTCTAACAATTTGAGCGTGTACAAAGAGGAACAATGCCACAAATTCAAGAACAAGTGATCTATCAAACTGTGGTGAACCAACAGATTAATGATTTTTTTTATGCATCCTAAAATTTCTTAAAGCTGTGTTTCTCTGAAAAAACCCCCCATTTCTTTTAATATTTTCCAGGCAGCACTTAACTGCTGAGCCATCACAGAAAATGTATTCATTCTTATGCCATTAACTTCAGTATGAGAGGAAATGTGACAAATACTTTGTCTTTTATATAGTCTTCTTGAAAGGATGTAAAAATTCTTCCTTCTTAGCTTGTAAGGGTAAAAACTAAAATGCAAGATTTTTGTGCCTTCCTTTTAGCAACAGATATTAGTCCTATTTTTGGAAACACTGGTTATTCTCTAGTTGCCCCACCTAAGCCTTCTTGACATTGAGAGTCCAGAGTCTTTTCTATGTTAGCTAGTAGACGGAGTTTTCTTTGCCAATATACATTGACCCAGAAGGCCATGCTGTAGTGCTTAGAAATAAAACTGTTTTTAAAATATTTTCATGTGGTTATATTTGAAAAATTCATGTATGTATTTCATATTTTAGATCTTTTGAGTATGGTTATTTCAACTACAGCCCTTTTTATTTATCCTGATTTTGGGGTGCCTAGTAAAGTGCTAAAAATAAGGATTTAATTTATAAGGAAAATGAATACTCATGTCACTGCTGTAGTTCTACATAACTTGAAACAGACATAAACTCTTAAATTTTTAGAGTTTGCTTGTCTCTGTAGGAAACCTCAACTGTAGATAGATAAGCAGACATAACTTTGCCATTTTAGAAGGCTGTTACTAGAGCATACTAGGAGAAATTGCAAAGGTAGTGTAAACCTGTTTGGTCATCTAGTCCAACCTTCTGTCCATGTAGTCTGGTGAAACTGTAAAGCTTGATCAGCTCTCTCCAGTTAAGTAGTTTGCATGTAAGAGATTTCTACACTGCATGAATGAAACTGTGATAAGGTACAAGTATACAGTGGGGTGCTTCTGTGAGGCAGCCTTGCTACCAAGGGGGTCAGGTGTTAAATTTATTTCGTGATCTACAGAAAGGCTCTGTCCATATGGGGTTTTTTTTTGGTTTGGTGTTTATTTGGTGAGGTTTTTTATTGCTTTGTTGTTTTTTTTTGTTTGTTTTTTCTTTTTTTTTTTTTTTTTTAGGTGGGGGAAGCCTTTTGTACTTAAATGATGTATCGGTTTCACATAATGTGAAGTCTGGACTGTGACTTTCAGCTATGTCATTTATTCATATTATCATACTGTGAATGTTATAAAATTTTTCTCAGTGAAGGTGGCTATAGCAAAATCTGGATATAGCACATTCAAGACCTATCATTTATTCTTAATGAGTTAGTGTATTTCCCTCTTGCAAGCAATTAAGACTGAATTTTCAACTATATACTATTGAAATGTTACTTATATCTTTAAACTCAAGATATAAAAAAATGCAACATTGATTCTTAGTGTAATTTGTTCAAGGTTTGTCTTTACTCTGTGCTGACCTCTCTAGTTTCCCTCTGTGATTTCTGTAATTATGTCATAAAGCGCTTTTCATTTGCTGAGGGGATACTGGTTTTGAATGTTTACTTTTTGAGTAAATTTAAGGTAGAAAATCAAAGCCAAATAATTATCTTAAAACATCAAAACATGCAAGAAAATGTCACCATTTTAACAGATGTTGATGTATTATAAGCAGAGTTACATTATTTTCTTATGACTAAAAAAATGTATAAATTATTTGCAGCATAGAAAATCAGAACCAAAATAGCAGGCTGATTTCCTTTTTTCTGGGTCTTGATGACTGAGCATATTAGCAAGTTACAGTATCACTTATTAAGGTATCTTAGACAAACCTCTTCATTTGAAAAAGAGGATGAAAGACAGTCCTTGTACACATGCAATTTCTAGACAAAATACTAAATCTTAGAATCCACTGCTGAATTCTTGCAGTTTCCAAACCATTATTTCCTCTCAGGGAAAAGACAGGAGTAGTAGCACATGGTTCTCAAATATGTAGCAATTTTAAGGTGAGGAAGAGTGAGGACCCTGGAATGCTGAGAACTCATTTCTGGAAAACTTGATGGGGCTGGCTTAAGAAATTGCTTAAGCATTTTCCTTATAAGCAACTGAATGATCTGACTGAGTCCCACTGGGGACTACATGTATTAAAATGAAGCACAGTTAAGCAGTTTGACAATGAACTGGAGTGTTCCCTGTCTGGAAGGACTGAGGTTTACTTAGGAAGCTCTGGCTTTCTTTCCAAGTTTTAAATCTCGGAAAAAGGTGGTCATCTGGGATCAATGACTTATCTCCTCCATTGGAAGAAGCATCTTTACCATGTTCACAGTAGAAAGGTGACTGACCTCTTAATTTTCTCTGGAGTTCTAAACTGTAGTTGCAGCCAAAACGGATAATTATTTTTTGTTTCTGCAAATCTGAAAGTGAGCAATTGGAACCTTTGAAGTTTGTTGGTTTTTTTTTAAAATCCAAAATTCAATGACTTAATTTGTGCTTTTGCCTGCTTCCCGAGTATGCCCTGTGTAGGGTCAAATATTCAGGTGACACCAACAGCAAAGCTAAAAAAAACCTCCTGGTCTTTTGCCCTCTTTTCTCCCTTTCTCCCACATTTCTGCCCCTTGCTAATAGCATCAGGAGTTTGGAAATGGTGGGAACACAGTGTGTGCAGAGAGCAGTGCAGCTGATTTGTGAGTGGCAGGGTTATAGATCAGCATTCGATCAGATCTGTGGATAATTGCAGGGTGATGGAAAAGAGAAAAGTGGGGAATTTTTTGGTGCTCAGATCCTAAAAAGGGAAGCTTTAGCTTATTATGCTGTTACTGCCTTTCCCAAGTCTAATTCTCCACAAAAGTTCTTTATTTAAATCACTCTTCTGTTAATTGTGGTAGAATTGCTTAAATTTCTAGACAGGTTGTGAGTAAATCCATTTCTTCTGGGTTTGTAGTTTTCAACTGAGAACATTTTCTTTAATTTTCAATTAATGCATTTTAGTTAGGTTATTTTGTATCATAGATTGTTTATGTATGTTATTCTTAAATGTAATCAATGTTTTCAGTGCAAATAAATGGTAGATGTGTGGTCTTGATATTAATGATATATTGAACAGAGTGGCATTTGTAAGATGTGCATAGATGATGAAGGCATTTTGGGAGAAAAAAACCTCTTTGACTAAACTTGTAAAGTATGAATCCAGAAATGAATCCAGAGCAGTTTTATTGACATTAAGATAAACAGACAACAGGTGTTTCATATTTTGGAAAGGTAATTTACACAGGACAAGAGTCATGCCACATAAAAATAATTTCTTATCTCCTAAAAACCCTAGAAATGATCGTTGATGTAAGTCAAAAAATCTGTAACGCTTCTGGGAGAATAGTCCAGGCGAAAGAAGATTATTGTGTACAGGACAAGCCATAATAAAAACTGTCAGTTCTGTCAACCTTTCTGGCTATGGTCTATAGAGGATTAAAAGGATATTGAACATCGTGTAACAGCTGTCTCTTATGTGAAAGGGATCACTGTTCTGGTGAACATAAATGTACCCGCTTTAAAAGCTCCGTAAGGCGAGGTGTGGCTGGGCCACAAGTGGCTGGTTTGGCGTGTAAAGTGCTGGTTTCAAGGACTTGAAGAGCACAGTTTGAGGTCTAAATAGGTACTATCAGTGTTTTATCAACAAGTGTGTTTCTTGTGTGTCTTTTGCACTACTGGAATAGTATGGGTACTATCAAGTTTATTTTTATAATCAAGAAACTATATTGTGTTCCTTTGATGATGACAAAATACTAATTAATATGTAGTGTTAAATTTAATCAGTGTTAACAGAGAAGTTTCAGATTGACTTTTAAGTATTTTGTTTTTGTAACTCTAAAAACTCTAATATATAAATAAAAATATGTTGTTGGCAACAATAAAACCTTTAACTAGACATAGTTTTTCTGGGGCAGTTTAATGAATATTGAATGTTGGTTAATACTGTTGAAAACATAGCAATTTCATAATGCTTACTATGAAATGAGAAAAAGGGGACCATGCTTAGAATTAATGTAATGGATGGTTGAAATGAGCTTCATCATATATATATAAAAGTTTTGATTTCTAATATGTCAAAAGGATGATACAGTTTTTCTGATTTGGCCTCAGCTGATAGACATGCTTTGTGCTACAGTATCCTGTAAGCTGAACTGTGTTTTCTATTTTTAATCCCTCTTATTTATATAACAGCTTTATTCAGCAACATTATAAATTGGTGAAATATGATTAAAGTAATGATATACAAGTTATATAAATGAAGTGGGTGAAAGGCAGCAATCTTTTAGGTTATATTGCAAAATGATTGGTGAAAAATTCTGTGTCCCAGTAAAACAACAGGAGGAATTTAAGGAGAATATCATTTCCCATGAACTGACTTGGAGCAGGCTGCTCCCTATGGTGCAGTGTGGGCAGAGCCTGGCAGTGTTCCTACTGCTCAGAAAGGGGTTAAGAGGAAATCCCACCAACCTACTTTTCCTCTGCTAGCCTCCATTTGTGTGTCTGATCACAGACCAAGACAGCTATGTCCAGAGTATGCAGAAGACATGGCATTAGGCAATGATGGTTTTAGTGCAGAAATGGAGGTTTCTGAAGGGCTGGATGGTAGTTGGCAAAAACTCAGAAAATGGACTGTAAAGTGACTGGTGCACACTCTCCTACACCACTGTCATAGATACCTAATGTCAGACAGTGGCTTCTTTTCTTATATTATTAACATTGTCCATTAAAATGAAGTTATGATGAAAGATGATAAAAAGTTATAGGACAGAGAAGTGGAAAAGTTTCAGATGAATGGGGAAAAAAGACTACAGAAAACAGGAAGACAGCGAAGCAGAAGCAAAGAGGAGAGGAGAGTTCCTGCACTCAAAGGGGATTCAGAAGTAGATGAGAAAAGAATTATGGCTGTGTGGAGTGCCAAAGAAGAAAAGAGAAAGATGAGGCATTGATGAATAGAATGATTTGGAGCCTATGTCCATATGATTCACTACCTCTTAAGTGTCCAAAAATAACTTTGTCTGTAAGTGCCATTATTCTGCACTAGGGTAGGAGGTTTTTGTGTCTGAAGACTAACTTTCAACTCTGATCATTTCTTCTTTTCGATAAAAAGCACCTCCCTTACACGTCCTGTTACTGCCAGCAGCAATGTCATGTCTGTCTCTAATCCTGTAGAGTGCCTCTATTTAAAATTTGCTTCCTCTGGTCATGTGAACTTACTGACAGAGAAGTAGTGCCATTTTATTATGGATCTGCAGAAGGCTTAAGGGACTTCAGGTGACTGAAGAGGCAACAGTGACAATGTGGGAGTCTTTCCCTCTTTCTTTAGATACGAACTAGTATTGCAAATTTACATGATATTGAATGTTTTGTTTGTTTCTTATGGCTCCTGTGCTAACAGGCTAACAGGCTGGGCATTTCTCACAAATAGAATTTGTCACATGTAATTTTGCAATATAACCTGAAAGACTGCTGCCTTTCACCCAGTATTACATATCCAGGACCAGGGTATCTACTTGCCTGTATTTCTATGTTTTGTATAGTTTCTGGTGCCTTTTGTGTTCAGAGGTATTTCTTGGCAATTAGATCTGTTTTTCCTATAGCCCAAAATTGTTTTCATAGCCAATTCTAATTTAAGATTTTGTCATCTTTGCCACATTGCACATACACAACAGAGCTTAGCCTTGCATGTGAGAATTCTTTTTCTGTTTCTTGACTTTGAATATTCCTGTAAGTATCATATGTCTTTGGTACTCATCAAACCCTTATATCAACTTTTGTGGTGTTTTGGTATTTACACCTGGCAAAATATTTATAATCCTTTTCTCTTCTTCTATCCAGTGCATGCAATGAACATGAAGACAGAAGGATGTGGGATTTTTCTCTGTGAATGTTAGTTTAGGGTGTGTGGTTGGTTGGTTGTTTTTCATTAGGAAAACAATGGCAGCTTTTTTTTTTTCTTTTTACAGCTGCCAACAGTAGGTTTTCACCAATTGCTTGCCATTTATGTAGTGGATCTTTATCCTGACGTCTCTTACCTTTCTGAAATGAGTCTATAGATGTTGAAATTTCTGTTTAGGTTTGTTCTTGACCCTGTTTCAGTGCAGCAAGAAGCAAGTCCAAATGGGGATAAGGAGGCCTAAATTCTACAAAATTAGCTGTGAGTAATTAAAAGATTGAACCTCAAGAGAAAAATCTATCTAATGCTCTTCACTTTTGCCGTCAAGGCAATGGGCATTCAACTTGGGATTTAGATTTATTTGGGAATAATAGATTAATTTCTTCCTGACATGCAGCTTTCTTATTTCAGTACTTACTGTCCCCAGTTCAGAGTTTAGAGTGTGCAAGAGACTTGGAACCAAGAAGAGCCTTGGTTGGGTCAAGGTTGGGTCTCCTGTTCAAACTGGCCTCTTATTTATTGGGTGCAATTAGCTCTACTACTTTCTTAAAGTTAATTGACCGAAGCTTCAGGAAGTACATATAGAACATCATCTGGGCTATTTCTCTGAGCAGTGGATAAAGTTTTAGAAATTTCTACAAGTAGTAGAGCTGGAAGCCTTTTTTCAAAATTACTATGTCCTGCAGAAACCTGCATAAATTAATTAGGATTCAATTTGCTTCTAAACCTCTGCCAACAGTAACCATAATAAAGGTTATTTGGTCTGTTTTGTGATACATGAAGATTTGATGAGTTATCAGTACAATTTGCTGTGGAATATTACTCAGGATTATCTGTTGCACACCCAGCCTTTCAGCATTCATGTGATTGCACTTCAGGTGATGTTATTGCCAGTTGTATAGAGAATTGTTTGCTGCATTTTTACGTAACAATACAACTAAATTGCCCTTCTTTGTTTAGAAGCAAAAGTGTGTTAAGAGCTGGTCTGTGCCTGGAAATGGTACTGTTGGTCAGAGATCTTAACTTTAAGATAAAATATTGGGTAATATTTCAACAACTATACAACAAAAGCTATTAACTGAAAATTAGTCTTGGCTATGGCTTCCTTTTCTCTTTTGCAGTGCAAAGACTATGGTGTTGCCTTTTATATGGAAATTAATATGCATGTGAAGTGAATGTGGTGTTTTTTAAGATTCAACACAGCTTATATGTTTCTAAAGGAGATGCTGTTCCATGAACAAATGGGAGAAAAATTCATAATATAAGGTGCTTTCTGATAGTCAGTAGGATTTTTCTTATATTTTTAAGAAATGCTGAGATTTATATTCTCAGATTAGCACAGGTCAATATGTAGTCCAGAATGCTGTTCGGGTTTTTTTTAGTAGTGACCATGCACCTCTTCATTTAATTTGCTAGGAGTTAACAGGTGAATTAGAAACATTTAATCTCAATTTCTAATTTGTTATTTACAATATTTTGAACCAAAATCATAATAATAAAATAACCTTGTAAAATGAAAGGTGGGATTTCACAGGGTGGGAGGACAGCTGAAGAAAAAGGAAGGAAGTATAATACTTAATGTTTCTCCATTGCAGTATATGCATGTGGAACTGAAGCTCATGGTAATTGTTGGTGTATTCCCTTAAGCACGGTATTTTGCCTGTGATTTTTGAAAGGATCAATCACTTACAGCAATTTATGTAATAACTTTCTGGTGTGTGACTCAACTACTTTATTTATGCTTTCTGCCTGGTTCACCAGAATGCAATACCTTTGCTCCTTTGTACAGTAAATGCACTCTGTAATATCTATTATGGTATGGTCAAAGGATAATTTATTGTCATATAGAAAAATAGGTCAACACTTATGTCACTTGATGATCAACCCCCCAGGTTTAATAAAACACCTCACCAGCATGCATTCAGCACAGTGTTTGATGTTTTATTAGGACTACTGTACCTTACAGTACCTAGCTATAGCAGGAGTGTAATTACTGAGCTGTCATGGTGATAAGTGGGATTAATGGCAGCCTGGTGCACTTCAGTCTGCAGAGTGCCTGGAAGATGGTATTATTATAAGAGAAAGTCTGGACTGGCATATTCATGGCACCCTCCCCTCCTCCCCAAAGCTCACATTCAAGTTTGCATTATCTGCCCCTCCCAGTAGCTGACATTTTCAACAGCTGTTATTTGTGAAGCAGCTCAAAAATCAAAAGAGAAATAATTTGGTAAAGATGCTTTCTAGTCTCAACGAGTAATCTGTACACAATTTATCCTGCCAGGTGCCATTCTAGTCAGTTTTGACATGAGATTGTTCTGTATATGGTCCACAGAATGTATTTTACGTTCAGTGTGGTTCCTTTGATTTTGAATACAGGACTGTTGTATTTTAAGGAAAACCACACTGAGGAAAGTGAAGAGTAAAAAGTCGTAATGGAATTGATATCTTTTTTAATTGTGTGATTTTTGAGTTCTGTTATTTCCTTACTGCCTACACAGGCAAATTGCTCATCTGAGCCCTTATTGTGCTGTTATTTTGTCTAGTGCATCTCCTTTTTTGCTGGCTTCTAGTACTAGAACTTTGCTTTCTTTCAAAGAAGAGAAATTCTTGTCTGCTTAGAATGCTAAAAGCATCCTCTTGACTCAGTGCTCTGGTCACAGCCTTTTGAGGTCCCCCAGTCCCACCTTTGCTTGTTAAGCCCCTTCTAACACGTACCTGTCACAGGTAGTGCTGAGCAGTGTTATGTTCACCTGCCACAGCTAAACCTGCCAATGCTTTTCTGACATCCCAGTTTGGTGAATTAGTAACCCACTGTGGTGTTGAACCCGGATTTGGCTTTTGCAGGTTTCCCATCTTTTGCAGCCTGTGAGCCCTGTTTACTTTAAGTATATCCTCTGGAGCCTTTTGTCCATGACTAGTCTTATGAGAAAATCCAAACAGCCACTACCACATGTGCCTTCAAATTTTGCTGGTGCCATATTGTCTGCAATACCCAGCTAGAGGATAATGAATAATAGGATGAAAGGTTAATTAATCTTTTACTTAACTAGCTTTCCCTTCTCTCGTATTCCACCCTTAATTGAAAAAACAACAACAAAAAAACCCTGATGTGTGTGATTGACAAAGTCAGACCAGTGTTTTGCTGCAGGTATTCCATAATTTCCTTCCATTTAATGTGCTCTTCATGTCTTTGTATATAGTCCACTGGACTTTTGCAGCTTTTCTGTGTTTTAAAAGACTCTGTCCCAGGCAGTTCCACAATGTTCTTACCTAGTGTCGGGGTCTCCTCCCCTGCCGTGCAGCCCTGGCAGAGGGGCCCTGAGGGGACACACGGGGTTTCCCTGCCCCTGCTCAGCCTCGTTCCCATGGGTTGGTTTGTGTTCCCTGCACGGGCAGGGACCCTCGGGTGCCGTGATTGCCTCAGGTCCTCGGCAGAGCCCCGGCCATGCGGCTGGGGAAATAAACATCTCTGAAACAGCTATCAAGAATCGGTCCATATATATTTCTTTTCCCTGGGACTCCTTGTTTGATACATCGTGTTACAGAATCCCCACTGTAACAACCTAGCACTGAATAAAAATAATTAAGGTAGACTTGTGGAACTTATGTAAGTATCTAGGCTCAAATAATATGTAAAAATCAAATTTTATTTCATCTTCTATGGATTGTTAAACCCACAATTTACGTTAATTCTGTATGTTACTAAAGCAGTATCAAAAGAGCATCTGGAATAACCCAACGAATTCTGAGATAAGTAGTGAGGCATTTGACCTATGATAATCATTGATCTATAAAACCAAGGCTGTGTGCTAATACATTTGTGCTTAATAGAGAACCATTTTACTTTTTCAGCTGACATGTATTTTTTTTTTGTTAGGTTTGCTTAATGCACATTGTGTAGACTGTCTTGAGGACTTAATCCTTAGATGGGACTTGTGCAGGCAACCAGATCATTACATCCCCATGTATGACTATGCAGAAATAGAAAATCAATCTTTATTACTTAGGATGTTTTAATATACACTTAGGTTTTGTCATTAGAAATGACAGGAAGAAGGTCTTAGGGATTTTGGTTGGGAGTATGCATAAGACTACTGAATTGTTTTCAGAAGTCACAGACTTATCGCAGAAAATTCATAGAAAAGTGACTTGAAAATTTATCAGCTATTCTTATTCTTTGGACATACAGTAAAAAGTAATTCCGTCCTCTTTGGAAATACTGTTGCTTTTGTATGTCTGAGTGTCCAACATTCAGAATTTAATCCATAGTGAGACTTCCAGAACTTAATTAATAAGTTTAGAGTTACAGCACAGATTTTTTTCCAATAGAAAAATGAGCTGGTCAGAAGTTTAACAATCATGGATTCCAGGGAAAAAAATCACCTCTATGTAATTTGACAGTTTCCTAATACTTTGACAGCTGGAGTCTGTGTATTTGTAAATGGTACCCTCTGCCTTCCTATGTAAAGTGCAGTCAACAAAACATAACTAATCTGTGTTTTGATAACAGTCAATAATGATAATTTAGTGCTTTGAGGTTTTAAATAGAAATTCTATGAAAGTGTTATGCATTCTTACTTGTGATTTATCTTTTAGCATGCTAACTTGAAAACCTTACGCTATTGGCAGCACTTGTATTCTATGTCTCCTTGACACATTTTCTTTTATTCCTGTAGATGCTTAAAGTGTGCAGATGCCCCCTGTCAGAAGAGTTGCCCAACTAATCTGGACATCAAGTCATTCATCACAAGCATTGCAAACAAGGTAAAGTCGGGCTTGCAGTTGTACGTGGCAGGAGAAAACAGCAGTTACTTGCAGTTTGTGAGTGAGATTGCATTTCAAGGCTTATCTTTGTAAAGTCTCCAAAATAAAGTGTTTAGAACAGACATTTTTAAGTTTGAGTTAGCTAATTTTTGATTATTTTTACTTCTCTTCTGTGCCTGTACAGATAGTGTATAGTGCGGATCTATTTCTTCATGTCACTTTTTCTATGAAGTTTTTGGTATTAATGGTTTTCAAATACAATGTTATTCAAAAACCTGACCATTATGTCATTATTTAACCTTTTTGTTACCTGAGGTATTACAGTTACAAGCCTCTCCTTTCATTGGAGGTGGGGAGGGTTGGTGGTTTTCTATTTTTTTTTTTTTTTTTGAAGTGATTATAGTTTAAATTTCCTATGGGCAGAAATTTGGTATAAAGATAATAATCTCAAGGAATATTACCTTGTCCTTTATAGTAAGAGGCTCTGTTTAATGCAAGTGTAGTCACTCATTAGGACTGTTAATAACATACTACAGGAATAAATGGGCCCCCCTCTTTGGAGGTACTGTACCTTTTCTTAATAGGCTACTATACGATGATCATAATGAAATCTTAAAAACATTATTCTGAGTTGTGATTTACAAAGACTTTTAATGGTCATAAATAGAAATAAATAAAGGTTACTGCATAGTTGATGTGACAAGATTAATTATGCTATCAGGGATAGCCTAGAGATGACTGGATATTGGTTGCCCCGTACCTTTTAAAGCTTACTTCCCATCTGATGGAATCATTAGCTGCCATGGGACTTATGTCTGCATGAGCCCAACTAGACTCATAATCTACTGAGGGTGCTATAAAGATTATCTGTCTGCTTTTTGTGCTCTAACATTTCTCACTGTTACATGCAGTTGAAAGGGCCAGCACAGGTAACACTGAGTGAAGTGTGTGGGGAACAGCAGCACTTCCATGTGCAAGTGAAGAGCCACATGGCTTTCACTAAACTGTGTGGTATGGAGAAGACACCAGTAAATTCTGCACCTTAACAAGAAACATTGGGATAAGAGGCGATATTAAAATGTGTGTATCAATTATCATGTAACTACGTGTTGATGTGGTTTGCAGTAATTGGCATTATGCCCAGTATATGCATATAGACTCTTTTCTTATATAATCTGTATGCTGTCACTGCTGCATTTATTTTCATGAATGTAGGCATCTGTTTGCAACCACAGTATAGTTTGTGGCATATTGTTGCTTATTACCTCTTCAGGCATCGTGAAGCAGGCAAACTGAGCAGGAAAGGTATGAGGCAGTAATGAAACTGCTACTCTCTGTCTCATCATTGTGCTGTATTTGTTTAGAAAACCTAAAGCAAATTTTATGGAAGTATTTTACCAGGATGGTCTTTTTTTATGGAGGATTCATTTTGCTACTGCTTTGGGTAGGATAGGGGGATATGTTGTTGAGGAAAGAAAAGGGGCCTAGTTATCAAAACATAAAGCTTGAAATAAGCAACCAGGGAAGATGGATTGAAGACTACAATAGAAGAGGTCAGGAAAAGAACTAACACTAGCAGCATCCTGGTACAATAAATTCGGTGGGTCTCTTAGACTCCAACAGCCTCCAAAATATGATGCCCCTTTATAACTTGACAAAAAGGGTAAGTCATTTTAATGACTGATTCATTTTGAATTCTGTGCTTCTGTTACAAAGTAGAGACAATAAAGGTGGGGTGACTGTAGAGTTGTGTTTTGGCAGTGCTATACTGGAATAATATTAGTAAACTGCTTTGAAGGTTTGAAGTAAAGTCTTTGCCTTGCTGAAGCCAATGGGTACACTCTTACTGATTCTAATAGGGCCAGATTTAACCTGTCAGATGGTCAGGGAGGTGGATCAACCCTATGGAATTTGGGTTGTTTGATGATGGCTTTTGAATCCTCTTGGAAGCTGCAGATGCTTGGTAAGACACTGTTTTTGCAGGGTGACCTGATCACTTGGTGTTTTATCAGCAAATCCTGCTGTAGAAAAGAATTGCAGCTTATTACTATTCTCTGAGGAGATATAACGTTGGGGTTGTTTTGTTTTTTGGGTTTTTTTTGTGGAGAACCCAAAGTATCTTAAATTACTGAAATGTAATCATAGCATGTCTTTTTTGGCCCTATCCCTACCTATCGATATCCTCTGTATCCCCTCTGAAACCTTTTATAAAAGGTATACCACAGCTTGGGTAACTGCTTTTACCTCATGTTGATGTCTGGTTGTTGTCTAGGCAGCAGGAAGCATTCACATACAGGAAGTTTTGAAAAGTCAGATATTTGGTTTTTGCTGTTAAAGATGTTAGGATGGAAAATTGCATGCCTAAATCAGCACTGCTTCTGTTAAGTCAAGTTTCAAGTGTGAGTTTACATACAGTCTTACGCTCTTGTTTCTCTCCTTACCATATCAGAAGAAATCTTACATAGCATGGTTGTGGAAGCATTTCTCTGCAACAGCTCTGATGCTGACTTTAAAACTAAAATCCAGAAAACGGAACCAAATAAACAAACCCCCCAAAATTAGAAATGAGTAAAACCCCCAGTGGGATACGCTTAGCAAGTAGCTGATTTCATGGGCTGAGGAGCAAGGCTAGAGAGTCCTGCATGCCCATGGCGGGGGGTTTGGAACTAGATGATCTTCAAGGTCCACTTCCAACCCAAACCATTCTATGTTTTTGTATTTGTAGCCTCCATGCCAGTGGCTATGCCTCCTGTAATTTGTGTCCCAAGCAACTTAAGGATGAGTGCATAGAGGGAACCCAGCCTTGACTTGATGGCTGCAATATGCTGGGCTGAATTTTCCTTTTAATGTATTAGTTTCTGATGCCTTTGCTAGAAAATCTCTCTTATAAAAAATTCTGTTTTTCAGAAAATAACAGGAAATTCTTCTGGTTTACTTTATTACTGGAATTGTTTTATAGTTGTAGCTGTGTATTGCTGTTTTTACAGTACTGCACTTTGAAACTCCTTGCTTTCTGTCAAGCAAGCAATAGGTACAAGGTAGAAGTTGAGAGCTGGGTACCAAAAGTTGAAATGATTCACCTGAAGTCATGACCTGGCAGAATCTGTGTGAGAGCCCACTACAAGAGCTGCTCCTGTGGTGTCCTCTGCCATCTTTCATTCTGCTGCTGTGGTGGTACCTGCTCTACAGACTTTTAGAGCAGATAGGAGACAAGAATGGTGTGCTTTTGAGCACTAAAATGTATCATTTATAATTTTGAAAGTCTTTAATGGAACTGGTAAGTAATTATATGAAAATGGTTTCACTTTGTTATGCATTTTGCTAAACTTCTATTGAAATAATAAGTTAGATATTATCATTCAGCAGTCTGAATATTCAGCCTGATGAAATTTTTTGCATTATTGTCACTGAAGTTCTTGCTTAAGATGATCAAGGATATTTTGCATGTCACTGAAGATCGTTTTCAGTATGATAAATTTGTTTTTGCTGTTTTCATCTTATAAACAAACTTCCATTTTTAATCTAAAAGCTTGTAAATATGTATGGTAGCTTCTAGCAAAAAATAAATAGGTGAAACGTAGAATGTTCAGGTGTTTGAGGTCAATAAAGTCAGGGAATTGAGGTACATTTTTCTAGACTTACTGCAGTCCATGTCCTGCTTCTGAATCTCATCACCCACTTGAGTAACTCACTTCAGCTGGTTACCCTTCTACTTGTTTAGAGAAAATTGTGTTCAATAAATTCCCTGTCCTTATCCTTGTGTAAGCAGTATTGCATGCAGGTATTTATTTAAACATGATTCATTATTAATATATTTAATGTTATATATTAATATATTTAAACTATTTAGACAGTAGTATGCTGAAAACGAATTACTTTGTCAGGTATTTAAAACCTCTGTATTGTATGCAGTTTGTTTTGTTGGGAAATGGCAATAGCAATCATAAAGGGTCAGCGATTCTTGTTCTCTTAAGCCTGAGGCTTTTTAGATGTTTACAGGCCATGTACAATGTAGCTGTTCTGGCTGTTCTGCCATTAGACCTGAGCTCTGGAGTAGAAGAGGGACAGGGGAGGAGGGTTGTTCCTGGGTTGAGAGGGTAATTGAGTTGCCAGACTCAATGAGCCTTGAGCCTCTTTGAGAGAAAGGATGTCACTTACGCTGTATTGTGTTAGCTGCTGTGACTCAGTAGAGTTTAGGGCACAACTTCCACTCTCTTTTTCCATACAAACTGGATTACAACTCCACTTTATAAAGGTACAGTCTATTCTATTGTGTCTTCCCAGTTCGTGTTTCTCAGTTCACAAAGACTGCTTGCAATTGTGTCTCTCAGACCAGACTTCAAATTCACCAGGCATGCATTACTATATTTATTTCTTAATATCAAAAGATGGCAAACAAGTGTTCTGACTTCCAGCTGTCCTCTTTAAATACCACCACACTGCAAAATGTATATTCCTTGTTTTATAATGAACTAGTACTGTCTTAGTTGTTTATTTCTTTAAAAAGAAAAAAAATACACTAAAAGAATCCAAACATGTTCAGCTGCTGCAGGAGAAGCTTTGTCCCCTAGCCCTGAAGGACTACCAGGAATGATTTTAGGATTTTATGCCCTCCTTTCCCTATGTTGATATGTCAAAGCAAGAAGGAATTTGTAAAATGGAGCTTTAACACTTGTCATCCTTTAGGACTGGCACAAGCAAATGTTTTACAGCAGCAGAAATTCCTACTATTTCCCAGAAGCATCTCTCAGCCTGAACACTTGTAGAGTTCCATCTTTTCTCCTGTTCAGCAAAACTGTGCCAGAGAAGTGGACCTTTAGAAAGCAACAGCTCCTCACATGCTCTGCCTTTGAACTGCTCAGTGAGAGTGTCTTGGAGTTTTTTGTTATCAGACACCTTTATGGTTGAGTAGTAGATGGAAAAACAACTGTTAATGCACATGGGAATATTAACTTTTTTTACACAGCACAGGCATAAGGAGTGAGTGACTCAGCCTTTATAGTCTCAGTCTGTAATGAAGAACTGGGGGTACAGGAGTATCTTTTGTGTTATCTGTACTCGTAGAACTCACTTTGTCGCTGTAGCCCTCTGTTACTAGCGCTTATATTTTCATTTCAAGCTATGCATTATTACAGTGATTCCTGACATTGACTCTACAGTTACTTCTGTGTTCAGAAAGACCATCTTCTCCCATATCCCTTAGTAATAAAAATCAGCTCGTTTGCACTGACACGTCATCTCTTTTTAATAGACTGTATGGAGGCTGGCATTAAAAAAAGAGCAACAGCAAGAAAAAAGAACCCAGTGCCCCTCAAAAAATCCCCAAACCAAATAAAAACCCCATATTGAAAAACTCGAAAAGCAGCCCAACCCCCAAAATCAGCGAAGCCGTGCTGCCCTCTGGATAAAAGGTGAAAGGTTGTCCCTGGGCTGTGCAAAACACTGGCAAGGGAAATGGAGGAGGGAGAAATGAATGTTAGGAACAGTAGAGAGAAACTTGTGGAACACAAGGGTAAGCTTTAGAATTTCAGAGGAATCCTTAGGTTTAAATGAAACCAAAGGAAATTTGTGTGGGATTTTCAAGAGTAAATTCTGCTTTTTTAAAGGAGAAATCATAGAGGGAACAAACTGGATGATGGAGATGGTTACCAAGGGATAAGGGTGAATCTGAAGTTTGGGAGATAGAGGGAGTAAAGGAAAATGTGTTTGTGGTAATACATTAGAAATAAGAAAAATGAAAAGTGCGTAGACAAAGGAAAACAAGATACAAAAAGTTGTGGAATTGCTAAGAGAAAATAAATGAAGAGAAGATTGCCACAGAGAAAGGGTGTTGAGAGACATAGGATTATGACAGGTGAGAGAAACAGAATGAAGGGTTTTTTCTGGGCCAAAGGACCTCTGATTAAATTAACAAAAGACATCCATATGCCATTGCAAAGACTGTAGAAAACGACGAGTCACTGTTCTTATGTAAAATACTGTAGGTGGGATACGGTTAATACAATGAAAGATTGTGAAAGTCAGAAAGCTGCTAGGTGACTGGTAATAATTATATACAGATATGCATCACAATTAATCTTTAAGTACTACTTTGAGGCCCCAGGTTTTTCGAAAGTGCTGTTTTATTCATCTTTCTCTGTTAATCTTAGTGTATTTCAGGTCACTAAATAAAATAGTAAGAAAAGAAAAAAAAAATTAAAAGGAAAAGTAGGAATGATGTTAAATTGATGCACATGAAGCAGTGACTTTTCTTGAGATGTCTGTTTGTACTTAGTGTAATGGAATGGCTGACAGCTGGTTTCAGTTGCCGTAGTGTAATTATGTAGAATAGACTTCTGCGATGACACTATGTCAATTAAGGAATCTCTCACATTCTAGACTACAAAGGACAAAATGACAGTACAAGATATTTCTTCCATTCTTTTTCATAAAAAGATAGTGACACTGTGTGAAATTACAGTCCTGTTATGATGGCACAAGTCAAATGATGTGAAAGATTTCTGGATTGATTAAAAATCATCAGCATTATAATATAGAATATGTATGATTTGGTAAGTTGCTGTTATGTTTTGTTCATTCTTCTTTGGAAGATATTTGGGGGGGCTGACAGACTGAGGGCGTTTCTTGTTATATCTGAACTGGTGTGTGTCAGTGTGAAAAATGCTCCTTATATAACAACATACTTTAAATAGGGACTCTTCGGTCTGTGGAAATATTTTAATCCAATACATCTTGAGTAAATTTTAAAGCCATTGCGGAACATGAACTAGAATAGGAGGTGGTGATATTTTTCCATGTATTTTGCTATGTCTCCCTTTTTTAAACTTAAATCCAGATGAAAAAGAAATTATGACTTCTTTCTTTTTTCTTTTTAAAGTATTCACACTGTCTCCAAATTCTGATAAAGTCAGTGTATTCATTTTTATTACAGAAAGCATAATAATGCATATTCTCCATTGTTTTTGAGAAAACTGCAATATCAAAACACCCTGATGCATAATGAATTTATTTAAAAAGCTCCTGAATTGAATTGAAAGAAAGGATGCTATAAGCATTTCCTGATAGTAAATGCAATTTCTTCTGGTCTCTCAGTATTGATCCTATGTGTTTTAATAGGTTTTTTTCAAGTAAAAAACAGTCTAATTTGCATGCAAATTATATAATGCTTCCAAATGATACATGTGGAGATCCTCCTCTGCCTGTTTTCCTCTGATTATTGATATCTGTTTAAGGCTTGTTTTTGTTCCCTGTGTTAGCAATGTAGTATTTATTGACATTTTGATGTAGGAAACCATAAAACATCTTACCCAGTTAGATTAATTTTATTTCTATGGAAGTGCACAGGAAAAAAGATTCTATGAACAAAGGCAGGAGCAGACATTTATCTCATCAAAAAATTCAGAAACATTCTAGTTTTAGACTGGCTTCCTCTGTGACGTCTCTAAGTAACTGGCCAACTGAGTCATTTTATTATTTAAACATCTACAGAAATTACTCCAAACTGTTAAGGGAGATTGAATTATTCCATGAACTGAAGTAACTGTGTCATTTTAATGAAGCCAGCCTCCCTTTAGTTGTGATCATTTCCCATGTACAACATGTGCGCAGTTACCAGCCTGCCGGGCCTGCATCTTGGCATGTCTGTTTTACATGCAGCCTACTACGCACTAATTTTGTGAAGTGATCAATATTTTTTTAAAAAATGTGAATATTCTATTCTACTTTTAATGTCACTGATAAATGTAATGATCATTAATACATGTTTTTGGCTTAAAAAGGATAAAGCTGCATAAGCACAATGTGTGTGTAACTAAACATTTAAGACACTGTACACGTACTATAAACTCATTTATTACTGTAGTAACACAGTGCTTTGCAGTTTTTTAACGCAGCTTGTATAACACCACTCCGTGTAACTTACTAGACTTACTGTATCTGCCAGTTTTTGTCAAGTATTGTAAAACATTTTTCGAATTGTTTGATATGTTGTATAATTACACAGTAAAGACAGGATAAATGATTAAATAGAATAGAAGGATAGATAGAGGAAGCAACTCAGAGCTGGGCATGTGGAGTCCTGCCCAGCGCCCGGCCTCCACACTGCACTTTGCCCTGGCAGGCAGGAGGTTTGCAGATGGACTTGCTCTTGAGCCACTCCACAGTGGCGATATCCTTTCACTGGTAGTGAGCAGGAACAGTTGCAATGGGAACAGTGGTTGCACTGGTCTTCAGGAAGGTAGAAGAGGAGAATAAGGGAACAGCTCTTCTGAGAGAATGTTCTAAGTTTACCTATGGTAAAATTAGCACAGAGTAACTATTTTTTGGCAGACCAGGAAACCAAGTCCACTCTGAACCTGTGCTTCCCTTTCATCTCTGGAGGTGTCTGTGTTAGTGCAGCTGGAACACACTAGGGAAGCCTTGCCCTGCTTTTCTCAAATGTCTTTTAATTTATAGTTAAAAATATTTTAGTTGCTAAGATTAGAAGATACATACTGTTTGATACAGTTCAGTTAAGGTCTTAATATTTAGTATGCTAATGTGTACTATATACTTTTTGATACTCTTATTTGAAGAGGATGTAATTCCTTTTTTCTCAGGTGCCACCACTACTAGTGGCACTGCAGGAACTCATGATCATGACAGCAATATCTCAAACCTTCCCAAATCAGGTCTCTACCTTTATATACTCCATCACATTTCCCTCAAATTAAGAGTAAAGCACTTGGCCTTTCCCCCACTGGGTCTTCAGTTCCAGCCTCCTTCTTACCAAACTCTGGTATGGTGTTCTGAGACAGATTTCCTTAGATATCCCCTTAACAAACTGTGATCTTGATCCTATACCTATAGTGGTTCTGGGCCTGTCTGTCTGAAGTCACTTGTACTTCAACATACCCTGTCTTTCCATAGCATAGCTGTGCTGAAAGTTTGGTTTGAGCTTGCAAAAGAAGTAAGATGTGCCAACTGTGTTGACGTTGCTTGTATTGGCACAGCTCAAGTGTGAGAATATACTTGATATATGTAAGAAAATTAATTTTTAAAAGGTAATATTTAACAGCTTTTCTTTCTAGGCATAACTAGGTCTGTATATTGATTTTAATTACAAAGCTAAAAAATTTAGAAAATCCCTAATGAAGTTGCTTAAATGCAAATGCACTTTTTTTCCATTGAACCAGAGCTGAAGATAATAAACGTAATAATCCTGGATGACACAGGAAGGAACACTATAAGTCTAATATGTGTGAAACATAAAAGAGAACAAAAGTTCATTGAAAAATATTTTGTCTTTGAGTTAGTTAGAAAAATCACCAGTACTAGTTTGTAATTATTCCTTTAGAGTGGAAAAAAGGAATGTCGGGATGTAATTGCCAGAGGAACAGGCATTTAGAGCCACTTAAGATGCTGCAGGGTATCTGGGCTGGTCTCCCAGTGCTGCTTCAGAAAGATGTGGGTCTCCTGCACTGACTGTCACTTCTGCTGTCTGCAAATTTATGTGTCAGTGACATCTCCAATATAACTGGACTTCTGTATTTTGCTGCCAAATTGAGCTTGCAGTGTCTTTACAGGTTTTTTTTAGCATCCCTAATAATCTCTATATCAAAATAGTGTAATTCATCTGGAAGAGCAAAAATATTTTCTAATACATACAATTTCAGTGTAACTAATACTCCTTTACATTGGAATAAATGAGAATTGCAGATAATAAAGTGTTTCGCTAGTCACCGCAGGGGAAATGGTTGAAGATTCTCTCTGAATAGTTGTATAAAGGGATTGCCTGTTCAGCCAGGATTAGAATTTCAGTGGGGTTTAATAGCATCTAAGGAAATCCCGTGAAAGTACTCCTAGGCAGTTGGTTTGTGTTTCCAGGTGGTGGACAGAGGCTCATGGTGTCCAGTAGACCAGTAACTGTAAGCAAGAAGTCCAGTTATGTTTGGAAATACATTTATTGAATGTCGGCATTTTCTTGGTAATCTCTGTATGTGTCTGTATCATCTGGTTTAACTTTAGAGAATTGTATGCTCAGTTTTATAATCTGCTTGTAGTGAATTTGAACCTCCCAAATCAAATTCTTGTTACCCATTGTTGGTTACATTGTCAGATCTTGACACTATTCTTATTCCTTGGTGAGTTCTTACTCTGTGTGGCAAAGCACTTGCTTTGAATAAACACTTCTGTGTGCATTAACCTACTTGACAGAAAGTCCCAGGCATTGCACAGGGTCTGCTACGACCAAGTACTTTGCAGTGCTTGACCACTACATCATCTCTCTGTTCTGGGTCAGCTGTCCTGGGACAGGTGAAGGTACTTGTTCTAGAAAATGGTTTCTTGCTGGTGATGGTTGCTGAAGATTGGAATATGGAATAGGTGGTGGAAGAGGAAGGAGACATACTGGTTTTCAGCCTCTCAGTTACTTCTAGTGTGGAGAAAGCTGGAATGACATCCCAGCATTAATTTCTCACTGAGGAAACTTTGTGGAACCTCAGCCATGTGCTGGTTCTAAGGGGTACTATATTGTCTTCTGGTCTAAAAAGGTAACTCTAGATTTAACCATCTTCATGGACTTCCCTTGGTGGGACTTCTGGAGGGGTTGGGAAACGTGGTAAAATGAAGGAAGAACTACACTGTACTATTAACTACACTTCTATATTGACTATACGGAAGAAATACAGTATGTAAAAGGTTTGCTTTAATTTCACCATGATTTCATTAACATAGGTGCAGAGCTGACATCAGTAGTTCCCTCTCTTTAAATGACACTTCAGGTCTCTCCTGGAATTTCCTCTGATGCTCCCTCTTAAGACAATTATCCAGCTGAAAAAAACATGAGGGGTTGTTTTCTCACGGCGTCAGACACTTGGAACTTGCTAATGGCATTCCTTAGAGTTTTATTATGGAAAGAAATCTTGCTAGTCCTTTTATATCAGGTGGCTATTCCTTTTCTGAAGAAGTCCACTGAATATCGAGAATCTTTGAAGTTGTGAATGGTACATAACATCTTTAATCAGTTCCCTGATTTGCTATTTAAAGAAACTGGAGAACAAGTGTTTGCCCTGATCAGTGTGTGCTGAGGAAAAAAGAGTTCAAAAAAGAATTCAGTAGTGCAATATCTGCAGGTGGCTACGTGGAAAGTCTTCTCATCATGTGTCTGGGAAAGTTGGCGCTACTGCTCTGGTGTGAAGGACAGGAATATCCACAGAGATGGTCTGCACAGATGTGTAAAATAAGCCTTTCATTCCTGTGTCATAAAGAGCTGATAATGTAACTGGCACTTTCTGGTCAGACCTCCAAGGGTTGCAACTCAGCTACTGTCCAATTGACTTAGAAATGGAGAAAATATTTTCAAGTACATAATGCAGGAGTTGTAGTTTTTGAAGGAAGATTTGTGAAGCTACTAAAAATCCTACAACCGCTTCAGAGTGAAGACGCTTTTAACTATTTTGCAAGCTAAAAAGCTAAAGTTTATCTTTGCACAAGCCACAGTTTTTGCTGACTTTATTCTCAGTGTCTTTGATGGAATTTTGCATAACATGTTAGTACATTTAAGTAATATTAGTGTTATTTAACATATGTATTTATGTATTATTCTACTACAAAGTTATCATCTCTTGAAGGTTTTAATTTTTGCTTCATTGGTACACAACTGTCTTTTTTATTTCTTCTTCCTTTGTCTTTTTCCTTCAGAACTATTATGGAGCTGCCAAAATGATTCTTTCTGACAATCCACTTGGCCTGACATGCGGAATGGTGTGTCCAACATCAGATCTCTGTGTTGGTGGCTGCAATTTGTATGCCACTGAGGAAGGACCAATTAATATCGGTGGATTGCAGCAGTTTGCTACTGAGGTAGGTAGGACTTGCAAATGTCTTAAATTCTTTGTATGTACTATTGAGTACTGCCAGTGGTTGCCTTTGTTAATGTATTTTTTCAAATAAATGGTTGATTCTAATAAAATAAAGGCATAGAAAGCTAGAATAATTATCCTTTTTCTTACAGCACACTCAAAAGCTTAGGAATGCTTTTGTAATGCAGTACATTATAGGAACATAAGGAACATTATTTGTGGACACGATGATTCTTTAGACATACTAGTAGTTGAGACAATTTCTTTTATCATGAAAGATTTATCTCAGTCAGGTGAAATTGTGGATGTTACTCGAGTAGGCTACGTAGGGGAAAAGATCAAGTGCACCTGTATCTGTAAGTGCATATTAAGGAGATGTAGAACTGTTCCGGGCATAGGGTAGATTCTATAGCAGAATTCATGTGTGTTTATACTGGCTTTGAGACAAAGATAAGCTTCAGATGATTTTTTCTTTTTATTGTCCTATTTTGCCAAACCTAAGTAAATAGGTAGTTTTAGGTTGACCTAAAACATATGTCCATGTGCATCTACTTATATAGATACAGATTCACACATGTGTATGTGTAAATTTATTAGTTCATAAGGGTAGGTGAATGATTTGGCTACTGAAGCAGATGTTGTTACTTGCTGCTTCATGTTAGGAATTCTTCTCATGGGTTTTTGTTGAGGTTCTTGTGCATTGCTTTTGATTATGTAGTTTCAATGCTCCAATTTCCATCTGAAAAGAGAGGCAACTGCTCATTTCTTAACTTCTTTTGAGGGCATGGAGAATTTTTACCTAACTCAAGGTCTCAGATGGTAACTCATCTGATCTAGCTGAAATATCATTGGCTAAAAATTGTGATTTTGGCCTCTGTGAAAGTGAGGGAGTTGTGGCTATATTAAAACCAGCATATGCTTGTGGTAAGATTGCACATTTCTGTACAGTCCTTAACTAATATGCATGCCCCTATTTTGTATCATGAGCCATTTGGCTGATCTTATTTACAAACATACAATGAAGTTCCAGTCAACTTTGCAAAGCCTGGGAAAATAAAAAAACTACTTTGTAGGACAGACCAAAATAGAAATGCAAATTAAGTTGGAAGTAACAGATGATATCTATAAGACCAGTATTTTCCTCTGGTGTCATGCACAGACTTCACACTCCCTTCTCTATGGCTGTGGGTCATGATTTGATGAGCAAATACTGCTACCTGCTGCTGCTGCTCTCCTTTTATCTGTTTTTCTTTTTATCTCTCCAGGAGACTTGTAAATCTTCTGGAGCACCTGATAAACTCTTCTGCTAGCTGTTGCTGAATCTTCTATCCTCTCTGTCATTTAAGTAGCTAACCACTTCATTTTTCTTGAGATTTGAATGCACAAGTATAAGAATCAGTGCAGCTTAGACCAAAGTTCTCATTTACAGGGTGAGACTAGAGACACTGGACTGTGTTAGCTTTATGTGTATGTTCAGTAGTTGGGTTTTATCAGTCAAAAGGTACTTTTCTTAGCTTTTCTTCTCATGGCCTTTATTCCATATTGTGAAAAGCTAGTATCCGTTGCACAGCAGACTTCTTTTTTTCCTTAAACCCCCACAAAACCAAAGATAAAACCCCCAAACCAACCGACCAAACAAAAAAGATTAAGCAGTTGTCAAGTAGATCATAAATACAATGGTGAAATATTACTGTTTAGGAACCAAATGCAAGTAATATCTGTTATAATTTGATTTGTATCTTCTTTTAGCCCCTATGCTATGATTAATAGAGAGGAATTATGGCTTGATAGATAATGCTAAATATCTGCCATTTTTCTTCAAAAAATCTTTAGAAATCTATTCAAAAAGCTCAGTGCTAGCATAATGATTGATATGAAAACTGCAGAGGATTAATAGTTTTGAATGGCTTTGCTCCTAATGTTTCAAGTTTGTTTAAAATTATATTAGTTTCAAGAGTTCTAGCAAAATAAAATTGTTATGTAGTTCTATATGGCACTCCCAACAAAAAGAACATTTCAATGTATTTTATTATCCTTAATATTTTCATAGTAGCTCTATTTCTATACATCTAGCATATAAAAATGAAAAAGAAGGTAAAAAAATTTGTTGTTAATAACCTTCAGGTTTACTGCTGTTTAACATAGAATTTGTATTGTTGCAGCACTCCTAATTAGTAGTAATAGGCAGTAACTTTTGCAATTAGTACTTTTTTACTTTTCAGTTAAATTTTACGGTGAAAGTGGTGTAGTTGCAAAAATATAATAGTGCTTCCAAGTAACAATCATTATAAAAATATAGATTATAATATTGAAGAAAATTGTAAGGTACTACTGTTCATTGGCCCAGATACTGCAAACGAAGTGTGTTCACAGCTCTACCTATACAAGTAACTTAGCAAATTGTGTAATTTAGGCATGCAACATGTGTTAGTCTTAATGAGAGCTGCATGGTGATTCTCATGCATGGTGTAATATTTGTCCCACAGGGGCTTATTTACTGAAAACTCCATTGTGCATGAAGCCAGTTTTAGGCTTTTTTTTCCCTTGGAATTAGTCTGAGGATCATACACTTGATGCATTACGAGAGTGAGCAATAATAAAAGGACACAACTGCTAGCTGAGATAATAGATAAAATTGCAGTAAAGCAGGAATGTGGATTTAAAATGGAAAATATATGGGTATGACGTATGCCTGTTTGTGCTTCTGAACAATGACTGATCATCTGTTCCTACTGCAGATAAAGCTCCCTAATTGTAAAATATTTGTCTTGCATACGGTAGAACAATAAAAAAAAAAATGGCACCTTATGCCACCTGCATTTTCCTTCTGCCCTTTCATATAGTTTTGTAACTATGTTTGGCTCGTTCTCAAAGTGAATTGTAATCCAGCCTGGAAAAATGTGAATTTTGACAATTAAATGTTTAAGTGGAAAAAAGGAAATATCCGTTTGTATTTGTGATGTAGAATGTGTATACTGGGATGCAGTTACCATGGTAACTGTTGCATCTAGAGAATAACATGGAGTAAAAGCTCACTATTATAAATGACGAGTGTCAAGCTCAGGTTACACCTGCTACTGCACAGGTCAAAATCATATTAATGTCTTTATCTGTCTCCTTTGCCCAAATTCTTCAGAAGCAGGAAACATCCATTTTTTGAACACAAGTTCAATGAAAATATACTGAGATTGCAGTGACAATACACACAAGCTTGAGGTATATGGCTGCCAGTCCCAAAATGAACTAAAGTCACTGGTTACTCAAGTACAAGTTTGCAAGCTTGTAGTAAAAAGGAAGCAAGATCTGTTACATTATCTGCTGTAGTATTAGTAGGAAACTCTCAAATTACTACATTTTTGGATAGACTTTATTGAATCTAAAGGTTCTCTTCTGTTTCTATTTAATCATTCTGCATGGTGCAACATAAGCTAAATAGAAAATGTATTATTTTAATCTCAGCATACTAGATATAAATACTAGATCATTTAGTACTGGGGCTCTTGTGCCAGCTACAGTTCTGGTGATTTGTTCCTCTTTGAAGATACATTCTGACTACTGCTGCAGCAGAAAGAAATCGGAAAAGGAGATTTGATATGTGTTTTTTCCTAAAAAAGGCATTGTATGGGCTTACCTGCTGCTCACCTGGGGACATCTCAGCAGAGTACCTGTGCTGGAAGGAGCATTCTGCTTAGGAACCTGAGTGCTGAACCTCCCTTCTCCCCCAGCCCACCACAGTCAAGGAAGAAATGTCTTCCCTGAGGGATTGCCATGGAGTGGTGCACTGTGCCCTTGGGCTTAGGGTCCCTCTTTGAGTTGTTTATTGACAGCTCTGACCAGTCTGTAGTGTAGGTGAGGAGAAGGTGGTTCTCGTGGGGCTGCCACTCCTACAGGTGGATGGCCTTGAGATACCAGCCTGGGCATAATCACTGCCATGGATACATGTGCTGCAGCAGCAGAGGAGGATTGTTCTGGGGAGCTGAGGCAGCAGGACAAGTAGAAAAAGCCCTTTATTTATCAGTATTAATTTTAATACATCTTTTAAATCATGTTGAAATCCATGATAAAAATAATTTGAGGTTTGTAGAAAGCTACACCACCCCCTTCAGACAATAGTTCAGGGGATGAATCTGGGGACTTCTAATTTCTCAGTCCAGTGCTGAAAGATTGCTGATATTTGGGTAAGTTAGATAAACTTCTCTACAGCATGTTTTACAGATATTTAATAAGTTTTGAATTTTTAATTCATTTGCATGAATGTTGCTATGTCTGTTTAGTGGTGGGATTCCTGAAACGTTGAGATTTGGACTCTGCAATGTCCTAGATCCATGGGATATCTTTGAACTATAATAATGGAGATTTGAAGTCTTTAATAAGATGTTTTAGGCCCTAGTTCTGTAAGCACTCACTTCCATAAAAACTTGAAGTATTGCAACTTTAGCTCTTAAATTGTGGAGGGAAAATCAAGGTTTTGTAACTAGCACATGTCTGTGGAAAAAACACTTCTTGTAACATCGTATGCAATTAAATGGAATTAATTGGGTGATCATGTAATTTGACAACTTCAACAAGATTACTGTGCATGCAATTTGCTTCATTTTGTATTAAAATGTGTGCAGAATATGATTTTCTTCTTTAAATATTCAACTGCCCCATATTGATACAAACCAGCCTACAGATAAATATCCATGGAAACCAGTGGGAAAGTGTGAAACTAATAAAACCAGTTCCTAAATGTTCCTGATTTCATTGCCTGTATTTTACTGTCTGTGCACTAGTAAAATCTGATAACAATTCAGTGTACACTGATATGTTACACACTAAAATAAATCCCAGCAAGATCCTAATGTCTATGTCAGTAGCCATTTGGTATTGCACCGCCTTAGTGAAGGATATTTAACTGTAAACCTGGCTGATAAACTTATTTCTAGAGCCTTTAAAGCATGGGACCAAGCATTATGCCTGAAGAATATAAAGGATTTAGTTATCATTTGTTTTACTAAAAGCTTAAATTGTCCTTCTGTTTGTCCTTCTGAAATATGTCCTTCTGTGTATATCTTGGGTATACAAAGTAAGTATGTTTTGATAGTCTGGTTTTGTAGGATCAGACAAAGGGTTTTTTACATTTTAACACTGAGATTAAGCTTTCAATCTATTTACTGTTTTGTTTGATAAATTTTTTTGTCATAGTTCAAAAATAATTTTAAGCAATCATAGAAGAGTAGAACGGCTTGTATTGGAAGGGAGCTTAAAGATCATCCAGTTCCATCTACCCTGCTAGGGGCAAGGGCACCTTCCACTAGACCAGGTTGCTCAAAGACCCATCCAGCCTGGCCTCGAGCACTGCCAGGGATCACAGAATCATAAATGTCGGAAAAGATCTCCAAGATCATCAAGTCCAACCTTTGACTGAAGACCACCTTGTCAACTAAACCATAGCATTGTGCCACTTGTGACTGAAATTGGTTACTTTATTTAAATTACATGAAATTTGAGGTAAAAATCCTAAATATAATTTATAACCTGTTTTAAATGTTTGACTCATTTAATTCATTCTTACTATGCCATAAAATGATTTTCATCTGATTAGCAAAATACATTTCTCTGAGTCACCTGCTACTCTTTGCCAAATGTCACCACTTTTCATCAAAACGTGCTAATACAAGAGTGGTGTAGTGAAGAAAAGAACCAGGATTTTATTACATGAGGGTAACAATAAGCTTTTCCCTATCTGCATTCTGAAAAGCAGCTAAAATGAGTTGGCTAAAACTTTCCAGGAAACTAAAACTGGAATCAGTTGTTGAAACCACTGTAGTTTGCTTAAGTGGAACATCTTGTGGAACCTGGATACAAACTTGTGTTATGAGTTATTTTTATATATTTTGGATTATGCTCTTTGGTGAATGTTTTGGAATATGAACTAACCCCTTTGCAGTGAAAGGATGCTTTATTTACATCAGAGAATACAGCAAACTCTTAGATTTCTTACTATAGAGAATCATGCTGTAGAGAGCATTGAGCAAGTGCTCTCACACCTTTACACATTGAAGTGATGCAAATAGGAAAACGGTAATATATTATAGATGTGTGAATCAAGAGAGATGTTTTTTCAGTTGTTGGAACTCAGCAGAATTGATTGGCTGTTTTGGTTTGGTTGAATTGGATCTCACTTGGGTACCGAGTTTTATAAGCTGGGATATCCTGTCAGAGGACCCTAATGGACATGAGGCATAAGAAGTGGACAGAATCAATGTGGGTTTAATTTGAATAGGCCCTAGACAGTGAAGTAATGATAATTACGTCATATTTGATAAAAAGTTTAAGAATAAATGCCTAATGTTATTAATGTCTATTATTAATCTATCTAATCTCTTTTGACTGTGTATGAGAAAGAGCCAGAAGGAAAGGCAGACATGAGGATGATGATTGAGTCTTTTCACTGAGAGTCTGCTTTAAAATTCATCATTTGGTCTCATTTTCCTGAATGGGTCTTGGTTAAAAAGCCCTCTAAAACAAAGGAAAAACTCCATCCAAACAAAAAAGAAATCATATTGTTGAAGGAAAAGTGAAAAGAAGGGTAATAGTATTAAATTTTACCTTCGTCCTGAACACAGTTTGAAGAGATTAGAAGCAGAAAGGACAGTTGCATGTAATGTGCCACTGAACGCTTGCCAGTTACTCATCTCTGGCCACCAAAGGATTTATACAGAGGAATTCAGTGATATTTAATTAAGTGAATTACAATATAGGGAAACTTGAACCATTAGGTGAGTAAAAATCCTTTGAAACGCATTAAAGCAGTTTGCTATTTTCACACAGTTACCCTGCCAGCCTTAATATGCAAAACTGCCACTGAATTCCAGATGGCAAGATACTGCCACACAAGCTGGCTGTGCTGCATAAAGACAGTTTCACCCTGTTTGCAAATAGGCAGAATTAAAGTTGACCATTCAGCCTGAACTCCTAGGATTTTCTGCATGAGTGCTTGGTTTCTGAAGCTTAACACTGCACTACAGTTGTGTGGAACTTCAGTGTAACATTTATTTGATGGGTATGACTATTCAATAATACATATAAAAATAGTTATGTTAACAATAAAGTAAATTTAGTAGTAAATTTGTTAAGCATATGCATATTCGGAGTGTTCAATATACACGTACAATATGCAAGTTATATAATTTTTGTTACTGAATAGCCTTCTTAAACAGCTACATGAGACTAAAATTTGGTTAATTCAAGCACTTTCTTATGAATCTAACAAAGCAGACATTTTAGAAATATCACTGCGATTTGGTTATCATAGTCTAGTTTCACAGTACAATGTGAGCTTTTCAGCCTGTGAAATCCATTAATAACCACATTAAACTTTCCCATATTGTATGAATTGTCAGGTTTAAATGATTCTTTCTTTAAAACAATTATCTGTCTCTTGCTTCATGCAGTTTGTTAAACCGCTGTGTCAATTTACAAAGACTGGGGGAGTTTGACACAGAAATTTTAGAGAGGGAAGGAACTAATCATTGGTTTACCTAGCATGAGTGCTCAAGTGCACATGAAGAAAATGAACATTGATTCAAAATATAAATGAAAAATTCTAATCATGAGTGGAATTGCCAAGGTTTAACTTGAAAACCCTTTGCTTCTTGAATTCTAAGGAAAGTAAAATCTGTTGGTAAGCTTGTTAAATAGTTTAAATACGATATTTATGAAGACAAATGACAGTGTATGTATTTTAGAGGACTAGTTAGTACTTATGGAACACAGCTCTGCATTGCAATAGGTGGGGAGCAGTGTGGTCTCCTGGTAGTTTTTGAGATGCTGCATTGAGGGTATTTGTGATATGACTGAGAATCCCCATGCAATGCACTCTTGAATCCTTTTGTCTGCTACAATTATATACTGTTTGGATTAAACATTTTTCCCTGTAATGTCCAAGTAAAAAGAAGATTTTCTGTGCTCTTCCATGCTTCTAACATTTAGTAGCCTCTAAGGCTGTAAGTCTATTCTTTCCTTTTGTAGCTCATACAAGGTAGAGATTCAATTCCTCTGTGCAGAGGACAGTGAAGTCTAGCTTGGAGAATGCAGAATATTTCTGCCTTCATCTCTTACCTGTATGCCTGAGTGAAGAACTGATTTAATGCAAATCTGAAAAACTGTGTGACATTACAACTAGGTTAGCAGCCAACTGTGTTGAGTTCTGTAGAAATGCACTACAGTGGGCAGAGACTGTTCCAAAGTATTTTAGTCAGGACAGATTGGAGCAGATCATCACCATTAGGCAGGTGAATGAATAATTGAGGCATAGGGAGAACAGTCTAATTTTCAGGTATGTCTACAGTTTTTGGAAACCCGATTAAAAAGTGGACAAGATATGAAATAGATAAGAAACTAAAATAAAGTCCTATAAAAATTATCTAAGAGGAGGCATCTAAAGCATGGATTGCCAATGAAAATACAGCACTGAAGACTGAGGGTGGTTCCTAAAAACCACTTCCAAGCTGCGTAAAGTTTGTTACCCACCACCTCTAGAAATTCAAGCTGTAAGTGATTTTTCTAGGATCACGCAGGTTGTCTCTTGACGAAGCAAAGCCCCTTTACTGGCACTATAGTCCTTTGCACTATTTGCGGAAGTATTTTTCTACTAGTAAGAATAATTTGTTTGCAGGGAAATTTTTTGGCATTGCAGAGATTCTCTGCCATCTGGCTGACTTTGCATTCCTATTCTGTTACTGGTAGTCTGGCTCTGTCTTCTCTGTAAAATTTACAGGAGCGAAAGATCTGACTTCAGAGATTTTTAAGACAAAAAGACCCGTAAAAGGACCAAACCCTGCAAATACAGCATCCCTCACAAATGCACACATCGTGTCATTTGGATGCTATAATGTTGCGATGCAATCTGCTATACTATATCAGCTATGTGACAGTACTAGCAGAAGCTTCCATCATGTCATTCATAATAAAATGTAAGGAGGGTATGTAAAGTATTTAACCTGTTGATTGTGTTGCTTTTCAGGTTTTCAAAGCCATGAATATTCCTCAGATCAGAAACCCTTCCTTACCTCCTCCAGAAGATATGCCTGAAGCATATCAGGCGAAGATAGCTCTTCTTGGTGCGGGACCTGCAAGCTTAAGTTGCGCTACCTTTCTGGCTCGATTGGGCTATTCAGACATCACCATATTTGAAAAGCAGGAGTACCTTGGGGGCTTAAGGTAATAAAACAATGATAACAAAGCACTGTTTCCAGTTATTGTAGAAAACATAGCAAGAACTGTTGTACTTACATATATTATATGTGATCCCTCTACTTTTAGCAGAGGAAGAGAGTAGAAAATTTCAGATCTGTAAAAGTAACTTTTTATTTAAATCATTGATCATTCACATTAAGAGAGGTACAGTTACAGGCAAGCTTTAACTGGAAATCTGTTGGCTATCTCCTATATTCTTTTCACATGACCTGTTAAATTTCAGGGTGCAGTTGTTGTTACCAAATTAACATATTAGAAAATGGTGTCAGGAACCATTTTCCCTTACCCAAAACTTCTAAAACAAAATTAAGTAACTGTAGCCATAGTGAAAGAATGTTTCAAAAGTTTTAGAGAGATACTAATTTCACGGAGAATTTTAGGTTTAGAATGCTTTCTTGGACTACCTTGTGCAAATAAAGGTGACAGTGACAATCATGGGTGCAGCTTTAGCAGACCATAGAATAAGGGTGAAATAAACCCCCTGCAATTCTCAACCTTCAAAAAGTTACAAATACATAAAGGAAGGTACCTTTGCAGTGTTCCTGTGTGGTAAACCCTTGGCTGATATTTGCATGGTGTCAGTCCTCTACACTAGAAAATGAATTTTTGCCACTGCAGCAATGGCTGTGATCAAATCTAGTAGGTTTTTTGGAATCCCTGTGTATAAGATAATTCAGACACTGACTAGTGGATACCAAGCCATTCAAAATCAAAATTAAGTTCTGCAATGTAAGATGTGAAAGAGTACAAAATGTATTCACAGATTGTGTTTAAAAAATACAAAATGTAATGAAACAGAGAGAAGGAAGGGTGATGCACTTACATTTCTTAATGCAGCATCACTGAAATCAATAGAGTTGACACGGTTAATGAATTTGATCCATAATGTCATAATGTCAAATACTTATTCAGTGCTCTGCAAGAAAGAGAATCAATTCTGGAGAAGTTGAACTGATTACTTGCATTTTTCCCAGTGAGGTTCAGAATTATTCTACCTAATTACCAAGGTGTTAATCCATAGGCATTTAACTGTGAAGCTGTTTTACTTGAACTAGTTACCATAGAGGATTGCAAATTTAGTATGTGAAATACCTATTCACCTGTTGAGTAGCACACACTATCATAAATACCAGATTAAAATCAGTTTTGTTGCTGTAAAGTAGTCAGCATTAATAAGAGGTTTTTAACAAAAAGGCTTTTTTTGGTAACAGGTTGGACTTGGCAATACAAAGCAGGACTTCCTTCAGTGCTTATAGTACAATGCTCGAGCTGCTTAATATGTGCTTGTGTATTTGAAGCAGTGTGATCTTAAGTTCTTCATGGTTTAAGTTGAATTTAAAATAATGTTTTGTCTGTTTCTCTTATTGCAAAAAGCCTTACATGGAGTTTTGCCTGTTCTGTTAGTATCCTTAATGGTTGAGGAGTGTATTTTAAAATGTATTTCTTTCTTCTGAGTCTTAAAGAACATATCTCATTCAAGGTCAAATTTTACTTCCATTCACCGTAGAAATGTTCATGTGTGGTTTAAGGGCATCAATTCCTTTTTTCCTTATTTTAATCTTGAAACAGAAAGGGGGCTGGCCTGTGGCAGCAATCATCCATTATTGCATTTCTAAGTCTTTGCAGCACATCTTTTAGCAAATTTGGGTTATTGATGGGTGTGTTTTCAAGGCTTCAAAAACTATTGCAAATTGCTAAGAAGACCAAATCAATTTTGTATTTGGAATCAGCTGTTTATAATGGTCATGTTTGTGCCTTCTTAAAGTTTTTTCCAGTTGTTTTTAGTTAGGATGTTTCTTGCATCGTAGCTAATTTTCATAATATTGTGACACTGGAAAGGTGTCTAGTGATTGCAGTTCCTGTGGTCGGATATTTAAATGTAACATAAATCTGTGCTTCTCTGAACGCGTCTGGATTTTTCATAGTTATGGGCAGGTTTTCCTACATTTCACCAGTTGTGTAAAATTTATGCTTTATAGTAGAGTAGGCATGAGCACACCATGCTCTTGCTTAGAGACCATGAACAAGCTTTACTACTTGTACTCCTAACTCTGGCACTGCTTTACAATGTACCAAGAGCTGCCCCTGGAGCAACAGTAATTTGAGGTTGCTGAGAAATGCCAGGCACCTGTCCAAGCACCTCTGGCTTGGGTCAGATTTGAGGTAGAGGTGAATTTGTGGGACACTTTGTATCCACTGCATCCCTCCTCCATCTCTGCCCCATTTTCTTTTCCCTCTCTGTCTCTCCATTGCAGAGTCAGAAAGCATCTTCTGCTGCTGAAAGAAATTGTTTCAGAATTATTGATGTATCAGTTGACTTTCATAAAAAGCCTCTTTTCATAGTTAATGTGCATGCATGTGGGTATACCTCACAGCATCAGACTAAGTAAATGTTTAATGAGAGCAAAAAAGTGTTTGCAGATTCTGACAGTGATGTAACACAACCAGTACTGTTCTGGGAGCCTGTTGTGGAAATGACAGGCCTCCAACAAATACATAGGTGGCTTGGAAAATAGCACTTTCCTTTTTTTGATTAGATTTCTTTATTGAATCTCTGTTGCAGAATCATGTTGATACATTGGTTTCTGCCTCAGACACCTTTATTTAGCATGACCTGTGAAAGTTGTATTGACACTTTCATTATATCTGATATTTACAACGCTTCTCATTGCACACTGGTCAAGAAAGGTGTAAAAAGGGCAGTATTAGAAATAAGGAAGAACACCAGTTTCTTATCAATATAATTAAAGTTGATGCAACTTAAAATAAATAAAACTCTTCTGGCCTGTTAAAGTTAGATGCTGAAGATGGTGTGGTCAATATCAATATGTAAAATAAGCTGCAGTGAATCTCTTGTGCCAGTGCTTTGTTATGGATATTACAGATTCATTAATTTGAGAACAGATTAGACTGTTTGAAGCTTAGAAGTATCTGGGGAGAAGCCTTTACTTTTCTGCATATTTAGGTTTTTATCTTCATTGAACAAAAGTATCTAAAATATAACTTCACTGTGTTTATCTGCAACATGTTTTACAGTAGAGATTTTGAACTGGCATATATAGATTTCATTTCATTGGAGATAAATATATATTTATTAAATCTGTAAGAGTAGATATAAACTGAGATCCTATATTGGCACTGCAGTTTTCCCCTTTTGTGATTCTGGGATCTTGAAGATGTCATTCCTAATCTTCCCCAGGAGGAAAAAATGCCAGTTAATACACATTAAGTCAAAAAGCAGACATGAAATCAACAGCTGATAGTGTTTGTCCATCCTGAAAAATCATAAAAAATTTATGAAGTAGAAATGGAGGTGGGTACAGTTTTAATAGCTCATAGCTCAAAATAGCATATGTAACACTTTAAAAAATTGTATGGGAAATTTGATTCTCTCTTATTGGATAGCTTAATGAAAGATTGCTATGTCACTTTGCTTTTAGTAGCCATGAGGTCCTTTTTTAAATGAATATCTTAAGTTTAGTGTTACATATTCTGGTGAACAAAAGGAATGGAGCGGAAGTCCTTTAGAACTCAAACATAATATATGTTAAATAGTTACCTACAGGTGTGGGTAGTGTTGAAGTTACTGCCTTCCTGACCTATATTTTTTAGCATTGGATGAATAAAGCTTTTTTGTCACTCTAACAATTAAAAAAAGTCGAGTCACATTTCAGCACATTCCCATTCACATATGTCAAAATTAACTAAGGTGTGTTATAAGTATTTTAGCTAATAATGATAATAATAAAAAACAAATTTAAAAATTCTCTTTTCCTGATAGTTATGGGTATTTCACAAGCATTTTTATTTATTTTAGTATGTCTGAAATCCCCCAGTTCCGATTGCCGTATGATGTAGTGAATTTTGAAGCCGAGCTTATGAAGGATCTTGGAGTGAAGGTAATGAAAAATATATCCTGCCTATGTATAGCTCAAAGAAAAAAAAAAGAACAAGAACTCTGCCAAAGATTAACAGCAAAATGTCATGCACATTAGTAAAGAACGATTAAAAGCTATGCTAGACAGAGGCAGGAAGATGCTTCCTCTTGCTCAGGGCATTTGTCTGTCTCCTGTCTGAATGCCACTAGTTTGGAAAAGGGCAATCAATAGTTCTCATCTGGCATGCCTGCATGTGATTAATTGTCTGTAAGAAACAAATTCCTAAATTGCTTTAGGGGTTCAGTGTAGCTATTGGAATGATTTGATTTTTTTTTAATCAAGTTTGGCACTACTTAAACCATTCATATTTGATACTTCTTTTGTTCCTTCTCCCTGATTTTTTTTTCTTTATGGTTTATCATACAGTCTTGCATCCAAGTTAATTTTGTAATAAAATGCATCAAATTAAAGTGTTAACATGATCATCTGTTATAAACAATAACAGTCTATTCAACTTCTTGGAAAGCAATAGTTATGCATTATTCTGTTAAATAAATGTGTGTTGTTTATAGATAATGGAAACAGCAATTTATTATTAATTTAGGACTTGAGCTGAAGATTTAGATAGTTTTTACAATTGCTGCACATTATAATAGAAGTTACAAACTTAGAATGCATCACTAGATCAAATTTTTGAGTAACAGGAGGGATACTTTATTTTTAATATGTTACTAAAACCTTCAGTGAAGCAAGAAATTCTTCTTGGAATCTTTCATGTTGATTCATATTATAAAAGCAGTAGGCAGTTGTCACAAGACCTGAGTGAGAACATTGTTCTGCCCAGGTTTTATAAAAATGCTGGTAAGATGCAAAATAAGGTTTTAAGTGCTACAAGTCTGTTTTTCTACTTTAAAATTCCCTTTGAAACCCTTGAAAAAAATTACAGAATGGAGGTTTAGTTAGGGATGGGGTTAAACAGAGCACTGAGACAACTTTAGACAAAACTGCTGGGCACAGACTCCTGAGAATCCTCTGCCAATCTCACTTTCCAGGGCTTTGTGTTATGACAGGGTCTCCAGAATGGACTGATGGAGCCACCATGTCATCTTGACCTGCAGGTCCTCTGCAGTTCTGGAGTGCAGCAGAGAATCTCAATGTAAATTTGCTTCAAAGCTCTGCCATTGGTTTGCAATTGACCCTTTGGCAAGCTGGTTAAATAAGTACCTTAGCTTTATACCTCTCTAAGCTGGAAATATTTTCTGGTGTTTACTTAAAGCATTTCAAATGGTGGAAGGTACTGTGTTGAGTAAATGCTCAGTAGTGCTGTTTATTCAAGTAATTCCACTGAAATTAGTAAGAATTAGTCAGCTGAATAAGGATTGCAGAGCTAGGCCCTAGATGTATTATGAATCCTCACATAAAATAGTATTGCTGTTTAAATTCCTTCATTAGGTTTTCATAACGTATGTACACAACAGGATAAAAAAATGTAATGACAATTTATGGAATGTCTTTTGTTGCAGGTGAGGATGGAGTCTGTATTGTTTTAAGGATTGCAACAGTACATGGCTTCTTCACCTCAGATAAAATTTGTACTAAATATCCAAAGACAAAGAAAGTCAGTGTTTTAAGTAGTGTAAATGGTATTTTACCTCTGCCTTTTTTTCCCCACCAACCTGAAAAGTATATTAAATGAAATACAGGCAGATTGAATAACAAACAAGATACACAGTGGCTTGAAGGCTAAACTGTTAAGATCACAAAGTAGAGAGCTTACAACAGCATTGCATTTTGTAAAGTAAAATCACAAGTGATATAAAAAACCTGGGGGAAAGCATTCAAGTTCAGAGAGTCTAAGATGCGGAGATAAAAACACACATACCTATGTCAAGAAGTATGAAATATCAGAAGAGGAATCACACACACTTTATGTGCTCAAAGGCCTTGGGGTTAGGAGTGATGAACAAAAGGTGTGTGTATCTCCAGCTGCATGACCTCTGCACAGGGACTGCCATCGCTGGTTGCCTGAACGCACAGCAAACACTATTCCCCATCCCTTACACTCTTACAACTCCTCTAGGTGCTCAGCCTGTGCAGTGGCTGCTCAGAGCAGGATTGGTGGTGCAGCATGGCTCTGGAAAAAAAATTCAGCTTTTGCTTCTGAAAGTAAAAACTAATTGAACAGAAACAAGTATAGATTATAAGTGTGTTTTGATTGCTATGAGTTATTTCTTTCAATAAATGAACACCTATCACTGCACTGTGGGCATTGTTGCTTGTCTAAATTAGAATTAACAATTGCAAGTCTAAATCAAAACTTATGTCATTCATAGTTTTGAAAACCTCTGTTAGTTTACTGTGCAGAATGTGCTGCTTCATTACAATTGAGTAGGGCACGCTGTAATTTGCGAAGAGTATTCTGTCTTTTGCAGGCAGGTTTTCTGAATTCACAAAAGCACCACTGGCATCACTGAAGGTTTTTTTGGCATACAGGAGTTCTAGATAGTGATCTCAAAAGTTGGGCTATGAGCTCTGCGTATGCAGCAAAAAGCAATACAATCCTTCCTTGTTTACTGGCATTGCATTCTGCACATTTAGCGGCCTGCCAAGTACCTGATACTGTGCAGAGGGCATTGCTTGGTTTTCTCTTCAGAATAGTGTCATGTCATAGTTTCACTAATGTTTGTGCAGTAACATAAACTGATTGGGTTTTGGTTGGCGTGCTGGCTATCTGTTCAGTGCATATTCCATAAAGGAGGTTCTTGCTTCCACAACATGTTTCTTGTATTCAGGTTTTTGCATGGGTGAAACTACAGCCTTTTGTAGTCAGCACTGAATACAGATATTTACTCACAGTAGAAAACTGCTATTTTCAGTATTTTCTACTTCAGTATTTTGTTCCATAGACAGGTGTTATCTGTTTGTTTAGTTTGCTTTAGACCTTTTAGCTTACAGCAGAAACCAAGCTAGGCTGTGGTGGTTCCCATCTGAAGATGATCTGAAGGTACTTTTTTACCCATTTGTAGTTTGTGCCACTTGCTTAAGTCAGAGCAATCTGGCCTTTAAAGCCTGGTTTGGGGGAAAACAATTTGCTTTGTTTGCTCACTAGATGATCCTGTGAGGTGCCTGTATGCAAGACATAGAAATAGAAGAATAGAAATTATTTTCAAGTTGTCACATTGAAACCAAACAATTTTTAATTCTTTCAGATCATTTTTAGGAAAGGCCTTGCAGTGGATGGAATGACACTCCGTACCCTGAAGGAAGATGGCTATAAAGCAGTCTTTATTGGAATAGGTAAGAAGAGCTGACAGTCCCATGTTTTGTCCTGTTGAAATTGAAGGACTGGAATAAACTGGAACCTGTATGTTTGTTAATAGCATGATGGGAGAAAGCTTTAATTTGATGAATGATGGAAGTATGGGATATAAGAAAAATTATAAAATCAGGAAGCTACAGCTAGTGGCCTTAAGACAGTTATTAAAATTTTCACATTTATATTATAGATCTTTAAGTAAGATGTGAATGTAGCTGAATGGGTTGATTTATTGTTTGCTTAAATAGTTAAAAATGGATGAACTACAAATTTGCTTGTAATTAATTGCCATATTGGCCTGGAGCGATACACAAGTTTAGTTTTCAATTTTTGCGCACAGCTTACTACACCCACACAATTACTGAGTCTATATGTAAGCCAGTGATATCATGCTTGGTTGCTTTTTTTCTTTCATCCATATAAAATGTGTAACATCCTTCAGATAGGCTGTAGTGAAAAGTACTTACAGAGTGGGTTAACAAAATAAGCTGATTTTGGCTTATACTGAAACTGGCATCATACGTCTGTCTTCTCTCATGTACTAGAGAAGTCCTGTACCTCTCTGCTGTTTGCATCATTGCTTCTTTTTAATGTTAGATTAGAATTGTTATCCATTTACAAGTATTTTGAAGTGCAGCTGGACCCATTGCTGCCATATGATAGGCATGTTGAGCAGGCATTGTCTACAGTTGGTATGAGGCTTAATGCTCTTTATTGATCTAGACGTTGCCTAAGTGAACATAATAGGAAACAAGTTGTCCAACTGTTCCTCCTTCCTATTATTGATTACAGAGATGTAATTCTTAGTACAACGACAACTGTTGTTTACCATCTGGTTATGCAGTATAATAAGCTTTGCAGGTCTATTCTGTTGTGTAATGATAGCACAGAGTGTTGTGATTTATGTAATCCTAAATCCTCACATTGTTAGAGAACTTCCATGTATAGGAATTCTGATGTATCATATTTTGATGTTATTGTATACAAGGCAAATGGTGTGACTTCTATTTTTCATTGTTTTCATCTGTGTCTTTCAAACTGCATAGCAAAATCTCACCAATGAGGAATTAATTCATAAGCATTTGTTTTATGTGAGTCTAGCACTCAGGAAAAAATTCTCAGTAATTTTTTTAACATCAGCATTGTTCCTCTGCATTTCTGACTCAGAAGCTTAGGATAACAGTTCAGTTTAGTGTCAGCAAAAATGACCACTGAGCACTTCACATAGAAATGGTGTTTGGTTTATGTATGTAGGTTTATTTTCTGACCTTAATAAAGGTATTCTAATATAAAATATATTTTGGTTAGACATAAATCTATATATAGATCTATATATCCAGACAACATTTTGCCATATAGATGCTAGGTAAAGGGACACAGCCAGAATTTTAATAAACAAGAGACGGTATCTGAAGCATAATTCTCCTGTAAAGCATGTGTTCATTGATTGTACTAGGAAACAGAGGGTATAAATGCTAATGATGGATTATGTGTACCTACAAAGTTTTGTTATTGGAAGCTTCCTTGAATTTATGATGAAGTTGGTCCCTCTCTGTACCCCCTTGTCTGCCTGTCATCTCACTTTTGTGGTACTGTGTGAGACACTGGACAGTAATGTGGCCTTGCATACTGGTAGTGAGAGGGAGAGGACATGCCAAGGGGTTGCATATTTATGGAGTTAACTATATTAATGCAATACAGCATTTATAACCTCTCAGCAACAGCCGCTTTTCCATAATGAGTCTGAACTGCATTTCTTTTTGTGTTCTTTGCCTACTGAACAGACATATTCAATGAAACATCACATTTGAACATTACCCTGAATCATAGGGGTAAAATAATTATAGAGCTACTTACATAAAACAGAAGATTTATTTTTTTGTTGTAATTTGCTTCTGAATGAATTTGTACCTTGATGGAAAATAAATGTGGTAGTTTTCAATTTTCCCTGTTAGTGGAAAAAAGAAAAAGTAAATGAGTGTGTAAAAAAAAAAATGAAATCCCTGATGGGACGAGAGTATAGTGTGAGAGGACTTTTTCACAGCAATGTGGTTTTTGAAAAGCACACCCTTTAGTCTTGCAAATGAGATGGAACTTGAGATTTTATCAGTTGGGATTGTATAAAAGTCCATGTGTGATTCATGAAACGGAAGAGCACTTGTAAGTAACCAGCTACCTGAGGGCAGATGGAGTTGCGAAGAGAACGTTGAAAACTATTTTTCACACGGTTATGCATCAGGGAAAATCTATTGCTGGTGGGAAAATTGTGTGCAGTAGGGAAAGTGCCCTCCACTGCAGGTTCTATCGATGCTAAAACGTAGGTGACTGAGGTCTGAGCATTCTAGCAAGTGACCATATTGAAGAAAAAAGAATAGCAAAGGCTTTTTGTAAGAGCTGTTTGGACAGGTTAAAAGTGTGCTCTAATCAGCTATTTGCTGTGTTTCTGACATGAGAGGTAAAGAATTCCTAAGAAGTTCACAAAAGGATACAGTTTAATAGACTTACTTGAATTGAATAATAATAAAAAAGGGTGCTTCACTTCAATTCTTTGCTTACTGAGGCATTGAGGCTGTGGTGGTTTATCTTAAGGGGAAAGATGCTCTCCACCCAGTAGGTCTGGTGCATTTAGTCACTGTTTCAAAGTTGAGAATAGTACCTTGTTCTAGCCTTGGAAACAAACAGGTGTCCAGTATGTGTCACCAACCTTTGACAGCCTCTGGGGGCTCAGTTTGAGTCACACCTTACCTCCATCTTACCTTTCCCAATTAGGCTGTGAAGACTGGTGTGGAATTTGGGGTTATGAAGACGTATGTTGAACTAGGAAAAACTTTCATAGTTTCCTGGATAATCAATAAGAATCCAGCTGGGCAATGGCAATGTAAGAGATACACCATGCATCTGGTCTTCTCCAGCAGTCACAATTTCAGATTACAGCTAACGTTAAGTATTAGAGGGTAGTCCACGATTCTCAGTTTTTTACATTGAAAGTAATGATAGACAATAGCATGCATGATAATTATTATAGGTCAAAAAGGTAGCAGCTAAACAATGGGATTAACAATGTTCTTGGAGTCTCTACTGTGTTTTTCTAGTTCTTTTTTTCATTGTCATTTAGGTAGCTGCAATTTCTAAACTTAGTCTTATTTCATTGGGCAATTAAAAATGCTAATTAAGAATTAGAGATGAAGAATTAGAGTCTTTAAAATTTTCATCTTAGAATTCTAATTCTCTTCCAGTTACAAAACTTTTGGGTTTGCTACTCATAAACATTAATGAATAGGAATTAAATCTCCCAATTGAACATTCAAAGTTTTAAAACCAATCGGTAAAAGTAAGCATAGAAAAAAATCCTATCCTGGCCTGATTTGAAAGATTACTCAATGTACTCTACCTTAAATCAGCTCTGCTTTTTGATAAGAAGGGTTTGTGAAGAATTTGTGCCTGAACTGACAAATCAGTTTGAAAATTTTGCTTTTAAAGAAAAAAATCTTGCATCAGTTGCTGCCTTCTGTAAACACCATAGAGTCTCAGGGCAACAGAGAATAAGCATGCTGAGAGCAAAAGAAGAAATCAATGAAGGGGTGAGGGGCTAGAGGAGAGAGCACATGGTCCTCAGAGACAGCAGAGTAAGGCAGGCAAGGGTATCCTACGGGGAACAGAGCAGTCTGAATGCTTTGTGTTACTGTGTCTCTTCCTCTGTGTGTGTCTCTCATGGCTATCAGAGCAAATGCAGAGATACCAGGCTTTTATTACTCATCCTTCCAGAAGTTCAGCCGCATTCTTTGGAAAACATGATTCTGTGGTTCTGTCTTTTAAGACTCCACAAAGCATTGTATATTCTTTTTGAAAGAGAAAATGCAAAACAGTTTCTTTATAGAACTACTTAATTGAATAAAAATGAATGAACTAAATATTCAAAGTATTTAAGGACATTTTTCACGTGACATTCAAACGACTACATAAAAATGCTATCACCATAAACATATTTTCTGCAGACTTTTACACAAACCTCTATCCTTATTCTGTAATATTTTATCATAATATAAGTGTTCTATGGAACATTTACATTCTCCTTAGATGGATATCAGATAAAAATAGATCCTCAAATATTGTTTTATTTAGTTAACTTTTTACAAAAATCCAAAGCCCTTATTCCCAGAAATTGCTTAGACACTTTAAACCTACAAACACTAAAGTTAAACTTGCAGCACTAGCTAACTTTGTACTTAACTTCTCATTGAGTAATGAAGATTGTTGTTTCTTCCTCCATCTTCTGACGCTGAATTGCTGTAAAGTTCGTTTTATTGTATATGGGTATACAGAGGTCTATTAAATACAGTGAAATGGTGGGTTAGATGAGTGTACTGAGTAAATCTAAGCAGATTGTTGCTTAAATGTGCTCTAAATAGTATATTCTGCTTGCAAGGGTTAAAAATGTACATTAAAAAAAAGAAAAAAAAATAAATGAAATCCCTTGTGGCAAGAACCTTTGTCGTAATTGCAGTCATTCATAGTTAATTAACATAGCATTCAAACAATGATATAATCAGATCATGTCATTGATTGGAGTGAAATTACACACCAAAAAAAAAAAAAAAATTAAAACTGGGAGCATTAATGTACCTTGTTTTAAAAAAAAAAACTCTGTGAGATTGATTTACTCTCTCTTCCCCAAAAAGTAAGTAATCTCCTCATGCCTGTTATTATCTTCTGATTAACTATGCAGTGCCACCTGGTGTGCAGATGGGAGGACTATTACACATCAAGAGCTCTGTTCACACCCACCCACACAGATATAAACCTACGTGGCAAAAAGTGAACAGATGTTCATTTTGCTTGTGCTATAGGAAAAAATTGTGCATCGTACTCCTGATTCATAAACTAAATTTGGAGGACATGAAATCTGCATATGGGGCCCGTAGGCCCATGGCCAGGCACAGACATTTATGGAGGAGATATGTCATGTTCAAAATAGTTCTCATTTCAGGTTGTGAACAGACATTTATTTGCTTGCTTCTCTGGTTGTGATTTACCTTGTATTTGAGTTTTCTTTTTCTTTTCACTTGTGATTTCACTTACCTCCTCCAAAGAAGGAGTTTAGAAGCAGAGTCATTTGAAAACATATCCAGAATTTATCTGTTAGTTGGTTGCTTTTCAGAATTGATTTGTGTTTCTTGGTGTTTGTGATGTTCCCAAATGTTGTGGGAGGCTGTTAGGCCCCTTCATGAAGAGCTGTTTGCCTCTGTGGTAATGTAGCAAGTCATGTAAATGGCACTGCACCTTGGTTAAAGATAGAGCTTTAGGACAGGCATTGTGCAGCCCATGGCTCTTAGGATCACCAGCTCTATTGCTGGAGTATTGTTTTTTGGTATTGTTTTGTATTACTTTATAATTTCATAAATATTTTGACACTTTATAGGTAGTATAGGTTTTGCTGCAAGGAAGCCAAAGCCTAAAGACAGGCAGATAAAAGACAACAAATAAGGGAGAAAAATAATACTTTGGAAGGTAGTGCAGGAAAGAATGATGTCATTGGAAACATGATCAGCTAGATACTCAAAATAAATGTGTGCCTGGCTTAGTTTCTGGGTTTTTTTCATTGCCCCCTGTAGACAAGGGAGATCAGTGTTTCAGAATCTTGCAAAGTAAGTGCTTTTCACCAAGGATTTTAAATGGTGACAATGGCCTTTTAAGCATTGGTATCCATATACAATCAAAGATATTAAAGGCTACGGAACCAGGAAAAACACTTGAAATTATATTTTATTGTTGCAAACCAACATATTCAAATTCATGTATCTGCAAAAAGTTGTGAGCCTTTGGTATTAGAAATAATGGGAATGAAATAATCAAGATGAGTCATGAAGTCAGTCAGAGTACTTTGAACAGTTTGAAGAACAGCAGAGATGAAGAGCAGTGGCAGGATCTGGGTAAAACCAATTCACAATATTTCACAATTGCCTTACAGTACTAATCTTAAAACTAAATTTTAAAAACGTTGTTTTTAAAATAAAGATTCCATGAGAAGGCCAGTGATAGATGTGTTTGCACTTAGTACAAAACAGGATCAAAACTGCACATTGAACTGCAGCTGCATGAGGTGAAGTCCCAAGGAAGAAGGTCTGCACAAGTCTGTGCAGTCAAGTATAGGAGTTCTTTATACTCTGCCTGCTGGAGAGCCTTAGCTCATGGCTCACAGCTTGGAGAATAAATGCATCCTTCTTTAACACTACATTTCTTGTTTCGTGTCTCATGTGAATAATATTCTAAATGAATTATACAATCAGTTGGTTCAAATACAAAGCTTGTTAGTCCTTATTTTATTATCTTCTGCTACTCTTTAATCTAAAAAGCATTGTTATTAAAAACCAAGTACTTATATTAGAAAAGGAGCTCTGTGAAAAGAACCTGTTCTTACATACTATAGCAGGAATTTGAACTTGCTATTATTCCCGATGCAGCATCTTTCCTGTAGACCAACCATGTACATAAATCCAAGAATTTTAATGCTTGAGACATTTTTTCCTACTATTGGCATTTGTAGTAAGCTGTTATTTCAGCTCTTTAGTTCTCAGTACTGCTCTGGATATTGGTGGAATATTCCTACATACACATCGGAAGCACTAGGCAGTTGAAAGCTTTTAGGGCTGAGATTCACGAAACAGCTTATTTATTATTAATAGTCTTAGGACACTTTCAAAAAATACTAATAATCTGCCCTTGGGCAGACTTATGATATTGACTTGTAAATTACACAGATTTTTGTGCTCTTACTTACTTATCTTTCCTACCAAAACTACTTAGCATAACAATCTCTCTTGCATATGTTTTACAAAACACTCTCCTGTCTCTTTCCATGATGCTGGAGAATGTGCCTGAAGAAATGCTCATCTAAATATAATGGCAAAATTAATTTGGTTCCTATTTTTTTAAGAGTAGTTAATTTTTTAATATCTTAGGAGATTATGTAATCTAACATTATTTAGCACTTTTTCTTATTCAAGCATATATTTTTAAGCATTTTTGTGTTTGAGGTGTATAAAAAAAACCCACTGAACAAAATGGTGATCTTATATAGTGTATTCTCATATTTGATGTTACTTGAATGCTTTACAACTAAAGAAAAGAGCTTTGCTTACTTGCATGTTGTTTCCAAAAGTTCACTCCCTGACTCAGTTACCTTTATTCTTTAGATGAACCAATATTTATTATGCTGCCATCTTTTTACTTCGGCATTAATATTCAGACACAGAATGAACAACCTACTAAAGTGCAGTTTGTGAGTTGATCCATGTAATTTACTTTAGCTGAGCTCTCTTTTTTTTGTAAGAAAACTGTATGTGGTCCCATATGTGTTTAATGCAATCACTCTTTGAAATATTGTTCTACTTAATACTATAGGAGGACTGACAGAATAAAAAAATCTAAATAATATTTTTATAAATTCCTTACTTTCCTTCATCTTGTTTTCAAAACATAAAACACTGGTTAAAAACCTAGGCTTGTTGCATTTAATTTTTTTTAAAAGATTATGCACAGAGTATCAAAATCTCAGTGCCAATTATTGGTGAGAAGATGGCAAGCAATTTTTTGTGTTAATGAATAAAGTTTTAAGCAGTCTTCCTGTCACATTTATGTCTCTTAAATATAATGTTCCTGAATTCATGTTCCTTTCACTGGCCACTCAACAAGGGGTGTATCTCCTTGTTGAATTGAATTGACAAAGCTAAGAAAACTGGATTTGTGCTGTGGATTTGTAGTACATGTTGAAGGACTTCAAGGGTTGCTTTAGGAGATCTTCTTGCTCTGCCATTTCTCTACTTCATGAGAGGGGTGCCTCAGAAGCCACAGCTGGGCATGGGCAGGGCTCCAGGCCTCCATCTGATGCAGTGGTTGTCTTGTGCTTCTCAGTCATCTGCTTCCTTTCCCATCATTGCTCAGTAGTCAGGCCTTTGTTGATTTAGGAACAGTTTGATATAATGAAAGGCAGTTACCTTATTTCCGGAGAAAACCCTTGGGGTGCTTGAGGCCAGTTTTGGTTCTTCCTTTAACTTGGAGCACACTCATTAGTGATTGTGTTTCTGGGTGGGATTTCTAGTCTGAGGGCCTTCTGAGTCCTGTAATGGCCTGCAGTGTGTGCCCAAGGGAATCCCTCACTCCTCCCTTCAAGCTCAACACATTAATTGAAAAGCTTTCCTCTTCCAGAAGCATTTGTGAGGTTGTTGTCCAATACAGTAGCGTCCATCGTCATGGGAAGGCACATCCCCTGCCTTTCTTTAGTTTTAATGCCATGGACATTTTTAAAGGGAACAAATATCTGAGAAAAAAATTTTACATGTTCACTATAATAGGTAATCTTTAACTAAGCTATGTAAATGTTTGTGCTGCTGTGTCTCTGATTTTGAATACATTCAGATTATGCAGGCTTTTGAACCACTTGATATTGTCATGATACTTGAAAATTCTTTTTTTAGTATTCTTATCTATACTTTTCACATAGGCCACTCATATGGTTGCTTTTAGTATGAAATTTAAAATAACTGTGCAAATACATATATTTATGAATACAAAATGAAAGGCTAACAGGTATGCAGATACTTCTCTGGGTTCATTAAATATATTGGTGTCTCCTATAGACTTGAGATCAGCTTTGTCATTCCTTGTGCATAAAGTCACATAGATACTATAAAATGCACACAGAAGACTATCAAACCATATTCAGAATTTACACTTGGTGGTGTCACAAGGTGTGCTTTTACTATTAGTGTTTTCAGTGTGTTAATGCTAAATTTACTGCAAATTGTCTTTATAAAAATTGTTTACAAGACTAAAAGACAGAAATAAGCACATTAAGTACTTAGAGTGTTTGGATAATGCTAATACAAATTACATGTTTATCTAACAGAGGAAATTATTTTCCAAATGTTGTCCTTGACACTGTTTTTTTGGAAATCCTTTGGTTATTGTTCCTTATTTTGTACTAAAAATGTACTGAGCGGAATATGAACCAATAGAGAAAGTGAAAATGCATTCAAAAAGCTAGTATGATAGCTTAATATTAAATGATCTTTGGTGATCAGTTTCATGGGAAGAAAAAGGAAGAATAATAAGAATTTAAAGATCAGCAGATTTCAGCCAATTAATCCTTAATGTTAATAATGCCACTCTATTGAAATGCTAGTCACCAAATAGAAACTTGCAGTGTATTACTACATTTATAAGAGTTGTCAAGGTTTTATTTGTTACTGTTTCATTTATGTAATAGAAGATGGTGTAACTCACTCAGATTCCATAGGATTGTTTTTGTTAGAAATGATTGTTTGTTTATTTGCCATCATTGATAATGGATAATTATTTATTTGGATGTGATGCATATATTTAAATAGATTCTAACACTTTAGTGGATAGTGGAATGTCAGCACCTTATTGTTATTTAAAGTGAAATTAGATTATTAACCATTATTAAAAATAATTTCTAAATAATACAGTATTTATAGCTTTTTCTCTAATAAGTTGGATTTTTTAAATGAGAACAGAACTATCTTCCAAAGGAAACAGTTATTCTAATTTTATAGATTGTATAGTGTTTTGTAGTTAGACATTGGAAATAGCACAATTCATTACTTCAGTATCTGAGTCAGTTAGACATGATTGCATTTCTGTTTGTTGATAAACACAGACTTCATGCTTCTATTATGACCCAGCACAAATCTGCTTTAAATGAAAAATGATGGCCAAATTTTTATCTGGGAGAAGTTTATGACCTGGAGATTAACTCAGTTGGTCAGAACATGGTGGTAATAACACTACGTTTGTGGGTTGAATCTCTTTATGGGTCATTCACTTAAGAGGTGGATTTGATGATCCATGTGGTCCCTTCCACCTCAGAATATTCTGTGATCTGGAAATATTTATGTTTTGTTAAACTTTACCAAGTTAGATAACAGTCACTTCAAAACAAAATAAAAAAATGCTCTCAAAAAGACTTTACATACTTGGGTGACCAAATAGGCACTGTTTCCATTTTTATATTGCTTGTCTCCTTACATTCAAAGTTTGAGTTCTTGACTGAATGAAGCCTCTTCCAGAAAGAAATTTGCAGTTAGAGGAGATAGTGACCATTATGTGCATGAAGTGTAAGGTGCTTGGTTCTGGTGTCTGTACTAATCTCTGGGATAAAGTTCATGCCTGTTTTCTTTCTGTAGTAGCTGCTTGATAAAAAGGCTTTTTGTTAATTTGTGTTAAAAAAAAAATTCCTTCCCACAGTAGATAAAATCTGAAGAAATCACCCTGAATTGTTACAGTCTATGCATTCTTTGTGCCCAGCTTTTCCTGGAAATCCCAACAAAACTAAGTAAAGGAAATTCTGAAATCTTAGCACTTTTTAAATTGTAGGGACATAAGAGTCTTAATACAACCTCTACATTGACAAGTTGGTTTCTTATTTTTCAAGAGCAAATATGGGCCTTTGCATGTGCTGAATGTGCCCTTTATTGTATTGAGGCATAGAAAATACACATCGTAGCTCAGTCACTTCTGTAGACCTGCCAAGAATGGAATATGTTTAATCAGCCTTGGAGGGTGAATAATCCTAGATACAGTGTGGTGTTCAGTATTCATTCAGAAAGATGTAGAAAATGCAAGCAAAATGTTTAGTTAAAGGAGAGTTGAGTGAATTGCCACTGTGGCAGGAGATGGTAGTTGTTTTTTACCTGAAGCACTCTCATTGTCTTTAATTTTTCACTTTGTTAATAACAAAAACATAAATCATGCACACCACAAGAGATCACTGGAAGGAAGCAGTGTGGTGGTCTGCTGAGGGTGAGACTTTTGGGCTCTGGCTACTGGTGTCCTGGCCAAGTTCATTCTTCTCTAATATCATATTGGAGTAGTGAAATGTAGCACTAAAAGGACTGAAAGTGCTCAGTACTGTAAAAGGCTGTGGAGAATCCATACTGTGTTCTTGCTGGCAAATGTTCCGGCTGTTTCTTGAAGCTACAGAAATCTTCATTCCTAAGCACTTGCAATTTGTGTGGCACACCCAATTTCATTTCTATTCCAGCATTTTGAAAAAGATGTGTAGCAACCAACAGCGCAGATGAAATAATGCAGATTTTATTTTGCATTATTGGCATGCATCCAGCAATATATCAATGATCACAAGGAAGTTGAAATTTTTTATTAGATAATTTCTTACTCACATTGAACCATTTTCTTTAGATTTTCCCCTGCAGGATTATGCTGGTAAGGATATATTGTGTCATACATACTGTTTTCTGAAATGAAATTTTAAAAATTTATCAAAAATGAAATGTATCTTGTGTAGTGCCTAATATATATTTATTTCAACATTTCAGATGTGAAAAGATCTAGACCAGAAATAGTTTGCTTACATGGTTATGTTTTACTTAGATGTTGGAAAAGAGCTTTGAAGACAATTTGATTGCATTTGTGTTGCCAATTTGAAGAGCAGCCTGACTTTGTTTCCTTTGGTTCTTAATGAAAAAGTACTTCTGCTTGTATAACACCCATTCTAAAACTCCATGTAGTAGGATCTGCCATGCAGTAGGTGTTTCTAATAAGCATGCAGTAGTAGAAGGGTCAGGGACTAACCAGTGAATAAAAGTCAAAACTCAAAATGAGGTGCCTTTCCTGTTTAGCACTGGGCAGTGATAGATACTGATAATGTTTGATTAATGAGCAGCAGACTTGCACTGGGTGAAAACATCTGTAAGAAATGATTTATTATTTCAAAGGTATTGGAAGCTCACTGTATCTTGTAGATTCAACTATGTGTGCCTGAATAAAATAAATGAGATGCAACATGTGAAAAATGAAAACACATTACTTGTAAAGGATATGTCACAAGCAGGGTATTTTTGTTCAAGTACACTTTGTCACTTTGGGGATTTTTAATGTTGGTGTGAATACAAATCATTTAACTGGCTCATAAAATCAACCTAGTTGGAATTCTTGCATCTATCATTGAGACAGAAATGAGGGTTAAACTTAATATGCTGGAACATCCCTTAAATTTTTGCATTTGGCATTATACACAGCTGTTCCAACTGTATATGTGAACAGAAAGAATTCTCTTAGCAATATAATAGGAGTGAAAAAATGTACTGATGCAGTTTTAGCATTGAAATAAGGAAAATTAATGCATTTGTAGTGTCATTAAAAGGTGGGGGTCATTAAAGTTGGTTAAATTTGCTGTATATCCGTCTATGAACAAGTCTGATTCTCATCTCCCTACTCAAGCTGTGTGTTTGAAAATGAGCAGTGACTTGTGGATGGAGGTTTTACTTTTGTGTAGTTGCAATTTAGTCTTGTAGTTGCTGGGTAGTCTTTTAGCCTGCCCTCGGTTTATAACGTGACCTTATTCTGTGCTGCGTGTTCGTGGCTGTCGATCTGGTGGCATCCCTCGGTTCTGTTCAGAGCTGCCGTGGAGCTGGGAGCACGGAGAGCTGGTGGCAGTGCTGACTCACCTCTATCAAACTGCAGGGTGTGTTCAGACAAGCTAGAGTGCTCTGACTCCAGGATTAGAGAAAAGTGCCTTTTCTCTAGTTTTGGAAATGGGAAAGGTGGGATAGTGGAAATGTAGTCTGCTCTCCCAGTTTGTCCTCTTATGCTGGGTCAGTGACTGTGGAACACTTCCCTGTAGTGGGTAATGTTTGGAAATTCTGATATATGTTGTTCCATAAATCTACACCTGTTACGTGTACATATCTTATCCACTTTCTTACTTTTCTGTTCTGTTGAATTCAGTAGAAAGCTGAAATATTTTTCTTGTTGGGATTCATCACTGATTATTTATATGTGTATAAACAAATCAAAAAAATACATGTTTTTATGTTGTGTAAAGAAAGTATAACCCGATAAAGGTCTTAAAGGTGTGCCAATTTTTGGTAAAATTGGATAATGCACTGCAATGTCCCTAGAACCTAAATTCACACTTATTTGTCTGTGCAATTCAGTATGGAATGGCAAAAACATAGTATTTAGTTACTTAGGATCAAAATTTTTTATCAAAAGTTTTGTTTAAGATCTTTTTTGTTAGATTCTATTCATAGCATTTGATCTGTTCTTCGTCTTGTTTTGATCTTACAGGGTCCGATATAGTGGGAGTTAAAGAGTAGAAAAAACCATCTTTATCGTCAATTATTTTTTCATATTATATCTGAAATAGAAAGAAAAGTAATCTTGGTTTCGGACCGTGCTTCCAGCCAATTCTTTAGGGTCCTTTAGTAATGTCATAGCTTTGGGTTAGAAGTTTCTATTGTTCATGGAAGGGTTGGCTCATCCTGTCACCAGGCCCTAGAAGTTACTTTTCTAAGGTGTACTAGGCAGTTAAAGCTGTTATGAAGGTGGAGGGCATCTGGTTTTACCGTTGCTGGATTTCATAAAACAGAGCTCCAGCAGTGACAGCAACTCGCTCTCTTCAATGTGTAAGCCACAAACTGACTACATTAAAGGAGTGACCTTTCAACCTATGAACTGAGTGGAGTTAGAGCAGCTTGCCAACTATGTGGTCTTGGTAGTACCTCTGCAGCAGGTGTTGGCCTAGAGAACATATGAATCAACAGCTGGATACTAACTGAGCACTCTCAGGATCCTGACCCATGTATATCTACAGAGGGAGAGAGGAAAAAACCCCAAAACCCAAACCAATCAAAGCTAAAGAAGTAGATAACCAGAATTTATAGTGATGCTACATGGATATTGCAATAATTTAGTCTAGCAGCCAAATTGAAACTTCAGAAGCAAAAGCAGTCAAAAGCATTGTTAATGTGATTTCTGCACTGAAGGATTCTGAACTGAAGAATCTGGATCCAGATTCTTTGGTCAGGCAGCTAAGTCTATAAGCTATGAGGCATGGAAGAAGTCAGATCTGGTGCAGGCCTATTTGGTGGCTTCTTTTGTAAAAAGTATGCAGAAAGCCAAGCACGGTTTTTCCCCTTCCCTTGTTGTCCACCAATTGTACAAGAAAATGATAGTCCACCTTTGGTTAATGCATCTTTTAATATCCTTTTTCACTGTTTTGTTTAGTGATTACTTGCAGCTTCTGAATTAAGCTGGCTAACTTGTGTTGCGGGTGACCTCTAAAATGCCACTGAATTAAGGTTATGGTTAAGGACAGAACTGTTTATTGCAGTCAGATTTTTACATGCAACATGTATTTCATCGTTTTTTCTTTAGTATCTTTGTAAAAAAGTACAGTGAAATCTTCTTGAGCAAGTGCAAGCTTTTTGTGCTGCATTATTACACAGTATTTACAGCAAGTTTGATGCCTGGCCCTTTGTATATATGCAGAAATAGAAAATATAAAAGGAAAACCTATCATGGCTTTTCCTTGCAGTGCTGAACAGGAACCACACAAAATACACTATCACTGCTCTCAGGAACTGTGAACTACTGCTTCTTGGCATATCACCTTTTCTAAGCACTAAACACAATTATTTGATCATCCCCATTTTGCGGCAGAGACCTTTTCTTAAAGGCACAAGATAACTTTAATGGTTGTAGAATAGGCAAGCAAAAAGCAAGACAACTCAAGGATGAAAAGACAAGTTCATTCTCCAGTTTTAAGTCTGGAAATTCAGTCTTTGTTACGAAGACTCTGCTGACAACAAAATTTGTCCCAAGACTCACTTCTGGTTATGTGGCTTAGAAAATGAGGCAGGAGAACAAGAAAGGAAAAATTTATGTTTGCTTGATATAATGAGCAGACCAAAGAATCATTTAACAGCCTCTCTCTCCAGTTTGTCAGAATTCAATTTAAAAAATGGATTGCCTTTCCTCATGTATGTGTGCATCTGTGAACATGTTGGAAAAGGACTTCTCAAGGGGTTGGTCCAGCTACTGTTTCAGTTTCATCAATGCACAAGGGGAAGGAACAGTGTCACATGCAGGTAAGGGTTTGAATCCATGATTTATGCTCCATGTGTTTTGCATAGAACAAGCCCAGCTCACTAGTCAAAGCAGGTTTCCTGGTACATACTTAAAATCTGTGGTTGAACATATTGGAGCTATTTCTCATATTTTAGTTAAACAATAGTAGTGCCTGATTGCATAACAAATGCAGTGTCTATAAAGGAAAAAAATTATACAAGGACAAAAAAGTATTCTTAAATTTTGAGATGATTTTTCACTATTTAAAAAAAAAAATTCATAAACTGATTCATGTTTCTAAAAATGTCTTATTAGGATTTGTTTTATGGTGCCTCTTGAAGCTTCTGCCACTTTAGAATCTATCTATACATATGTTTTATTGGCATTTTTAAATTTGAAAACAGATCCAGGACTTAGTGCTTCAAATGTGCATGGAAATGAGTGACTAAGTATAAGGATCCCTCCTTAAGTCAGGAGTTCTTCGCAAAGTAAGTAGTATTCACAGGTGTTGAAATACATTTTTGCAGTCAACTTCATGGCTATGGTATGCAAAAGTCCTGTATTGAAGCCACTGTTATTTTGAAGAGTCACTGATTTGGGGTCCTTCAGCTGTCATTGTTTTCCAGCACAGTGAAGCTTAGATAATAAACTACCATGTGCAAGAATTATAAACTAATGCTGCAAGATAAAGTTCATTATGCCACTGTGTGCTTTTAAAATCCTATGCTATTTTTGCTCATGTTCTTCAGCTGGGATGGAAGTGTACCTATAACAGTATGACTAATTATCTTTACATGCATTTATCACTAAATAAACCTCACACAAGACAGCAAGATTGTTTACTTAAGCAGTATAATACTGGGAATGGAAGATAGCACTAGAACATAGGATTACATTGCCAGAATGGCACTATTTATTAAGCTATGATAACGCTAATGTTCCTTTTTGATGTATAGCATGTGTGACTTCAGCTGAACTTGTAGAGAGCCTTAAGGATGTTTCATTGAACATTTAGTATGGCAGCAAGCCAGAATACATTTAGCCTAAACCCAGATGACAGGTTGGTAATGAGGTAGTGATTGATGACCACTGCTTCCGTATGAAAACCTGCTTGATATGCTGGGGGGGAAATGCATTGCTAGCTCTTTTTATTTCATTCCCTCTGTATTAGTTATTCTTTCTATAGAGGAGTAGCATTGGCTGCTGGTTATTCAGTCCTGGTTTCACTTTTGGATGAGAATTGAGTACTCAGCTGAGACTGTAGAAGCACAGCCCAATGGCTACATTTATATGTAGTTCAAATCCTAATTTCAATGGATTTTTATTGTCAAAAATAACTGCAATTATATCACCTATGAAACAGCTTATAATATTAATACCTGCCTCTGTAATATTACAAGTCTTTATGATTCACCTTCTGTGCCATCTAAATGGCATTGTTTCCTTCTGGTAGAAAAGGAGAGACTTGGCCCAAAGGTTGTAGCACATGGGTCAGGCAGACAAGCCTAAACAGAAGACTGCTGTTTATTTTGCCTAGTCTTGTTGAATGCTTCCTTGTAAAGACATTGCACTGCTTATTCAGAGGAGGGGCAAACTGTGGTTCTGTGCACTAAGAAGGATATTTAAGCCATGCCCTTCAGCCAGATTCCAGCCTGATGTCTGGATTAGCAGTAAGAGTTAGGAGGAGGCAGCAGAGGCCTGTAGGGATTATATCCATAGCTGTACACACTCAGACAGAGTGGATGTTAGATGTCCCCAAAGCTGGAAGATAACTAATGGGATCACATTAAGGCCTGGTTAGAAATCACCCCGGGATGCAACAAAGGGCACTAGGGCAGCATAAATATCTAATGTCAGAAGAGAGTTATTATTAGTGTTTTCCCAGGCAGAGGTGACTTTGGTCAGGAACGGGTGAGGAAGCTTGTCACCCTAACCAGAGTGACATTGCGCTTCCTCAGAGCAAAAATATGAGCAACAAAAATTGGGATCAGTGGTAGAATCAAAGGCAGAATAAGGAGGTAGTGAAGCTGGGCTGGGGCAGTTTCCATTCTTCTCCTGCTGCTTCCAGAGATGTTAGGGAAGTTTTCGTGCCCTCTGGGGGTGAAGTGACTGACTTTTCAATAAGGAATGAATGCAATATTAGAGTGGCAGATTTGTGGGGTGAACATGCCTTGGACCCAAATGAGGGAGCCTCTGTGACTGGGATTTGCTGAGATGGGCCTTTATGGCAGGACGGGTTTTGACTTCATCAGGATGAATGTCTCTAAGGCCAATTGAAGCCTGTCTGATAGCGCTCGACAGGGAACTGTAGTGGTTACTGGATGTTTGAGCTAGTAACAATGATTTTGGGCAAATCCAGGAGTGCTTCTGGCATGACTGCAAGAAGGGGAAAACAAGCAGACAAGTCAGGAAACCACTGTATGAACTGGTGACAACTACGTTTACAAGAGGTTTGTTTGGTACTGCTGTTCATTGGGAAATGAATACACCTTCCATTTTGGGTGGGTGTTGGGTTAAACATTTTTATCTGCTTGGGAATGGGTCCAGGAGTGTGCAAAGCAAGAGCTAAAGTAATCAGTTATGCCTCTTGGTGGAAGAGATGGTTCTATTGGAATTGCAATAGTCCACAGAGCAGACGCAAAGGGAAGGGATAGTTGGTCCTGTTGTCAGGTGCTGGGAGAAAGGACGGCCACAGTACAGGGCTGGATTCAGATATGCAGAGCAGAAGTTAATCTCTATGTGTACAAATGGAGAATGGTTATGACAGGAATCATCATCTGGTCTATCTAAGTCATTTACCTTCCTCAGAAGCAAAATTAACATTGTTTTTTCTTACTAAACCATACCCCTCTGATGTTTTTCTTCTTCTTGTGGCTTTTGTTTTTACACTTACTTGCAGTCTTTTTTGCAAACCTGTTTATTGCATAGTAAGCTCTTTGGGGAACACCGGTCTCCTTTTTTCTGTTTAGAAGGTATCCACATCCTGCATGTTCAGTACCAAAAATTATTATCTTTTAACTTAGATATGTCATTCATTTGAACTTTCCATTCATTTGGCACTTCCATTCCATAAATTCCTGTGTACAGCTGTAGCATCCCCAGGCAGGCATCCTGTGAGCTGCAGAATTTGTCAATTCAAGTATGGGTTAAAACACTGCTTTCTTTTGAATGTTTTGAGTGAGTTTGTCAAATGTTCACACCTATAAACTGTCCCTAATTGAGACAACCACATTTTGTTGTTCACTGACCAGTGACAAGATGGAGCACGTCCATTGATTTTTGCCCTTTTCCTCGAAAGATCTTAGTTTTAAAAAGTAGTGGCAAGTGAGGACATAGTCTTTTGGTGGAGATTAATGGCCATATGGTGTTGTTGCTTATACACTGGAAAGCTTAGTTATTTACTGTAAAATCTGACTCTAAATTCTATACGCAAATCAGAAACTCCTACTTGGTTTGTTTCCATAACAACACACAAAACAACATCAATCACTTATAGTAGAGCTCCACACTCCATAATTAGGGATGCAGTTTTAAGAAGTGTGGGAGGAGTTCTGTAAAGTGTTTTTATGTTAAAAACAACATTAAGCCTTGTTCTCACAAAAGCTTATGCACAAACTTCACTTAACAGAATGTAATTAATTCCATTGGCATTTATGGCTGTGTCTGCACAGCTCTGATGCAGTGTCTGGAGTGACTACGCATGCCCTGCTCTGCGTCCTGTCTGAATGACTGAAGTATGAGCAAGGTTTGCTTGAGGGCAAGCTTACCTTCTGTATAGGGACCAAATGTGGGCTTTACCCCAACAGACAGTGTTGGCTGACCACTTTGCCTTACCAGGCATGGATTTCAATATGAGAGTAAATGCTTGCAGTACAACAGCAGGTAATACTGGAGAAAAGTGATATCAAGAAAAAACTGCTTAAAGCACTTCATGTAGAAAAAAAATTATAAAATTTGCTGTGTATCTTTTTAATATAGAATTTAAGCCAGTAGGACATCTACCATATATGATATTTTTCACTAGTATCAGGAGTATTCATACCGTCTCCACGCTGTTTTCACTACAGCAGTCAAGGGCAGATGCTGCCATAAACAGCTGTTACAATATCTTAACACCTTCAGTGAGGCAGTCCCACAACCCCACTGATGCCTTGCAGAAATCTACAGATTAGTTCAAAATAATCAAATACAAAGTATTATTCTCCACCCTACCTACTGCTTGGCTAGAAAATGGGGGGGGGAGGGGGTGGTGTTGCGTGTGTTTGGATTTTTTTGTTGTTGTTTGTTAGTGTTTGGGGGTTTTTGTTGTTTTTTTTAAATACACATTATCTATATTTTAAAGAACCAACATAACATACTTTAAGTTCTTCTGGCATTTTTGAGGCACTAAGTAAGTTGTAAGAAAACATTTTCTCTAAAGCATCTTGTAGCTGACAAATCCCTGGGCCCTTAGGCAAGCTGTGTTTGAGTCTTGTTGCTTTCAGCTGCTCCAGAGACAACACGTGGTGTGTGTCTGGGAAGGAAAGGCTGAAGGAGAAAACCCTGAGCAAAATGAGGGACGGTTCAAAAAAAAAAAAAAAAAAAGTAGATAAATGGGAGAGAAGACAGTAGGACAGTAGTAGAAAAATGGGAGACAACAATTTCTACAATGAAATGAAACTGAAAAAAATTAAGGAAAAAAGAGAAAGAAAAAGTAGATAGAATAAATAAACTGGGGAAAAAAGCAAATTGAGGAAATAAAATCTGAAAATCATGAAATTATCCATAAAGATGACAAAAATGGGAAGGATTAAAATAAGACAAAAGCTCATATAGTTGTTCTGGCCACATTTTCAATAGTTTTCTTCCTTTGATAACCTAGATGTCAGCTTTTTCTTTAAAGAAAATGAACAAGTGAACGGAATATATGTTTTACTGAATTCTGATCCTTTCTGTTCTTTGTAAACTATTGTCATGTATATCAAATAAGTAAGATGTAAAAGTTAAAAAAAAAGAAGTATTTATATAAAAACCTCTCCTGGCTGGTCAGCTGCAGTAAGTTAAAAGATGGGGAAATGTGTATATTCTGAGGATTTTTATACCAGTTTTGATTATATTACTTACTCAACTCAAAGAATAAGCATATTGTTATGCCAGTGAATATATTATGGGATTTAAAAAAAATACCGTAATTAAATCACAGCTAAGGTTGCTAGGTGACAGGTAAGAGAAGCTATATAATTAGACATGTCCAAAAAAAGTCAAATAGTGGAAAGTAGTAATCCTGAAGAAAGGTGGCCATTGTCTGTGCTGACACCAAATGACCATCTCGTTCAAATGTGCCGTTCATTAAAGAGTCACCTCCCGCTCGGCTTCTGCAGCTGAGCTCTTACTACTCTGTGTGGAGTCGGTGGAAACAGGGGGACTTTTAATTAAGTGTGAATTTTGATTTACTCTCTGAATAACCCTTTGACAGCATCTTATTCCTTGGTTTTTAATATTAGCAATCAGATGTTTCCCAAAGATGCAGTAGCTGCCCACTGACACGTGTGAATCTTTCTACCTGTGTCAAGCCTGTACAGGCTACTGGCAAAATATGATGTGACAGAGTCTGTAGGTGTAATCCATCTCCTTAAAACAAGGAAGGGGAAAACAGTTGCAAAAACAAGCATTTTACAATAATTAATAGATGTCAGAGGCTTGATTCCTGTCTCTAGTAATTGAGCAGCTCTCTTGGTCCACAAGGCCTTTCTAAGACCATAGAGAGTGGCCTTTCAAGGACATTGCTCCCTTTCTCTCAGCACCTTGATTGCTGTGTGGTGCACGGGTGGTCTGTGTTGCTCCAGTTTCAAGGAGATGAGTGTTCAGACAATGCTTGCGCTAGCAGGGTTGGAGGCAGGAAGTATTCTGCATGCTTCACACACCATAAAGGTTCTAGTTATAGAAAATCCACTCTTCAAGCCTTTTAAAATCTTATTATGGGAATTGCCTAAGAGCCATCACAACCTTGCTTCTATTCTATGGTCCTCAGCAAATCACTTACATTTCTTTGCACATCTGTAAAATGCAGGGATAAATGTTGATCTCTTATCTGGATCCTGGATATTTTGAGGATTGACTGTTTGTGTAGCACCTTGCAAATAGAAAGTGCTACAAACAGTAAGTGCTATTTGTTACTCTTGGTATCAAAATAACTCATGCAGCCAAGCGTAGAGTATGGCTTGCTGTCTGCCTACCTGATTTGCATTTCTGCATGCAATGAAAATAGGAAGGTGTTGCTATAATATCAATACCTACATTTGATAAAGTTTATGGATCTTGATGTATTGTCAGAAATTCTGCATTACATCTGCTATACATTTAATTACAAGGCCTCCAAAATTTTAAATATTATATTTTCTTCCTTTTTTTCTTCAGTGTCACAACAGCATTCCGTTTATGGCGTCTTTCTGATGGCTTCATTTGCTGAATGCACAGTTCTGTTAATTTCTTCCCAGGTGTTTAGTTGGATGTATGATTTACCCTTTATTAATAAATGTTCCCCCATTCCATAAAATTTATGCAATTAGGAATTTTGGTTTCAGCCCAGTATTCTAAACTATCTGTGTAAATGGTTGAATGAATGAATAAGTAAATAGTGCAGTCTCCAAAACCTCCCCTATAGCACCTCAACAATAATATCTTTTTATCTTGCAAGGACTGCATTTAGAAACTGTTTCACTTCTTGCCCCTTCAACAGTTTTTTTATTAAGATATTCTGAAATGTGGCTTAATTCATTATTTTTTCCCTGAGCTATGTGTCTCTGAAAATGGCTTTTTTCTTTGCTGTTAAGTTGGCGATAGAGATGAGTGTGGCAAAAAAAAAAAAAAAAAAAAAAGCAGCTGTCTGATATATAAATGTATATCTGCTCAGCATTTAATTTTAGGCTCAAGAGTTATTATAATCATAATCCATCCCTCCAAAAATTGGAGAGCATGAGCTTTTGGAAAGACATGTACTTAAAGGTATGGAGCTGTATCTGTGCATATGCTTGGTGATGTGGTTGTCAGTGCAGGGTTAACAAACTTTCATCCCACATGCTATACCTTCAACATGCAGATTTGATTTTGCATTTGAATGCATAAGTCAATACTTGTTTTCTATTTATATGTATACTATAATCAGAAATAAAGAATGCAGAATCAGAGGTAGACTTTGTTTTAGCACATGATTCTGTTTATCTGAGTCTCTCCTCACACAACTGTTGTTGTTGCTAAGGTTAATTAAAGTCATTCTATGTCTAATTTTATATGTAAAGCAAAACTAATTTATAATTTAAAATACTGGTGTAAAAGTCTTGGTTCCATATAACTGATTTGGTTATGCTGCACTTCTAAAAGATAATTTTGTCAATAGGGCAGTGAAGGTACAAGTCAAGTTTTTCCATCTGTGTGGTGGGATTTTTACATGGACTTTAAGGAAGCTCCAGCATTGATCAGTATCAGTCGTAACCTGTTATAAAATGACATGAGAGGTAGAATTACTGTTGTTACATGTTGCAAACATCCACAGCTGTAGGTAGTGATATTTGAGTTGTTTTTAAATGCTAACGACTGAAATAATCTGTGAATGGAGGAAAATTGTATTCAGTTTTTGGTTTAAAGTCACTGTCCTTTTCCTACACTCTGATTTTACAAGATTATTGAGTCATTTTGTTGAATAAGGCAAGCCCAATTCCATCACTTACTAGGAAAGGGACTGTGTAGTAAGATGTGCTTTCTGCGAACAAGTATGTGTGGTACTAATTAGAAGGATGGAAGGAGGTTTTGGAGGGAAGACATTTCAGAAATTAGCTCTCGACCCTTGTGTGAGATCTGTGTTTTCTAGTTCTCCATGGCTGAGCTTTGTTTCTTTGTAGCGTGGGTGGAGGAAGAAGGGGTCTGATTCCTGGTACCCTGCCACTGGCTAGGAGAGCTCTGTAACTGATGGAAGCATACCTGCTGTTGATTTCTCTGTTCTACGAGTGTCTGGTCACCTGATAGGGAATATTTTCTTTTACTTAACTGTAGTAGTGGATTTTTTAAATCGCAGATGAAAACCTCAGAAATCTTTCCATGGCTTAGGACCTCAACCAGGGCATATTTCATAGAATTGTAAAATAATTGGAAGGGACCTTTGGCAATTGTCTAGTGTAGCCCCCTAGCTCAAAGCAGGGTCAGCTGGAGCAGGTTGCCTAGGACCATAGCCAGTTTTGAACATCTCAGAATACATAAGAATGCTTGCTCTGAAAGTCTCCTGGCACTCCTGAGGTTCTTTTCCTCTGCATCAGTAATGTACAGACATACAGATCTTTTGGCAGACAAGGGATGGGTCCCGAAGGTACTTAGGCCCAAATCAATGAGAGTATTTAGGTGCACACCTAGGAAGGAGTTTGTTTCAAGTACTGTCCTGTTTGGTCCTTAACACCTGTAACTGTGTTACAGTTAATGTCAGATTTCTGCAGGGAAACCTTTTTCAAACTTGATTTTATTGTGAGTGCTTTCACAAACGTATCTGATTTTCACTACCCAACTTGCCTACAAATCCCTGCTAGAATTTTCTTCTGGCACATGGGTAGTCACAAAAGAATTCCAATTATGTTTCTAGATGGGTTTCTGTGTTCAAAAATTTTTGTACAAATGTGAAAGTAAGCAAGTTTATTATCTTTTGATCTGCATATTTTTGTTTCAACTCTAAACATGTTATCTGTGGTTGTATTTTATAATTGCATATAATTATGTAATTTATCAATTTTTTTACTACTGTCAGAAGATTTTTTTAAAAAAGTTTGGTGCTTGTTAAAATTTCAGATTTACTATTATAATATTACACTGAAGAGTTTTTTCTCCTTCATGCTTTGCACAGAAAATATTTCTGGTAAAGCAGATGTAGGTAGAATGTGGCAATGTTTTAGCATAAAGAAATTGAATATAATATCAGCTTTCCCAATTTATTGATTATCCCAGGAAAGTCCGATAGCTAACTGAGGGTTTCCAAACTGTCAAAATATTCAGTGGCAAGTTGATGTTGACATAATTGATGTTGAATGTATTAATTTTGTCTTAGTGATCCAGAAATCAATACATTTTAATACTGACTTTGGTCTGGGCTGGATCCAAAGTGCAGTGAAGAGCCTAATGCTGTGAACAGCTAAACTTTTTCTTTAATTGTGCAGCTCTCAGCCATTTCAGAGAGTGGCGAGCAAATCAAGCAGGTAAGTCTAACTATGGACAGAGAGCAAAAAGTTTTTCGACAGTGTGCAGAGATTAATTTGTGTAAAGAAAAAAAAAGAATATTTAAAATTAGCTTAGTCTGTGTTTATATGTTGGCATTATAGCATGTTTTCAAAGCCTTTGACAGTTTTGAACAAAAGTTACCTTTTAGTTCAAAACACAACAGCAAATCGGTATAATTCAGTAGATCCCCAAATAGTCTATATTTCAATGAGCCTGGTTTTGTGACTCTCACAGAAATCTGTTCTCAGTTTTCTTCTGATGGATTAATAGAAAAGCTGCATTTACTAGAACTGCCAAATTCTACGTTTGACAAGAAATTAAATCTTTTTTAAAAAAGAAAGAATAGCACAAACTGCATCTTAGATTTATGCTAGTGCCATTGGATTTAGGCACTTGAAAGCAATTTCAAGAGCAGATTTGCATACAACAGAAACATGTGAGCAAATTGAAAGTGCTGCTTAGGATTCATAGGGGAACAAAATGCATACTCCATCTCTGACATAATTTGTCTTGAGGTTTATGAAATAATTTTTCATCGGATTATAATATTTAAATTAATTAAAGATACAATTTGCTATTTAATAAACAATGCGTTTTGTAACTTCATTAAAGATGCTGCCTTTCTTAATTGTAATGGTCCAAAAAGTTGTCAGTGAACTGTACATTAACTGCAGAGATAATAATGATTTTATATGCTAATAATTTTTAAATTAACAACTCATGTAGTTTTTCAGCCACACAGGGAAAATAATTTGCATTCTTAAAGCTTACTTTGGTATTAACCACTTTACTTGGGGAGAGTAGATATCCTTGTATAAAATGTTCATTTGTTTTACATTAGCACTAATGCAAGCATGTAGGACCCACTGGTGTGAAAGGATTAAAAGCAGCAGCACTAGACAAGCATGAACATTTCAGAGAGAAATCCTTGTTAGAGAGACCTAGTGGGACTGTGTAATATGATTTTCTATTTATTGATCTGGTTTTTGTTACCATTTGAAACTCTTTTGGGAGAGACTCTTCCTGTTGTAGTACTGCAAATACAAAAATGTGCACCAAGCAGACATTAAGGATTCAGGCTCACTCCCAGGTAAATTTGTGTGCCTTGGTTGGTGTTAGCATGGGTTGAATGCCATGAGGAAATACATGCTCCCTTGGGAGTATTTGCATCATCACTGCAGGTAATTTGAGGTGTCTTGTTTTAACTTCCTGACATGTGTCATAGCCATCTCTTCATGGAGTGAAAAGTGACATACAGTCCTACCTCACTGATGCTCTAAGTATCACAAAAATTTGCTGCTTAACGTAAGTATGAATTTCCCATTTTGAGTGTTTTTCTTCCCTACCAAGAGCATAAATTTAAGAGGAAGAGGAAGCTTCCGTGCACGCCTGTGCAGGTATCTGAACCTACAAGCCAAGTACCTGACCCATGATCTTCAGTGACCGTGTTTCATTTCATGTTCCTGACTGTTGGTCATTGAGGAGGCAGTTGGAGATGTGCACCACCATTTCTGTTTTCTAGATAGTAACCATAAAGCATCTGAGGTTCCACTGCACTGTATTTCTGACCCAAAGTCTCAGATTTAGTGCCCTGTCAGCAGTAT